>NC_060247.1:129388991-130623165 GCF_921293095.1 Ischnura elegans
TTTATCAATTTATTTTCTAAGCAGAGTTACTATATATAAGACTTATTTTCGCATTTCATCAGGTTAATTATAATCTGCCAAAATACGAAGTTATTAATTTAAAATTTATTTTCACCATTTAAGATTTTTGGTTTTTTATTTTTGATTCATTCGAGGGTAAATTTTCGAATAATAACAGAAAATTTTTTCACGAACATTTTGTGGGATGTCTGACTAAAATAGCCCTCAGATACCTAAGTGAAAATAGTATATTTCATATTAATATGCTCGTAATTTTGGCCTAGAATCAAATTATATCGTATTCTAGAGTATATTTCCGCGGTCTGAGGAAGTTTTTTTATATGTTAGCATCATAGTGCTCATTTATTTCATGTCTTTTAATCCTTCTGGGCTCATATCTACTACTACATATTGTATTGTACACGTCGCTGTTACCTAATAAAACAGATATCAATTAATTTTCGTACAAGAAAGGAGTGATGAAGGTTTACAAGAAAATAAGAAAGAACTGCAAACATAATTGAATGCGCTATAAATTTGAGAAACTTTGGCATGAAAATAATAAAAATCAGTGCTACGCGACACAATTTAATTCGTATTATTTTTTCGACGCTATTTTTGCATTATAATCAGAAGTAGTCGATAGTCTGCTGGAATATTATTAAATAATAGCATTTTCCTTCTAAGCGTAGCTCAGAAAATTATACAAAAGTAACTTGGTGCAAATCCATGGCATGTCTCGAGGTTTAGCACACCGTTAACTTTCCATTACTAAAACTACAAAGAAGTGTGATTGCTACGAGTAACTCCGTCCTTAAAAATATAATAAGTCAGCTGAAGTCGATCCAATTGTTAATCTGAAGACTAAAAGTACTTAACACAGACCTATACACTTGGAATGCTTCTATCGATCTTAGTATCACCTAAAGTCTTATAAATCGCAGCAATACCGATTGATTTTGTGCATGAGTAGGATGTATGAAATTGAAGCACTGACTTTAACAGAAGGGCACGTAGACGAAGAAATTGCTCATTTGAGAATAAGACATCCCACTTCCTTTCTTCGACAGTGGGCATCATTGATATTCATGTTAAAATATTTCTGGGAGTGTAGGTCAATGTATGTTGTGCAAAAAAGTTTTAGCCAACGTTTCCGTTTATTTTAAACTATCATTAGGGCTTAGCTTTGCACATATTTATTGATATTATGTTTTAAACGCTTTTGTTTTAAATAAATAGAAACTTTGGCTAAAACTTCTTTGCATAACATACATTGACCTACACTCCAAGAACTATTTTAACATGAATTAAACGAGCTAAAGATAAGGAAAAAAAATAATCATTGATATTAGTATCGGGTGTTGTTTTGAAACGAAGGTGGTCCGGGAATGAGATATGAATTTATGTCAAAAGAACGGATCAGTTTGGGAATGAATGGAGGGAGGGAAGGGAGAAGTTTTGCAGTCCCATATCATTTTGTGAATGAGCGCATCCAGCATAACCTGACGTCACTGCTTCCCTTTCCAACTTACCCCGCTTCAGCCGTATTGGAGTGTATATGCGGTTATCCTCTGAGACGTAAATAATGCATGCGTACGGAGGATATCTTCTGATATGCGCCAGTATAGGCGGCTCTTAGCCCTTGCGGTTTGCGTCTTGCCGGAGGTGTGATCTAATTAGCGTTCAATCCGTTTCTCTTTCAGTTCCTTAACAGAATGAATACCAATTAATACTAGTTCATAGAATTTCCACCGAGAAAAATGAAAAATAATAAATATTTTCAATATGATTTGACCTGGATACAAACGTTAAAATACTGCCTATCTTTAGCAAGCAAATTCATCTGATTTATCTAGTAAGAATTTTCTTCTTTGACAGAGAAAGGTCCTTTTTCGCACTCATCGGACAGCATCTTGAATATGAAGCGAGCATATGGGACCCGGTGCTGAAAGACTTAATCCGTAGGCTGAATAAAAAACAAATGAAAACTGCGCGATTCGTAAAAAAAACTGCGTGAAACGGACGTAAAGAAAGCGTTATGCAAAAGTTAAAGGATTTTAGTTGGGAAATGCTAGAGACTCGAAGGCTGTGCGCAAGGGTTAGTTTGCTAGAGTAGTTGAGAATAGATATCATTAACATCCACACTGATAACATCATATTAAAGCTCGGCAAATTTCCTAGGTCCGACAGAAGCGATAACTAATGATAAATAATTTTCTGTAAGGATAGATATAAGAATTAGTTCTTCTCCCGAGCTTACTTTGACTTTAATTAATGCTATTCGCAATTTTGCTTGAGCATTTGCTTTTTATATTTGAACGGCCGCTGTACTAACACCCCGTGCCACATGCCTTTTCGTTAGCTGCTTGGAGGGTAGTGTGTAGATGTAGTGATAAAATTATAGTGACTATGGGTTGAGGGAATAAGGAATTGCAAATGCGGCGGTTGAAGGGCCGTTTTTATTATCGTTATGAGACGGAGGAGGAAAGTGAAAGGGACAACTTGGATGGAGTGGGGACAGGAGCAAGGGAAGTGTTAGGGGGTGAATGGTGTCGCAATTGATAACCGTGACGGCGAACCCGCACGCTAAAATAAAAATGGTTTAGTTTACGCTGAGCTTGAAGCGTTCTAGTCCCTTAATCCGATTTCAAAATCGCTGCCGTGCAATTCTGGAGTTGTTGACGTTGCTCTCGGAAAATAGAGTGGACTTGTATCAAGAGTTGAGCTCAACACTGGAAATTTGACTTGAATGATGATTAGCGACTGTTCTACAAAGATTCTGTTAGAAGCTGCACATTTTCCCTGAGACGGACTTGCTTAAAACTGGACTTAAATTTTTTGTAAAAAGTTCAACCCCAATCGGGTGGAGCATAATTAATTTTTCCAAATGTGATAATCAAAAAGATGCATTAATTTGCTAACGTCATCGTTGTAACGAAAATATATCGTTTGTTTCCTCTGTATTCGTAATAGTTCAAATGAATTTATTTAACTCTCTAGTGCGAAGATAACTTAATTGCATAAACTAAAGTCATCATAATGAAGTTAACTAATAGATGGCCCATGCCAGGAAAAGGAGTAACATAATTACATACTTTAAAATATTCAATAATTACAACCACTGGAATAGTACTCGGGCACATTTTTAGTAATATTCTCATCGAACGGTTGGTATATTTTTACAATTACGGTTTTCAATGAATAGGTATATTTCAACATGCATGGCGCCCATCTGCATTTCGATTTAATGACGATACATTCCTTCCCATTCTATTATTTTTCCTGCGCATTATTCCACCTTTACCTGCCGTCGTCTATATCGTGATCTCGCTCCTTTGATCGAAGTCATGGAGAGACGAGAGGTTCCCCAAAGAAAGAAAGGGTGCCTTGATGGGAATGCCCATTTACTCACTGTGCATCACCGAGGGATCGAAAAAATTCAGTATTGTCCTGTATAGGCAGACCTCGTCAGAAGGGTTGGACGTGCAGCGTTACATGTTTCTTCCGGTCCCAAATATCTTTCTCATTTGCGATCAATTTTATAATAGCCGTAACTTATTTCAAAATATCGCTTGCACTATGAACGAAACAATTTTAAGAGGAACAAGTTGGTAATTCTTCCTCTACCTGATTACAATCTCACCACCTTATAATAAATAACAGGAGGTAATTTATCGTTTTATTATAAATATTTTTAATTGACTTTGAACTACAAGACACCCTTGTGTAAACGTTGGAAACTCGCGACCCTCGAAGTTATTCTAAACGGTCTTAAGAGAAAGAATATATTTAGTCAACTACCGATTCTCACGATATTCCTTTGAAAATTCTGAACAAATTCTTAACCGTTATCTTGGATTAAGTGCAGCATTCTGGTAAAAATCATGCATGCACACGAAATACTTCATATATGATATTGAAGGTATTTTTGCATTTCCATGAGATGCAAACTATTTTCACGTTGGTATCAAGTTACATTTATGAGTAAAAGTTATCCATGTTTACTATATCATTGGTATTTTAGCTCTTCTCTGGATCCGCCACTGGGTCGAACGGCCATTTAAGTAGGGTCTATCTAGGTTTATCCAATGCAATCCAATTTTTGAACTCGCTAAAAGAAAATTATATTTGTGCAAAATTAATAATTTACCTATTAGAAACATAACCATATTCTTTTCATTATCTGTTATATTAATTTAAAGGAAGTTTTTGCTTGTAAGCCTTTCCAATGCAGAGGTCACCTTAGGGTCGGGTCGTCGTCCACCGCGGTTAGCTTGTATTTTCGATAGCGGGGCAACAATTTTCCCCACTAACTTTTCATCCCAACCTTGTCAATCGAACCATGTCCACATCGAATTCCCCCCACTCTGGACCGTTAGTCCTACCCTTACGAGGGCGTCAACTTCTTCCACCCTTTAATCCCCATAAACACGAGTTCCCGCACTCTCCCTTCCCTTAGCACATTCGCCTGTCGGTCATTGCTCACCGAACACGGCCTCGGGCGGCACATTACCTCGCCTCCCGAGGCCGATGTCAAGTTTTGCGGACATGGTTTGCAGCACCCTTGAACCCTCTCACACTTCTATGTATTCGTGTAGGTTGTCAGGGACGAGCCATTAGCCTATCCGATGAAGCCTATTCATGTTTTTAGTCCTGTCGGCCGTCTCTGAGTCATTTAGCGGACAAATCAGTGTTGCCCTCAGGGACACTACCTTTTCTTTTCAATTTTTTCGGACTGGCAACCTACAATCTCAGGGAAACGCCCCTGTTCGCATACATTCCTCTCCTTCTTCATTTAGATTGCGTGACCGATTCTCCTAATGATTAAGGTTATTGCTTTTATGAGACGTAAGACACCATCTCAAGATCTCATCATTGCGCGCTAGGCTTAGATTGCTTGAAGAATTGAGAATGGATATCTTTAAGAGCGGCACAGAGAACTTAATATTAGAGCCACACTATATTTCCAGGTCCGATAGAAGCGATAAATTAAGAGAGATGTTTTGCCGAACGGATAGATATGGGAATTCGTTTTTCCCCCGAATCTTAAAGGACTTTAATAAACACTAGTCCCAACTTGTTAGAGCACTTCATTTTTTTAGCTGTAAACGGCTGGTGTCCTAACACCCCCTGCCACACGCCTTTTAGGCGGCTTGCGGGGTATTATGTAGATGTAGATCTCATACTTTGAAAAATGTATTAATTTTCCAGTTTTTTTTTATAGGTACAAAGTGCTACACTGGAAGTGTCGCTTACATTATATTTACTGAAAGTACTCTGTATTTTCAGAATTTGGAGAGTATCGTTTCCTTATTTCATTGGTAATAATGCCTAATGTATTTCATGCGTCACAATTTTGAACTCCGCTAGTCAGCTGGCACAAGTAAGGAATTTTATGTAAGTATCTCGTTGCCAATTGCCTTTTTTATTCATCATTGAAAATTATCACGAAATCCCTATCCTTATTTACCGAGGTACCTAAGCGCTACATACCTTCACCCGAGTTGCCGCTTCTATTAAACAAAAAAAAAAGATCATTTTCGGGAGTGAAGGAGAAAGTTGGAAATGGGGGAGCACCGGAACGCCGCCCTGCGGGAGGAAAGCAAATTAATGACTACCCGAGAGGATAAAAAAGCGAAATTAACGCCATGCGTCTTTATTCCGCGAACAGAGTGAGTCGGCTGGAGTGGGGGCATGTGAACCCAATTTGTGCTTAATCAACGCCATTTTTAAAAAGCCATGTGCCGATCGGGAGGGTGAACAACCACCTTGCCATATCTCCCGGTAACACCCTGTCCGTCCTCCGGCGATCAGTTGATGGAAAAAGGGTGTATCAGAGGTTGAGAGGCTTTCCGTACTCTTTGAAGGATGGGGTATCCCTGGAGTGTTTGGAAAGTGTGATGTGATGAGGGAGAGTTTAGAGTGATGGCTTGTTTGGGAGGCAGGAGGGAAGTGGGTTGGGCGATATCGATTGGGTGGTATCAAATTCGGGGTGGCGATGAAGTGTTGTGTTGGTTCAACTACTGGGGAGGCTTTGGGATCGCTTGAGAGATTTTCGAGGTTTTTTTTCCCACAAAGGAGATTGATTTTAATGTAAATTATCGTTCAAAAAGGTGAGGGCGAGCTATCACTCAAATCATCCCTCATTCAGTCAATATCCAGTCATCCCACTTCTCCCAGCCACCAATCACCAGCCTCGCATTTTTACTCTCCCACGACCGACCTCAAACATTTTTTTCCTCAATTTAACTTCAAACTTTCTTGTTTACTATCTTGGTTCTTCAACTAACCGTTCTATACCTATCAGCTTATTAAATCGGAGACATCTTTTGAACAACCTGTCCTCAATATGTTTTCATCTAGATCCCGTTTCCATCTCTCTTCTGAGGCTTAGGGGCTACTTTCTTTCCTAAGAAAATTAAACCATTCCCAATTTATTTATCAGAGAGATGATTTCAATACTAGTGTGTACAAATAATCTCCCGATTGTTTACGAGGTAATCACCTTCTGTTACATGACATAATTGAGTTCTCTTCTTAGCTCTGTTGCCTTTTTTTGCTCCGCTAACATTTGTAATATAAGCATAATGGGGTGGTTTCCTATTATTTTTTATTGCCTAAATCGAAAGATTATTACTCCTGAGTACGTGTTTCACGCTTTTAGATTTTTAAACGACGATATCTATTTTTCGCGATTAAATGAAAAGTGAAAATTTTCAAGCGCGTGAAAACGCGACGGGTAAGTATGAATGCCGGGAAAACTCCCGTGTGACGTCGTTTTGATTACCGCTGCCACAAGTGAGGTGACCTTGGAGCGAGGCTCTGAGCGCTGATACGACGCAGGATGCTAGCAGGTAGAAGAGTACCATGCTAGCTGGTAGCGCTTGGCTTAAATAAGGATAATTATTCCCCTATCAAACGAAGGAAGCTTTCCGAACTTAAGTATTTTTAATGTGTGATTGTTAAGACATGTTTCCCTGAGCTCTGTGCCTCGTGCATGCATTGGTAACCTCAGACGATGTAAAACTCCTATCCACTCGTAGATATAGAAACTAGGTCCATGTGACGTCACGTGGAGTGGCATCGCATGGGCGCCAATCTGGCCTTTTTCAAATGAGGATAAAATTGACCACTGCCATTCGTCTAAACCGGTATTTCTAAAACCAAATAATTTGCATATTAAGAATACACGAATGGTGGGTAACGAATCGCAATCGATGCCTTTCGTTTTCTTTGATGAAGGAAACTACCCTATTAAGTACCTGACAAATACTGTATGTTCACATTAGTTGCCATATGGAGCTTAAAAATGGTACCGTGATGCTTGGTATACTTAGAGATTTAGCTACTTCCATACACCTACCTAGTATCCTTTTGATGAAATGTGTTTTAGGTGAGAAAATAAGTGCATAATTTATTATTCCTTGTGAGAAATATTGCTTCGAAAAGTTCTATTTTAAAACTGTGTTACGGTCCAATTAACTGTATACTAAATAAACATTTTGGAAGTATACTTAACGTATTTTATTGCTTATTTCTGTTCTTCGATGCTTGTGAATAATGATCCAGGTAAGATTAAACGACATACGCAATGCCAGATCTTGTTACTGGACTGGAAAATAAGACATAAAAGAGGTGCGATAAAGAAATTCCACCAATCTATCCACTGCCAGTAGTTTTTCCCAAAATACTACCCACGTGCAAGCACTAATATCCTCTCTACTGTCCGTTTTCCCAAAAAAAACTTGCGCCCGACCCTCTCTGTCCTCCCTTTCCAACACTAGACGAAGAAATGTTCGCCATTGCGCGCATATTTGTCTGCGTTAAGATGAGACCTGCGTTACCATCGCCGTAGCTCCGATTTCAATTGATTAAATAATGTTAAGGTTCCACGTAAAATTCGCTTATAACGTATTTCAGGGGACCTCGTTCTATTCTGTTATTATAAGGATATCGTTACATCCATAATAAAGGATTTTTCCCTATGTATCATAGGGTTGCAGGCTAATATTCAGTAAATCGTCTTTATTAAATGACAGATACGTGACATTTAATCATCCGCTCTTCCCGTCCCGCTCTTCCCAGCAAACGGCGGTAAAGGGAAGGAATTTAAGAAGTAGGTAATGACCACACGTAAGAAAAACTGATGCTAAGGCAAGGAACGGTTAAGTAGCCAATCTGGCCGTAATTTCTTTGTAAAATAGGAAATAATTCCTGAAGGGACCAAAGAATAGATTGTAGTGGTGGGGAGTTTGCATCATCGAAATCCGTTACATGAGGGGCAATTAGCATTGGTGATAATAGGAAAGTACAAGGTACCGGGAACTCACCTCGTTATAGGCGGTATTTCGCTACATGCGTGATCGTTATGAGCAAGTTTTTCTATAGTTGCTAATTTTGTCTCCACCACTGATACAGGGTAATAAAATGCCCCTCACTGGATTATTTCAACGCCCATGGCAACTCCTGCTCCTAATTTCTCCGAAGTCGCAAACTATCCCTTCACCTGAATGACTCCAGGACTTGCGTTATCAATTTTCTTCCATGATTACCCTCTCCTTGCGGGCATACCGTGAAATCCCGCCTCGACGGGCAGTCATCATTTTCACAACTCGCATCTGTTTCCAATTTATTCTCTATTTGACATCTCTTCTCCTTCTTTAATTACCGTCCTCTTTCCGTGATTAAAACACAAATGGTAATTTCCACACTATTGTTTTCGACACTTTGCGTCATTTTCAAGGAAACGAAAATTTTCATTTCGAAACCATGGTCGGTCGTTAAGTGCTAAATTAAATGGTGTAGAAATTACCATTTGTATTTTAATCATGGATGTAGCAATATTCCACAAAATTAAGCCTGAAACGACTTTATACGTCCCTTCATCTTTTTCTCTGTCATGGACTTAAAACTCGTAGATCATATTTGGCTGGCTGCGCAGTGGCGTGAAATCCTAGACAGCATATGAAAGAGACGCACAAATCCCGCTCGATCTTACCTTAAACGAAGTTTTACGAGTTGAACCTTAAACTGTCATAGTAGGTAACTGTTGATACTTTTCTTTCTGTTCTCATGTCACCCCGAATATTTTATGCCTGATTTCATAAATGCCGTAATTATTTTCTAAACTTTGCTGTGTTTCACTCGGTCTGATGTTATTACTAATGCTGGGCAAGATATACGTATTTTCATGTTGCAAATTCGTTGCAATTCGTTTATTTCGAACCGCATGGATGCAGCGGAAAAATGATTTAGTTCTCTCGGTATATTTTTCCCATTCGCTCATTGTCTTCCATCATGCTCTAAAATGCACTGCAACTGACTCATGATCAATTTCGCAGACATACCAAGTTCTATGCAGCTAACATTTCCCCATATCAGGTACCTTCTCGTGTATACTTTTTTTCGAATGGATAAGCAGGGATCGGGTTGGTACGGTGGCCAGAGTGTTGCCTTCCCACCATTTGAACACGTACTTCAAGAATGGATTTATGCATTTCGCAAACCTTCAAGTAACTAGATTAATGGGATGAGCTCTAATGCGTTTACCAACAAAGTTTACCCATACAACAGATTTTCTCAGTCGGCTGAGAGGTATGTGATTCAATCCTTCTAATCGAAATTGATTGAAATTCAAAATGAGCCGAAAATATTAATTTCTCTTGAAAAATAACTAAGAAATTTCTTATTTAAAAGCATAATATTTATCAAGAACTCTAATTTCTCCAAATGTATTTTTCCATAGACTACGCTGATCACCACGACAAAATATATAAGTATCCGTAATCTATTTCCATTTTGGGGATTAAAAATTCGATGAATTTTTTCGAGTTCTCAACCAGGTTAAGTTAGTCGTCTAGGCCGAAGTTTCTGAAGACGACTTGTCTTCCGAAACTTCGGCCTATAACACTGAGTTAACCTGATTGAGAACCGGAGAAGAATTTACCAATATAATTCACCAGGAGTATTAGAATTGTTCATAAAAACTTTTTTAGTAACCTTTCTTACGATTAATTAATCCTACATACAGGTTGAATTTATTTTTGGATACAAACTGCATAGCTGCATATTAAGATGGCTGTATGGTTTAACAATGAGCCAAATTTTGTAGAAAAAGTTTCTCTATGTATGGGGGTAAATTGAGACGATTAAGAAAATTCAAAGATTCAAGCGTGATACAGTGGAATTTTTCAATATTGAAATAAGCACTTGCAATTTGCCACGAGTCTAAAATTTATTCCGACCTAAGTTTCGATGTTATTGCATCATCTTCAAGGTAAAAAAAAGGTTCAAATTTGTATGTAGTGCATTAAGTTACTGCAATTTTTGACTGTGGAGGGGGAGATTAAGGGGAGAGAGGAGGGGGAAGAGATGGGACAATCTGAAGAAGTGGCCTATAATTTCATAACTATATTTTGACACAGTTTTTTCACGTTTTGTTGATGAAATATTGCCAATAATAAATCCATATTAATCATAATAAAGGTCATTGAATGTGAGCTTAGGAATGAAGGTCTATCTATTGGAATCTATTGAAAGGCATAGGCATTGATAGAGCCTCTAACCTTTAAAGAATCCTTTGTGACAGCGCCCTGCAAAAACTTGGTCGATCTGATTTTTTTCCTTTTTTATATTATAACCTGAAACCTGAACAGGTACAAAATACAGTTTTGGTAGTTAGAGATAATTTATTCAAGAAAAAAATTATGCCCTACTTTTTGGTGCTTATCACTCTTTCCGGCGTAACTGCCTCAAAAGGATGTGTCTCTCCTTTACAGCTAGCAGCTCATACTTATGCATCTGACCCATCCCATTCACTGTTGATGCTTTCAAAGTGTCTCTCCGCAACTTCCCGTCTCTTAAATTCTTCATGCTCAAGGCAGCAGAGGCTTAAGACAGAGGTAGTATGAAAGGGCCGAGGGAAATTTCCTCAAAAGCTCCGAAATGCGGAATGCAAAGTAGACCACTCAGCGCAGTAAAGAGCTTTCGCGTCGGCCGCATCTCGGCTTTGACAGCGCTTTTTGGGAAACTCGTCTTGTCGAAGCAATTCCTTCTCACTTTAGCCAGTTAATTTGGCTCTTGTTAGGATTTATCATCAGTTCACAAAGATCAATATTTGATAACCAATTCTGAAATTGAATTGTTATTTTTTTTAATAAAAATATATTGATTCATTCCAACTGAAAATAAACTTCGATGTTTGTAAAATTATGAAAGGATATCAAGAGGGAGTGGATTACTCTTTTTTGATAATAAATCCTTGCCCCTTTTGCAACATTCATGTGAGCTGGAGATATTTGTAGTTGAGTGGGTGGTCTTATTAAGGGTGTTCTATACCTCCGCGAAAAACGGCTCTGCAGACTTCAGGTTGCTCGCCATTTGCTCGCTTATTATGCACTCTGGAGAGAACTTGTTTTGGATATGGTTTAAGCTAAGATTATTGTTCTCGGCAAGCGAAAAAAAAATATTTGAAATGCATTTGTTAATTAGTTATTGGCGCTGAAAAACACAATAAAACGCCTGTTTTCTCGATGTAATTCTACCACGTAGAAAGCGCGATTTGAATTTTTTTTTTGGGAAATGAGAACATTCTTCCTTCTTCTTGGAAATAAGATACGTTTCATCAATGTGATCTTTGTAATAACCACGCTATAGTCCAATTTCCCGAGCGTGTTTTCTCAACGTCAAGCGCCTACGATCTTTTCTTCCATGGCGCTGCTGTATGGCCCCCCACTCTCGGTGAAAGAGCTTCTCACCCCACAGCAGTCTCTCTCACTACCTCCCCTCCATCGTCTCTTGGGTCCCCTCCATCTGTTTTTTTTTTCCTCTATGCTTTCCTCGACCTAAGAAGCCCGTCTGACCCAGCAGGCCAACAGTTTCCTTTTCGTTATTATCCGAAGCCCTGTGTTCTTGTGTTGCGAGCGGCATGTTTGAAACGGGGCTAGCGCGAGTTTTCAAGTTTTCTGTTCTTATGCATGGAAAGTGAAAGGAAATCAAAGAGGAAGCGTATCTTATGTGGGAAGGTGGAAAAGAAGTACTAGGAATAATGGTGATTATATAAATCCTTTTGAAGTGTGCTTCATTAATAATAGTTTTTATATCTTTAGACACGTATTTTCATCCACGTAAAATCTCTAATAACGTGATGCAGCTAATAAATAGACTATAAAATTATTTTAACCATTTTAGTCATTACAAACCAGCAACAATAGATGTTATTTACACTGCAGAAGGAGAAACTGCTTTTAAGTAAGTACCTCTCGATAATGTATTGGCTATGATTATAATATATTAATTTTTTGTAACCAAGCATTGAAAATAAGATGAATATAGAGAATATACTGCACATTATCAATTAGATTCTAGGTTACACCATTGCCTTTTAAGTTCTCGCAGACGATAATCAAGAATAAATATTTCACCAAGTAGGTAATATAACGTGTATATCTTCATTTCGTGTCGAAATATTTTCAAAAGTAACCGTTATGTCATCAAAGCACGATATGAAAAGTATCACGCTGGTTTATTTGTCTTGCATTTCCGACATATATGTTTCTCGATAACTTGCAACCGAGGGGGAAAACTTCGAAAAGTTATTTTCTTATAAAAATATTCTTATCATAAAAATTACTATTATTAATTAATACGTGAGTCACCCAAAAGAAAGAATTTGAACTTGAACCACCGTATCACTGAGCAGGGTTTGATGTTTGGTCGATGTGATACAGCGATGACGTCAAGATAACCGAATTTAATCGTTAACTATCTCCTATTTACGTAAATATGCTTGTTGTATGCAAAAAATAGACACACGAGATCCTGCCTGCGAACCAGTTTTACAAGTATAAGGCAAGAATTTTACTTGTGTAGCAGGAATGACGAGAAAACAAACAATACACACGGATAAAACTTGAATGTGGGATATTTATTTCGCTCGAGTGAAGTTATGCAAACTAACTTCGCGGTATATCTCTCACCAACAACCTGTTTCACGTGCTGCTTACACTCTTCTGAGCGATTGATTCTCTCAATGAATGGTTCTCACTACAGGTCGTAATGAACCGAAACTCTGATGATGAATGCAACATTTCTCGGAAGTGGGCGGCAACTTCCGCGATTTTTCAATTCTAATTTTTGTGAGAATGACTGAACGAGGTAGTTAGTTTTTTTTGCCCATCCATCGACCGAATTATTAACTAAAATTACGATTTCGTGTCAGAGTAAACGACCACATTGCGATATAAATATGCGAGACTTCATATAAAATACTAGTGCACAGGATCAGGTAGACTCATTATATTTAACTGTTGAAATTCTTCGGCATAATAATGCGTCTAGAAATTTATGACAAATAAATGTAATTTCATTAAAAATTCTTCAGTTTAGAATGACACTAACATCACCGCAGCGCGGTTGTAGTCTTTGCGAAGAAACTAAAATTTCTCAGGAGCATTACCCGATCAATTTTTCTCTACCCCTCAGTACACTGTATGACCCTTCCGGGATGGAACCCTGCATTGAAGTTAGGTATTCTACTTGATATGTTTCCCATTTTAGTAATTCCGAAGGGAATTTTAGTTCTTATACTCCACTATTATTTAACATGAATGAGAATACATATATACCAAGACTGTTATTTGCCACGAAATAAACATTTCGCTTAGCCGCGATTCAAACCCAGATCCTCCCGATTTCCGGTCAGCTACATTACCAAGTAATTTTTTTCTAGGCGAATCTTAGACACAAGTTAAAGGAGAATTTCATATTCAAGGAAAAAGGTTGCTTCGAGGTATAATTGGTAGCATATTTGACCGGCCATCGGGGATATCCGGGTTCGAATCCCAGGTTAGTCAAATGATTTTTTCATGTCGATTATCATACTTATTTAACTATGCACTAGTGTATTTAACTATGCACTCGTGCGCGTGACTGCGTACAAAGTTGCTTTTTCGACGCAGTACTTTGTATGAATGAGAGCACAAAACCTTTTGCATGTGACGCAGGAGTATCCTCTTTCACAAATAACTGTAACCACTGTACGATAGATAATATTTAGTTGCCGTTCCATGCTTAACAACTTTATTTGGTAGAATGATTAATGATTTTCAAACGCTCTAAATAAAAACATATACTTAATTCAACTTACAAATAAAATCCGAAGATTCAAACGTTATGGAGCGGAATTTTTCCATATTGAAACAAACACTTGCAATTTTCCACGATTATAAGAAAAGTTATTGTGACCTAGATTTCAATGATATAACAACATCTTCAACGTACAAATGGCGTGTTATTCATTCAATGTATCTTCTTGGGACTAAGTTATGTCTGATTCCGAACTAATGGATTCGACTTTGCCAATATTTGGCCCGCTTTAATTTCGTAGGGGATAAATTATTTCTAATGGCTTTACTAATTTACTTTGAAAAATTGCGAGAAATGTTCCTCCTTCCGTTAATTATGTAAAAGATAAGGAGCATACGGAAAAAGCATAGGGAAAAAGGTTCTGCCCAAAATAAAAGGATAATTATGGTAAAGCTAGAGACTAAGCCGGTAGATACCGTAGTGGTACATGTTAACATACCTACGACGGACTACTAGGATGAAGAAGTTTAAGGCGTCTATGAAGATATCACCGCAGTAATCAAACAGGTAAGACGTGAAGAAAACCTTATAATTTTAGGTGATTGGAAGGAGAAGGGTTTGGGTGTCAATATTGACTGAGAAAAATAGTATTCTATGATTCGCTGACGACATAGCAATCATAGCCGAGACAGAGAAGAATTTTAAGAAGACTTTGACAAATATAGAAAGGAAAATGGCCAGATATCAGTTGAAAATCAACAAAAGGAAGACTAAGATATTGGTATGTAGTAAAAGAGAGGAGGCTAGGACAAACATTAAGGTAAGAAATCAAAAGCTAGAAGAGATTTTCTTACCTGGGAAGTCGAATTACCAACGATGGACGAAGCAAGATAGAAATAGTCAGTAGAATAGCGCTGGCGAAGAGGGCTTACTACAAAAAGATGAATCTTCTCACATATGAGAATACAAGCATAGAAGTAAGGAAGCAATTCATCATACGCTACATATGGAGTGTGATTCTCTAGGGAAGTGAGGCTTGGACGTTGATAGCAGCAGAGAAGTCAATGATTGGAAGCATTCGATATGTGGTGCCACCGAAGAATGATGAAGATAAAATTGATCTAATGAGTAAGTAATGAAGGAGTGCTAAGAAAGTGGGAATTAAAATAAGTCTTCTAAAAACCTAAAAGAATTTCTTCCTTGGTTTTAGCCTCACTAAGACAAGGAATTTTAGTTAAAAATTGAAATTCAACTCCTGTCTTGTCGATTGCTTTCACAAAGTATTTCATCTGTCCTAGTTTGATGTGCAATGGTGGCAAGTGAATATTTTCTGTCGGAACCAGGGAAACATGGGCGACATTTTCATAACCATGAGTGAAGCTTTCTCGCAGAGGCCATTTCCGTAAGATGTAATGTTTTCTCGGGCGCGGCTGTTGTATTCAAGGGAGCAGCAGTATTTCGTGAAGCCTGATTGCGGTCCCGTGAGTAGAGCGACAACTTTCAGATTAGCGCAAACTTACCAATTATAATCACGATAATTAGTATTCTCAAGGATTCAACTGATATATCGGTACGTCTCCTTCATTTCAGCAGAGTATGCAGATAGGATAGAAGGTAACTCATTCCCATTGGCCAACAGGACCACTTCAAAGCTTGTCTTTGACGAATCCATAAACAGTCTCCATTTTTCTGGGCCACATGGCATCATAATTTCTATCAACAATGCATTTAATTACAGTAAAAAAACCAACCCTTCATCTTACGTAGAAATTAATTTCAGTGTTGGCGCTCTTGTCCTACTGGAAAAGATTTTTATGCCCTTTTGTAAGAGATTGGCATCCATATAGGCGCAACTTCGTACCATATGTTACATTAGTTTCTCCAAGTATTTGGTCAAATTACTGTAACAAGTGGTGCAGCAAACACTTGGAGCTTAATCCTAGCCCTGACCGCCAATTTGGCAGCCAGAGAAAAGTTTATAAGCAGTTTAAAGAATTAAAGATAGAGATTATTGTTGCGATGTTTTAGTCAATTCACCGCAAACATAGCAGAAGCGATGACGATGATTTTACACACGTGTAATTTAATTACATATTAAATCACGGTAATATTCACAACTCAAGCCCACATACTGACATTCACCTGGAAAAAGCCGGAGTAAAACATTTTTTACTGTTTTGCACTATTTAAATTACTTGGAAAAAAAGGATCCTTCTCCAGAACACCGAAAGAGTTGACTCTGCGATCGCTAGAGGTATACCGAGGAAAGATGATGACAACTTCAATATACATAATTGATTTTAGAGGCTGACACTTTGCGGAATTCCATGATTAAGGAGAAAGAATACTTTTTTAATCCAATGAAATTATAAAATCTCAGTTTTACATTCTTCGTGGAACTAGAAAGTATTACTTTTCTTTTTTTAGCTGCAAAATCAAGAAAATTGCCGTCCAAGCCTGAGCGGGAGAGGCACTGCGAGGGCCAGAGTAGTAAAGTGAATCTTCCGAGCTATTGCTACATATTTTAATTATTGCTGCTATGCTAAACAGCAAACTATTTTTATTGATACTGCTGTTTCTTGCTGCTTTGTATTATTATCTTTCGGGGAGGATGATGTGAAATAGAAGCTGGAAATATTTTTAAATACGTGAATATTTGCGAAAAAATGGCAAAATTTGTCATTTTCAATGCGTTTTTACACAATTGACGGAGACTAATTCCCCTCAAATCTACATCTTCACCATTAATATTATTTTTTCAGAATTTTGCACCCCTCAAAACCCCTAGAAAAAATTTAAATGCTAAAATAATCCTTTTAATTTCTCCAAATGACCGAAAAGTGGTCAAAATTGGAGGCTCTTCCGAAAATGGTGGGTGATGGTGAAAAACAGAGTTAATATTCGGATTTAGGAGGTCATTTTAAAAACGAAATAGCAGGAATGGTATCAGGGCCGATTTTCATGCCGTCCAGCGATAATTTAGGCAAAGCTGATCATTTGAATCCACACCCCCTTGATAGTATTGTAAAATGATATAAAGCCAGGAAGCATTTTGTTACCACTTGAGGCAGTAATACTTGCGTCATGGATAATGGCAGAAATAAATACTACATGGATTTTATTGAAACGTAGGTATTACAACGCGGAAATGTCGGGAGTAAAGCAAAAAGGGAAGGATGTAAGACAAGGGCATACCCAGGGTCATAACTAGGGGGGGCAAGCCATAGTCTAGAAGGGGGCGCAAGCCAAGTTGTGACATTTTAGCATGGAAAAGGTGAATGAAAAAAATATTTTAAGAAAATTATAACAGCGCATTATTAGTTTCTGATATCATTTCATAGAAAAAATATTTTTATTTTAGTTAAGTACATATCTTATACCTACTAATGCATATCATTTTTCGTGGGTTTAAAGGAAATTTGTTGAATACTTTCGTTTCAATTCAGTACCGATTTTGCATAAGGACTTCTGCGATTTTTGCTTCTGGAGGGGATGCAATTGCCCCCCCCCGGCCCCTCGCCTATGATGTAAGGTTCTATTTTTTCTTGGGGGAGATTCAGGAGGAACGTCTACTTTGTTCTTACTCATCGTCCTTACCATATTCAATCTTTTTTTGATAAAGTTCTACTGTTAAAGGCATGCTGGTACACCAACTGTCACCGGTAATATTTCTTCCTCTGCAGTCAATGTGCTCTGCTAAGCGTTTGACAATTTCATGAGGTGAATTGGATTCTTTGAAGGGGCATCTGGCCACCTGCCCATATAAATTTCAATTTTTAGGTAAAATTTCCCAGCATCCACCACAGCAATGACTTCAATCACATATTTCTTTGGCTTTTTGATAGATAATGCGTTCAAGGACATCGGCCTCGAAATGGTATAAGTTGCTCAAGGATCGTGATGCACTCTGATGGTGTATTTGCAAATTCAAATTTGTTGGATATTTTATTAATGAACTCAGTAACTGCAGCTTACTAGTCACTTTTCTTACTTTCTAGTCTAGTGCTGAGGTCATAAAAACTAATGCACCGTAGAAAAATATCCGATAGTTCAGTGTACGGGAAAAAATTTGATAGACTTTTTTGCTCCAAATCTCCCTAATATCAACATGGGAAATTTTATACGCACCTGAGAGAAAAAGGAGACTAATAAGAGCCAGTTATTCATCTTCACTGAACTGCTTGTATCACGATCTCTTGCATAATTTCCAGAAACAGAATTAAAGTAGAGATTTGTGATTTTCACAATTATATCTAATAATTCTGCGCAAAAAGAGGCGAAATGCTGATGATTCATTATACACACTTTGCACATGGGTGTATTCCAGGAAGATGAGTCATCGGCGATTTCATCAAGCCAAATTCGAGCGAATGAATTTTAATCGTCTCCACGATGGATCGGTGGCGAGAATAAATTGAAGCACTTTCGGTCGCATCGGGTCAAAACGTCGGTTGCAGCAAAACTAGGGAACACTTTGAATATTAAACGTTACTTCAGTCAGAATTACAAGAAATTAGAGACCAGAAAAACTCTAGTTCGAACGGCATCATTTTGTTAAAAAAACATCCAAGAAAAAGTCAATATTACCCGATGCGATATATTCAGGGTTATTGGCTTTATTAAAGCTGTATGTGATGTCTAATGCAATATGCAATTTATGATGTTCTTACCATATAAATCAATAAATATTAAAGATGATTGAAAATCAATTTTCGTTCATTCATTATTTGTCATATTTCTCATTAGTGTTCTCCCTGTAGCGCTATGATTACTGAGTAAACATGTTTCGGAAAGTAACTGTATTGAATACACGTTTTCAAATGTACGTGGGTGATTACTATTTCATTCATACTGAGGAATAACGTAAAAATGTAAAGTATTACGTTAAAAAAAAGTTTCACGAAGTACGCGCATTTCTGTTTGCGTAATTGACTTTTACTATGCTTTGAAGAACACTTAACAATTTTGAGATGGGAACGTTGACCAGCTCTCCCGTTCGAGGGGGAGTCGAATAAGGAGAGAACAATGCAAGTAATCGCCTTTCTTCATAGAAGCCGGCCGTACTTACCAGCCTCGTCGAGAGCGTGCGTATTTGGATTATTTCAAGAAACGTCAACCGAGTGGCTGAGATGGGACTAATGCCACCAGAGAGCAAAAATCAACCTCCGAATCCCGACCACTCTCAATATCGCACCTCCGCAGTGAAATTTGATACAGCGCCGGGTGTTTTTTTCGGTCGGAGCGAAGCTCGACCCCTCGTCTTTTCCTTTTTTTTTCCTTCGGTCAGCGACTAGGTACTCCCCTCCGCCCAAGGAGGTTTCCCATTCCACTGGCCGTTGCGGCCGACTTCGCAACTAAAATCCGGCGACGGTTGAATTTGGATTTTTGAATTAGGATAGAACACTCTTAATTATTTTTGGAAACTATATTTGCAATGCGGATCAACGCCTCCATAAATAACTGAGCTTCAGATTTATCTACATGCTAATGTCCTTGTGAAACAGGTCAATTACTTTGTTTTTTTTTCAATTTGAAAGAATTTTGGCTTTAATTTAAAATTCCTCGTGTAAAATTTAAATAATATTTAAAATTTTCAAGTCAAGGTACGGATTGCCATCTGATTTCGGATAATATGTAAGTTAATTATGCCTACTCTTAAATATGTCAGTATAGTTATCTGAATGATCTAAATTGCAGATACCTTTCGCTCATGCCATCGGTAGCTGTATTTCTCTCTTTTTAATGCTTGTTATATGCCTTAGTGATCAAGTACTTAAAATTTCGTGCCGCTATAATTAAAATATTTGTGTCGCTGCCTGCGGATAGAAAATCTTCTCATTATGGCTAAGCTTTCTTTGTTAATATTCCTTTTATAAGCTCTAATTTGTTTCTCTATGGAAAGGGATTCAGATAAACCCACGGCACTAATTCCGGAAACTATGTTCTAATGCGAGTGAACAGGTGTATACCGCTTTGCTCTTCCTATTTCATCCTTGCGACCACTTTTTCACTTATAAAGCAAGTTTCAACTTTGTAGAGAGGTATATAAAGAGTTTAAAGGCTTCATTTCCAAGGAAGTTCTTTCGACGATATAATCCTATTTTTAATACTAAAGGCACGAGTAGCAATCAATGAATACTCGTAGATTGTAATACTTCGAAATATATTTTATCTATGCTACAAGGGAGGAACTGATAAAAATGGACGAGAGTAGTGCAAGTGATAACGATTAGATATCTTCATATATCCAATCAGTCTGTTTGTTGAACTATCAGCACATTGATCGAATCACTTTTAAATTAGCAAGAGTATGGGTGTTTTGCCATTGCAGACCAAAATCACTGTTTTCTACAATGCATAACCTTCTCGCTGCGCTTCCAAAAAAATTAGTCCTTCATGCCTCACACATAGCAATTTATTAACAACTAAGATGCGTTTATCTTGGGTATGATGTATTGTAAAATTTTCGAAACTTTAAACAATTAATGCATGCTGGAAATTCAAATGGGAATATTAAAAAGTTAACGATACAGCCTGATGTAAAAAATTTGACGCTTGTCCAATTTATGTGCCCACAATTTATTCTGGTATTCATCACATGAATATTAAAAATGTAATAATTCAACACACATAATTCATAATAGTTTTCGATGATGCACAAATAGTAATGCAATACATCCCAAATCCGGGTGAATGCCCTTAGCAAACACTGTATTTGTGTTACTTGACTAACGCGACAAGTTGAGTGAAACGATCAACTAATTAGTGGGAATATTGACGAGCAATCGATGAATATCGACCACAGATATTCGAGTAAGCCATTACATATCTTCAGATATGTGCCATCAAGTCCTAATTATTTGCTCAATCAATCACAAGATCCGTTGTGATTGGGCTTATGATTTCAACCTATACAAACATCGATTGATTTCTCGATTTCAGCATGGTGTAGTAGCTTAATCGGCATATTGCCTCTCCAAAAAAATGTTATCATCCAACGTTCCGAACTTTTACCTTGGCTTAAGTTCTTGAGTACCGAAAATCTGTCGTTGACGGGATACCCGCTAAAATTCCCTTGCAGTATTCATTGAATATCAAGAAGAGGAATTTTCCTACAAGTCAATTCAGCATTGGAGACGTAATTGTCTTGCACTCCTTAAAATAGTTTGATTTAATTTAAGTGGAAAAAGGACTTACCAAATGTAACTTATGTTTTTTACTTTTTCCTTTCGCTTTTTTATTATACCTACATTTTTTATCCATACGTTTTTTGCATAAAAGGGAGATTAATGATTTACGAGGAAGTAATCTGTGCCTCTTTGGCAAAAAATATTTATAAATTCTAAAAATAGTTTTTACTGAGTGATTGACGGAAAAGTATTTTATAACACCTTCAGCATTTAAAAATAAATGTAAGCTTATAAGAGCCTTCGATCAACTTTCTATTCTATTTCCTCGAAGCATTTGTTTCTGTCTGAAGATTTTCAATGGAGACTGCAGTCTACACATAGCAAAACCATAAATACAAATGGAAACCAAGCTAATAGCATATTTTTTTTACTTCCCCTCAGATGACAATAACTAAGTAAACTTCAAAACTATTTTCAAGAAAATTCGCCTCTGTGCCTCGCTGCGTGTCGAGGCCTCCCATGTGAATACGACGATAAACTTTTTTCTTGCACCATTTCACCACCTCTTCCCACCTTTTCCGCTATCCATCGCTAATGCCTTATTCACATTACGATTGTTCCAGCGTTTGTCGGAACTATCGTGCATTCACACGACGATTGTAAAAACCTGTGCTGCCCTCTAGTGCTGACATCTAAAGTGAACGGGAAATTGACGGTTACCAAAGCTATTGAGGTATGCAGGGACAAGATAACACTGTGTTCAACGTGCATTTAGCGAATAATTTTTCTTCCGCCCATATTCTTCCTTCCTAGGACAAATCCATGAAAAAATAGAGCTTCACGAGCTTTTCGTCTTTCTCTTGTCGCTTCCGTTTCCGGTCTCCCAGCGCATAACCATCGTAAAGTGTCAACGTTCGGAAGTACGTTAACTATTGTCAGGACATGCGTTCACACGGCTAATTCGGCCAACTATCGTTAGGACGATCGCTCGGATAATCGTAATGTAAACGAGGCATAACCTGCTTCGTCCTCTAGACAACTCTTTCCTCCCCTTCATTTCTTTCTCTCACCCTCTCCTCCTTTAATTTCAATAGTAATTTAACGATGTATTCATCTGCACACATTTATTGTACGACGAGGAGTTAGAGCGAAGATGGGACTTACTAGTACCAATCTAGTTCAATGAAGTCGAATTATTATTATATATTAATCTCTTCCCTCCCGCACAGGATTTCAACCTGCACGACCTCATCCGATTAGCAGCACCAGGATCTACTCCTCCCTTACTCCCACTAACTCCCAGCATCCATTTCACTACTTCTGCTTGGGTGCTTTCCATTCATGCGACTCATGAGTCGACTAGTGTCGACTCGAGGTAACTGTTTATAACTCTCCAATTCCTGCAAAGACTTGTGTCACAACAGTCGGCGAAACACATAGAATGGAACACGAAAACCGCGACGCAAGTCGGCTTGTGTTGACGTGTGTCGATGAATGGAAAGCACCCCTTCTCATCACCCCCATAGGATGTCTCTCCCTTAACACCAGCCGTGGACCTTCTATCTCAATAAGTACCCCAGTTCGCTAGTCGCGCTAATTCTTTCCCTTCAGGGACGTCAAATCTGCCTTTCACGCATTTTGGAGTCTCGGTCGTTAGACATTTCAGTTTACAAGGTCTAATTGGAAGGGATATACACATTGACGAGGTGGGAAGATGCAATGCACGTGCGTAGAGTACCGGTATCGTATTTAGTCGGCTATTGAAGCACGATACCTCCACTGCAAAAACGCTAAGCAATCGCCCACCGAATCAAATCCATATACTACGCTGGAAAAAATGTAAGCCGTCATTCAACAAGTTTTACCGCTCTCAATTTTTATAACTTTACATTTGAATTTCAAGGAGCGTTTAATTATGTGTCTGCTGTTTTTGACGCTGGAATTATTTCGAGAGAGGAAGAGATAATCCCTCATTCTGAAGCGTGGCGGCTCAAATTTTATCGCCATTACTCGCAAGTACTTACACCTTCCAGCCCTCTCAGCCCCTTGACACCGTGCGCTGGGGAATCAGCATTTATGTTTAACAGGGAATGCCTACGCACGTGGAATTCTCGATTTTGTAAAGACCATAGCCCTGACATCTGAGCAAGCGTTAATATTTAACGAAGTTGAAAACCGTAGCTGCTTTCTTCCGGAGCCTTTTATTCATTAAATATTGAGATAGAGTGACTGGAAGTACGAAAGAAACTTAGTGAGAAAGAGGTTCGCGAAAGGTGTGCATGAGTTGCTGAAGCTAATGAATATACCTCTGGTTTATTTTTTTATCAGTCTCCTTCGAGGTATCGTAAACTTTTAAGTCGCATTGCAAACATTTAAGACATTGAAACTAGCTCTCTCGCTTTCGTCGCGAATTATTTAGTATGGTTCATTGAGGATGAGGCTGCGCTCTTTCAGCAGGTAAAAGTATTCAGTTATGGGTTTGGGCTATAAAACTTTAATCGATTGTTTTAAGATGGATTGCACTAAATTTTCATTGCTTAGCAACTGTAATATTTCACACCTCAAGGTATCAGTTCCAAGCCTTTCTCAAGGAATCCTCACGTTGGTTTTTTAATAATTCATCTCGACGAAGAGACGAATATTGTCGTTTCTGAATTCAAATGCGTGGTTTTACCATGAAAAGAAACACCTTCAACTTTTTAGGTATTCTCTTCCAATTATGATATCATCTCTCGCAAGTTTAGGTAAATAATATAACAGTTCTAATTTTATTCGAGAATACATTCTCGTGATATGGCGTTTTACTGGAAATTTTAACGCATGCTTTATTCAATCATTATTTATTGCTCAAAAAAATGCAGAGCCATTTCTTCCTTTTTTCAAGACAAATTATTGTGGTATTTCACTTGATACCATTCTCGCCAAATAAACCCAAAAACTCTTATCCACGGGTTATATGGATGAAAGTTTTACTTTCAGGCTTTTACTCTTATTATCATTCAAGGAAGTAGTACTTTAAACCTCACATTAAACATGCATCAATAACAACATTGAATGTCTCATTGACGATGGTCACATCATATCCTCCCAGCATAATTTCAAATTGCGTGGATAAACAAGGTGTGAATTTATGTATTTTGGCTCTTATTCGCATTAATCATTTTAAAATTCCATGACTAGACGCTTTTCTCAATTTCCTGTTTTGATAATACTTCATGAAAGCATACCAATTTTCCCATGAAAATATATATTTTTTCGTGTCTGCGCAGATGTCTCCATCGCTCCTTCAGTCCTCATTCTTGCTTCAACCTTTGCAATAAAGAGGTCGCAAATTTGTTTATTTCACTTTTCACCATTTTCATCATTCCTACACCTCGATTATGTAAATGTGACAGCGACGACGGCGATAGGTGACCATCACGTTCTCCTTTCACGTTCCGCTGTAACATGCGATCATGTTAGCCACCGTCATCGCGCATATCATATAGGTACGAGCGCGCGAGGTTGGTATCGTGGAGAAATCTGAAGAGCCAAGGAAATCCTTCGTCACATCATTGTCCGAGAATGCGTCGTCAGCGAAGTCTTTGAAATAGAAATAACAAACAGCGAAAACATAAAATGGAGGCAGTTCAAGGCTACGTACTTCGCTTCGCCAATAGGTAATATTATGATTAAGTACTCGTATCATGGTAAAGTTATGGGGAAAGTGTAGTATTACTTTCGATGAGTGATAACGTAATCTATTATGCTAATGCTCGCCGGGAGATGCTGCAGTCATTAATTTGCTATATCGTAGAGAATGGTCGAAAAGTCGTGATCTTGGATTGAAACTAATTAATGTTGAAATGATAATGGAAGTGCTAGCGATTTGAATTCAAGTAGTTAATAGTTGATTTATGATGATTTAAAAATCGAAAAGGAGTTTAACGATGTTGATATATTGGAGAACGTACTTGGCAAATGTTGATAATTAAACTTCGATATAAAGTGATTGACGTTTAAATCACGGATGTACTTCAATTAGCAGTGATTAGCTCCAATACGCTGTGTGAAAATAAAGCTGCTCAATTGAATTCACCAACATGCGCATATACTAACAATTGAACAACGTGGAAAACTAATTATGTCAAGAGAGCACTCCAGTGGAAATAATTAAAAATTTTATAACCGTTATTTAATTTAGAAATGCCCTATAATCGAGTAAAAACCAATAAAATTTTGGTTAATGTCGCTCTCGTGGGGACGACCGATGGTCAGTCCCGCTAATGAGGGTTCAACCTCGACTCCGAGCCTAATCCGACCCTTTTCCGAGGGTCCGAGCTCGCGAGGGACGGACCCAAAACACCGGGAGGGCCCCCACCCATCTGGGCCACGTGTAGTACATTTTACATTTTACAATTCTTTTAGTGCTATCAACAATTTATTGGCTTTATCGTCTTCTTGATCACACTAGGAATACGGGCGTTTTTTGATCGTCTTTCTACGATGATGTTTAAGAATTTTGTCCAATTTGCGATAAAAGTCCCCTTCTGACTTGGCAACGCTGCGGCCATCAACTGTGGGCTGGGTAGTGAAGGTCCTCTCGGACCCAAAGCGCTTGACGCCCGAGAATGACAAACCCTGTTCTGACCTGGGAATTGGAAATACCATGCGAGCCACCTCTAGGGTGTTTGGCAGGGGTTGACCAATCTTCAACATGCAGCATGCAAGATGACCGCCGCATTTCACGTCGCAATTTCATAGAAATATTCTACACATTCATGTAAAGACATAACTTGCGAATGGTTAGTAATTCCTATGGCGAATCCATGCAAGTTTTCACTAAAAAGAAAAAAAGACATGCAGTGAGTCGTCCTAGCGAGTGACGCCAATAATTCTGTTGATTGAAACACCGTTGCTATCCTTAATAGTACGAAGTGCTATCCGCTAATGAACGCGAGCTAATAATTAAAAAATATAGGATGACTAAAGCCGCCACGAAGGAAGCGTTCAGGAATGCGTTCACGAATTTTAAAAGAAAAACACTAGTAGAGCAGTTACAGGATAACCCAAAAGCATTTTGGTCATATGTTAGGGAAGTTCAAGGTAAACGATCTACCGTATGTTCGCTGAGAAACGACAATGGAGATGTGTTGACAAGCAGTTACGATAAAGCCAATTTATTAAATTCCTACTTTAAGAGCGTGTTCACGGAGCCTTCCGAAAACTCACCCGAGACCGATGACAATCCCTGTATTCATAAGATGCCAGCTATTGACATTAGTACGCTCGGAATAGAAAATATATTGAAATCGCTTAGTCCAAATAAATCACCTGGTCCAGACGAAATCCCTTCTCGCGTATATAAAGAACTAGCCTCAGAACTTGCCCCCTACTTGCAGTTAATATTCAGTAAATCCATCAAGCAACACGAAGTACCTAATGACTGGAAAATCGCTAATGTAACGCCTATATTTAAAAGTGGAGACAAGGAACAGCCATCTAATTACAGACCGATATCTTTAACGTCCATCTCTTGCAAAGTCCTTGAACACATCGTAGTCAGCTCGGTAATGAAACACCTAGACGCGCAAAACTTATTAATGGGAAATCAACATGGATTCAGGAAAAGCAGATCTTGCGAAACTCAGTTAGCGCTTTTCGCCCACGATATTTTAGTCTCCGGGGAAGACAACATTCCAGTAGACGCGATTTTTCTTGATTTCAAAAAGGCATTTGATAAAGTACCCCACGGAAAGTTAATATTAAAACTGAAATCTTATGGTCTAGACGAAGATGTCATTTCCTGGATTAGAGAATTTTTGAGCGACCGCGTCCAAAGAGTAGTATTAGACGGTGCAGTCTCCAATGAGGTTAGAGTGACTTCTGGCGTTCCTCAGGGTAGTGTCATTGGCCCACTCCTATTCCTTCTTTATATAAACGACATTGGCGAAGTAGTGCAGAGTAAGTTACGATTATTTGCAGACGACGCTGTAGTTTACAGAGAAATTCGTTCCAGCAAAGATATAGATGAACTAACGAATGACCTTGCTGCTATCCAAGCTTGGTGCGATGCTTGGCAGTTAGAATTAAATTTGGAAAAATGCGTCGTAATGAATTTCTGGAAGAAGAATAACTCCCTACAGCGTAACTATGTCATTCGGGGCGCGCAGTTAAAGGCAGTTGAATCTGTGAAATATCTAGGGGTTAGACTCAATAATGATCTATCGTGGAATAAACATATTCGAGAAATAACCGGTCAAGCTAATCGTAAAATGGGTTTTGTTAAAAGAATATTAGGAAAGTGCGACGACAAAGTGAGAGAAATTAGCTACTTTTCCCTCGTTAGACCACATTTGGAATACGCTGCCAGTGTTTGGGACCCTCATGAAAAAGGCTTAATAACAGAGTTAGAACGCGTGCAAAGAAGAGCTGCCAGGTATGTGAAAGGTCGTTACGATAGTCTTGTTAGTGTAACTGACCTCTTACATAAACTCGGATGGGAATCTCTGTCGGACCGTAGATTGAAAAATAGACTAAACCTTTTAGATAAATTCAAGAGCAGTGTCTTTTCTGACGAAGTTAACCATATCTTGCGGACGCCAACGTACTACGGAAGATCAGATCATATAAATAAAATAAGAGAGATAGATTGCAGAACAGACAGATTCCGAATGTCATTTTTTCCACGATCAATAAGAGATTATAACGGCAGCAATGGAGCGCGTAAATAGATTGCATGACTTGTAGTGTAGCCTACTAACCTATGTAAAACTTACTGCATGTTTCTGAATTTCTATTCTATATTCTATTTCTAACAGCATATAGTAGTATAGTTTGTTATTATACGGGACGTTTCTTGGACGGTGTGGTGTGCATGTGGGAGTCCAAATGCATGCTGCATGCTGGTGATTGATCACCCCCTGCCAAACACCCTAGAGGTGGCTCGCAGGGTAATTTGTAGATGTAGATGTAGATGTAGATGAAGGAAGAATGGCGTTCTAAATCTCTCTGCTTTGCAGTCTATTTCTTTTACTTTCTTCTCGTGATCACGTCATAGTACGTCGGTAAACGTAAGATTTTTTACACGTCGTCTGAGAAAACATTTTCTCCGAATTTACTAATAAAATTTTGCATACACTTCTACGCTCCCGTAGAGAATGGGGTTAGTTTCACAAGACCTCCCAATTCCAAATACGTGATTTTCTTTTAATAACAGATATTTGGTGTTTAGATGACCCATTATTGAATGGAAAATAATGTGCTCCAATATTTTGAAAGGATTGGAAGTATAGTAAGTCGAGGTAAAGGTGTTGATATATTTGTCGTGAAATTAGTGAGGACACTATGAAAAAAGTAATTTAAGAAATTAGGTTAATCTCGATTGTTTGTCACTCTATCGCCTCCTTCGTTTATAAGAAACAGACTGTGGAGCTATTTTTCTGTAGCTCTCTTACGAATGACCAGAAAGCCTTAGAAATGTCGTCTAAATATTCGACCAATTAGTTTATTTTGAATTCACTCAGTGCCTCCCAAAGTATATCTTTGTCTCTTTTTCGATTTTTTAAATTCACCTATTTCTTGTATTTTATCACCAGTAAGACCGGTATTTAGCTTTTTCATTTTAGCGATTGGTGTTTGTTTTTATGGAGAGTCTTTGTCTTTATCGAGACCTTCATGCACATAAACATTGTACCATTTCGGTTCAGCTTTCAAGCATTTTAACTTACTCGGTATTGTATTATCCACGGCCTCTTGTATAATATTAATAAAGTTGTTCCATGCTTCGTCTACCCCAAGGTTGAGAGTGGCGTTTTTGAAAATAGTGAATGAGTTCGAAAAGTGCTGCTTTAACCCTTCAAAATCCGCCTTATGAAATAAATAGACCCTTCTTCTCGACGCAGGTTTTATATCGGATATGTTTGATGCATGATAAGTTTCTCATAGGTCCTCGTCTTTACCTACATTTTCAAGGCAATGTTTTTCCCAATCGATAGATGGAATATTGAAATAGCCGCTAATTATGACAATGTTAAATGTATCTGCGAATTTAAACGCCTTATCTAACTATTTAACTCTAAAACTGAATTAAGGATTGAATATGATGGTTTATAATGACGGGCATGCATGCATATGGACGCATATGCATGCATGCCCGTGCATGCATGCATATGGATGCATGCATGCATATGGATGCATGCATATGCACGGGCCCATGCATATGGGTGACTGAAAAATGCCTCGATAACGCCGTGTATAATTCCTTTAGTTTGTCCTTTAGGGAGTCCAAATGCATGCTGCATGCTGGTGATTGATCACCCCCTGCCAAACACCCTAGAGGTGGCTCGCAGGGTAATTTGTAGATGTAGATGTAGATAATATTCGCATAAATAGAATCCCTTACAATTAGCTGAGCACTCGATTGAGCTCCAAACACCTTCCAATGCACTATCTGCAAGATTTTTGGCTCTACTTGTTATTCATACAAGTTGGCCCTCGCCTCCTCCTATTTGAGCTACTCCTCCTCCTGTTCTCGTTTTACTGCCCTTCATGTACATTGTGCATGATTTCGAGAAGAGTTATTGACAAGTAGAAATATATTCCGACCGGTTAACCGCCTTACCTGTATGAGTAATTTGTAAGAAAAATTTAAGTACACAACATACCCACCCGAAAACATACCATTGATCTCCATATCCCACAACATAGCACATCTACATCTATCTACATCTACAAATTACCCTGCGAGCCACCTCTAGGGTGTTTGGCAGGGGGTGATCAATCACCAGCATGCAGCATGCATTTGGACTCCCACATGCACACCACACCGTCCAAGAAACGTCCCGTATAATAAAAAACTATACTACTATATGCTGTTAGAAATAGAATATAGAATAGAAATTCAGAAACATGCAGTAAATTTTACATAGGTTAGTAGGCTACACTACAAGTCATGCAATCTATTTACGCGTTCTATTGCTGCCGTTATAATCTCTTATTGATCGTGGAAAAAATGACATTCGGAATCTGTCTGTTCTGCAATCTATCTCTCTTATTTTATTTATATGATCTAATCTTCCGTAGTACGTTGGCGTCCGCAAGATATGGTTAACTTCGTCAGAAAAGACACTGCTCTTGAATTTATCTAAAAGGTTTAGTCTATTTTTCAATCTACGGTCCGACAGAGATTCCCATCCGAGTTTATGTAAGAGGTCAGTTACACTAACAAGACTATCGTAACGACCTTTCACATACCTGGCAGCTCTTCTTTGCACGCGTTCTAACTCTGTTATTAAGCCTTTTTCATGAGGGTCCCAAACACTGGCAGCACGCTTCATATGAATAAATCGTTCTCAGTAATCGACTCTCGAATATGGAACTGTCTCTTAGTTCGACTTAGAAGCTGTACCAACATCAAGAAATTATAACAAAATGCATATGGGTGACTGAAAAATGCCTCGATAACGCCGTGTATAATTCCTTTAGTTTGTACTCCATTCTGCTGATATCCAAGTGTGGTGCGATGCATGGCAGTTAGAATTAAATTTGAAAAAATGCGTAGTAATGAGTTTCTGGAAGAAGAATAACTCCCGACAACATAGCTATATCATTCGGGGCACCCAATTAAAGGCAGTTGAATCCGTGAAATATCTAGCAGTTAGACGCAATAATGATCAATCGTGGAATAAACATATTCGGGAAATAACCGGTCAAGCTAATCGTAATATGGGTTTTGTTAAAAAATTTTTAGGAAATTGCGACGACAAAGTGAGAGTAATTAGCAACTTTTCCCTCGTTAGACCCCATTTAGAATACGCTGATAGTGTTTAGGACCCTCATGAAAAAGGCTTAATAACAGAATTAGAACGCGTGCAAAGAAGAGCAGCCAGGTATGTGAAAGGTAGTTACGATAGTCATGTTAGTGTTACTGACCTCTTAGTTTAACTCGGATGGGAATCTCTGTTAGGCCGTAGGTTGAAAAATAGACTAAACCTTTTAGATAAATTCAAGAGCAGTGTCTTTTCTAACGGCAATTTCCAGTCGTTAGGTACTTCGGTTTGCTTGTTGGATTGAATGAATATTGAATGCAAATAGAGGGCAATTTCTGTGGCTACTTCTTTATACACGCGAGAAGGGGTTGCATGTGCATAGAGGTTTTTATGAGGGACATTTTTTCAAGCTCCGATGGGCCATGAACAGAAGACGAAATGATTGATTAAAAATTACTCCATTTCTAAATCTTGAGTACAGTTGTGGTGTAATTTCGATATAATCGCCTCGGCGATTGAGGAATTTGTCGAGCCTGAGGACAAGCTCTACAATACTTTTTCATAGGATGTTGCCGCCAGTGACTTACTACGAATTTTGTCTTAGCCTTGAAGCTCATCGCCCGTTTGAAAACGCTTTCCTCCTAGCAACTTCTTCGTGTCAGCGTAAAAATGGGAGACGGCTGGTGACCAAAAATGTCCCATTGAAATTGCTCAAGCAGCTGTTGGGCTGCACTGCATCAGCACTGACATGAGATGACGGGCGTTATCATGGATCAGAACACTTCCAGAAGTCAGTATGTCTCTTCTTTTGTTTTGAATAGGAATGGACGTAATATTTCACAAGGTTTCACAATCTAGTCATTAAAATAAATTTCTTTCATTGGCAGTTAAGTCAAGACATGTCAATTCTTAAGCCATTGGGTGAGTTTTCTGACTGTATCTCCGTAGTGCAATCTTGTCTGGAGAATCAATTGAGCCAGTATAGTTAGTGCAATTGCTACTAGCCTTAAACTGACAACTTACGGTCAGCTTGTGGCTCGTGACTTGAGCGTGTGGTACGGAGGGCACGCGATTGCCCTAGATGCGCAGTGCCCACCTTGAGGTTGAAAAAGACGCCCTCGTATTTGGATTTCAATAACTTTTCCATTCCGTGCGCACGAATGTCGAGAGGAGGTATCTTTCGAGACGCAGAGATTGTCAAGTGTCTTGAATGAGTTCTCATAAGGGTCGGTGAACATGGTCTTGAAGCAGTAACTTAATAAATTCGCTGTATCCGAACTATTTTTCAACACATCTCCATTATCGTTTCTTAGCGAACACACGGTAGATCTTTTACCGTGAACTTACTTAACATAAGACCAAAATGCTTTTGGGTTATCCCGTAACTGCTCTACAAGTGTTATTCCTTTAAAGTTCGTGGATGCATTCCTGAACCCTTTATTAGTGGCGGCTTTAGACAACTTATATTTTTTTAATTATAAACTCACGTTCATTAGCGGATAAATCCGTGGTCCCTTTCTTCATTTTATCTCGACGATTTATATTACTACTCTTGACCCTACCAAAATCAGCTCCTTCAAAAATGAACACTTTCCGTTCTGTTTTTGAATTTTTAGCGATATTTATAGAAAACTTAGCTGCTATTAATCTATGGACGCTGATTCCCTAGATGGTGTTCACGTTCATGTGGTATATTTGTCGCTAATAAATCAAGAATATCTTCTCCTCTGTTAGGTACGGAAGCTATATAGCAATAGGATATGTGATACAATGCACTTGATGGAAAAGCGTGCAGTAACGCTTCGCAAATCACTTTATACACCTTTATTCCTCACTAGGAAGGAAGCTAAAGGTCTAACTATCTATGGAAGGTACGTTAAATCTCCACCTACAGTAAAATTTCTTTCAGGATAATGGATACTATTTTATATCGTTTTCAAAATCCAAAATAAATGTCTTATTTTAGTTAAGTAGTCTATGGTCCCTTATTGTACGCGGAAAAGAACGACATTTTAAATGTTTCGCTTTTGCAGTTCACTCCCCAATCTTATCCTTGTGATCGCTTATACCATAATAATTAGGCTCTCTCAAAGTATCTTGAACCTATAATCAAGACAGCAGGATGAGGCTTCTTCTTGGTTAGAAGGAATGCGAGGACAAAGCTCTTTTTAGAGCAGGTACCGACATTGATTTGCTTTGCTTTCAATCAGTGGTCAACCATATCAATGTATCAATGATAGCAGACTGAAAAGTACTCAACGGTTCTAATATGAAGGTTAGCTAACGCCGTCGAAAACAACCCTTTGCTCACGGTCGTTTAAGGAATGTATGATCCAACCTATTATTATAAGATCACACTAACTATGAAATAATTAACTCAGGTGAATTAAGGCTTCATGAGATGAGCATTTTCCTCCACGCAGAAGGTGGCCGAGCAGAACAAATACAACCATCCCACGTTTAAGGTAGCTGATATAAAGCCAAGTATTCCTTTTTAATTGATTTTTTGTAAATTTTAGTTGCGTTGGAACGATATATCGTAGACATGTTTTGCTGTATTTAAGTGTGGGGATTTTAGGATTACCATAGGCCTAATGTGAGACTAATATGAATCAATATGAAAGCTGAATAGAAAGTGGGAAACGAAAATTTTCATGTATTTTGCAGGCATAAGAAATAAAATATTAATCTCGGTAATTTTTCGCGATAAATACAAACTCAAAATTTATAATCGCATTCACTTTAAGGCCACAGAAATATGAAATGATTTTCACAACTCAAAGTGCAAACAATTAATTACAGTTGTGTGAACGCCAACACACCCTTGTCTTGACGTTCACATAACTACTCTTGTGTTTCATTCTATGAAGTGCACCTGCATGAGCATTCATTCACACTGACATACACTCTTAAGGGAGCCTGCAGGACATAATGTAGATGTAGTAAGCCCAAGAACCAGGCAGTGTTGCTGGAAACGAGGATAAATACCATCAGAATTAGCAAAGGATGCGCATTTTCATTGAAATGATCGCTGCTCCTGCAAGTGCATCATTGGCAAAAAAAACGGAATTCCACAAAGTTATGGCCAATCCTGCGCTGATGATGAATCGATGTTTTATAATTCCTTTTCCCATTAATTGTTTCCTTTGCCAATACTGGTTTTTCTCTTATTAGAGTAATATAAGCACTGTATAGTTAGTGTGGTGTACTGTTCAATTCGTGCATATGAAGGTGCAGGTTATATGGAATGCTTTTGTTTTACATTCAAGGAAGTGCAATTCTTCCGTGCTTCATCGCTGCCAATAGCTGCAAAATACCAAGTCTTAACAGGGTTAGTCATTCTTTACGGGAGCGTAGAAGTGTATGCAAAATTTTATTAGTAAATTCGGAGAAAATGTTTTCTCAGACGACGTGTAAAAAATCTTACGTTTACCGACGTACTATGACGTGATCACGAGAAGAAAGTAAAAGAAATAGACTGCAAAGCAGAGAGATTTAGAACGCCATTCTTCCTTCGTACTATTAAGGATAGCAACGGTGTTTCAATCAACAGAATTATTGGCGTCACTCGCTAGGACGACTCACTGCATGTCTTTTTTTCTTTTTAGTGAAAACTTGCATGGATTCGCCATAGGAATTACTAACCATTCGCAAGTTATGTATTTACATGAATGTGTAGAATATTTCTATGAAATTGCGACGTGAAATGCGGCGGTCATCTTGCATGCTGCATGTTGAAGATTGGTCAACCCCTGCCAAACACCCTAGAGGTGGCTCGCATGGTATTTCCAATTCCCAGGTCAGAACAGGGTTTGTCATTCTCGGGCGTCAAGCGCTTTGGGTCCGAGAGGACCTTCATTACCCAGCCCACAGTTGATGGCTGCAGCGTTGCCAAGTCAGAAGGGGACTTTTATCGCAAATTGGACAAAATTCTTAAACATCATCGTAGAAAGACGATCAAAAAACGCCCATATTTCTAGAGTTACCAAGAAGACGATAAAGCCAATAAATTGTTGATAGCACTAAAAGAATTGTAAAATGTAAAATGTACTACACGTGGCCCAGATGGGTGGGGGCCCTCCCGGTGTTTTGGGTCCGTCCCTCGCGAGCTCGGACCCTCAGAAAAGGGTCGGATTAGGCTCGGAGTCGAGGTTGAACCCTCATTAGCGGGACTGACCATCGGTCGTCCCCACGAGAGCGACATTAACCAAATAAACAATTATTTTTTGCTATTATTTGCATTTAGTGCTCGTTATTATGTCAGCATATGCTTGTCACCATCGGTTTCCAACGTGATAGGCCGATGACGCTCGCAGCGTGATGAAGAGTGCGATCACGGTTTCATACCAGTAATCGCTGCTATCACCCACCGTCGTGGGAATCGCGTTGCCCCTGGCGACGACATCGCTCTCACCCTTCTCACAGTTACATAATTAGAGTGCTGCCCATATTTTCCTTTTCATTGAAGACTCATCGTATCACTTCCAATCGAAATGCTCACCTGCTTTGCCTATTCTTATTTCTGGAGATTTTTCCAGTACGTCTGTTAATAAACTCTTTCCTCTCTCATCGCTATCGTTTATAGTGCCGTCCTTGCAGTATTCTAAATGAGTCGCTCATGTCTCCTGATTGCACGCCCAAATTTGTCACGCGACGTGAATTATCCCTCCATCCGTCTAAAGGCTTTACTTAATCCGTTTTCGTGGTACGCCTACCCTATTATTCCATTCATTCGTACCCTAATTATTTACGAAAATTGTTTACTCGTCTCCATTAGATTGCTCCTGCATGTCATTGATAAGCTATGAGAAATGGACCCTACTCAGGCGTAGTGCACGTGACAATAATACGTGTGATGGAAGATTGGCGAACCTCGAATGAGTAGCTTTCTTTTCTGTCACATCACTTAGCATGACAACATTGATTGATTAGGGATATATTTGATTGATTGAAAATACTTGGTGCACTAATGCTGAAGTAAATTTCACATGCAATACATGAATCACCATTTGCGTATTAAATTAGATCTACTATGGCGTTAAACATCACAGCATGCCTATACTTCAGTCTACAGCGGCGTCTAGTATCAGCAGCATCAATCTCTCGGGTTTACGTCATGTCGGTTAATTTTTCATGACAAAAAGTCATCAGGTCGAGTCAATCGTCCTTGCATTCCGGCTAATATATATACTGGAGGCCGGCTGATTTTTTCCGCCCTTGCTTCAACAAAAGTTAAGAAAAGAAACCGACGCTACATGAAGCGAGGGTTTCTCTGCTATGACTGGTAAGTAAATAATGGTAACTGCCGCATGTTATATTATATATATTAAATGAGTGAAAGTGTATCAATTGATTCGATTTTTATTATTATTTGCCGTATTATTAATATTCGGCTATCGATCCTCCGAATAGTTTCGCTATCATCAACCGTAACGAGAACGACCTGGGAGAGTTTCAATAGAAAGGCTGTACAAGGCATTTTTCCTGTTTTACCACCTAAATTAATTAAAATGTGACCGTGATATGCCATTGATATGCGATGGAAAAAAGTTCTTTCACAAACAACCCTCACTCAATTGATATCAATCATCCTCTACCTTTCCCGCATCCGTCCTCTTGACCATCTGCGGTCATTTCAATGCTCCTCGTCTTCTCCTGCGCTACGTTAAAGGAGATATCTCTTTAAGTCTTGCGGACTCAGAGAACTATTCATATCTTAAGTGTTCTTCTAGACTCATTTCTCAATCTGGCCTGTACCGATTTCCCTACCCACGTTAGTACACTTCTCCTTTGTATAATATTTTAGTACTCCTTCTCCGTATTGCCTTTGGCGTCACCTTAAGCGTGTCCACCTATGTGCTCCTTCAATCGTCTCCTTTACGGTCCGACCAGCGATCAGTTTCTTCTTTCTTCATTGGGTAAATAATTCCAATCCTCATCCCAAGTTTCTCTTCAAAATATTTCTGATGCAACATGTCATTTTCTTATTCTTGAAGTGATTTTTCTATTTCGTTATCTCTCTTAAAAAAAGAGCCGCTTTACTCCCGCTTGACCGCTCGTATATTTTTCTAGCTTACGCAATCGTAGTCGTATTTTATCTTTCGTAATTAATTTGTTTTTGCACACATATAAACTTATGCGAACATCAAGAACCTATTTGCATTAATTTTTTTGGACCCAGGAAAATATTATTAACTTGAACATTTTATTATTTAAACTTTTCGAGATGATATTGTAAGTTATGACAAGGCACACGAAGCGAAAAAAGATACTACGAGATGCAGTAATGTATCCTCTTTAAGTCTCCTTATTGAAAAATGCTATTCCCATTTTTTTGCTTCTTCTCCTTTCCCTTATACATTTAACCCGGCAGTGGTCGCGTGGGGTGTCCCAGACACCCCAGTCTTATATAAGCGCTATTTTTTCATGCAATTGTGACTGCAATGACCTGTAACCTCCTCTAGCTGATTTTTTAAGCTTTCTGAGGGTACATGTAAAAGATAATTATAAAATCAATGCAAGTTTTTAAGAAAAATTACTTTTGTCAAAGCTCTGCAGAGTGGGGTGCGCCAGACACCCCACGCGACCGTTCTCGTTACGGTTTGCCGCCGAATGTTTTTCATCCATTTTCATCACATTTGATAGCTACTTTTCTGAAACTGGCCATTCAAGTTGTCTTTTACGTTTACATTAATAAATATTTATTTATTGGTATATTTTTTGCCTAAATTTATGTAAACAAATAGAAAGTTAGTATTTTTTTATAATATTACAGTGATTTTTCTCGAAGTGAGCCACGAAAAATCGATCATGTAATACTTTTAGCACGTTCATTCAGTACACTATGGATTCCTGCAGTCTTTCTAAAAAAAGGAAAAAGCTAATATACTTTGACTTTTGACTGAAATTTTGGATGAGGATTTATTTGTTTCTGACGTCAACTTTTGTAGAAAATGCGATTTCTTAGAAGTGATTTTTTGAAGACTTCGTTCAATTACGTTAGTGCAGTAGTTATTCAAAAAAAGTCGTTATTTACATGTTTCTGTGAATTTACCAGTGAAGGTTGGCTTTATAATACTTACATTCATCGATTTCAATTCATACTAGATGTCAGCTACCTCTAGAGTAAAAGAATGAGTCTTTGCCTTTTCAATGAATCTTTGAGGGAAGAAGATTGATTCTGATGAAAAAGAAGATGGGTGTCATGTAGCTGCGCATGACACTTACACTGAACAACAGTGCAGAGATGATTAACTTTTGTAAAAGGGAAGGGAGCTTATGTACGTTGGGAAGTATGGAGTTGAAACGTGTAATACGCAGGGATCAAGACCAAACATAAGAACATAAAATTGTAGCAGTGTTACTGAGAGGAGTGGACTTATTAGAAAAATAAATTGGATTCAAAACTCGAATGGTTTGTTTTCGTATGATGTTCATTGAAAGAATGGTAGAGAAAATTGTGAATTGCACTAATATTCAGGTAGAGAAAGTCACTGAAAATAATTCTCGTAAAAGAGATAGTGAAACAGACAGGAAAGAATTAGTGTTCCTGAATAGTATTTTACTTTTAGCCAGGGCAAATAAAACTGAGTAACAGAATTTTTTATAGTTTTGGAACCACAATGGATTAGGAGTGGAAATATGTTATTCCTCCATGAGCCATAACATATTTCTCTTTTCCCCTTTATCTTTTCGTTTCCACAACGTGACTGCTAAAGTAGAGAAAATGAAAAGTGGAAAATTAGCACAAAGTACAGATGTATTTGAGATGTTTGCTCGCAATACACGGCAACATTATAGAATTGGGCCATGAGAAAAAGCTGATGAGCAATTGATTCCTTTTCAAAGAAGATGTTCATATAGGCAATATTTACCTTCCAACCCCGCAAAATATAGCATCAAAAGTTTTGCATTGGCAAATTCGATTGTATTTGAAGATGTACCTACTCAGAGTGGCAACCAGAGGGTCCATTTTTTTTAGTTAACGGTCCAAAAGAGGAGTTAAAGCGAATGTTTTCTTTTGTAAACAGAAACGGGAGGAACATAGTTTGAACTACTGATTCAATAATATTCCGCAAGTACATGAAATTCTAAGCAATAATTTGACGGTTGCGGGAACAGTGCGCAAAAAATAAAAGAGATTTAGCACTGAAAGTCGTATAAGTAAAAGAAAGAAGATAATAGCAGCTTATTTTGGTTTAGGAAGAAAAAAGCTCTAGTTTCCTGCGTCGTAAAATGGTCAAAGAATGTAATTCTCTCGCCAACAATTCACACAGCTATATCTATCAATGAATCCAAGACGAACAGATAATAAAAGAAAACCGGAAATATTGACCTTTTATAACTGCACTGAAGGAGGTGTAGCCACATTAGACAAAATAGGCAGCACCTATCATACAAGCAGAAACATCAGGAGATGGTCCATGGCCATTTTCTTTCATTTGCCAAACACTGCTGACATCAGTGCATTTGTTATACGTAGGTATTCTAATTCACTATTACATTGCAAAGAAGTTTTCTTCGTGAGATAACTCGATCGTTAACTTTTCCATACAGTAAAATTAGATCGATATTGAACACGATCTCTAGAGACTTGAAAAATAGAGGAATATGCGTAAAATGAGCCTGAGAAAAGGATGTGGAGAAAAATAGAAAAAAGTAGGAAGATGTGTTTTTTTCCCCACAGATATAAAAACAAAAATATACTGTAAACTGTGTTAGAAACTAATGTGCGGTACACATTTGCTGAAAATTTTGAGAAGTGATTAGAAGGAAATAAATAGTTTACATGATTTATTTTCTGCATTCTTTAGATTCAATAAAACTTTTCAATAGCGTGAAACTGAACTTCTATTGAGGACTACATATTTGTTAGTTTACCTTTCCAATGCTGTATATAATTTGTAACAGGAGTATTTCAATAGTTATAAGTGACCGTAATATCATCTTAAATTTTTCCTCAAGAATACATTTTTGGAAATCGATTCAATATCGATAAGTAAATTAATTTAGTACAATTATTAGTATTTACGTAAGGCAAATAGAGGTCGACGCTGAAAATATGATGAGATACAGTGATTGATGTTTATAAAAGTATATGCCATGTATTTATATCTCAACATTTCAACTGTGTCCTTTGGCTGAAACAAAAAAAATTGGCAATTTTTTCGGAGGAACTGGGACTGCCTACTGGAAAATAGGGTAGGTATTCAAAAATATTTTCTTAAAAAAATAAAAGTTGAATTATGGTTTGAAATATATAGTATAGCCATTCCTAAATAAACAAAGGATACGTCGAGATGTGAAATTTTTAAATGATATATACTATTTGAAAGAAATTGAAGAAAATCTTTTGGGGTGTCAGAGACACCCCACGCGACCGTTTATGTTCGGAAAATGGGCGCGACTACCGCCGGGTTAAATATCAATTTTTAACCTTAGTCAATAAGAAAGTTATTAACTTCACCGAATTAGTAAATATCTCTATACGGATTTCGTCTCAACGTTTCCAAACGAATAACAATGGCTTCGTAAAATGTTCTAGGGATCGCCACTGGATAAGGAACTTCCTAACTGCCGACGTTTCAATGCACGAGTCGAGTTTTTTACCCGGTGGCGATCCCGAGAACATTTTACTAAGTATTATTCACCGGGAAAGCACTACATTTTTCTTCATAAACAACGACTTGTAACGGTATTTTTTGGTGATGTTGACTTAATCAGATCGTGAATTCTAATAATTAATTGTAATGAAACTTCAACATGCCAATCGTTATCCAATATGTCTAGGATAAGATGCCTTATTGCGGTTTCTCCGAGGTCAGCTTTCACGAGAATATGTAGGTCATAATAAATTTTGGCCTATTTCTATATTTCTGCTGAAACTGATTTTATCACTAAAAAAATAGATTACCGTCAACTTCTCCCTGGAATTATTATAAAATTATCACACGCAATTTCCTTCAACTTTTCGCATCTGACAAAGTTTGAATTCGTTTTTACCTTATCTTAACTATTATATTCGGAATAACCGTCTCGCATTGGTTAATTTTTTATGCTATTTCTCGCCGTTTTTTGTTATGAATTTTTACCCTGCAATCATCATAAAATGCTATTTGGTATTCTGTATTTTTCCCGGTTGGTATTTACAGCGTAGCACCATATTTAAATAATATTTACATCCACCATATTTATTGTTATTGTTCTCTAACGTAAGTATTCTCGTTCTCTCTCCCTCTAGTTTACTGCGTTTTTCTTTCCTCTTTGTTTATCCCCCTCCCTTCCTTTTTCATATGTTTTCATGGTTTTTCTACAGCTACCGCGTTGCACAAATAAGCCGCAACCTTACCTTCTCAGGAGCGAAACTCTCAAAAAGTTATTTCAATGGCTAGGAGCAAAATGCGATGTTTTCTTCCAAAGATAGCCATGAATAAGGAAATAGCATTCCCAGTTGTCTCAAGGCAAATTTACCTTTTGCGAATATTTCAGGATGAGGGCGGGGGGTAGCTTTGCTCTAAACCGTAAGCATAGAAATTCCTTCCGCACATGTGAAAGGAAGTTATTTCGTCGGCTATCGTGAGATCTCAGGAGCACCTTTTAACTCTTCATACTTGCCAAAGGCCCTTTTCATGCGTCAAGGTTAACCATTGAACCCTTTGACGATGAAAAAGGTGACTAAAGTATATATATAGGGTAAAATACATGTCACATTCGATGTGGTAGCCGAAATCAAGAGTAGGTATGGGTGGAGCAGTGTTTTACCAAAATTACAAAATAGGATGCTTAATACGTACAGCCGAAATTGTAGATTATAAGAGTATTCATCACTTCAGCTCGATTTTCTTTTGTCGTGGTGCTTAAATTGTTTGAAACAAACACAACGTTCTGGAATTTTTTTTTTTATTTGTGCGTTTTAGAATCAGGATAGATATATTACGGGATAAAGTGAGGTAGGCGATGGAAACATTTGAGTGTGATTATTTGTTAAATACATTCAGGGAAAAGGAGGAAGTGGTTCACAATTGGAATGCATGCATAGAAGGTGAAAATTCGGATGGAGTCTTTGAGCGGATTAAGGGAGTTTTGGTTGGTGTAATCGTTATGACGAGCGTTGCAGCTTTGGGGTGATGCCGTTTGATATCGCGAAAGTAGAAAGAGATGCCCTGTGATTCGTCGTCTGCTTGGCTGCGACATCTCTCGTGGACCATTTTTTCTCGCTACCATTCTCCCCTCTGCGTCTCATCACTCCCCTTTCCACATGTGCCGAAATCCTTTTCCGAGCACTTCGCGGAGTTCGGCCAACGGGCGATCCTTTTGTTCCTACACCCCTTCTGAGCACGATTCTAAAGCCAATTTGGAAGTCTTCTGTGTTCGCAGTGATACATTCATGGATCCCTTTTCAACGAATCATCTTCTATTCGGGTCCTCTGTGTTTCCCCGAGGAGCTCGTTGCATTTGTTACGGATACGGTTGCAACTAACGCGATTATCGTAATCCCTAAACGGGATTGTACTATGATAACGACGCAGCAGAGGGATTGAAATCATGGTCCCGCGGTATACTCGTGTCAATAGATCTCCATTATGTGACTCCGGTAGCGGCCTAATTCCTCCCATCTGACAGTTTGGCCCTTTGATTTTGCATTCGGTGGTACCCATGAGTGTGTATTTATTTTATGGTGAACGGCCTCAATTGAACTACTCCTCGGTGATGAATGGATAATTAATATGAAACACCTCTCCTTTACTCTTTTGCTTGCACTTTTTGATACTAAAAAACATTAATATGCTCATTGCTTTTTATAATTGCGCATTAAGGGCTTTAGAGATTGTGTGCTTGAAGAAAGCACTAACCAAAGCATTAATGATTTTGCGGTAATGAAGTAGAAAAGTTGCGATATTGTAGGAAAGAAGTACTTGAATATTGGAATGAAGTGGATTCCATGACTTTTATGTGCGCAAATTGTAAGCCACGTGTATTTCCATAAGTTCAACGGGTGGATTCAACGAGTTAAATGAAAGAGAATAATAATAAGTCCTGTGAAAGTTTTTCTTTAAATAAAAGAGTAATAACCAATGTTTAAAGATATGTATGCATTTACAGTTACCAACTGATACGATATGATTGATCTGAAAGTATCTATAAACTTTCGGGGTGTGTTTTTGCATGCATCTGACAACGTCTTTGCTTCAACGAATTTTTGCTATTAGGGAATGATTACGGCAGCATACCAATGTCTTCAAGCCTAAGGTGTTTTATCATAATTTCCGTTATGAGTAAACGTTATAGTTAAGGGATGATTGAAAATATATTTATGAAAGGCGTTAGCCGTAATTAGAACGAGGGTTTTGTGCTATAAAATAGCGTCAAATTTTGTGACCTTTATGAATAAAAGAAATTAATGGATGAAGGCGATACTCCGTGGAAATTCAAAACATTAAACAAGGTATGTAAACAACTTTGTTCTCTCCATACAGTATTATAAGTACCCCTTCGGTTTCAAACTCTAGACTTCATTTTCAAGTGACGTATCAGCAGTTGGTAGTCCTTGAAATCGATAGGGGTACTTATTAAACTGTGTGGAAAGTACCAAGTCATTTATTTTATGCATCAAGTTCATGAATAAAATGTGATGTTGAAACAATAGCGCACTGCAGCTGCAAAGGCACGATGTTGTTCCTTGTGAATCATTAGCCTCTTCTGCTTTACCTTTCCTGATATTGATGCGACGAATTTCCAATGATGTAATCTACCTCACGCAAACTCTTTTATGGATAACCGCTTTAATTCATTATGGAATGGGTCTGAACTTCGGCCAGTCGTAATTACCTATACCGTATCAAGTTCGGTTTCATGACATCATCCACTACCGTGTTCGCGATGCACTTGATACTTGAGTTGAGGAATATTCGCCATTAAATTCTCATATCTGGGTCGTCATATTTCACTCCCGTGCCAACGGAATAGGCGCTAATTGAATGAGTCTTAAGACGTCTGCAATGCTCGCCTTTCAATGCCCGAACTATACATTATCATTTTGTATGGCGATGCATTGTACAGTAATAATTTTGAGAAACAACTTGATGTGAAAGGAGAGGTTTGAGTGGTAGGTATGCAATCATATATCAGCAGTTAGGTCATCACAAAAACGTGCTTGTCGCGAGAAAACGAATATTTGTTTCAGGGAGATTCAAAAAATCAAATCGTGTTGGCACAGATATTTATAGAATTGAAATTTGTCGTGGCAGGTTAGTGCTTACCGTTATGTGGTTTAAATTTATTTGAGTATTGTTATACTCCGTGAAAATCAGGAGAATATACTATTTACAGCAATCATGAAATTCTATTTATTATAAATTATTTGGTGGCGTTGAGTGAATAAATATCTGACCCTCCATCGAATTTTTGGGTGTTTTAATATCTGAATTTAACGACAGTGGAGATCTTTCTCCATTTCCATTTCAAACTAGTAGTGCATTTTTCCTTACGAAAAGAAGTGTGCAGTTATTGTTTGAATCGGTTCTTTTACAACTATCATGTTCTGAACTACTCTACTTGCAAAAAGGGGCGTCGAACATAGCCAGGGTATCTATTTTCTTAGGATAAGTTATCTAATATTTCGTGAAGACATTACTTTATTCTGCATCCGTTTTTCAGTTGGATGCCACCTGCGGCAAAATAGCTTACTATTTGTTGGTCTGAAATGTGGCGGAGCGGGACCAACTTTTTTCTTCCACATCTATAACTTCATCTCGCGTCTCCACTGCTTTCTCCTTCTTATCTTACGCCATTTTCCTTCCAGTCTTTCTTATGTTGCTCCATCTTCTATCCAGCCTTCGCATTGTGCTGTCGTGGATGACTTTATTTTTTGTCATCGTCAGACATCGTCCAACTGATGGTCTTGTTTTGTGTATATGCAGGGAATTAAAAAGGTTCAAGTAACAGGTTTTAGAGTTTATCATTATGGATTTTGTGTCAGGAATCAAATTCCAGAAGGAAATATGGTCCTTATTTTTCAAGATTTTCATTGTAAATTTCTTGGAGTACGTTAAATTTCCACTGCTATGAAGTGCAATTCTCTAGACAGCAGCCACAGGAGCAGATTAAGGCCTCACAAGAAAATTTTGGGAAATATTTCTCAATTATGGGATTATAACATAACTGTACTTATTTTTTGGTAAAAAAAGTGGGAAAAAAACGAATTCCGAAAAAATGTTATATTATCACCTCGAAAACATGAAAGGCTGCGGTTGAAAAACTTGAGTGGATTAAAAAAATCACATTTGTGGACTGTTATCAAGGTAGGAGGTAATTAATTGCTGGTCATATGGTTCCAAATTTTGGAGTGGTGTGATCCTATTGCACCGGCCTCTTTCCGTCGATGATCCAGTGGACGGCTTACTTTTTGTGCGCGCGCTCCTCTGTATCCCTCATCCAACTGCTGCTGTCATGAATCGAACGAACCGCTTTAACACTCCACTCTATTTTTCCTCCTCTCCACTCACATTCCTCCGTTTATGGCTTCATCCTTTTCTTAAGCGCCAAATATGCTATCTCCTTCTCTTCTTTTCCACTTCCTTCTTCATCTCATTATCCCTCCCCTCTGCTCTTTTTATCCGCAGAAGCCGCTTACGCTTCCCCCTTATCTTTCCTCCAACACTCCATCGTCAACCTTTCTTCCCAGTTCACTTCTTGCTCCCATCTTGCACCCTGCTACGTTGTTTGAAAGAGTTTCCCTTCGAATTGGCTTACAAGTACAGGTTGCTGAGATGGTTTGCGATGTTATCAGGGCTAGGACATCACTTCCTCACAACCAGAATGAATTTTATTCGCGAGAAATGCAAATAAACTAACAGCAGAAGAGGTAACGACAGTATTCTGAATTGAAAAAAATGGGTCAAAAAAAGGCCGGGTAATTGGCCATCCATGCATCCGTTATATGTTAGCGTGGTAAACTATGCGACTTAAAATCCAGCTCACTGTTCTCAGTGAGCTGGATTTTAAGGCGCTATTTTGTTCCGAAAGGCGGAATTTTTAATCCGAGTAGTGAGGACATTTGTATGCACACTCGACGTGCGGCTAAGGGTCTAAGAGGGGAAAGAGGAAACTTACATCACAGGGAGAAGGATTCGGACATAATAATTGCAGTAGGTACCCTATAAGTCCTGGGGTAAGGCACGACAGGAGGAGGTGAAGGGCAGAGGGTATCAGTTCACCCAAAAATCCTTGAACCCACCCTGAACATCAACCAACTCCCGCATTTTTACCCTCAACCCCACCCAGATCTCACACAGGAGTCTTCCCGATTCCACTTCCACGCAAGAGCCCATATCGTCACTTTTTTTGTCCAGACACTCGCAAGGTGGGCGACAATTTTAAGGTCTCCGGATTGCGTATTTTGATAAAATCTCGCGAGGTGACGGAGAAAGTGAGATGGACCATGATCGGAAGAATCGGAGCTGAGCAGAGATAAACATTGGACAAAGAAATTGAGGAAGGGAAGAGGACAGGAAAAATAGTGCCCACGAATACTAAATCATTCGCACTAGTTAAATGGCTACAATATTAAAATTTGCACATAAAAATAGAGAGAAAATAGTTAAGTTAGATCTTAACTTTCAAAAGAATTAGGATATTTTCTTAGTGCCATGTTCCAATAGCTTTTTAGCTTATATATTGGTGTCTTCAAGTGTATGAATTTACATGTAAGTAAGGAAAATGTATAAATTTTGGAAAAAAGGACTGCGAAATGATCTACATGCTTTCTATCTAATGGTTGAATAAATTGAGGTACATATGCCAAATATAAATTAATGAAGATTACAAACTTTTCAAAGTAGCTAAATTTTACATATTAAATCAAATCGAAATAATTACGATAATGTCGAAAGAACAAATATAAGACCTCAAATCTTGGAAAAGCTTTCGTCGTAGAAACTTTAGAAATCGGAGGGCGAATCCGTATCATTAATTTTATTTCACAACACCCATTCATAATGATGAATGCAAGAATTAAACATAATTGCCCCTTGATTTCTATAACTATGGATGATGTAATTATTCTATGAAGTGTCGAAGAATGTTAAGCCAAAAATACCCGATGACACGTTTCAACTCTTGTGAGTGTAGAAAAAATTGTAATAAAAACATTAATCTGGAAACGAGATGGCAGAGGAAAGATGATTATTCTCTAAAAATATGAAATAGGAGAGCCATGGTGGATAAAGAGGCGTCTTCAACCGCCGAGTTCTTAGGCGCCCCGTCGTAACGCCGCCATTTATTCGTGTTCACAAATTTGCATATGCGGGTGGGGAGCATTTTGAGGATCTTAAAGCTTCCGGGTATGTGACAGGGAATATTCTTGTATAATCCCCAGCTTAAATTTGGCGAAACTTCAGCGAGTAAGGATGAGAGACAACCTAGTCATCACTAAGTCCCTTGGGTGACATTCATTCTTTTAAGGTATGGTTGTATTCGTGACTGTAAATGGAAGAATTATAGCTTTTCTTATTTTACATTATAGCTTTCCCACTTTTTCCACAAGAGTAAGATAACCGCTTATATTCACACACAATCTTTAATGGAAAGAAAGCATGTACAAACTGCTTAAGAATTCCGTCAAACTCATGTTAGGGTGGTAAACGCAGAAGAGTTGCTTCGAGCCAAATTGGTAGGGATGATTTTTAACATTTTAAGTGGCACTTAAGTTCCAAGAGTCTAAATCGCGTTTCCTATGTTGGATATAAAATTACACTAAGTGACGCTCCAGCGTCTTTCAAGTAAGTGATATTAAAAATCAAGGTAGTGGTCATTTGTTCACGTAAAATATAGCCAACTAAAATTATTGAAAATTGTCCTTAGCAGCGTTTAATATTTTCAACCGACTAATGAAACTTAATATTAAAGTAAAGATTATAAAATTAGCTAAATTTGATCTACTAAGGTTGCTGATGCATCGTAACGATAATAAGCGTGTAATAAATAATTATTTTGCAAATGAGAAAGTAAAAAAAAATTATGTGAAAGTATTTGGATCACCGAGAAGGAAAGGTGGACTAAGGGTTAAGAATGAAGGCGTGTAAGACTAGAGAGTGAAGGTGAGTGACAGCGGAAAGAGATTAATCGAGAAATAAATCGCTATTCCTTGTCGTAGAAGCGGCTAGGACGGAAAACCCTTTTCAATGACCCCGGTCGCTTTTTCCGCGCCCTCGCGCACGTCGGGCAGGACAGGACCGAATATTGAAGGGAAAAAATCATCACCACCAGCGTGGCAGCCAGTTATCTAGCACCCAGAGGAGGAAAAGACGGAATTGGGTTGAAAGGATCGTGTCACCCCATCGTGTCACTGGGGAAAATAGGGTTTGCGGTGCCAAAAAAAAAGAAGCAAACAGTATCAAACCAATCGCCTGAGGAGAGAACCGAGGGAAGCGAACTAAAAAGGGACCACGGCCCAAAGAGCCTCTGAAACTCCTCAGAGAGATGAGGGAACGGAAGAAGAAAATAAAGTAAGGCAGAAGTAATAAAGGGAAAGCGAATAAGCGGCAGAATTGTCGGGTGAGGAGAGCAAGCCGTGACATGAGATAGAACGGGGGAAAATGATGTAAATTAACCGAAAAAATATCTGCAGAAGATTATGAAATTGGTGATACAGAATAATTTAAAGTAAAAAATAGGGAGGATGAAAAGTAGACAGCTTTCACGGAAAACAAAGAAACATATCATACAAAGAGTATGAATATATCCGTAGAGCGTATGTCCGATATGTACCAACCAATGATAAAGATTAATCATGAATATATAGGTAGTTATTGCCTCAGTAAAATTATCCACCAAGCTTCCTTTCCAAAGGAGAGTTCAACCAAAAACTAAGTGACACACACAGGAAAGCCACTTTTTGATTAAGAAAAAGGCCGTTACAACTATGATAACAAAATGAAACGTTGCATAGAAATATCCTAATATCCGACCTTAATAGTGTACTAGCTGACCCGGCGAAATTCGTACCGCCTTACAATCAATGAACTTACAGTTTAGTTACACCATTTATAAATCAAGAGCGGCTGAATCATTTTTAATCATATTTGATTTATAATAATAAAATAAGGATACAAATGCAATAAAACTACGTTAATGACTATCAAAATTGCTTGTCAGAAAGAAATTTTCTTTATTGAATCTACATAGACTAGATCGGAGCACGTTTACGCGGATTTTTTCAATGAATTTTTGCCAAGCACCTTCTTATAAACAACAGTTCTTGTTTTGTTATCAGGCGCAAGGTAAAGCGGATGAAAATAGATAAATATAGCGAAGCGAAGCAGTGACGCAGCGAGAGGGGTATTTGGGGGATAAACCCCCCCCCTCCCCCAAAGTGCTCAGAGAATCTTTTTATAAAACATTTTGTTACTAATATTTGGGTATGGATATACGGATGAGTCACAAACGTAACATATTTAACTATTCATACAACCGCAAAACCCACCATTTTGAACCATTTTTCTTAAAAAATGTGTGGGGGAGGGCCCCCACACCTCTCGCTTACCTTGGCAGGTTTTCTATACCCTATAGACGCGCATATATGAGCTGCGCCTAAAACCCCACTGTCCTTAATTCCTAGCTGAGCCCTTGAAGCGAAGGCAGAAATACAGCAGTTTACCGACTCGTAAACGTGCCACATATAATTGAAATGAGAGACTATGGGAAAATCATGGGTTTTCATTAGCACATGAGAACAAACATCACAAAAACTGAAAGACTGACCATGCGATTTGTTAATCGTTATCACGAATGCAACACGAATTGGAAATTGATTTCATTTAAGCTCAAAAGGGCATAAATGTTGGGATCATGGAATCTTCGGAATGAGAACTTCCTCATCTTCGAATTTTCCTTTGAGCATAGTCGCATGAATCACATTCATTATCTGTTTTTTAAGTCTCCAAACTGCTGGATTCCTCGACAGGAACACGGACTTTACCAATTGTCAACAATTGCTTGGAGATTTATTTACAAACGCGGTAGTAAAGTGTCAACTCGAGCTGGGATTACTTATTGTTAGCTCGAATTAAATTTTTTTAATAATTTCAATATTTTGAATATAATGAGTAATTAAAATGTTATATTGTAACAAAGTTCAGTTATTAAATTGGTAAAAACAAAGCATACAGTTTAATTTGTAGTTTTGACCGACTTATCAATTGTTGTTGCGTTACTAACTCCTAAAAACATAACACTAAGAAAGAGATGAAATTTTTTGTGAAATCATCCTTTTTTTAATGTCCTATATGTTATCCGGGGCTGAGACGAATCCAAATAACCTAATATCATTAAAATTGGTGCAGCTGTTCTCGAGTTATAAGTGTTCTAACTAACACGGTTTTCGACTTTCTTGTATATATATATAGATGGAAGTTATATATTTACCTATCCACGTGATGGAAAACAACATTTATTTCTTAGGATAAAAAATTGAAAAAAATCAGTCCTCTAATAAAGACGAAAAACACGCATGATTAATGGAAATGGAAAGTGAGGATTTGATAAATACCAGCAAATTATGGAACAGTCCCTTCACTCGAGTAGCTTAAAATCCCAAAGGATATGATTTTTCCTTCCAATTCATATTTCTTTTTGCGGGAATGAATAGCTTCAACTGGTTTGAGGCTTTAATCCTCCTAATCCGTTTTTAGGTCTTGTTAAGCCCTTTTACTTCAAGCCGATGCTTATATTTTGAAATTAAATCGAAACTTGTAACTTATACGTGGTGGAAGGGCTTCATATTATCAGTAATAGACCCTTTTTTACTTCCACAAAATATTTATAAAAATGTCTAATTTATCCCCGGTTTCGTCTGTCACACCATCATCAAATACTGAAAATATCTTTACTTTATATTGGTATTTCCTGTATTTCACAATGGTGTAACAGCCGAAACCGGTCATAAAATAGATAATTTCATAGGCATTTTGTAGAACAAACAAAGTGTCTGTTATTGATAACTTAAATATTCCAGACAAAAGCGGTATTGACGCTTAAATTTAAATTTTTCAAATCTAGTGTCCCGATTGCCACCGTGTCAACACGGCAAAAACTTAACGTTCCTATTGGCAATCAACATTTGATGAGTTCATTCCTAATCGCCGCAAAGTGTTCCACATTCAGGCAGCCAATCCCTCCCACAGTCATCGTCCATAGTCACTCCCTTTCTACCACTACTCTTCGAGAGAAAATTAATCTTGCTGGCATAACATACCTAAATGACTGGAATGAATGGCGTTGCACGTACAAGCTTATGAAAACTTCGAGGGTCAATGCAGGTCGAAGATATCTGCAGGGAACAAAAGTATGATGTTATCCAACAATTTAGACTGTGGGCTTATATCGTGAAATTTATCTTCTTATTCAAATATCCTCCTGTTTCTATATTTGACTACGGTTAGTTATAAAAGGACTTACCACTACCGCTCAACCAGTCTTTTTTCTTTACGACATCCTTGTTTAAAACATGCAGAAGTGTCTCGAAATTTCCTGTGTTTGGAGATCAAACCCTTGTAAAAGTTTATGCTTTCGAAATTCTTTCAAGAGCTTACTAATTCGTATTATACGCTTAGTGAATGACATAGCATAAATAAAAAACTGATAAAAGTTGTGCACTAACATAGAACTCAAATTTAAAACACAAAATGTCTTGGGTAACTTAAAGTTTACCATTTCATTAAAATAATTAATAGCATTATATGAAGTTATTTTATTATTGTTGAATATGATGTTAGAGTTATCATAAATATTATGATAAAGTGATAAATTAGAAAAGAATCATTGTAATGCCACATTAAACAGAAGAATAGCGAAATGTTTAACGCACAGCACATTTTTAACGATCGCGCAAGGCAATTCCTTGCATATGATTCTGGATTCTTGCTATTTACATTGGCCTGCATTCGACCTTTGGTGAAATGAGCATACAATTCTGTACAATGATATATATTATATTATAATATACATACAAACACAAAAAAAGAACACTCACACGGGAAATGAACTCGGAAGCTTTCGAAGTACTAACTTCTTTTTAACCTCTGTAAGAAAGGAGAGTGTTGAAAAAGGGAAAAGAGGGGAGAGGGGGTTAGGAAGAGACGTTAGGATCCGACGTTGAAACACGGAAAGCTATTGGCTTACAAGTGCCAAATGCACGCCAATTCGAGGGTGAAGATTGAGTGAGAAGATTGAGGGCGGAGTCAGTGGGAGGGAAATATCCCGTGTGAGCTTCTGAAGAATATAGGGAAGGATAGTAAGAAAAGGGTTTTCTTACTATCCTTCCCTAGAGAAGTGTGGGACAAGTAGGAAGCTGGAATGAAAGTGGGAGGAATGATGTTAAAATCGGTAAGGTTCGCGGATGATCAGGCGCTGATTAGCCAGTCGGCGAGGTGACTGCAGGCTCTAGTGGATGCGTTAGACGAGCGGTGCGCGGAGTGCGGGATAAGGATTAATCACAAGAAGACTAAGATAAATCATCGCGAGCGAGGAATGTGAGATTCAAGATAAAAGTAGGTGGGGAAAAACTTGAGCAGGTAGAGCATTCAACTATTTGGGCAGCACATTAAAGGAAAACGGACACATTAGCAAGGACATCAGGAAGCAAATAGCACTAGCAAAGGAGGCGTTCATGCACAGGAAGGAGCATCTGAGAGGATCGCTATGTAAGAGTTTAAAGAAAATGTTACTGAAGAGTTTGATTTGGAGTGTAGCTCTCTACGGTGCGGAAACGTGGACACTGAGGAAAGAAGACGAGAGAATATGAGAGAAGCACGCATTCGAGATGTGGGTATGGAGAACAATGGAGAAGGTGAAATTGACGGAGAGGAAAACAAACGACGAAGTGCTGGATATGGTTGGCGAGGAGAGGCAGCCTTTAGATGAGATACGGAGGGGAGAGAAAGCATGGATGGGAGGAGTACTTTGCGGGGAGGAGAATCCGTCAAAAAAAAAATGCCGGTCGAGAAGGAGGTAAGTATCCTCAAAATGCCCGGCCCGCGGCCGCCCCCGGCACCGTTGAGATACTACCCAGCTCAAAACACATCCCTCGCGCACGTTCACGACGTCATTCTCCTTGTACTTGCTTACAATGCACATGCATGTCATTCTCCGTCTTCGCGACCGAGGAAGATTGTTGTAGCTCATACGCGCTCTGTGCGTGCGTCGCGAGCGGAGATAAAAAAGGACCAAGAAATTTATTCTGCGCCCTCTCGCGGCTCCGCGTGAAATAGTAGCGCCCCCCTGAGAATAAAGAGGGAGACTCTTAGGAGGTACAGGGATGAGGTGAATAGTGGAAGGAATGGGGTGGAAAATAGTAAGCGCTATACCCCACGCATCCAGAGAGGGGAGGGGTAAAATGAAGGCAAATAAGGGGACAGTGGAGTGAAGGCTTTTGTTTCATGAGTCATTCTAGGGCAGTAACAAAGTCGATGGTAGATTTCAATAAATATTCCAGTATTACTTAAAGTGCTATCTCTCATCTTAAAATTTAATTTCCATTTCAGAATCAAATCCATGACTGAGACGTAAGCCTTTCCTTTAAAACTTCCATTATCTCCAGCAGGGGAAATAAAATAGTGAAATTTACACGCTAGTACTTAATCTACACTCGCCTAATCCAAGAGAAAGCTAAACTAAAACCATAATGCGAAAATATGGGAATCGAATACAGCAGAAAGACGATTGGACGATCGAATGGGAGGAAAAATAATAGTTCTGGGGAAAACAGAGTACGGAAAAATGAACGAAAATGGTGGAAGTGTTCCCGAAAAATGCGTGTGGCTGAGAAAGGAGTAAAGGTTTGAAGCCTCATCTCATGAAAGCTTTTATTAATCAACAATGACGGTGCATTTGTTCGGGAGGCCTCACGGTAGGATGGTCATGCAGAGTCACCCAATTTTCTTGAGAGGTGACCCACACCTATATTCGCCCCTAGCGGTGGCAGCGGATACATGGGTTTTAGTGGTGGAAGCTAGATAAGGTGATTTGGTACGGGCCGTCACGCCATGGTTTGATGCATAAAGGAAGTTTAACCGAGAAACGGAGCATGTAACTTTAATATGTAAAATTTTAACAAGGATCCTATCACCTGCAAACCGGATTTCAGAACAATAGCTGACTCAAATCTGGTATGTAGGTATTTGGAGTATAGTTATAATATCTACATTATTTTTCAGAATCTATTTTGCATAGCATACCCGAACGTTCGACAGGGTAGTTAGTAAAAAATTATTTTTCTTGTGGCTTTCAAAACAGGTACTCATAAAAACATGCTCTGGAATAAGAACCATGGTTAAGATAAGATTATGACGAATTTCTGTTCTTGCTCGGAAATAGAGGGAATATAAAATGATAAACGCATAAAACATCAACCAACGCATTTAAATTTCACATTAAAAATGAAATTATATAACGAAAATAGTTATGCGGGAAAGACAATTAGAATGAAACTTAGGGACCCCCAAGTGTCTTTTTTATCATGCACTTTTCATCCGTGTTTTATAAGCTCTAACCATGAATAAAGGAAAAATAATTCTGGATGAAAAATAATAAGATATAACATGGAATTGTGAAGTTGGTTCAGGAAGAAACAACATCAATGAGGCAAAGAAACAACGCAACTCAATTTCACTACCATGGGTGCGGCAGTTTGCAATTTGTCCAGCAGAAGGGGTGAGTATCCGCTATTTTTTTCTATTTACGCCCCCAATCTTGAAATCTCATTTACTATTAGCTCAGTCGGGTAACAAGTCAGTAACTAGTCAGTCGCGTCACATTTTGGAACGTTATTTGTCGCGCGGCGTGTCAAAGACACCATTGTAGAATGGTTAAACAAAATGCATGAAAGTAGAAATATATGATTTTACAACAGAACGTCTTTCATTGAATACTTTATTTCATTAATGGATAAAAAATTTATGCATAATAATAATAGAGATATTTTTATTAATGAAAGGCAGAATACTACTTATTTTGACCTTTCTTACAGTTTTTCTCTGACAGAAATTACATAAACATATTTAATTTGGACAGTAAATTCAAAAATATTTTTCACAATTTCACAGAACGTTTTTTTCTAATCACTTAACAAATATTTTGACTCCAGGGCGAATTATTGATATTGGAGACATTTTATATTGATAGCGCATACAATTGAACTTGAACCAAAATATTTCCTATCAGATCGGAAAATTATTAATCGATGCGACCGCAAAGCTGTTACGTGTATGTTTTCGGTTGATGTTAAGCATCTGCATCAATTCAATAAGCCACTATAAACGTATGTAGCGGAGGGGAAAATGGTGTGTTAAGCCAAAGTTCACTCGAATTATGTGAGAGCCATTGTAAATTCTTCGCAATAATAGTTTCATTCAGGTGTTAAATTGATAACAATGAAAATTCGTAGAAATAAGACGCATATCCAAAATTTAATGCTGTAAATACTTGTTAGTTTATTGTTAAAATCGTATGTAAAAATTTTGCAATGAATATCACGAAGCTATAAGCATGTAACGTTTTGTAAGTTGTCGCGTGACGTCCAAAAACAACAAATTTTGAAAATTTAATATAATAAGATACAAGGAATATGAGTTTCCTAACTATGAAAATACGATGTGGGCAAAAAAGAAAATGGCTCTGCGTCTGGGTTACGCCATGTGACCAATGGAGGGTTAACATTAGTTGTTAAATGTATTGCTTATTTTTCTAAAAACCAGCACTACCTTGTGAGAAACGACGTCAAAAGATTTTTTCACGTCATTGCTGTAGTTCAGTTTTCAAGTTTCCATTCATACGAATTGGTCTCTTGCAGGCATCCTTGTTCCCTCTGCATTAATAAATCCGCAATTGAGTACTTCATTATTTGTGTATATTGAGTTCGAGATGAGAAGCGTGATGTTTGGTTCGGGGAAGGAAAATGAGATTCGTGAGCATCCAACAAGAAGCAAAATTTACCTTGCATGCGTCAAGGATCACTTACATTACTTAGAATTTACTTGCATTATTTAAATTATGCAACTCTTACTGATATCAATTCTTGTTCTTTTACTACTGCTTTGATGTGTTCTCAAATAATATTTCGAATCAGAATTTTAGTAGATATTCTCATTGCATCTAGATAATTTTCTACCTTTTCTGATGTACATAGCTTCTTTAATGCAGGATTGGTAGAGACACTTGAGATGGCAGTTATGGGTAAATTGGTTTGAATAATCGTCATATTCAATGAGGAAAGCAGAACTTTCAACTATAAAAAAAACGAAACGCATTTTGATACTTGCGGAATGACCTGCACAAAAATATGAAAATTTTCACTCCCAAGTCCCTCTCAGCGTAAGTATTTGAGCCTCTTTGACCATTTCCGATGACTCAATATCAAATTTTGCCTTCGATTTTTCTCGATTTCTAACCCTAATAAGATTCCTTTTTCCCCTGCTATCCCCAATATACCCCATAATTTCCACTATCTCATCCCTTCCACTTTACTCGATAGACCGTAAAATTAGGTCAAAGATGATTACATTCCATTCGCGAAAATTAAAGAAAAAATATCCAGAATTTGATGAAAACGGCTGAGATATGGGACAAAGAAATTCACGGTCTTAACCCCGAATAATTACAACCCCTCCCAACCTCAACTCAAATCCAATGATCCCGTGCGAAACGAGTCATATCTTTCTCCTTAAATAACCGCACTGCATGACAAGGAAAGCTCCCTTGAATTTTAATTGCTTACCCGATTACCACCTTTTCCCACTCAATGCAAAAAAGAGGAGAATTACATCTTCCTTGCAGGCTAATGCACGAGAATGATTTTAAAACAAATGATTAATGGGGAAAATGATTTCTTGTTCCCGAACCGGCCATATACTGTAATATGTCATTCAAGCGAAGAATTGATTCATTCAATTGACAAACGACTATCGAAAAATAATAATGAACTACTCATTTTTCTCCGGTTGGAAAATGAACATCCTTCTAGATCAATTTACCCTTGCATGTACACAGTGTGGAAAATATGTTTCCTGAGCACTCGTAAAGGCGGGTTATATCCGCAAGTGGCAATGCTCAATTTTCTTCGTTTATTTCAAATAAAAAATAGACAAAAAATAGCAATCGTAAAATGAAAAATCAAAAATAAAACATGTCTCGAAAAATAAAAATTATATAATAAAAAAACTTTAGAAAACTGAGTGTTGAAATAGGAAATTGAAAGAGTGCAATCCGCATGTCGGGCGCCACTCACCTCAGTGATGTCTAAAGTGATGTTGTCCGCAGCACGGCGTCTCGTGGTAGAATCCCACGTGTTTCCCGTAGTCATTTGATCTGCTTGCGCTCGCCGACTCCCAGGACGACAGCGAAGAGGCACAGACGAATGCAGGCGAGCAGGAGAGAGCCTGAGGGACGATGATTATGCCGCGGTTTCATGACAACTGGTCGCATTAGGACCAGTTCTTAAGATACCTGGAATATATATGCACTTCCTCCATGTAGCTACGCATTATAATCTGAACATCCAGATGTCCTCATGAGAAGCCCCGTCAGTACAGCAACACTCATCGCAAAAATAGAAAACACTAAACCAAGAACTGACTAATTATGTATTCCAAACTTGAGAAACACAGTTGCGTTTAAGTGATTAATTCACCCAAAATTAACATGTGGTTGATGTGGTTATCTCCTGATCTATTTTTTTTATTTGAGCAAAAAAAATACCCAGCAGGCTTGGCACAAAATAAGCTCAAGAAAAACTAAAACAAAATCAGTTAGCGTTCGAAGAACAAAACTGAAGCACTAGAAACCAATCTTCAGCGACCACATCACCAAGAGATCCTCGCGCGAGAAACCATATGTATGGGACGACACAGGACTTGAATACTCGAAAACTTCGCGATACTGCGTGTTCTTAGAACCCGAACGTTGGGAAATCACAGCACTAGGCTGGGTTGTGGGGAACAGGGAAATCCAGGGAAGAATCCACTATTCCCAGGCCTGAGTTAAATGGTGTCAACGGAAGACAAGACAGTCAGGCGACGAGCACGGTTCGCTCCGCTTGCACGCTTGGTAAGGAATACGTATTTTAGAAGAGGGGAGTGCTCACAACTGACTCCCCAATCTTTCCCTCCCCACACTAAAACTTGCCCTATTTTTTCTCCTCCCCTGGTATTCATACACTATTTTTCTATCCCCCACCGCCATGACACATTTAATGCGTGGCTCGCTCACGATTTGAGCACTCGATTTTGCGCAAAATTAGAGGTGTGTAATTCCTGAGGCATTGAAAGTATTATAAATTATAAATATACATTGCCTTTTGTAACAAAAGTTATATATTAAATCATAAATATTAGGGATGGTCGGATCCAAATATCCGCGGATATGCCCTTCACCGGATACATCGGATCCAAAGTCGCGGAAGACATCGGGTCTGGATTAGAAATTTTGAAAATAACTTCAGTAAATGCAGCGCGCAATAAGGGTGGAAAGAGTTTCGATTCTATCTTCTAATGCGCCGTCGCATGCGATTCTTGTCCTACTCATGAACCGTTTTATTTGAAAGCTCTCGCAGAGGTTACGTAGGAGAATTTCAGCCGTGGAAAATAAAAATAGCAAAATACGACTGGCACATAGTGTGACTCTTCCCAAGAGATTGAACAATCATCGGGGGAATCTCAGCGACAGGAATTTGAAAGTACATTTGGATCCGAAAATATCCGATCCGAAAGATCCGGCTCCGAAAATCAAGGATCCGATCCGAAACCGGATCCGATAAAAATCCTGGATCCGTCCATCCCTAATAAATATCGATAGTATATGAAATAGTGGCGGAATTAAAGAGCTTTCATGCTTCCCTAGAGGCTCATAGTTTAAAAAAAAATTGGGTAAGAAGGGACTTTGAGGACGTTAGGGAAAAGAAAGATGAGGTTAGGGAACGATATCTCCATTTATGGATACTAAAGTATATGATTCACCATTCGTCTATAGATGTTTTGTAAGCACCGAGCATTTAAAGGGTATACAAATCATCCGTCGATAACGGTAGAGTGGTCTGGGTTTCGCTGGGAAATAATCTATAATTAGCGCTGTAAACGAAAACTTACATTCGTAATAATATATTTCACCAAAAAAAACATATCTTCAATGCTATTTAAAGGTTAATAAAAATACCCTATTGCAAATTGTATGACACGTTACATGAAGGAGACTACCAACAGTTGAGGTAATTTGCGCCTTGAGGGAAGGGTTGAGAGAAACCTGGCGTCTGCATAAACCTGTTCTGAAAAACAGGTCAGAGGGGAACATGCCTTAACGTCTCATCAAACGGATGGAGGGCATTATTTAAAATTCCCTCCACAAAGCGCTCAAGCAAAGATCGGGCAGTCTATTGCGAATATCTAGGCTGAATATATTGCAAATATTAAGTAAAAAGCGCTCAAGCAAAGATCGGGCAGTCTATTGCGAATATCTAGGCTGAATATATTGCAAATATTAAGTAAAAAGCGCCTAAGCAAAGATCGAGCAGTCCATTGCAAATGTATGGGCTGAATATATTGCAAATATTGAGTAAAAATGGATTTCTCAGCAGTCTTTACCATACTTACGAAATTTTTGAAAATGGATAAAAATGATCATAAGGGGCAACATAAATCAAGCTTCAATTGAGTGTATTGTGGCCGCTTCTACTGGTACGAAGTCGCCTTTGCTCCAATACTTGGAAGGGAAAGTGTTATCGAAATCTCGCTCGAAATACGTTCACCACATCTCCGCCCTCCCATTCGATCCCATTGCAGCCTCCCGCCCCCTAGCGAGCAATACCGCATCAGCACCTCCGATCAGTTCTATAATAGGAGAAGGAGAATGACACGGTGTGGTAAATAGGGGGAGACATATATATGGAACGAAGATTGTGTCGTTTTGAGGATGGAAGAAATATTTCTTTCTTACTTACACTCACGGTCCTATTTCTTCCTTATCTCACGGCCACAATTCAACCAAGGGGACGGAAAAGAGAGGGTCCCTCGATAAGTCTTCAGGGGTTGCGGGAAAGACGAGTAGTCAGGGTCGGATTGCTGAAGGAAAGAGAAGAGAGAGCACTCTTGCGTGGAAAAATTTCTGGCACTACAGAAAGAAATATAAATTGACTAGTGATGGTGTGCGTGCAGAGAAAGAGAACGGGGAATTTGAAAAGCAAAAATAGGAACTTGGAGATGGTTAAAATTAAATGAAAAAAATGATCTTGTAGGCAGTAATGCCTATGATTGGAATGAGAAAAGGCCTTCAGTCAGATGCGACTGCAAAAATATCCGAGAGACGGTCGACGAAGCAGATGAGATAAAATTGAACTCCTTATTCAACGTGCATATTATGTGTTCTATACAAATTAAGGAGATACTTGGATAGTTTAGCATTTAAATATTTACTATGTTTGCGGCTAACTACGCGTGACGTGGTAGGAACTCATGATGAAGAAGATCAATATCATTTGGAAGGAAGAAAACTCAATTTGGGCTAATAAGCGTTGTCCACTCCATTGGAAAAACCGGATGATTATCAAAATAATGAATCGTAAATAATTAATGAAAATATATAACACCTTCAGTGACGACGATATCACCATCCAATTCAGCAAATGGGAGACGGAGCACTCTGCAAGAGACACCTCTTGCTGAAGCAGAATAGAAATTCTGAGAGTAATATTCTGAGGTAATGACTTATCGCAGGTGATGCGCTCCACCAAGTCAGAGGAATCGGATTAATACTCTCCTTGTCTGCAGAGAGACAAGACATGCAAGGGCGCCTTTGATCCCCGGCGCCAACGAATGTTGAGGAGGGCACGGCACCCCCCTGATTCCTCTTATTCTTTGCACGCAAACACTCGTATTCCCAACCTTCACCATCGTCTCGGGCCGCCGTTAATCTGCATTACGTATCCAATTTCAAGCTGCACACCCAGTTTCTCCGCAGAATGGAGGAGTATCCCCACTTCTCAATAACTATCACCCACTGACGAAGAGGGCGCTCTCCTTCCGATTGAACGGCCTTTTTTGTGATGGACCATTCCCGTAAAGCATATCATCGTAAAGCATAATTCGTCTTTAACCCTATGCGGTCCAAGAAAAACTTCCACTGAGTGTAATATTATACTATAGGTTCAATTAAAGAGTTTATTATCCATGAGTGACATTTATGAAACATTGCCCTTCTATAATCCCCTTATATACTTAACCATGTGATGTTGAGCACAACTTGATGTTGGACCCAATGTTTGCACCAGGCCTGTCGAGCCAGCCTCGAAGTTGCACCGAAAAGGGTTAAATATTGAGGTTATATAAATTATAGTCTGAGGAATAACACATGGACGGAATATTGGATGGTCAAAAAAAAGTAATGAATTTTTAGATTATCTATAGAGTTAAATCTAGATGCTATACGCATCTCCATTGAATTTTTCCTTCAAAATCCCATACATCAGGGTTTCAATTCGATAGCTGCTTTTGATTGGAGAGGGTAGAACTAGCCACAAGCTAAGTCACGGAAGAGTGATCAGCCTTTTTCTCTGAGACATCTCTCGCACTTCGAGGATCTTGGTTTGGAAGTGTCCGAAATTTGCACCCGAGACTCTTCCAACAGCAACCAAGCAATCTATTCACTATTTTACCACGTTCCCATCCCCAAAACAGGGTGGTTTCCTATTATTTTTCTACTGCCTAAATAGAAAGATAGTTACTCCTGGAGTACGCATTTCACGCTTTTAGATTTTTATATGACGATATCTATTTTTCGCGATTAAATGAAAAGTGAAAATTTTCAAGCGCGCGAAAACGCGACGGCTAAGTATGAATGCTGGGAAAACCCCGTGTGGCGTATTTCTGGTCCCCGCTGCCGCAAATGAGGTGACCTTGGGGCGAGGCTTTGAGCACTGATACGATGCAGGATGCTAGCAGGTAGAGCTTGGCTTAAATAAGGATTATTAATACCTTATCAAACGAAGGAAACTATCCGACCTTAGCGAGTTTTAATAGGTGATTATTAAGAGACGTTTCCCTGAGCTCTGTGTCTCATGCATGCATTGGTAATCTCAGACGATGTAAAACTCCTATCTACTCGTATAGAAACTAGGTCCCTGTGATGTCACAAGGAGTGGCATCGCATGGGCGCCAATCTGGCCTTTTTCAAATGCAGTTAAAATTGACCATTGCCATTCGTCTGAACAGGGATTTATAAAACCAAATGATTTGTATATTAAGAATTCACTAATGGTGGGTAACTAATCGCAATCAATCCCTTTCGTTTTCTTTGATGAAGGAAACTACCCTATTATATAACGTTTATCACTCTTTAAAATTTCTAAAGGAAAATTTTGGAAAGCCATAGAGCCCTGACATCAGTGGCATGAATATCCATATTTTTAAATTTGACAGGAATATCATTTTTATAGAGGAAGCTGGGAAAATCTCTTCCTAATTTCTTGGGTATCCGACTTTAGAATACATTATTCATTAATAAATTTTCGTAGTCTTCTCACCTTTAAAGCTGCAGAATGTAAAAATATATGTGTTTAAAAAAAAAATTATTTTCTAACAACGGGGGATTACGAACCTTGCTTCGCCTTTTTCAATGCCACTTTTTATGGCACTAGAAATTCCGAACGCATCTTGGGACTGGTAGTGGTTTACTTGAATAGACCAATTACTGGTATTGTGTTTGAGTACATTAATGAATATTGCAACAAAAATGCTATTTTATCAATAGATTATTCTTTCTTAAGAATGATGGGATTGTCTGAATGCAAAAGGGTTCCTATGAATCCTCAGCCACCAAAGTTTTCTGGTCTTCCGTTGAAAAAAAAACATTAAAAAAATATCCGTGTGTAGTGATGTACGACTCTATTTTAGTCAGATGCTGTATGTTATTAGATTTCCAATTATAAAATGTTTAACTTTACTCCTGGCACACAGTGTTTGGAGTACCTCTTCTTCAAAATATTTGCGTAATGTATGGGGTAATTAATGCATCGCAGTACTGACAAAATGTTTCTTAGCGGAAGTTTCTACAAAACAATAGAAATCGTTTTTTAATAGGTAAAAGATCTGGACAGAAAGGACTACTGTACCACGGAGAGTTCTGGGCCTGTACCGTTGCTATTTGGATATCAGCTTATACGATATAAGCATAAGATCCTTCAATATTGCGGATGTGATTGATTGAGTTGAAGCCGTAACAAAGAGATTGTTCGATACAATCTACACCATTTCACATACATCAATAACTTACTCCATCTACGCGCACTTCAATGCTCATCTTCTCCCAACTACCTACGGCACGTGTTGCACATATCCCTAATTTTCTCTTCCAAAGGGGTTACTCCATGCGCTCCTGCATTCTATTTCAGAGAGCCAGGTGTGTATGTGTGTCACTGCGTACGTTTCGATGCTTTAATCGTTGAGAATTTCTTCTATATTCTTCAAAATATATTTTTCAGAATACAATCAAAAGTTCTTGACGAGTTGCATAGTTAGATTAAATTTAAAATTTCAAACCCCATAAGTATACAAAAATGGAAGCGAAAAAGCCTTTGACGTCTTCGTATACATCTCCGTAAAATTAAATCCTGAAAATTTATGTCCTCCGACTTAAAATAGCTATGTAGACAAGGAAAAACATTTTTGGATTAGATAATTCACCACTTTTCGTAAATTTCCACTCGTAACGGTTCCTTTTTAGCAGTAAAAAGGTTAAATTTCTACCTTATTGGATTTTTTCCTATTATAAAGCATATATTGGATAATATTAACTGTGTCCATAAAACATTTTCCTTTCTTCAATTGCCGAAAACATCGGTAGGCATGTGGAGCAATCGTGAGTATGTGCATAATGTTGTTGCTGATATCATGCTCATCACAGAAACGATCAAAAACGGATGGGCAAAAAATTTCCCGTCTACCAGAGAAAGGGGAGTCGTCAAGAATTGGACGGCGGCGGGCTTCTTAGCCGCATTCGGCCTCTGGAAGAGTAACTTTACCTCACGGCTAGCGGTGCTTCCGAGGAAGAGGAGATACTACTCCATTCGAATCATAGCGGATGGAAGAAGGTTTAAGATTTGACCCGAGAGCCAACTTGCTCCAATTGAAATGTTCCCCTGGGAAATTCCTTGGTGGATTACGCATTCCGACCTTCCGGAAAGCCTTCTGTGCGCACTTAGCCTTTTTCCTTTTCACCCTCTATCTCTTGAAAGTCTAGTATGGTGGTATCAATCACTCGCAGGGGATGAAGACGTTTCGAAGGAAAATCCTCCGCTACTGGCGAGATGTTAATGGGGCGAATATGTTTCCCTTTATACTGAGAGCGCTTTAACTATTTAGAATTAAGCTGAATGCCAGCCATGAGAAGGCTTGTGAAGCTGATATAAAAAAGCTTGCGTGAAAACCCTCATTGAAACATAAGGGTTCCAAATAATAATGACTGGTCTTCCTTTGAAGACAAGAGTAGGTTGAAGGTAATGTCCTCATAGCTGATATATATTTTTCACTGTTAGATGCTAGGTTTCCTTGGCTATGAAGTTTAAAAAAATACATTTCTACATCTACATATTACCCCGCAAGCCGCTTAAAAGGTGTGTGGCAGGGGGTGTTAGGACAACAGCATTAACATTCTTTCCATTTGCTTAGATTTTTGGAGCTATTGATAATATTCCCGAAATTTTTCACTTGGCTGTAATTGATTTATCCGAATTCTGCGCTTTATCATTCAAGCATTGCCTTAGCCAGCATTAATTCTAAGGTTCAGTTGGAGTCGGTTGATTGCCTTATTATCAAAATATTTCGGAGTAAGGGCCCCTTGACCCCCCTTTACACCGTCATCCCCCTCCTTACCACTTGACGGCTATGAGGTCTGGCATTATTTCTATGAGCTTGAGGTGCTCAAATAAAAACGTTGAAAGAAAAGATTGGTTAAATAGCGAAGCTAAGCTGATTTAATTTTGAATGACAGCATGGGCTCGCACACCATTTCTATAAAATAGACGGCCATTTTAGCGGTTAATGAATTAAGAGGGCCCTATTTTTCCGTGCTATAATCTTTGCTATGCCCCTTTCAAATATATCCTCTGAAATAAATCCCCTTTCCAAGTGAACCCCCGCCGAATATTTTTTTATAACGGCCATGCACTAGGTGTATAGCCGTTGCCAGAAGATTTGGGACTACGATAGGTTATTGTTTGGGTCGTATTACGAGATCGTATTTCAAACGATATGAATAAATGAACCCTTCGATGTTAAATGTTAACCGTCGAGAGGTACTTAATCTTGATCGGGTAATGGTTACTTTTTCACAACCAAATTTAATTTGACACTCATTACAGAAAGAAACTTAAACTCGGCGCAAGGTCACTCCAACAAACTTTCCTCTTCTCAATTGCTTTCGTGAGGGTACCACGAGAACTGACGAAGTCCTTATCAGCACAAGACCTTTAAGGAATTACCGGCGATAGAGAACGGCGCCTTCGCAGGGCAACGAGGCTCCCGAAGGAATTATTCACAGTCGTTGACAATTAGAAGTGGCATGAACATATCCTACGAGTAGGAGGAAATGATCTGCTTTAAGTGGAAGTGTTCAGCATCTTGCTACGATGTTTTACGCTCCAATTTTGTCACGTATCTCACGGGAAGGATGTTCACGATCACCTGTAATCCCTACTGAATGTGCATTAAAGAAAAAATACATTCGTCTTCCGAGTGAACATTTCTCCAACTGCATATATACATATTCACTTTTAATTTAGTTAATATTGGGCACGTTCTTCTTTTCACCGTTCATGTATTCTGTCCATAATCAACCCGAAAAAAATGATGAGAGAGAATAAACAGACCTTAAAAATATCCTTCCTAAAATTTAATCATATAAAAGTAAAAATCAACGAGATAGACCTTCTTGACATAAATCTGGTATATCGTAGGCTTGTCCGTCATCATCAATAGTCATCATTCCTTTCTACCGTTTTACACGGGGCACGGAATTGCGCAGGATAGAGCTGCATTTATTTCTAAAATGGCGTGGAATTGCGCAATGCATGAACGAGTTTAGAACAGGGGCTATTTTGCCGTCTCGCATCCACGCATTCTCGCATGCGTTCTAGCAATTCACCGCTTTACATTACATTATTACAATTACCGCTTTACCGTAATTTTGATTGCGCCTACGCACGAACGACAGATTGCGCAATTCCGTGTACCGTGCAATACGGCCTTAAGATTGGTTTGACGTAGCTCTCCACTTGGTTCTCCTATTGGCCAACCGTACAACTACAAAATTCATCTGCTTTACACCCTTCATCACTTGCCCTCTGTATCTCAGCCGTAGCTTACCTCCAACCTTCATCCCCCCTTCCACTTGTCCGTCAATGATAATTTTCTTTTGGCTCTCGTGTGTCGTACTGTGACCGATTTGATTGCCCCGCCTTCTATTCTAGGCTTTCAAAAGACTTCTCTTACCTCCTGTTTTACTTCAAACTTCCGCATTACTCACACTACGTCTCCACATGATTTTCATCATTATTCTTCGGTAACACAACATTTTGAAAGCTTCTAAAGGCCGCTTCACACGGCGAATGATTTCATTCGCATGATCATTCAGCATGGTCATGCGCATGATCACTCACCGTGTATAACGGAACAATTCGCGAATGAACCTTCATCCGCATGATCATTCAGTGAAATTTAGAACATGTTCTATTTTGTTTGCATGATCCTGTGAATGATCACGTGATCATTCACCGCGTATAGCAGCCTTAACCTTGGCTTCTCTGTTGCAGTCATCGTCCAGGCCCCACTAACATAAATAAACATGCTCCTCTTCTTGAGGAATCCCCTCTTTTGAGGAAATCTATACCATACTGGCTATTTCTTTCTTGTTTGGCCACTCGGTTACCCATGTAGCAGGACTATTTCACCTTTCCGATTGCATGGCTTCCAAGTTTCAGGTAAGTACATCGCATCTTCCCTTCCACTGCAGAGCAATCTATTTTCCATGGAAAATGGCATTTTCTCCAGTCTCTCACTACCTCTGCTATGAGTGCCATGCCATCGGGAAATCGTAGCATTCTAATTTTTTCATCTTGAATTTTCACTGCACAGACTTCCAAATTTATTCCGTTTTTATCTTTCTCAATGAACACAATGAGAATTACGACGAATAGAGAATACCTTGACCTCACTCTATTCCTCATTCTTACTTCATTACCACTGCATCCAGATATTTGACACTGCTGCTTAGTTGTTTTATAAATCGTGGATAATTCTCTGGTCATTCTTAAACCCTCCATTTATTTCTGAAACAAATATCCATAGGTTAAAAACTGGGGTTTTTAATGCTAATATAGGTATATGCTTCTGATAAAAGAGAATAAAGTGATTCCACAAATCGACGCGGAAAAGTACTTCCTCTATAACAAAAAAAATCTGACTATATGGACCTACATATCATAATTGCATAAATGATGCTTTAGTCATTCGATTGCATGCATTTTCTCATGCCAGGCGATATAACCTTCGATGAGGTGTACTTTTAAATGATTAATATTTACCAATTTGAAGTCTTCGTATCATGAATTACCTACCCACTATCTACATTCAGTTCATGCATCATAGTGGATTAATTTCATTTATGATAGTTTTATAAAGAATATTGCAATAAATAATTCCTACATCGCGGTTCCTTCTATGGCAATCACATTGCTGCGGAAATGAATAAAACAGACATTATATCTGCATATATGTAATATTGCATTTTGTCCTCGCTTGATATTTACTATCTTTATCTAAAGTAAGATATGATCCCAAATTGACAACAAACGCCAAGTTTTGGGAGTTGATGACTTGCACGCTGTAACTCATGGTTGAGGGTTTTTTTATGTACCCGTAAAAAGTGGCTTTTTCTGCCTATGTTGACGTTCCCAACCATGCATTTGCTGTATAATGAGTAGATTTCAGTTTTTACACGTCGTTAAGAACAGATGAATGAGCGTTGTGAGCCATAATCTCATTTAAATATTCCGGGACTAGCCGCGGTGATAACTTTTTCGGAGTCACCCGCAATGCACAAATTGTGCGAAAAATCCACAGAGGTACAATCATTCACCTTGACCGGGATTCGAACCCGGATCCCTCGATTTCCGGCCGAGTGCTTTAGCCATTTAAGCTATCGAGGCGTCATTCTTTCCTGGGTTCGAATCCCGGTCAAGGCGAATGATTTTTCCTCTGTGGATTTTTCGCACAATCCATAATCTCGTTTAACCGTATTAGTTTTTCCAATAGTAATCAGCTCTGAAGTTAATTTTAAAAGAAGCCAATATTTTCCTCTCATTCGTGTGACGAAGACAGCATTCATTAAGAATTATTTAAACCGAACACTGGGTAAGACATGAACATTTAGGAATAATTAATGGCTTTTCAGCATGGTAGGCATTTACCTATACCCGAAACAACACGCTTTTCAGCATGTTAATCTCATTGGTATATTATTCCGGTCACAATTACATTTCCTGCAGTCCCTATTCATAATTCAAATCCAATCCTTTTTAATTAAATAATAATTGGAGTCTGTTATTTTGTCTAAAAATTCCAATTACAGTGCCAGCTTGCGGTAGACTTGCATTCAAAAATGAACAGATGGAGTTTAATTAGTTACATTAGTAATATATTCTGAATGTATCGTTAGCGAAAACTGTTAATTTGAAACTCGACATTCGGTTTAGTGGCAAATATATCGATCGACGACAATAGATGATTCTCCTGAGTGAGGAGAAACTTACAAACGAAGAACCATGTAATTAAGAACAATGTAAAATTAGTTGCCAATCTTAATTTATATTCGCATTGTAAGAAATACGTTACTTTTCGCGAAAGTTCGCAGCCTCTCATAGTACCCACACCTCTACTGATTTTGAGGAGCATCATGCAATGGGTCGGTAAAGACCGAAGAGCGAATGCTGCCTGAGGAAAAAAACATCTCCCCTCTCAGCACAGACGTTTTTTCTTCCCCCTGTCATACGACACCACTTCTTATCGGCAGCCTGACTTACTTCGAGAGACTTGCTGCATCCCCTCTTCCTCTGCTTCTGACAACAATTTTCCCCATCCACACACTCAGGCTTCCCGTTGCTTTCAGTGGCCACCTTTTTAGCCTAATTTTGATGACGGTTGCATTGAAAAATGTGTAACGAAATCTGCGCAGAATCAGAAGTGTGGACGTTCCCCGGCTAATGAGCTTGAATTAATAAAATAAATAGAGAAGGAAAAATCGCCCCCCCCCCCAGCGAGGTTTCCGTAGTTATATGATCTGTGTCATACTCCGAAGAGTAATATGATATTCGCGAGAGCCGGAAGTGATGAAGCTGCCAGGCGATGACGGCCTGAAGAAAAAAACAAGTTGCTGGGAAAGAAAGAGGGACGTTTTCATCTCTTAGTAACATGATCCCTGTGGGACGCCATAGCAAGTAATTTAATACCCGCGAGACACTGTGTTCTGTTTGAGTTTTGATCTTTCTCGTTGGAAAATGACTTGAAAAATATTAGGAGCCTAAGAATAACAAATAATGACGCTCCGTTCTTATGATAATATGAGTCACGATCTCTCACGGGGAAATTGAGGGGGTGAGGGTAAGACGACTCGAAGATACTGCCTATTTGTTATGAACACAAGACGTTTTGTGCGTTTCTTTAATCACTGCTTACTGTTTCCTTTCGGCAATCGTAAGCCATTATAATTCTTTTTTTAGCGCTTACATGGTGCGAGGCTAACAATACAGCCGTAATTGGGGAAAATATCAGTTTACTAGTCCCATGAAATTCCTTATATTATCTTATATTAACCTAATAGATGTGTGAATAATTTATCAATACCTTTTTGCTCAGCCTAATGTTAGAATTTCAATGAAACGTTTCATTCGTATGAAGAAGGGGAAATATTCAGATCGTATTTCTTGGAGCAGAATTATATTTTCGAAGGAGCATACAGGAGGCCAATGAAAACTACGTATAAATATTTTATTTGCTACTTTTCATGCGATCATCATTAGCTACTGCCTCCGATATAAACTCTTCATGGCGAAAAAATCATTTTTCCGTGGAAATTATTATTTGCATAGGCATTTCATTTTATGATGAATCTGGAAATATTTTCAAGGTCTTCTGTCCAGTCCTCTGCCGCATTGCGCGAATTTCATCTTCCGCAACGATTGCGACTATCGCTCTTTTTTCTCACGCATTGTTACATTACCATTGTGCAGCAAACCATCAGCGTATCTATTTTCTGATGGTAAATTAACTTTGAGTTTCTATTGTCAAAATTAAGAAAAACTCATCTATTCACAGTTCACAATGCCCCAACCGATCGCTTGCAATACCTTATTTTTTTTTAGGAAAGTTTTCTCTTAAACCTCATTTTGAATGATAACCGTAAAATGCAATACCGTCCTAGTTGTTTGTGACCGTCACAGCCTTCGTCCTTCACCGACTACCTCCTTCCCCTATACCACGGCAGCCCTAACGCATCTGCAAAGCCATTAAAAGTAAACCCTATGTATATGTTTGAACAGAGTCATTGAAGACTAACATATCCAGAGGTCTTTTCCATGTTTTACCGTAAATACCCGTACGTATCAAAAAAGTAGTGGTCTACCTACGAAAGCAAAATTCCCTCTATCCCGATGGATGCGGATAAGGATGGGCTTATCTCATTACTCCGAGCCTCGAGATTTATTTTTCTCCTCCAGCTTCCAAAGCTTACCTCTTCCGGCAGAGGTGACGCTCGTGGTGGTTGACAGCAACGCAAAACCGTTGAAAATGAAATTCAGATCGAAGTCCACCCCCTTTTCATAGGCTAAATTTCGAGTGATTTTGGCCTTGAAAATCACTACCTATTCTCCGCGGCCCTCAAGAGTTTCAATTTTGTTTCTGAAGCATACGTTTCGGAAAAATAATTTATGAGAAACCTTATCCCTCCACAAACAGCATGAAGTCTGTTAAGTCAGCCATTATTTCAATTATTACGGACATTTAATTTTAAAAATTTATTTTTAAAAAGCTTTAAAACAGTTGTTACTAAACGCGAAGTTTACTAAGGGATAGTATTATTTTCAGTGGCTCAAAGACTTCGAAGCCCAGCCTATTACTGACGTGAGAGCACACAAGAGCATGTCAGAGCATGCGCAAACCGACCCGGTTAGCGATGTTGAGGGTTGGAGGGGTATATAGGGAGTGGGGTGGGAGTAGTAGGGGAGGGAGAATGAGAGGAAGTTGCAGTCGGGGTGGCCAAGAGGGGGAGTCAGCTGTGATCATTCCCCTCAGTCGGAATACGTTCTCCTAAGCGAGCGTGTCTGCGGAACCGTACTCCTCGCGCCGCTTGATACCGGCGCATCGAACGCGCACTGACTGACTTCTCGGCGAAGGGCTCTCCATCCGTTGACGCTATTCGACCCGAACCTACGGATTGTGGTTACTCCCAGCGCGTAAAACCAGAGTGTCACTCAGATCACCGAGTTTCGTCGACCCCCAGTACTCGTCTTCGTTTTTGGTGTTGGTTCTACCTTTGGGTTATCAGAACACGCATCGCCGTGAAAGTTTTTTGTTGTTCGAGTGTGGTGACGTATCGTCGGGAGTATATGCCTCTACTCGCGAGGATTTCTTAAGGCTGTGGTCGCTGCCGTTTGGCTTTTGGTGTTTTAGATATATCGTTCGATCATTGCCTGGTTTTGTTTTAGTTTGTGCTTTGGCTTGTCACGGACGCTACGAAGGCTCCATTGTCTAACTTCCGCGGTTTAATTGGGATAACAGTTTTTTTAAAGTGCACATGGAAATAACCAGCTCTTTTACTTATATGTAACCAATTCACATAATCGCAGGTGTATTTCACAAGTTGTCTTGTTTGGAATTGAGTGATTAAGTTTTTTTTTAGTTATCTCTTTTCTTTGAGATCAGTGTTGTTGTGCCGATAGGATGCTTATCGAGGAATCCCACCTACTTAGAATATAGTGTTTTGGTTCCCGAAGGAAAAATACAATCTGCTCTTGGTTTCATTAAAACCGGTCGCAATGGCCCACAGACCGCAGCATAACCATTGTGCCGCGGGCTCTCTCCTTCTCACCTGGATTCGTCTGTGTCTCTTCGCCGTCGTCCTCTCCGTCCTGGGAGTTGTGCCGGCGACCGCGAGCAGATCGAATGACTTCGAGAACCACGTGGGATTCTACCACGAGACGCCGTGCTGCGGACAACATCACTTCAGACATCACAGAGGTGAGTAGCGCCCGACACGCGGTTTTCACTGCCCCATTTCTTTTCGATTCCTTGGTGTTTACATACTACACGGCTTGTTTTACGTTCCAAGGAAATGGGATTTTTCGCGAAGGTTCTCATTAACTCTGATGTATAAGTATTTCAAATTCTGCTCTGCTACTAGAAGTCGCTGGTTGACGTGTGACGCAAACATTAGTTTAAACCATGTTTGCATAATATTGTGCCCTGATAGGTAAATTAATCTTGCATAATAAACATTTGTCGACAAGGGATCCAGAAGGAATGATTTATGAATCTCAATGGCCAATTAATCATAATTATTCACTAGACTAGTGGAGAAAGTGCATGATAAATTCGGGTACTGAAGGTCAATAAGGTTATAATGAGTGCGCTAATGAACGCAGAGTTTGTGACATTTCCATCAGTGCGGAATGGGTCATACTGTTTCTTTATAATTATTTATTTTTATCGTGTATTATTTTTTTTAATAAACGGGTCTTACTCTCAATTCGGAGGCAAGAGACAATGAGGGGTCATTTAAGGTTTTGAGAAGACAATTCAAGCGCCGTTTTCTTGTTACCTGCTATATTCATTAGCAATGATTTCAGTCGGGATTGTGCACGGCCTATTTTGTTCTCATTAATATCTAGATATGGAAAACAAACTCTATTAAGAGTTGCTCGTTGCCTATTAACTTCCTAATTAAACGAGTAATTGGTATCTCCAAGCCTTAATAGCGTTTCAAGGTGAATGGTTCTCTTTAAATTCCTGCGGGGAATACTCGTGGTGGGAATTATTTTATCATCATTCGCTTTTGCAAACTTTTGTTAAGTATCTATTTTGTTTCTTTCTGGGGATTGAGGCATTTTAACGATTCTTTAATTCTCACATTTGAAATGTATTGGAACACTTTTTATTGCATGAAGTACTCTCTACCACATTTTGAAATTCTCAAATATACTCTAAATAACCACACTAAATTATATTGTTCTAATTGGTTTTTAAAGCATCAAGTATATATTTATTTGTGGGATTCTACACACATATCTTGCAAAATGGTGAATAAATGAGTGAGATACTTATATTTGGTTTCAAATTTCATCGTAACTGTGACATCTCTATGCTACTTTAACATACCACGCCTGAGAAATGGCATTTACTTAAGAAGGTTTAAATCTACATAATACCCTGATAGCCACCTCTAGGGTGTTTGGCAGGGGTGATCAATCACCAGCATGCAATTGGACTCCCACATGCACACCACAGTTACGAAAAACGTCACACATACTAACAAATTATACTACCACATGCTGTTAGAAATAATATTTTTTATTTATTTTCATTGCCCCATAAATATTTACGGCCTTTTACAATGGAGAATAATTAACTATTAGCAATGAAGGACATTCACACCCACCCATGCCCTGGATAAGGGTAATTTATCCAGGCGGGAATCGAACCCGAGACCTTCGGTTTGGCAGGCGAGGACTTTACCCCGCCGCAACCGAAATAAAATTCTGAATATTGCATTAAGGTACACATCACTTAGTAGGCTGCACATCAAACCATCTAATTTATTTGCTAGTTCCAACGCTGCCTTTATAATCTCTTATTGATTGTGGAAAAAAAGACATTCTGAATCTGTCTGCTCTACAGTCAACACCTCTTATTTTATTTACATGATCTGATCCTCCGAAGTACGTTGGCGTTCGTATAATATGGCTAACTTCTTAAGAAAAGACACAGCTCTTGAATTTATTCAAAAGGTTTAGTCTATTTTTCAATCGACGGTATGACAGAGATTCCCCTCCGAGTTTATCTAAGAAGTTTTTTAAACTAACAAGACTATCGTAACGACTACAGGTCTACTTGTGGTGAATGTGATTTAAGCTTCCGTCTGGGTGCATTTTTTCTATATTCTTGTGCAGAAATAGGCATTGAAGTTTATATTTTAAAACATTTGTGAGCATCGGACAAGTAATAAGAATCAGTACAACTGTCTTTTGCGTAAGCCTCATTCCCTTAGATTCCGAGTGTGCATTTGAAGCTCACTTACACTCGTGGGCGCGGTAGTGTTGTAACACGTTGGTTACCAGCTAGTATATATGTTTTAAAAATTCACCAATTATCCGTCTGATTTCCCCCAGTATGATGTTAGTATGTAGGTAATACTCTTCGTAGGTGGACCAGCAACATTAGAATAAACAGCTGGCGTAACATTCACGCTGATTTTTTTTTTAATTCTTTTACTTTTCTTATGAAAGGCGTTTGACGGAATCTTTCGCATCCTTAATATTGAAAGCTTCGAAAAAGGCGTTGATCGCTTCACTTAATGTTCTCCTGAATATCCCCGTAGCGAACGCTCGAGATAAGAGAAAACTGATTTGTGAGCGCTCGCTGCTGCGCACTCCGCTGCCTCCCTCCTCAGTCTCGCTTCTCGGCCGAAGGCTCGGCAAAGCGTTTTCCACCTGCGAGTATAGATGAGGCGTCGCGTCGTTGATGGAGCTGTTGATGGGACAGGTCATTACTGTTGTTGCGATGCTCTTTCCTTGGTCAGGTCTTTGGATAAGAGGCAAAGGGAAGTGGAGAAGGACTGTTTGAGAATCGTTTGGAGGACACTCTAGCACGTAAGAATGAGTGGTACTGAACACGTTAAAGCAGCGGCTGATCCTCAATTTCGGATAAAAACTGAATGCCACAATGATCAATAATATGTAACGCAGTGGCGTAGCCAGGATGGGGGAGTCCGGGGGGACCCCCCCCCTCCCCCGAAATATAAAAACACAATTATTTTCCTTTATAAAAAAAACTAAATATTGAAAAATCGTTAATTTACTAAATATTTCTTTAACAAATGAAGTTTTTCGATTATGGAAAGCGTTAAAATTAGTTTAGAACCCATCATTTAGTACCCCGTTTTTTAAAACATTTTCCCCCCTGGTTTTGGACGAAACGAAATTCCTGCCTACGCCTCTGATGTAAGGGTATGACTGATGCTGCTAGTCTCGCTGATTGATCTGTTGAAGTTTTCTTATAGATAAAACTAATACTTTTAAAGTTCATTTCTATCTACCCACGTTCCACGTTTTCGGAATTAAATACCAACATATTTTAAGATCATTGTATGATTCTCCCGGCGTCAGTGCTCAATAATTTTACTAATTTTATTATATTTTACAGTTACTCCCTTTCCATGTGATAAGTCAATCTTTAAAAAATGACCAGTTAGTGTTTGTAACGCAAAAATAGCACATTTTGTTTGTCAGAAGTGGAAGCATATTTTATTGATGAATGAATTCAAAGGGTGATGGATTCCATAGTAAAAATAACCCCTGTCCGTATTTATTTTTTCCAATCACCGGATTTAAACTAACGAGATTTTATTGTTCGCTCTGATTTATTCTCTTTGGGGATTCAGTAGCATCTAGATAAAGTAAAATAGTCAATAGCGGCCAGGAAACGTAGCCTAGACTGTACTGTGTGTACTAGTGGATAAGAGGATGGAATGCGAGCATGTTTACCAGAGGTCCATCCGAGAGTGCGTGTTATTGCGTGACTCTTTGCGCGTGTCAAACCCCTTTATCACCTACTGCACGGGCGAGCGCTTGTTCTCGTCGCACCGTACACCCGCATTCTCATCGAAAGCCACTCTAAATAATTCATCAGAGCATGTAAAAACTATTCTCGGGATACCGCGCGGCTAAGATTATATGAGAGCGCCAAACAAAGGACAGCAAAGGCATTTCCGACTTGGTCAACCGGAAAAATCACCCATAGTCGAGCATAGCCTGGATTAGGACCATAAAATACGGTGGGATGACACCTGAGTTTTATGGTGATCAAATCAATTCTGGGATCGTTTAACCAAAGAGGCTATTGAAATAAGACTTGAGAATAAGAATGTAAACAGAGACACCGGATTTTCGATCAGCGGCTCATGAAATAGAACCCTTAAAAGAGTTATGCTTGCCAGAGCTAAGTCTATGTTGGTCCACGGTCCTCCGCGACAACAATCGGGAATCGACCCATCCGGCCCCTCCTAATGCTAAGCTTCAACGGTCACTTCAAATTTTCTGTCAGTAGCGGCGAGAATGGGTAGCGAGTCGGTACCCGAAACGTCGGCGCTCTCATATAATCTTACCCGCCCGGCATCCCGAGAAGAGTTTTTACATTCATCAGAATGTTTCAAAGAATGGACACTATCTGCTGCGCTCATCCATGTATATACCATTTAAAGGTCGACATAACATTTTCAGTTTGAAATTCACCCCAATAAATTTCTCTGAACTTTTTCTTATTAATTTATCCTATGAATGTATGATGATGCGACGGAGAGTTTCCTATTATTTTTTTATTGCCTAAATCGAAAGATTATTACTCCTGGAGTACGTATTTCACGCTTTCAGATTTTTAATGACAATATCCTTTTTTCACGATTAAATGAAAAGTGAAAATTTTCAAGGTTTTATAACGTGGTATCAGCCCTCAAAGGCGAGGCTTTGAGCGCTGATACCACGCAGTATGCTAGCGGGTAGCAGAGTACCCTGCTAGCAGGTAGCGCTTGGCTTAAATAAGGATTATTTATAGGTACCTTATCAAACGAAGGAAACTTTCCGACCTTAGGCAGTTTAAATAGGTGATTAGTAAGACGTTTCCCTGAGCTCAGTGCCTCATGCATTCATTGGTAATCTCAGGCGATGTAAAACTCCTTTCTACTCGTAAGTATATAAACTAGGTCCTTGTGACGTCACGTGGAGTGGCATCGCATGAGCGCCAATCTTGCCGTTTTCAAATGCAGTTAAAATTGACCATTTCCATTCGTCTAAACTGGGAATTCTAAAACCAAATAATTTTTATATCATGAATACACTAATGGCGGGTAACGAATCGCAATCAATGTCTTTCGTTTTCTTTGATGAAGGAAATTACTACATTCATTTTGTAATCGAAGATGGAACCATCAGGGAATGAGGCTGTGTGGTTAATGAAGTGTCTCCCTGCAGCATGTTCCGGATATCCTCTGTATAACAGGCTCATTGATTATAAATATGTATTTGACTATGGCGGGTGTCGCAAGAATTCTTCAGAACATCAAATTTAACATGTTGAGTCTAGATGAAAACTACGCAGTCGCTACCCCTACTCATTACTACGAGGGAGAGAAACATAGAAAAATCACGGTTTGAAATATTCAAGCGATCGCAGGCGACGCGACACTGATTGTGAGCCATACATGGCTAATGGTTGATTCAGTCGAAAGTATTTCATAAATGTAATATTACACTATCCATTTCACACTTTTTCAAATCTAACATTTCACAGATTTATTACGTTTGAGCCATTTAGAGTTATCTTCCCTTTTGAAGTTATAATTTCACAAAGCGTTGTGCGGTAATGAATATAATACGCCTTATTTTTTACGATTTTTTAACTTAACGACCGAAATAAAAATTATCGGTAGGAACGCATAAGTCTGTAACGAAGAATTAGATCCTTACGAATTACGTAGATATAACTAAACTAGCTGACCCGGCGAACTTCGTACCGCCTAACAATCAATGAACTTACAGTTTACTTACACCATTTATAAATCAGGAGCGGCTGTATCGTTTTTAATCATGTTTAATTTATTATAATAAAATAAGGGTACAAATTCAATAAAACTACGTAAATGAGTACCAAAATTGCTTGTCAGAAAGACATTTTATTTATTGAATCTACATAGGGTGAATCGGAGCACGTTTACGCGGATTTTTTCAACAAATTTTCTTACGTTTTAGCTTAAGAAATTTTGGGCATTGTGGTTTAATAAAGCAGTTCATGAAATAGTAATTATACGCATTCAGTTGTTGGCTATTTGCGTTATTAGCTGTAAAAAAATGTTTTTAGGTCCAAGTCTGTTGCATACACTTGGCCCATTCAGGGGGCAGGTTGACACGACCCCAGACCGACGCTTGACTGATGCTCAAAATCGTGCAAGAAAAGCCCCTATGAAGCAGCATTCGCATTAAATGACTTAAGGCGCGCCAGTTTTAGTATCTCTGTTTGGAAAAAATGCACTGCGTAAACGTACTGCATGCGTAAACGCACCACGGTGAGCCCTACACATTCGGGTTTAATGTCTTGCGTCAAGCACCTTCTGAGAAACAACAGTTTTTGTTTTGTTATCAGGCGCAAGATGAAGCGGATGAAGCTAAATAAATATAGCGAAGCAAAGCAGTGACGCAGCGAGGGGAGGTTTTGGGGGATAACCCCCCCCCCCCCCCAAGAGCTTATAGAATTTCTTTATGAAAGATTTTGTTATTAATATTAGGGGGACGGATGACTAACAAACAAAACATATTTAACTATTCACACAGCCGCAAAACCCACTATTTTGAACTGTTTATCTATTTTGTAAAATGTCTGAGGGAAGTGCCCCCACACTTCCCGCTTACCTTAGCGAGTTTTCTATACCCTACAGACCCGTGGTATTACCTGCGCCCAAAACCCCCTATCCTAGCTACGCACTTGAATCGAAGGAAGAAATACAGAGGATGGTTTATCGACTCGTGAACATAGCAAGCTAAATTGACCATGAGAAAATCATGGGTTTTCATTAGCACATGAGCACAAACAACACAAAAACTGAAAGAATGACCATGCGATTTTTTAATCGTTATCACGAATGCAACACGAATTGTAAATTGAATACGTTTTAGCTCAAAAGGGCATATGAGTTGAGATCATGGAATCTACGGAATGAGGACTTCCTAACCTTTGAATTTTCCTTTGAGTAAAATTGCGTGAATCACATTCATCACCAATTTTTTTAATGACCAAACACGTTCCGTTGGATAGTTATGGTTGGTTAAGGCTTCGAAAGATCATGAGCACAGAAACTACATTTTTCTGTAAATCGTGCCTTGGTAAGCCAGGTACGTCCAAGGACTTAAAATATTCAAATAGATAGTTGGTGATTTCGTCTTCGTTTGTTACACATTTAAAAGATTCGAATCCATGCAGAGTACGAACTATTTGAATTTACCTCGTTTTAGTCATCCACATCTTCGTTCTTGCTCGCTAAATCAACCATCTTTGATTCTTTTGGTAATCAATCATATTCTGGAACTCTTTGTTGATGAGCAAACTACTCGATTCCTCGACAGGAACACGGACATTAACTTTTGTCAACAATTGCTTGGAGATTTGTTTACAAACACGGTAGTGAAGTGTCAACTCGAGCTGGGCCACGGCTGGGCTTACAATTAGCTCGAATTAAATTTTAAAATGTAATTTCAATTTAATTAATGTTTTGAATATATTTAGTAATTAAAATGTTATATTGTTACTAAATTCAGTTATTAAAGTGGTAAAAACAAAACAAATTATTTAATTTGTAGTTTTGACCGACTTATCAATTGTTGTGTTACTATAACTCCTAAATGCATGTCCATAGGAAAGAGATGAATTTTTTGTGTGAAATTATCCTTTTTTTAATGGCCTATATGTTAACCCCGCCTGTGACGAATCCAAAGAACCAAATCTCATTGAAATCGGTGCAGCCGTTCTCGAGTTATAAGTGTTCTAACTAACACGATTTTCGACTTTCTTTTATATATATAGATTACCAATGAATATAGCCTTCAAGAAAGCCATTTTTTTAACACTAATCTTTAGAGGATGGGATACTTTTGAAAGTTTTCATGTTAATGTTGAGTACACCGTCTCCCGGTTGAACTTCCTGTATACATCAAACAATGGCGTGACGGGAGCTCTCTTATCACCTTAGCTACCGTCCATCACTATTATTCATGCATCCGCTGACGCCGCTCGGGGCGAATATGGGAGCAGTCCACCTCTCTAGATATTGGGTGACTGTGCAAGATGAGGCCCCCGGAACACGTTTCCTTCCGTTCGTGATTAATAATAGCTTTTATGGGGCGGAGCTACGAATCACTGGTGCCATTTCAGTCTCATACATTTTTCGGATTAAATTTCTTCCCGTTTCCAGATTTCTATCATATGTTCTTCTCATAATTTTGACATTTCCTTCCCATGTAATCGCCCGATCACTTCCAGGCTGTATTTGATTTTAATGCAAATTAATTTAACTGTCTACGTGTTTTCCTTGTCACGCCATGACCCAAACTTGGTTTTCATACCGGCGCAAAACTTGGTAAGTTCTTTAGCAATTTTGCTAGATTACAATCAGTTGAGTGTACCACCTGCCATAATGAAGTCACGAAACTAATAGTATGGAAGTGGATTTTTTGCTTCATTTTTATTCTACGTAAGGTTTTATATACTAAATGTTTTTTTTCTCGTGCATTAGAGATTGGGAAGCTCTTACTATGAGAATACACCTGCTCTAAATTTAAGTGAAAAAGTTTTTTTACTCCGTGACCTATAGCTGGAGGAGTTTCAGTTCAGTCCAGATTTTTTTATGATAATAGGGTGGTTTCCCATTATTTTTTTATTGCCTAAATCGAAAGATTATTACTCATGGAGTACGTTATTTCACGCTTTTAGATTTTTAAATGACGATATCAATTTTTCGCGATTAAATGAAAAGTGAAAATTTTCAAGCGCGCGAAAACGCGACGGATAAGTATGAATGCCGGGAAAACTCCCGTGTGACGTCGTTCTGGTTCCCGCTGCCGCAAGTGAGTTGACCTTGGGCCGAGGCTCTGAGCGCTGATACGACGCAGGATGCTGGCAGGTAGCAGAGTACCATGCTAGCAGGTAGCGCTTGGCTTAAATAAGGATTATTAATACCATATCAAACGAAGAAAACTTATAGCTGAGTATTCATAGTTTCGTGGGCTCTTGCTCGTTGTTCAAGATGGGAATCCCTCGTAAAGAGTATTGAGACTCTTGCTATGATGAAAATACTTATCAAAGCCATATATTTCTTGATCCTGGTAATTTTAGGCTTTATTCGAGTCTAATTTTCCTGGAGTAACTAGTGTTGCCGCGAGACGAGACCTTTAGGTATAATTCGAGACGAGACCACTTTTTTACGAGACGAGACGATACTACATCCACGAGACTCTCGAAAGTCTCGAAATACAGAAATATGTCCTTAAATGGTATTTGGTATAGCTTTAACCCTAAAACTGTCCTTCTGTTAAGACGAAGACGAACGTTAACGTTTTCGTTAAGCATTTAATTTGAAATATAATTCAACAACAACTTTTCGATAAATTATCTAACTATAAAAAAGAATTTTTATGGCTGACATTCACTGGATGTCTGAGCAGAACAGTGACTCACTCATATCCCTTGGCAACCAAGTTTTTGCTATTTCTTCTATCAATCAACTTAACCGAACTTTGTCGAGAGAATAATTCCTTTGTCTTATTTTTCTAGCCAAAAGTCCATTTTATCAAAAAGTCCATACTGAATCATCCGATCGGCATTTATTCATCTGCCATTAATTCTAACTCCATTCATCATATTTTATCCAGGAACACCAGTTAGCGAAGGGAAATCCTAGCAGCATGCAGTACATTCTAAAAGGGGCCTGAAACCTCTAGGAAAAAAAGCAGACTTGTGCGAAATTTCTGAGAGGAAAAATCATTCGCCCTGTTCGGGATTTGAACTCAGATCCCTCGATTTGCGGCCAAATTACTAAATACTCCAATTTACTTAGTTATTTTTATTTCAATCCAATAAAATATTCATAGTGAATTCATGCCTTCAGATTTTTTTTCAATGCTTCGGTGATGTTCCGTTTTAAACCAGCGAGTTGAAGGATATAGTCTTAAAAATCAACACCTTTATTCAACTGTTCTATCTTGAAAACTGTTGCCCATTCTGCTTGTGAGACATTGGGCGCTGGGGCGCTGATCGCGTCCCTTCTCCCTCTCCTGTCCCACGCTTAGGCCTAATACAGCAACGAGTTCGTGTGAATCTCCCTCGTGAGATGAGCCCACGGTGGCAACCTCAAGTGCGACCGTGCATGTATCAGTATGTTTAGGGGAAAACTACGGATCATGCGACATTCCATTTTTTCCCTAGTCCCCTCATCCCAAAGCCCCCAGTTCCGTCGCGAAACACGATATCCCCGCAGGGACACCCCAATTCATTCATCGAGAAAAAATATTACATTACAATTTTTGGGTATAGTTACACATCTCTCCCTCATGTTTTTTTTTTGACAAAGGGTACCGTGGGAATCAGTGCCAAGTAGTTCTCCCAGGACTGGAAGTAGGGAAGGAAGCGATGTTGGAGAGGGGAAGTTGCGCACGCACAGCACAAATATTCTCTATTTTTCCTCGCATAGATCGCGAAATCCTTGGTACACCTTAGTAGTTCAGTGAATGCTTGGTTGGTTTGTGAGAGAGTTTCATCCTCTTTGAATTCTTAATATGAAACGTGTTTACAGAAGCGGTTTGCAGAAAAGAAATGAGAAGAAGAAAAACCTCTTTTCGCATATATATCTCAAAAAACTTCAGTGCTTGGCTGAACAAGAAAAGTGGATCCTATATAGATTTACTACGCAATGAGAGTTAAAATACAGATTCAGTTACGTTGGAAAATTCGTATTTTCATTTTAATAGTTTAAAAAATACCGTCTTGTGACGCGCTTCGAGTGAACTTTCCGGGCGGTTCTTTCTTCTCTCTATAATTTCATTTATTTTTTTAGTTCGTTTTGTACGTGTATTTTAATTTTTTGTGCGCTTAGCTTCTATTATCAGTATACGTATTGCGCCAAATGCAAACAAAGAAAAGAAACGATCTACTATTTCACAACCTACAGTGATACGCCTTATACAAAAGGCGGATTTGACTTTTGACGAAAGGCCGGGGACCGGGGGGTCTGAGGAATTCCCCCCTGCTTTTTTGAGATTTTAAGGCTCAAAAACGGCATTTTTTGGCAAATTATTTGATAAATAAAGACACTACCGTGCACATGTTGTAGGCCGTTATGTTAGTAAATGTTTTATGGTGGTCATCTACATCTGCATACTGCCGCGCAAGCTGCCTCAATAGGCGTGTGGCGGGGGATGTCAGAACACCCGCCGTATTCATATGTAAATGAAATGCTCTAACGAAATTACGCCTAGGAATTATTAAAGTCCTTTGTCGTGCATGGGAGATAAGATAACTGCCAGTAACCAAGGGAGAAGGTACCTAGGTGAGTCTCTACTACTTTTAACACACGGTTCAACGTTCAGAAAAATGATTGTCGTAGTAAAAATAATAGCTGCCATCAAAGACTGTGGATCAAACGAATCGTTATGAAAAAAAAACATGCAGTGCAAGATATTCTTTCCGGTCCAAAATTTCCATTGGTTATTCTTCCTTTGGAGTCACAATCAGACGGCCGTTCATATTAGAATGTATTTCTCATGATTATTTGATTAATATTTTTCGTCACAACATGCGTTTTACCTTTTACAGGTCCAAAATCTCTCAACTTTGAAAGGAAAAATCTTCCAAACAGATCCAAGTTCAATTCATTAAGTTCTCAGAGTTGTATGAACGATAATTCAATGCGAATCATGGGGGTAATTGAATATTAATAACTATTATTTTAATACAGGTATGTCAGTTTATAAAAAATAAAAATAAAATATTTACCTATTTTCCGTAACAGGTTGAGTCGTTTCCCATAAACTATCTTCAAATACAATCGTGATAAGGCTAGAGAATTTCGTCTTGACTTCACCATATACTCAATACTACAAAATGCAATCATAGGCTAGGTGCTAGATCTTCTCCTTTTCCACATATTTTACTTTGAATTCATTTTCGCTTCACCAGTTTTTTTCATTCTTTTTCTTTAGGCGCGGCATTACGTACATCCTATTTTGCTTAGACTTTCATACATCTCTTACACAACTTCATTCTTTCTTGGGGAATGCAATTGGGGTCCTATCGTGATAATCCCGCCTTCAAACTCGATCCCTCAACTCGAGAAACTTGCTCACTTAACCGCTAAATTAACGCCGCGTACAGCCGGGAGCAGGCGCAATGGGAGAGGTGAACGCCGAGAGAGGAAAGAAGCTTTGACCGAGAAGTTCCATCGGTGGCGTCAAGTTTTCATCGTAAATCTCACTCCGTCGTTCTATGGGATTGTGATGGTGAGCTACGTGGGCGTGGGCGAACTTCTTACTGGTTTTATTTATGCGATGGGAGTTAAGGGGACCTGAGGTGATTGGCCATTGTGGGAGGAGGACTAAGGAGAGCAGAAATGAAGATGGGAAAGAGATTTCGCATCTTGAAAGGGTGCTGACGATGCTAATGGCAGGCATTGAGGAAAACGACGAAGACTGGTGGGTGGAGGTGAAGTAGGAGTTGTAGCGAAATGAAATGGATTAACTTTTCCTTATAAAGACTTTTTAAAGACTAATGGTTTCATTGCAAATATTATTTTGAACACTGTTTAAACTATTTATAATCGACGTGGAAGAATTTCACTTCGGCAAATTTATGTCTAAATATAGTGATGTTTCTTTCCCAGTCCTGTCTACATGTGTCGACTCGTTGTCGAGCCCTCCAAAAGGCCTGCGGCCTCTTGCCTTGTCACCCTGGCAGGCCTTACACTTTTGTCTGCCATTTTTTTAAAGCAATACAGTGGAACCCCGATCTATCGTTCCCGCATTCATCGTTCGCCGTTCCTGGTCCCAAATAAAGTTCCATAAAGACGATTTAATTTTTTCCCGCATCCATCGTTCCCCGAAGTATCGTTCTCCCATATTGATCGTTTGACGATCGCAATCCCGTCGTATAATTTTCCCGCATACATCGCTTGACGAAAATGAGACGATGTGTTTATAACGTGTTATTTGTAGCTAATAATGACAGATACATAGTTTAAATCTTCCCCAGGAGATCGAAATACTATAGGGAAAACCGAGTGCCGTGGAAAGTTACATTAGCGCATTTCCCAAGATCCGCTATCCCCCTGAATTCAGCACTCGCCTCCCCCCCTCTGAAGCTTTCATCTTCTCCGAAACAAAAAGAATGTCCCAGCTCGCGCAGGGATCGTATTACGAAGACCTAAGCTTCGAAAAAAATATCGAGTTACACGAGAACAGTAGAATCGTGTTTCACGCCTCTCCGTTTCTCGCCCACTGAATTTTTTCAGCCTATGAATCACCTACTAGTCCAAAAGGTGTCTAACAATGAATTTCGGCAAATGGTATTATACATTTATTAGATTTAAATATTAGTAATGTGCACGTAATTCGAAAAAGAATGATACCAAACACGACCTATTTCTAATGTTATTTAACCATTTTAAGCAAGGAAATAGTTGGAATAATACGATAGTTATTTCTGGCGAATCTCGATATCCTTGCATCTGATTGTGAGCTTCTCGGCAGTTGATGCGGCTTTTTTTCGAAAACAGGGCATCAGGTTACGATTTACGAGTTATGCTGCAAGTCTCACTTGTCAGAGTTGCTAACGAAGCGATGTCTTATCCGGATATCTTGTTTCTCCCTACTAGCAATCCGAATTCATCTGCTCATATGGCGCTACGCTCATTAGAAAAGAATGGGTAAGTTGCCTTATCTTTAGGACAAAAAATTTCATGGCGCAGTCATATGGTAATGCTTCATCCTCTGCAGTAAGCTCAGCTTACGCCGTACGCGATACTATTAGTGCCGAACTTAACCTAGCACGAGTGGTTCCTTGCGTTCCAGGGTGGGTTTACTTCAAACTAGCGAGTGTTTTCCGTGTGGGTTTATTAAAGTCAGGTTTAATTTTTATAAGTTTTATTTTTATTCGTCTTCGGACCATGGCCCTTCCGAAGAAACAAGTGAGAACTTTAAAAGATGGACTGAAAATAATCGAAGACGAAGGAAAGAATCCGGGCTAGAAGCGCGTGAATAGTGCAGAGCGCCTCGGGTTGTCCGCTAGCACATGACGGCAGGGGTGGGGGTCGAGCGAGATACGGCGAAAATACCTGTAAAAGTGGGATGTAGCCAAGGAAGTGGGATGAAGGGTGTGCCGCTGACGATTATCGCAACATTGTTAACGCTTTACACATTGCCTCAATCGTATTAAACATTTAATTGTTAGAAAGGAACATTCCAAATAATAAACTACTTTTGGCCTTTTTGATCCATCTCACAACCAATCACTGTGTCGGCAAAAGTGGCTATTTTAGGCATAACATGCACATTGCTCTCGTAAATACGTATACTTACTTGAAATGGCAATTGATGGATAAGAAATTTTAAATCAGACAGAAATCCATAATAGCAATGAAAATGCCGAGTGGAGTGCTAACATTTTTTTTAGCAAGGTGGCGTGTTCCTTTAGTATATTTGAAGGAGATATAAGTCGATATTAACAATATGACCTAAGTGGAACGATGAAGTAATAAAATTCCTCTCATCAGCTAAAATGTGTTTGAATCCATTAATAAATATCATTATTCGCAAAAATCCAGCGTTTCCTGGGACATAGGTAACCTGGTCAAACATTCCCGCATTGATCGTTTTCCCGCATTCATCGTTTCTTTCATCCACCCCCCTGAAAAACGATAGATCGAGGTTCCACTGTATTTCCACTTTCAAATAAAACGAGCGCATGTTATATAGGTTTAAAGATGAAAATAAATGTCCATAGAAGAGCAGATTTTTTTCTGAGGGACTAAAAAATTAAAAGAAATTTTTCGAGTATGACTGACAATGAGTCTCTAAATTGTTCGCTTCAAATACAAAAAACGTTTAAAGCATGGTCCACATAACTCTCAATTGATACTTTATTTCTTCTTATTTATTTATACAATGAACTACATTTAATTAAGCATTTAAGCATTACATAAAGCGAGTAAACACAGCAAAAAATATGGCTAGAAATACCCCTTTGTGATCTAACTCATCGCAATTTGGATTCATATGGAGGACTGAATATTTATGTTACTTTTACCGTACAAGTGTAATAACTATAGTTCGATAAATGCTATCAACATGGTACCCATCTGTTCGAAAGTCCCTACGTAGCGTGAGCATATGAAAGTTTTTCCACCCAGAAAAACATTGTTCTAATAGAAAATCATAAAATTGGGGGTTCAGTGTAGGTTTTCTCAATATAAATATAAAAAAATCGGAGATGACATGTACCTGCGTAGAATATTGAACACGGATCCCCACGCGTAATAACGGATTATCGACCTGGGTAATCGATTGTCATGATAAATATTAAAAACACGTTTTTAATTAATTTTCACATTGCTCAACCAAATTCTTGAAATATGAATAAGGTGTTATTGCAGTTTCGCTTCGTAAGCTTAAGAGAGGATGATACAATAGAATTACGTAGGAACTGGATATCAATATCTAGTGCAAATGCGCAAAGTGGAGATCCTTAGCATTGGGGCTAGTATGACGAATTTTACCGAAATATTTATCATTATCGTGAATGATACAACTTCAGGAATACCTCTTTTTGGAGTTTATACAATTTGGGATACACAAACATCTCCTTTCAGCTTTAATATCCAATAAAATGCGCAATAAAACCATCTGCTGAGTAGCAGATGACAACTTTTGAAGAACAAGACATTATAAACATCATGATTTCGAAGATGTTTACAGCTAAATAACTTAGTCTCTCGGTGAAATTTATTTTCGTGAGACAAATAATTGAATAATAAATACCTATAAGTGCACTTATCCTCCCATTTTCTATTATTCACTACCTATGAGGCACCAGCTCACAGATATAATTGCACATTAAAAATGATGTCAACAGAAAAAAGATCGTAAAAAAGTAATACGTCATCCTCATTACAAAAAATGAGTATTTACATTTATGAGTATATTACATTTTCACCTACCTATCTTTTAAGAAACGTTTGTTTAGAAATCTTTCTACTGCAATCGGCAAGAAGACAGGAACTACGGTCAACAGGACGATTCATCTTTTAAGGCTAAACATTAAGGTCACATAGTGTAAATCTTTGCCAATCTAAAGAATCTCAGCGCCGTAGAATTGTAACTACATCCCTTATTTCCCAAAATCCACTTCCCCCACCCTTCTTCAGTCCTCAGTCCACCCCTCTAAAGTTTCCCTCCCCTCCATAGCCCCCTACAAGTCATTACTCGCTCCGGTCTCATGTTACGAAGACCATAAACCGTTCGAAATAAAATATAAAGTTACAGGAGTACAATAGAAAAGTGTCACCACTCCCCCTTTCTCGCTAACTGACTTTTTTCAGCCAACCTTCTTCACCGTCCCAGTTTCTGGAGGCCAAAAAAATGAGTCACCTATTGCGCCCAAAACTGTCTACCCATTACTTTCGGCAAATGATGAGGTATCTTGATTGAATTGAAATATTCGCATTATGTACAATATTCAAAAGAAAATGACACCAATCAAGGTGTAATTTTTACAATTTTTAAGTAAACACAGCATGGAAGTAGTTTCGCGTGAAAAATTGAAAGTTAAAGAGGAATGGGGAGTAGGAATAGATGGAGCTTGGAGTTATATAGCCTGAGAACATTTCGCCAGGATCAAATAAAAGTTTCAAGCTACCTGAGAACAATGGGGAGTGATTTCTTTCGATTAACTTCCCACCCCCACTACCTCTTGCCAGCTACTCTCTTTTCACGCGACATGCCTTCCTGGTCCCCAATTTTTGAAACGCGCTGACAGCATAGGTCGCATGCGTGCTGTGTTTTTCTTTGACAATCAGCAACTTTCCGCAATTAGTGTATTGCCTCCTTGTGATTGCAATAAAAGGATGAGTTGTTCAGAGCAATATGTGTCGTTTGGGGATGAACTTATCAAGCTTTAATGGCATACTGGGGATATAATTCCTTTTCATATCCATACGGTCATAAACGGGACACCAGATTTGATAAATTATTATTTAAGCATCAATGCCGCGTAAGTCTTGAAAAATAAAGCCTCGGCTTGCTTTAAAAGGGCTTAAGAATGCATCGAAAAAATGAAAGATATCTGCCGTCAAACCAGTTGAAGGTATTCACCAAACGCGACCAAAACTGCAATAATTTATTTATTGTATTTATCAATCATATTGAAAAGCTCAAAAAACTCATATATACTCAGTAAATGAAGGCATTTATTACGAATATCTGCATTTTAATTATTCATCCTCTCCATCGTTCTAGATAATTTTCGGCTTTCCCCTTCACTCACCCTGTCCCGATAACGCCTGAAGACCTTAGCCTCTCTAAGATTCCCTCTTCGTCCCACGTTTCATTCATTGGGGACAACTCTTCCCCCTGCAATACCAACTCACAAACATGGCGAGAGATACCTCGCCTTATTGACCGAGAATGACTGACTAACAATTAACAGTTAAATAATCACAGGAATTGCATTGCGTGAGATTTCACTGCGTTTACGTCCACACTTTCTTGGAAAAAAATAACTAGCTACGCGGTTTGTCCACGTGGAAATAAGGGTAAGGTGTACTTAATTTTTAATTAACGGAGAATTAACGAGAACGTATAGTGTCGTTGCCATTTTTATTGTGCTTTTCACCCATGTTTTGTTACATCAAACCGTGAATCACGGAAAAAGAAACCATGGGAAGAAAAATAACATGCATAAATTATGGAATTGAGAGGTAAACGCATCAAAATACATTGATGAGGTACCGTGAGCATATGGACAGCTACTTTCGATTGTTCACATAAATGATTTCCTTCTTCGTACAAAGAGTTCTATATGGAGCATGTTTCTCAATGCGAGCGAAACTATTCACCTCAAATTTAAAGCCGTGTGTGAGGGAGTTTGCAGTTAGTTCCGTAAAAAACGTCATTGAGTTCGCAGTGCCATTGAGAATTTTTTGTGGAGTGCTTCATGTAAATTTTTACATTTTCAACAATCCCGCTGCGAAGCATCATTCGGCGGAAGCCCCAACTTTTCATTACCCTGGGCTCAATTCGTCTCTCCACTGTTCCTTCTAGTCCTCAGTGCCTTCATTACCCATTCCCCTCGACAGCCAACCCTTCACCTACTCCTCCATCTCCCCCGCCGCGATAACCTCTTACGTCCCTTCTTATCCGGTCACACCAAATCACCTCACTACTCTCCTCTGACTACCTATTGCAAATGGTTTCCTTTTCCACTTTTCCTGAGTCAGTTCTTATCATACTTTTTACAAGGCAAGCCCTGAAGTGTCAATGATGCCTCGTAATCTTTCCGCCTAGGCGCACAGATTATTTACCTCGCCACAGCCAGTCCACTAATACTCTAGAGTTCAGATTAGCGTCAATGATTTTTGCGAAGTTAGCGAGCGCAGGTGCATGGAAAAGTTTTGGACAAATATTTTTTGCGTGCATTTTCTTTATAGATCATCATAAATCATTTTTTTCGTATGTCAAGTATACTGTTTACGGTATTTTAATTTCGCTATAGGCGCATGGCGATTTTCGCCAGCGTAAGGAGAATGAGTGACGAGGGCACATATATCAAGAAAAAAGAATACAATTATACAAGCATATTTTTTTTATTTAAGACTCATCATCATCAACTGGTTGTCTGCTCTCAGGCAAGTTAGTAATATCAAAGTTGTCTCATCCGCCTACCTCATGCTTCCTCTTTGGTGTCACATTGCCTTCTGTTTATCTTTATCTTAACTTTACGTGTCATTTGCAGCCTTCTTCTTCCTCTTCTCATATCTCTTTCCATTGTTCCTTCGATTGCTGAATTTAATATCCCCGTGGCTCTTAAAATATGTCCTAGTCAATTCCGTTTTCTCGTCTGCTTGGTTTTCAATAAATATCTTTCCTCTCCAACTCTTATCAGCTCCTCCTCAGTTCTAACTTTTTATACTCATTTCCCTCTATCTAGTCTTTGCACACGCACATCTTAAAAGCATTTATCCCAAATTTATTCTTCTTCCCCATGTCCAAAATTTAAACTTTCGTGTCAAAATTTTCAAGGAATGATGATTAGAGCAATGTAAACAAACTTAAGTATCTTCAGTATGAAAGATAAACCAAATAAATTCATCCATAATGGTCACATTTTCATGGATTAGATAGTTATATTTGTTTACAAAAAATAATATTTACCCTGAAATGATTAATCCCTAAGAGTAAACGAAAACCGTGAACGTTTCAAAATACAATGCTTTCATACACTATGCAAGTAGACAAAAAACGCCTGATTGAAAAGGAGATATGAGGAGTATAATAGTGTGTGCTCATATGAGTCTACTCGTCATGCTATTAGCTTTAATGTGCACATGAACTCAATGGTGTGATATTAGCATTTTCAACCAAATTTTACATCTATCCTGTCTTTATTGCTTGTCCAGTATTTAAACAACAACCCTTATCTCTGAAAACTTCGACAGATCTTCCGAAGCTAATGAAAATAATCTTTTACCTTTAATAAATGTATGGTTTCATTATTCCATCGTGCCTGTATGAAACACATGCATGAATTGGAAAGCTCATCGTAGCCGGAATGAAAAATCTCTTCTCTAACTCGAACATCTCGTGAGCATATGATATCGACAAGTTGAGCATGACAAAGGAGAGAGGGAAATGAAAATTTGAGAAGTCAAGATGTGTGGGATTGGGATCGAAAAATGTCTCGCGAGGAAGTGAAACGAAGACTATGAGAAAGTAAATTGAGGGAGCACGCCCACAGGATGAATTTAATGAAATCGAGCGAGGGAAAAGAGCATTTCGACCATTCAATTATTTTACGGGTGCCTGATCTATTTACTCTATAGTTAGGTCTAAAGCAGGATTGATTTTTAAGGCTCTTCATGTTTGCACCCATACTCATGGTTTCGGAGAGCCATTATTTCCCGTCTCGCTATAGAAGAATTTAATACCAGTTATCCACAAATAGCTAGCCATAACCATGCATTTGTCATCATCATAAGTCATCAATCCTAATACCTGTTTGACGCAGCTTTCCTTTTATCTCGCATATCCGCTAGCCTTTTCATACCGAAGTAATTCTTCTCTTTTAAATACTTCATAACCTGTCTACTCCTCTGTATCAGTGGAATGATAGCACCTTCCCACTATAGAATGATACTCTTGGTTTTATAATAATGTACGTTTACCTCCACCTTGAGAAACTTTCATTGTCACGTACGAAAAAGAGTGCTTCCAATTTATGCCTACGATTTTGATACCGATGAGGCTGATTGCCTATATATAATGCGGAAATTGTAAAATATCACTTTTCCTAATGGTAGTAAACATTTCACTTGGTTTTTCAAAAATAAGGTCACCCATGACAATAATACGTTATCGGTTGATATGTTTTTGATTGCATCGTTTTCTCGCGCAATCTTATTGCTTGAACTCCGTTCATCGTTAGAATTCATACCAGGCATCAGGCCAGTGAATTTCATTAACTGAGAATGGAAAGGGTAGGGCAGTCCCTTCCCCTGGACCACCTCTAATTTGTGCTCAGGACAATATGAAGGTCGTCCGGTTTCGAATCTAGGGCCCTGCGATCAACGGTCCGATGCTCTACTGACTTTAGACTGACTTTAGACTGACTTTAGAATTTTAATCACACACTCAAAAAACTTTCTGATCTTCATTGGATCACGTTTCATTCAATTTTTGCTGATTGGATTCAACCTAGCGTTCTATTTTTGATTCAAATTTGTTCTTATTTCATCTCCAACCTGCTGATGGATCAAACTTCCGGTATCATGTGTTGTACTAGATGGTAAAAAAATATAAATCCTGTATTGGCCACTCCACCCCGTTGACTTCACGTGTCGAGTAGGCTCTTTATACTTGTGAAAACTTCCTCCTATTCTTTGCTCTTCTTTTGGACATTAATACCTCTTCGTGTCATCTGCTGCTTCTTTATTTGTTCTTAGCATCCTTTTTCTTGCCGAATATCATCGCCGTTACGTGGAAAAGTTTGGAGACGTTATAAGATGAAAAACTGGGGCTGGGGAAAAAGCTTGCATTAACAGTATCTTCGAACTTAGGAACAAAGATATGTTTTTCCGATGTAATTTAATTTCATCTAATCATGTTGGGGTTTTTGACACCTATCGAGTTGCAAAAAATATCCGTCGTGAGTCTTCAATGCTAACCGACATTCCTCGTTGAGGCAATACGTACCAAAGTGCTTGATGGAGAGGTATGTCGATGAATTCTCTCGATTGATGATGCTCTAGAACTGCAAGGAAATTCTAGATTTATACGATTTGGTCTTCTCCTCATTGAGATTTTTATTCAACGCCAGGTGAGGCATAGCACCTTGGAAATTTTATTGGAAACACTCCCATTTTTCGGGTCCAGTATTAGGAAGGAATTGATAAAGTTGATTTATCTGTTTATCTGTTTTCTTGGACAAATCATATTCCTAGATTACTATGGCCTTACTATACTATTGTTTACCTGCACGACGCGATTTAAAAGGTGTTACATAAGCCGGTTTCATTCATATTGCTCGGAGGATTTTGGCAGTAGTGTTATGAATTTCTTCCGCTCCGACAATTTTTTCCACTGCTGCATGTGTGTGCATTATTGTTAACTTAAAATTACTATTTATGGGATACCGTATGATTGAATAAGATGAAGGGCATAAGTCATTAGCATATTGCGGATGCGTCATGAATTTGAGTATCATACATAGATTACATGATGAGTTATAGCTTTTATGATGCACAAAATATTAAAATATGTATATAATCATCTCCTTAAATACTGCTAAATTAGTATTCAGGTTGTTAAATTGAAGTTTCTGCGCTATTTTATCAATTATCGTGCATGTAGTACGGTAACGTAACAGGTGGTTAATATTTGTCGTTTGCCAATTTTGTTTTGCCATGAATTTCAATATAGTGCATAGTTGAAATATCGAGTGACATATTTTCGTACCTATTCTTTGAAAATATGATCAATAATTTCTTTATAATAGTAAGTGAATATGCCTTTTTGAATACTAATTTATATGAAGATGAAGTGCGATTTAGATAACATACGAAGTGAATAAGGTAGAAAAATACGCAATAACGATGCAAAATAATGCAATTAAATGGGATGTTGTAGAGAGAGAGAGATACTGAATGTCTCATTTAAGCCGTTTATTAAAAACGTGGGTGCTGTGAGTTACACGCAGAAGAATGCTAGGGGAGTATTTTTGAAGGACCGAAAGACGGAATGAGTTTAGAATGCGTAGCGATTTCGTCGAATTGAAATTATCGTCGCTAAAGCGGTGGATCGTCAGCGCTGAATTCTCCCTTCACAGGAAGTTCGTGGAACCAGAGCGTTAGGTAGAAGTAAATGGTCGAGAGCAAAGACGTGATCTTCTTCCTAGCTGGAATTGTGAGCGTGAGTAAAAAGAAGAGGGACTAGGTACTTATCCGTCCGATACAAAGGCACAAGATGCTAATACGGAATGATCTTCCCGGAAGTCTCGTTGCCATGGTTTCCTTTGTGGAGTCTTAAATTATTCGCACTCCAAGAGTTCCTCTTGAGGGTCTGTGCTCGGAGTAAGTTCATAACCGAATTTCTCTCTTGGTGGACTGTGTGATTGGGCCAGAGTATAATATTCACCTTGCAACGTCTTATTTCCCTTGCAAATATGATAATATTCCGCGCGGTATTCATGTACCGAATGAAATTGGCTGCTCCTGGCGCTCATGATCGGTAAATTGATGTATTTCCGTAATTCTTCACCATTTTTCAGTGAAAATTTCTTCCAGTAATTGTAAGCAAGTGTGGCTTCAATTTAATTTAGCTAAGGAAATTTGGCCTCAGAGCAGTATAAGGGTAACTCAGAAATTAGAATCATAAGGTTAATGGAATATAGGTGCATTTTTGAATACCTTGGGAATTTTTACGGTTGACAAATACTTCAACATTGGGGAATCCGCGGAAAATATAAAACAACTATCTATGTGACATTGTTGAATGTCCCGTACACTAGAAATAGCGTAACGTGTCCACGTATTACTGAATAAATAATATTACTGAAGTTGCATGAGAAGAGATACCGTGCTCCAAAGAGAATATATTTACACTTACTACCCATAAAAGATGACTTGCCTTATATTAGGTAACTGTCAATGTGACATTTATATTGAAGCTATAATTTAGGTGGGAACTTTTTTCCTACGCTTTCATTGGTGTTGATCTTTCATAAATAATCTGGTTTGCAAATGAGATGGAGAAAACTCGGCTTTCACATTTATTTATTTTACTTTTTGGCTCAACCATTGACCCTTGAGGATTTTCTTTTAGGAATGCATATTTTAATGTTTTTATGAAAACTAAATTTCGGCCATTGGAGGACCCTTTGCTGAAAGAGTAGCTTGGCAGTATATAAAAGGAACTGGTGTCAATTTTAGGAGGAGTGATCTAGTCCGGATTAAGACGTTTTATTTGTGCGCCTAATAAGGGAATTTATTAATCCTGGATATTCACTCCTTATGTGTCTCAGAACCATTTCAAAAGCTTTTATCGAATTTTTTTTGCGTGAATGCATTCAATGATACTTATCATTGCAATGAAATAGCTCCAACATTACACCCTTCTCATTAGGATCTTGGTCAAATAATGATGTCAAATCTCTAAGCTATGTAAGCTAATTTCGCGCACAACTTGAGCTTAATTTTTGTCCGAACAAATGAATTTTATTTAATTATTTCAATATTCTCTTTACGAGGATGAAAAGTATCCTAATTTTGTAGCCACTCACCCTCATATCTTCTGCCATAATGGACGGGAATCTTCATTCACAGCGAAATGATTACTAATTTGGACAGAAATATTATATCAGGTGTTAAAAGGATAATGAGTTACCTAAAATGTGTTCCTTGATAAATACTAACCTGATTAACTCCATCTTCTCCAAGTGTATTGCAAAAAGAAAGCTTTCCGTACAGCTAACCATGGCACGCCCTACTTCCTCGTGGTGTATAAACACCGTAGTAGGACTGAATGGTAATTGCAGAGGTGAGCAAAGCCTATATTTGGGGCTAAGGATCCATCGCCGTAAGCGCATTTAGGACCTGAGCAGCTGACAGTTGATTTGAAGAGAAAGGGGTGAGCAGAGGATAGGGAATAGTCCCAATTGAAAGGCAGGAGGGGTAGGTCTAACGTCTGCAGACGTTTGCTGCGAGATGAAAGGGCATGTTGCGTTTGTCTTGCACGCTTACACTAGTGTGAAAGTGGATGATTCCCATTTCCACTTCGAGGAAGGACTGAAAGGGGGCTTATTGAAGCGGAGGGATAAGATGGGAGGATGTATGTGGTTGAGGGGGGGGGGGTGGGTATGCAAGGAAGGGCTTACCCCGGGTGTACGGTGTATCCAACGAATGAAGTGAAATGTAGACGACGGTAGGGACGGTCCAAGCAAGCAGACGGGTGATTTGAAGCGGACTTGATGTTCCTATTCCCGTGTGAAGAGAGTGCGCTGGTCCACGTTGCGTTTCATGTCCTGTTATTCACCCTTGCTAAGAGTGGACGGTGCCTCTACACTCTGGAAGCCTCAAAGGGTGCTTAGCAGTTGTTGTGACACCGATCTTCAAAGCGTAAGTGAGTACTCGACAGTCCTTATGGTTCTTACAAGGGTCTATTGCGAGAAATTCGACTGCCTGAGTTCTACTTAGGATTTATTAAAACTTCTTAGTGTTCGAGGGGGGTGGGGGAAAATTCCTGTACATATCTGTCGAGCAGAAATGTAATCTTTTGTTGGAACTAGAATAATGGTGCGGTTTTATGACGATTCTCTCCGTCTCACTCTGAAAGATATCTCTTCTTAATTGCGCAAGCAACAAAAGTGTAGCACATAGCGTACGGTTCACTGTTACCTCCAAATATAATTCATGTAATAGCTGCTTACCTCTCTGTTTTTCAGTCGTTACAGTTTTATATTATCTCTCTATCCGTGCCCTTATTTTGACAAAAAGACGTCTGCAGTTCACTGCACATGCCTACGTAGTGTAGAGACAACCTTAAAAACGTATGCTCCAATCTGAATTGCCGGCCTTTTACCATCTAGAAACTAATTAATGAATATGATCTTGGTTTACTTGTAAGGTCATGAAGAATTCAAATTGTTATTAGTAAACCGTTTGGAAAAGGGACGGCAGTAAAACACCAACTATAATATTGATGATTAATGATAAACAGTATGTTTTTTCGATAATGAATCCGTCTCTGTCGATTCATATTGTTCTCAAGTAATTTTGACGCCACAGTTTGCGTACCTTCTTGGTTGTCCTATGAATCAGATTCTTGCAAACATTCCCTTTCATCGTCCAAAGCTGACCGCTCTGTGGTACAAATCCACTCGTTTGCAGCTGACCTTCTACGCTCTTCTCCTTTTTCAATTCATAGTGGATATTCCCGGTGACACGTACCCTTGCGGAGCAGCGGAAAATTAAATTCTTCGCCATCTCATTTGAACTCCCACGGCAGGAACCTCTGAATTTTGATCTTTTTTTTTGCTCATCAAATTGGAGCACGTCGATGGCATTTTTTTCTATCCCTCCACTCGACCTTCCTTCATAAAAATAAATGAAATTTAAAATGAAGCTGAAATCAATGTGCGCCGCCATCATACCTAATTTAATTTCACGTGGGAAATGAATTCGCTCACTCGAGTTCTGAGCTCAGTCTAAACACACGCCATTTCGCGGTTGCCCTTTTTCCGAATAACCTTGTCGCGGTCGCATACGAGATTTATTCATGGACGCCTACTTAAAAAAAATATTGGGGGGGCCCAAACCGGGGATCTTGCACCGGGAAATTTTATAAGTAGTGAGTTTTAAGTTTTTAAGCATTTTAGAAGAGTCACATGATCAACATTAGAACCCTGATAGCTCGAATTTCGATATCTGGACACTCCGGGGAAAGTCAACAAGCGTGGCACACATTTTCCTCACACCCAAATCTAATTTTTGGTATAGTGATTGACAACTAATGAGATGGAGCAGAGTTCATACCCCAGAGAACCGTTCTGACAGCCCCAAAGAAAAACCTCGAAGTGCGAGGTGGCCTAGGGAAAGTAAACAGCCTCCAAACCTTGAAACTGCGAAGGTTACGTCCATGTAGTATTTTGGAGTTTACTCAACCCTCACCTATGTTAACTAACCTTTTTCTTGTAGCTGTGAGTGATTATATGACTTTTGCGAGTATTTCTTCGTATTACAGCACATTAATTACGAATTCATCAGACGTTTCACGGCGTTAGCAGTTCACTTCTAAAGAATTGTTTTTGCTACCCTAGTGGGTAATTGTACTTACTACATGCGTAATTTTAAGGTAGCTCTTTAGATGTAGCGTTGTGGAGAGAGGAGAGAGTTCGAGAGGTTGGGTTGCATGGTGCACTTATGACATGTCTCCATGTAAGGTCAAAGTGGAATCGTCTCAGTTTCTTACATCGGAGGCTTTATCATATTGTGCGAGAAGCATAATTTGCCAAATAATTTCCAGATTATATTTTGATCTTGTCAATTTGATCAGAACTTGTTTTATTGATGACCCAACCTTGCGTGCTTTGATTTTTAATATTATGAAGAAACTCTTAGGAGGCTCTTTTTGACCTTTGCTTCAAAATTAATTGATTAATTTGAAAAGAAATGCATTTAATTCCTTTTTTGTGTATGGCCGTTTTATTCAGATTTCACAAATTTCTGGTCAGCCTAAGGTCGACGTACAGGTTTGTGGAAATTATTTGGCAAATTATGCTTCTCGCACAAATATATGAATTTGGTTAATTGCATATAATGTCATTGCATAAAATATCATGAACTTTACTCACTCAGAATTATTTAACTCTTAGAAAATACTAAAATGTGGAGTGAGTACATTTAAGATGGTATTTCTAGAACTTGTCGGGGGGGATGTGGAGGGGATGAAGGGCAGTGAGGTATCCCGTGAACCCTACCCACTTTTACAGCGAGGGAGTATTAGTCCGCATGAAATTTTTTTAATATTTTGAATCTATCAGGAATAAAAGATGACCATATTTTCATATTTTAATATTGATTTAATGTTTGGGCTATTTGGAAAATGTATTGTGATATTTCCCTATTAAGTTCCCGGAATGTGGATAATTACCGCTGCTGCGAATATATGTAGCGGTTGGTCTCTGTTATTTTTTCCTTCATATTATTTCAATGACTAGTGTTTTCCTTTTGCATTTTATACCATAGCTCAAGTGTACGTGGAAAATTAATGAAGTCAGCGGCGGGTACGCGAGTGCAGTTACAACGTTTCCCGGAGGAACGTGGATGTAGCCCCAAAGACATGCAGTGCTTGCTCATGCTCCAGATTAGACCATGGCCCTGGCAAACAAATCGATGGGATTTATTTAGCGTGAAATTTTTCCTTTGAAAAATGGAGAGGAAAGCGGCGATATAGAACGTTAGTCGATTGCGCTACAATCCATGCGAAAGTCATTTTGCCGATGGGTTTTGGTGGCCTTGGGCCCTAGTACATCGTTCAAAGCCGCTCTTAAAGCGGGAAAGTGAGGTTACCTTTAGTTCAGGAAATCAGTTGCAGTCGATCGAAATGGATTTAAATGACTTTTTGATGGAGCGTGTATGACTGTGAAGTATATCATGAGCAGGTTATAAGTAAATAGGAAAAATAATGGGTTTGTACATGTTATTAAAGAATCTCAGGGTTTCAGCTTTAACTTGACCATTATATCTCAGTAATTATCTTTTTCCATTCACGTATTTTGTCTGTTCGGCTTGAAAATGCTCTTTCTAATTTCTAAATAAATGTTTTTAAGTGCATATAAAAAGTCCCAATCAGCAAATGAAATATTTCAGTTTTTCCAGTACTTTGGGGCCCGAAAATTTCAGGTACTGATTTTTATATAAACCTGAAAAATTATTATTTTTTTAAATTTTACACTGAAGATAAAAACCAAAAGGTCATAAAACTGAAAAGGAAGCACTCATTTGCGAACAAAGAGTTTTTTTGCTTGCATTTAATTTTTTTAATGTTATTACACTTTGTTTAAGATACCTGTCTCAAACTGGCCGAATTTGTGGTACATGTTGTTAGAACTTAATCATAGAAATGTATGTTTGGGCTATCAACAACCAAAAATATGGTACAATAAAAACCATTTTACTTTATCGTCATCTCCATTAAAATCATATATTCCGTAATGTTTCTATTTCGCTTAAATCAAATACATATATATGTGTACATTATTAAAATGTACATCCCAAGTAACTTGCGTAAACCTAGTAATTTTAATGGCGGGACTTGTAGTTCTGTAAGCCTGTAGTGTCATTATTTGAGTTTAATTCATTTGCGGGTGTGATTTACTGGAACAAGTTTATTACTCGTATTAATTGCGTACATGTAGATGAAATCCTAGTTTTTGCGAAGCAATTATGATTTTAAAAAGTTACTTTTATTGAATGCTGAGGGTATAATGAATGTTGCCTGTGATTATGAAGTTTTCCACGAATATTCCTGATGGCATCCTGTGCCAACTTCTAATCCGCATATCCAAATCGCATCATGAGGAATGAGTGTAACTATATTCCTGCACCCCATTAATCATTTGGCGACTGCTTTAGTTTCTGGAAGATCAAATTCCAAGATGTTTGAACGAAATAGAAAATGAAATATATCACTAGGTATGGAGATCATGTTTGAAGATTATGTATGCTGAATCATTTGAGTGATTTTTCATTGTCTCAAAGATAGAAGCGGACTTAAGTTTACAGCAAACGATGATTTGACGTTTTTACAAACATAGACATAACGAAGAAACTCGATAAATAAAATTGAGTGTCACTTATTCCGCTTGTAAAAATTGTAGCACTATTTGCTAGCATAATTTTCGCTACGGAATGGGTGAGACTCTTACTTTAGTTAGGTGGGATAAAAAATTCACACGATGACAGAGAACACTTTCGTCCGGCTACGTGTTGAACATACCGTTCAACGTTTAGTGTTTTTTTTTCTCCTTGTCCGCTTCTACGGATGCGTTTTCTTGTGTGGGAACGTATTTTTCTCCAGCTCCGCCCAGGGAAGGTTTCACTTGAGTTATATATACCCGAGGAAGAGACAAGAAACGGGATAGAGGCATCTCCTCTCGCTTCGGAAAGCAAGTGTTCGAAAGGAAAGGAAGAGAGAGAGAGGAAGAGAGAGAGAGGAAGAGAGAGAGAGAGAGGAAGAGGTAGTTAAGAGGGGAATGAGAGAAGGAAAAGCACTCGTATCCCACCCCTCTCATTCTCTTCTCGCACCATTTTCTAGAGCCCATCAATCGCCCTCCTTCGGGAAGTCGGAAACAGCGTCTGCAGTTCTCGCATCCCAGACCCAACTTCCCACGCACCCTTCCCGTTTTCTTTTTCTGCCTCACCCAGCTACACATCCGAAACTCCCCCGAATGGTCATGTACTATCGAAAAAAAAACGGATCCGAGCCCATGGAAGCTCTTCATCAGGGCCAGAGAATTTATACTGAGAAAATATACGTGTGCTCATAATAGGGTGCTTTCCTATTAATTTTTTATTGCCTAAATCGAAAGATTATTACTCCTGGAGTACATATTTCACGCTTTTAGATTTTTAAATGACGATATCTATTTTTCGCGATTAAATGAAAACTGAAAATTATCTAGCGCGCGAAAACGCGACGCGTAAGTATGAATGTCGGGAAATCTCTCCGTGTGACGTATTTCTGGTTTCCGCTGCCGCGGCATGCCGCCTTGTGAGGTAACCTTGAGGCGAGTTGAGCGCTGATACGACGCAGGCTGCTAGCGGGTAGCTGAGTACCCTGCTGGCTGGTAGCGCTTGGCTTAAATAAGGATTATTAATACCTTATCAAATGAAGAAAACTTTCCGACCTTAGCCAGTTTTAATAAGTGATTATTAAGAAATGTTTCCCTGAGCTCTGCGCCTCATGCATACATTGGTAATCTCAGACGACGTATAACTTCTGTCTTCTCGTATAGAAACTAGGTCCCTGTGACGTCACGTGGAGTGGCATCACATGGGCGCCAATCCGGCCCTTTTCAAATGAGGATAAAAATGGTTCATTGCCATTCGTCTAAACCGGTATTTCTAAAACGAAATAATTTGTATATTATGAATACAGTAATGGTGGGTAACGAATCGCAATCAATGACTTTCGTTTTCTTTGATGAAGGAAACTACCCTATTGGTCACTTATTAGGGAATTAGTATTCGTTTTTTCTCATAATGTGGTATTTATATTCAATCTTGCCCAAATTAAAAAAAAAGCCCCCCGATCCAGTTTATTTTCGCATCAATTTGTACTTGAATTGATTTCAGTGAACCAAGAAACAAGGTTTTATTTTATATGATTCGTCTCGTTCATTTATAATTTCGGACAATTACTTAGCGTTATTGCTTTTGAAAATTGTGCTCTCTTTATAAGGGCAAAGACATGAAGCTAAATATGCTTAAATGAGAGAGTGTCTACTCCTAGAATCGGAGAATTTACATTAGAAACAGAAAATTTATTGAATTGTTTTTAGACATTGCTTGCGAACACGAAAGTGAGCACGATTTTTCCAACCCGTGACTCAGCGGTGCTTCGCTTGCGTCTTTCCCCCGGCTTCCTTTCTCTTTGTCCCCTCATTTTACTCATCCAGAACTACACATTGTGGTCTAAAGGCCGTTTTACACGGGGCACGGGATTGCGCAAGTTAGAACTGCATTCATTTCTAAAATGGTGTGGAATTGCGCGAATGCATGAACGAAATTAGAACGGGCTATTTTGCCATCTCACGTCCACGCATTCTCGCATGAGTTCTAGCAAACCACCGATTTACACGACGCAATTTTGACTGCGTCTTCGTACACACATCAGATTGTGCAAGTACGTGCCCCGTGTAAAACGGCCACAATAGTAACGATGTATTATACTGCAATCTGGATTTCCGCAGAAGTGCTAGAAGTATAAATTATTTAATTCAAGGGGCAATTATTTGAAAATTTTTAATGGAATTCACCATTTCTTCTCGTCTACTAGAATACCCGTGAAGTGCCTTAGCAGTTCTTCTAAAGTGGCTCTTTTCACCTAAATATTTATCACAATAGATTCCAGTGTGATGCGACCGTTGTCACTTCGATTCTCAGTCCTTTACTTAATTGCAGCATCCCTTTGGTTGTGAGTCAAAATTTTTGTAAAAGGATATTTTTTATGAGGGTTTTGAATTATTGATTTTGCCAATCTCTTTCCTGGTGATGCCTTTTGAACTTCCACCAGAATTATTTCCATAACAATTCCCTTAATTTTACATGCATCTGAGCCTGAAAATAATAATATAAAATATATGACTGTTCTGTAATCCTACTAATAGTGCAGCAGTGAAATGGGAAATTCAATTTAGACACGGGAAACTGAATCGCATTAGTAAAAAATACCTTAGTTCCAAATGGCATGCATTTCCCGATATTTACTCGTACAAGTTCTCTCTCGGAATTTTCATTTCTTAGCTGTCTTCCTCTCTCGCTGTCCCCGTATATTGAATAAAATGGAGTATTACACATCAGGTTATAATTCCCTTCGTCTTCCGTAAGAGTAAAGTTGTAAGATGAATTCCCTTGGACTTCACATTTAATAATGCCTCTAAAGGCAAGACTCCTGTTCCTTTGGAGAAAAAACATGTCATTCGACTCCACGCCTTTCAACTTTGCCCTTGCTGTTCTAGTCCCTAACATCTGCACAAAAATTACTGCTGAGGAAGTCTTTTTTCAATTTTCTAATAAACATTTTTTCAGAAGGTATTGAAAATAAGTGAAGTGAGTGTTACTTTGTGGGGATATTGTCGTTTTTTTGACTTTTTGTAAGGTGTTGCACGAGAAATTTGAAATAAAGCTCTATCTTCTTAATTTAATATCATTCTTAAGTAACCGAATGATGCTTATTATGAATCTATTGTTGGATATACCTTTCAAAATATTCAATGGGACTAAGAAGCCAAATGTTGACCGGAAGCTTTTGCCTCTTGTTTTTTTTTGTCTCAGAACATTCAGCTAAAGGAAAGGTAAAAATAAAAATCCTGTTACGTAGCAGTTTTTTTCTTCGAGAAAACTCCATTTTAACGTATGAATACATTTTTATGTCTCCCTAATTCTTATAAAAGAGTAAAATCTGTGCTTGAGTCCCGTCTTCTCCTTAAGGTTTCTAGAAGTCTTCCCTTTTCTCTCTCTCCCGCTTAACACGTAGACATTTTCGCAAAATTACAGTACTCGGACGTCCAGAGTACTAAATTTTCCGCTAGCATGGTACGTGGGTGATACAAAGAACACCACGCGCGCAGCTAAGAATTAAGGCTAGGGCGGGGTTTGATGAACAACTAATACTGGGGGATACGGAATACGGGTGTTACGGGTGCCCTTCCCTAGAAAATTTTAAGATAAATGGTTCAAAATGGTGAATTTTTTAGGGATATTTTTATTAATTCTTACACTATTCTATAAGTAGTAGTTATCCAATAAAGTGAAATGAATTAAATTTTTCAATTCCTCTGAGTTCTGTGGAGGGTTTTATCCCCCAAACTCCCCCCTCGCTGCACCACTGAAGAACATTGCCTGACTCATGATCGCTCTAGTGTCGTTTATCAGTTTCACATGCTCTCATAGTTTACCTCTCATTTTTTTCCCATCGTTTGTCTACTCCAGTGTTACCACTTGTAGTTTTCATTTTCACATTCACTCATGTAACCTTATATGAGTCGACTAAAACATCCCTGTATTAGAGTTTGTTCGTATTCATCCTGACATCTCTTCCCAACTTGAAATGAAAAATTAACCATTCCCTGTGAAATAATATGAAATATGTACCTTAAGAAGAAAATATAGGGAAAAGATAAATGCTTTTGAAACTTGGGTCCGGTGAAGGTTGGAGAAAGTGAAGTGGGTGCATGAAGGGAGGAATGAGGATGTGCTGGAAAAAGTTGGGAAGGAAAGAACACTATTGAGAACTGTTATGAAGAGAAAAGGGAATTTGATAGGACATATTTTAAGAGGGAAGGGGATTTTGAATAAAGCAGTCGAGGGAACAGTAGAAGGAGAAAAGATGAGAAGAAGAAGAAGGCTGAAGATGACATACGTGGTAAGGTTAGGAAGAAGCTATGGGGAAACTAAAGGGGAGGCCTTGAGGTGGAAACGACTTTGATGTTTGGAATCTGCCAGTGGAATGCAAAAAACCAGCTGATGTTGAAACAAAACGAAGTTTTAAAATCAGTGTTGAAACTTTTTCCTCTCTTTTCATGAGTAGGCCGTTTTTATATCGTTGCTTGCTTGTGCTAATGCTCCACACCACTCACTCACAGTCTCACATCTCATGCCATATCTCTGTTGGAACTTAAATTTGCTTCATGATGCCATTGGTGTTTTATTACTTAACACGATTCAACCATACTTTCTCCCGTTGTTGCAGATCCCTTACTAAATCCGACTTCTCTGTTACATCCCCCTTCTCACTCACAGCCCATCTCGGCCGTCCTTTTATATTGGTACCGCATTAATTTATCTCGTCTTCCCGCCCCCGCCGATAGCTCTCAGCCCATTGGCGTTCTGTCTGCTGCCTGCTCTCAAGCGAGAAATGGTTGGGCGTGTTTTTGATGATGATGGCGACAGTCATGTCTTTCTCTTCCTGCTTAGAGTGTTATTTGTAAACCCTAGTGGTTGTAGTGGACCCCTATAGACTTCCATTCATAAAATATAACGTTTATGTTCTAGGGACAATTTGGATGGCTACGCTGTATAGAATCACAGCTAGAGATGAACACTTTCACAACTCTCTTACTCTGCTTTGTAAATTTTGATTCTTTTTGTATCTTTTGATTTTTATTAGTCGCCATTTCAGTTAAAAAGTAATATCGTTTATTTTTCAATGCGGTAGGGACGTGTATTATTAATTTATCAAAAATGGGGATATTTTCGATGGTTTCTTTAACATGTGCGCACAACTGCAAATAAATTCCTTAAATTACACATTTTTACTTTCATTTGCGATGAATTACGCGTTTATTGTTATTTTTTTGAGAAAGCAGTAATAATTGCAGGGGCAGGCAGTACGGTCCCATCCAGAGTTAGCCCTGACGTTGTAGAAAAACTGAAGCGAAAATTTGTCGGGGAAGCCTACAAACATCATATCTATTAACCTTTTCATCTTTTTTGTGATTTCATCAAAGTTGATTAATACGAGTTAAATAGACTTCGATGAAGTACCAGCTTTTTTCTGCACCATGTATAGTCCAAGGGGAAATTTCCCGCAGGATTTATCACACCTTTCCGGTAATAATATATATTTTTTTCCTTGCCAACATCCTTAGCTGGTGTCGGTGGTGCTGGGACACGAAATCTTATCCCGAAAGAGAGTAATATCATTTAAATTTTGATATTCGCTTTGCTTTGGAATTTTTCGCTGTAACTATATTTTTATTTGTAGATCCCTTTAACATCCTTGAAAAGGTAATTAATTTATATCCTCCCATCCACATCACTTAGTATATCCCTTTTTTATTTTGTCTATCCGTCTATACTGCAGCCTATTCCGAACTAATTTATTTGTGTACCTATTAAATAATTTATCTGTAGTATGTATTAGTATCGGTTTTCAAAGAATCTTGACGCATTTTTTATATAATTTTAATAGTTAACGACGTTATCTTTCACCTTCCAAATGCTGTCTGCACAACATTGATGTGATGTTCTCTCATTACAATTGAAGTCATCTTTTAAATAGTCTGCCCAGAATTTCTCGTCATCTTAACTCAATTTCGTTATACTCATCGGACCACTAATCTTCTCGCTAAGTGTTTGAAAGAAAATCCCGCATATCCACTCAACACCGGAAAGGTAGGTATTGCATCTGTCGCATTTCATTTAATGCAAGTTCTGAGGGTCTTATCTCTCCTTTCATATATAGAATCTTAACTCTCCTTTCATATTCATCTCCCAGGAAACACGGTTTGGGCGTTCAATAAACATGAAAATTTTCATAAAGATTGTCTTTAACGATCACCCCCTCAACGCCAGCTATTTATATTTCTTAAGCCTCATTGAGGCCTTAATTTGTCATATCTCATATAGTTTTTCCTTTTATATTTTATTTTATATCCAATAATTCATTCATGGTTGAGAGGGTGTTTATTATCTTCGCAGGCTCTCTCACGCGTTCCGTGGCGTGGGAGTAAATCGGCAACCTGTTGTATTCAGTTGAGTTTAGTCACAGCAGAGATTGATGTATTCTGAAGGGGAGGGGGGGGGGCAAAAGGGTTAGGGAAGTGGAAACAGCGAGAAGAAATGGATGGGAAGGCGAAAAAAGTGAACATTTGGGATGAAATGGTATTTAATCGTGCATTAAAGCGTTAGGTATAGTATACGTTTTCGCGCACGTAGGAGAGAAATGCTTCTTACGTGAAAATTCAACAATCGCTATTGACGTTTGATATGAAACAAAGTGCTCCTTCTCCGAAGTTAATTTAAGTTATTTTAAGGCTAATGAAAGTGAAATTATCCAAAAGGAGGTATTAGGGGGTTCTAAATTCACATCTACTTGGACAGCCTCCATTATAAAAGAAATTTGCAATGCCTTGACGTTTATTTACTTGTAGGTGCAATTTGGAGAGAATCAAACAGCCTTCATAGACACTAGTCTTCACGATAAAAATACAGTTTAAAAAAATACTCTCAAAGAATTATGAACTGGAGAAGCAAAAGGATGGCACCAACGCATTACGGGCTGAATATTATCTTCAAAGATGGCTGATATGCGACCGTAGAATGATACACTCTATCTTTCGGTTTCAATGGATTTGGTCAAGTACAACGCAAACTGTTTATAACCCATCCGTATTGTAAATTCTTCAGTTCTGTGAAGAATTTCTCCCCCATGTTTCCACTATCTTTGTTCTCAGTTTCTCAACAGCAGGAACACATTCGTAGATAAACCATTTATTTTACCATCCTACCACTTCAATTGCCTTCTCCTACGATTAATCCTTCGGTGTTTTTAAAACTATATTTGCCCTGCACGTTTACTGCTGTGCTGTTTTATATAAAATTTTATACTAGCCATATAATTGTAGCTCAATGAATTTTATGATGTTTAATCAACAGAAGGGGCTGCAAATAGTGAAGACGTTCCATTTCCGCGGCTAATAGTAAGCCGCGTCTTTGCAGCAGCCCTCATTAAATCTTCTACCTTGTGAATTTTAGGTGGAACAACGATTTCTTGGACTTTTTTCTTGGAGTCTGTGTGGCTGCTTGTGATAATAACCACTCGGAAATGGGATTGTGCTTCTTATTTTGTTATTGGAGGTGAAATTACCGGGAAATATTTAATGTGTTCTGCATCAATTATTAAAAAAAAACATATTATTTTCCTTTTGTATAATGTTCTATAGTACTTGCTCGTTCCTGAAAATTTCCAGACGATTTTATTCTGTTCATAACAAGTATTGATTTTTCCTCCAACCCGGGAGATGAAATATCTTAGTGACTTATTTCCGTAATAACTTACATTTTGGTGTGCCGGTCGACTGCAGTATAATTTCCAGAAAGGTATTGTCTATTGTTGTAAAAATATCTATTTTGATTTCATAACATCATCTCTTATCGGTAATGTCCCAAAAACGTCAATATTTCTTTCTTTTGCGTTGATAATCGACGACGATTTTCTCTTCTTTTCGATAAAAAACGGATACCTGCTGGCAGATAAATGAACAACAATAGTAAATTACCTATATAAAAAAGCTACTCTGTGCCGATCATAACACGATCTTAAGTTTTTCATTCTGCAGCGTTTATTAGTGGTCAGGATATTTTTTATAACAAGAAAATAATAAAATGCTGGAACTCCGGCATCAATCGGAAGTTTTAGGTCATGATTGATGGACTCTTCACCATATAAAAGAAACCAGTGATGAGTGACAGAGCGATCATTTTGCAAACTCGTGCATCCAAATAGCAATGCAATATCAGCAATAAAACTTATTTGCTGCTTCTCAGATTTATTTCCTCTAATTGGCTGTTGTAATACGACGCCATGCCTTCCATTGATATTGTGTGATATGGCCCGAGTAGCCTAATTGCATGCATCTCAGTATCGATTTATTTCCACCCTCCGATTTTATATTCGGCATGAATGGGCCGTGGCAATTTTTTACGAACTGCGTACCGTCTGACTTCGTGAGCCCTCGACATTTATTTGGCCACGAAAATATATGTTTGACTATTTAAAAGTTCAGTACCTATATAATAAGGTTAAAATACACATCATATGTGAGCTAAGTTTTTATTTTTTACCACTTTTGTTAGCCATGTAGATTGTCGAAGCACTTGAATGCAGCGTCCTTACTTCTCGAGGAGTGACTATAATGTGATATGCAGGGTAAGGACATTGGGTAGTCTTTTATAATGGACCTATTTGTCTTTGAAGTCTCGCAGAAGTTCTTTTAGTACTCAATTGTAAGTATTTTACCTGCATCCCGCATCATTTATTTAATACTTCGGACAGAAATGTTGCCGTATGATGTGTTCATAATCATGGGTTGTTTGATAGCATTTCCTATTCTAATTTGCGGTTTGTCTGTCCTCCGATCCTTAACCTCCTTTGAACCCAGACGTTTGTTTTGTTGATCCCTTCTGACTCAGAATATCGTCCCAATTGCTTTAATGCCCTTCTCTTTTAGCCAAACCCGTAGAATCTGAGGATACTTTGATCTCTCTTCCTCTCCTGCTGGGGGCCCTTCTTCCGCACCCAAAGGACACATCACAATGCGTCCTTCGCTTTGGATGATTCCACCTACTTACCTCGCTACACCTGAAAATCCGACCAAGTCATTTCCAGTAGATCTCTTCATCCGATCTGTACATCCGTTCGTCGCTTAGTCATTTGCGAGATTTACAAAGATAAAATGTCATTTTTTCATTGGAACGATCAAGTACAAAACTCAATATTATTTACCTTGCCTTCCTAATTTTAATTCTTTCACTGAAGCTATTTTGTTTCTTATCAATAGCAATATTACCAAAAGGTATATTAAACTATAGATTTTGGCTTAACTATAAGTTGCTAAAAGGAATCAATATTTTTGTTAATGAGCTGGGTATGACTGATTAGCGTAGAACACAAAATAGGGTCGCATCTAGTTCAAATATTTGCTGGTTAAAATTTTGTGGCTATAGCCTGAATAGTCTCTCTACATAATTATAACACGTTACTGTATCAACATAGCTCATTCATATTCGTGGCCCTTTTCATACCAATAATGTGAGATGCAATGATCAAGTGACTTAACTTTTATGCCTAAACTGTATTACTGAACTGATTCTGATAATATATTAATCACTAATAGATATTTTGCATTTGAAATTCATTTGCTATAAATTAGAACCGATTTAATACCGATTTAGTAAATGTTTAGAGCCCATTTAGAATTAAATAATAGGAGTATGAATATATCCGTTGAGAAAGTATTCATGAAATAGAAGATATAACTGCCAACTTGAATTACTACGAGGAAACGTTAGCATTTGATCAAAATATTATGAGGAGGGCTATCAAAAATATAAATTATAATTATCATCTGAGTACTATTGATGACCTTAGCAGCATCTGATTAATAGAAATGCAATTTTTAAAGGATGTATTGGACTGAATTTAAGGATATAAATACTGAAATGGGCAGAGAAAATAGGTAATAAAATTTAAACGTACTAATGGCTCCTTTTCAAATAGGCCACGTTAGCTTTCTCCCAATATTCTTTTCAACCAAAAAAATATTTTCTCTGATTACATCGTCTGGAAGGTAATATATTGCCGCGAAGGTTTTGGCTGGGATTTGGAACTTTTTTGATGAGTCGAGAGTCATTTGCCCAAGCATGAACATTTCAACCGTATTCAGTTGTTTTCATGGTCAAAATTTTCAAAGATATTATTGGAAAATATACACTATTTCCAAAATGGGAGCTGATGCATAACAATTTTTTGCATCTAAAGTTAAATTAGATGCAGCTGAATGGCACTGCACGGACGGAAATTTCAATAATACTCGAAAAATAGCAGCTTCTGTAGCTCAAAGGATGTTTGTGACGAGCCAATTAGTTTGCAAACAAGTGATAAAAATTTTATATTTTGACCTTTTCAAATTCCATTGAATTTTCACAACATGCTTCAATGCAGCTCGCGCGAAAGCCTCGTTGGTTTCGTATGCTAACTCATTTTTAGAACCTTTTAGTCAAATAGGTAATAATGGACACAAAGTTACGCCTAGAGGGCTAATGGTTATGATTGCGCTATGCTCGCATACAGACGTAACAACAGTGAAAAGTCCTCACCTAATGGATATAGAACCCGCCGCGCCGTCAAAAGCGTCGTCTAACAGAGCAGGCAGCTGAGCCGTGTCTACAAAGAGCAATAGAACTTATTTAATGAAATATGCTTTTAATAAGGTAAATTATGTACTGCAGTATAAACACTTTGATTTCATTTTTATAATACAAAATTTAAAAAAAAATTATTCATTTGCAGCATTTCGTGAATCTAATGTAAATTTCACAGAATCTAAGTAGGTATCTACCTACCAGCATTAAGTACCCAATTATTATTTTCAAGGATATTATTTCACCCTAGTTTAGATGTAATTTTTCTCTTCTGATCTCCACGAATAGATGATAATGGTCTGGTTATATGATATGTTATTATAAGTTGCAATTGTAACTTTGTGAATCAGTTTTGGCTCTAAAACGCTTTTATTTTCTCTGTGCGCGAACTTGTTTGAACCCTGTGGCTGTGTGCCATGTAGATGAGACGAGTAATGTATACAAAATCATGGATATGTTCTTTTTTACCAGAAATTCCTTTTACTCTTATAAAAATACTTATTAGTCATCGCGTGCCAAGATTAAAAGGGGTCAGTGGTAGGGGCTGTGTTCCCTTAACCGCCACCCCCTGGTCAGATCACATTCACCTAAAATGACCATACATCTGCCAAAATATACCAATGTGTACTGCGTAACATATGCGCGCTTCCTTGAATTTCCTTTCTTTGCATTGAGGTTTGGTCGTTGTTTAAGGGTGCTAATTTGATTTTGGCTAGTACTTCGACTTCATTGTTTTGGCATATTCAGTACTTGAATGCAACTTATTTCGAAGGGTAAGTGAAGGTATCATGACGCATTTTGAACTTGAATCTGAATATCTGAAATCTACCATATTCGTTAGAATAGTTTAATAATGATCACATTTTTAACTTCTTCATTAAAATGTAATTGAAAATGTTAAATAATATGCTGTTTTTAATCCAGGGTATCCGCCTCATCACAAGCACTTGAGCGGGGGATATATTACCACTCCTTTTCCGCGGACCTTAAAAGACTGACGACCGGCTGAGACTGGCCGTAATTCTAATCTCGTTCCTCTAGTATAGCACGCAGTGGCTATGAACGCTGAGGGGAAAAAGTTGAGACGGGGTGAGTAAAAAATGTGTCCTCGGGGAAATGCTAATGCAGGAGAATAAAAGGAGGTAGGGGCGGCTGGAGACGGGGGAAACAGGACTGTCTTAAGAGTAAACGAAAAGAGTTCTTGGGAGGGGGTGGCAGACGACGGATTTAAAGTAGATGGCATAGAGAGGTAGAAGGAGCAGTGGCGACAGGGGAGGAATGCGGGTGAAGGTGGAATTAAAGGGGAGGTGCAGATGGGTGGCAGAGGCCTCGAACACAAGTGCGAGTCATCAGTGCTGTTGGTGCTTGGATGAGGATAAAAGGTGTGCTATGCATGTATTCAAATTAAGGTGAGATATTTTGTAGGGCATTCTTTGGCCATTATGAAAGTCGCGTTTCGTGAGAGAAGCCTCATGAATCGATAAATGATCAACATTTTATTTCTTGGTCTTACCACGTTAGAACTTGGATTTTATTCTGTTATTATATCCCGGATGGTAGAAAATGTTCAGCGTTATTTCTAGCACATACCGGTTTTGATGATTATGACCACTATGTTGTAGTGAATCGTATCAATGCAATACTTCGGAATATCGCCAGGTTTTTCAATTTATTCAGTCACGTCTCCGTAAAACAAGTAATCTTATAATTCTGGCACCTTTTATTGAATTGTGTATCGTATAATGAAATAGGACCAATTGAATTTACAAATTAAAGAAAATGTCGATCGGATGTTTTGTGTGTTGCTGAAGCGGCAAAATGATGTAACTTGTAGTAGTTTTAATTCCCCTAGATCTGGAATATAATGCACTATGTCCATCGATGTGAATTTTAAAACATAAAAAACTACTAAGGAACCATGAATTTGTTCTAATTTCAACTGCAGCGGAGCTTCTCAGTTACTTAGCATGAAACAGTTACTCTGTAATGCAATTTTCACTTGTAATTTACTTTGCCTATTTAAGCAAGTACCTAGGTGAGAAAACTGTTGGCATGCATAACTTCTCATAAATACGGGTATTTGATTTCCTATTGCTGCTTCTCGGCTAATACCGAGTAAGGATGCACTGGAATGTTTTTAGGTCGCCAATGCAATAGGTAATAACCATACATCTTATATGCTATAATAGGAGATGGTTAGTTCTATTTCAATAATCGACTGCATTCACGTTTTTCACCACCCGTTCTCTGAGAATAATGAGAGAAAAACCCTCTAGTTAACGGAAATAATTAGCGGTATTAATATTTACAGCTGATTACACACGTAACTAATGACGAATTCATGTAAAAGAAACCCTTTTACCTAACTAATAAATTACCTAAATGAGTTTTAGTTTTAAAAGAATATGAAATTTAATCAAGTAATAATCTGCGATGGCGTAAGAAAACTTACCTATATCAAAACGAAGAAATAAGTACTAAAGATAAATTTTCGTCTTAGATATTGTATTTTTTGTTGAATTTTTGGTTGTAAGTAGTGTATGTACACGAGAATTACTAAGGATTTTTAAAAACATCTTCATATTCTCAGAATATTTTCCACTCCGTGCACCTGTTATAGAGAAGTTTTTTTTCTTTGGCTGGGATGGCTCAAAAGTATAAAATTCTCATTTCCCGCAGTTGAAAACTTTCTCGTTTTGCTCCATGACATTCTATCGCCCAACGATGACACTCTTTTGAGCATCGTTCTCACCACCCCAATTCTCATCAACTCTTTGGCCAGTGACAGCTCTGTTTGAATTCTCTACGCTACTTTCCGTCCCTGCTCTCCCGTATACTCCGATAACTACATTCTCACAGAAGTTTCTTTTTTATAATATCCTATGTTTTAATCTTTTATTTTTTACGCTTACACCCCCTGTCATCATATCTTTTGTCCCTCTTTCAATCCCCACCGGAACATCCGACTATCATCTCTATATTTTCCGATGAGACCCGCCCACCACTTCCCATTATTTATTTTTTCTCCACCCTTCCTCTCATTAGCACCTCAAGGGAGAAGTCATCAACTCCCTTTATCTTCTCGTGGATTTGTTAGCACATAATCTTTCTCGTTTTGGGAGTGATTCTTGGGCGTGGGAGCCCTGGAATTATTTTCTGCCCATTTTTCCTTCCATTACGACGCCTAGTCTTCGTGGGTGGCTCGTCCGAGTGTCCTTTATGCGTCACTCATCCCCAATCTGTCCTTCCTCCATCACGCCCTCTGCGTGCTCTCGTCTACACTTTTCTCCCTCAGCCTTGCTGTCACCCTCCCCCGCTGCAGCATCCATCTCATCACTCGTCCGTTCGAATATTCATTCAGTCTCCTCCGATCTCTAATTACGCGCCCTCCAACTTTATCTGATCACCTGTGACGCACATCCACGCCGTCACCTTGTCTTCCCTGCTCCTGCCACCCCGATCCAATTTAGTATTCACATCCTTCCGTCTCCTCCGCTCAAATTCATAAATTATTGGAGAATAGTTGGAGGTTTTCGGAATTGGACAAGTTAAGCTGAAACTTAACTCCCAATCAAATTTCCCTAGAAAAAATAATGAGGTCATTTTTAGTAAATGTGTAAGTTGTGGCAGAATTAAAGGTGGCTCAGCAGTCAAGGAGATGAAATAATTTCTTATGATATGATGAATTTCAAAACGTCACTACTCTTTTATATATGCTACGCTTCTTTGGGTTGAATAATTATGTGGAATAGAACCCAAATGCGTCTCTTAACTCTGGGATACTCAGGTCTCCAACTTAAATGATCAATATTATGCATCAAGATTATTATTCTTCACTGTGGATCATGTGCTTTACTGCAAGGATTTAGCTCAGTTTCGTACAGTATTGAGATTTTGGCCCGATAAGGAAAATATGACTTAAGATTGGAGCTGTCGTTTATTAAGTGCCCTTGGCCTACTTAAAAATTTTTCAATAGTGACTCCAACATTAATAATAACACAGGTTAAGTTGAATGTACTCACAGAAACCTCAATATTTTAAATCACCTTCAGTTCCTAAGCTTTATCGGCGAGTACTATTTTTTCCAATTAAAAAAAATATTTTATCTATCGCCTTTTTTGTTTTCGATTTCTCATTCGTCGATCCCTATGGCGACTAACGTTATTTCTATGACTCTCTGCTGTCATTGGCGTTGATAATTAACCATGAAGATAGAGAACGGAGATTTAAATGTGCTCTATGAGGGATAATCACCTTGTCAAAATGTGTCATCTGTTGCCTGCGCGAGGAAAGTATTCAGCTCTTAGGCCAGGGGTATTCAACCTTTTTAATTCAAAGGCCTAAAATTGATTTCACATCATCTGGAGGCCCACAATTCCACGTCACTTAACCGCCGCATCATAAAAATGAAAAAGAAATATAAATTCGCAAGGCAATAATCTTGATTGGGTATAAATTTGTCAATCAAAGGAATTTTTTACAAATTTTATTTTTGACGAGTGAGTTGATGCATTAGATTCATATTTAACTTACAATTATCGGACCATATAACCGATTATATTAACAAACTGTCATGGCTGAAACTTGACTCTCGACGCCGGCTGCATACTCTTTCTCTCCTATATCAAATTCTAAACACAAAAACACCTCCTTACCTATCATGCGAATTCAGGAGTCTTGACACTGTCCATATGACTAACACAAGAGGGAATCACAATCTTGTTATACCTCATCACCGAACTGTCATTTAAAACAAATCATTTACCGTTACTGCATGTTGGGAATGGAATAATCTTAACCTTTCAATTAGGAACTCATCATCATTGGCATCTTTTAAGAGGAGGCTACACAAAGCACTTTTCACCTCACAACAAGTAGGTATACATGACACTGAGCAGCACCTGCGACAAAGTGATATGCATCACTGAATGCTTGTATATATATACATGTTATATTTTATATCTTAATTGCTTGTGTAATATTTGTGTATCCTATGTATCTCATGAACTATGTTGTATTTTGCATGTAACATGACATTAGCTTTCACTCAGTAGGTTTTCGCAGGTTTTTCACGCCCCCCTTCTTGTGTGGGCGTTTTCCTGCAGAGGGTTTTTTCGCTGAAGGATATTACACCCTTATCCTCATGTTTTTTCCCACCAACTTAAATCTTTTTTACACAAAAATTTCACATATAGTTGTTTATATTTTTTGACATTTCACAAACAGTGTATATTGTATATTCTTGGTACTGTAAACGTTTGTCTAATATTTTATAATATGCTTGCATTGACGTTATCGAGGGGTTAGGTGGAAGAGGGGACTTTCCAGTCTCAACCTCGCCCGAATAAAGGCATTTTATTATTATTATTATTGATATTTGGTTCTTGATAAAATATTTTCTTTTTTGGGGCCGCAAGAAATAAACCGGCAGGCCACATGTGGCCCAGGCCCGCGGGGTGAAGACCCTTGTCCTTGACCATGAAACTCTTCATAGTGCTAACAACAATTAGCTCACCAAAAGCAGTTGCATGCGAATTCTTTTTTTGAAGTACTTGTTTTAGTTTGTGTTACTTAAGGTAATGATTGATGAGCCAGGAAGAAGTGAATGGTTTAGGTCTTGACTTTGTAGAAATCCATTAAACGGTTAGGAAATTAAATAACAGAAAAGAAAAGTTGCTATTATTCCTAACCTTAGCCAGAGAGAAAGCTAAAGCAGGTAACTGAAGGGACATTGAACAGGTTGGAGAAATGTAAGAGCAAATATAATGCGATTGTTGAACCAAACTGAGGGAAACGGAGAGTGCAGCTGCAAGAGAGATGTGGGGGGAGAAATATGATTAGCTTCGTAAAGGAATTTAATTGTTACCAGCGAGTCGCAGACATTAATCGCCGGAGGAGTTAAAAAGTTTAGATAAGATTAATTTGTCTGTGTGTTGTTGGCACACGTAGAGCGGGCATTTATTGTTTTTATGCCTTCATCTTGGTGATCATTTTTTTCGTATTTCTTTGAAGTTCTAATGCCTACTACGACGTTTTTTCTTCATTAAATGTGGAGCTACAACTGATTTATTCGGTGGATATTGATTTTCTGTGATTGCAAGCTCCAGTCTTCTTTGAATAATACCTACAAAATTTCTCTGAGAACAATTTTTTCTCTAGTAAACACGGCATATTAGTTGGCTTACAATTTATTAAAATTATTTCCCAATTTTCGTTTATATAAGATGTTAAATTTATAAACACTGCCTCAAAAAGTTAACGGAGAAAAAAAATCTTGTAAGCTTGCTTGTTTCCAAGCTCCAGAAAGATTTTATTCCAAAATATCATGTGTTGTGGAGGAAGCCGATGGTTATATTCATGTACCACAAGCAGCAGAAATGCTCATTACTGGCTGAGAGGGCGTGACTTCACATTTGTAGGTGTGAAGTTTTCAGATAGCTATGTTATGTACGTTGTTCCTATCTTTCTGCCGAGGCTCTCAGGCTTACGGTGCTGGGCGGTGCGTAGTGCACGGTGCACGAGGAATTTCATTGCGAGCGAAATCGCTCCACCGTGGTACTCGTGTCTTTGCTACGCGGAACCATTCTTTAACGATGAAGTAGTGAGGGCGAAAGAAGAACTAATAGTTTCGTTTTCAACACCAAAGGATTTGAAACACATTTGGGCCATTCATTCTTTGGTCAGATGATGGTGGATGATGCCACATAATAGGAAATAAAATAATGGCATAACAAGTTTTAGCAAGTCTGTGCATTTGCTGCTGGAGAGTCTGAGAAATATTGAGGAGCATGTATTAATTAAGGATTTTTCAGAATTCAGGAGAATTCAGAATTAGATTTTGTGGAAAAATTCGAAAGTGCCAATAGTCTAGATGGTCTTTGTAATGATGTTTTATTTTGAATTGACTCACCTTTGTTAAAGTTAAGCGTCATCCCCATGACGTCAGAACCATGACCTTCACTCACACCCCACTTGTATGCTTTCGGTTAACGGCCTTCATTCATTTGTTCACCCAAACTTTTTCCCCTTCCACACCCCCCACATCAATTCCCATACGCCCCCACCTCCTTCGTTTGCCTGGGTATAAATTAGAGATGGGTCGAATAGCAGATTTTTCGAATTCGAATAGTAAATCATTGCTCGAATATTCAAATATCTCGGATGCTAGAATTGCGCAAAGCATATTAAACGTACGTTTCTTCTTCTATTTCCCGTGATGAATGTATAAATAAAAAGGTATACAGTGGAACCTCGAGCTATCGTTTTTCGCTATGGATGAAAAAAACGATGAATGCGGGAATGTTTGACTAGGTTGCCTATACAGCAGTAAAACTCGGGATTTTGGCGAGTAATTGTGATTTCCCTTAAAGGATTCAAACAGGAATGTAGGTAATTAATGGAATATTTAAATTTTATGGAAAAAATTTTGGCACACAGTTGATTCAACTAACATCTCTCTCAAATATCCTAAGGGGACACTCCACCTCGCGAAAAAATGATTTCATGCGTCTCGGCATTTACACTACTACGATGGATTTCTGTCTGATTTATACATTCTTATCTACCAAACGCCATTTCAGCGGCACGCCCATCTGATACTCGGCTTCATCCAACTTCTTATTTTCAATAGGTAGCTCGCTTTACCCCCTCTCCTACTCTCGAGTGCTAGCGGACAATCCGAGGCGTTTTGCAAAATACATGCGCTTCTCCACCGGATTTTATTCTTCTTCAATTATTTACAGCCCATCTTTGGAAATTCTCACGAGAAAGGCAGATGAACTCGAATTGATATCAGGGAGAAACCAAATATCCTTAGAAAATATTCCTTCGTCTGTGACTGTGACAATAGAGTCATAAATTGTAACTTGACATATTTTTTTCGGAAAAAAATACCTCATCAACTTCTGAGAAGGTCAGCTGCGAGGATATCGAGTTTTTCTAGAATGCTAAGTCTCCGTCGTATTTCTTCGTCTTTCCGACATATATTTTCTTGCGTAAAATGCTTAAATAAAGTTAGAAAACGTCGTGTTTGGTCTTATTCTTTTTTAAATTACGCGCACATTACTAATATTTCAATCCAATAAAGGTGCAATATCAATTGCCGAAAGTCATTGGTAGACACCTTTAGGGCTAGTAGATGACTCATGCAGCAGTTGACCTCCAGAAATGGGGAACTTCGAAACAGGTAGGCATAAAAAGGTGAGTGGGTGAGAAAAGGGGGGAGGGCGTGAAACACGATTTTATTGCTCTCGTGTAACTTGATATTTTTTCGAAGCTAAGGTCTTCGTAATATGATCCCTGCGTGAGCTGGGACCTTTTGTTTGATTTCGGAGAAGAGGAAAGCGTCAGAGTGGGTGAGGCAAGTGCTGAATGGAGGTGGATAGCGGATCGTGGGAAATGCCCTAATGTTGCTATCCCACGACACTGAGTTTCTTCCCATGGTAGTTTCATCTCTTGGGGAAGATTAAAACTAAGTGCCTGTCGTTATTAGCCATAAATGGCACATGGTAAACACTTCTTCTCATTTTTGCCGAACGATGGATGGATAGATGCGGGAAAATGGTCAGTGTGGGAGAAATATGGAAGGGTGAAACACGATTCTATTATTTTCCTATAACTTGATATTTTCTTTTGAATATTTTGATTTATGGTCTTCGTAATAGGAACCCTGGTATAGCTGGGGCCTTTAGTTTGATTTAGAAGAGGCTCAAAGCTTCGGCGGAGGGGCCGCGGGCTGATGGATGGAGGGGGTAACGGAAATGACATAGTGTGTTGAAACCATGGTCGGTTGTTAAGTTTTGAATTAAAAGTGTGGAAATTACTACTTTTGATGTTTTATCATGGGTGTATAGAACTTCCACAAAATCAAGCCTGAAACAATTTTATAAATTCAGTAGTATTAGCGTTTCAACTTGATTAGCGAATCAGTTTTTCAATTGATGCTCAATTTTCATACTCATAAATACTATGCTCCATTATTCCTTGGTGCTGGAGGCGTCAATAGAATCAAGAATCTCGTGCATAGTGGTTGTTTTTTGTGGAAAGAATTAAAATAGGGTTTTAACTCTGCATTCGACATCAAATCACTTATAAGTCTGTATTTATAGGTAACTTACCATTTCCTCATTGTGTCGAACCAATTTTTTACCTTCAACATGAATGAAATGCATTACGTAGGTAGCTGTTATTTATGCTGTTTAATTTTATGTTACTCAACTAATGTATTTTTCTTGTGTCCATTTGTCATTTTTAACCAGTATTGCCTCCATTTTATCCCCTTGTCGTTCTCATTTACTTACGCTCATACGCCAAACTCAGATTTATTTGCAAAATTATGAATATATTGCACTGTAAGTAATAGTAGTAATTTGTTTTTATGCATACGCAACAGGTATTTGGACCTAAATCTATGGAAACGCATGACTTATGTTACAAGTGGTATAGAAGTAAATGTTACTTTAAAATGACCTAGTTTGAGAGGTACCCACTCAGATATTGAAAAATGCGCCGTCCATTCACGCGTTTGGCTTGCCTTAAGAAAACGTGAATGATGAATTAATAAGGCAAAATAGTGCGAAAGACCTCATGGCGATGAGGCCGTTCGGTGAAACCTTGTGGGTGATATGGAGCTAGGAAGGTGGCATGCTATCTTTCCTCGTGTAGCATATGAGTCCTGGTACAAGTCCACGTCCCTGTGTTGGGAAATATTAAAAATTCCAAAGCCCTCTCTCCCCTTCCTGACATAAGTTTCCTCTTCCCCTCGGCACCCTTTGGATTGAACGGCGTCGTTCACTAAAGAGTCGCGTGGCTGCTCTAGTAATGCCAACTCGTCGAAATTCTGGAATATCTAGGAAGAGCTATCTTATATGGAAAACACGTTGGAGGTAATGGCCTCAAATAAATAGACAAAGTTCTGATAGCTATAATAATAATAATTATAATTGTTTATTCTAACGGGTGTTAACCCAATGTACAGTAAAAGTGTTACATTAATAAGCATAAGTATATAGTGTTACATAATTAAGTATATATAAGAATCATATAAACATTGATCAGCATTATTTAACACATTAATAAAGTAAAGGGTAGCAAAAGATAACATGAGATCAATACAAAAGGTTATAAAATAACATACATAAAAGAAGCATACAAACGGCAATAGGCATTATTTAACACGTTAAAAAAAGTAAAAGGTAGCGAAAGATAAAATGTGAGCAATATTAAAAGTAAAGCGTACAAACATTAAAAGCATTATTTAGCATGTGAAAAGAAAATAAAAGGTAGCAAAAGATAATATGTGATCAGTATAAAAAGTAAAGGGTACAAACATTAAAAGCATTATTTAACACGCTATGTTTCACTATGGTAACGAAAATTGAAATAACTGCGATATTTCAGCTTATTGTAAACATTAGTTTTCAAGTACTGCTTGCTGCGACTACTACACTAATCCGCTTCCTTCAATTGGTGCTCACACACATCGCTTTCTCTCTCGCTATGCTCCACCACTCTCGCAGGCTAGCGTCATTTCTCCCTCTCATCATAACAATCGCCACTTGTATTTCCACTTGGCACCTTAAATAATAAAATCCGTGAGTGCGCCGAAATAAAAAAAACTCGTAAGCCGTTACAGAGAGTCCTTCAATTAGACCTTTTGCTTCCTGTTCGCGATAAATATCCATTTATTTCTTCGTCTTATGCTTTTATCTAAAGCGCGCTAACCTTATGCTTTTGTGACATAAAAGTGTCTGCGTTTACTGTCTTTCTATTATTCTCTTGGTAATAAATAGAGTGCTATGGTCTATTTGTGCATTAAATAGAAACTACTGTTTTCTTGAAAGAGGTGTTGGCACAGGGTGCTCAGAGTATGTGGGGTACCAAATTGACCCAATAACTAGTGCTAGAGATATAGGAACTGCGTTCACTACTGAAAATAATAAAAAGAAGAAAAGAAAGGCTCATACGGCACCTATTTATACACAGAGTAATATAGCAATTTCATTGAAGATAGGATCTAAATAGATAGGATAAGGCCGGCAAAGGAGATCCTGACGGATTTAAAGGATGGAAGACATTGAGTGGCTAAGCATGCGTCAATGGAAATGCTGACCTAAAGAGGGGATAGTGCTACCCACCAACCTAAAGGTTGAGAAGGGAAGGGATAGAGCATGTGGTTTCTTGAAAGACCGAAGCTGGTGGAGTGAATGGTGGTTCATTCTAGTGTTGGAGTAAACTTCCGCAAATTAAATTCGTCTATTAGATATGGAATTTAAATGTTATCCTGTCAAACACTTGGTCTCTATGCATAATAATCGCGTAAATTTTGTGCGCCAATTGAAGCGATTTATATTTTAGTAAGAATGGTCTGGTGATTCCATATTGTTAAGATGGTAGTTTTTTCTTAATATTTCAAATAATATTTTGTATCATCAGTCTCCTTGAAAATATTTGTACGTTTCTGTATTTGATATGTGTGTTTCATCCCCTGTGCCTTATGCGTGTCACCTGTCGTCACGGTAGTCTTCATTGGATTCCATATACATTCACTTCGCCTTCCAATAGTGAAAGGTGCGCGCCCTACATTTCGAGTGTTTTTCGACTGTGCGCTTGCCGCCTCTCCTCTTTTATTTTCTCTCGTTCGAACTCGAGTTCCCAGAGTGTGCGCGAATCACCTGGCTGTTTTCAGGACGGAAGCGGAGCATCACTTGCGGGCGAAAATGGATTAAAAGGCTCTAATGTGGGTCAAGCCGCTCTTACACCTCACTGCATCCATCTTTGCGCAAAACTGCTTCAATATAACTTGGAATTATACCCTGGCAGCATAGTTTACGTTCTACTCTTCCCGGAAAATGAGAATTTCATAATGGTTTTGTCACTATGTTATAACTGTCAATAATCAGAATTCAATTTTTTAAACTGATCTCATTTCGGAACCTTGTGATACCCTTGAATTGTAACAATTTTTTGAAGTGGAGTTATTTTAAATCAGAATTTATTTTGAGGCCTTAACTAGTGAAAATTAATTACGAATTTCTCACACAGTAAACACCCTAGCCTCTACGCCCAGCACCCCATATGTTCACCATAAAAGTGTTTATCTTTCTCGGACCGAGTTAAAAGGAAGAACGAAAGAATATGACATAAAAAAACCTTTGAAAAAGGAACGAAATATAATGATTAAATCAATATTTAATTTAAAAATTTGTGTAAGGTATGGAGCAGAATTTGTCGGAGCTTACTTCTGTTTCACTGTGGTTTTTATGAGGAATGTCGGAAAATTCAATTTGTTTGCGTCTTCCCCAACCAGAGAACTGAAATATTAGATTTGTAAGTATCGTCATGGACGTCAAAATTCGTAGGAAATTTGTTGTGCATCCGTAATGAAATTATAATTTATTTTTTTCACGTACCCGTAAACACATGCCTACGATGAATTTGACACCACAACTCATCCTGATCACTTTCTCCCGTCTCCATGATCACTCATAGCCCTGAGTATACCTCCTCTTCTTTGTATGGCCTTCCATGCTTTGTCCTCCCGTCGCATGCCGTCCCCAGCCCACGTGGTGTCGGTGGCGGGCAGCGGATAAGCGTCCCCGAATGATCGATGGCCTCTGATAAAAAGGGCGTGCCGCCGGAAAGCTCCATTTGTGCTTGGATTGCAGTGGTGGTCAGGGGGTTGTTTGGAGGTGAAGGGGTGTGTTCTTGGTGCCATCAGGGGTTGCTGGTCTGGCCACGGTCACACCACGAGGGATGGGAAGGGAAGGGTTTGTGGTGGCGGCTAAATGATGCCGCGTGGCTGTTTTTGGGTGAGGGTGGACTTCGGGCTTTTCCGAACGACGCGCGGGTCGGTTTATGTCATATGACGCCTTCCATATCTAACCATGCCTGCTCCTAAGGGTAATTCCGTAGAGAATTGTCTAGGCCGATTAATACATTAATCCCCATTTATTGAATGACAGCGCTGCACCCCCGCACAAGGCCTTTGACCTTTTCGCGACGGATCACTTGTCTAAAAAATAAGGCATCTTGAAATTTCATCGTAAATGGAGTAGACCCTCTTTTATCATAAGCTTTTACTTCTTTGATGAAAAGTTTACCATGGAAAAAAAACAATAAAACTTTGAACTTCGATGATAAGTTATTTTTTAAGCGAGACGTCCGTCCTGAAAAAAAACCAATCGGGAGGAAGTAATACGTCATTAAAAATACCTTTTGAACCATGGAGTCCGTTTGTATTCAAACAATATCTTCCTTCAGGAATGAGAATAAATCGCATTTTTTCCTCGTATGCAACGCGTCATAAATTTACCAAGATGGAAAGATCTAAAAAACACTATTGCGTATATTTTTATTTAAAACTCTGATGCTGAGATTATCGAATGCCCTATCGCTTTATTATATGGATTTTGGAAGGACACTTAAATATACTTCTAGGTCGTAGACATTGGTGCTGGTTCTTCTGAGCTTACATTTTCGCAGGCTCAGATTTGACCCACAGGATGGTGAGCAAGTACTCCGAACTGCGAGATCTTGGGGAGGGTAGGTTCCGATGGTTACCTTGAAAAATTATAGGCATGATTTCCATTTCCGTTCAAGAGAATTTGCCGAGTGTGCAGTTTTAACCTTGGTGAGTCATACCAATCTATGTATCAACAATTACGAGACACAATTCGTTCTACCTACCCTTCTTGCCGTTTCTTTTTTATTATTGAAGCAAAGCTTGACATTTTATGCCATTTTTTTTGATAATGTAGTGTTATTTTCTATTCCGTGATAGCCTATCTGGCGTTTCTCAAAAGAGATAAATTTTCACCGGAATGCTTGTAGTTTGAATGAATTTTGGGGTAATATGAGAAAACGTGCCTTCTTTATGATAAATATTTTATGAGCACATGGTCCGTTTTTTACGAAATTAAGCCACAAGTGGTGGGATATATAATTTTGACTGCTCAATTTCAGTTTTACTCCATATTATTCTTATCATTATATTTTGCGTGCTCGCCCGGCCGAGGGCGGAGGTGAAAAGTCCGTGTTTCTAGATGAGGGTGATTCGATACATTTTGAGTGAGTTTGGGGAGTTGAATGTGCTCTGTTATTTCTTTCGGGATCGTGGAGGAGGTTTCTTATTCTGTGGACTAAAAGATGTTATTTTTCTGGGGAGAAGAAAGGACCACGCAGGAGGGAAGTCACACGCGGCAACCCAGGGTGTTTATAGTAAAAGTGAAATATAAAATGTAAATAGCTCTTAAAACGCTTAAGTGTGGTAAAATTTCAAATTCAGACTGTAAAAAATTGTTTAGGCTGAATCCAGAGGGATTGAAACTCTTATTTTTTTATTTTAAACGTTTATTTATTAAATTAGGTACGTATTTAGAATATATTTGTCAAGATAGCGTCTCAAAGAATCATCATGATGCTCTAAGGCTCTCGTTAATGCTATGCACTAAACTACTGCTATGCTAGGAATTCTTACTTCGATTTTCCATGTAGTTAATTCATGTTAACTTTTTTTGTGTTTATTTTCAAATTGATATCTAAACGAGACTGTTGTTCGTTGTGTCCATTTTTAATCATTTGTGATAATCAAACTTCAAGATTTTATGAAAAGTTTCCTGCAAACATTGAGTGAGATAGTAGAATTATAACAATCTAAAAACTTAAAAAGGCTTGGGGATATAGGTGAAACATGAATTTTTGTGCTAGGTTGGTGAGCAGTTGCATGTGTGGGCGCTGTGGAAAGAAGTGCTTTGTTTTCTCAGTGAGCGGGGATGAGGGCGGACCGGGTGACGTTGACGGGGTTGGGTGTGCCTCGAATGGTGTGTCTCGCCGTTCCCATCCGAATAAAATGAAGAATCGAGGGCGGGGGTGGTTTTTTGTGCGCCTGTTGTAACGAGAGGGGGTTGCGGCGCTTGCGAATGTTCCATGCGGACGTGATTCAGAGGAATCGTGGTCGCAAACACATATAGGCGTGTCGGCGCCGTAGCATTTTTTCCCCAGCGTGTGCGCGCACGCGTGGTCTGTCCGGAGGAGCGATATCACGCGTCACACTGTAAGTCAGGGTCGTGTTTCGTGCTCTGTTGAGGGAGGCGAAGGCAGGGTAGCCTTGAACACCCCGAGTTGCAGGCGTAAGTTGCTTTAGCTCCTCCTAGCTCAATAGCCATGTGGCGGTAGTTGTTAGAATACCGGCCGTATATCTACGAGAGAATACATAAAAATTTAGGTTGCGGTTGTGAAACACCTAACTACCTGAATTCGTTCTTTCATTAATTAGGATAATTTATTGTGAGCAGGAATAATGTATCCATACATCTATTTGTTCCCGTATATCTATCGGTTCTCACTTATATCATCGTCTCTGCCGGACCCGATAATTTAAAGAGAGTTTATACCTTAAGTTGGCGCACGGGCCCGCGAAGTACCTGAGCCGCGAGCGAAGGAGGGGAGGAAAGGATCAACAAAAAAAACTGTATGGGACCGACACAGGTGGCTGGCGGGTCCGTTCGCCCGTCCATTTCCTCCCACCGACGAAGGCAACTAGCACCTCTAATAGAATTATTTACTTTTCTTACTTTCTCATAATATCTCAATCTAAGTAGCATATTTGTAAAGTACTAAAAAAAGCTAAGAAGAATGATATAAACACGAAGTGCTCCGATCATAAACAACGAAATGGACGAAAGTTAAAACAAAACATACAGTATAACGGCTAAAAAATACCTGCTTTACTCGCGGCTCAGGTACTTCGCGAGCCCGTGTGCCAACTTACGGTAAACATACAATACAGTTCTATGGTGATGAATTACAATTCGAGATATTTTTCTAAACTGTTCAAGCAACATAACCTCGCACGTAGCCTCCCAGATTTTAGAATAAGTTGGGTTCTGCTGGTTATATATTTTTTTTCTAGAATCGCGTCGCCTTCCTTTGTATTTTATTTATTCCGCGGTTGAAATATTTCTGCGACAGATTGCATATGCTCACCGCGTATTCGAGGAACGTTCTAGCGAGTGCAAAGTAGTATCTTTATTTCAATTTTTTATCCTAGTACCTTCGCACAGCATCCTTAATTGGGCTAGTGTTGGTACATTACAACTCTTTTTATCCCACTACTTATTTTATATTTTCTTTGAATTTCCGTAAAGCCTTGTTTTTATTCCCCTACTAAGTTGAGCACTGCGTAGTGTTGTTTGAATATAGATCATACCAATCAATTTCAATCCATTGTCACATTATCTCTTGCATTAGAACTGGCTAGACGACGACCTTCATTCGGAAAAAATAGCTAGAAAAAGTCCAAAAAATAATAAATATAGCATGATTTTTTAACATAATAGGTGCTTTAACCGAAAGCAATGAATTTCCAGTGATATCGGTGAAAATAAACTAAGTACTGGAAAATGATATCCCGGTAGAAGGAGATTTGAAGTTTGCTCTTAAGGCATAGGCTCCAATCCCGTTGGCGGCGTAATTTTTAACAGAAACCCGATTTCTGAACTGGTGGTGTTCAAAGGACATGTATCAAGTACAGGAATTTCTCCGGGGCGCAATGCCTTTGTGTTCTCCAAATCTTCAGTTTTGAGCAGGATGACATTGTCTTCCGGTTTCTTTCCACTTCACTTTCTATATATACAAGGTATTTCAAAAAGAATTTTCGTATTTCGAATGCATTTATTTATTAAAATTCAAGTCACAAGAATATGAGACTTTACATTCATATTTACGAACCTCTCAAGTTTAGATTACAGATGTTTAATGCGTCCTCAATCTGCGATACGAACAAAATCACATCGATACTTAAATTTCTCCCTAACTGGAGCAAGCATGTCCTTCGCGACTGATGTTATGACAGTGCGGATCCGGATTTTCACCTCTTCCAGGTTCTCTGAGAGTTGTGGTACATAAACGTGTGCGTGTGGTGTGTTAAATGTAGTATCTTTAACGATACCCCACGGGAAGAAGTCACAGGGTGTCAAAAATACGGTGACCGTTACACTAGAGTTGGGAATTTCGGTTCATTTTGTGGATTCGGTTCATGGGATTGGATTCGTGGCAATGAATCGGTTCTTTAAATCGTTCATATTGAAACGAATGAACCGAGGGAATCTCGAATCCATGTGAATATCGAATCTATATGAATATCGGATCCATCTGAATCTCGAATCTGTGTGAACCTTGAATCCATGAGAATCTGTCAACTTGCTGCATTTCTACATCTACATAATACCCTGCGAGACACCTATGGGGTGTTTGGCAGGGGGTGACAAAACACCAACATACAGCATGCAAGAGGACCGCCTCATGCACACCGCACGGTCATAGAAATATTACGCATACTAGCAAAATATACATGCTTATTCAGAAAAAAAAATTGCTAATGGTTATTGCTTCCTAGAGCAAATACATGCAAGTTTGGGACTATGAAAAAAAAACATCCAATGAATTTCGAATATTATGACGGATAGCAATCCACAGTGATTATTATTTTTCATTTTGAAGGCATCTCTAAGAAGTTTTTTTTTTCAGATTTTAAAACCTCTTCTATTTGTCTGAATATTATGCTATGCTAATTTTGTAGTCCGCGATAAATTGTTTGTGAAATGCAATTACTCGATTACAGACATTTTTAACTGTTCCATTACATGTAACTATTTCTCAAAGACTTTCGTTTTTATTGAAACATTTATTTGTGTGAGTGAAGAATTCATTTTAATTTCATCTAAAATAAATTCCCTTGCCTCAAGAATTTTCATTTCACTGATATAGGCAGAAGAATACCTATAGCACTGATTACGCCATGAGAAAGCTTTTATCACGTTCTACTAAATCAGTATATATTTAGTTCCGTCACACTAAAATATCGTACATCCCGCATATTCCTACGAGTCAAATCAATAGTAATAATGGTGAAGAATTCATTTTCATTCCCAACCTGTATGGTAATTAGTCAGAATCTAATGGTGATTTACTGCCTTTCATGGGTAGCAGCATCAACGCAGTCAAGCCGAATTCAAATCGTTTTTATTGAACAATTAGTATGTGGAGGATTTGAATCTTCCATCAAATTGTTCATTTTGAATGAGTCATTCATGAACGACACAGCTCTCGTGGAGACAAGCTGAGACTTGCAAAGTCGCAAGCTCCTTGACGACCAATCCCATGGTTTTCTCCCATGGTTTTCTCCATCAGAGTTTTTCTTCAGATGTTGATGCACTTGGCGACTCCAATGACGGGGTGCCCCCTGTTATTGAAGCCTCAAGTAGAGTTTGTGCAGTCTCCGAAACAACTGAGGCGCAACGACCGATAGCGTTGTCAAAATAATACTTTGTAATTCTTTTTGAAACATCTTGTATTTTCCTCGGGAATGCAAAGAGTATGGAACGCAGGCCTTGATGATGGCCTCATAAACCGCATCATTTTATTCCTCAGCTTTCTAAGTTCAAGCCCAAGTCATTTCTCTCATTTGACTTCCTGTCAGCGTCCGTAAATGCCACTCATAAATTAAACCAAAGTTTTCAACTTTTGCAAGAATGCTATTTCTCCTTTTCTATTTTTCTGATAACTAATCTTATTTTCCTGCTTGAGTCTTTCGCAGCGCCGGATTGCAGTTCTCTCCATTGTTTTAGGGTAGCTGCGTCGAAGTTCATTTAATATGACGTTTTGTGGCCTATACTTGATACTCTATGTCACGATTTAAGATCAGGTCTCATTGCTAATGATTAAATGGATATATGGAGAGAGCTATTATGCTCATTAATTCCCGTTTTTTATATGAATATTTCTTGTAATAAAAATTTGACTAAGAATTGGTTCATCCCTCAGCTGGCTTTTTTTCATGTCGTAATTTCTTTAATCACTTTGGACGGTTCTTGAATTAATGTTTTCATAAAGTAGTATTCGATCTTGTGGTTTAGGTTGAAAATGTTTATGGAAATTTCAGGATGGAATTTTCATTAGACGCATTGCAATAAAATGTCAAATGGGTATTTGAGGATATGCAATAAGAAATTGATAGCTTATTAGTGCCGTATTTCGTGTTGGTGTATGATATCTGCTTAGTTCCTATCTACATTAATTAAATAAAATTCTGCATTGGCGATTTTTTCATGGAAAAAATATGGTAATTTCCATCTCGGAATTCCTTTAATTTTCTTTCCTAACTTGCCGCCTTCCTAACTTAGCAATCGCCTTCATAAACGCTTTGAGCCCAAGGAAATATGTTTTACGTTTCCTAAAGTGCGACTTTGCTAAGTTAGTGCTTCAAAAGCAGAAAAATAGCCTGAGACCGTATGTCGTTTTGTATTCCGCAATTTTTTCAATCATCTTTATTTAAAATTTAGCTTTTAGAGCGTATCTGAAAGGGTAAGATGGATGAAGGGGTAGCATAAAACATTCCAGGATTTTCACACAAAGTGAATTCTTCTCGTTTAATGGCTTCCAGGGAAAAATTAAGTGTGTAAAGTAAAAAAAAACATTTAGTTTCTCATTCCCCCTTTTTTTCTTTGGAGAAACGATTTATCGATCATGACATTCTGTTGCTGTAAGCGGTGACCTTACATCACTTTCCTCGTAGTAAAGGCTTTTCAGCGCTCGTCAATCAACCCAATGTTATTAACTGCGCCAATTTAAAAAATGAAATGTTTTCCCGTAGGATTTGGGCCACTCCGCTTGTAACGCTCATCGACGCTATGTTTTTCGCCCTACAAGTCGCTGGCTGTTTGTTGTTGCTGTTCAGCAATTCGAAACCTCATGTGTGCATCTGAGTTGGTATGCGTGCGTTTGACTGTGCGGTCTGTTATGCGAACATCCCGGCTGGCACACCTCCACAGGTGTTGAAAACTGGAACTACTTGACGAGGAAACCGTTCTCTAGCCTCCAACTCTTTCGGGAAATATTAATCATATTTTTCCAAGCGCGCTCGGAAATGGTGGAAGATGTAAAGGAAAAAATAAAGGCGTGCAATCGCGTGTTTCAGGAGAATTAATACAGGAAGTCAGGTTGCATATTTTTTTCAATCGAGTAAATTTTTTAATGGCGTTAATAAAAGTGTCGACTTATTACCGTAAAGAATTCATTGGAGAGAACTCAACGGAAAAAAATAAGGCTGGTGAAAAATGTCTGTTCTATGCGCTGAAATTCGTTTACTTTGCTTATGAATAGAATGTGTTGAATAACGGAAGAAACATTCAATAATGCGTGTACACAAATAGAAAGTTAACTCCAGAAAATTTGGGTCTAATATAAATTTTTAATTTCATCAAAATATTGGCAGTAACTTTTAAACTGTGAGAATATTCGATGGAGATGAATAAACTGCATTTAGTCATAAAATATGTTTGTGGTTCGATCGAAAATATACTGAAATAAGGACTCCTGGTATATCTTAGGTAGGTATATATATGTCTTAGATACGATCGAGAAAATAATCTTCCTTTTTTGTAATTTGTTTGATGAAAGTTGGATTAATTTGCTGGAAAAAATAATTTTGTATTCAGAATGAAGTTACGTAACGTAGTAGCTTTAATTCACCTCTAATATGAATGACTACTCAACTTATTACTCCTAACCGTCACGACGTTTTTCTTTCAGTATGTGCAGTCTAAACAAATCTTTATTGTTTACAGTTCAGAAATGTTCATTGTCCTTCCATTTACCGAGCAAAGTTGAATCACGTTCTTTTTGAATACCGCTGCATATTGGTTATTTTTAATTGGCAGCAAGTTATGTATCACCTTTGACTTCTAGATTAACTTTATGTGGGATTTCTTGATATTTTGATCTCTGCTCTACTATTGTGTTGGCCTTTCTGCTAGACTGAAAAGGGTTGAATGTAATTCCCTTCATTTCACCCTTCTCTTCTCTAAGTCACCCTATTACCCGTTTATGTCATGCAGGCCGTTAAATTGGTGACCGTTGGATTGAATTAACTGCGTGATCCAGAAGTTAAACTCCCGAAATTGCGCGCGACCCATGTTATATGTATGCCGCGTGCCCTCCGCCGCTGCGAGTTCATTAAATTCCAACGACCACCCCTTTCCTTTCTTCCCAGCATGCACCTCTCCCTCAGTGATTACACGCGTGCCAACCCTCTCCTTTTTTCCTTTCCTTCCTCCTTTCTCTACTTATGCATTGCTATGGTCGCTGCGTATCTCACTGAAGGTCATATTTGTACTGCCTGGAGCAGTTATCACATCCATAGATTTTATAGTCTGCCTGATCTACGAAACTCTGAATGGGAAGCCGGAGAGCCGTGGGGAGGAAATAGAAACGTTAAAATAAAAAAAAATCATTTATGAATATCCACGGAAATCTATTCCCAAATATACGTTTCGGCGTATTCTGGCATTAAGTATTTGATAGAAGTTAATGATTAGCTATTTAAACATTCAAATTTGACAAAATAGGACGGATTTATCATTTTTTTACACATTTAGTGTTTGCATATTACTTATTTTATTTCTGACATTAAAAAATCATGATCAGTGAATCACGAAGCATCACGATTAACCGTAATTTGTGAGGAAAAATACGTTGAACTTCCATTGCTGGTATTACATTACAAACAAGGCTTTGTGATTTGTTTTATTAAATGTAATTGATGAATATTTTCGTCTTTAATTTGTGTCCTAACCTTGTTTCGGAGTGAAGACGTCAATTAATGATGAATATAACTCCAAACTTTCATTTTTTTCCCATTTCCTTAGTGCCTCATTTTCAGTTTTCGCGATTCCGTTTTTTTTTGGCAAAGGTAGAAAATCCGTTGTATCCATCGAGTTTTTGCTTCTCTATTTTATCTCTCTTTCCGTCGTCCTTCCCTCTGCGAATTATTACACTTCCTTTATATACCCAAATTCCACTCTTTGTTCTATGAGCTGAACTCCATGTCATCACTCACAACACTGATTTTCGGGTCTTGTCTTTTTGCTGAGGTGAACGAATATATTCAACTTTATCAAGGAATGACAGTTATTACGACTTTAATAAAATATTTTTGTGAATTTCGTTTGTTAGCTTTTTCCATTTCCGGTCATAACATTGAAGTTGCAGGTTTCAACAAAGCGCTCATGCTTATACAGAATGTGTCAGGTGGAGTCTGCAATATACGTATTGGTAGTAGGGGAGATAATTTTTTTGTCCATAAACATTGGTTTGCAACTCCTCAGTTACTGAACGATGGAAACGCAAACATTATTTTTCATACAATTTGTGGTTACCATGAAAACGACTTTTCTTTGGTATCCAGTGTATCTCGGAATGGGCGAGATTGCGCAATCGTATTTTTGATACCATTTCAAATTTCTCATTTAATACAGCTCAATGACAAATTGTTTTAGACAAATATAATCGCTTATTTTCTCCAAGCTTACGTATTTGATGTCCTTAAAACCGAGAGTATTAAATAAAATGTCGGATAGGCTGGTGAAGAAGAAAATCCTTTTTCATGGTACATATTTGCAAAGTGCATAAAAAAATGTTTGCTGTACCATAGCTCAGTAACTAAGGAGTTGCGAACACATGTTCATGGGCAAAAAATGCTTAAAATTGTCTTTACTACCACCTCCTTAATTATTGCAGATTCCACCTGAAACACCGTGTTTTTATTCTGAGATAGTAAGCCACGCTTGTTTATGGCTCTTTATACTTCCGTTCTGGGGCCTTCATTTCGACGCATCTCTATTTTCGTCTCCCAGTTCCTCTTCACCATTCATTCCACTCACTCCAAGCTTCATTCCACTCATTGTCAGTGTTTTCGCGGCCAACCCTCAGTCATTCTTAATACGTTTCGGCAGAACGTCTCTCTATTGCCTTTCTCTTCTAAACCGCTACTAATTTACCCTCACTTTACGAACACTAGATCTCCCTGCTCAATGCCACAGCAGCGCAGTGCCTACTGTAACGCCTACGAGCGGGACTGATTTTCCATTCCGTTGGCTAAGAATGCAATTCACGTTTTGTAATATACAGCACCGGGAGCCCCTTTTCCACCCGCGGCACTGCCGTTACAATTTGGGGATGAGATTTAAGCGGAGGGTGGGCATTATATCTGCTCACGTGTACGTTCACTTTTATGCTTCGCTTACTGTTAAAGCGTCCTTCTAGGCTGTGGATAACTTGCATAATCTATTTTGCCATCGCAAATCAGCGACCAAAGTCATATCAATTGTAAAATGGTATTTCATGAATTGTTTTCAAGGGGGGAAATATATAAGCCTCCAGTCGGTTCCGTAGAAACTTTATTTCGAATGCCTCGTAAGACGCACTCCCATTGGTTTTCAAAAATGACCTCAGCACAGCGATGAATTAAATCTCAAATTCGTAATTAATTATTTGCACTCATAAGGATTAAAATTGAAAAGCTGTGACTTGAATGGATAATATCATCATGAATGTAAATTCTGGTTTATATCTCCGACTACAGCTTATTTTCCCGAGAAATTCGGAACGATCTTACGACAGCGCTAAGAGTGGCGACTATATCCATTGGTATGCGCGGTGCTCGACAGAAAATTTAGTGGTCGGCTAGATAAACCTTTATATTCATGGTCGTTATATGCATGTATTGTAGCACTGAATCGATTGAATATATTATGTTCTAATCAGTTCTTGATAGCGGCAAGCATGGCGAGCCACTATTTATTTCGCCAGCCTCATGGAATGAAACAGCCGTCGCCTGGCAGCATTAGCTAAGCCCCTCATTGCTTGAGGCAATTGGAGTCAAGTGATCATGACCCCGCAGTGTTAGCAAAAAGCTGAGTAAAAAATCGGAACCTCCTAATTTAGTGTTATAATCGTATATGGAAACAGCAAGTTGAATACTTGGGCTTAGGCTATGTTAAAGTCCACTTTTGTGGGTGTTTGAAGTCAATGGAGTTTAATCGAAGTAAATTACATGCCTATGAAAAACTTATGGGCAGAATAAGACAATCTGCGAACTCTCTGGACATGGTATTTTCCATTTTTAATCTTGGGCGCCTGCATAAAAACTGGAAGTTGCTTTTGGCGCTCATTTATCTGAGTTTACTATCTGTTTGCGGGACCCGTGTTTTCTTCGTGTCAAACGAAGGTTCATTCGTTCACGAGGCATCGAGTCCATTCATTGACGAATACTACAACGAGGACGCCGCGTTAATAAGCCATTAATGCTTAACTTTACTCTTTGAATGCCCCTGGAAAGTAAGAAGTATTAGGAGAAGTATACCTACACACCAAATTCAGGCCTGGTATTATCAATGAAAGATTTTTTCGTGGTGTTTTTATTATTTTTCCGGGAGAAGAAGGGTTTGCGGTGGAATGAAACGAGATGGTAAGGTAAAAAGGTAGTTGACTCAAAAAAGGAAAGGCATCGCGTTCGGAGAAGCGATGAATATGGGGTTTTGAGGAGATAAGGAGTAGAAAAGGGGATTGGTTTTTCAGTGCAGTAGCCTTTAGGCAGGCGATTAGTGACTGTATTCTCCGACTGGAAATTCTCCTGGGGGGAAGAATAACAATGAAAGAGTTTTTACGTGGATTTGAGCGCATGATGTGTTCATATCGCAATATAATCCACTTTTCTGTAGGTTCTTATTAGTAATGATTTACACTTTTATAGCTGTTTTATGTCACATATACTTCTATGGTGGAAAACAAAAGTCGCATAAACCTCTCAATACTTTCTTTTATCAGGCCTCATTTCATGTACTACAGTCATTCAATAAATATGTAAAAATGAATAAAAACAAATAATTTAGGTTAGATTTTTAAAGTTTTTCACCATAATCTCGTCTCGGCTAAATTAATTTTTCTAAACTTTTCCGAAATCGTCCCTAAAGTACGATTTCGGAATCTCCTAAAAATAGACGCTTGATCGGTTGATAATCTTATGGTTAGACTTAAACCATTCTTTACTAAGCCATTTCTTCAAGTTTGGAAACCAGAAAACGTCTTTGGGGCTAAATACGGTGAATGCTGTAATAGTTGTATGGATATTCATGACTGAAAATTTCATTTAGTATAGTGCACCTTTCTTCTTTACGGGTATGATCGTTCGTAAATTTAAAACACACTCATATATTCTCCTACCAGAATTGTTATTGATGTAATCGGTAAAAACAGTCACAATGAAACGTCATTATTTCTTACGCATAAAATAATAACTACATTCACACGATACTCGCTATACGCATAATTATTTTTCCATCGACCTTTCGCACCAATTTCGGCGAAAACTTCGTTTTTGTGAGATACCGTAGCTATTTTTTAAGACTCGCCGGTATTCACCTCATTTGTTGATTGAAATTACGTTGGGTCGAATAATTGATCTATTTGTTTGCGCATTACGAGAGAAAATTTTCATTTTATCTTTATCTGAATAGATGCCCTTTCGTTGCACTTGCTACGTCCACACCATCGCTTGTACTGTGATTGTAATCGATAGAAGACTCAAATCGGTGCACCGCCGACATTAGTCGGCGGGGGGGGATGATAATTTCATACCAATGCGAACTGTCTCGATTAGCGCGAGGCTCGCGAGGGAATCGACTGCGTGATGTCCTGGGTTGCATCTCTGCAATGCGTCCTTCGTCGAGAGGTCATTCAACCGAGGGTTCGTTCTCTGACGCTTCAAACTCATTCCAATTGCCTTGCCCTGCTGAACCCTAGCAGTACGCCTCGGCAGAGCAATCGAGCTCCTCCCGACACTTCTTCGTCCAGCTTGCTCGCCGTTGCGGCCTATGAGTGCGGGCAAATGAGTGCTCGAATGAGGCTCGACTCAGCAACAAATGGAAGCGGCAATGACACGGCTTTATTGCTGCACTTGTTCGTAGAGAGCAGACTCAGTAGTTGGAGGGAAGGATAGGGCTTTATATCCAGCAACAGTCATGCCCGTTCCACTTTTTTCTCTAATTAAACACGTATGTTGGATAGTTTTATCCCCAATGTTAGAGTTTTTAAGAGCAATTTCCGACTTATTTGCATGCGAAGAAGACTTAAATTACAATCTCTTATATGACTTCATCTCTGATAAATTTAAATGGCTGATTGCGACGATAATACGGTTTGTCTATTTTTTATTTTTATATTTATATTTTTTATGTTTATACGTATTTTTTATACTTCGATTAGAAAAAATATATCAAATAAATTTAACTCTCACAAAGAGAGAGAAATTTTTAGATTTGATGAAATCCATATCGAAATAAATTCTATTTACCTTCATTATTTTAATGCGTTCGACGCGTTTCGGAACCCATCATGTTATAAAAGCAACGCGTCGCATCGTTAGCTAGCTTAGCATCAACTGGTAGGTCTTCTAAATTGTAACAGTACCGAATATCTTTGTGTGTGCGTTCGATTTAAGATGTAGAAGCACTGTCTTTTACTCGGGACACGTGGACGTGGATATTGCTCGTTTGAGAATAATCAATAGCAATAGCCTTTCCTTGAAGTATTAAGCTATCTCTGATAATATGGTCTCTGAGATTTTGTTGAGAGGAAGATGGTCGGTTATGAGATAGCAGGATGAATGGGAGGAACGGATTTGGTGGGGGATGTCTGGGAGGGAGAGAGGCTGAACAGTGCCATCATTTTCCTGGAGCGCCTCCAGCATTATTGCTGGTGACGTCGCTCAGTTCCTTTCCAACTTACCCTATTGCACCCGCACTTGAGTGTAGCCTCATAATATGCGGTTATCCTCCAAGAGTTACATTATTCATGCTCGCCGGGGATAACTTCTGGAATGCGCTGGTGCTGGTGGTTCTTAGGTCTTGCGGTTTGCGTTTCGCCGTATGTGTAATCGAGTTAGCGTTCAATTCGTGTGTTTCGAGTTCCGTTTCCCCTCCACCGAATCCTGCTCCTGTGTTATAGTGTTCATTCCAACACACAGCGTTTTAAATCAACGACGCTCTTGATACTTAAAGAAACAGGATGCCATTTTTAAATATTTAAAAGTTATAACAAAATGGAGAACTCAAGCGTTGTGGTTTCAAATTAATATTTTTTATGCTAAATGATGTGATAGAATAAGATGATAAAGGTGCCATAAAGTTGAAGTTTTTCATTTAAATATTAAATGACCCAAACTTTTGCGCTGGAATGGAATACCGTACAACCGTTTGCACAATGTATTACAATTTTGTTTTTTTGAAACTTATAAAATAATTTTGTTTCGGCGTAGGTCTCGCGAACAAATTTGTCTGATCCATTTTTGTTAGCTATATAATTCGAATCAACTAAAAAACTGAGTGTAGATGATGTTACACGTATATTTGGCATGTATTAAAACTGTTCATACTGTAATACCAAGAATAATATCAAAAGTATTCAGCTCGATAAAGCTTTGCTCTTATAAGTTTGAACTCCATTTTGGCGGGGGCATCTTGTCAGGTTCATATAGGTATTTTATGGAATGGGGAGTGATGTAAGGGAAACCCGACCTCAACCCCACGCTCTCTGCAGTGACCCTAGTGTGTCATACTAGTTAAGTATTTTTTAGCTTCACAATGAACGCGGTTTATGTATTTTTCCCTATCAGCCATCTTTAGGGTGAAACCCTTGGTTAGTAGTTATCTTATAATTCATTTCGAAATGGAATTTTTAATTGCCTTTTGATTCGATTTGGAGAAGGATTTTTTATTGGCAGTTTGTAGATATGACAATTATGATATGCATGATATTTTGCTGGTAGCTCTTATTCAATCAGCATTATCTGAGAGTTGAGAGACAATGTAGTGGTGGGAGATAATACTATAATAAAGAAGTATTTCGCAGGATCATATGTAATAATGTTGTCGCCATGCTCCATTTCAACACCACATGCGTGATCAAAGATGCCTACCGTTTTAGACTATAACCCTACATAATCTCTGAATTGATGAGATTGTAATTTTTATATATTTTTTTTAAATTAGGAAGTGGGTAGTGAGTTATTTATTAGCTTAAATTTCCAAGGGTATTACAGTTTAAGAGACGTAAATTTTGAGTTCTCTTTTCTTTTTCGGGGAAATATATATTATTAATATATAATATATAAATATTTCTCTATATTAGTTCGCTTGTGGGCATCTAACTCTCCGTATGCGTGTGCATTTAAAATGCGGCACCATTAGGAACATGACCAGATCAAAAAGGAGAGCCAGCAGTCATTACAACGGCACTGTAAACAATGTGAACAATAACCAATATTAATTTTTGAAATGAAAGCAAAAATTGGCCTTCGATGGGCTTTTTGGCGACATCTTGACCGAGTTATTGACACAACCGCAGTGACTGAAATCTGAAACAGTAACTCACGCAATGGCATGGGCTCTTCGTACTACCTCTATCCTCAATCTGTTTCTGCGATCCAGAATACTCGCATTCGTAGTATTCCTCGCGACCGCAGTCCGCCCCAACTCTCCCGACACGTCCGGAATGAGTTGACAGATGTGAGTGCGCCGCTACGAGGGAGAAGTAGGCGGTCGGCCGGTCCCAGAGGAGCTGCCCCGCTGCCGCCGCTACCGCGAAAATGTGCGCTGCGCTTGAGATTCAATCACGGGCGCATTTAACTGATTGGGGCGGATAATGGAGTGCATGCATCACACTCCACTACCTCTCATTCTTACATTACCACCCCTGCGATGTTGGAATTTCTACAATTTGCAATCAAAGTAACGCAAATAAGACGCGGCCACAATGGTATATTGCGCGCACAAGTTTAAATTTATCGGCACTAAATTCCTGGAGGCTTTCTCTTGAGATTAAGACTAAGTCAATGTCTCTTTTGCCTATCTACCGATTCGATCGATAGATTTTTCTTCCTCATAGGAAAATCCACTAGAATTGGTAGAAAATTAATTGCGTATGCTTGGTTTCGCTATTTAGTGGGCCCTTTTCGCTCTGTAGCGTAAAGGTGTTTTTCCCCGTCCCTCCCTTCCGCTCCTATCCTTTCCCAGAGGCGTCGGCGGGCTCCCATCGCGGCGGCGCCTCTATCCTTTTTCCTTCCTCTCCTCCCCCTCCCCGGGTGACCGGGCGTATAAGCCACGGGCTTGCTTCCCGGCCCCGGTGTGTTGTGTCCTCGAAGGGTTCGCCTTGAACCCTCATGATTCTTGTCTCTTTTTCCATCATTTGTAGCCCTCGCGTTTTCCACTCCTGATTATTCTAGGGCAATCCTTGATGCCTATACTTCTAAGCTCGATTATGTTGTTGTGTCTAATCTCACAGTCGAATATTCGTATACTTACTAGTCAACGCTGTTCCGTGTTTAAGAACCGAATTGCAACAGACATGGCCGTAAGCTCTATCATTCTGTGATTTAGCATGAATGTTTATTTAACACAAAAATGGCAGAGGAAATGCCTCGGAATTAAAAAACAATTAAGCACACAGTATATTTTACTGAAAATTAAAAAAATATTGAGCCTAATAATTTTGAACATAGGTAGTGTTTATTCTATTCATATATTTTATTTCATGGAAATAAAATTTCAAATCGAAGTTAAAAAACATGAAAGTAAACGCTACCGTCAACGTCCCCCAATCAGACCCTTCATACCCATCACTTTTTCCCAGATTTCAATATATTTTGATCCTGATTCCATGCTCAAAAACCTAAAGTCTATCTTGCTCACATTTACTCAAATTCTCATTCCTGCATACTCTATTTGATATTTTATTGAATAAACAATTTTCTCCTCGAAATCCGTGAATACCCTGCCAGAAACGTTATAAAATTTCTGCAATGTGACGATGGTTTGACGGAGTAAGGAATCTCAAAAGAGTGGAAGAAAACAGGTCTGAGTTTATGGTGAATATGAGACGGAGGAGGAAAGTGAAAGGGACAATTTGGATAGACTAGAGATAGGAGTGAAGGGAGCTCTCGGGGTTGGATGGTGTCGGAATTGATATCCGTGACGGCAGCGCCACGAACTAAAAGAAAAAAATGACTTCGTTGACGCTTGGCGAGTGGCGTTTTATTTCCTTAATCCAATTCCGAAATCGCTGCCGCGCAACTTGGGAGTTTGTTGACGTTGCTCTCGGAAAATAAAGAGTCAAGCCGTACCCTGGGGTAGGCTACCTGATGGAAGTTTGACTTGAATAATGATCAGCGACTGGTGGTAGAATTAATTCTCACTTTTTCTCTCTCTCGAGCCTAACGCGAGATATCTTATAGCATTCACATTTTTTTGATATTTCACATTTTTATTCATTTTTATAATGAGGTAATTTAAATAATTTTTAATAATAAAATTAATAAATTTAAATAATTTGATTAATTAATTTAATTGAGTTAATTGAAAAGCCAAATTGATATTTTTACCTTTTTAATCCTTAAAAATAAATTTTTGTGCAGCCAACCAAAGTATTCCATTTCCATTGCTATAATTCATTTCATAAATTTTCACAATTTCGAATTTTTTCACTTTTACATCCTTCATCACCTGATTCATGTCACTCATACAACTTATGGCTGGAATTAGTAAGTCGTGAAAATATAAACTTAGTAATCACAATCAATCGATTAGTTCACATTTAATCGTTGTAGTGGATGTACAAAATTGATTTTTTCGCTAAAGACCGATTTTCAATCTCCTGTGAACAAATCTGCTTGCAAGTCATTACTTCCACTGAATCATCGTAAAATTTTATCAGTTGATTGCTACGTCAGTGCATGTAACGCATGAAGTCACTATATTTGAGCGAATACCGATGGGTATTCTTTTGTTACTATCATTCTACTTATCTTTTCTATTACTGTTGCCTTAAGAGACATGATGTAATTGAGAATTGGTCATCATATTGTTCTTCTAAACCCTGTTAGTGGACATTCAAAGTACTTTCATGTATCTGTAGCCCGTCCTTACATATCGAAGTATCCTTTCCCCGCTCTGATGCATTTTGGTATTTCTTTTCTGGGCTCCGCTACCCAAATCTGTCACACGAACACCCCTTCCATTAACCCCAAGTGGCATTATATACAGCTGATCTGCGTTTTTTATTTAAAATATATACTTATAATTTTTTATTCCAATCCTTTACATTACTATGAGTTTGTAACCTTCTCTGCTCAAATAACATTTGTATTTCGAGACACTGCCCCATTTTGTAAGACTCCATCTCTTATATCTCTACTTACTTTAGAGTTTTATTTTGTCCGCCAATGGTGCATAAACTCCAATCGTATGCATTAACACGATCTTTTCGTGTGGACGGAGAAATATTATTAAATGCTTAGAAGTAATACCAATGGCTTCTTTGCTTAGTGAAGTGGTTCTCATATTCGCGGCTGCCACTATACATTTTTAGAGCCTTTTTATGCCTGTGCTCTGAGATACCCGGATGTAAGAAACCTTCTCGCCTTGCATGTAGGTAATCGATTTTAATTTCCTTCGAAATTAAAATCGACGAACTTCTCGACGATCGACGAGTCGAATTTCCTTCCTTTTTAGGCCCGCCGATTTTGCCAGTTTCATAATCGTTCCCTCCCCTTCGGGTCTGTCCTTATTCCGTCGTTCGAGTGTCCCTTCAAGGCGAGTCCACCCGCTATATCCATTTGTTTCCCCTCTCATGCCATCCACCCGTCGATTCACAAGGGACGCCGAGCCGCCAAGACTCCCCCGTCTCACTCCCGGCCAACCTCAATCCCTTACACTAGTCATGTGTCGTTTTACCCTCTCCGCCCTCAGCAGCATTCAACCATTGGCATTATTATTATTATCCCCATTATTATAATATTCAGCATAGTTATCAAGGTAAACTCTGCGTATCAGATATACCTGTTTGGAAAGCGCGAAGCCACATGCAAGGAAAGCTCTTATGAAGAAGATAACTCCATAAGCATTTTAAAACATTTCTCCATACACACGAAAATACCATTTTAAAACAAACGATTGGAGTTTATACTCAGGATCCCATTTCTTGGTCTCCATTCTTCTTACGGTTCGTCCTATTGATATATACGATAATAAATTTCGATAAAATGCAGTAATGCGTTATTTAATGCCACTATTTAGGCTAAATCAGCACCAAGGCAAAACAAATTCTACAATTTCAGGTTGATTACGGAGAGGACCCCAAATAAGACTATCATTTCCAGCGCCTAATTCTTTCATTTGCCACAATCCTCATATAAGGTTGGCAGAACGTCTAGGTACTTGATACAGTATCTAATTTCACAAATGAACGTTTCTGAGTTGTAAACCTTGCGGTGGGCGTGTGCGTAATTATCATTTAATACAGTTTTTATAGACATTTCTATGGGCTTAGATATTGAATTTTCAGAAAACAACGCCTGATAGCAATTCATTCTTTTTATACAGATAGCGGTAGAGCCATGATTTTCCCACAAATATTGTAATAATCACGAAAAAGATGTTACCTCCTTTTATTTCTTGCCAACCTTGGTCATCAGGCCGTCGCGTCGTCCTCCGCCGCGGCTGGATTGTGTTGTCGATAGTAACAATTTGCGCCGCTACTCCTGTCACCCCAACCTTGTTAATTGAACTCCATCCCCCATGATCCATTAATACTGCCCTTACGACGTGGCCAACCCCTTCCATCCCTTAATCCCCAGAGGCACGAGTTCCCTCTCTCTCCCTTCCCTTAGCACATTCGCCGGTCAGTCAATCCTCGCCGAACACGGCCTCTGGTGGCGCATTACCCAGCCTTCGGAGCCCGATATCATGTTTTGCGGACATGGTGTGCAACACCCGTGAATCTCCTCACACTACCATGGATTTGTGTTGGCTGTCGGACACACACCATTAGCATATCAGATGGAGGCCATGTTTTTCACCCTGTCAGCCGTCTTCGAGTCTTTCGACCGAAAAATCATTATTGCCCTAAAGGACAATCTCCATTTTTTAACGATTTTATTGCACTGGTAATTTGCAGTCTCCGGCTAGCGTTCGAGTTTAGTGCGAATGGATTCGGTCATAATATTTTCCTTTCTCCATTTTGGTTGCCTGTCTGATTCTCCAAATGGTTTGTCATTTTTCATTTATTCTTAGCAGCGTTTTATGGATATGAGGAAAGACAAAAAATATGTAGAACATTCTTAGCATTCTATGAAAATATACTTAATTTTCTGCAGCTAGTGTGTGTGATTTTAATATATCATTCATGACGATTCCTTATGTTTTAGATTTGCCAGCTTTTTAGCATTTTTACCTGGATATATTTCGTATTCAGCGCAGGAGATAGTTAACAACGATGTGAAATTTTGTCTCAATATCCTTTTCCAACGTTCCGATTTGCCTAATTCATCCGTGGAAATAAAACAAAAAGAGCAAATGTGATTTTCCAAGTTCAGCCTCAAAAGTGCGGAAATCATCATCACCCCAATCACTTTGATTTTATTAAAAATTAATTATTTAAAATTAAAAAGGATCTTTTGTCGAGTGCGTATGAGTGAAGTGGAATGTACGCGGAAGAGCACGGCAAGCCGACCTTGAGCCGAGGTAGCGCATCCGAACGCCTTCGTTCGGCGGGAATACAAATTAACTATTACTGGAGAGGAACGAAACTAGCGCCTTCATCGGTTCACATTCCGCGAAATAAAAACCAAATAATTTGGCGTTGAAGAATTTGAACTCAATCACTCAATCTTAGCTTTAAAAATTCATGTGTGGATTGGACGAGTATGAGACCACCACGGCTATTATTCCCGGCGAAGCCTTGCTCGTCCTACGGCAATCAATTGAGTGGGAAGGGTGTATGCGTATGCGTATGAAACTCGTTGGAGATTCCCTACAGAGGGTGTCTGGAACGTGGAGAGAGGAGGGAGATTTTTGAGTTTGTTGGCAGAGAGTGGAGAGGTTGTGGGGAGTGGGTTGGGTGGTAACGAGGGGGTATAATCAGAGGCGGTGGAAGCTAAGTGTTGTGTTGTGCCAAGTAGTGGTGCGGTTTGGGGGACAGAGGCTTTATTACCTCCGGGCGAGATTGATTTTAATGTAAATAATCGTTCGAAAAAGTGAAGACGACGGATCACCCCAATTCTCCCTTATCCAATCAATTTCCAGTCACCCATGTTTTCATAACCCCCAATCACCAACATCGCATTTTTTCTATGAACCTTGCCGAAATTATACTTTTTTCCTAAACTTACCCTCAGCTTTTATAATGTACTCACTGCTCAAATCGCCTGTTCAATTTGTGCTTGCGTCAACTCACCGCTCTTATCCTACCATATCATTAAAATTGTCACACCTTTTTGAAAAAAACTCTTTTCAGTTTTTTACTTCTTAATCCCGTTCCTATCTCTCTCCTCAGACCTTTGGGTTATTTTATTTCCCAAGGCCATCAAACCATTCCCAATTCTTTTATCAACTTCTAATTCTTTTAAAGAAAACTGGAGTCGGTTATGTCAATATTTTAATGTCGATTGTTTTTATTAACCGACGTGGAGGTAAAATTAATAGTAAGTAATACAATGAAGGGTATGCTCAACATGTTTAATGATAAAGTTATGTTGTTCGATGGTCTTTAATAATGGCAATTGCGTTGTAAGAATAATTAAACGCTCTATTAAAATATAACTGAGAAATTCAGGCTTGACTTTGTGAAACCTCTTCATGCTGGTAAAAAAGGAGTAAAACTTATTCAGGTTCACTATTAACATAATAGTAAACCTGACAAAGGTTTACTCCGTTATATCTATATTAAAATAGTTTACATTTGCGACCATTCAATATTCTGCTTCCAATTGCCGGCAAAAATTCTGATGTTACTAAAACCTTCCTACAAATATTAGAAGCTTGAAACAGAGTGGAAGTTGTGGGCTTCAATATTACCGTGGGAAAAATTGTGTTGTCTCAATTGTGCAACCTTGCGAAGAAATGAGATTATAAAGAACCGCATTAAAAATTTCCACCTCTCCCTACACTGCATGTATTTATCCCCCAAAATATTACTCACGAGCAAGCACTAATGACTCTCCACCACTGTCCGCCCGCACAAAAAAAGCACCGCATTACCGCATCTCTGACCTCCCATCCAACCCTAGACGAACAAATGCCGGCCATTCGGTGCATAATTTCCCGCAATAACGAATTGCGTTAATGTAGCTTCACCACATTACCCTCGCTTGTATTCATTGATTAAATATCCTCCGCATATGAATCAAATGTAACTTAAATTCTTCCACTGGCTGGTCCAATGCAAATTCATCCTCTCTTGAATAATTTATGGATTGCTGGGCAAGCTTTTGTAGCCCAAATCTATCTGCAAACAGCTTTCATGAATGAATGAATGTATGACTTTTGCTCGATTTCAAATAACAGGGGTTTGGAATGAAGGGATTAGTTAACTGTTTTCTAGTAAACTTAACCTGTTTTTCTTTTACATCAGCTTTCAGGAAGGCACGTTATTCATTAATAAATTTATCCTAATAACTGTTTGTTGAAATACAAAATGAGTCAAAATATATAGAGTCCTCGTAAACCATCAGTAATAATATAATTCCAAGCTTAAAGCTGAATATTTGAGGTTGATATATATTATTCATAAAAAACTCTCAATACTCAATAAAACGCATTTGGTCATTTGTTCCTCGAATCGCCAGTTTGTGGAAATAAATTTATGCTAATTTTTCATAGAAATATAATAAAAAATAATTATTCAATAAAATTTCGCTATAAATTATAATCCTTTAGATAATTTGAATATATTTTTTACTCAAAATACTATAGCTAATGACTCGTAACTGGAAATAATAGTGGTCAAATGATTTTTCTCGATGAGTTATTTTCAAGTCCAGGTAACTGTACGCATGGTTGCAAATTGGGAGGATTTTTGAAAATATTTCTTAAGTGATCGACATTGAAGCGTGATTTGACAGAAATTAAAGTACATACATCTATTGAGAAAAGCTGGATAACGAGGAACAGTAGATTCCGGTTAATTGGAACATATCGGGACTTCTGTACTTTACCCCAACTAAGCGGCTGCCCCAATTATGCGAACTCTCTTGTATATGGGCATGAACAAACGTTGAAATGATGGAAAGAAGACTATAGAATGTTTATAATGCAACATAAGTTTATTAAATTATTAATTTGACACATAAATCAACGAGTTTAGTTAATTTATTATCATTTTTAAGAATTATAAAAATTTAGTTAAAAATATTTTTCACAGCATCGGGCGACGCTGAATGAATGTCTTTTACTAAGTCCTATCAAAGAAAAGTCCTATCCTCTTGCGGATAGTATAACAACAAGAGCTTTCAAAATAGGGCAAGAAAAGGAACATTTGTGAAAAATAAGAGTAAATCAAAGGAGGAAAATAAAAAAAATAGTATTCTGAAAACAAAAAAATTTAATTTCGTCGCGAGTATAGAGTCTATGTCGCCGAATCATGGCCCAATAATGCGGCATGCTGTCCCAATTAAGCGGAGAATACACTGGGATATACCTCTATTGGGTTTTGTTCTTCACGATCTGCCCTAGTTAAGCGGCTGCACCAAGTAACCGGTGGACCCATTAAACACGTTGGGTACGGATGGCGAGAATTCTCGTCATTTTTTCCCGAACGTTCCGGACGGATGACGAAGATTCTCGTCATATAGGCGCGTCAGCCTAGACAATTTTAAAGCGTACAATACGTATTCGTTAGTACGTTTTCAGCTGTTGTTCGTTATTCATAATGAATCGATGCATCATAACGTTTGTTTGGATAAAGTTATATTCTAAACATTACCTTTTTAACCATGTTTAAACCAAAGACACATTTCCAATCTCAACAACACCACCCAGAATTGGCATTCCTAGGATTTTAAATATCCCGGTACGCAACATGTTAAACGGAATCTACTGTAATTGAAGTTTGAATGGAGAGAAATAGTGACCGGACCAAATTCCATCTTGACCTGCGAAACAGGTCTCAGAATAGGCCACCCCGGCTATTAGACGTGGCAATTTCTTTCGATGGTAATCTGCAAAGAGTCGTGTAAGTGCAAATGCCTGCTTCCGAATCCCCCGGATAGCCATCGTCATCAAAGTTTCTTCACTTGTCGCTTGCCCGTGCGCCGAGGGGTCCGCCGCTGTTCCAAATCGCTTTCGAATGAATCTTCTATCTCCCTTCACCGCTACCCTTCAACCCCCCGAGTCTCCCAACCGACCAGATTCTCTCAGAATTTCTCTCCCCATCTGAGCACATCACTCCATTCAAAGCCCACAAAATTCTCTCTGCGTTCGCCGGAAATGTTCCGTTCGCCAAGTGGACCCACTGCCGACTGCCTTCCAAATCCTTCTCTTCATTTCTTCTTTAGCTCGTCTTTTTCCAAGCTGTGGCTTCTCACACACATCTCTTCATTTATTTGTTTTTCTCTCATAGTCACACCTTTCTTCAGTACTCGTCCTTTCTATCTCTCATCATGGCTTCATCGTTAATTTTTTTCTGAAGGTCTGTCTTAACGGTTCATAAACACGTATTAATTATTTCGTGAATGCATTAGCAATTTGATGGGCCGAAAAGGAGTACGCATAAAATGCATGAAGCATTTTCCGAACGGGTTAAATAGCTCAAAATAAACGATAGGGAAAATATAGTCTCGGAAATTATCTAGTGAGTATGTAATAACTCCACTTGTATTTCCCGGTAAATAATGTACACAACGGTAGCGTTCTTTGGATTTCATAATTAGAGCCATATTTACAGCCACTATGATATTGAAAAGTGGCCGTGTGAAGAGTTTATTTTCCTAAAATATAATATAATGTTGTTTCGAAAACGACTTCATCGAAACAGCGATTCGGTTAACCGTGGTGTTGTAGATAACATTTCGGCGTAAATTGATGGATATATTCACCCCAATATATGTACCTATATTAACGAGTTACTTCCTGCAATGAATGACCTCCATAGGGCAAGAAATAGTCCATTTTTGCTCGCTAAACATATTTTGTCAACGAGGGTATAAATATTTCCCAATGAGCGTGAGTTTTAGCGTAGGCCTGGAGTTCTTTAGTGAGCAGAGTTTTTTTTAATCTTGCGTGTATGAATGTGGAAGCTGACAATGAGCAAACAATTGAAAACCAGAGCCCCTAATCACCTCCCACCTCCTTTAACCTCTTTTCCCCTTTTCAAATTGTGTCTTTAGAGATGCTCCTAACAAATATTCGGCTGACGTGCGCTTTCGGCTCCTTTTATCTCCAAGGCTACTGTTCTACAGGGCTACTACTAGTGATCACAATAGGGTGGTTTCCTATTATTTTTTTATTGTCTAAATCGAAAGATTATTACTCATGGAGTGCGCATTTCACGCTCTTAGATTTTCAATAGGGTGGTTTCCTATTATTTTTTTATTGCCTAAATCGAAAGATTATTACTCCTGGAGTACGTATTTCGCGCTTTTAGATTTTTAAATGACGATATCTATTTTTCGCGATTAAATGAAAAGTGAAAAATTTCAAGCGCGCAAAAACGCGACGCGTAAGTAGGAAAGTCCGTGCGACGCATTTCTGGTTCCCCCTCTCTCCTTGTGAAGTGACCTTGATCGAGGCTCTGAGCGCTGATAGGACGCAGGATGCTAGCGGATAGCTGAGTACCTTACTGAATGGTATTGCTTGGCTTAAAAAGGTTTATTAATACCTTATCAAACGAAGAAAACTTTCCGACCTTAGCCAGTTTTAATAGGTGATTATTAAGACATGTTTCCCTGAGCTCTGTGCCTCATGCATGCATTGGTAACCTCAGACGATGTATAACTCCTATCCTCTCGTGTAGAAACTAGGTCCCTGTGACGTCACGCGGAGTGGAATCGCATGGGCGCCAATCTGGCCTTTTTCAAATGAGGATAAAATTTGACCCTTGCCATTCGTCTAAACCGGTATTTCAAAAACCAAAAAAATTGTGTATTATGAATACACTAATGGTGGGTAACGAATCGCAATCAATGCCTATCGTTTTCTTTGATGAAGGAAACTACCCTATTGTAGATATCTATTTTTCGCGATTAAACGAAAAGTGGTAACTTTGCCTCACCCCCTCCCCCCCCCCCAACAGTCCTAACCTGGCTCCACCTGACTTTTTCTTGTTTCCGCGAATAAAAAGGGAGCTCAAAGGATATCGGTTCGACTCCGTCGAGGCGGTCGAAGTGACGGCGACAAAGGCTCTGAACAGTATTCCGGAAACCGAGACTTCCATGGGGTTTTGATGAGTGGCAGACGCGCCGAACTAAGTTTATCGATGCAGGAGGAATGTATTTTGAAGATTATTAAGTAATAGGGTTGTTTCCTTTTATTTTTTTATTGCCTAAATAGAAAGATTATTACTCTTGGATTACGTATTTCACGCTTTTAGATTTTTAAATGACGATATCTAGTTTCGCGATTAAATGAAAAGTGAAAATTTTCAAGCGCGCGAAAACGCGACGGCTAAGTAGGAATGATGGGAAAAGTCCGTGAGATGTATTTCTGATTCCCGCTGCCGCCCTGTGAGGTGACCTTGAGGCGAGGCTTGAGCGCTGATACGACGCAGGCTGCTAGCAGGTAGCGCTTGGATTAAATATGGATTATTACTACTACCTTATCAAACGAAGGAAACTTTCCGACCTTAAACAATTTTTTAAAGTGATTATTAAGAAATGTTTCCCTGAGCTCTGTGACTCATGCATGCATTGGTATTCTCAGACAATGTAAAACTTCTATCCTCTCGTGTAGAAACTAGGTCCCTGTGACGTCACGTTGAGTGGAATCACATGGGCGCCAATTTGGCCTTTTTCAAATGAGGTTAAAATTGACCATTGCCATTCGTTTAAACTGGGATATCTAAAACCAAATAATTTGTATGTTATGATAACCCTGATTGTGGGTAACGAATAGCAATCAATGCCTTTTGTTTTCTTTGATGAAGGAAACTACCCTATTTGTGTATCAAAATCAAACTACACGTCCCTTTCACGCATTCTATTGAACGGCAATTCCCCAATTTTCTTTGTTGCGTAAAATAATGAAACGAAAATGCAATCCACCTCGTGAGCATGGAATGGGCAAGGCGTTGCTACTTTGGCTACAGCTGCGTTAAAAATTAATAAACGAAAAAATATTTTTCAGAAAGTTTCTAATTACGGGGGAATAAATAACAATAATTTTCCATTCATAAATTCTATATACAAATAATCTGAAGCAAGATTTTTGTGCAAAAATGTTGTAATTCTCTCTCCTTCAGTGATCGAAATCTTTTCACTGATAAAGTTTCGTTGACCTCTTTATTGTGGGACAAAGGCAATGCAATATAGTAATTCAACCTTGAATTGAACAATTAAGTTAATCTTTACGGTACTAGTCTGTTTAACTCCGAAGTTTATGCATCAGGTTTATAGTTAACAAATGCTTTTCTTGACTAACTGCCTTTGCAAATTTATCTCGTGCTTCAATGCAGGTGATTTTTTTATCTCAAGCGTAGTTGCCTACATCAGGGGTCTCCAATTTACTAGGCCACGAGGGCCACATTCCAAGTTCCGAATCGCCCCGCAGGCCGGATAGCAATTTTGCCGATGACTGAAGTATTCGATACCTACGTCTACTGAAGTATCCGGTGGCGTATTTCTTATTTACGAACAGTTGAAGGCGACTTTAACGTGCAGTACAGCGCTGCTATGCTCCTAGCGGCGTCTCACAGAGTTAAACGAGCGAGAATCGCTCGCTACTTGAAACGAGTGCGCGGGCCGTATTTTGGAGACCCCTGGCCTACACTGTCAGATCTAATTAGACAATTAGTTTAGTCCGTTCCCGGATATATTCATATTGCTTAGAATAATTTTGATTGCGGCTCCAGATTCTATCATTCAATGCATAAACATATCCATACACGCTTAAAGGCGTCTAAATTTGCCAATTGCATCAATGCTTTTTCAAATGCAGGTAGGTACTATCGATGTTCTGCGGCTAAAAGCTTTTACTCTATCCTTCAAGAATAAAACATTTTTCATCCCTCTAGAAAAAATCCATTATAGATTTTATCTATTCGTCTCTAATTTTATTACGCCCTCTCTCATATACTTTCACCTTTCTTTAATGATAGTACTTAATTATTAAGTCTCCTAATTATAGTTATAAGTTCAATTTCGAAAAAATATTGGAAGACAGAGGATTATTTACACGGTTTACTGGTATCTTGAACGCCTACACAACGCCTATCAATTCAGTTTACATTAATTAATCATACCTTTAATCCTCCTTCCGATTCACTTTATCCTGCATTACTGCCTTTTCTGGCGACTCCAAAAACGTTTGGAATTCTTTTTACAGTTACCAGCTCATACTTGCGTCTCTCATCTATTTCGCTTCTCTCCCATTCTTGATACCTTGAAAGAAGGTTCTTGTCCCATAAATTCGTCGTCCTCTTGCTGCCATCAGCGGCTTAAGATAGGAAGTGTGGAAGAATGGAGGAAGAGTTACTTAAAAGCTCTGAAATGTGGAGCGCTAAGTAGGCCACTGAGCTCCGTAAAGAGCTTTCCCGTTGGCCGCATCTCAGCTTTGACAGCACTTTTAGGGAAACTCGTCTCGCCGATGCAAGACATTTTATGCTAATGTCGCTTTAACCAACTGATAATGTCGCTTTTTGATATAAAAACCCCTTTACGCAACAGTGAATATTTAACAACCCTTTTTTATATTTTAAATTTTAATTTCTGAAATACGAATTGTGGTATAATGTACATCTGGTATGCCTATTTTTATCGAGTCTATTCACAACTGCAACTGAATTTTGATGTATATATTACGTTAACTATAGTGTGAGATTAGATATGCCTAGATTGATTATTGATGCTAGCAACTACAGCTACTTTTCTCTGGGCTGAAGAACTTCGCAGTTCAGTGGGTAATCCGTACATATTTTATTTTGTAATAGCCCTTCAATCACTCCTATTCCAATATATTTTAGCAAGTGGAAGAGCTCTTTTACTTAGGGAGCATCATTATCTGTGTTTAAAGCATCGTATAGTCCAATCTCAGATGGCACGAGTGTCAAAAATGGCTTCTTTTCTCTAATAGCTTCAGAATGCAGAAATAATTTAGAATGTGAAAACATTCGCATGTGTAGTGCCGCTCAAACGTTCGCAGCGTTGGCTACAAGAAGTAGTGAGGGCTCAGGGGAGCCCTGCGGGGGTACAAATGCACCGGGGCCGGGACCCAGCAATCGTGCTGATACGCCCGATCACCCGGGGAGGGGGTTGGAAGGGAAGGAGCAAAGAAAGAGGCGCCGCCGCGATAGGAGTCCGATGACGCCTCTGGGGTAGGCAAATGGGTTGGAAGGGATGGGACGGGGAACAACACCTTAACGCTATAGAAGCGAAAAGGGCCAACTAAATAGCGAAACCAGGGGAAGCCATTACTGTGCCAGCGATTTTAGAGGATTATCCTATGAGGAAGAATAATCCAACGATCAAATTGCTAGAAAGCATTGGCTATATTAGAATCCTTCGCGACCTGGTATTAGCGACGGCCACTGAAAATCAAATGCAGTGTAGGTTGGTGAAATCCCAATTTGTCACCAGCACATTCATTTTAAATGTTCCTATCCCACTTCCTTTCAATCCTTTTCTGTGCTCTGGTGTGAAAGCCTTCCCATAAAATAATATGCGGTCCACTATTCCCGTTGTAGTGCGATATTTTGATCGAATGAGAATATATTTGTTTTTGATCCACTTTGTGGGCATAATCGAGGAATTTTGGTGAAATAGAATACATTTTCAAAATGGCCCTGCAGAAGCGAGATTAATTTTTTCCTAGAATCTATTCTAATGCAAGGGCTTGAGCATCGTGTCAAAAATATCATTCTAGCAATTTATAACACTTTAATGGGAATTTGTATGGCTAAAACGGATGATTTTTTTGTTTTTGACTTTTTCCTTGCTATCTCTAACTGAAATTTCTCTTTTATTCCAGGTGAGTACCAGAGTACCTGCAGGATTCCATTTAAGTTGTCGCCTGGGATACACTTGCTTATTGGCAGGGATATGCCATACAGCTACCAAAGGTTAGCATTAAATGTGTCATTCGAAGATTCAATGATAATTTGTAATGCTTATTATTTAATAATTGATTATTAATGCCTTTACCATGTTTCATTAATGGGTAGTAATTTCAAAATTCCATGTAATTATTCGTGCCGGATGTATCACATATAATTATGCCACTGGATTAGGAGTTATGATACAGTTCTACAAATGCTACAATTGTAATTACAGTTTTACGTAGTTGAGGTTGTATGTGAAACTTACTTTCATAGCAGTTATGATGGAGCATGTGCGCTGCACATGAGAGCATATTAAGCGTAAGCTCAGCAAAAATTTTATTTTCCCGACAAATATTATTATAACTGCAGTGAATGTAGGACTGTTTCTAAAATCGTTAAAAATGATAATGATAGCAGTTATGAGTAAGATGCAAGGGAATAAATATATTCATAAGAGATCCTTTTTATCAAGTTATACTGGAAGTCCTACTTTTTGTTATGAAATCGAAGTATTTAGTCTCCATTGTTCTGATTGGAAATATATACGCATTGCTGGGCATCACCTTATTACTCTTCCTCACTCGTAGTATGTAATCAAATTTATGTGGTTTCGGTCTACGTTGAAGAAAATTTTTCAATATTTCCCCTTCCAATACCAGCATAGATTAAATTGTACTAAAAGTGAGTTTATTGGGAAATAATCGATAGGTAATGCATTGAACTTTGAGTCCACCGATCTTGTTATTGGGTCATGGTGACATAGAAGTAAAAGAAAAGGCATTTTAATCACTTATTTTTTCATAATGTTTATATATTATTGTCCAACGAATCTAAAGCATCACATAATTCGCTCTCAGATATCCATAGCTCCATAGTTTCTCTCAATAATTCTTTTTTACCTTTCCTATTTGCACGGGACAAATTAGTTGGGCCAGGCGAGAAGAGAATTTTTTCAAAACAATTGGTCGTTTTTATCACTCCATTCCCTACGCGTATGCTGAAGTTTTATCCTCCAAACGATATGTTACGTAAGCTGTTTATGAATAGTGAGAGGGCCAGATTTATTAAAATGCTTCGTATGTCGATTGCAAATTTATTGTTGGCGTTTATATTTTCTGATTATGGGTGTATGAGAGCTTGTGATGATGAAAGTGGGGCAGATGTGTTCAATATCCGATAATTTTGTGGAATGGGCTCATTTAGTGGAAGTGGAGACTTATTTTCATAGAGCTACATGGGATATTTTGAGATCATTGAAAAAGCATATTTTTGGTGTTCAAAGATACTTAGGTGAGGCGTTCTGAGACTTTACTCTTTTTACCTCCCAAAATACTCAATTATTATCGCCACCAAATCTTTTCTTTCCCAAGAAATCAATGTATGTTTCATTGCAGTAGCAATCGCTTTGAGTTGTCACATCTCATTGCATAGAAACATTCCTCATTGATCCGTGAGTGTTTGAGCTTGCAGTGTATAGGTGCTCACTGTACTCGACCCATTTATTCCACACCTGTGTAATCGCATTAGCGTGTTCCACATCATCCCCTAATTTCACACTGTTGCAACATGTTGGGCCGATTTGTCTTATCCTAATCCCAAATAATGCCTCCAACAGGCTTACCCCCGGTCAGTACTCCTTCTATGTCACCTACTCGTTCTCACTGCTGTCTCCGAATCTTTCTTCCAAGTCTGCGTTCTCCCACGTACATAATTCCCCGCCCATGCCCCACCAACTCCTCATGTCTGCCTAAACCCTCTTCCTTGGGGTTTCCCTAGAGACTTGTGAAGCAAGGGCTTAGTTCTCTCCGCTCACTTCTTTTCATTGGATCTAGTCCAGTGGCTCGGCATCTCTCTCTCTCTTCCTTCTTTGCCTCATCTGCTCCTACTCCTTCCCTTTACGTACTTTTTTACCGACAGAGGAGCTATATAGGTTTATCCTAGGCCTGTTCACATTGTTTTGGATGATATCAACTCTAGTATTATCATATCATTTTCAAGTTACGGCCTGCTTGAAGCAGATATAATGCCCACCATCGCTGAGAATTCAACTCGTGTCCTCGATGCAATGCTCTAATCTACATACCATTCTCATGTCCATTTTAATCAGAGCGTTTAAAAAGCTATTATCTTTCATGACATTTCACACGTTGAATGAAAATTTTTAGGACGCCCTCAGTCTCATGTGGATTTTATTTACATCATTCTATTTTTTTCCCCTTATCTTGACCTCGTTTAATTCATGTTAAAATAGTTCTTGGAGTGTAGGTCAATGTATGTTATGCAAAAAAAAGTTATAGCCAACGTTTCTGTTTATTTTAAACCATCCTCAGGGCTTAACTTTGTACATATTTATTGATATTAAAAATAAATATGTACAAAGTTAGGCCCTGAGGATGGTTTAAAATAAACATAAACGTTTGCTAAAACTTTTTTTTGCATAACATACATTGACCTACACTCCAAGAACTATTTTAACATCAACATTCTATTACCACTTCTTCTGCCCATTTTCACTGCTTTGATTCTTCGTATTACCAGTCGTGGCTCCCCCAATTTATGTGAGTATTACTTTTTTTTCTCATCTCAGCAGCTCTTCTTGCCTTTTCACCCGCATAACTGATTCATTCGCTCGAAAACTCTTTCCTCCCAATCTAATGTTTTCTTCGTCTTCCTCGTCATAACACTTCACCCCTCTTCTCTCACGTGCAAGCGTTAATCCGCCCGACCTCATCCGATTAATAGCTCCGCATTTCTTTCCTCTCTTACTCCTTTGTAACTTACAGTATCCAATGGACCACCCTTCCGTGCTGCTTGTCATCATACCCAGAGGATCTTTCTCCCGTAACTCCAGCCGTGGAGAGGCCTTACAGTACTTGAGATCGCCCGTCCAGCTAATCCTTTCCCTTCAGAGATGAATCTGTCTCGTCGACTATACCTTTCGTGCCTTTTCGAGGAGTTTGGGTCGTTGGAAGGATTCCCGCTTGCAAGGTCTTGACGCAAGAAATAACCATAATGTTATTTAGTGAAGAGTTCTCGGGATCGCCACCGGGTCAGGAACTCCATATCTGCTGACGTTTCGATGTCCGACTCGGTCATCGTCCTCAGGGCTGTGAATGTCGAGTGAGGATTTTGACTTGCTTGTATACAGTCACTCTGGTGGTCAGGTTACTGCTGATTGGCTGTCGTCAGCGGCATGATCTGATTGGCTGGCGTGATGGTTTTGTCCAGCATTTTGTTTAGTCTTGAGCACAGGTTTCCAAGTGCTGCTTAACCTGGATCCGCCCAAAATATTTTTTTTGAGATTAATGATTGATATTCTAGGGTAATGCTGAGGGTCTCATTTTTACTACTTTCTGAAAATATTACATTGATCGGTTGAGTAGTTTCCGAGATACAGGCTGTGACATAAATGTCACATTGGGCGGATCTGTTGTCTTTTGGTGCAGGGTAATATTTCCCAGAAAAAGCAAATATTTTTCGCATTTGAGCTGCACAGTTCATTTAAATGATAAAAAACACTAGAAAAACATATTATTATTTACGTACACTATTTTCACGCTTTTGTTTAAATTTAAAGTAAATTGTTTAAAAATTAAGCAATAATTTTCAGACTTCCATTGCCCGCGATTTATAAATTTTTCAATGCAAAGTGTGATGTTTTAAGATTTAAAAATTTTCTGGATTTTTTCATTGTTATTTCACAAATATGGAATATTTAAATTTATAATGATTATATTATAAACTTGTCAAATACACATCAAGAAAACTTATTTTAAATTTATGTAAAGTTTTCGTCAGGAGTGTTATGAAATTACAGAACCTCGAATTGACACAATCAATGGATTTGTTGAAGGTACATTTAAATAATATTTTTACATGGCTAATAATGAAAACAGTTGAAAATGCATTTCCCAATTTTAGAAAATACATAGAGTAAATATACATATTTGAAAAATATTCTCACAACACATAAGAGTGTAATACAGTAGAAAATTGAATGAAATTTGAATCAATTTGTTTCAAATAAACTATAGATTGATTTAGAGTTCAATACCGGCGTATACGTACCATTTTGAGTGGTAAGTAGTAAAGCAACATTTGTCCATATTACATGCATCGCATGCAGTGCAGTTGACAGAATCGCAATATTCTCCAGCACGGCGACGCCATCTTTTATTCAGTAAAACAGGGACTAATTGATCATTAGCATCATAACATATTTCACTGTCTGCCTCTGTTGAAAATGAAGTAGTACGGCGGCTATACTTGGCTTCGCATCGATGTATGGTCAGTTATGTTTGCACTTTTACACGCCTGATCTCTAATTGTGACACGTAAGGAACTGATTTCGCTTGTAAACACCTTCAGATTGTAAACACCTACATCCAAAAGCCAAATCCAATATTCCACCACCACCACCAAAACTGATTGTCTTCCGCCGAATGAATTGCATGCAAGGATGGATACCAAAATACGTAATCATACTACTGCCAAAAGAGATTTTTCTCAATGGGAAAATCTCCCTGAAACGTTTTTTCAATTTAGCGATCTACGGGCGTAGCTCCCACAATTTGTCTTTCATGCCAGGCATCGTATTGTCTGCACAGTGAAGGTATTTACTTATCACAAGGATTCTATTCCTTTGCTTGGCTACGGCATGCATTGAGTTGTAAACATCCCCAGAATCTTCCCAAGAGCATCGCTTGGATGGAACCTTGTTACAACCCCATAACAGTAAAATTCCCATGAAAATTTTCATCTCCTCTTTACTGATACTAAGACATGAAAAAACAATAAACGTAGTATAATTATCTTATTCTGCTGTGAGAAAAAAATGTCATCCGAAAAAAACCATTTCAAAAATGTCTACACATGATTTTTCCTTCAATTCAGGAAGTTCTGTTTCGGGGAATAACCTATACCTTACAAAAAGATCTTCCCGTCGCCAATTGGCTGCTTCTATTTTTACTTTTTTCTGTTGGAGAAGTGATGTAAGCTTCGTTGACTTTGAATCCTTTTCCTTACGTATAAATGGTACCGAAATTCTTCCAGACTTCTCTTCAAATTCATTAGTATTATCATTATCAAGCTGCAAAACAAGCTCCACTCTGGCCCGAAGTTGTCTTCCCGTTCAATTTTCCACAAGTCCACCAGCCTATTCATCTGCTATGTCCTCATCAGTGACAATTACTTCTTCTGGTGGCTCAAGGTATATTGATTATACTTCGTCAAAGTCTTTGTTTTCCGGAAGCTTCAAACAGTGTAATATCTCTGAGCTATCGATATCAATAATATTAAACATTTTAATTCAAAAGTAATTACCGGAATAAAAGTTAATAAACGCAAATTATCGATTAATGGATAAATAATAAATCTTTTGGCGAGAATGCGAAGGAAAAAACGTTGAAATGCAGTAAATTCTAACTAGAGCATAAAATTCGAAACTTCGAAGATTTGCATAGGGATCCGCCCTATGTGACATTTATGTCACAGTACCATTTATCAGAGAATATTACAAAAATGGAAGGCAATACCAAACATGTGAATATATTATTAATAATTTTGCATCATTATGTTGATATATACAAAAAATTGTCGCTGTAGCGCATATAGATAATGAAAAAATTTAGTACTTACACAAAGCTAACGTCCATTTTTAGTGTCTAGGGAAGGCGCATAAGTACCAGGGGTACTTAAAGGATAGGTCTTCACTCTCATTTGACTATTCTTACCTTGAATTGAAGCACTTAGCTCCCTATTTCTAATAAGGTAATAACTTAACAATATACCGTGCCCCAGCGATGCAAGAGCCATTACAGTGGAGCGATACAGGGTGTGACATTTTTGTTACATTGGGCGGATCCAGGTTAAAGCATATCCGGAATCTCTATTGATGGTATTCTTGGCCAGTCTAATTTCAATAGACTTTTCTTTGATGAGTCGATCCCAAAAGCCATTGGATCGGCAGAGCATCTTGGTGTCAAACTTCACAGTATTCGGCCTTAACTTAATAACCATAATGGCCGTGTTGGGAGATACAATACACATCATCGGGGTACCGGGTTCGTTTAAGCCGTATTGCATACTTCGCCTCTCAAGTCAGGCATGAATGAAGGTAAAATTCAGGAAATGAAAGTTATTGGTTGTTGCTCAATGGAGCGTTACTGAAATGGAGACAATGTCGCTACGAATTTATTTCTCCAGATTCATCTCGAGCATGCTGACATCTAAGCCAAACAATGGTTGAATCTGAGCATTCGATCATTTAACTCAATGTGAAACTATCAATCCTGATTGTGATTAACATTCCGTTGCGAATTAAATTATAACTAGGAATTTTATGTAAAAATCCTCGAATGAAAGGATATTCTCCTTAGGGGAAAAATCCTTGTTGTAGTGCCGCTTGAAAGAATTATGATGGATTTACCTAACCTTCAGAAGTGATTTTTAACGATAAACTCAATTTGGCGGAAGTTCACCCACTTTAAACTAATCCAGAATAGTTTCTTGGGCATAATTAATGCTGTTTAATGTTTATCTTGCTCAATTATATTTTTTTAAATTTTTTGCAGTAAATTTCTACTGATACAAGATATCCTTTTCTGTTGTGTGTATTTCAGAACGAAATGCATTTACGTGATCAGGATTGAAGGACGCAACATTTCTTTAAATATATAAATTTGTGATTTGTTTCCTTTACTTAAGATTCCACGTAATGAGTTAATTAAATAGTAATTTTTCAATCAATTCATAGGTATATAGCATTCAATCTTTCCACTGACATTAGGTATGCTTAGATTTCGTCAACAAAAATGTATAGTATTTCGTTGAACATAGGGAGGTACTTCTCACAATTTATTCATTTACTGTGGAATAAATGTTTTGACACATTATGAGAATTCCTTCAAAGTAGGTGCTCATTTTTTTTCCGATGTTCTCATTTCAATTACCCCGTCCATACTATTCCGTGGAATACCTCCATCTTTGTAGAGGATGAAGTCTTCTGCGCAGCACCATTTTTGACCTACATCGTTGATCGAGTGCTGAGTTTGGCGTTCATTTTTTTCCTTTCATTTCTCGCAAAGAGAAATCTCCGATGAAAATGGACCTTCAGGGAATTGTTCTTTTCCGGCAAAGGGGAAAGAATAATTCCTCGAAGGTATTTGTGCTCACGTCTTCAGTTTAAGTTCCTCTCATATCGGTCGCACAGGCATTTTTTCCTCAAGCGCCTTAGCCCCCAATCCTTCGACGTGCGATAATTGGCTACGAGCTTCTTAGAAAAGGACCAATTAATAGAAGCATAGGATATTTCCTTCAAATTGAAGGACATTGTGGGAGTTAGTGCGCTCCTTGTCGATTAAGCGGAGAAAGTGCTGCAGTAGCATTACTTAGCTAAGAATGACTGCAGCCAAGCGTTCTTTTTCCAATTATCTGAGGCTGCAAACTCTGCTCCAAATCTAATTTACGAGCCATTGAACCATGCACAAATGTCAGCCACATGGTAAATCATAGTGCCTAAATTTTGAATGTTTTGAAATCATTATCACTGGAAAATTAAAAAAAAACAATGAGCGTATAACGGTGGATTTTTCGTTTGCCTTCTTAAATTGTAACATAAATTTACGCACATATTTGAAACGAGAAGAGAAAGAGAATGTGATGGCGTTGTCCATCAATCGAAATTATTCATGAAAATATTCTTGAGGTGCAATGATTATTAACGAAAGTATGCTATCCGGAAGTTACGTTTATTTTCTTTGGCAAAAATGATCTACATTGTCGCGGCGATTTTTACGAATAATTTTCCAACCTGGTACACGGGTAGGGTTTGAAAGACTTAAAAATTATCGAAATCCCTTTTACTATCCATAAATAAATAATACTAAGTAGTTTTAGGAATATTTTCTTTTACTTTTTACTCTTAGAATAGGTATCTTAAGAATTAGTATCATATCATTCGGTGAAGGATAACTTGGGTCTTAAATGGGGAACTCCTCTCCTGCTGTCACATCTTCACCGACATCGTTTCTTTTCCCATCCTTGATCACCCTCCCTACGGAATCGTATTTCCGCCTAACCACCCTCCTTGGTCTTCCGGTGTTATTTCATTTAACTGCCGTTATAGTATCGACGGAGAGAAGAGTCTGGGAAGGGTATCTGAGCAAAAAATAGACGTAAGAAAAAAAGATGCAGCGCCTTCACTCCCCCTTTTCCTCCCAAAAATTCCCCTTAGACAATCTCCTCCTCCATTCAATTAATATTTTCTTCAACTTTTCACAAAATTTCTCAACTATATGGAGTGACGGCACACGTTTTACGAACTAGAATTGGGGAAATACCTTTCTTTCGCACTTTGGAAAATGTTTCCTTTCCTTTCATGGCGTGTATATTTCATATTTTCCATTTTTATTTTTAGAAACCTTAACTCTGGCCTCGTTAACTCATTTTTTTCTTCCAATAAAACGAAAACGTTGGGTTAGGTTACAGGCTGTTGTATTATGGTTTTAGAATTTTTATGGATTGTTGCGAATGTACTGTAATGATTTCACATTCTCAACTTGCATTACTTATCATAATATGCTTTCTTGATGTTTTTCTTTCTATGAAACCTTTCACAGCGGAATATTTTCCCAATGTGTGCAATTTAATTTATTCTCTCCCGTTTAACTGAATGGTAATTTCTTTTGATCAAATGATAGCGATAGTTTTCTTTCTCTTTTAATTTTAATTGCTTTCTTCTAATAATATTGAAAACAATGTCGCATTTCGTTAACAATCTTTGAGATAGCACGCTCTCTATTTTATTTTCTGCATAATTCAGACCTTGTTTTAGTTCCATTTTACCGTTTTATTCTACATTTGTAATAACTTTCTTTTAAAAATCACCCTTGTAAATTATCGCGCTATGATTTTCTGGATGTACAGCCCTATGTTTCGTTCATACCTCACTCACTTATTTTCATTAACCTCCTGCGTCTGCTTTCACTCTATCTCAAAACTGCTGGTTTCCATGCTAACCATCTTTCCCTCCCTCTCTGTTATCTTCGCCACGTCTTATTTTACCTTATCTCTTGGCACCACTCCCTCCCCTCCTGTTGTCTTAAATATCCGCCTTAAAAGTCCTCCCTTTTCGATTTTTTTTCATTTTTACTTTCCTTCACTCCTTTTTTATGCTTTTGTTTCCTCTTTCATTTCAAACTTCATCTAAAATTCTTCATGAAATGCCTATTTATTTTTATATAATATTTTCTCATTTTCTCGTATCTCATTGCCTTACCGGGCGTAGTTTATTACATTTTATTGAAAGCGTCTCTATTCTATTAATTTTTTTGAAAAAGCTTTGAAGATCAGCCCTTTTTTTCTTCCTAATCCTCAATTAATATTCTTCTCGCGACGAGCAAGATTTCGTCTTCCATTTTGACGGGCTTCTGGGAACTCTGCAATTGTTTTTAGTCTCAGTTTGTCGCTTCTTCTCCCGTTATTTTAAAGATGTCAGCTATTAGCATAGAATTTTATAATATGTAACCTTGTTTCATAAGTATTTTGAATTATTACGACAAAAAATGAATCAACATGCGTTGGAAAAAAATAGTTTCACATAAAGTCATGTCTGTATTTAATTTTATCGTCAATATTTTTATGGAAAAGATCATTTATGAATTTTTATTAATTTATGATTAGGTATTGATATCATTGACCATAATGTTTGTCCTTTCCTTGAACCAATTTACTTTACCTCAGGTTTTAAGTTTTTTTTCTCTTCTGGAGGTTATCACCCAACTTGACCCATTGTATTTTGAAGTTACTTTCTTGGCCTTTAGAATTTTAAATTATTGAAATTGGCATTTGGATTCTTAAAAATTTCGTTTCCTTGCATTATATTTTTTTCCAGCTTCACGTATAAAATCAATATCTGTCATTCATTACAAGGCTCTTCGCTATTTGTACTTCATTGACTTTATATTCCCTATGTCTTTCGAATGGGGACCTTTTATTCGACCTATTTTTCACCGATGCTTCCCTTTTTCTAACAGAGGGAGTATTAGAAAAATTTCAATTCAGGCGCTTAGCCGTTCTTAATTGTTCATATTTGCTCAGCCCCCTTACTTCAATCTCTCATGTTCCTTCACTGCGAAACCTAGATTGTCCACCTAACATTCCCACCTCACCTCTGTCCAAAACCGTCCCCTTGGAGTTCTCCCCATAAGTCAGAAGTCATCCCTAATCCTCTATTCCTGTTTCGCCACTTAAACCTGCCTTTATAATCATACTCTCCATTTCTCTTCTGTATCCTCGTATCCATTCTTTGTTTGTACGCTTCCCTCTTCTATTGAATTTAGGTATTCGTGGTTCTCCTTCCTCCTTTATTTTATATAAAATTTTTATATATTCTTTATTTCATCTCTTCCTTCCAATTACTGTCCTTTCTTTCCTTACTTTCTCCTACCATTACCGCTATATTTATAGGTCCGACAGAAACGATCAATTAAAAGAGATAATTTTTCTAACTTACAGGTTTAGGAATTCTATTTTCCCCCGAGCAATAAAGGGCTTAAATAAATAAAAGGCCAAACTCACCGTGTTCTATTATTTATTTTTTTAGCGGCTGATGTCCTAACATCACAATCCACACGCTTATTAAGGCGGCTATCGGGGTAATTTGTAAATGAACATTTTTTCTCTCCATTTCGTTCAAATATTATTGCTTGTTGCTCTTTCGTTGCGCAGTACAGGTTTCTCAATTACTCCTCTTTATCTTACTCCTGAATTGAACCCGCCTCTGCGTTCCACATGCATCCTATCCTTCACCCTCAATCCCTTAAGTTAACTTCCGTTCTTTTTAGCTTATCCCTTCCAATTTATTTGCTCATCATTTTTCACTTGTTAGGATTCAAATACTAATTCTTCTATCCCGTAACTCATCGTCTACATCTACTCTTCTTCCCTCCAAGCCTTTGTAAAGCAGCTATTGAGATGGCTCTAATGTTTTGGTATATGGGAGCTCATGCCTTTAGTTTAACGTGATTCAAAGTACTTTGAAGCAAATTTGGTGAAGCAATAAGTTTTAAATTTCTTTTTCCAAAAATTGATTTGTCATAAGGATGATGAAATATTGAGGGTTATTGCTACTAGAGTTCTATAAGTACGCAGGAGATTGAGGAAGATAAAACGTGAACTGACCTTGCAAATCATTCCTTCCGTAAACATACATTTATTCCGAGAGATCTGAGGTTTTCCCGGCGTATGAAGATGTTGAAGTAGTGTCGGGTTTCCCACCGGGTGAGGTTCTCCATCTCTGCCGTGTCGTACATTTTCATCAGGGCTATTTTGCCCTGATGACGATGATGACACGGCACGACGAGCCTTGATGACGATGAACGACACGGCTATCGAAACGTCGGCAGAGATGGAGAACCTCACCAGGTGAAAAAACCGAAACAACTTCAACATACATTTATTTATGTTAAGATTAGAGCTTTGACCGTTGAGTCATTAGCATGTTTCCGTGAAAGAAAGGTTAATCCTTTATGTTGAACCGTGTTGGCGTCAAGGAAGTACACCATGAGCCTAACCCCTTGGAAAACCGAGCCCCAGTGGTTCTGGGCTCAATTTTACGCGGAATGACTACGGACGTGGAATTCAGCCTTTTCTAAAGACAATGGCCCTGACATCGCTGGAAGCTTCAATATATAACGAAGTTGAAAGGCTTAGCTGCTATCTTCCAGAGCCTTTAATTCTTTAAATATAGAAACAGAGAAGCTGGAGGTACGAAAGAGGTGTTGGGAGAATGAGTTTCGGGAAAGGTGTGCCTGAATTATTGATGCTAATTAATATCCTTCTTTCGTTTATTTTATTCTCCTATCTTCCCCCGGATATTCTAAACTCAGCCGCTGTAGGCTCAGAAACTAACTTCCTCGCTTTCGTCGCTCATTATTCAACACGATTCAAGAGGAAACCTCTGAGATGGTTACACTAAGCAGCTATGGATTTGCGGAATAAAATATTCACCAATCGTTTCATTATGGGTTGCACTTCAATTTTCATAGCTTTCTGAAATATTTCACGGCTTTTGTATCTGTGCCAATCCTTCCCTCGAGAACCGTAACCGTCGGTTTTTAATTATTTATCACGCGCAGTGAAGTTGGAAGTTTCTGAATCCAAATCCGTAACGTAGCATCATGAAAAATTAGTGCAGCCATCAAATTTGATAAATTCTTTCAACTATGCCACATTCATCCTTAGCCTCAGGAAGAAGTAATTATTAGTTTTAAACTTTCAGTTGTGAGCGCGTTGTCGTAATATACTTTTTTACTGCCTACTTTAATTTGGTAATTTTATTTAATCTTAGTTTTGGTTAAGAGATGGGATAATAGTTTTTCCCAAAGAATAACTAATTTAGCTTTTCATTTTGACAATGTTCCATACTTACCATTGATGCACAAATGCCCTTACCTTTAGTAGGTAAATGGTCTAAACTTTGAAATAATTTCTCCAGTCTTCTTGCATACTCTCTAGTTATCATTCAACTTCTTCCCATCGGACATTGTTCTTAAGTACTTTTAATAAAGGCGTGTTGATCACTCCATTATATGTCTTAGTGAGAATGGACTCATTGTCCTTCCAAACGATGCGATTTTAGGTATGGCGGTGAGCAAGATGTGGATTTGTTAATTTTGACCATTCCTCGAGGTAATTTACCAAAACATCCGTGGATTGATAACCAATTCATCCAATATTTTGATTATGGTTCATGCACAGGAGTGCATTGTGAGCTGCGAATTTTCTGGCACAGAGAGTGTTTTTTCAGATTTGCTGCATCGCCTATTTTGTCATTCATGTGCGCTCGCGTGAACTGTTGTCACAACCAAGGCTATAAATTATTTCTCTCGCTTTCCGATTTTTCTCAACCGTTATCTGCCTATCTAGGTCATCATTATCTAGATCCTTCCGCCTTGGGCAATTCATCAACTCCATTTCCATCGATCCTTATTCGTATACCCTCCGATCGCTGAAGATTCTCCGTACCACTCCCGATTGAAATTAATTTCCTAATGCAAGGTCTGTTCTTATTTCAGGGGGTATTTTCCTTCCCTTACCGTCTATTATTAAACTCACTCCACTCTCGTAATTATCAATTAAAGTGCCGTCCTTGGGGAAACGAAAATGAGCCCTCCCTGTCCTCAGATTGCACGCCCCAAAATGTCACGCGACGTGAACGTACCCGTGGGTCTTTATCCGGTAACGACCTGTACTTAATCCGTTTTCGTGATCCGTCTGACCTGCTCTTCCGTTTCCTTGCGCTTTTACTAATTCAAACATGTGTTTACTTGTCTCCATTAGAGTGGCCTTGAATTTCATTGATGGCACGTGAGTGATGGACCATGCTCACGGACACAGCTTTCAACTGTAGCAAACGTCGCGACGTAAATAACGGTGACTTAAGAACAAGAAACCTTTTATTGGCACATCATCTTGGGCGTTTTCTTAATAAGATTTTTCTTCGAGTAAATTAATTATAAATATATACATATGTCTCCACTCATCAAAGCAAACATTACATAAAATAGAGCTAATTATGTACATGCATGAGTTGACGTTTGCTGTCACCGAAGGTGCTATATATATACTTCCATAAAATAAGTAAAATGTCTGGGTTTTGCATGCTGTCATACTTTGGTACGAAAACAAAACGAACTTGGGTTGGAAAAATACGTTCCGGGGTTCAAAGTGCTTGTGCTTAGCGTTTTTCCTTTTGTTTTTACCCCTTATTCTGGCCCGCGTAGGAAATAGACGTGTCTACGATCCTCTTGACGTTGTTGCCACAGAATTCGCTGCGCAAGTGAATCGGTGACTACAATCTTTTAGTTAAAGGGATTTAGTGTATATTTTATGAGGGAAGACTTCTATTTTTACTACTTTCCGCAATAAGGGGCGATGATTTGTACTGATGTCAGCTCTCGCTTATACTTCATTTTTGCGATCAAATTTATGTTTTTTATGCATAGCTTTATAAGGAACTATGGTTTCCTGTCTTGTTATGAATGATTAAATATGCCATAGCTATTGCATAAATATTGATGCCTTACTCAACTTTTTAGAGTTTGCTACTGGAGGCTATTATAGTATTTTTATTCTGCCCTCTTATATCGACTTCTATAATTTGAGTTTATATTATGTATACCGTCTGCTGAAGAATGTGACAATATATGTAGTAATATTCGCTGTTATATATTAACATCCGTACCTTACTTTATCCTCCGATTTCGCATTCCCTTACTGCCTAAACATTGAGAGCCGTGAAATTCATTGCCCTTAGTATAATTTTATTTTCTTACGCATGGCCCATTTCGCAGCATTTGGAAACTAGGTCACTTGCTATTATCGGGAGAGTTTGTATTCGTATTTCGGAGAACATTTGAATGAATGGGAATAACCTGTAGAATAAAAATACTTGAGCGGTCGAGTCGCAGATGTGAGGATAAATGAACGTCGACCTAGGCTGATGAGATGGCTTTTTTCGCGGAACCCTCTTCTTCGAAAATTCCGAGGGCGCGCACCTCGAACGTTCCTGAAAGAGAGAGATTTTCAGAATCTGCGCCACCAAGATCGAAGATAATCGGGCGGCTGCTGTGGCAAAAGTGTTGCCTTCCAATTTCCTGGCCTCGGGTTGTAATCCCGGCTGTGGATGAAAATTTTCGGAGACTATCGACGAATGCTTGAATACCCTGTTGCTGGCACAGGTTCAGCACTCGGTTCGTTGGCTGGGATGTGTATCCGTGTTCCCTTTTTCGTCTTAAGTTAGAAGCTCGCCACTGTTGATTTCTCTCCATCCATCCTTCCCTACACTTCCCTCTGGTTCTAATGACCTCAGCCTTCGGTCACCTCCTACAAATGCCTACTTACCGTAATTGAAATAGTGGAATTGAGTTATTTTATTCCAAATGGGTCTGATTAGTTAATTCGAGCAAAAGATTTTGTGTACCTCTTGTTTACCTCGATTGAAAGCTTTACTTCCATTTACTTTAAATATCACAAATAAAGGATGATATAAAAATTATTGTGTTTCATATTAATGTGTACTTTTATTTTTCCATTACCCATAAGATTAATTAAGATAGCTATAGTAGTGTCACCCTTAATTTTCTTTAATTAACATTTTTCACATTTACTCCGAGGGACTACTGCCATTTATGGGTGAGATTTTTTATGGAATGCTGTCCGGGTGTAGGTATGCGTTGGAGAGGGTAATTGGAGAGAAATGGAGATTTAAGAATTGTAGGGTTTTATTCAGGGGGCAATAAAACTTTGCTTACGTCGCAAAACCATGTTTCTACAATTTATTTACTTAATGGTGCTCCTGAGGTAGGAAAATGATTCCACTTGCTCTATCCTTATGCCTATAAAACGTGGCCTCTCATTTTGCTACCGGTCAAATAATTATCTCAATTTTTGTTTTTAATGATTTGCTTTTTGAATTCTTGAAACAATTTTGTGATCCTCCTTTGTTGAATTACTTACATTAGAATATGGTGAGACAATTTTTAGAGTGATGGTTATTTGAGTGATTAAATACATTATGTACAATTTTAACGGGATTTATAAATTTGGACATTAAGAAATGAATTTTCAAATGTTTAGATTCAAAATTAATTGAACAAAATTAAGTTTATCCATATTAAAAATAATTTATCTTCGTTTATGTAGTGGTTGAAGTTAAATGCATGAATAATCAACTTTGAGGAAGTTCTTTTCAACCGAATTAAACCACAAAATATGCATTTTCCGCACATTTTTATTGACCTAGGCCATTTTCCGTTCCTCAGTACTATTACCATTTGAGAATGGTGATGAGGCGGTGTATCCGGTTGAGGTTTATAAAATAAATAGTAATAAAATAACTAGTGTGTGGAAAAGAACTTTTTTTTCTTTAATTTGTCTGCATTAACTATATCTCATATGGTTATGAAGAAGGATAGAAGTCATTGGGGAAAAGAGACGTAGGATCTGTAAAAATGGTGGGAAAGGGAGGAAATGGTTGATGAAGGGAATGGATGAATTGGAGGTCGACACATCGGATGGGGTCTTCGAGTGCACTAAGGAGCTTTTCGGTGCGATCGCTGTGACGAGCGTTACAGTTTATGGGCGATGCCGTTTGATGTCACGAAAGTCGAAAGGGATGCACTGTGATTCACTGTCCGATTGGCTGCGAGATCTCTCGATGGCTTTTTTTTCTATACCGTCCTCTCCCCACTGTGTCCCAGCATTCTCTTTTGTACATGCAGTCGAAATCTTTTTCCGAGCACTTCGTGGTTTTCGACCAATTTCACGGTCCCTTTGTTCGTCTCCTCCTTTTGAAAACAAGTCTAAAACCAATGTGGAAGTCTTCTGCGTCCGCAGCGATTGATGCTAGGATCCCTCTTTTTCCATTCAGCCCATCTACCTGTTTCCCCGGGAAGTCCTTTGCAAATATAGCTGATACGATTACGACCGAAGCGGTTATTACAGTCCTCTCAATTGGACTGAACTGCGGCAACGATGTAGAAGAGGTATTGAAATGATGTTCCCGCGGTCCATTCTTGTCATTAGATCTAGGTTACGAGGCTGTGCTAGTGTTGTGAACTGTGCAATGCGCAAGTTCTGCATTCCGAGTTAGCTTTTGGCATTGGCCTGATGACAGCGCATTCCTTTTATGATAAACTACATAGATTGAACTCGTCCTAAAGAATATAACTAATTTTAAATATTTTTCATAACTTTCCGGACTACGAGGTCCTTAAAATTTGACACATTTTTACCAGCCGCAGAGGTACAAAAGCCTGTAAATTGGTCAATGAGAGCAAAACCGATTATTATCTACGAGTATTGTTGCTCAGATAGAATATTGAATGTCATTTATCGAAATACGCTAATTAGAAACAATTAAAGTGGTTTTATTCGTGTCAGAAAAAAAGTGTAGACTAGTTAACTTTTCTTGGCCTATAAAATAAATATTTTTCAGTTAAATACGTCATTATGATGAGATGAAGATTGAAAACTTATGAGAAAACTCTGAGTAATGAAGAATTTCGAAACTGAAATGCACCTTTACAAGAAGTGATGGTGTTATTGTTTTCTTTCCTATGGAGTGAGGCCAACGTTTGAAACACATATATAGTGATTACTGTTTGCTTAGTGTGTCGAATAATAATAGTTTGTAGCACATTAATATTCCTTTGTTAATTAGCCCGAAATGTTTAGTTGCTTTTGAAGTTTCTTTGTTTTTCTTACGAATATCGTGCAAAAATTAAGGAAAATTGTATTTATGGTTGTAAATGCTGATTTCAGGCATTTGTTTTTTAATCTTCAGGTATTGAATTTGCACTAGTCTGAACTTATATGTATTTTTGCTATTTAGGAATAATTTACATGGTGACACCATTCGGTATTCATGCTGAAAAATGTTTCCTGACCTTCATCTCAGATTAAGTAGTCATTTCCATTATTAATACTATTTAAGTTAGTTGACTAATTATTAAAGATATTTAAAATAAACAAGCAATAATGGCAATTAAAGTTATGTGCTTCCAATTAGCATTGAATATTGCTATGATTATGAATCAAAGTTGGCGTTAAAACAACAGCGCGCTAGCAGCTACATTGATACGACGGTGTCTTGATGAAAAATAAGCCGGTTTCGTTTTGCCTTTTCATTTTGCTGTGAACTAATTGCCAAGGATATAATGTACCTCACGTTGACACGTTTAAGGCACCCCTTTAGGGCTTGAACTCATTAAGGAATGGGCTCAACTGCTTCCCACAGTAATTACTCTATGCCTCGTTTGATTAAATGACACTATCCATTAGCATGTTCACTATGTATTCGGTACTCGAGTAGAGGAATATTCGCCATTCAACTCTCATATCCACGTCGTCATCTTTCATTGTTTCACCTGCGGTTCCCTAACTAGGCGCTTAAATGAATAAGTCTGGACTAGTACGTCTACAATGCACGCCCTATGCTTGTGTCCAGGGAAGACAAATAACTTTTTATGGCTGGAAACGGTTTACATTTTTAGGAAATCAACTAGTACTGATGAAGAAGTGCTTGTCAAGAGAGGGTGGATATATTTTAGGGAAGATAAATGGATGAAATTGTGTCTATGTTATTAGTTATGTGAGGATAGAATGTGGTAGTTTATTAATGTTTATTATCATGGCGTTCCAAAATTTCTACCGATATGATTTTTCATAAGTAAAGAGTTGAAAATTTATATTTAATAAATGTGAATAAAGCTTGAATGTATTTATTTATCTATGCTCAAAATGACCTTTTTAGTTCCGTCTCTCTTTGTGCTTAAAACTTCCATGGTCAGGACATTCATTCATTCCCTTTCATACATAGCATATACCATCACAAATTCGTCTCATGTGGCATCCCCATAACTCTGCTCATCTATTGTTAATGAGTAAATTATCGATGATTTGTAAGGATATGCTTCTGCATTCATATTTCCTTCTGCGGCATTATCGCTTTTAAACCAGGGTTCTTAAAAACCATGGAGCGGGAACTTCTCCACATCCATGACTTCATCTCGAGTCTTCGTGGCTTTCCCATCATGTCTTACGCCATATGCCGTACAGCCTTCCAATCGCTTTGTCGTGTACGAACTTATTTTTTTATTTTTTTTCACTGTCCTCTTTCCATCCGGGTTCTTTGGTGATCATGCATGATTTTTTACGAGGCATATCATGCGCGGACGGTCTTATACCTTTCTTAGCCTTGAATTTAAAGTATAGCCTTTTTCCTTGAGTGCTTTGTGTTTATTGCAGTTTTTCTTCGCTAAGGGTTTGCTAAAGCAAACATTGTCAAGCCATAGTAGTAAACACACAACAAGCGTTGCCAAAAAAAACTAATTTCTTCGCTAAATCGAGTTAGTGACAGAAAATAATTATGAGAATAAACTGCCTGCGTGCATTGTCGTCTTCTCTCGTGTTTTATTTCTTTCTTACCTCTCCGGAACTTCTAGAAGCCAAAGGCGACCGCCATCTCGTTGGGAAGTACTACCTAAACTTAAATGCTTCGTTAAAAAAAAAACAGTCTCTCCTGTCTACCTACCCTCCCGAGGTACTTTGGCTCAGGCTAAATTCCTAATTATGGCCTCCGTTTGGGGTATAGAGTAATTATTTAAGAATAAATCACGTGCATAAATTTATGTCAATACAGCCTCAGCTGTCACTTCAAGAGACTGCTTTCGTATCCTCTCTTTCTTTACGTTCCTGTATTTATTTCCACTCGCTCCACTTTCTGGCTTTCCTTACCCTCGCCTGTCCGTCTTCTTGTCGTCTGTCTTTTACTTAATACTTTTCTCTACCATTTGCTCCATACAATTTACCCATATACAATTTTGCGTTTCCGGAAGTAAGAGGCCACGGTAAGACGCATGTACAGGCATTATGTAAGTATGAGTACAAAACTAGGTATTGACTCCGCAATGGAAAAGAACGAAGTCTGGTTGACTACAGGCAATATTCCACTATAAATATTTGATTTTTTAAGCAATCACCGTCAGCACCAAACTTTACTTAGGTATACAGTTTGCTTAACCTATCGTCCGGCGAAAGTATTGCATAGACCCGTTTGACATTTTATGTGGAAAGTTACCCTTGTTTTCAATTTTTGACGTGATTTATTGACGTAACTGATCATTTATTCTCTACCACAGTAGAGAGAAATGCAGATAGACTATTTGAGGTAATCAGTAATTCCACTATTACGGCTCAATAATTCAGTAGCAAATACAAATTAAATTCAGTAAATATTAAATGGGAATAATTGGAATAAAAATTCGAAATGCTTTGCCAATGGTGCTGCTGCGATTTTAGGTTGATCTGATATTGAGGCAGTGTATGGGGAAGTCAACCGCAGTGTGCGAAGGCTATTTAGGAGGCTAGTTCAAAAATTGCATAAGGCCGGGAATATGCAGCAAACTCACGCATTGATTTTGAATAAAAAATGTACACTTTTCAATAGTTTGGTTATTATCCTGTGAAATGCGCCGTATATTTGACTGAAAATGGAATTTTAAGTGGATTAGGAAATAAACATTTGGATTAGGTATAATGTCATAGGTAGGAATGTGGTTGTTTGACGGGGTTGAGCGCTTGGCTTCTGAGTAAGGGGTCCTGCGTTCAAGTCCTGAGTGGACCCTGATCCCGGTCAATATGAATACGAAGTACGAGAAGGCCACGGTGAATGAACTTGTTCCCTGGAGATAAAATAAGAATTCTCAAATCTATTAATTATTTCGGGGAGAACACTACCCTCACAATCCAAACCAAACTACCTATCAGTTGAATGATATTGGTGTCTTAATTTAAACACTGGGATTAACTGCAATGGACTGCCTTAATTTGTCGCGTTGGTGAACTGCCATCCTTATCATATGAGCTAGTAGCCTCTTAGTACACACGCAATCTTTACATCAGCTGTTTGCAAATCATGCCTCCTTTGCTTACGCAATTATCTTCCAGATTGCCCTACCCTATTTCCTATCGTTTGACATCCAAATAATTGAACTGCTCCAACTGTTCAAGTTTGTGCATATCCACTTTTTTGTCAAGCCTCAAATTCCTCGCTCCCAGTGCTTCATTGACTTCATAACTTGGGTTTTGTTGAGGTGAATCTGCATGTGATATTCCTCGTAACGTGCGTCCAACGCAACCACAAGATTTTTTATATAAAGCCTGAGCGTCCACCTATCTCACTTATTTTATCATCACTATTCCCATGTTAAATACGTAAAAAAATAAAAACGTTGTGCCGTTTATGCCGTGATTATATGAGCCAAATGTTCGGTGATCAATGTATGGACGTTGAATTCGGCATCACTGGCGACTTAATCACGATCTACTCTTTTAAGGTGCACCTATTCGTTGGTTTTGGTGGGGTGGGGAATGATATTTGGGGTGGAGATAATGAATGGGATTGAGGGGGCTGTTCGCGTGTGCCCCCCTCTCTCCAGGGTCAGGTTGCTCCTTTTGTTTGCCAATCCTTTCGACTCCAAATCCTTCTCGAGGATGCTCTCCATCCACCCTACACCCCTTGCCCATCATCACCCTTTCCCCCCCCCTGAAGAACGAGGGAATCGCTCTTTAGCCTTCTTCACCGTCCCTTCCCACCCCACTCCCTTGGATTCCCTGAAGAGTTGTAGTGATATGATTTGTAGCGTCAGTGAAATGTTTATATTTCTGCGGGGGTTGACATGTCCCTCACCTATCAACCTTCATTCTGTTATTTTATGTCATCAGGGATTCCATGTAAAAAAACATTAAAGATAAAGATTTTCTTGATCTATCCTGATTTATCGATGTGATTTGTATGACCAGTTGCTCTTTCTAGCTAACTAAAAATAGAGAAATAGTAGAGAAAATAGCTGGAAATCAAGAAAATCGAACATGGAGGGAGGAGGGAGGAGGAGGTCTTATTACGCATTTTCGCCGGAAAATGGCTGCAGGGATAAAGTGCGCGAAATAAGGGGTCTCGTGTCGTTCCGAGAGATGCAAGCCTTCATCCCGTCTATTGCACTTACAGATTGGTCGTTGGCGGATGAGTGACTTATTTTTCATTACTCTTTCAGGTGAACTATCTCACACAATCATTTACGTTAAGGGTCTTCAACCCCAGCGCATCCGGCCCGCCGGCTAAATTCTTGCGGCCTCTATAAGCTATAGAAAACATTTAGTTGCGCACCAAGTATCGACATACTTGTCAAAAATAAACTAATGTCAAAAATCGTATTGATGGATTGAACTTTTTCATCATTAAAGGTTGTTGCACTTTGAAATTATTATTTAATTTTAATTTTATAGATTTGGTGATATAGTGACGTGGATCATTGTGGCCCTCCAGAATATGTAAAATCGATTTTTGGCCCTTGCATTAAAAAAGGTTGAAGATCCCTGATTAACGTCAATGAGCCACTTTCACTTATCCTAAATTTTTTACCTTTTGCGGCTTAGTTTTTGTTTAAATACGATAATAATTAATAATTTTCAGTGGAAAATTTAATTATGGAATAAAATTGACGCGCGCAGCATATTAAAATTACGCCAGGTATAATGTACGAGACGCAGCACTTTCTGTACTTTTTGAAGCACCTTATCTGGTAGTCCAAGGGACTCAAGGCATTAAGCGCAAGTGTTCTACTGTATTCTTAAATATGTGGCTGTATAAATACAAAAACTGTTTCCATGTTTCTTGAACGTTGATGCCGTCATAGTCATCATTTCCCGTCATCACAGTATCCCATTAATTTCTACGGACGATGTTTATCGGCATTTAAAAGTGCGAATTTTATTCTTGGTAACCAAGTTTTGGGTGTCTCTGGCATGAACCAGTTTCCCATTTCTAAGGGTAGTGGGTCCTCCGCGTGGATGGAATATGATCCCAGAGCCAGCCTCTTCGTTTCCACCCTCACTCATCCCCACTCAGAAGGGGTTTGATTTTCCTTTTGCCCTGAACAGAGAGTAAGAGTGTATCTATCGATCACTATAAAGTCTCCATTGAAGTCTCCCCTTGCTCTCTAAATTTAATCCCACTGTGCACACACAAATACCGCCATATCTTCTCCGTTTACCTTACTATTCCTACTATTTTATTTCTCTCCATCCCCTTTCTCACTTACTAGCCAAACACTCCCATTCGTTCTAATCCCCTGCTTTCCACCCTCACCCTCTATAGTGTATCTCTCCAGATAGCCCCCCAATCACCTTTCCGTCCATAATCCTTCTCGCTTCCCAACGGGATACTCAAAGCTCACAAGCATCTCGAAAGGACCTGAGTAAAAGGAACGGTTGGAGATTATGTTTATTCTGCCCATAAGAGTGGTGAAGGTTTCCATCTCTCTCCCTATGCCGTGAAATGCAGACCCCAAGTTTGTTCAATCCGAGTGGTCCCACCACGTGGACTGAGCGACGCTTAGGAATGCTACTCGAGTAGCCCATCCCTCCATCGCTACCACATTTTAATGTTTGCTTGCTACCGTCTCCCTCATTGGTTTTTTGCATTAGCAACCATATTCAGAAATCTCTCCAGTAGGGCTAATTTTTTTCCAGGTTTAGCAACATCATCCATTCCAGTATTTATGGTTATGAATTATATATTGATACCGTTTAGAGATATGGCTTGATAATAGCTCTGAAGCCTTCACGTGGGGAGTCTTTGATAGCTCCATTCGAACGTGTCCTAAGTATATTTTTATTTATCAATTTTGCGTTGTTTAAACTTTTTTTACGGTAGCACTCAAAATTATACGTAAAATATTTTACTGAAAAAATTAATTCCATTTTTCGCAAAGGAAGTGATTTTGTTGTATCTAAAGCTAGAATACCTTTAAAATGACACAAAATTTCTGAACCCCCTTGAAATACATGTCTCGTGTTGGCCTTTTGCTTAAAAAATCACATGTTGGCTTGATCTTAAGAGGATATTTTTTCTTAATTTAGTATTAGGAAGCTATATCTTCAAACTAACTTTTCCGTTGTTAGTGTATTGATCCACGCCCACGGTTTTGGTGCCAAAATTTGAAAAGGTTGTATGAACAACTTCATTAGTTAAATCCCCACAGACATTTTTTGTCGTAAAGGTCCAGCTGATATCATCAGTAGCATACTTAACATGAAAAGGAGTGAACCAGGTATGAATTTTCTTCAGGGGTAACTTAAAATGTAGCCTGTCTTCCCTAGTTGTTTTAAGTCAATGGAATTAATTTCAAATAAAATTTTTGTCTCCCAGCTGCTTATTAATAGTTTAAATTTTAAAATATAATGAAAAAGGTAGTTCATAAAGCAAAGAAATCATGTGTGTATATAATGTGTTAATACGTATGTCTTTGGAAACTTCAGCTGCATGAATAAAGCACGGATTCCTCAATGAGTTATTTTGTATTACTCCAATCACTCGTGGCTTAGATATATTTCCATCGGCAAACGCCATGAATCGGCTTTTGGTCAGCTGTAGTATTCATTTTGATCGTATGGTTTCATTATCACCTTATCATTTCTTAATGAACGATTGATACTTTTCTAAATTACCTTCATGGAGGAAGCTTGGATATGATTAAAATTTTTTACGTTTTAATTTCACTTCGCCTGGTTGAAATGATGAAATTACGTGTTTCCCATTAAAGCGACCGTCTTGAAATCAGATGAAAGGGAGCTATTGCAAGGAATGAACTCGGTGGTTTGCGAGGTTGTTAATTAGGGATTGAGTTACAAACACCTTGATTTACTGAGTGGTAGTCGAAAATACGGTAAGCGAAGCAAGTATTGAATTACTGGAAACACACGACTGGGATAGGAAAATTAGGCCACGCTGGAGAACGGACAGGGAATAGTGCGTGACCCAGATGAAGGCTAAGTTACGTGATTAGCATGAGAGCACGATGGTATCTACCTGTATTTAGCCATTTCTGACTCTCTTTGAGAAACTAATACCCTGAAATGAATCTGAAATGCTTGAAACCTTTTTCTCATTCAGTTATACCGACATTAATTCTCCAGTCGCCTGTATTCATGAAATTATTTTCCTTTCTTTTACCTTACTATCTGGTGGAACTGGAATTTTTCCATTGGATATTAGACATTTTCAATTGGACAGAAATAAGATGAAAGATTCATCAACCACTTGTCTTAGTGGTCAATACAGAAGTATTAATTCACTAAAACTTTATTTCTGCTTTCATTTAGGCTGATATAACTATCTATTATCCGCCTGATAATCATTTACTTCGATTAGCACTCTGGACAGAATAATTACACAACGACCTAAGGCGATTTGTCCTGTCCGTAAGTGGCCTTTCGCAAGCTGACAGTTTTTCATCATTCATCTGGAAATACTCCATCTCTCTGTTTTTTGCTCCAGAGACTTGAATGGGTCTCGCGAAGCTCATAAAAGGGGTTCTAAATGCAGTCCCATCCGCATGTCACCCTTTCTCCAATGAATTTCTGCGAGACAAGCTCCCACAACTCCTACAGAAATAAACTCAATCGGGTTTGAGATACTAAATTTGCTCATTGGGCTAAAAGACTTAAAATTATGACCTATGTGCAAAAGATGTCTTATATTACGTTTATCCACTATCTACTCTTAGGAGTGATTGTAGTTGCAAATCATTTCGAGTGGTTTTCCTTGTGCAATTCTTCTCATAACCGAAGAGTTGAAGTATTTTTTCTTATTTTTTTATAATGTAAGTAGGACAAGTATGCGTTAGTAAACTACTGAGATATCTGCTTAATATATGCAAAATTGTGTACGTTGACTCATTTCCAATGAATTATTTTCTCAAACTACCAACATAATACTACCCATGGATAAAAATGCAATACGAAACCACAATATCTGCTTATTGTCAGGGTCTAGCTTATAGTTTTAAAACTAAATCGTGAAAAAAATATTTCATACACTACTGCTTTATTGGGCCAGAATCATAACTCTGCACAAAAGCCGCCCCTTGTGCCCCCAAGTTTTCCTCTTGTGATCATATTTTATATGATAATAAATTCAATACTTTTTAAAAGCGTCATTCATCTCATGACTGTGCTAACAAGAGTCGCCAGTGCAGATTCGGAACGCAGCGCCATCTTTACGCCATCAATCACATCTTTTCTTTGTATGCAATGTGTCGCTTATTTTTTGCATGTACATGCCGAATGGCTGTGAATACGAATCGAATGAAGTAGTTCCACTCAATATTATTCGGCAAATTTTTTTTTTGAAAAGCGACTAATGACCTTAATTAAGGATTTTTATAACAAGCTTTAGGATAAGGATTAGGATTAAGTTTTAGGATAAAGTTATTGCATGCCTCAAGTAACTATTTACAATGCTCAACGTTGCCTGAAGAAAGGTGCGAATCCTCTGTTATGTTTGAGTGTAATTCATTCGCTGGTTTGACTCTACTATCTCCTATATAAGCCAAATCTCGGGTTGAAGTACTGTGTACACGTAGCTGAAACTGCTATTAAATCGTTTAAAAGGTAGTTCAATATGATTAAAATGCATTATTTTTGACGGCTAGTTGCAGGGAAGTAGGTGCCATTCCTCGCAAAAACATGCTCATTCTATTCTTTGATTGACGAGAAAGAAACCTACTGTTAACTATAATCGTATTGATTTTCGTCGGTGTTAGTGTAGAAATTTTTTAATTATGATGATATCTAATTTTATATGCATAGGTCTAAACTTTAATTTATACAGCATGATGGTATATATGGTTACCAAATTTCCTACAGAGCTGCCTGAATCCGACACTTTATTTTATTTCGTACCGAAGAGCGGGAAATATCAAGCCCAGTTCCTTTGGCTGACTTTCAGGTACCTGGACTTGTTTCCAGAACAAGGCTTGAATTTTGAGCATTGAAAAAAATTACCAACCACTCATACACGGAACTGACAAGCTCCAATTTTTGGGGTATGCAACAGCGGAATCGAAAGAAAACAGATAAGTATCGGAATCAGCACGGATCGGAGGTAAAGGCATCTGCTGGTGTTATTTCATTCCATTGCTCCGTTTTTTTGTGTTCTCACGGAGACCGATTTTGCTTGTTTGAAGGGCACGTCTGCGTGCATGTTTTCTATTCCCGTGCACCCAGATGTCGTTCTACTTCCGCGCACATCGGCTCAGTTCACGGGGCGCTCATCCACTTGGATTATCCACTCCACACCATTCCAATCCATTCAGCTTTGCGCTCAACCTCGGAACCAATCCAGTTGTGTAGAGTCGAACACACGCCTCCGGACCCCTAAAGTCCAATGCATCCAACCTTACCAACTTGAAAAAAAATCAGATTTTTAGGTTAGCAGCAGCCATAGTCGAACAAACAGTGTCGATTTAAGTCAATTGCATTGGCCTTCATCGGTTGGTCGAGGATCCCATCGTACCATCCGTGTTTGCCTTTATCGATGGATTTTGCCCTTTATTTTTTCCCAGGGAACAATTTTTCTGCCCTTAAGTGCTGGATGACTCAAGAGCCGATCTTTTCATTTCATCGGCGTCTTCGTACGAGACATAGTTAAACGCATAGTTTGCTATGCATAGTTTTATTAAATGTAATCTGATAGGTTAGGTGGCTCAAGGAAGTAAATGTGCGTTAGGAAATACCCATCCTGGCTGTAGAAGGAAGCATTTGGGGTAAGCTTAGAGATTGAGGCAGTATTTTTTTTTGCACTATGGCTTTTTAGCCGTAATCAACCAATATCCCCAGCTGGAGTCCGTCATTGCTTGCTCGTTGATGCTGTCATACCACGTATGCCTCTGACTGCATTCTCTTCCTCCCGTTGCCCTGTCAATTAGATTCATTCATTTCTCGATGAATATATCTTAAGTGTATACCGTTTTTATTTATCAGCACTCTTGATGCCACCGATAGATCTAAGATGTTGTTACGAAATATTTTCTCTGATATTTATGCCGTTAATTTAGGGTAAATTGCTAGCATCAGATGCGATTATCATTACCAATAGCAAAATTTTAAAATGAAAAGATCCAAATGCGCTTATCGAATTTCTTATAGAAGGAACAGGATGAGTTATATGCTACGAACTTAGTTATTTGACACACAAGTGTCTATCGCTGAATAGGAATGATCTTCGTGCATTGGTAGACAACACGTGAACAAACACGTGTATTTTTCTCTTAGTATTACGTGTATTTTTGTCTAAGTATTACGTGTATTTTTCTCTTAGCCCGTATTGCTGTCCTGTTACTTTTGCTCTCCACTGTTAACCCCCTCAGTCAAACAATCCACACCCTGTCCATCCTCTCCTACATCTTTCTCGCCATTCTATCCCTCAGTTATCCGCCCATACCTCCGTCATTCTTTCTGGACACAAACAATTCTCCCCGTTTGTGGAAGGAGCACTTTTAAGACTCGAGCCTCGCCACGGTTATCCGCCGTTACGAAAAGGCGAGATGGGCGTACATGGTTCTATTTGGAGAGATTGCAGTGGACGTTTGGTTGGTTCTGAGTGTGGAGTTTGAGAGAGATAGGAAAGGGTTTGGCGCACGCATTTGTGTGCCATCAGCGCGAGGGTTGGTTGAGAGATGTGAAGGGGCGGAATATCCGCGGCGCGCCCTCTGTTTGTGAATCACTCGTCCTCTCCGAAACACATTTCACACCGCCCGCGCCGCTGACCATTCCTCCATCACCCTTCTTTCTCCTCCCCCTGAACATACCTGCTTACACCTATTCTATCGTGTAAGCCAGTCGCCACTCTATGAATGCACGCATCAGTCAGTTGCTATTCTACTGTTAACCCATTCTACTTTGCCAACTTATTCTGTTAATCATTTAAAATATCTAATAATCAAATCTTAGGGTCTATAAGTATCAAGGTATTCATTCTCTGATATTTCTAGTAAGATGAGGATCTCACTTCTGTTATTATTATCAACAGCGGCATTCAAAATTTATTAAAACCCTCATCTATTGAGAGAATGGAATTTGTTCTTTCGGTTTTGAAAATGACCTGAAGCCATTAAAAGTCTTTCCTGCATTGTCCAAACGCAAAAAATAAGTTTAGCGAACCAACCTCTTCGATGGCTGGCTGATTCTACGGCGCGTAATAACAGACGAAAACTTAATGATTACTTTATCAATGGAAAAACATGCTCACAGAATTGAAAAATTCTGATTTAACTCTGATCATGTTTTCCCGGCGAATGGTGACATTGAATTCTTCTTGGGATTTCCTCTGGGTAATCTCCTTAAACTCCATCGCTGCCGGCGCTTCATTGAATTTATTTTCTATCGCAATTAGGGCCGATGATCACTCTGATTTCTGAAGCACAAGTAAGTAACGCATCTCTTTAGTCTATTTACCAGTACAGAGAGAATGAAGTGTTGACTGAAGGCTGAGGAAAGAGACTTTGTTTCTGAAGAAGAGCTGCGAGTGATACTCCTCCTTATCGGTTGAGGGTATCCTCATTTCTTCTCTTTCCCTGATTTCACCTCCCACTTTCCTTCTCAGCCTATCTGGTCTCTGAACCAAATCTTCCCCTCCTACACCCTCCCCTCTCTCATACCACTTTCACCTCTTCAGTGTAAACAACCACCATCTCCATTTCCTCCCCGTACGTGAAAGGTAGTTGCGAAAGGGTATTTGACGGTATTTGCACTACTAGGGGCAGACGTATTTGGGTCTTAATTGAATTGTAGTCGATGAGGCATTATTTGTGGCTTAAATCAAATTCAGATGAAAAAAAAAACTTCCTCGAGTTGAATACTCAAGTAAACGCTCCAACAAATAAGCGAAGTATATAAATTGGATGAATATTCATGCTCCGTAGCTAGAGCTTAACAATAGAAACAACGAAGAGCCAACTTTAGGTCTATTGAAGAATATAATCTTTAACCTAGTTCTATGGAAAGATTACAAAAAGCTACTTCTGTGAAGAATTTCTTTGAATGAAAAACGACATGGTATCCCGGGTTGATAAAGAAATATTTATAAACGAGAAACAAGGAAGCAATTATACTATTCTGTGATGTTGTAATTATCACCTAGTAATTACCAAATATACCTCAAAACTCGTATGCAATCGGAGAATAGTTATGTTGGTTTAAGTTGCTTAAATTCATTTCATATTAAGAATCAGCTTTGATAGTATTAAAGCAGTTATCGTGGGAAAAACATTAGTGTGTCAGTGTGACAAAATTGAAGGGAGGGGCACGAATCACTTTTTTCCTAGTACTATTAAAAAGCCGTCATAAATGAAATAGTTGCCATACAGAAGATGCAAAAGCGATTGAATGTTATTGCTGTGGAAAATTGACATTTTACTGACTGAAATGGAAGCGTAGCGCAGATATTCTCAAGTTCAAAACTGGAGGGCGTAGTGGTTAAATGAGTCGTAGTAAACGCTAACTTTTTACTATGTCTGCGGTAGGATCTATGACTTACGTTTAGGCAGATCAGTGGTGCTATGTCCCAGTGGCCCAGTAGTTGCTCTCAGTGTTTGCGTTACCGCGCGATATTGCCGAGATTATTATACATTTGCGTGGCAGTTCTAAACAGCTTGCGAATAATTATGCTGGCTTTTAACCACTCGTAAAATGTTTATGCATTAAACATTAATTGATTTGTCCATAAAATTTCACCCAAGTTTCAACGGCCTGCTATTCACTCATTTAAAAGCATTATTTTCCTAACTTATTTATGACATGTATTTTTCAATGAGGAAATCTCAAAATATGAAATTAATATCTTTGTATCTGCAAGGTTTTTTTAAACTTACAACTCATAAATATAAAGGAAGATTTCAATATAATATTTGGTTTAGTCAATAGTTTTCATTTCTTAATTGGTGATTAGTAGAATTTTGGTAAGGCTAAGCGGAATTTTTATAAGACCGCATCCGATAGAGAGAGTTGATGTGATTGTGTCTTTGTTTTCGGTTTGTCCCGTCTAATTCCAGCCCCATTAGAGGACTGAGAGGCTCTGAAGAATCAGAAGAAGAAGCTTCGCTCTCTAACCGTGTTGTACAAGGTCGAATCAACCCCTTCATTGCATGAAGTTTACTAAATAATTTAAAAAAATTCTCCTAAGGAAGTTGCCCCCGATTCATTACCTCGGAATATTAGTCTACCTGTGCTAAAGCAGGCTTATAGAATGTGTTGCCTCACCCCACCAAAAGGGTAAAAAATACCTCTATATATAATCTCTCACTCTTACATTAGAATTGAAAAGAATGGCAAAATTGTGCAATAATGACTATAAAAATGTAATAGACGTCAGCTAGAGCGTATAGCCTTGCAGAAATTTATTGTAAATGTTCACAGAGCTTTTAACCATCACAGCTGTGAAGAAAGTGGGCTCCTAGTTCCGGGACTGCGGGACGTAATTTATATATATATACCGTTGGTGGGAATCGACAAAAATTTGTAAAAATTTTCATGCACCTTATCTTTGAGTCATAAGCCTTTGATGGTTTCTTTTGAACTCTGTAATATTTTCACGCAAAAAGTATGCGTGAAAGGTGCCTTTGACCTGGCTCGCAGTCTCGTTAAAGAAAACTTCCGCTGTGGTTAGAATAAATCCTTGTTTCTCTTGAGTAATAAACCGTCCAATGAAATTGAGAGTTGACCCCATTGATCCGATTACGCTCATAAGAGTTTTTCCTGAGGTCGGGCTACATTAATCCTCAAGTGAAAGTAACCCTGGAAATTTTATTTCTTATTAATGCCTTAATGAGTGGTCTCTAAAGCTTTCAAGGATCCAGTAAATGAATCCATTAATATTAAATATGAAAGTGTTGGGGATTAAAACTTAGAAAAGCTCTGACCTTTTGCGGTTGGCGTGGAGAGGGGAAATTGCTCAAAAGGAAGAAAGTACATGATACCATAAAATTTAAATGAGGAAGACGAAGGAATTGGAAATAACACAGTTTAATCAGTTATGTATCCTCATCTTTTGGCTTTTTACTAAGACGCAATCACATAAAATTGTTTGCGCCCTTTCTGCATACATTGAAAATGATATCGAACATGAAATTTGGGGCGTAATGAACTTCAATAAAAGGGGAACTTGTGCAATTTTGAATCGGTTAAAGATATTTTCCAACCCTTTACCCAACAATTTACTATTAATGTCCATGAAGTTAGCAGGAGTCATTATTTTTGTGATGAAATTTTGGTAACAGTGAAATATTAACAGTTACACTACAGTCAAATTGTGAAAGATGTGTAAGAGGAATGGGGGAGGAGTTATAATTTGTATTTTGATGACCATATGTTACGGCAGAAGCAAACGCATGAAAACGAAAAGGAGCAAAATTTCATTCTAATTTCCATCCTATGTTAGAGTTCGCGCATTGTCTGCATAAGTGGTATCAGGGAAATGGATATTAGAGATTTTAGATGGGCAAGTAAGTCATCACGTCAATAAAGTCAATTTAGATAGTTCAACTCCAAAAAGAAGAGTTATCCGTATTCCCCAGAATATTTACACCACGCCTTTGCTGGAAGCCCAAAAAATTCATTGGTACATTGTTAATCCATGGTAGGACAGCTCTTGTTGTTGGGCTTAGGTGATGTGCCAAGCTTCACTTAAAGGCCGTTTTACACGGTACACGGAATTGCGCAGGTTAGAGCTGCATTAATTTCTAAAATGGCGTGGAATTGCGCGAATGCATGAACGAAATTAGAACAGGGGCTATTTTGCCGTCTCGTATCCACGCATTCTCGCATATGTTCTAGCAATTCACCGCTTTGCACGACGCAATTTTGATTGCGCCTTCACACGTACGTCAGACTGCGCAATTCCGTGTACCGTGTAAAACGGCCTTAACACAGATGAATTAATACTGCCTTAAAGTCTCTGTGAACTGGGGGACGCTCTGTTGTAGCGAGATATGTGGAAGTAAGCTGATGATCGCCTATGGGCAGATGATGATGTAAATGGTGAAATTTGATATGTTAACTGCGTGTATGGTGTTCGGATTTTCAACCGCGTGAGTTGATTTATAATTCACGTAGTAGATGAGGGACTATCCGGACCTCTTTGCATCTGGTCAGCAATTAAGGAGTAAATCAGCAAGTTGAATAGTTTGAAACTCATACTAGACTTCAGGCATTATCCGTCAGATGGTTGTTCCGTAATTAGTACGAAATACTAGGAACGATTTAGGGCTCTTAATGTCGCGATGATAGGTATGTGTTACCTCAGCCCATTGAAAAGTCAAGAGAAGCAAAGCAATCCTTCATACATTTACCGTGAGAACGAATGGTTTGAACCGTTTGCCTGTGCCTAACGCGTAGAGTGCGAAATGGTACATGCACGAGTATGGACTGGTTACGTTTACGTCACAACAGGCATTTCCCATGGAGATTGCAATCTTTTCTTCCAAACGAGTTTGAGTTACAGCGGTTTCTGCCATGAAGAATATTTGAAAAATGAATTCATGATATCTGCAGTATCTTCAAGCCACCTCATCACTACTGAAAGTTGCCACTGGGGGTCCACAACACACCTAGTTTTGTTCTGACCTTGGTGTCAACTTCTCCGTCATGAAAATGTTTTTTTTTACAGCAGGAGCGCACGCACACGACATTGGTATAAGTATGGCGCTTTCATATCTAATGATTACCCTTATTGGCCCAGACTGACTTGGTAAATGGATATAGGGGATGCATGCATTATAAAAAATGTAATAATGAATGAATATGATTGAATTCGGAGAACTATTGGACCTTTCAATAAACTGAGTCTTTTTATCGTTTGAATCAAGACATGACGAGACGGATATGAACTGTTCCTGTGGAAGGGAGCAGTTCTTGCGAGTCGTTCATCGCGTGCTGTTGGTGGTCAGTCATTGAACTACCAAAAAATTCCCATGCATGGCTAAATCTGAGACGTGGAGCCCAAATTCGGAAATACAGAATAATATGCCAGGCGGTAATAGATCCCATGACCACTAAGTAAGCGAGCAAGGGATTGTTTACGCAACTACCACCGGCCACAGAAAATCATGATAGCACACATTCCCACCGTCAGATCCGAAACATTTTATTTAAAAAAAAAGATAAATTAGGTAATTGTTGATGAAATAATTAAAGCCTTTAACGTCAGTTAGATAACCGCAAATCACTTTGTTGTGATGATGATGCCAGTATTAACATTAACTTTTCGTGCATTATTCCTCATCATGTTTTAAATTTGTTGTTTATATAGTGGTTTTGTTTGTAAGTGCAGGAACTAATGGATACAATTTTAATGCAATTCATGTATTAAACTTTGAACGAAGCAGTATTTATTTTAACAGGACAAAACTGTGGTTGTGACAGCCAAATTTTCGCTTTAGGGCCGTAAAAATACATCAGCCCAACCTTTCAGCTCCCTCTCCCTTTTATTGTCCTTTTCCATATGCCTCCCGTTTTTACTTGTCTCCCATTCAAACTTTCATTTCACTGTACGTATTCTATTCGTCAGAGTTTACATTCTGCTCGGTTTTTCCCCTTTGGGTTTTTCATTCATTCTCCATTTCTCTTGTTCGCTATTTGCCTCGCGGCCCTCTTCTGTTCTTTCGCATGACTCACATTTTTTTCCGTCGCATCATCTGCTTTTTCATCATTCTTCTTCGCCCTTCGGTGGTTCCACATTCATTTTTGTTACTCTCGTTGTTTTTAACCGGAGAGTCGAGGTAATGATTTTCCGAAGGATGTGTCTTTTTCCTTGGATTTATTTCAATAGGGCATGTTAGAAATACGAATGAAAATTGTTTTCTGTCCACATATTTGTTGATCATTCCCTGCAAGTAGTAGGTATTGCGTTTTTTAGGGTGTACAATAGGGCAGATCGGAAAAATCGATTTTTTTCGAATCCATCCGGCCCAACGAAAAAAGGTGTGGGACCGATCAAAAATAAGGCCTGACAAATTTGAGACATCTAGGTGAACCCCTTACCCTCGCTCAAATGCAATTTAGGGGGGTTTCCTATTATTTTTTTATTGCCTAAATCGAAAGATTATTACTCCTGGAGTACGTATTTCACGCTTTTAGATTTTTAAATGACGATATCTATTTTTCGTGATTAAATGAAAAGTGAAAATTTTCAAGCGCGCGAAAACGCGACGCTTAAGTATGAATGTCGGGAAGTCTCTCCGCGTGACGTATTTCTGGTTCCCGTTGCCGCCCTGCGAGGTGACCTTGAGACGAGGCTTAGCGCTGATACGACCCAGGCTGCTAGCGGGTAGCCTAGTACCCTGCTGGCTGGTAGCGCTTGGCTTAAATAAGGATTATTAATAACTTATCAAACGAGGAAAACTTTCCGACCTTAGCCAGTTTTAATAAGTGATTGTTAAGACATGTTTCCCTGAGCTCTGCGCCTCATGCATGCAATGGTAACCTCAGACGACGTATAACTCCTATCTTCTCGTATAGAAACTAGGTCCCTGTGACGTCACGTGGAGTGGCATCGCATGGGCGCCAATCTGGGCCTTTTCAAATGAGGATAAAAATGGACCATTGCCATTCGTCTAACCCGGTATTTCTAAAACAAAATAATTTGTATATTATGAATACACTAATGGTGGGTAACGAATCGCAATCAATGCCTTTCGTTTTCTTTGATGAAGGAAACCACCCTAGTTAGGGGGGTATGGTCACAATTCTAAAACATAATATTTTATGGTCATTTCCTACAGATTTTGCCGAGTTACTGCCCTTTTAGAGCAAAAATTATAGTCTTATAGTCTTTCATTCATCAAAATGGAGCTCTTTGATACATCTCTTTTCGTATTCACAGTAATTAGCATACTTTTCTATCTACGTAAGTAATTCTGGTAACCTACGATGTATCTTACGAAGTTATGATTTTTGCGTCAGCATAAGCTGCGGGGACGATCATTGCTGTTGCTTTGTTCTCGCATATACCTCTATCACAGTTGTCAGAGGCATTTTCCCCGCAGAAGTTCCAGTTTGAGTGTTGTCCTTAATGTTTATTTCATGAGGAACGTAGAGATACAAATCGGGTGATTTCTCGTTAGTTAAATTTTCTTCGGATGAATTGATTAAGAAAATTTTTGATATTTTCTTATGCTCCTTCTTGCACACACACGCAAAAACATCGCATAATTTCAAATGTACCTTTAAAAGTGTTTGAGTTTTGTACTTCAATAAAACCCTACTTTTGGCATATTCCCATTTCCCGTGAATTTTAGTACTTCCTGTGGTACAGCCAAATCCATTTAGTCACACATATAATGGAAGAGAAGAGCGTAACCATAGTTCGTACGCCTTCATAGCCACTCGAGAGGCCATTTCATAGACCGTAGGCTCCTTTGAAAAAAATCTATTTTTCCGATCCGCCGTAGTGTACAAGTTGCAGTAGAAATCGGTCGAAGTTACCTCACGGTTATCATTCAGTTTGCTTTGCGATTAATTTATTTTTATACGCCAATATAAATGAATGGCTATGGATGAAGCATCAATTTTATATACGTTTTCACCCCTTAACCAAGCGAATTCATTTTTAATTTTTTTGAGCTTATTTTTATTATAGTAATCTACCGATTAAGGTAGGTTTCCATGGAGTACGCAAGAAGTGATCTAGGAGCCTCATTTTCCTTCCAGCACTGCCTTCTTTAACTCACAGTAAGGCCTGCTCTCTTTCAATCTATCTAAAAATCCTATTCTTTTCCTTCCCCTCCCTCGTTTCCCTAACATTCTACCCTCTAACACCATTTTCAACATCCCCTCACCGCTAAGCACTAACTCCATCCATACCTTCTGTCTCCTCCGTATCTCATCTAAAAGCTGTCTCTCCTCGCCAACCATATCCAGCACTTCGTCATTCCTTTTCCCCTCCGTCCATTTCACCCTCTCCATTCTTCTCCATACCCACATCTCGAATGCCTCCAATCTTCTCTCGTCTTCTTTCCTCAGTGTCCACGTTTCCGCACCGCAGAGAGCTACACTCCAGATCAAACTCTTCACTAACCTTTTCTTTAAACTCTTACATAACGATCCTCTTCGGAGCTCCTTCCTGTTCATGAACGCCTCCTTCGCTAATGCAATTCTCTTCCTGATGTCCTTACTACTGTATCCGTTTTCCTCTAACGTACAGCCTAAATGGTTGAATTGCTCAACCTGCTCAAGTTTTTCACCTCCCACCTTCATCTTGAGTCTCACATTCCTCGCTCGTGATGCTTTACAAAACCGCATAACCTTAGTTTTCTTGTGATTAATCCTCATCCCATACTCCTCGCAACGCTCGTATAACGCATCCACTAGAGCCTGAAGCCCCCTCGCTGAATGGCTAATCAGCGCCTGATCATCCGCGAATCTCACTGATTTGAACATCATTCCTCCCACTTTTATTCTAGCTTCTAACTCATCCCACGCTTCCCTTACCATCTCTTCAGCGTACACGTTAAAGAGCAGCGGCGATAGAGGACAGCCTTGCCTCACACCTCGGCCAATGCTTGCCCACCCAGATTCTCCGTCCGCTATCCTCACTTGCGCAGTCTGGGCCATATACAGATTACGAATCAGTCGTCTATCCCTCCAATCTACACCTATTCTCTTCAGAATATCCATTAACTTTACCCGGTTCACCCTATCAAACGCTTTCTCAAAATCCACGAAACACGCATATACGTCCTGGTCATATTCTAGGTTCCTCTCGACGAGGGACCTCATTATTGCTATTGCATCACGAGTTGACTTCCCTTTTCTGAAACCAAATTGATCTTCGCCCAAATACTCGTTTGCCCTCGCCTCCATTCGTCTGTTCAATATCCTCAGCACCACTTTCGCCGCATGCGATATTAAGCTGATAGTCCTATAATCTCCGCATTCCACAGCTTTCTTCTTTTTCGGAAGCGGAATTAAAACCGTCTTCACGAAATCTTCCGGCCAATATCCCTCCTCATAGACCCTGCGCACTAGTTCGAAAAACCTTTTCTTACCTTCCCTCCCTAGATTCTTCAGAAGCTCACACGGGATATTGTCCACGCCGACTGCTTTCCTAGCCTTCATATCACGAAGTGCTCTCTCTATTTCCGAATCTAATATCTCCGGCCCAAGATTATCCTCCTACACTGCACTTTCCTCCTCTAGAGTCAATCTCTCTGGTCTGTTCATTCCGTCATACAGGTCCTCCACGTATTTCTTCCATCTACTCTGTACCTCTTCTCGCTCGGTTAGCATCTTCCCATCTTTAGCCTTAATTTTAGACATGGCTTGTCCTCTTTTGCCGCCCGATAGCGACTTAAATTTGGCGTACAACGCGCCTACTTCTCCATCCTTCTGGAACTTTTCCATTTCCTCACACTGTCTTTTCCACCAAGCCTCCCTTGCCCTCTTAGTTTCACGTCGCAATCGATTATTCAATTCCCTATACATTCTTTTGCCCTGTTCTGTGTCCACGTTCTTCCACTTCCTCCTCTCCTCCATTTCATTTACCATTGCCTCCGTTATCCACGGCTTCTTTATCCTTCTACTGTCGACGTAACCAATTGACTTCTCCGCCGCTTTGACTATTCTCGTTTTTATATTATCCCATCTTTCCTCTACCGTCTTGGTACTTTCAATCTCCCGTATACTAATGTCCACTAGTTCCTGATATTCTCTCCTCACACTCCCCTTCAGGGCTTCTACGTTCCATTTCTTCGCCTTCCTAACTTTCATAAGTCTTTTGAATCTTACGTTGCATTTCATGAGCACTAGATTGTGGTCCGAATCCGCATCCGCTGCGGGGAAGCTGCGCGAGTTTTTCACACTATTCCTAAACCTCTGTATTACCATAATGTAGTCTATTTGATATCTCCCCACATCCCCTGGACTTTTCCATGTGTACCTTCGCCCTTTATGATGTTTAAACCACGTGTTTGTGGTGAATAACTTGTTTCTCTTGCAAAATTCTGCTACTTTCTCGCCCCTGTCGTTTCGAATTCCTAATCCAAATTCTCCTATTTCGTTTCCATCCCTACCTTCCCCGACTGAAGCGTTCCAGTCCCCCATCACTACCAGATTTTTCTTACCCGGTATGTCTCTAATTATTTCCTCGAGCTGTTCATACACCTCATCTACTTCTTCCTCCCTATGATTGCTAGTGGGCATGTAAACTTGGACCACCACAAGGTTGGCGGGCCGCGCCTCAATTTCTACCACCAGAATCCTATCGCTTACCTGGTCTATACCTACCACAGGCTTACCCATCTTCCCGTTTAATACTAATGCTACCCCTCGCTGGCTTTCTTCCCCTCCACTATATATAATCCTATACCCATCACTCCAATAGTCCCCCCCATCCCTCCACCTCACCTCGCATAATCCTAAGATATCTATCCTCCCCTTATCCATTTCCCTTTTGATATTTTCTAATTTCCCCACCCTCAGCATTGTCCTCACATTCCATTTCCCTACATTTACAGCCGACTTCTTCTTCTCCATCTTCTTGGTCTTCTTTTCTTCCTTCTTCATTGCTGCTGCTGCTGATGATGATGATGATGATGATGATAAATATAAGTCTCTGCAAGGATTTCGCATGTTGGCGACCCCGAGGGCCTTGCCGACCTCGCTGCCGTGCCCGACACCCGCCCTTTGCGGACGGGTCCCGGGCGATGAGATTCCGAGGCTCATTTGGTTGTACTCCATGTGTTCAGGGAAGAGATAGTTGGTAGGGTTTCCCACTTCCATTCCAACAGTGTTTTTCACGTGACACCATCACGTGGACTACCTTTCGTCTGGCTCCTACCCTTCGACCTATCTGGCATGGGTGGCCCTACCGGGAATAATTTAGAATTAATCCCGCCAGTGCAGCTCTAGGGGTCATAGGAACGCGCAAGCCTTTCCACCGCGACAAGGTTGTAGCCCAAGGGAATGGTTTTTGAGCTAAGTGGCGGAAAATATTTTCAATTTATCAATTAATTAATTTCAGTATACATTTTAAGGTCGATAAATATTTAAAACTCTTCCGCTCATTGGGAAATGTGCTTCTACACAAAAGTATAGTTTTATTTTGTAATCTATTGTTTACCAAATTAGTCCGCGTTCTCATCATCATATCTTTCAGGTTTTTTTTAAAGTAACGAATGGTAAAAACTCTGCAAATGCTTTCTTCTCCTCATTTATTGATTCAACTAAAAGGTTAGCTTGGATGGTTGACGTTCAGAGATCAAACTGAATTCAGCCCCTGGCGCTGTAGATCCAGCTTGTTTCTCTGGACTACATTGCATCGTCTAGAACCTCTTGGTGAGGTAAAGTGTTCATTCAGATTTGAACACAGTGCTTTCATACAGCGCTTCCACATGGCTATCTTTCAGCCAGTAAACTAATTTCCTCTTGAACTTCTTTTAGACAGGCGACTTTAACGTAGCGATTAGTAATTATTACTAATTATACTATTAATCAAAGTTACTACTTATGTCCCTTAAAAAATGGATTGGATTGCGATATTTCTAGAGCGAAAGAAGTATATAATTTCGATATACTAGAATCAGTGCAATCGTATCACTCTATTTTAGCGAAATATCTGGTTAAAACTCAAGCTAAAATATCAAAATGGTTCTGCTGATAAGTTCAAGGTAGAAAAACCTTCACTTAGCCTTGAATAAGGGAGATGTTGATCGCTTATTTCCGATCATCTATGTGAGATGAGAGAGGACAAATAATCCACGCATAAATTAGCATGTACTGACCGAGATGGTAAGAGATAGTAAGAGAGATAGTAAGAGAAAGTGGTAAGGGGTCTACCTTTATCAACCTTTCATTTTGTAGTGCGCGAGCGGTGTCACCTTGTCTTATCCTTCGTAGCGGGTTCATCGTGACCGCAGACAGCAACATGGAGACACTTATTCTCTTCAAGAGGTCCTTGAGACGTGCACCTCCCCTTTTCTCCCTCTGCATCTTCGCCTCCTGCGGTGAGGAAAAAATCAATATTTTGGCGTGCCGTACGCGTTGCCTCGTTGATATATGTGTTACAATGCAGGGAGGAAACTTATCGTACTCTCCTTTTTTGCAATTCGTATGTAGGAAGGAGGCTACCGACATCATAGGTCATCGGTGCCGAAGGAAAGGTCACCCTTCTCAGCTTCCTTCGTATAGGGATCCGCTCCCTTATTTTGTAGTGTCTTCTACACAAAGGAAATACGGCCTAACAGTGGGAAATGGTATGATCTTTTTGACTAGCAGAAAGAGTAGGTACTGGGAGGGAGCGGCTGACAAAATGTCTTTTGCCATTGTAGGAAGGGAAGTACTTTCTTTTCTTCGTTAATTGTCCAGCAATCTTATGTTTTCTTAGTTCTGATCTTATTGCTTTCTTTTAGATAACTTTTGGCATTGAATTTTATTTAATACTCCTTCAAAAATTATGGTGATTTGCTCCTAAATTAACTCATATTTAGTGAATGCATAGGTAAACATATTTCATAAAATAAGTATTTTAAAAACTTGGAAAGATTAGTAATATTGTTCTTTATCGTTCTCTGGGATTGCAAATGATACCGGAAATATCGAATCCTATGAGCATTCACTTAATTGAGTTGTTCAGAAACTTATTCTTCCACGTGAATTCATTAAGTTTACGAATATTTTTACGAAATTAAATATTTTATGTGAAGAAATTTTCTAATTTGGCACTACAAGATTTCAAGTCTTTATTCTCCGTCTCAGTATATGAAAATGTCATTAACCGTAAATTTCAAAAAGGAGTTTTGAAGGTAGACCATAGGCGTCTTTTTAATTTTTGTTTCATGCCTCTTAAAATTCTTCCTCTGTGTTATTTATTTTGTACAGATTCCGGGGGGCCTTTTATACACATAGCCCTGAAATGGTAAACGTTTCATTGTACCTACTTTGACCCCCACTTCTCTTGATTTCCTTCTCGCTCCCTCCCTCCTCCTTCCCCACCCCTAAAAATAAACACATCCGTAGTAATTTTTTTAGATGAGGGAGTTGAAATTACTCAGCGTTTGTTTGGTACTAAGAAGTCTTATTAATATTATTGTTTAATTATTTATAAATTACTAATTATTTTTAAAGAATTTCATGACAAAAATAAAAAGAAGACTTTTTGAAATAATCTCTCTAAATTTTGCTGCCCCCTGAAATATGCTGTCCGGGCCACGTGCCCCCTCTGCCCCGCCCTAGTTGCGAGCGTGTCACGCTGTGATGCATACAGGACGATTTTCAATCAGCCGTCTCTCCCTTACTCCCACCTCTCGTCTGAGCTCATTCCATCAATGTCTCCTAATGCCCGCCCCCACGTCCAAACGCCCACGATGCACACGCGTCCCTCCCATAGACCACCAACATTCACATCAGTCTGGAAATTTGCTCCTCGCTGGAATTGCGGAATCTATTTATCCTTTGTGCTGCGGGACGCCGCAACCCAACAGTCAATAGTCTCCCTCTCTCTCTTAACAGCATTCCCTGACCTTTCCCACGCCATGGATCTCCCTCTTCTGACCTTTCACACTTCTCCTTCCTTAATACGTCATTGTAATTGCTCCCAGTGGTGGTTTGCTTGAGGTATTTCCCATGAAACGCGAGACTTTGAATGCCAAGACAATGAAATGGCTAGCACTTGTCTGTTAAGAGCGCCCGTCAGTCCATTTCTCGGTTGAATGCTAACCTCTTCTACTACACTGGACAACTAATTTACAGAAGTGACACAGGTTATCTGAGTGGATAATTTGATTTTCCTTGTCGGTCTTCCTGATGCTTAATATAGGCAAATACAAATGCTCTATCTACGAGTACGTCATGTAAATGTGTTATATATATTTTGTTATCATTAAAAAAAAATATATGGCTTGTTGATTGACCACAGCCCTTGATTTTGACCTTTTTCTGCTGCGTGAGACCTTTGATATTCAATTTTTCACGGTTACGGCAATCAAGTTTTCCAGTTCCTCCAAACCTATATCGATTAACAAAAATTGCAGGGAAATAGCTCTTGTTAACGAGGTGTAGTGTTGGTCATAATTATTCCTAGTACAAGAGGAATTCAATTGGTAATGCATCATATTTTTTATGAAACAGGTTTTTTTTAATTTGGTATTAAAATACACAATGATATTCTCCAATCTTTTAGCTATACCACTTTTTTTCTGGGCAATCTCCATTCAATGCTAAGGCTTGACGCCACCTTGAAGGGAGCGCCTGCATGTCTACACGGTACCTACCGGTGAGATGGTCAATATCGGAACCAACGCCGTACTGCATCAATAACTTCTTCTTCATCTCCGTAGCGGTAGCGATAAAAAACTTGTTTTCAAACGAGATGATTAAAAACTCGTTTCCCAACGACTCACCGTGCTTTCGTCTACTGCCAGATCACTGTAGACATATTGAAAGTGCCTTTGAATATGTGAGATAACCTAGTTTACCGCCGAAAGAAACTATCGCTACCTGTTCTTGGGAACCCGCCTCAATTAAATACAGCTCCGTATATTGAGGTCATCCATCGGAAGTCAATTCAACTATACGAGACGAGGCGGTAATTTTTGAGAATGTTCCACATGAAATTGCAAGTTCTTGTAACCAAAATTGGCTGTAAACAAATGAGTGTTGCATTACGTATCGAAATCCCTTCATACTTACATGGAACCACGATCCTCCTGTCTATCTTTCTTTCTATCTTTTTCCTCATATTCTTCCGGTTTCTCGACCTATATGTTTGCTTGTGTCATTGTAATTCATCCCATTGGTAGTTTACTCGAGTTTTCGGGGAGTAAACGAGACGGAATATCCCGTCAAACTCCCGGGCTGCACTTGATTGTGAAATGTGTTTGTCGGGTCCTATACAATGCGATGTTGGTGGAATTCTAACTGCTATGGCTTTTTGAGGCGCTTAGCATGCTCAGCAGTCCAGACTATCTTGTTCGAATAAAATCAAATCGGGGGTTCAAATCCCGATCAAGGTGAATAGTTTTTTCCCTGTGGAATTTTTGCACATGCTGTGTTTCCTTTTTTCTGATTTTTGGTTTTCTGATGATATCGTGGACTTTGAGCTTTTTCATCCTTTTTTATGTGTTTTTCTTCGCTTTAGCTTACCATTTTGAAACTTTTGCTCGCGAGATAAATCCCGGAATGGGATTTGTCGCAAGATTTTCCGAGGTGGAATGATTGGATAGCTGATGAATAGGGAACTCGTGTAAAGAATAGGATCCTTTTTCGGGTTTCACTCTCCCGAGGGAACTGACCAGAAGATCCAAAGAATGGGAATTTTCCGTCTACCGACCATCGTCCATTTCCACGTCTCTTAATCATATTAGTACCCTCGAGCAAAAAGTCCTCGGCTGTGACTTTTTTGTGCTCTCCGTTTTCAGGACCCTCGCTGCAGCGGGATCTCGCTACTCTACTCGCTCTGTTCTCTAATTGATTCTCCCTCCACTTCGAACCACTCTCGTTGAGTTATCGTGCTACCGTGTCCATCCGTCACTTTTTTGCGTCAAATTTGGCCATCTCGACCATCACTTTGGTCGGTTGATGAAGGAAGATTCTATTATTGATCATGCCAATGCTTTTGCGGCACATAATTCATCCCATCCTCGAGTATACTCTTTACTTTTGTATGTTTTTTACGGGAAAGTTGCGAAGCAATTTAAATAGAATTCGGAACTACCCTCCTATTTTGAACATGGTATTTTTCTCCAAGTTCTTATGCAATGTTATTGCATCTGCTTTCGTATAAATTGCATTGTGGTTCAACCGTTGTTAGATCAAAAAGATGGCTTAAGGTTTATTTTTATGTCAGTTTTTCACTGTCTTTTAGTACTGGGATGATAATTATTTTCATTTTAATGTGAATGTGATACACAATATTTGACACGATAGACGAAGCATTATATGATGCAATTATAAAGGTAAATGGCAAGCAAATGAGGGTAGTTGTAACTTGTGTAAATGTTTATTTTTTTATTTAACTAATGTTTGAATAGATTTTCATCTCAACCCTTGAAGAATTTCTCAAATGTTAACTTTCTTTTTAACCCTTTTATGGTTTCCTATTATTATTTTATTGCCGAAATCGAAAGATTATTACTCCTGGAGTGCGCATTTCGAATGACGATATCTATTTTTCGCGATTAAACGAAAAGTGAAAAATTTCAAGCGCGCGAAAACGCGACGGCTAAGTAGGAATGATGGGAAAAAGTCCGTGTGACGTATTTCTGGTTCCAACTGTCGGCGCGTGAGGTGACTTTGGGGCGAGGCTTTGAGCGCTGATATGACGCAGGATGCTAGCAGGTAGCAGAGTACCCTGCTAGCTGGTAGCGCTTGGCTTAAATAAGGATTAGTAATACCTTATCAAACGAAGAAAACTTTCCGAACTTAGGCAGTTTTAATAGGTGATTATTAAGAGATGTTTCCCTGAGCTCTGCGCCTCATGCATGCATTGGTAATCTCAGACGATGTGAAACTCCCATCTGCTCGTATAGAAACTAGGTCCCCCTCTTTTTTGTCCATAAGTGATTTTTACCTGCAGAATTTCATCTCCAATCAATGTAGTACATAGCCGTGTATCATTATTTTCCATGTTCTGAAATGTTTATGTAGTTTCTTTCAGTTCTCTTGTCACGGCATTGATTATCAGTTCGATACTTATTTACTCGTTTATTGACTATAGTAACACATTGAATGGAAAAACATATTTAAGACGACTTCTTCGTAAAATTTTCGAATCATTACTCTCTTGGAAACGGCTTTAGGGTAATTGGGGCACAAATGCTGAAATCATTCTTACTAAATATTATTTGGGTGACTATAGTTGATCAAGTAGTTGCCTGTAAATTTTATAAAAACTCACCAATTTATATTAATGCGTCAAATTTCCTGCATGGCGCTACCTCCAAAATGCTTAATAGAAAGCTCAGAAAAAAGGGCAGTACTAACATATTTTATAAAATATATTATGTATATGTTTTTATAGATGAATGTTTACCATAAAATTTAATGAAACATTTTCCTTCTGTTTTCAGGTAAGACTGATTCGCCAACAAAATGAATATGTTAAAAATGATTGCCTTCGATGCTGCATAAGTGGCTGTTCTGGCTGAAATGTGGAGTAGCTATTCCTAGGTATGAAATGATTCTTCTATCGCCAATGTATTGTATACTTTGAAGTAGCAATTATTCCACAAAATTTTCCGTGTATTTCTGGATTTGATAACACATTTCGTAGGCATTTTCTTCCTCAGGATAGGTACAAGAATGCACGGAAGGTTTTGGCGATAATACGCTAGGTATCTCAAAACCGGGCAATTTTACTAGATATTTACTTTGCTTATTGTTATCAAAATTTTTTCGATGTTCTACCTTGTACAAAAATAACCGAAATAGTATCTGGAACTCCATGCCTCAGTCCATTCGGATGGATGAAGCTGGTGACGCCGGAGTAGTTTTTACTGCATTGAAGCGATGGACTGTTGGTGTGCAGCAACTAACTGCAGCGAACGTTCAGTGCATGCCAGACAGGGCCTTCATTTACCTCTTGAGAGACCACAGAAACTAAAGCGCACTTCTCTGTCAAGAGTTCCGTCCAAGCTAATGGACTTGGGGTGGATGGGCTTTGGAGGGGTCCACTGCGGAAGAGTAATCGGCAAGGAGGTCAGTCAAAACGTTCCTTCGTGCCTGTTTTCTTCTGTTATACCTAAAAAATTGTATTGGAGTAGTGTTTCCCTGCGATTTTATCTTTATACCATGGTGTTATCTTTATTTGGATGGATGGGATCATACATCAACTAACACCTTCAAGCCTCATGTATAAAAATTATGCAAAATTTTACTGTTGGAAGTAGCGCATTATGTATCAGAAACATCTACTACAGGAAAATGTGACATTAATAAATAGGATTATGGCGCTGAACTCGCTTTCTTTAGCCCTACCTCTAATTCACGAAGATATTTGGAAATCATCATGGCAGTTCCCTATTTTTCCTTGACTAGTAGGTAGGTCTGCGGTCTCTCCGTAATCGAGTAAATGCGCACATATGATAACGGTCACGATGGGTGGAAAGGAATAATGGGTGTGTTGAAGACGCGAACCAGATCAGCGGGTGGTGGGCGCGACCCCGTGTGCGATAGGTCCGCTTTAAGAGTCATCAGCGAAGTCACGAATAAAATCCATTAAGATTCTTTGACGAAAGTACGCTTCAAACCTATTTCAGATTTCATGTACCTATTCATACAATGGTTGGTCTCTTTGCCCCTGTTCACGGTCCATCTTTAGTGATTCTTAGTAATTATTCGGTGAATCAGAGGCGTAACTACGGGGGGAATATAATAAATAAGGGGATGGATCCCCCCCTCCAAAGCCTCAGAGAAATAAAAAAATATTCAAAACTATTTTCTGGTTTTGACACATAATAACTGCATCTGCTTGAAGTTAAAGTTTTAGTACCAAAATGATGTAAAATGTATTTTCAGGCATGCCATTTTTCAAAAATTTTCCTGGACCTCGTTGGTTGGTCCACCACCCCAGGCCAGCTTATCAATCCAAAGCATATTCCTAGTTACGTCACTGCGGTGAATAAAACATATAACTTTTCATAATTAAATTCTATTGAAATTATTAATTAAAATTTATTGAAAATTGATTTTCTCTTCTTAGTTACTTTATTTTGGTGTTTGGTTGTTTTTGAAACACCTTTATTCGTCTATTTAGGGCAACAAGTTGATTTGAACTCTGAGGGATCTTAATGGGATTCACTCTGCTCTACTTAGCCGATGAATTTCGTACACGTGCGTTCAATGGGATATAGAGCGAAAATCTCAAAAGGATCCCAGGCCATCGCTTTTGGATGCGTAAACAGGGAAGCCCTTGCTGCGAATTTCTGAATTTAATTCCATTTAGCATTTTCATGAAAGCCCCGGACGTGGCGAGGCACATGGATGATTGGAGGGTGTGGATTTGGGGGGAGTAAGGTTAGTTAGAAAAGTAGAAATGGAGAAAATGAGCAGAGTAACCAATGAAACAGCGTTTTCGGGAAATTCCTTCCCTGGGGGTTTCAACACCCTTTTTGTAACCTCGTTTTCGCATAGCGGATGTCTGCGCAAGCTATTGGTACTATTTATCCCTTTACTCAGTTCTAGTAACAACAGTTTTGCATGGCATTTTAGCCGAATTCTGGAAGCCAAGCATAGATAAATATATCAGTTTAGTGTTAGTTTTGGTTTATTTCCGTTGTATTACCGCCATATTTGCCGATTAATATTACTCTTATTGTTTTAATCGCTCTCCTTTCGCTTTGGTGGCAGTGAGTTGGATTCCTTCCCGGTTTTAGCCGAGTTAGCAGCAATGATTCCCGTCTGTGTGGTCCTTCACCGCTCAGGACATGGGTCATTTTACTAGTCTAATATTCTAAATTTTCGGGAATACGTAAGACATTCATTAAATAACCTACCTGCTCACGATACTCTTTCTACAAAAGGGAAAGTATACCTCTTGTAAAATGTTCATATATTGGGTATAATGGTTAATTATAAATCTCCCAAAATAACGTGGATTTTCTTTCTTTGTTCACACAATAAAATGTATTTTTTTATATTTGATGTTATCCACGTATTCCTCGCATCTACGTATGCTTAATTCTAGCGCTCAATCTATCGAGATACAAATACCTCTTTGATACTAATTTACAGTTACTTATTCAAGTGAAATCTCAGTATGGTATTTTGACTTCTTGAATGATTTTAAGAAAAATTTGAAGGCTTGCTCTATGTTTCTTAAGGCCCGCAAATGCTAGTAGCCCCGAGTGACCAAATGTGAGGAGCATAATATATGAGAGTGAGGGGGTGGAAGACGGTCAAAGTTGAAGATCGGAAAAGGCAGAGTTGTGAGAGTTTTTGGCGTGGATGAGTGCGGCGGAGAAGAGTGGCGTTGAGTGCGGAGTGAGATGGATGGGAGGTCGAAGGAGATTAGGGCGGATCCCCATCATCATTCTTTCTCGAAACCTCCCTCGCCAAAGCCAATTCCACGCACCAGACCACGCCAAATCCTTTACCCTCTCGCTTATCGTTCCTTCTCCTGCCCCAATAATTATTTTTTTCTCCGATGGACCGATGCCCAGTGGATGGGGATGTCCATTTCGAGAGGGTGCCCGCGTGCTTCGTTTTTACCTCCATATCAATTCAGCCACCAGTTCCCCTTATTTCCCCCTGTTTTCCATCCTCACCCCCAATGGTTATATGTGCAGCTGAGCAAACGACTCCTACTATTTCGATCCCAAAGTTTTCTGTTCACATGGCTCTGGCTTACGTGGGTCTTGCTCCCTTGCAGACTCAGTCGGAAGGTGGTTTGCAGGTAGCGGGATTGCATGAATTTGCTATGGATTAGGCGGAGGGGAAGAAAGTATAACTGGGATTGGGTTGTGGGTAGTTGTGATTGCGTCCGTTTGTGCGAACTTTACAAGGGTGAGAGAGACAGTTGAAGTTGGGGAGGTCGGACGTCCTTTTCCGGATATTGTAGTGACCGCACTGACAATTTTCGCGCATTCTGGCCTGTGGTGGCTCAGAAGATGAGCGCGCGGGGACGTGTGCCCCGGACAATGATAAATAAAGGGAGAGGACAACTTCGTTGGAATTCGCTTTATTTCGCGCGCGACCTACAGGGAAGCTCACGCCCAAACTTCGCGTCCATACACTCCCGGCTTTCGTCAAACGCTGAAAATGAAACCTACGCCGTCGGCAAGGGCATGGGTACTAGGGTCTGAGGGTTACTGACCCTCGAGTAACGGCACTGCCCTCACTCCAAAAGGGTGTGAGTCGAGTTCCCTTGGCAGAGACCATGAAAAAGGGGCCGAATGGGACTCGGCTGGTCTTGGAAAACCCATAGGGCGACGACACTCGCCGAAGGGGAGGGGGGAAATACCCAATAGACAGTGTGATTGGAATTGGAAAGGCACCGAATTTTAAATTTTTGGTCATATATTTCTGCGGACATGATAAGTACTTTAAATTTCATCACTTTTTTGGCACTTTTAGTCAAAGTTTGAATCACTAAATTATTTTGTGCTTTTTTCGCATTCTTGGTGCAATGAAATATCAGTCGGGGTGCTCTGGTGTTGCAGGCCAGGCAGCAGGCAGCTGCATGAAATATTAGTGATGCATTGTTTGGTTTTTGAGTTAAAATGAAGATGAGTAAGTTTTGTGCGGATTCTGTGGCAGTAGAAGGGAGTATCTGAAGATAAATTCTGCAATTATTCAATCATTCATGCTAAATGGCGAGCGCTACCCCGCCCCATCCAATCAATGGTGCTTCGAGGGGAGAGTGAGTGTACACGCGAATATATATTGCACCCAGGCTGCGTTGAGCTCAACCCGAGATTTTATTCCCCCGCTGCTTATCTGAACTAGTTTTAGAGGAATTGATCACACCGCAGATTTCCCATTGAATCGGAAACTCTGTATGGTTCAGAATCTTATCTTTGCATCTGTTTTATATGTTGGAATTGAATTTGATATCTGTTCGGGTAAACCGTTTCTGGTGTAGTAGCAGGCACTCGGTGATTAATTCGTCTTACACGGAAAGAATTTAACTGGATTGAAACCAATACAAACTGTTTTGTCATCCGAGAAGCGGTGAAGTTTTTTGTAGCTAGCAATAAGTGTAGGTATCGTTAGACTATGTGGTGGTCTTTTATATTTTTTCCTATCTTGTAAGATAAATGAAAGTTATCTCCTCTTTCATTGGCATAGGTACATTTTTGTTCAATTGCCTTTTATTACGGTTGATTGTACAGTTATCACCGATAAGTGCTATGAAGTCAACAATACATAATGGAATTATTGGTCTTGATTAATATTTTTTTTCAAGAAAACTGTTTTTATAATTCACTACATTAGGCTGCAATAGGATAAAGTATTTGTGAAATTAAAGCAACAGTTCCTTTTTTACTTATTTGTGAATGCCCCTTTCATGCATACCAAAAAAATATTAAGAGCTTCTTTAACTTTCCTATTATTTAAAAATCGCCTCCTCAAAATTGTTGAACACAACATTAAAATTCTTTACGAGAAACTCCTAGCCACTATAAGAAATAAAATTATCTGTTTACCAAGGTATCTTACATATTACTCTTATTTAAGTTTTTCCGTCGCTAGTTTCGGCGATATTTCTGTAAATTAACTTTAGATCTTCTTCCATTTTGAAATCTATGGAGCAATAATCTGAACTCCTATTAATTCAACAGGTTATAGAATTTTTAGGCATAAGTTTTTGAGTCCACCTCTCCTTCGAACCATTTAGCAATGTTTGGTTTTTTTTTTGTATGTGAATTCGTAAGCGAAACTATTTAGAAGACCTTCTTCTCATAAGTTGCCTTTTAGCCGAGCAATGTGTTGGTAGACCGCGTGCTTATCGCATTCCTGAAGAATGATGCATAGCCGGTGAGTAGTTCTTGTGCGGACCATGTTGTTGCAGGGACGCTGGGGAGATGGGCGAGGTTAGATGATCTTAGGAGCGAATGTGGTGGTTATTTGTGCGGTGATGCGGGAAGGCCAACCGGCTTACAACTTGCGCAGCGAAATTCACAACCTCGCATTTTTGTTTTAGTTGGCGAGTACGGGGCTGCGTCAGATGTTGGAGAGAGTTCGTCTCATTGAACTCAAGGGCAGGTTTGTTAAGAGTTTTATCATGCTTTATCACATGGAATAGTGTTTGTGGAAAATTTTCAGTAAGTATTCATTCACTGCTAGGATAGGTTGTAAAATTAACTCACTCACAAAGGGCAACTCTGACATCGATCGCTCGAAACCGCACGAAATCGCGCTCGGAAGGACAAGAAGTCATAAACTAAACAGTGGCGTGGTCATTGCCATACAAAAAAATAGCAATATACCTCAAGCAACATTTTAATCGGGAGGCACAAAGTAACAAGATATCAATAGCATAGGAAGGATACCATGTGTAATTTAATGTCGTCAGTGTAATTCTCTTCATGATATCACCGCGCTGTTAACAGTTTACATAGAAGCTCGCTTGCGAACACTCCATGAGACAAATATATACTGTAGCTTGTGGCAATTCCTCTACCATGATAGCAAAACAATGGAGTCGAACAATAATGGCCGACAATTCATGTTGATGACTCGGAACAAAGGATACGGGAGTATTGTAATGAAAATGATGGCATTCGGGTATACGAGTCGTCGCTCCCGATGTCTTCACCCGAAGAACTTGTAAAAAGTGTATGCAATTTGTATTTACCAAATTTGTGAAGTTACGGAGTACAGTGAACGTTATATGCTGTAACACTCATCCAACTGGAGAACTGGTTAATGCAGCTGCACTATGCCACCGTCTAATGGCGCTAGCCGACAAGCGATTAGTTTTGCATGGAAATGACTGACACCACTGTTTTGTGCATGACTGCTTGAGCAATTTTGTGTGGTTCCGAGCTCTCGAAGTCAGAAGTGTCCCTTGTCAGTTACTTACTCACTCAGTGAGTAAACCCGAAGGTTGGTTTACTTAGGTGAGGATAAAACTCACCCCGGACAAGGCCTCAAGCGTTTGAATTGCACATATTAAGGTCAGTTCCTTTCCTGGGCCACCTCGTGGATTTTGATTTGGGTTGTCCGTAAGCAACATCCGAGACTTTAACATAGGACCATCGATCAGCAGCCAAGTGCTCTACCTAGTAGGCTTCCACACTCCCCGTAAAATGATTCTAAATATATTTTAATCGTTTATCGCAATCGTAGATTAAAGCCTTTGTGAGTGCTTCAGTCTTTAGCAGCGAGACTCATGTACATGAGTTTATTCGTCGCATTTCTCCTGTCTTAATCGTCTTATCTTGGATATTTATCGTATATCAACCTATCTTGAATATTTATTTTATAATATACTGGGCTACATAGGAATACTGTCATTGTATTTTTTTCAGGATTAAATTGTTACCACTCTTCAATACAGCTTTATATTCAATCAGTATTTCCCTTCCATTTGTTAGTTTTCCTACCAAAACTTACTAATTTTAGGTCGACCCGTTTCATCACTCACCATTTATTATCTGATACTCACCAATCAGTACTAAATGTGGTTGAGTAGGAAAACCTTATGCCGTGGGACTGTGGTCGATGAATCCCAGCGTCAAAAACGCCCGAATTTTATACCTCAACATTGAGACTGCGGAAGGCAACCCTGGATGGTAGTTTATTTTTTTTAGAAATGGCGCAGCTGATTCTGGGGTATGTTAACCTCGTTATCTTCCAAAAAAGGTTAAAATCACTTTACTGTAACAGGCTAAATTATTTTTCTTACTTTTCGTTATTTTCTCCCAAATTTATGGTAACAAATAAAGCGTTGGGAAGGTACATCTATTTATCCTTCTTTCTCGCACGCTCAATAGGGTAGTTTCCTTCATCAAAGAAAACGAAAGGCATTGATTGCAATTTTTTACTCACCATGACTGTAATCATAATATACAAATTATTTGGTTTTATAAATCACAGTTTATACGAATGGCAATGGTCAATTTTATCCTCATTTGAAAAAGACCAGATTGGCGCCCATGCGATGCCACTCCACGTGCGTCACAGGGACCTAGTTTCTATACGAGTAGATAGGAGTTTTACATCGTCTGAGATTACCAATGCATGCATGAGGCAAAGAGCTCAGGGAGACATGTCTTAATAATCACCTAATAAAACTGGCTAAGGTCGGAAAGTGCCCTTCGTTTGATAAGGTATTAATAATCATTATTTAAGCCAAGCGCTACCAGCTAGCAGGGTACTCTGCTACCTGCTAGCATCCCGCGTCGTATCAGCGCGCAAAGCCTCGCCCCAAGGTAACCTCACTTGCGGCAGCGGGAACTAGAATGACGTCACACGGAGTTTTCCCAGCATTGATATTTAGCCGTCTTGTTTTCGCGCGCTTCAAATTTTTTTTCACTTTTCATTTCATCGCGAAAAGAGATGTCATCATTTAAAACTCTAAAAGCGTGAAGTACGTACTCCTGGTGTTATAATCTTTCGATTTAGGCAATAAAAAAATATCAGGAAACCACCCTATTTGCGAATGGCATACAGGAAGGAAGAATGTTGGTGCCTGAGGCCACGTGAGCCCTTGAGTCATTCAGTTCTTTCAGTCCACGACTTCTCTGGTTTAGGAATGAAAGCTATGCTTCGGTGTATCGATTGGTATCGAAGAGAAGTTATCCGTAAATCGACTAATCGATACGTCGGCTCCCCCCATCCCTCTATCACGAGTCGAGTCTCCATCCAGCCTAAGCTCCATGTGTCTTTCTTTCCCTGCGAACCTTCCTCCCCTCTCCCCCACCCTCCTTCCCACACACCATTCAGTTCCAATAAAGTCCCGCCCGTGTCCTCCTCCCCACTCTCCGCAGCCCCTTGCACAACCAAAAAAAATCCAATCCCCAAATATTCCCCCAACCTTTCCAAAATCCTACCTCCTCTCTTAAATCAATTTTGTGGTCCCGAGGAGTTATAATGATTTTTATTTTTTGCAAAAAATCACTCCCATGCCTGCTTCTCCACCAAATATTCTTCCCCGTCCACAAGCGCGTACATTTTGGATTCAATGCTCGCTTCGCAGTTTTTTTTTATAACAATGCCTCTTCCACTGCCTCCCACCCGTTCGATATAACGCAGACAAAATCGAATTGCATATTTTATTCAAGTGGCTGTGGAAAAATGAAGAACAGGAGGGAAAAAATAAATATTACTCTTAAAAATAGAAAATCTTTGCGATATAACTTCTAAGGGGCGATTAACTTGGTATATTTTTTTTATTTTCGTCATATTTTGTGAACATTTAATTATTTCTATTTATAAGTATTTCTACTTGGTCTTTCAAAAAGCAATCCATGCTTATTTTTCGGTCGGAATGGAAATTTTTGTGATGAGTTTGTGAATGATTTAAGAATTTCTGAGCCTTACAGGGATGGGCTCCTGGAAGTTATTTATAATCGAGATCTCTATAACTATTTGTCAACAATTATAGGTTTTCATGCCACGCATTTCCTTCTGACTCCCTCCATCGCTATTTTCTTGGCTCCCTTCGTCAAAACTCTTTTCCGATACCTTGTATAGTTGTTCGTTTCAAAGTTGAGGTGAAATGATGTATCCAAGGGAAAGGCGCGGAGCCAAAAATATTCGTAACGAGGTGGGTATTTCGACCAAGTTGTTAATGTTTTTTCAAATAAATACTTAATTATTATTTTTCCTTATCTTTACCTCGTTTAATTCATGTTAAAATAGTTCTTGGAGTGTAGGTCAATGTATGTTATGCAAAAAACTTTTAGCCAGCGTGTCTGTTTATTTTAAAACTATCATCAGGGCTTAGCTTTGTACATATTTATTGATATTAAAAATAAATATGTGCAAATCTAAGCCCTGATGATAGTTTAAAATAAACAGAAACGTTGGCTGAAACTTTTTTGCATAACATACATTGACCTACACTCCAAGAACTATTTTAACATGAATAAATACTTATCCTATATTTGGCATAAAATCCTACTGTGGGGATCGTTAGATGCTGCCTTGTTTTATGGAGTCTCTTTAAGTAGCGTTTTCCTTAAAATATTAGTGAAGCGCTTATTTTAATTAGATCAGAATGATCGAATATACTATGACTTCAACTGATGCAGGCGTGATACAGTGGAAGTTCAACGTATTTTAATAAAATGTCTTGTAGCAGAGGATGGGTCTGTGAGCTGAAACGCGTAGTACGCATTAAAATATTGTGGAATAGTGCTACCATCTTTTATTTAAATAGATCGGATATACGGCTCAAATCTTAGAGGGAGCCTGGCTAGTGAAAATTCGATGGGATGTAAAGGAGTGAAATTCTATTGGAGAACCCTCTTCATAATGGATCCAATCACGTGTTAATTAACCAGGAAGGCACTGGATTCGGTTGCTAATTCACAGTTTCGATGGCTTCGTCCCTTTGAATGTCGCTCCAATAAGTGTTCCCTAACGTATTTCCGATCGCATTTATTTGCTCGGCCTTCCAGTTCTAACCCTCCTCTCCCAATTCTCGCCCCTTAAGCCCACAGAAAATGGAAATTCCTTTCCCCCTTTTTTCTGCCGTCAACTCTAATTCGCACGAATAAATTTTCTATCAATGCACAAAAAAGTTTTTCCCTCCCTGGAGCACCTTATTGGAATATCCATAGGGCCCCATTTTTTGTTTGTTTTTTTTCCCCTCCGATTTTTTTTACGGCGGAATATGAAGACATTATCCCTACTCATTCGGCGTGCCAGTCTCACTGTAGTGCCCTCCGTGTAGGCCCCACTTCTTCAGAAGTGTCACATTTCCTTTACTCCTCTCCTCCTTCCCATCTTATTCTGCGTTCCTCCACATTCAACTTATCTTCAACAAGCATCCACATAATACCTAGGCTTTGTGAAATTGCGATATAAATGCAAGCATACAAGCAAGCAAGTCCTTTGTTAGCGTACTCCAACTTTTCTGGCTAAAAGGATGGTTTCCTTTTATTTTTTTATTGCCTAAATCGAAAGATTATTACTCCTGGAGGATGTATTTCACGCTTTTAGATTTTTAAATGACGATATCTATTTTTCACGATTAAATGAAAAGTGAAAAATTTCAAGCGCGCGAAAACGCGATGGCTAAGTATGAATGCTGGGAAAACTCCGTGTGACGTCGTTCTGGCTCCCGCTGCCGCAAGTGAGGTGACCTTGGGGCGAGGCTTTGAGCGCTGCAACGACGCAGGATGCTAGCAGGTAGCAGAGTACCCTGCTAGCTGGTAGCGCTTGGCTTAAATAAGGATTATTAATACCTTATCAAACGAAGAAAACTTTCCGACCTTAACCAGTCTTAATAGGTGATTATTAAGACATGCTTCTCTGAGCTCTGTGCCTCATGCATACATTGGTAATCTCAGACGATGTAAAACTATCTACTAGTATAGAAACTAGGTCCCTGTGACGTCACGTGGAGTGGCATCGCATGGGCGCCAATCTGACCTTTTTCAAATGAGGTTAAAATTGACCCTTGCCAATCGTCTGAACCGGTATTCCTAAAACCAAATAATTTTTATATTATGAATACACGAATGATGGGTAACGAATCGCAATCAATGCCTTTCGTTTTCTTTGATGAAGGAAACTACCCTATTGGATCACTTCATAACGGATAAAAGATTTAATTGCATGGTCAGACCATATAACTCAGTGTAGCATTAACTCAGCGTATACTCGGGAGAATGGGGCTGTTTTTAAATTGTATTTACTGTAGTTGTGTAAAGGACTCCATTCACGGAAATTATATTCAGTCTGAAGACGAAAAATTATGATTCCATTTACGGGAACCAATAGTTTTATATGGATTTGAATTGATGTTAACGTATTTATGAGGATTAATGCATAGTATTTATCAATTATTTATCAATTATCATTATTAAATTAATTTAGAAAACGTAACGACTGCGTATTAACGAAATATCCTAATCAATTCTTCACAAATTAAATAAGAGAAGCGTAAAAAAACATATATACTAAGACGATACTACCTAATCGGCCATGTCATGAAACATGATGGCCTGGTTGAGACAGTCTTCGAGGGTTAATGAGGTAGAAAGAAGAACAAGGATGATTTTGAACAAAGTGTTACACGTATAGAAGGATACGAAAGAGAAGAATAATGTAGGTGGGTCAAGATAAGTGGACTGAAAAAATGAGTGGAGAAGTTGGTCAAAGTAGTCTTAGGAATGTTGATTAGAGATGATGATGAGGAAACGTTGTTTTATTGATAAATTTTCATAAAGAAGAAAATCTCTTATCTGTCATGATTCTGTTTAAGTATCTTACCTGACTGCAATGTGGGTTCTTCCTGAGCTATTATTATCATAGGTGCAGAGTAGCTAATGCATCCTATTGTATGCGATATCTGTCCTTAATTATATGGAAAATGTCTTGGCCGCTTAAATACCCTTGTCATTTCGCTCTGAGTCAGTCATGCGGTCAAATCTCTTTCGACAGCAAGCTTTAGTCGCATTGGAAGTTGCGACCCATATTCCCTTTACAGGTCAACACATCCGATGGAAGTAAGGGAGCTGAATTCTCGCCGCGTCCTTTTATTCGTGTCTTCTTTTCGGCCTCGTTGTATTTCACACTCTTTTATTCGTTTGCTATCCTCTCTCATACCTCGTTCAGATTACGATTGTCCAAGCGATCGTCGTAACGATAGTTGGCCGAACTAGCAGTGTGAATGCATGTCCTGACATTAGTTACCGTAGTTCCGAACGTTGCCACTTTACGATGGTTAGGCGCTGGGAGACCGGAAACGGACAAGGCGAAAAGCTCGTTAAGATCTTTTTTTTCATGGATTTGTCCTAGGAAGGAAGAATATGGGCGGAAGAAAAATTATTCGTTAAATACACGTTTATCACAGTAATATCTTGACCCTGCCTACCGCATCAGCTTTGTTAACCGTCAATTTCTCGTTCACTTAAGATGTCAGCACAAGAGGGCAGCGCAGTTTTTAGCAATCGCTGTGTGAATGCACGGTAGTACCAACGATTGCTGGAAAAATCGTAATCTGAACGAGGCATCCGTCTAACATCCCTTCCACCCCTCTCCACTTCCCTTCCCAACCCTCCGACGTCACTCCATGCCCTCTCTCTCTCTTCGTTCTCCCTCCAGAGTGCCGTATTTTCTCACTTTCTTGTTTTCCACGACTCTCTAGCCCTGCTATATACGAAACTTCGACTCCTCCACTTTTCTTGCCTATCCTATCCCATTTTGTGTATACCCAGTATAATTTTACTGTTATATTCATCAACATTCATTAAATGGAAGATCTGTTTCACACCAGCTCTCCATTCAATTCTACAATCATCTTTTTTCGTAACACCAACAAAATTCTTTTACTTATCATCCTTCATCACCTGCTCTATGTAAGCCATTCGAGGCCAACCTCTGCCGTTTTTACCTTCCACCTGCCAATCAGGGATAGTTTAAATTATAACAATGTGTGTCACAATGTGGCCGATTTGGTTGTTTTGTTTCTACCCAGCGTTTTCGAAAGACCTCTCCTCTCGTGCTCATCTAAGAACCTTTAAATTAGTCACACGATCTATGAATTTAATCTTCGAGGTTTCTGTATGCCTGTTCATCTTGACGCTGTGACTATTCATTCTATTCCATCCATTGCGTACCCCTTACCATTTAAAATTTTCCTATTATTTCTTGATTAAAGCTTTCGCGGCTCATGGTAATTAAAGAGACACATAGAGACATACGGGAGTATGCCGCGTGATGTATTCTTCTAAATCTAATTCTAAATTTTTAATGATTCATATTTGAAAATTTGAAAATTTAAGGAGCCGTAGGCCGGTATGTTCTTATTTTTTATAAAAGTTGTTTTTTTATCAAAAAAATATTTTTTTTTCTTTAATATTATATAACATCTTAACATCTTATTCACTCGATGCGTAATTGGTACTTACTTTGGTATCGGTGTCATGTATTACGTTTTATAAGAGTTACCAGTCCCTAAACTTACATTTAAATGATGTGGTGAAATGATTTCAGGAATACTTGCGCACCCGACACACATTACATCTTAGCGGAATCATGAATTGATTTTCGTTGACCTTTAATTCTCCCTCGCCCTTCGTTCACTCGCTTAGAAAATATCATTCAATACCAATCGTTATCATGAGGCTTCTCTTGGGCCGCTTATAACCCCTCGATTCCCACGTGTATCGAGAAAATTGCCCCAATTTCCACTGGGTCTCGTTTCTCCGTATTTTGCGACCGAGCGAACTTCGACGTCGTCGCCCTGGGAGACGTAATATCCATTTCGTTACTTATATTTTTTCCACCCCCACCTTGCTTGACGCGACTTTTCATCATAGCGGGATTAAATGAAATCTGTCCCCTCCTCTCGTCTACCCTGTAAACTTTCTTGCAATAAATACGATTCTTCCGCTTCTAATGCGCTTTTGAATTTCCTTCTTCCATCTTCCCAGAATTTCCAATCATTCTGTACGAGGTGCCTCATGAAAAGAGAGGTATTTTCCTGCGTTGTCTCATTCCGCCCCCAATATTTCCTCTTATACTCGTTTCCACCCCACCTCTGGCGTGCAGTACATCCCCTATTTTTTTCCACCCCCTTCACAATTCCAATGCTTGAGTGCGTATCAACTCCACCACGCTTGCTTCAATCCCAGCTCCAATCCTCCCCTCACATCTTCTTTTGGACCCCCTTCTTGACAGAAATTATACTCTATTCTTCCCACTTAACTGCTTCTTGGTCACATCATATCCAATAACTTCGATTTTCGCAGGTGAATTCTCTCACTCCCACATGCATAACTTCCCCGGCCATCTCTCGAAAGAAATCTCTTCTCCCTCACGGCCAAACATGCCTACTTTACCGTTCCTCTATTTCTTTGCTGATTATTTTTTTCATTTGTCTTTCCCAGAGCTTTTTATCAATCTTATATGCCGGCCTACCTATAGAAGTTCTTATTTTCCGATACATTTTCTCGAGCTTACTTAACTCAAAATTAACTGAAGTAAGTCACTACCTGCTGAAATTTCCATGGCTTTCTACGTGTTTGGATTTTAATTTTATAGCTATTCATTCTCATTTAGGTCTTCGATGGTTCGACAGTCACCCCTGCAATCCTATCCACATGGGAAAGTGTTTGAGGTGATGACATAGCATGGCGTGCATCAATAAGTGGTTCGTTGAACAGCATTGTTTTATTTCCCAATCTATCATTATTTTTCACGATTCTCTCAGCTGGTTAACTTCAAACATTTTTCAATCCACCCAACTGTCCCCCATTCCTAAGTGGAACATCCCGCTTGTCTTTCCACGAAAGCCTTCTGCATTCCAATTTATCCAGAAATCCTAGTTTTCCTCCTCCTTCTATTAAACTTCTTACCGCCAGCTCTACTTTTAGCATCTGTTAGTATTTGATCCATCGTCCAAACCATCTATCTCCTCCGTATCTTGTAACAGTAGTTACATATAATTATAAGAAAATTATACCTCGTTTATTTGATAAAATCTTTATTTTTCAAAGGATTGGTGACTCGATAAGCCTTTTTCGACCTAAATTTGCCAAGAGTTGAGCGATGAATTACTTCTCGATTCTTTTCCCGCCTATCTGAGCTACTTATGCCACTGACCACATTGTTATATGACGCGTAAGATACATCTAATGGGTAACGAAGGGTAGGGAGCGTAATGCGTAACGAATCTGACTTCTGATTACGTCATCTATTGTGAAGCATTCCTCTTTTTCATTATCATGGCTGTCTTGAGCTTTCCACTTTTTACGATTCTTCACAGATACATTTTTCATCAAATATCCACGATTTGGAAAAATAAAACAGTATTAGTCTCCAAATCATGTCGAAAGGTAGGTAGTGATAAATTGGTTTCAGCGATAAAAGAAGAACAGTGGTGATGACGTCGATCAAAATTTATTTTAAAAATTTCTTATTTTCGTAGAAGTGCATCCAGTATTACGCCTCATATGTTTTCTAAAGTCATCAGTCCAATATTATTACAGCCTCACTGTTTACAATGATGTGTTGATGAGCTCGTATATTACTGTACCGTGGAATGAGTTCACGCACAGGAAATAGCAATGCGGATATTTCTGTGACTTTTGCTTTGAAATTGAGGTGATAATATATTTACTAATACCTCGGCAAATTCCTAAACAGCTTGCTGCTGATATGCCCGATAGCCAGCTGCACTATTTAAGGAAAGGAAAATAATGAGAATGAGTTTTTACAGAAAGTACGGGACTGAATTTTTCGCGGGCATCGGTATTTCTATTACATTATATTAATTACCTTCTGGAGAATTTAAATAAGATTTTTTTGTCTATAAATGGAGAGAAATTCTCAGCATTCCTGTTGAATCGGGCTGTTTAACTAGGGATAATGGCTATGACGGAAAAGTACATCTAAAATCTGCCAATACAGTGTAGCACTATAGGCATTTCGTGGGACTACTAAATATGAGCGGTTATTAAGAGTCGAATGAGCAAATTACATAATATTGCTGCGTGAATGAAGACAAACGCTTCACTATCTCAGTTTAATTTCCTGATGAAGAAGTTCTTCGAAATACTGTGAAGCAAGAATTGAAAATATATTTTTTAAACCTACGTATTATGCAAACTTCATTCCTCGGCCACTTTTTTATTGGACTTCATATGCACGTTTGATGTAACTTCAACTCGATGTTGTTGTGAAAATCTTTAACTTCATGCTTTGATAAGGGCCTCTAAGAGGTCAAAGTTGCTGTATTCACTCTTCACTTGCCTTGGTTTATACCTTGACTTTCTACGTTTGAGCATATCATCCCGAAAATTATCCTATGTGAGTTAGTGTGTTTTTTCATGCGGTGTGTGCGTGTTAGTGTCAAGGATTGCCGGTTGAGGGGCTGTATTTGGTCCCTGAGGTCACTTGCTCCATCCCCGCAAACCAAGACGGTATACCCGGGTCGATGCAAAATGGGCGAGTTTAATACGTTACGGCTTTTGGAGCATTTCCATATTCTTTTCCACAGCCAAAAATAATGAAATGGAATCAATCAGTTACTTTTTTCATTTTGACTATTCACTTGCTTCTTTTGGATAATTGCTACGTTTCCACAGCCCTATCCACCTTTTTCTACTGCGAAAGAAACTATATCTCGAGAGGTTAATGACTATAGACATACTTTCTATCATCCAAAGCAACGTGTGGTCGTTTAATCTCGGTTTCCCGTCCATTATTTACGATCTCCCCAGTTTCCTGGCGAAAGAAGGCTCCTCATGCATATAATCGTAGACCGCTGGGTTGTACTTCAAATAACCTGGACAAAGGTCATGAGTATCAAGCAAATCCTTTAGTAAACACACCTAACTATCGGTAAGATATCATTTCCTCATTTTTCTCAGGAATCTGAATTTGTTTGTTCTTATCGCCATTCAATTGATTTTATTTCGCTTATTTTAAGATGAGTTTATGACAAAATGAGGGGATGAAATAGAAAGCTATTTCGTCCCTTGGTTGATGAATAAGGTCGACTACATGATACTTCTTATATCATTAAATCACATAGTTCTGAATACTTTAAAGAAGTTATCACATTCAGAGGATTTACATTGATTGAATCCGTAAAAAAATTTAAATTAATACGGCATCGTTAATGCACGAATCAATGCAGTTTCTCTCGGAATATTGAACACGAGTTATTTGAGGTAAAAATAGGTGATGTAAGAAACAATTACTTGACACGGTTAATATTTCGATAAAGATAAGTTTTTTTTTTGATAATCAAGTTGGTAGGCTAGTTGGAGTATCAGTAATGCCGTAAGGAACGGTGAATTGGATGTATTTATTAATATTGATACATCATCCCTTTTTTTAAATCAGTTTTAAGTTGTGGAGCAATAATATAAGTACTTAACGGGTAACATTTTTAGTTTACTCGTCTAGGTAAGCTTTGCTCAACTGGCGGTCATACTATCATATTAATGTTAATTGTATTACTTAATTAAAAATGCATTTTTTGTAGTTACCTCTGTATTATTGAATTATAAGATCTTATGAAGGTATTGTGAAAGCCATATCAAGTTTTTTCAATGACATTATATTAATCCGTTAGAGAGAAATGGTAATGGGCCTCGTATTCCTACCCGTTGTTACCTTTTTCATGTATTACATTCTCCCTTTCCATACGAACTCCTGCCGTAGCTCTCTATTGAACAAATTGTTTTCATTCTCAGAGACTGACATGCTAGCTCGTCCTGTTTTGAAAGCAATGCTTATTCAGGGACAGAACTTTACATTTATTTTCCTCGTACTTTGTGTCCATTGATGTCACCTATTTTGTTTCCATGTTCTTGTTTCTGCTTTTGCATCGTTGAGAGCTAGTGTTTGTTGAAAACGAAAGGCAATCCGCGGCAGTAGCTACGGAGGGAAAATTGTCTGATCAAATATGTTTGTTCTCTTATCACGTTCATCTGCAAATGTTTGTCCACCGGCTATCTTTCGCATTTTCTCTCTTTATGCTCAAATTAATGCACCAAACAATTTATCGAAATGTGGACTAAAGTCAAGAGCGGTCAACTCTTTGGCTTTGGTGACGGATAAATTTCATCGGCAAATGAGGCAGCAAAGTTTGCGTGGGAATACTAAACTCTGAAAACGTATACTCCATGCATCGTTTGCTCCCTCACGGTTAAAAGGGAAGCGTTCTATTTGACAAAGTGACTTTGGAGGTGATTTCACCATTATTCATACTTGATCAGCGTATTCACTTCTTTGCCTGATCTACTGACTCCTAGTCTCCTCATATCAGCATTGCTGGTATCGTTGCGTAAGAAAAAATATTATACCTCCATGCTAATGCTTAACTTTACGTTGAGGTTTCCGGTTTACCATTACGATTTATTTATTATTAAGTCGTACTGGAATATAAGCAGGGTATAATACGCGATGAACTGAAAAAGCAAATAGTTAACCTTAGCCAAATCATTAATTCAGATAACCAAAGTTAAAATGTCAATGGCATAACTGAGTTTCATATTGCCATATGTGCAAAGGAGTAGATAGCCACATCATTAGTTTTCATGCGAAATATTTTATCCTTTAATATAATTTTTTACTGACTTAAGATTCTGCTTTTTGAAGCACGAATAATTTTTTCCAAATATTTTCCTGCACTATTTCAACTGTATTAATGTATGCTTTAAAAAAAAATATAATTCGCTTCTAACATCAGCCATTCTAATGGAGTAATCAATTTTGCATTGCTGTGTAGATATGGATACCAAAATAATGTTTGCGGTTCTTCTTTTCCATCTAGTTCTTGAGGAGGTTCACCTAAGGTGTCAAATTTGTCAGTGAGGTACGAATGTCGTCGCAGTTTTGCTTGATGAACTCTAGTTAAATACTAGAAAACCTGAATGAGTTGTTGTTTTTTTCAATAATTTAGCTCCGTCTCATTACTCCTTTATCTTTTTTCCCAAGCTCTCTCCCACCTTATTTCAGCCTTAGAAAAGCCCTCGAGTATTGCTGGATGTGGGTTTTCATCCTCCTGTATTCTTGATTTATGTGCTTCCTTTACTCTCGTTCGTACTTCACTTTCGTCTTTCTCCATTCTTGGCCCCTCATTTCACACACCCTCTTCCTCTTTAGCTATTTTGCTTTATATCTTCATTTCTAACTCTCCGTCTGGCGCATACCTCCGTTAACTCGCTCTTTAATCGTTTAATTGTTGACTTTTCTCGATTTCCTTCCTATTAAGTTTGTTCTGTCTTCAGGGAATCGTTTTCTTCCCCGTCCTCCTTGCGCCCCTCCTCCCCGAAGTCTGGCCAATAAATATTATTGATACCTGTTATTCGATTCCTTCCCCACGTAGTTGTTTACACTTTCTCTCCGCCCTGGGCGCGTCTCGTTTTTGTTATTCCTCTCCCAGGTTTGCTTTCTGCTGTCTTATCGTAATTATCGTTCAACTTTGAAGAAACTTCTCCTTAGTTTTATCCATTTTTAACACGACTTAAGCCGTCATGGAGGTCTGTAAGTAACCTCCAAGCATAGCTACGGGCTGCTCTTGAAACATATTAAGAATTGTGAGAGGAATTGGAGGCAGACAAGCTGTTATTTTTGACCACCGGTGCGCAATGAAATGGTTAACATATTAGCATTTCGGAGTTTTGGATAATTGTGTAACATGGTGTTATGTGAGTTAAAACTGGACATTAAATTTACTGTTACTTAGGCGCAGCTATGACTTAATAAATGAATCCATCAATTGAACTCTGCTTATAGTTATCATTAGCCGTGTCGTGTTCGGGAGAATTGTTGTAAAACGTCTGCCCTCTGTCTTGCATGTTAACTGATCACATTTCATGATCTAATTTCCTATTTCGTTTGAAGTATCTTACAATATTCTGGTATTCATAGAAAGCGCATCGGATTGAGTGTTCTTTAAAGTGGTAATTTAAGTGGAAGGAAACTTTGACTCCTGAATTTAAACTGACGATTAGCTATTGGATTGTTGCTCTTTTATTTCTGCCTATGCGCGGAGAACTTTAGTAGAAAGTTAGAATCCCTTTTCTTTGTTTTTTTTGCTTTTACTCAGTCTACGGTGCGTGTCTTTATGTTTTCTGTTTCCTGATCCTCGCTCCTCCCATATTCGCCTCTCCTCGATGTGGACTTCGTCCTCGTCTGCAAATCTCTCGGGCTCTGCAACTTCTCCCTTACTTTCCTCCCATCCCTGTCCCCTATTCTAGTTGGTTGCCACTACTTTGTTAATTTGTCCATTGCATCACTTTGTTTTCCCTGTGGCTAATGCCTATCTCTCGTGCCGACAACTGGACTTTCACTCACGCAAAAAAGTTTTCACTGTGTGTTTGGACCTCGAGTAGAGAGGATATTGGTCCACTGGTCGTGCCTTTTGTGCGAGAGTCAAGCCGGAAAGTTGATTCCTAATCCTCCACCTGACATTATTTTTTTTCGTAACAGTTTTGTACCCAATATCTTCCGCCGTTCACTCTCCGAACGGAATAAAGGGGAAGAGTGGGCCACTTCTTTTAAACCACCATTAAACGCAGCCAATGCTCCAAATTTTAACCATGTACATTTCCTTCAGTCTATAAAACTATAATCTAAAACAATAAATCTTCCACCAATATCCTTTGCAATGTCATTATATTACGTCGGCAGTAAATATATAGCGGGGATTATGAAAACTAAAGATTTCATTCCATTTAATAATTCTTGTTACACAGTTTTATATACACTTCCCTTTGTCTTCACGAAAGCACTTGGCCATTTAGCATTAATATATAAATTCTACATATCAGGTACATTATCTAGACATTTTAAGTGCCAATGAAAAAATTGGTCACTTAAAATTCCTTAATTCCTATATATCAGTGACATAAACTAAAACTTCTAGATATTTCGTTTTCTAAAGGTACCTAACATTGAGATCAAAATTAGGATTTTTTCTCTTATTTTACCTGGAAAGTTGTTTAATTATGTTATTGGAAGCATGCATGTAGAAAGGTGGCAGAGAGTCTTAAAATCAATGGAACTTCTGAAAGTTATATCTAAGTATTCTTTTTACATCCGTACATCCTCCTATTTTTATTCCGGCATTCCTAAAAAAATAACCTGAAGAGGATATAAAATCTATCACTCTCTCCTGAGTCACACTTTTATTTCCGTCGGATCATCCACTCCTAATTGCCTGTTATCCCCTCTTCTGCAACTTGAGTCTCTCCTCTCGTGCTACTGCTTCGCGGGTTTGCAATTCTTCTTCTCTTCTCTTTCCTCAGACTCCCGGAAGAATCCCTTATCATTCTCCCAGCCTCCCTATCCATCTTCCGCACTTCCTCTTATGCTCATCCGTCCACTAAATCTCTTTCCCTGCACCCCAACCCATCGCCACTCCCCCAATCCGCACCAAAGTCAACGTCTCTCTCCCCCTTCTTCCTACATTCTTCCAGCGACATATCTCAGCGCGCAGACACAACCCAATCGTACCTTATCCCGCACATCCCTCTTCATTTCCTCTCCAATTCATCTTGTTCTTTCTCGGCCACCTCGCCGTCCTCCATGCACCGCTATTCTTTCAACTGCGCCTCTTTCTAATCCAAGGCTTTAAAGCTCCTGCCGTCCGGGAAGGAAGATATCATTTTTCCACGTTATTTACTTGAGGTCCACCTGTTATGTTTTACGTGAACTAATTTAAAATTGAGTCCTTAGAAATATGTTTGAGCTTTATAAATGGCTAATTTGTTAAAAAAAAACGGGAAAAGTACTAGAATATCGAGAGGAAATGGATAAGGGGGATAATTTTTCATTTCGCGATGATATGTGCCTATCAAGAAAACACAGTTCATTTTTAAGAAATATTTTTTTTTACGATTTATCCACTGAATCAGTATTTCATTATTTTATTTATGGCGCTGTAGTCAGTTTTGAAAACCATGCCATCAGGTTTTCAATTTCCGTATTCATGTTCGTTGGTCAGTCTCAGGTGATTTTTCACATCTCGATGGGAACTTTCCGTACTTCCAAATACTTTGTTTGAAGCAGAGTACCAAAATTTATGAATTATTCTCCGTCATTAGCCAATGTTGTAGTTTATGTTGCTGTTATTTGTATCAAGAGTTTGTTAGCCTTCACGTGCGTCGTGCGTTGGAGAGGCATTCTGAGAGTTCCTTGCCTCCTTGGTAAGTCCATTTTTTGGCTTCACTTCAAAGGTGTGGTTTTGTCGGAGACGTTGACGAGGAAGCGATTACACGGTGGACGGGAGCTTTCGGATTGAGGCAGAATGGTTAGCAGGGGGTGTGGCGAAGGAGCGTAAGGATGTGAAAGAAGAAGAGGTAGGAATAAGAGGGAGGAGGAGAGGGAGAAGGGTGGAGATGAGGAAGACTGACTCGACTTGAGTGGATAAAGATCGGATCGAAGCGCAGAGAGGGAAAGAAGAGAGCTGCCTCCTCGCGCCACTCCCTGCTTTCTTCTTCCCCTTTTCAGCATCCGCTGCTGTTCTTGCCAGGAATTACTAATATCCATAATTCTCCTCCCCCATCTTGGATTAATTCAATCAGTCGTTTGCCTGTATCAAAAAAGCTTATGGCTGAGGTTCATATCGAATCCATCGCGTGAAAGGCGGTGAAATTCACTTCTATCGTCTAGAGAAACATTTCCCTGTTCCGGGAATCGAACCAAGGACCTTTGGCTTTCTGGGCTATTGAACGAATTTTTATATTAAAGGTTTTGTTAAACAATGTATTAACAACTTACTTCTGCGATATTTTTGACGTCTTCGATTATGGTTTTAAAAATTATCGCTGAAGTAAGTTTATGAACTGTCTATCACAACTTTTTTTAAACAGGGATCATTCGACAGCAATTCCTATATTAAGCCTTTGTAGCTTTAACACTGTTTTAAAACGTTAATGACCAGTCGCCGAAACCATGTTTGGCTTGCCAAACGTTGACGATTGGCAACGGGAATTTCTGGTTTTTTAAATCTTGTGTGACGTATTTTTTTTACGTTAGTTGTCACGCTCATGCCTCTGTCTTGCTTTACACTCTGTTGTTACCTTTGGATCTTTCTTTTGTATAGAAAGATTTTTTGAAGGTGTTTCACATTACAGCAAACATTTCCAATCACGCGCATCAGTCGAGCCCCTATTATGGCTGAACCATTTGAATAAAATAGAAAGTAAGCGTATTAAATAGAATTTCTGCTGTTTAAAACATCTTTTTTCCCGACTTTCACAATAAATTTAATCCTGTTTTCATTTAGATGTAACTTTTTACTACCACGGCATTCTATTTTAAACTGAACACTATGTCATACGCGGTAAGATGATATTAAAGCTGAAGGTGATAAGTTCGCAGTTTTCACTGAGCGGTCCGTTGAATGTGGAGCAGTAAATGCCTTTCATTCATCATCACAATCTCCCTCTCATCAATTCTCTTCTCCTTTCGTGGTCTGGTCGTCTGGGGGCTATTTCTCCATCTCCTTTCCATTAAAGGAGATGGCTCACTCTCCCGCAAAAGGGACTCCCGTAAGTCCCTTCTATCTTCATGCCGTACTGGACTGGTGCTGGGGATGTTCTCCTTTTAAATTTGTAGAGAAATATAGATATATTAACAGTGTGAGAAACAGTTGTGGTGCTCCCTTGTGGGAATATGCCCTTCTTCTCCGGAGCTATTCTTGATCCTTCCTCTCTGTGCCGATCTACCTCTAATACACATACACAATAATTCGGCTCTTTCAACTCCTGCCATTTCACACCTCCTCACGGGGCGTTATTGCTCTCCCCGTGGTCAAGGTCTAGAGGTACTAATTGCACAGTTGCGAATCCGAAAATGGCGGTAGAACTGACCAAAACATTTAACTGCGCGCTATTCTGAGCTTTTAAGTGCCTTTCCAATAGACATTGGCCAGGTTTTTTTTATCAAACGAGATAGTGATTCAAAAGCCTTCCCAATGATCCAGCTGTGATGACCCAATGATTGCACTCGATATGCAGAGAATCTACGCTCGGTAGCGTCGCCACCTAAGGTGATGTGGAACTAATGCGGATCGATCATCGTTTTCTAAAGCAGGGATCTCCAGGTTTCTATGTACATGGGGTTGAATTACAAAGTTCAATACATTGGCCGTACTGTAAAGCTTAAATCGGATGACTTGTATTTTGGATCTTTGGATCATACCTCTAATTTATGTAAGTCGTTGCACGCATCAGTATGCCTCTTTGTGAGTAACGTGGACGGGATTATAATTCCCCCGGGCATCTTACAGATGCTGCATAGATAGATATGCTTTAAGTAGATGTTAGGTGATTTTTATGTTCTTTTTTTACAGGATCTAATTGAAAGTGGGAGAATATGCAGTGATTTCTGGTACAAAAAAATCATTAAAAGCAGGGGATCGGGTTGGTGTGGTGGTTAGAGTGCTGGCATCCCGCCCGGCAGGCTCGGGTTCAAATCCCGGCAGTGGCAGAGAATTTTCAGAGACTGCCCGATCCCTGCTTGAGTGTTTTGTGGAGGACATTTCAAGCGCAACAATCTGTCCGTCGGATGGGACGTTAAGCCGTGGTCCCCTTGGCGCCTTTCGTTAAGAGCAGGCTAATGCCGACTCCAGGTTTCTCTCCACCCTTCTTTCCATACCGTTCCCTCATGGCGCAAATGACCTCAGCTGTCGGTCGCCTCCTCCAAATACCATACCATCATCAAAAGCAGAGCCAAGCAACTAATGGGGAATTATTTCCTTGATTCCGAATATTGAGCCTCAAGCTGCGCGACACTTCTCGAGGTATCATGTCTTGATTCTTATTTGCGCAACGTGCTGAGAGACAGGTTTGAAGCTTTCCCCTGTCCTCTATTCGTCATTCTCCTACCCTTCACTCCCCTTTTCACCCGCATACCCGCAATTTTCTCCAATATTTCCTTTCTCCAAAGCTTTTCACCCCTCACCCATGGTTTTTTTCGCAATTTCCTTTCTCCATTTCACTCACGCCCCGCCTGTTTTTATTCTACCGACTTCATTGTCTATTCCGTCCTTTTTTTAGTCTGTTATTTTCGTTATCCTTATTCTCTTAGTTTTTTCACGATTTCTTGCCCTTTAGACTATAAAATCTGAGACACTTTATTGTTTTTCTCTTCATTCTATTGTCATATCCTCGTTTAGTTTGACGTTTTTATCTATTGGTTTATTTCAGCAACTCCTTCGTTCAATTGTATTAGGCTCAACTATGTGGAAGTTAATACTCGAAAATGAAAAGGAGACTTCATTGATTTCCACTAATTTATTTTTAGCGTAAGACATGTTTCGAACCATAGAGGTCATTATCATAATGACCTTTATGGTTCGAGGGAGAAAGGCTGATAAAGAGAGGGATGGAGAGGATCGGTGTCGCGCGACGAGACGGGGGACTCGACGGACGATGGGAAACAAAAGACGGAGGTGACGAAAGAGTGACGGATGAGGCATCGAATTGGGGTGAGGGACTTTGAATGGCGAATGCAAACGAAATAAAAGAGAGCAAAGAAAAATAGAACAGCGGCGTAATGGATATGGAATAGTCATGTAATTTACGGAAAAAAATAGTTGGACATATTAACTTTAGGAATACTTCAAAAAAAGAAAATGAATGTTATGCGGGGAAATAATGTGGTATAATAACCTCTATATACCGATAAAGGTATAATGACCTCTATGGTTCGAAACATGTCGTACGGACAAAATAAATTAGTGGAAATCGACGAAGTCTCCTTTTCGTGCGTAGGTTTCCGCGGCGTTGTTCACGATGACTGCGGCTGGAGAAACCGAAAATTAGCAGTCGAAGTCTCCTTTTCATTATCAGAAACTCTTATAGCACTCGAATGTCCGCATCAATCGGCATTATCTTTTTTAATCTCTTGTACTCCCTTATATGCCGTCCTTTGCATTTTGTCCGTGGTCAGTGGAAGAGCACCATGTATAACACAAGTTGATCTTTATGTCTTGCATCATGGACCTGCTCTGTGCTGCATTAACGCATTATTTCCCCGCATACCATTCATTTTCTTTTTTTGAAGTATTCCTTAAGTTAATATGTCTAATTATTTTTTTCGTAAATTACATGACTATTCCATATCCATTACGCCGCTATTCTATTTTCCTTTGCTCTCTTTAATTTCGTTTGAATTCGCCATTCAAAGTCCCTCACCCCAATTTGATGCCTCATCCGTCACTCTTTCGTCACCTCCGTCTTTTGTCTCCCATCGTCCATCGAGTCCCCCGTCGCGTCACGCGACATCGATCCTCTCCATCCCTCTCTTCATCAGCCTTTTTCCCTCCTCCTTTCGTCTCTCTCCCTCCCCTCTCTCCCCTTAGCACCCTATCCACGTTTTCATCACCTTCCCTCATCTCTCAAATCCTCTTTATCTTGCTGAAATCATCTCTTGCAATTTTCACGATTATGAAATTTAGTACGACCTTGGTTCCGTTGTTACTACATCATATTCCAGGTGTAGGATGGTACGACCTTTTTCTACCTTGAAGATTATGTAGTAATATGTATAAGATGGTGTAGTAACCTAAGTAGTAATATAACTTATTCCGACCTAAGTTTCGATGTTACTATATCATCTTAAAGGTGAAAAATGTTTCGACCATTTTGTACCTTTTAAGATGATGTAGTAATATTGAAACATAGAACGGCATAAATTTTATAATCGTTGAAAATTGCATGTGAATATTTTAATAAGGAAAAATTCAACTCCACGACGACTGGATCTTCTGGTATAATTCTTTTTGCCTTGATTTTCTTCCCTTTTTTCCAGTTATTATGCATCTGCCTCTCACAACCTCTCTCCTCCCTTCCATACCTATCTCCTTCTATTTCTCACACTCTCTTTCTTTTACTCCGCTCCTCACCCACTCACCCTCACGCCCCGAATAATGTTCCCTGTCATCTGTCTTCTTGTAACATCGCCGAAACTTATTTCGGAGTAAGAGCTGCGTCCCTTGATTTTAACTTCATACTTTCCTGTTCTCCTTCTTCCTCGCTCCTTGCTTAGAATTGTCATTGATTTAAGTTAAGAATGGATTTTTAGTCGGGGTACCGTTGTGATTATTGAGTCAAATATTTTCTTATAGCCCACTGCTGTTTTCTACTCCATGTTCTGCAGGGTTTAAACAGCGTAGCCTACTTAACTTAAAAACCTCTGCCGTTTATACTTTATGGCATTTGACTGCATGCAGAGCAATGGTTGGTACCGTCGATTATAGTCTTTTTTATTTGCAGCGAAAACTGAGTTATTGATAGAGGTATAAAAAGTTTTACCTCTGTGACTTGTCGTCAGTTTTTGTGTCATTTAACCGTGCATACTTTTAAGGTATTCAAAAATCAGAAACTCAGGTCAAACTCAGAAAGAGTTTCAAATTTTGTTCGACCATACTACCAAAATATAATTTAGGAATGTTTATGAAATTATAATCAGCCGTTATTTATGATTCACTAAAGTTCAGTAAAGCTCTGATGAAACTTGAATTTATAAATTAATGATGGCTTTTGAAATATTTTATGCGGTTACATAAGAACGGAAAGAGAGAGGTAATAATTGGCAGCAAAATAATTTCAATCGGCTCAAATTCTTTGGACCACCTGTTATTCGACCAACGTAAATGTAACGGCCGCATTCCTATGTGCTGTTTCCTGTAAACCATTCCGCTTTGAAGGAGTAATTTTCTCCAACAGGCTATTTTTGTGCTAATGGATGGCGCTTCAAACATCAAATGAACTCGAGATATTCTTTGCGTTTAATTGATGAAATACAGTCGGACGGACCCTGGAGGGTCAAAATTAATGTTCGCGGTGAGAGCCACGCCATCCATCAGGAGTTGTCTCCCGAGCGGCAATAGCTGTTGCGTTTCCTATCTCCACAAAAGAAGACTAACCACTCAAACACAGGAAAACAAAGTCCGTATTTGAATACTCCCCGCTGTTGCATAGCGGTTAAATCCTCTCAATTCTTTCCTCGATGTATTTCCTCCTTTAAATACGTTTTCCTCTGCTTCCATTTCTATGGAAATGATGATGTTTTGGTCAGGCTTTCCATTCAGCCTGTGCCACTTAGCTGGCCAACGTAGCGTTTTTCAGCTGCGGAGTCATCGGAGAGGATCTCCCGTCGTTGATTCTCTTGAGGGTCCTTCACCTCCGTCTCTTCTTAGGCGGAAGATCCTCTTCCTTGCCTGTAGATGAGCATGGTCTTTTATGCTTGTCGTAGGCAGACGGCTTATCTGCTGCTATTCTCCTGTTTTAAAATGTGGAGATGCCGGGGATCGAACCCGGGACCTTTCACATTTCTATGGCTACCTGTTCATTTCCTTTATATATGATACCTCTTAATCACATCACTGCCATGCCCATCTCCATTCACATCTATTCTCTATTTAACCGCATTTGTTTATTCTCCCTCTTCCATGGTAGTAGCGTCTCTTCTTATTTCGGCTAAACAGTCCCAATCCAAGTGCTTAATATCATGATTTTCTTCTTCTAATGTATATATTTTCACGCTCGATAGCTTAATACTCCGATATCAATCAAATGGTCTTACTATCATGTGATTTTGAGAAATACCTGCGTTTATAAAAACTTTGATTATTTTCCATTCTCTTTCTTTCCACCGATAAAAATTGTTTCTCAAAAATTTGATTAATAGCTTTTTAAATTTCCATCGTATATCACTTCTCACCGTTTTGCTTCCATGATAATCATATATCATTATAACCCGATAGTAAAATCCCATCTACCAATGTTATATTTCACCGCATCATTACTCTTTTTCTAGCTTTTCTTCGAACTCTATTTTTCCTTTTCATCCACCCCATCTTCAGTTAAAATTCTTGTTCCCTCAGAACTCCATCCAGCTACTTCACCTACCCTTCTTATCTACCTCTACCATTTCGAAGGGTTATCAAGTCTCACCGCCTGACGCTTCTCCATTTGTCACCCCTTTTGTCCCTCCCACTGTCTCTTCCCAGTCTGTCCTTCACAATCATTTCACGTTCAAACTAAACGGCCTCGCTTCAACACGCAATTCATCTGAGTGGTTTGCTCTACCGTATTCTCGTGCTTGCTTTAAAATTTGCCTTTCTAACAGCCTGGGAAGGAGAAGTAAATTACTCCAATTTTTCCTTTCGTGTAATATCTATTGGTGCCAAAATATATTTTGAATGGAACGCATGTCACTGATCTCACACAGCTCCAAGAAAATTAGTGCCTGAATGAGCCTTTCGGAATTCAAGTCACTCACTCCCCATAGGTCCTCAGCAGGATATTTCGCAGCTTTTCGTGGAATGTACTGGTCTTATTTGTGGTGTATTGTTTTAAATAAATATTAGTTTTGTTATATTGCACAGTTTCTTATAAGTAAAGTCATTTTTGTGGGGAAGAATGTTTTACTTCTAATACGGGGGGGGGGGGGGGGGGGTTGGATTGTAATTACGGTATGGGGCTCACGATAGTTAAGAGAGTTTTTTATCTCATCTTCAAAGCTTTGTTTTTATCCTCCGTCTATTTTTCCTTAAAATTTTTAGCACCATTATTTCATCAAAGACATCATAATCATCTCCGGAGCCGTTATAAGGGTTTCATTTAGAAAATCAAGTACTGGTAGGCATATTTTTTCACAGTAGGTAATAATGATATTTATACTTCAAGTTGGAGTTAATTTAGGAAATTTACGAAGGCGATAAAATCATGAGGAAAATCATTTCTCATTACTAGTACTCATTTGTAATTTCTTTTTCGCTGAGGATGACATCTTCGGGTGACTTCCAGGATTGCCTTAAGCCTATTTCCATAAAAATATTTTTCATCTCCAAATAATTTAATTTTTTTTCTATCAATTTAATTATAAATGTTGCATGTTTCAGATACATGGCTGCAGTGGAGATATAAATGGAGGATATAGAAACAGGGGTAATTCACGGAGTACTTCGTTAACTAGCATGAGAGTATTTTAACCCTACTCATTTCCCAACTCATTTTTAGAATCCAATCATTCCCCAGTAGGATTCATTCGGTTAGCTAATATCAATTTCAGTTCCTTGTGAAATGGGGAAAAAAAACGTTCTGCCGCGCCTTTATTTGCATAAGAAACATGTCACCACAAGTGCTTGTCAAACAAGGAGGTCGATAGGATATCTTCTTAGATATTTGTTAGGAAATATTTACTCGGATGTCAGCTTATCGCAATTCAATCTAAGTGAAATAGTTATTTTATAACGTATTCTTTAGAAAACTCTTTTTTTGTGATTTAAGGAAGAGGGGGAATGTTATTTACAGTATTAAAGGTGTCATTTTCGTGGTACTTCTTATGTTAAAAGCTGCGTGTGACTATGGGATACGCATTTTAAATTTTTATTGTATAGAATTTAATCGACGATGACATTCCAGGCTAAATACTGTGACAAAACTTTTATATCGTACCTCATACTCCTGTTCTCGCGATAAATTTATAGTGGGTGCCTATTGGGATAATGAAGACATGTGATCCCTCTCACTTTAAGTGTACCCAGTGCAACTCATTTAATTTTATACCAACTTAAGGATGACAGCTCTAAGTGACCTATTGTGTATTAAATTGTACGAAGTAGTAATTATAATCGGAATGGAAATCCAATAGAGAAGTTGCCGAAGAAACCGCGGATGAATCAGATGCTGTAGTTAAATTTGAAAATATTTCGAAATCACTTATTCAATCCAAAAACATCCTGCCTAGCTAATTTATTGCTTTTCACCACTGATCATTTACTCGTTAATTTATTTTGTCCCTAGTTAATGCTAACATTTCCTTTTAGGTATGCACTGTTATCATGGTTGAATTTTTTTATAAATAACATCGTACATGATGGAAAGTATGTGGTTTGTAAAATATTTATTTTTTGGCTATTATATTGTGGTAGGTGATAAGTATATATTTGGAGTCGTGTATTTTATCCTGTATTATGTAAAACTATCTGAAATCGTATTTAAAGTTTACTTCTACCTTGTCTTTGATTTTGATTGGACAAAAAGGTAACGAAAAACAGCCTGTTTATTGGTCGTAGTCTTATCCGTTAAAAATTACATTTTTTCAGTGGTTAAGTAGGCATGTGGACCAATTTCCATTTCAAGAGGCATGTATAAATTTGCGTTAGATGAGTACGGATGATATAGCTATAATCCATTAATAGTGTATTAACCAAAAGTTGGGCTCAAAATGAAAATTTATGTGTAGTAAAATTATTTAACGGAAGACCCTGGCCTTCGCAATGCATCGAGTTCGTTTTTCGCCTTTACTGTTCAATAATCAAATTAATTCTGTACCGAAAGGTATTCATGATTGTGTCTAAGGAAAAATAGCTGGGGATTGTATAGCGCGTTACATACCTCTTAATATGTCTGCTAAGATATTGAATCCTGAGTGAAAGGGGGGACCCAGTCTATCCTCGCATCAACACCTAGCTCTGGCTGTGTCCTAACTCCCCTTCCTTAAATCTATTCTTTGCCGCTGTGTTCGTAATGCTTGTGCTATACAAGGTCCTCGCGTGAACATTTCCAAGTTTCATTTATATCAGCATCTTCGTTAGGCGAATGAATTATTTCCCTCTACCTTGAAAATATTTGATGCATTTTAATTTCGTTACCTCACGATAATTAGCATGATGAAGGAAAAGTATGGGTAGTGATCGAAGTTGCGAAAAATGTAATCGTTAGAGCGTAGTTTGAATTGATTCACCAATAAATCCAATAAAGTTATTTACCAAAAAAGTTAGTTATGATTTCAAATCATTTTTTCTGCACCAACACTGTTTGCATTACTATGCATTGGCAATTTTAAGGCTTATGCTTACAAGCCATTGAGGGAGTTGATATCCCGTGCCATTTCCTGTTTACGTGGTAAACGTGGATTTTGATGAGCTGTCTAAATATTTTCTTCCGCGAAACAGACGTCGCACAGTGGGCGGAAATCGGAAAAAGCCGGACAAAATTACAAAATGGCTTTTTTTGAGGTATAAACTTGAAACTTCGCAGGTATACTCAGAAATGATTGAAATTTATGGATATGTACTTCATTTGACTTAGATCCTACCCGTAACTGAGATACAGAGGCTCAAACGTGAGCAAATTTCCATAAAAACGCCCGTCTTCAATTTTCTCTGAAAATCTTCCAAAGTAAGTGGATGGTGAAGTTATGGGTGGATTCTTGCGAAATAAAAAACCACATAATCTGTTGGCATGGTGTTTTTTCTTTAATATTCCGTAATCTTAAAGAATACCGTCCAGAAATTCTTACCGTGCAGTAACAAAATGGCGGATACTGTTTTTCGACAAAGTTTTACATTTAGGTAGAGTTTCAAATAGGTTTTCGGCAAGGTCGCGCGGAGTAACTTATATGAGAGCATTTGTTGAAGATTTGTTAAGGTTTTTATGCAGTTTTCTTTGAAATAAGTTTGCGTCGCCGGAAATGACATTGATTTTTCGACCGCGCGGCAGGGTTCGTCTCCGCGCGTCGGGAGTTGGATTAGCCGCGACGCGGTAAGGTTATTGAAGCTGTATGGGTTTTAACGCTCACCATTCACCGTTTTTATGTTTTTCTTCAAGACACCGATTCTCAAATGGTCTACGGTGAACACAGTGGAGGTTTTTCATGCGATGTTATTGCACGTTTCATCGAAGTTGATTTCGTTTTCTTTGGATACGATCGAAGACAGGTATTTCAGGAATTCAGAAAACCAGAGAAAAAAATATCCTGACGCAAAGATTTTTTCTAATAATTACGATTCTATAATGTTGCGTTTACGCAACGCTGGGGATTAATGGCCTCGTTCAAACCTCGAAAAAGTGAGTTGTTTTCCTGGGACTCATACAAAAAGACCTACCAGAAAGATACCAGCTGAGACCCTTATACCTTCTTCACTCTCCGATCCCTTACCCTCAGGATTCTACTTCGAAAACGGTCGTTTTATGACACCGCGGAGTGGAGCCTTTGACCGTCTTAACGGGGGTATTTCCACGGGAACTTTTTAAAAATGTGTATCATACCCTCAGTTCTACTTTGACTTATAGATTACCATGTCTTTTACACATTTACCATACGTTCTTCCCCGTGTACTCATTAGGACATAGGATAACCATAGGTTCGACAAATTTATTATTTCTAAATTTTACATAGGCTCCATCCGCCACTCAATAGAAAATGCCAATGAAGTAATGAAATAATATTGGAATTGGGAAAAAAATTATTCACTCGGAAAAAAAAATATTTGCTGCATTATTTATCGCGGAGGCTGAATTTAGGACAAGACCCTGATGCTGTGAAATTTCTCAATGACTTCCTGACATACAAAAGTTGGCTCGCTGAATCCATAACATTTCCAGAATTTGTTATGCATCACTTCCCCGATACTTCAACGACAGCCGGTTGGTATTGTATTTTTCTAAAAATATATTCCTCTCAAATTGATTGAATTAAATAAAATTCCCCCTGTAGCTTCATGTTACAAAATTCATATTATATTTGCTATGCATTCCCGGGCGGCCAAAAAAATGTCGCACCTCATGTATAATATCACGCAGAAGAAAATTCAAACTTTAAAAACTACTTCTACTACTGCTGGGCTTGCTCTCGCGGCATCTGTGAGTTTGAGAGAGAGGGGAGACACTGCAGCAGCTCACCTAATTGCAGAAATAACAACTACGACCCCTACTCGGGCCATGAGAGTTCTTTCAAAGTGGAGGACGAGTGAAAAGGTCCACACTGAGATGACAGTGGAAGAGGCACTGTCATTGATGATTGCGTCTGAGTTGACCAAGAGTCAATATCGGTCTTTCCGTAGGACAGCTCGGAGCCATGGACACGATTTGTATCCCGGATACGACAGAATAGCGCTAACAAAAAAAGGACTTTTATAACGAAGGAATTAAAATAACCGAGACCATGTGCGAAGTAAACCTTCAAGCACCACTGACCCAAACCATATCGGGAACAATAGCCTGCTTAGCCACCACTTCCACCTCTCAAGAATTAAAATGTGTGGTGAACTACACATTAATCTCTAAGTACGGTTTTGATGGAAGTTTGGGCCACTCTCAATATAAACAAATGTGGCAACAAGTGGATGCTGTAGACGAATTCCTATTCATGAGTTCCCTTGTATCTCTTAGTTTGATTAACGACGCTACAGGTAACGACTCAAGTCTTATTTCCACTTTCTCTTGGTTAATTAAATTTATCTCTAAACTTTTGATAAAAAATTTAACTTCCACCAGAGGCACTTCTCACATCTGGGCTCTACAATTTTAGGTGACACTATCTGGGAAAACCCACGGCCGACGTCGACACGATTTTGTCATCCCATCCGCTTTAGGTGAAAAAAAGAGACGAAAGAAGTTACAAAATCAGAGACATTACCTATATTGAAAGGCAAGTGGATGGCGTTAATGATCAGGAATTTACACGATCAAGTTCTGTTTACTACTGACAATGATCAACGGAAAAGTCATGCTTATATTGCTCACCTTATTTTCCTAATTTTTTCTTAATCTTAAAACCCATATAATTTATTATCCTACAGGAAAGTATAGTCATTTCGAAATTAAGAAAAGCGATAGTTTTTAGTTTGCAACACACTGACGGACAGCTGAATCATGAGGTTCTAAATCTGCGGAGCAAGAAAGTCGGGTATGAATAACTTAGGAGATGTAAAATATCTTACACCTGATATCGATAAATATTCTGTTGGTTTGTGTACGCTGCACTGCCACATACGATTTTCTGAATGCATATTGTATATAACTAATAACTTCAGGCTTTACTTTGTGAAACCTCTCCACATTGGAAGTAAGGAAATAAAACTTTGTAAGGTTCACTGTTATTTAATTATGGGCACGATCCGGGTTTCGTAACTTGGTTACATCGTCAGGTCATCGTCAACCTGACGATGTAACCAAGTTACGAAACACGGGTCGTGCCCATAATTAAATAACAGTGAACCCTACAAAGTTTTATTTCCTTACTTCCAACATATTGTATATGTCGTATCGATTGGAATTTAAACAGTGTCATTTGATAATTTAAGCTTTAATTTATTTTAGTTAGGAAAGGAATGCTAAGAATTTTTTCAGCAAAAATTGGTAATATAAATTAAAATAACTATTTTGAAAAAGATGTTCGGGGATTTATTCAAAAACGTACTTACAGGCAAGTGGAAGTATGGAATCTCTACGCTTCAAAAACAAATTCAAGTCACTTTCAGAAATTCTGCGCACTCAAGAGAACTTAACTTTCCTACACCACAGTCAAAGTAGAACTGAGGCTTTGACACACGTTTTAAAAAAGCTAGAAGTTCCGATGAATTGTCTACCTAAACTACCCTATCTTCATCGTATCTGCTTCAACATCTTTCTAGTACTAACTGTAGGTGCCGAACATGAGATTGTCACGCGATCCATAATTTTCGTCCATAAAATTTAGATTATTTAGTTGCCATCAGATGTTATGCCCTAGCTTCATGATTAGTAGTTATGTTAAGTCACTGAACACTGTATTATTAGCCATATTTATGAACATTATTCTCTTCTTCTCAAGAAGAAAACATTTTATGGATATAAAGTAGAACTGAGGGTATGATACACATTTTTAAAAAGTTCCCGTTGAAATACCCCCGTTAAGACGGTCAAAGGCTCCACTCCGCGGTGTCATAAAACGACCGTTTTCGAAGTAGAATCCTGAGGGTAAGGGATCGGAGAGTGAAGAAGGTATAAGGGTCTCAGCTGGTATCTTTCTGGTAGGTCTTTTTGTATGAGTCCCAGGAAAACAACTCACTTTTTCGAGGTTTGAACGAGGCCATTAATCCCCAGCGTTGCGTAAACGCAACATTATAGAATCGTAATTATTAGAAAAAATCTTTGCGTCAGGATATTTTTTTCTCTGGTTTTCTGAATTCCTGAAATACCTGTCTTCGATCGTATCCAAAGAAAACGAAATCAACTTCGATGAAACGTGCAATAACATCGCATGAAAAACCTCCACTGTGTTCACCGTAGACCATTTGAGAATCGGTGTCTTGAAGAAAAACATAAAAACGGTGAATGGTGAGCGTTAAAACCCATACAGCTTCAATAACCTTACCGCGTCGCGGCTAATCCAACTCCCGACGCGCGGAGACGAACCCTGCCGCGCGGTCGAAAAATCAATGTCATTTCCGGCGACGCAAACTTATTTCAAAGAAAACTGCATAAAAACCTTAACAAATCTTCAACAAATGCTCTCATATAAGTTACTCCGCGCGACCTTGCCGAAAACCTATTTGAAACTCTACCTAAATGTAAAACTTTGTCGAAAAACAGTATCCGCCATTTTGTTACTGCACGGTAAGAATTTCTGGACGGTATTCTTTAAGATTACGGAATATTAAAGAAAAAACACCATGCCAACAGATTATGTGGTTTTTTATTTCGCAAGAATCCACCCATAACTTCACCATCCACTTACTTTGGAAGATTTTCAGAGAAAATTGAAGACGGGCGTTTTTATGGAAATTTGCTCACGTTTGAGCCTCTGTATCTCAGTTACGGGTAGGATCTAAGTCAAATGAAGTACATATCCATAAATTTCAATCATTTCTGAGTATACCTGCGAAGTTTCAAGTTTATACCTCAAAAAAAGCCATTTTGTAATTTTGTCCGGCTTTTTCCGATTTCCGCCCACTGTGCGTCGTTCCAGATGCCGTCCTTGAATAAACCATTCGGGGCATGCTGTACGGGGCCCTGTGAATCGGAAATCTGGCAAGGAGGCTGAGAGGGGAGAGTGGAGGCGGTCTCTGTACACATAAACATCTCTCTTACACTCTATCCCACTCCGTTGAGACTCGAGAGACATGCCGATCTGTAGTTGTGTCAGCGAGTGCACATGAACGAAATCCGCCAAGATTTCTAATGAATTTCTCCACCACAGCATCTCTCATTTACTCATTTATAACCTCCCTCTCTCCGCAGTGAATCTATCCCGGTACATATCTCTGCAAGTAATGTAGTTTTGAGTATAGACGACCGCGAGCGTAGGTATCTTTTGATGGTCTTCCGTTTCCACCCGCTATCCAAGCGGAGACTCCGCCTCCCACCGCCTTCTCTCAAGGCCGTTTTACACGGTAGGTACACGGTATTGCGCAATCTGACGTACGTTCGAAGGCGCAATCAAAACTGCGTTGTGTAAAGCGGTGAATTGCTAGAACACATGCGAGAATGCGTGGATGCGAGACGGCAAAATAGCCCCTGTTCTAATTTCGTTCATGCATTCGCGCAATTCCACGCCATTTTAGAAATCAATGCAGCTCTAACCTGCGCAATACCGTGCCCCGTGTAAAAAGATCTTCAAAATGCCTCGAGATGTCCTCAGTCACGTGCTCTGCATCTACACTCCTCCTCTGCTCCAAGATTCCTTTTGGTCTTCTCCATGTACATTTTCCCATCGATCTAAGTGTAGGCTTTCCGCGGAGGTTTTGATTGTAGGCAGTGATTCATCTGGATTGCCTTCCGCGTTGATCAAAAATTGTTGTTTATGGACATTTTAAAATTCGATATTTCGTCTTTGAAAATCTAATTATTGAAAAATGTCCATTTCTTCTTTAAAATTACTAAATTTTCTAACACATAGGGACAGAAAAACATTACCCAGTTTAAGTTTTTTTACAAATGATTGTGAAGTTAATTTACTTTTGTTATTTTTTGTTTTAATCAGTGTTAATTCCTCCTTTTTCAAGGAAAGGTATCTGTGCCGCATGATCTATCTTGAATGTAAGTGGTGCTGGTGGAATCTTCCCGTACTCTACGCTACTCCTCACTTACTTTTATGAGAGGGAGGGACATTGAACGTCTCACTTTCGCATGCATGGAAATAGGGTGGTTTCCTGTTATTTTTTTCGTCATGAAATTCGTCATGAAAAAATGTTTGACATAGCCGGAATTCAAACCCAGATCTCCCGATTGCCGGTCAGATGTGTTAGGCAGTCACACCACCAAGCCATTTTCTCAGAGTGACCGTCGGGATGGGTTTTACCGAACAAGATGTTGACGTCACAAGTCCACACTGTGGCATATGTGGCGAGGGTCGTGCTTACTACTGTCGCTTACTGAGCCACTGTCGGGGTGAAATACCCTTTATTTGTCGCTGGTCTGCGACGACGAATAAAATGGCTTGGTAGTGTAACTGGCTAACACACCTGACCGGCAATTTAGGGATCCGGGTTCGAATCCCGGCTAAGTCAAATATTTTTTAATGGCGAACTTCATCCGTTGGTGTATTTAATTTTGAAAGAATAACAGTTATTGATCCGCCAAAAGGGTTGATGGATGCAGAGGTTATGGGGACGTATGTAAAAGTTTTGAGTTTTGGCCCAACCGTGGAACTGTGATTTTTGTGGGCGTTGAGAAAAACATATTAGACTTTAGATGAGGCCTAAATAGTGAACGGATCACCTGAGTAAAAAATGGATTGCCCATCCCGTTCAAGGAGTGTTTCATTTCATTTTACATGGGGATTTAAATGTAAAATCAGATAACCCTCTAGGAATTTGTTATTGGATATGACATTTAGAATTCAGTTCTTATGTAACATTTGTAAACTTTGATAATTATTTTTACACCCGTATGGCGGAATTAGAGAACCCATTCAGAATTTCAGTTTTTTCCAATTTTGACGCTTTTCCCGGTAAATATTGAAAATAACCGAAGTGTAGAGTTGGAACTTTCGATGAGCATTAAATGTTTCATTGCCCAACTTTTCTCCGCCTATTTTGCTGCTTGGCTTTAGTAAAGTAGTATCTATATTTTTAGAAATTCTTTTTTAGACTATTTTTTCTTGAGCTATGAGCTCATTTTTCCTTTAGCTACAACGCTGAGAGTTTGATGAATATATCAGCGGCTTCTGTCTTCTGAGGAAATGCGTAAATAAAAGCGAAAGAAACTCGTATTTTAATTGCTAATTAGGCTGCCTGAATATATTCGCCGAGTTTTTAGTGCTAAAATAACGATCATCTACATCAAAAATTCCCCTCAGGAATCATTCTGGATGCTTGATTCATGAGTGCATTAACGGCGATAGATGCGCTGTTATTGATTTGGTGCTTTTGCCTTCCCGGTGATGCATGATTGCAGGAGTGTTATTGCGCTATTCACTCGATGTGTGAGGTTTTATGGCCATGGTCATCTGTTGTACCTCGTCACATGACTTCTCCATGGGCGTTTATGCCTTGCTCTTCGCAAGACTTACCAAAGTGTGGGTTGCTTCGCGTCGGGAGATCATGAATTTTCACGGACAGCTAAGCACTCATTCACGCAGTAACGTATTCCTCACCTGAGTCGGCGTCAAGAGAAGAATATAACCAAGAATGCTTCTACGAGGTCATTTATCTGGTGTCCGTATTCTTCCACTTGATTCTTCATTTTTAAACTAAATATTTCATTTCTACTCGTTTGAATCTTAAGACATATGCTAAATAACTTGGAAAAATTGCTGAAGAAAATAACTCAGCACTTTCTGCTAATTTTTACATCTCCACTTACCTTTCGAGTAAGATTTTTTAATGTTCGTAAAGCATGAGAATGGCGTTGAAATGAAAACCTAAATAGCACCATTTTTCATCATTAATTGCGTATAGGAATGAGAAAATTTAGATTTTCCCTACAGAAAACATTTTATTTTCGGGATTTGAGGTACGTTTTGTATGAAGATACGTATCTCAAGTTATAAATGCAAATTTTTAGGACGGAGAAATAGTTTAGTCCATTTACTGTGGAATTTTCTTGGGCGTATGGTTTAAATATGAATTTGAATCATTTATTATACTTTTATCAGAAGTTTTATGGGAGTGTTTTTCTCATGCACTAAGAGAAAAATAAAATGACTCCTTTATAAGCTTATGCTTGCGGTATATTCCTGGGTTCATTATCCATACGGAGGGTTTTAAGGCTTAAGTTCTTCTTCTTATAAGTAATCAACCCTTGGGTTGGTTTGCAGCAGTCATCCATTTCTGTCTGTCCTCCGCCAGCCTCTTTAGCTCCAGGTAGCTGTTACAGCCCCTGTACTTCATTACTTGGGTGATGTAGCTCAACCTCGGCCTTCCTCTGCCGCTCTTCCCCTCCACAGTGCCCTCTAATACTGTTTTTACCAATCCGTCATGTCTCAGTAAATGACTAACCCATTTATTTCTCCTTGCAGTTAGCATATTCCACAGGTCTGCTTTCACTCCCAGTCTGTCCAGTATTCCTTCATTCGTAACCCGGTCTACCCATGAAACTTTTAACATTCTACGGTAGCACCATAATTCAAAAGCATCAATTCTTTTTTTCTCTGCTGCTCCTATCGTCCAAGTTTCACTACCATAAAGCATTATGCTCCATACAAAAGTTTTGAGTAGATTCATCCTAATCTTGATACTCATGTATTTGAAACGTATATCTTTCTCTTCTTGTTGAAAGCTATTTTTGCCTGTTGTATTCTACTGCTAATTTCGCTTTTGCTTCTGGCATCCGTGGTGATCTTGCTTCCTAAATACGTGAATTCTTCTACATTGTTCAGCTGTGTATCACCCAAGGTTATATGTGCTGGTATTCCTGTTTTGCTTACAACGAGTGTCTTGGTTTTGGTCCTGCTTAACTTTAGATTGTATCTAGCCAGCGTGACTTCCACCTCCCTAAGCACTTCTTGTAGTTGGTCTTCACTTTCTGCCAAGACTGCTAAGTCGTCCGCAAAATATAGCTTATATATCCTCTGCCCATGGACCTTAATTCCTGCTTCCGGTAAGTTGCTCTCTGCCTCGTCCAGTGCTCTTTGTAGGTATAAGTTAAATAGCGCAGGTGACAATGAACATCCCTGTCTCACACCTTTTCTAATTTTGGCCTGCTGTTCATATTGTCCAAATCTCAGCACTGAAATTTCTTCTCTATAGAGACCCCAGATAATTCTTCTGTCTTTGTAATTTATCTTTGCTTCTTTCATTATGGTAAAGAGCTGCTTCCAATCAACACTATCAAAAGCTTTTTCAAGATCAACAAAAGCTATGTCGGTGTTCTTTTCTTTACTCAATCTTTTCTCTAGTATGATTCTAATGGCAAGTACTGCATCTCTGGTCCCTCGTCCTTTTCTAAATCCAAATTGGTCTTCGCTGAGGAGAGTTTCAACCTTATCTTCAATCCGGCTTAGTACAATGTTAGTCAGTATTTTAGAGGCATGTGTGACAAGGCTCAATGTGCGGTATTGTTCACATCTGTTGGCTGATGTTTTCTTTGGGATTGGTATCATTATACACTTTTGGTCGTCTGAGGAAATGTCACCTGTTTCGTAAATCCCACACACTAGTTGATATAGTGCATTATGTATTTCTTATCCAGTCATCTTCAATAATTCTGCTGGTATGTCATCTATGCCAGGTGCTTTATTATTCTTGAGTTTTGATAGAGCTTTGTCAAATTCTCCCCTCAGTATGCTGTCTTCTTCTTCTTCTTGATTGACTTCACCTTCGTTCTCAATCACTGTGCTTGTACTAATTGTCATATATCCATCAAATAACTCCTCGATGTATTGTTTCCACATTTTTCCCAATTCATCTTGTTCATAAATTATTTTGCCATTTTCGTTCCGTAGTCCATTGCTTCTAGTTTTATGATTTCCAAAGAATTGCTTCACTATTCCATAAGCCGAATCCATTTCATTACGTTTCATATGTTCTTCGACTTCTTGGCATTTTCCTTCCCAGAAGGCCTCTTTTGCTTTTATGGTTTCTCTGTTTATTTCGTTTCTGAGAGCCCTGTACTGTATTTGTGCTTCGACTGTATTATTATTTTTTAAAATTTCTTCTTTCTTAAATTTTTTATACAAGGTCAGCAGTTATCCATTGTTTCCTGTTAATCTGCCTCCGCTTGCCTTATACTACTTCTGCTGTTGTTAGCACTCTGTTTCTTATCATTTCCCATTTTTCGTTAATAGTCTTTGGCTTCTCAGTTCTTAGTTTATTTGTTTGTTCTTTGAATAAGGGAAGCACTTCTTTTTCTTTTAACTTTCCTACATCCCATTTAACTGCATACTTTGTTTGAAGCTTTTTAAACTTTAAATTACACTCTGATAAGACTAAATTGTGGTCGCTGTCAATATCTGGTCCGGCATAACTTCTGCTGTCTTTAATTTGGTTTCTAAATCTCTGCTTCACCAGTATATAATCAATCTGGTGTCTTCGTTGTCCATCTGGTGCTTTCCACGTGTACCTTCTGCGTGGGTGATGTTGATACCATGTATTTGTTATTATTAAATGATATCGGGAGCAGAACTCTACCAGTCGGTCATCTCTCTAATTTCTTTTGCCCAAACCAAAAGGTCCAACAATCATTCCTTCTCTTTCTTCTCCAACCGTGGCATTCCAGTCGCCCATGATGGCTTAAGTTAGTTAGTTACAAAAACATAGGCTGGATCGAAGCGAGCATGTAAAATTTTTCATATGTGTAATATTCAAATCATGTTTTTTTATTGACAGTGAATTTCACGAAAAGCATTCGAAAGAATGAGGCAGGTGCAAGTTTTCTAATATTTTCTGGCAACCTTCAATATCCATCGTTGGGATTCAATAGTTATATTTTTTTTGACTTGGCTAAAAAAACTTATATTTATCTCTTATAGATGGCCTAAATCGCTTCGAAGTGTCACATATGTTATATACTTCTCTCTCTCTCGCCTACACTTTGACCTAATTTTTTCCCTTCCAAAAGGCATATTTTTTTCTAACTCTCAGTTTTCATATTCACGAGGGATAATTTTTCCGCGTTGTTTATGATGCGGTGGAAATAAATGTATGCCGCATAAATCTGTGCCACCTTTATCATAACCCGTAAGACACACTGTGCTGGGCAGCGGAAGTTGTCTCTTCGAATGCACGCGATTTCATTTCCTTTTGGAGCGCAAATTATTTTTAGCTCTTCTATTAAAAGTTTGAATAATGGCCGCTGCAGTGGTGGGAATAAATAGCATCGAATCATGCTAGTGTTAATTAATAAATTGATTTACACCTCTCCAGAGCTCTTTTAAAAGGGTGTAATGCTTGTACTCCATAACACAAATCTCTGGCGACCCTTTCATTCTGGCCATAAATAATTGATATTGCATGTCTGGGAATGTATACGCTGTTTTCCTCGTTGCAAATGTTCGCCAAGTACGGAAATAAACTAATTTTATATTCTCATTTGGAGTTGTTCCATGAATGCTATTGCGACCTTGATATTCGTTTGACTGAATATTTTAGCCGTTCTTCCATCTAGTCTCCTGTCCATTTATGCCATAGTTACTTGACCGCAAGGAATGAGCGAGCATGGTGTATAGTGAATTCGCTTGTTTTGCCGTATCACCTTTTGATCGCTCTCGATTTGTTTCTCTTCGCTGAACTCTCGCAGATTCCTCTTTAGCTGAGCCAAGAGGAGTGATTTTTATTTTCATTTGTAAGGTAATCATGTCGTATGCCGCTATGAATTATGTCCAACTGAAACTATTGAGAGAAGAATGGTTGTTGTTTATCTCCTTCGGAAACGGTCACCGCTCGTAGTTGAATCATCAAAAGCTTTACTTTGTATGTAATCGAAATTGATGTTCATAATGAATGTCCTTTTCTGCAAGGAGGTCATTGCAGAATTATTATGAATCTTTCCAAAGTCTTCCAAAATTAACCTTAAGATTTTCATTTGCGTTTATAATGGAAGCGTTGACATGGGAAAGGTAGTGAGTCAAAAAAAAGCGAAATTTCGTTTTTTATGGCGAAAGTTGTAATGACATGGACAAGGTAGAAAGTCAGTTGGTACGACATATCAGTTGCAACGATTGTCGAAGTTTGTACACAACTATACCTAATCTTCACAATGTTGTCAAACTTCTTTCTTTCGTCTCCTGTAAAATTCACATTTTGCGACTTACTACCTTCCTCATTTCAACGCTTCAATTTTCTAGCCTATTACCTTAAAGAATGATTTTCCAATTTACCTCCGATTGATAGGTATCAGGAATAGTAAAGATTAAAAAAAATCCGACCTCAAGGGTCATTTCGCAACTTATTTCTAATTCGGAAAGGTATTTTAATATTTTAATTAAATATTTAATATTTTAATATTTTTCCCTAAAATTGGCATCTGGTATCGTCGGATTACTTTATACGTTCCCCTAGTCAAATGGACACAATATGGATAAATCGGTTTTCAGAAGCCTTCATGATTGGAACGATTTTTCCAAATGAAACAAGCCATCATTTTCTGTCCAGAGATAAAATGTGTATTATGTTTTATGCTAGAAAAGGGTCATTAAAGCATATAGTATTTGTTAATTCCGCTTAAGTTTAACTCAAGCTCTGCATCACATATTTCACTGCTAATTTTGATGGAACACAAGTCTATTTTCATCAAAAAATCAACGCATTGATTCCTAATCACAACAAACTCTTGTAGTATTGCATTATAAATTTAAAAAGGCTTGCCGAAAATAATTCCACTCGATAGCCAAATTGGAGATTATTTGTATTTCTTCAATCAAGTTATATCAATCCAGTGATAAAGTTATAGTAGCATACGCTAGCAGGAAATGTGTTTATCATAGGATTATTGATAACCAATACAATACTTATATGACTGGAGAAAAAGGGTATCGGCCGAAAGTGCAGTGTTTTAAGCTTTAATTTCCGAATCCTGTACCTGCTATTTCTTTCTTTGAGTGAAATATTTCATTTGAATAAAAGAGACCTGGGATATATACGTGCAAGAAGAAATCTCGGCTTCGACTATTTTTTTTCAAATTCCTTATGTGTGGCGAGCAAAAGGAATTGGAAATATAAGACGTTTGCGGTCGCCTCCGTTTGCTTGTAAATGTGCTAATAGAAAAAAATACTTTCTTCGATGTATATCATCTCATTTCATCTTTTTAGTCATGGCGTGCTATTAATTTTGAAATCTTTTTTTGAAGGTAGGATTGATAATAAACCCTATTTTTATACTTTTATTACCATTAAAACGTGTCTCAAATGTCTCTTGCAAACCAATCATAGCAGCTTTTTAGGTTCCATGCTGATTTGAATGGAATAAAAGATGACGAAAAACCCATCTCTTTGCCCCCTCTCTTCATCCCCTGTCGTGCAGATTCTCACTGCTAATTACGAAGCGGCGTCGCATGGTGTGAATAGCAGGGGGTGAGAATGTGTTGAAGGGGTCTCGTCCACCCCCTCCCTCAACCCTCTGTGATCGCCCCAGGCATCCCCAATCACTTCTATATGTCCACATTCAACTCTTCCCCTTTCTCCAATTCCATTTTTCACTCATTCCATTTTCGCCGTATCCCCTATTTTCCATCATCCCCACTAACCAAAAACCACCGACGGAGATTTACTCGAAATGAAAATGTACAACCTTGGTATCTTGGAGATTTACTCTTTTATATTTCCTTTTTAAACTTTGAGATTTCCTCTTGTATTCTGCGACATTCCCATACATGTTTCAGGTTTCCAGTTTCATTTCTCACATCAGTGATCTTTCATGTCACTGTTACTAAATCATTTACCCAACTTGGCTTCTTTAGCGCATTTATTTTCAATAATTATATGCGAAGGTGGTTATTTCGTAAGGTAAATGCAGTAGATTTCGTAATTTATGACAGTGATGAGGTAATACTCAGCTGCCTGCGAAATTATGCAATGATCAGCGCTGGAAAATAAGTATACTCAAGTCAACCTTATATTTTTTTCCTCTGCGCTAATATGTAATGTATGCCATTATAATAGACTATGAGTTACTGTAAACAAGAAGTCTTGGAATGATTGCTTGCGAAGTTGGAAAACAAAATCATGCTATTAAAACTTGAGTTTGCGCTGTTGTTGTTACTTTCTGTTCTAGTGTTGGGTTACTTATTGTAAAAATGTATTATACATGGTGTAAAGTAAAAGATATATTTCAAAATGCATTCTTAATGTGAAATGAGTAGAAGCCAATTTTCTATGTATTTACAAGCCAACATATTCGGTAATGTTGGGTGGATAATTTTTCAACGAAGGGATTAATATCTGTGCGAGTCACATGCCATTTTTTCCACCACATCACACTCTAATGCTCAAGATTCCCTACTTTATATAAATAAATAGATATTTAAAACCAACAGTTAAGTATGAACACTAAAATTCAATGTGGAAACGCCTCCTCATATCTCTCATGGTTTCGCTGCCGGCAGTCACCAGGAGGAAGGTCATTGTCTTCTCACTGTTTCTCTTGTCCGTTCATCATTATTGTCCGATGCCCCTTCTATTCTTTTCATTCTTGCCAGCCTTTCCTGCCCCTCCCACCTTCCCAAATTCGGAATGAACCAAGTCCCCTTACACCCCGTGCTTGATTGGCCACCTCAGATTGTGGAGGGTGGAAGCGCGTTTTGCTAGTATCCGTCTACCCCTTCATTCTCCCTTTCCCTGTGCAGGAATTCCCCCTTTTGGTCTAATCGGGCAAGCGATGCAGTGGCATTCAGTCATACGAATAGTGTATAGTGGGGGAGAACGAAAAATTATAAGCGATTAAGGGATTTTCGCTTGGGGCGAAGATCACCTTCAGATGGAGAGATGCATGGCATGGGGTAGATCAGCCCAAATGGGATGGGAATGTGATTGTCTCTTGGTCTGTGAGCGCTTATATTAATAAATGTTTTCAATTTTTCCAAGGCAATAGTATTCCTCAGAGCTATTTATGTCTGCTGAAGTAAAATTCTTGTTCCCTTGCTCTGTTGCATTTCGACGATAGTTTATCTTCATAATCTATCGTTTAACGATCAGTGTGTATTGCCAATCACTGTGTTCATTCAATCAGATTTTGAAATAAAAAACTAATGGCTTATTTTTCATCATTGCAGCTTCTTTTGATATTTTGTTTTTAGTTATTATTTTTTATTACATGTCATAATTATTTTTCAATTTTACTCCGTTTAATGGAAAAAAGAGAATAATGATGATCACTGATTTTGGTATTTTCGTTGCTCATTTGAATTTTATATGTAATTATTTCCCGCCAATTTTTGGGTGGATATTTCCATGCCCCAATATTATTCTTAGTCAGCATCCAAAGCATTTTATCATGCTCTTTGTTTTTCACGCCACAAACAGAAATAAATCTATAGATACTGTGTTTATTTTATTTTTGAAATATTTTTTTTCTAGTGTGATGAAGGATTTATTAATCTGTGAATGAAAATGTTTAACTTAGAGATCACGTGAGAGTGAGCCCCTCGGAGCAAATGAGTTCATAAAGCCCAAATCTCTCATTAGTGGAAAACGTCGATCTCTGACTCTCAAGTCACATTTTAAGAGGCTGTCAGCTCCGCAGCTCCGAGCCCTTAACACTACAGATCTACCCCCGACACCATGTTCAGTAGTGAAGCAAAAAAACTTCTTCGTCTACGAAACGGCGTACGGTGAGCGGAAGGGGATTATTGGCTGGAGATTAACGCTACCGCAGCGCACGGCCTCAAAACGTATAAGAGAAGGGGATTTCAGGTCTTCAAACTTTTTAAGCCTCAAACTTACTTGTGCAGATGGTCGAACCCCCGGAATGCATGGGAAGGGTGGTGCTGCCGAATTAAAACCGTGGTTGCCATCTGGTGGGGCTTCTCTTATTACGGTAGATTGGATCATAGAAATAAAATAAGAGAGATAGACAGTAGAACAAATTCAACGTGTCGTTTTTTCCACGATCGACAAGAGACTGTAACGGCAGCGTTAGGACGTACTAATAAGTTAGTTAACATGCTTTGTAATCTACTAACTTCCTTATTGCATCTTTGTGAATTTTATTATTATTTTAACAGCATTTTTTGTGTGTCGTAGCTTTGTAGGCAGATTGCCTGCATGATTGGTTTGCAAGTTTTTATTTATTTATTACCTCAATGACCCCCGAAGAAAGCACAATGAGGCTTTTACGTCGGGAGTTTTAAACAATCGACAACAGACGATCATGCATACCCCTGTTCTGGGAGGGGCAACTTATCCAGGTGGGACTCGAACCTGCGACCTTCGGAATGGCAGGCGAAGACTTTTCCCCGCCTCCACCGAGGTCTTGAGTGATCACTTCCAAAAACCCTAGAGGTGGCTCGCAGGGTATTATGTATTTGTAGATTTTCTCTTTTGACGCTAAGGTTGGGAAGGGTTTTGGGTGGTGGAATTGTGTTGTTAGATAGAGGGTGTGAAGGAGAGAGGAACAGTATGATAAGGAGGTTTATGGGGTGCTGAGAAATAGGGAGATATTTGGTCAGGACGGAGGGAGGCCGGAAGAAGCGATGATAGTCGGGCAATCATTGTTGTGGGGAGAGCGATTTTGAAGGGGAGAATGATATCAGGTGATGAGAGGGACTTGGTTTGCAGTGGAAGGGTTGGATGGCTCAGGAGGCAAAAGAGAGAGGATAGTCTTGATGTACCTGAATTAATTAATGTGCAAGTATTATTTGAAGGGGATGATCATACTCTAATCGAAAGCTTAAGCCATTGCGCAGTAGAGGATTTTTTGAATTGAAAAGTCAGAGCGCTTAAAACAGGTTTTCGTTGATGGTAAAGCTACACCAGCGAAAGACTGCTTGCGATTTTCTTGAAATTTTTTTAAACTTCTCGAACTCTTTCAATGACTTTTAATTTCCGCAAATATGAGCGTAACTTCCCGCAACTGTGTGCATGTGGCCAATTTTCATGGAATTTGCTACTTGACCAAAAATAAGTGGAATAATTAATATTAAGGGATGAACACGACTTTAAATGATCGGAAATGTTGCTTTTTTGAGGCGATAGATTTATATTTAGGGGTTGGAATGAAATTTTGCTTTACACAACAATATCTGTAACCTAATTTAAATTATAGTAGTATCTGCCCATGAAACATGGCGCGGGTGTGAAAAGGAATGCATTGTTGCGCACAAGGTTGTGGCCACAGATTGGGTGACTTTCTGTGCGCATCAGGAGGGTATGGACACACTCGGCGTTTGGTTGGCATAGGGAAAGTGGATACAAGCGGTGCTTTGGAGGGCCTATTGTGGGATGAGGGTCTGTGTGGGGAGTAGAGAGGGTGGGTTTAGCGGCAGATAGCGATGAAGGATAATTTATCGCCGTGTAGAAGTGCTATCCAAGTGACTCCCGTGCGCACTCTCTCGTGTGGACAATAATGTATTTGCGATCGCTTATCGGAAAGCATTTTATTCTAGGCCACAAATAACGTAAAATGGCACACGTGGATACCCCTCCGTGATTTGGGCTGAGAAAATGGCGGTGGGAACGATTTTCTAAGTTATTAGGGTGAGTTTTCTGTCATCTCTCTCCTGCTCTATCCTTTTTTTTCTTTCGCCCCTGCAACCAATTTCGGCGGCTGATGCAGGGATTCGGGAGGGATCTACCGCGTCGTTCTTGCTAAAGTAAATTCTATTTCTCTCCGTGATCCGACAAACCTCCTACTCATCGGCTTCTCTACTTTCAATATCTTTGGCTTCGCAACCATAGGCAAGAAGAATGAGAACACAAGGGGGGTTCTTCCAAGGATACAATCCACCGGAGCCGGGACCCAGTCATACAACGGATACGCCCGCGCTTTCGGGTATGGGAGTGGAGTGGGAAGGAAAAAGGGTGGAGGCGCAGCACAGTGGTCCCAAATCGAAAAAAGCTGGCCAAGAGTCATTTTTTCGACTTTTTGCGAGGAAGTTTTGAATTATGTATTCGGATTCTACAGGATATGGCCTACAATATTTCGTACGTGATAGGTCTGTGTGATTATTATGTTGACCTGTGTAACCCGTCAAACATGGACATGTTCAGCAAAAAACGCCCGAGGCGTAGAAATTGTCGATTTTAGGGAAATTCAACTTAATAAATAACTATTTAAATTTCATGGGACCCATCTGTCAATTTTATTACGGTAAGTTTGCATATTGTTTCACTATTTTATAGTATTTTCTCCTCGTTTCAGAATTTATTATAACAATATTAAATTATTTATAGTGTTAGCTATTTTTGGGCCTATTTTTAGTCAAATGTGTCGATATAGTTTTGTGCTCCTCCGTGCTCATCGAAGATTCCTAAGCTGAATCCTTGGGAAGAGTATGCACAACAAGATGGAGAAAAAAAATCATGCCTATACTTGCCTATCCGACATCTAGAGGGTTTTAAGTTGAGCGGTGCACCGCTCCACTGAGGGCGGATGGCCGGCGGCGGGCGAAAGACCGAATGGCATCATCGCTCATATACTCCTGTATCGGTTGTCGAACTTGCATGGTGTATACTTAGCATAATTCTACATCCTGTAAGATTACATACATCAAGTGCTTCACGCCTATCGTATGCACACTTCTCGTTTCTGCACCTACCATCAAGTATTCATGAAACCAATGAGGGCCGGTTTTCATTCTTTTTATGAGAAACATTATGAGTGATCAAAAGCGACTACTTAAGTCACAATGCGAGAACCTTACAGTAACCACAAGATGCTTTTCTCTGCAAAACATTCCTCGTATTTTTATAGAGAAGAGATCTCTTACATGCCGTACAGTGTTTTTAGCACGTTATTCCGAAATAAGTTCTTAGCGCTAAGAGAAATAAATGCTCCCTAATGCCAATAATTGTTCACAGGATCATTTCAACAGCCCATAGACGTAGATAGAATGGAATTCGGAGGGAATAATTCACCTAAACCACCCAGGGAGCGTGCATCTTGCAAGAGCATTTTTTAATAATAATGGAATGAGGATGACGCCCTCCCTCACCAGAGCCATTGCATGGATGTGGTGAATATTTCCCACTCAGTTTTATTTAATGATTTTCTTAGTGAACAAGTGCGTGCTCCGAACTGTGTTAACACGGCTAACTCGAGAAACTTCTCCTGTCCAGATAATTAAAGCACTTGGTTTGCCTATGTTTGGCATTCAAATTTCAGGATGCGCCGGAAACTCAGAGGCAAGTCTATATAAGCTTGTATATCTTTTTTACAACTTTTAGAAATCACATTCATCGTTTCAGCCGTAAATACACCTGTTAAATTTGAATTATGGGTGCCGCAAATTTTTTCGTACCTTGCGGTGTACAGTAAAAATACAGAGAGAAATGTATAGTCATAAGCAAAGAAGAAGGAATATGTCGTGGAATATTTGAAAACAAGATTTCGACTGAATGAAATCAAGAATGCAAAAAATATTCTGACACGTATCTCGAATATGCTAATGGTCGCTGGTTTGAATCTCACCAATTTCATGTCGTAAATTTTTTAATGGGTTTTAAAAACACTTCAAACATCTTTTACCTTAAAATTATACAATTTTAAACTCTCCATGAACACCAAGTTATCGCCAATCGCAATGACATCTATATCGAGATTTTCTAAAATTGTTTAAATAATAAGAGATCAAAATAATGCTAAGATGAAGAGATATCGTAAAAATAATGCCAAAATCAGATTCAAGCGATCAAAATCAGCAAGGGACATTCACTTTTGTTGCTAATTTAGGTAAAATTACGACGTTATTAATTTTGGCCAGCTTTTTTCGATTTGGGACCACTGTGCGCCGCCGCGATAGGAGCCCGTCGACGCATCCGTGGTAGGGATAGGGATGGAAGAACGGGATAGGGAAAACCCTAGCCGCTATGAGAGCGACCAGGGCCCATAACCAGCGAAACCATACTTTATTTGCCAAATATTTTGGAAGATTTTACTATAATCTAAAGATCAAATCGTTGGATCGCAACCTTAAGCATATATAACGCATCACTGACGGTCAAACTAACGTTTCCAGTCGAAGGAATTCTTCTCGGGTTCCCCATCGGGTGAGGTTCTCCATGTCCGACGTTTCATTATCGATTCGTGCATTGTCATCAGGGCAGATAAGTGCTGATGGAAAGGGTGGGAACCGCACCACTGCACTTCTTCCTAGAAGCTGTGGAAAGAGAAGGCGAGACTTATTACTCTCTCGCTTTGCTTCTGAGATGTCGTGACGAGAAAGCAACCCCTGCATTTACCAGTGTAAACCAAATGCGTGGAACCTAACGTGGTAAATAAGACGATTGGAATCATCAAGTTGACACTCATCTGCCCTGAGAGCGACGCCCGAGTCCAGTATTGGAACGTCGGCCATAAAGAATCTCAACCGTTTGAGAACCCGAGAAAAATTCAATTTGTTCGCAGGAAAGCTAACGATGTTGATTCAACGCTCCCGGTTGTTTGGTGTTCGGTGTTGAGCCTTCGTCTACGAACTTCATCCTCGCGTGATAGAATCCTGATGGGTTGCTTATGCCCCTATTTGTGAGTACTTTTATCGGCTCAACTGAGCTTAGCATTGATATCTCGCATCAATTTTATTCAAGATCGTCGAATTATAACCAAAATATTTCAATGCGATGGTGGTTGGCGTAACATGGTGGAACTCCTTCATGATGCACAAAGGTTAAGAAAACACTTCTAGCTGTTTCACAAAATAAAATATATTGCGACCGGTTTCGATACAGCGTATCATCATTTGGCCAGATGATGATACGCTGTATCGAAACCGGTCGCAATATATTTTATTTTGTGAAACAGCTAAGTGTTTTCTTAACCTTTGTGCATCAAAATATTTCAATTATTTTATTAAATTTGATTTGCAATAAATAGGGATTGCTATAAATCTTTTAATCGACGGTCACATTCAATATATGCTGAATATGACCAACGTGTCGTTCCCACACATTTATTTTTTACTGCTTTCATTGGGTGGCACTGAGAGAACTGTTGTAATCTGATATATGTCCATTTTTGTTTTCGAAGCCATACATAAAGAAAAAAATATGTTTACCTTTCTTTCGTTTTTTTTATTTCGGATTTTTTCTGATTCCCGAAACACAATTTCGGTTGGTCTCGTCAATAGGGAATGTTTACGAGACTTTCCCCTTTTTGCGCGTGCAATCGTTATATATATCTTCACGCCCTCTCTCTCTCTCTCTCATGGGAGTATACAAGATAATCAGCCGGGCACAGGAATCCCGGCGTGATTGAAGACTTTAATTGTGGGAAGAAAAATTCCGCGCTCGCTCTCAGCCGCTAGTTTATGGCCTAAATGCTTTTCCCCGCAATCCTTCCCTCCGCCAAAATGACGGATTCTTGCCATTCCTACGCCATAGATATTACATTTATGGCATTCCTCGATCCCATAATTCTCCAACACCCTTTCTTTTCCCTCCAGTGCCTGTGTAGCTGAAAACCCAATTTCCAATCGCAATGTTTTATGATTTATCTTCTTTTTTAATCTCACACCTCTCTAGCTTCATTCCCCCTCCTCCCATTCACATCCACTTCAGCGTTCGCACCGAGATCCCTTGCTTGCAAACACGATGTATATCCTGTGGCTGCGACACCTTGCGGAGGAGGGAGGATGCCTTTGGCACCACCCGACACTCTCACGTGCCTGCCTCTTGCTTCCTCCAAACAGCCTCCATCAATTCCCCCTTCATCAACCCCTCTCACTGTGACATTAGTTTCCCCGTACCATAAATACTTATTAGTCTGAATCTCTTTCGGCCACTCTTCTATGTGCCATGTAACAAATCTCCTTGACGACGGGTGGAAAAAAATGAGGGTAAAATTATAATGAAAAACAATAGAGGGTGTGAGGAGCCAAGGGGTAGGGACAAGTGATTTTTTTTCTTCAACACAGGCTAGTACGCAAAGTCGGTAAAGGAAACAAACGAGATCAAATAGATTTGTAGAAGTGCATTTGATTTTACACTCGATATCAACACAGAATAGAGACTCACTCGTATCCCATGGCCACCAAGTTCCTGTTTAATATCGCATCTAGTGAGTGGAAATGATTACCGTGTATGCACAGTCGGTGAATATATGCTGTGTATAAAAATAATCACTCATTAATCTCACTCATCATATTTTTAAAAGTGGAGTTTTAATTCAGGATTTCATTTCAGACAAGATGAAATTACGTGTAAATGTAAAATTATAATCAATAAGTAAGAAATATTGGACCCGTTTCCATAATTTTGAAAAAACTAAAAAAAATGCAGTATGTGTATGAAATTTAATTATTTATGTGATTTGCAATTTTCACCTCAGGTATCGATGAAAGACTTATCCATAGACTTTCAGTGATATTAAAATCTCTCTCCTGCGGCGATGAGATAAATAATGAAGCCTTCAGTCAGTATTGCATGGAAATAGCTGAGCGGTACATCGATTCTTATTTCCCAATAGCTCATCTGTAATCGGAAAACAGTCTCATATTTTGACGTATAAAATATGGGGGCATAGGAGCATAGTGACGGTGGCCTAAACTATTTATTAGCTGTAATGAGATTCCTGCATAGCACTAATAGAGCGGAGTCAATGATGCTGGAATTGACTCTATTGGAGAGGATGGAAATAATGGTGTACAGGTGAGTTTCTGTTTACCTTGGAGTCACGTTTTATAACTAAATCAAATCAATTATATTTCCGTCCAAAATATTCTATACCTAATAATCGATTCGTTTACCCCAACGAACTATTTTATGTGGAAAGTCACTGGTTAATTTTTTTTTAATTCTTATATTTTGTCTTCACGAGTTTTTCCTTTTTAACGTTATATAGTCAACTAAATTTTATTATTTACCATTGACTTTCTTATATTAATCATGGATACTAAATCACATTATAAGCAATATCATGCGTGAAATTACTTTCCTTAAATTCCTCCATGGCTATGTAGGTACTTACTCCCCACTCTGTCAATATTGTCACCACTTCCTGTTTCCCTTGTTTTTACTCATTGCTCCCAGATTTTATTGTTAGGCACTTCCACATAAATGGCTTGGAATAAAATCCGGGAGCAATGAAAGCAGGCCGTAAACGATACAAGCGAGTCTCTCCTTTCATTCCGACTCTGCCGTGGGCAATATACAGAGCTGTAGATCTCCCTATGTATAGTTTCGTTCTCGAAGCTATAAACCTTCCCATCTCCCCCGCCTGAGTTTGCTCTCCTCTTGTTTTTATCTGAAAGATTCTTCAGTGTCATCAGTTCCATCGATCTTTGCTTCCCACTGAAGATTTCATCGACAGCTTTGTTTGGCATTAACTGATCCTGTTGTATCAGATATGGATGGGTCATAAATGGGTGGATAACATCCCCCCTTCCAGCGATCATTACTTTTCCTTGCTGATGCGTCATTTTCAGTATGCAAGCTCTAATATCCCTTTTCTGACTGAAAGGGGCAGTAAAAGAATTGTTTCAGTGCTTTTCTATCTCGAGGTTTTGGTAGTAATTAGCATTTACTCGTGGATCGGCTGGCACTTAGGACCAGGTAAGAAAATTTCTCCGGCGAGTTACGTATTTATTCATTGATCGAATCAGTACATTCCGGTTGTTGGTCCATATGCATGACAGTCCTTACGCTGTGCGGATAACAAGTTTACTTTTAAAACGTAAATAATTTTTATATAATTTCGCATGAGCATATGAAAATGTAGGCCTACATCGATAATTTATTTGAAGCTAAAATATTTATGAATTACATTATATTTTTGGTATCATTATGATTAATTAAGCGGAATTAGGACAGCTTTCACGAATTCCTTCGGCTATTGCCTTATTGATCTAGCAAAATAGTTGGAAAAATCTTTTCTTCCTAATTCTTGAGATGTTCATCCCCTCCCGCTTTCTTTGCATTCATAATGCGTAGAGCTCTCTCCGTGTCTGCGTTTAAGATCCCTGGTCCAAGAGTATCCTCCTTCTCCATACGTTTAGTTACTTAATATTGGTAGGCTAATTTAATTAAATACGTTAAGTTGCTTTAGTAACAGCAGTTTATTCTTTTCTATTTCCTTAACATTTGACTGATTACTTCCTTCTAAATTTTGAGCCTTTCTTATCCAATGAATAAGTGGTTTATGATCTTTACCGCTTCGTTCCAAGTTATTTCTGTTGTTTCAGTGTTATTTCCTTTTTTTGTTTATTCAAATCATATTTCTGTCTTAGCGCTCCGCTGAGTTTGTAATTCAATTAGTCATTTCTTTTCTTTTTCATAGAACGCGTCTTTTTGCCTCCTTGTTGCTTTTACAATCCTATTTTCTCTGTGTTCCTGTCTGGTTGCTAACTGATCTTCCTTTGTTCACGACAAGCGCTTTCCCTTAGCCCATGCTCGTTCTCTTTAACATGTGCTCTGCGGAATCTCCCACAACTCCCTGAGCCCTTCTGTGTGGTCACCGCATTCCTCGCCAAAAGGGATTGGCTGACGACGCCACAAAGGAATCGCAGACACACTAGAGATTTGCATTCATAAATTCCACTCTCTCTCTATCCCTCCAACCGTCTCTATATCTCTCTGTCGTTTTCCGAGTTCCGCGTCTCTTGCGATCCCTCCATCCTCGTCCCAAGCCGCTCTTTTCATGCCCCAAGTCATTTTCTGAATCATGTTTCTTATTTTTAAATTATCATTCATGTCTTCAAGGCTACTGCCCTAGCTTTATTCATTGCAGTATATTTCGTGTTCCTATAATAATAAGTTCTATATATTATATGAATATGCAAAAACCTGGTGGATGAGGATTTAACAGAAAAGTAATAACAATAATAAAGGTATTACTCCCAGAGTCTAAAAATTTACAGCTTTTGTTACAAAAATTTGTAACAAAAAATTAAAGATCTTTAGGTAGCTTTAATGGTTAACACCAGTAGGTGATTAAAAAGATTTTTTTACCTTCAAAGTTACTTTACCTTTACAGTAAGCAATTTTATCATAAATTCGTGGAATTTCATGTTAATATTAGATGGAAGTTGCTTCCTATTAGATGGAAAAGGATAAATAGCATTTGACGCCACCAATTTCCGCTGTTGACTTCCATTCCCTGCTAAATGCCATGTCAAATCACGTAACTCTGCAATATTCCATGGTTGATAGGCAGTGGCTATTAAATGGCTGAACTGCTGTGAAATGTTGCCATTTTCTGACATTTTAGTGGTTATCAATGCATTAAAAAAAATATTTGTGCTTTGAATTAGCTCATTTGTAATGAAAAGCAATTCATTTCATTCATTGAAGTGATCAAATAGGTAAACATGAACGATAAATAATTCAAAATTTTGAAAGATAATAACATGGTATTTGGTATTAACATTAATTTTCACGTTTTCCTCTTAACATTAGGTTTAAATATAACACATCAAATCTAATTTTCAATGCTAACCAACGCATAACGGCTTTAAATTTCATCGGCCGATTTATTTGTATTTTCTAATTTTGCCTCATTTCATGCCATTAGGTGTTAAATCATTATGGTTGATTCTACCCACCTATTTTTATCACAAAAATGATGGGTATGATGGCTGGCTGATGGCTGAAAACATCTGAACTTCGATTTCCCTCATTTCTGGATGAAGTGAGAGGGAAGGGAAGCCTAGCCTTTTATTGGTGAGATGCCTTGTATTAAAAACTTGATAGTTATACTTGTGAAGAATATTTCATCTTATCAACAAAGCTATTACAGAAATAGTATTATCCCTTTTGTACCTATTGTTTTGCCTTATGAAAAATACGGCAGCGGTAAAGGAGGAGAACGAATAACGTTTATTTATCTCTCGGAGTGCATCGTAAAATTATTTTGTATTAGCGTTCAATTATGATCCGAGTAATATTAAAATTGTATTAGCTTTTGTAAAGAATGAATTTAAAAAAATTACTGAATCAATTTAAAAAAGAGGAATATTAAATACACCAGATTTGCCAATATCAGGATACATGACTCATTCATAGCCATAAAGGAGTTCAGGTGGAACTTATGTTTCGTGTGGTTCATCAGTGTGTTTGCGGGCCATTCTCTTCGTAGTTTGGTATCTGTATCTCCTTATGAAACTCTGTTTGAAGTAATCGCCGTCTCCCCATCACAGGATATCAGATCAGATCAATAAAATAAGTGAGACAGTAGAACAGACAGATTCAGAATGTCTTTTATCCACGATCATTAAGAGATTATAACGGCAGCGTTAGAATTCAAAAATAGATTAGATGACTTGCAGTGTAGTCTACAAACTTACGCATAATTTAATGCATATTTCTGAATTTTCTTAGTATTTCTATTAGCATATGGCGTTTACTTTGCTTGTGGTGTGCATGTAGAAGTGCAATTGCATGCTGCATGTTGGTGATTGATCACCCTCTGCCAAACACCCTAGAGGTGGCACGCAGGGTGTTAAGTAGATGTAGATGTCAACCCTCGAATGCCGTCCACCCCAGCTACGTCGTTACATCTACTTTTTTTCCTGTCCTCGCATTTTCTTGCCTATCTTATTAGTCATCACCTTTAGGTTTTCTTCCCTTCCCTAGGGAAATTTCCCCTCCTCCCCAAAACCCTTATAACCCTCCCCTCTGACCCAGAGAATAGCCACGGCAGCCCACATCATGTACATACCCACTCCACTCTCCCTTTCTGCGACCATTCCTTCCCTCCCACTCCCCATTCCCTTCCACTTCCAAATGGTGGAAGCCCATCCGTTTGCCGCTGCATCCGGGACTTTTTTTTGGGGAGCCAATTCCGACGTTGGACGAAGCAAATGGTGAGGCCTTTTGGGATAAGATTCGGCGACGAGTTTCCGCAACCGTGGGGATCATTTGGTTTGAGTCGGGGAAAAAATTCGTCCGTATTGTCGGAGAACCATTGCAAGAGGTCATGGGAAGTTCTCGATCTTGAATGATGCTGATTTCACGCCTGCATTTGGGCCCTCATACCGCTCACTTCATTAACTCCTCGGATAGGAAATATATTTTTTCTCTCAAATACGACTTTTTTATAGTATTGCACCGTGTCGCTATCTACCGAAGCTGCATGCTTATTTCTTAATGCTGATAAAGAGTTAAAATCATAGGGGCAATTATTTTATGGTATTGCACTGAGCCTCTTTCTAACGTAGTCACATGCATATCTGTCAATTTAGGTAAAGAGTTGAAACCATGGTGACATTGTGGACCAAACTAATCTTTTTCACTTTCTTCTTTACAGGTAAGCTGCGAATCCTCACCTAACGAATGGCTGTCTGTTTAGACGTGAGTAATCGTCGTGAACGTGTGATGCCTTTGTTAAATACATTTATGCCTTTGATTTCTATAGCATTTGTAAATTTTAGCAGGTAGAACATACACCATTGGGATAAGTATTACATGACTCTTATGATAGAAATGCAATAGCGTTATTCATCAATCAATATGCATGCATTATTTTCTAAAGGGTAGATCTCAAAGTATTTTTGTAGCAAATATATATTATCAGAACTTCCTAATTCCTATAACATCACATAATTGTGCGCAACCGCAAAACTTAAACTAGAATTAAGGTGAGGTATAGTAAGAACTGTAAGGTTTGGTTTAAAGAAAAATAAAATTGACTTTTTTCTCCTGGTGCCTACCTATTTTTAGTGCGTGTGCGATACGGGGGTGCAATTTCCTTGAATCGCTTTGCCTTTCTCTATTACCAATTCTTGTTTTACTAGAAAACTGCTGTTAAAAATTGTAAATGATTTTATTTTGATCGTGATGTAACTGTTGAAAATGACTCTACTTTCCAAATTCAATATTTTATTAAGAAAACTAAATCATTTTTGGTGCTCCCATAGACTTTAAAGTAACGTAGCATAGAATTAACGTCGAAAAGTCGATGACCTACCTGCATACATTGGAAAACATCCCTCTCAAATTGGCGACAACTATGTTTCTTATAGGATGCACTACTAAAACTATCAATGAATCTAATTCTAGTATGCGACAAAAGTTTTGGGATACTGCAGTCTCTTTAGAGGTATTTGAAGGACTACTTTAGAACTATTGACTGAGAATTTTTAGGGCGGAACTGCTCCTCATATGCATATTACCCAAGCCTTCAACGGAAGCTGACTTATTTTTCCCGAGTCCTTCGTCCGACCCTTTGCATCTCCAGCTCCACCCTTAATGCGCGGCTTTGGAAGATTTTCCTGCATTTCCTCCGTTGGATTTTTTTTTGAGCCACGTAATGGATTTGAGCTATTTGGGTCGTTCTCGCGAAGAATCCTGACCATCCCTCTCTGCCTAGGTCATACCCATTCCTCCCTTTTTCATTGTGTCGCGTTTTTAACGTAAGATCTTTTAGTCTCGGCTCCTTTTCCTCTGGCCTTCTTGCTTTCATTTATTTTTTTCTCCACATCCGCCTTTCCTCGCTATGGTGTCCAATCTCCCTGATGTCCTCATGCATTGTGTCTACCACCTTTACGCCGACGATTTTCAAATTTATCGTCATTCATCGCCGTCCAATATTATTAATTCAATAGCACTTATCAATGAGGACATCGAGAGAATTAACAGTTGGGCGCAGGCCAATCATTTGGTTCTCAATTACAAGAAAACAACAGCAATAATTATAGGGAGCAATTATTTCTTTTCCCAATTAGACCATGAAAATCTACCAAAAATAAGACTTGGTAGCCACAATATACCTTATGAGGAAACGGTAAAAAACCTTGGAGTCATATTCGATCGAACCCTTAGCTGGAAGCCTCAAACAAATTATGCGAGGCGTAAATTTTTGGGATCACTGCATCAAATTGTCAGATCCAGAGAAATACTTACACCCGACATACGAATTTCATTAGTTAAAACACTAGTCTTCCCTCACTTGGATTATTGTACAGCCTTATTCACTAACCAAGACGACGCAAGCAATAACAGACTCCAATTGGCCATGAATTCGGCAGTAAGATTTATTTACGATTTAAAAAAATGGGACCATATTAGTAACTATTACAACCGCCTTAACTGGCTTAAGTATAAAGAGCGTCGCACCCTTCACATAATAACTCTAGCCTTTAGTGTCTTAACGACCGGTTACCCGCCATACTTGTACGAGAAATTCGTTAGAAAATCTGAGGTTCATAATATACCTACCCGTAATCATAACATTGACCTCCATATTCCAAAACATCACACGCCTCATATGAACAAATCATTCATCGTAACCGCCTCACGAATATGGAACTCTCTCCCAGCCCAAATAAGAAGCAGTACAAATATCAATAGGTTTAAACACAGCACATATGGGTTTCTGAAGAATGCCTCCTTATCCCCAAGTTAAATTTCTTTTGTTTATGTTCACTTTCTTATGTTCATATTTATTGTTTATATTCACTGTCTTATGTTCATATTTCTTGTTTATATTCACTTTCTTATGTTCATATTTCTTGTTTATATTCACTTTCTTATGTTCATATCTCTTGTTCATATTTCTTTTGTTTGTCACCTTAAATTTTGTAATTAGTGTGTTATATCTAAGTGCGATTATTTATTTTTTTGTCGAAAATATTGTATTGTTTTTTTTCATGCACTAGGCGATATGCACTGTTCACATTTGTCTGTATATGTATATATATATTTATTTACTTTTTTTTAATTTATCTATCTCAATGTGAAATGTAGAAAGCTGTACTTATATTTTCTCATGGGCCCCAGTGCCTACGAAAATAAACGATATTATTATTATTATTATCTCCTCCTCTTATGTCCTGGACATCGTCCTTTTCTCTTCTCCCGAGCCTTACTCCACGCTCTCTATGGATTATCTTGGGGTAGTAGTATATCTACAATTGCAAAATGAGTCAACAATTTTATTTTACTCCAAAAGTTGCACACGCATTAGGAACACACAACAACAGCACAGTTAGTATTAGCATTATGATCGAAGCCTAACTACTTGCATGAAAAATAGTTAATGATCTCATAAAACTGTTGGAATGATTGAATGATAAAGTGGTGTAAAAATGATTTGGTCGAAAATTTAATTAACTTCTAATCTGCGTTGCCATCGAGCATAGCAGTCACTTTTGTCATTGAAGGATGCTGCATTTTAAAGAAGCAGAAAAAAGTAATAAGTACGCCTAGATTAAGTTCCTAAGTGCGTGATAATAAAATGCTAATTGTCCTTCATTATTTCATAAATTCCATCGTATCCGGTCCCATTTTTTTTACCGATAAAGAAGTGATGAAGCCATTGCTATATACATGGCTTTAGAAATTCGTCCCCAATAAGCATGTTATATGTTTAAATGGCGGCCTAAATACCTATGATTGCGATAAAGTCATTGATTTCAAGGCCGAAGCCTTATATCCATCTGTTGTCGCCGTATGTTTTTATCTGTGGCTTCAATTGGACGGGTAACCGAGAGACATGAGGCATAGGAAAAGGTGATGAGTTGGGAATGAAGGAGGAAGAGGTGAGAAGAGGAACGGGGAGCTAAGGGAGATTGGAAAGAAAGGTGTTAGTACGTGCACAGAATTGCTTTTGAATTGAGGAGGTGGTAGAGTTTGAGGGAGGGGCTGAGGAAGGGGTAGGATAAGTGATGGAGTTTGGGGAGATGTGTTATTGGAGGGGTAGGCGGAAAAGAGTCAGGGATACCATTAGAGATGGAGTTAAACGTGAGTAGGGACTGGCATGGCGGCATGCGAGCCCAGCATTTAAAAGGAGCCGAGGTCGGCGATGGCCGAGAAATACATGTTACTAACAGGCCATCCGGCGTTACTCGGGTAGGATAGTATGTATAGAAGAAAAAAACTTGGAACTTGGAATTCTTGGTCACATGGCAGGATTATTAGGTAAAGGAACAAAATAGGGAGGACGATGGTGTGCATGTGTAACAGCAGACAATGGAATAACGATTTCCGTGTACCCGAACAGGATCAGCTCATGCCTCGCTCCACAACGTTGATCATTGTGCCTCCGTATCAAAAACGTCTGAACTCATACTGGAGCAAAAGGTTTTGCACCAAGAGAATTTATAGTTAACAAGTTTTAAGTGTAGAATCCTTTGAGCTATGTGTTTCCTTTATGCATGCAAAAAGTTGTCTTTAACACGACTAGAAGCACTAAGGCTTCAGGAGTATGAGATGCACCGACGCGACGTTTTAACTTAGGGTGCAATCTGTGCAACCGTAAGGAATTGCATTGTGGACAGACAAGCAGAAATCCTCTTTTATATATGCAAATTAAATGATATAGATTGATAAGGGATGAAAATCCCCTTGAAATCTTAAGGGCAGCAATCGTCCTCGGGCTTACTTTTCCGAAGCGGATGGTGACCACCAGGGCTGACTTCCATACCTTCAGCTCTGTCCCTGAGATTATATCCGGAAAATATGATACGAATAAAAAATATGACTAAAATACTGGAGTGAAGTGGGGGAAGGGGTGGGAAGTGGTTGACAGACAAAAGGCATTGTGGTTTTGACATTTGGGTGATTCCCCTAGAGACCGTCTCCCTCAATCCTGGAAATAATCGGATTAGGAGGATATATTTTTGTTCTGGGCAGCAAATTACTCCCCTTTCTCTTTATTTTGTGCGGGATAAAACCCTCGGAATCACATTAACAGCTGTAGCAGTCTAATCTTCGTGGAGAATGACTCTGTAGTTACGGCAAGTAAATCCAACTGGGGCTTAATCAGAAGTTCCAGACATATTAATCACATTGGATTTGATGTTGTAAATAATTAATCTATTTTTTGTGGCACTCGAAGGTTCTACTTAAAATTCGCTTTTCTCATCAGGGATATCATGCCTTTCTTAACCGTTGCCAAAGAAACGTGTAGGATTAGAGTGCTAAACCATATTTTCCATCGGCTAAGTACGAGGGCCAAATAAAAATCATGATGGTATTCGTGCATTGACTAAGTGATGTTCTTTACATTCTTGTTTCTAAATGGTATTTTTTCGGTATTTTTTCTATTTTTCCACCACCTTTTTTTAAGTGCAACATTTCATTAAACACTCATTTTTTAGCTAGAATTTGTAAATAATTCATTACGCTCATTTTTGGATTTTTCACTGCAATTCTAAGCGATGAATTTCTTGCTTGGATTAGGAAATAAAATTTGTTACCGCCGAAGCTGGTGATACTTCGGAGGCAACAGTGAAATTCTAGTACGAATTCGAGGTTACATTGCTGTAGACTCTTAATGAACGATCTCTGGCTATCCAAACACACTGTTTTTCATCGCTCAATTTGGTATCCCCGGGGCTAAATTGATTCCCTTTCTGGCAGAGTTTGTGAATCGGGTCAGGCAGAATTGGTTAACTAAGAGATATTGTTGCTTTGGTAATATTCTTGCATATACATACCTACATTCTAGTAGGACTACTGGAAGTTTTGATGATAATGTGTAAGCCTGAAAGAATGGAAACATAACTCGTCTTTCTAGTTTTGCGTAAATGAAATTTAGTGTGTTAATTAGCATATCTTTTGTGAAATATTAATGTGGTTGCCTAATTATTGGCTTATGAAAAATGTTTTTCTTGACCTTGAAACCTCCACAACCACTTTCACACTTTTACACAATTTTCATCCACTTCCAACAGCTCACTTCTCTTCTTCCTCACCTTCCTTCTATTCAGGCCCAAATCATTAACCTGATCTCTGAACCACTTTCTACGCCCTCCGACCCACCGTCAAATTCCTCAGTGAGTCTCACTTTCTTTCGCTTCTAATTAACATTCACTCTGCCCTATCCCGTGGTAGGTCTCCCCCCTTCCTCGCCCGAGATGCAGCAGCCACACCTTCCAATGACTTTCACTACCCTGCTAGCCATCGAAAACACCAATTCGAATGGAAGCAATTCATCAGATACTTAGATGAGGTAGCTTACTATCTAATTTCGACCTCTACATAGAACTGCAGCTCTTTGCCACGACGCAGCATCTCGTTCTGCTCAATGCATCCCTGCTTGATACAAAGTGAATTCCACTCATAGTGAAAATAGTTAACTAGTTAGCGAAAGAAAACAGATGGCAAACAGTAATGTATGCATCACTAATGAGATGCGCTTCTTCGAGCGATAATGAAGGATAAAGTATCCTTCTTTACTATAGGATGGTGTTTGAGCAAAAACAAACTGGAAAGAAGTAAAGCTGCATAGAACAATAAAATTTTAATTAAATCACAACCAAATATTAAGGCACACAGTTTCACAAGGACCACGCTTGAAATCCCTATGCAGACGCTCGCTTGATGAAATACCGTTAGTAATGACAACAGGTTATCGATAACGCCCATAGTATGAAATACAGCAGTGGCTCAATTAGCCATCAACGGCTGAGCTGTGAGCTTTGCGCTCTTAGCAGAAGTCAATTTTTAATATTTATTCTGAGGCTAATGTATCGCTTTCCCAAGTTTTTCGTTCATTGAGGAGACTCTGGGAGAACAATCTCTTCCGAGGCGCGAGTGGTTGTATGTCGGCGGAGGGTTTGAAACTGCAAAGACCCTCAACTCCCTTACCCTTCTTTCTTTCCTCATTGTCCTGTATCATAGCATCCTTTTGCCACGGTGGAGCCGTTTCGCTTCCCAAGGAAAAACCGCTTCCTGGCTGCGATACCTTCACACTGAAGGCGTTTGCATTTCCGCCACCGAGAAAGGAACTTTCGCAATCGCATTCAACACTCGCCAGCAGAACCCCTCCATTTCTACAGCTCTCATCCCGCCCTTTTCACATAATCCTGCCAAACACCCAAGAGGTGGCTCACAGATTATTATATAGATATAGATGAAACCTCCATTCTCGTGTGCATCTTTTCTCTGTGAGTGTCGCCGCAGCAGAGGAGTTCCGGAAATAGGTTTGCTGCGTGACCCTGCCACAGCAGTGCGAGAGAGATTCGCACGCCAAGGCTGCTTCAAAGATGACAATTGGAATTGCTCTAAGATGCCATAAAAATAAATTCTACTATACTTATTAATTAGCAGACCTCGTAACAATATGTAAGCGAAACACTAAGAATGATAATCATCCATAGTGGGCCAAAAGAAACTCACCGTGCCGAGTATGTGAAGTTAACAGCATTTAATGAAAAAGAATTCTTCTTACTACACAAAACCGATTTCACCATAAATCAAATATACCACCTTTTTGTGTTAAATGGATAACTTGCGAAAGTTAAATCTGAATTTCCTATTCAAATAATTGTTTTCATTCATTCATTTATTACCGTCTCTTCCGTTCCTCAAATCACTAAGGTTGTCCTGACTGGCTTATGACCATTTCTCCCATTTTTCATATAATTCAAATCGCTGACATGAGAAGTGCTTGCGATGGCGAGGGGCGATTTATGCATGTAGCGATATGGGGAGCACTCCCATAGAATCGCCTCAGACATCGTCGAGGGATTTCCATGGTGGGGGGAGAGCTGAGAGGCGAGTATCGGACCCATTGATAGACGCAGAATATATCACGGGGGATTTATGTTTGGCGTCCACGTTGAGCCGGCATAATCGCAGTTTGATTGGAGGCGCGAGGTGACGTAACCTGATTGCACATGGCGATTAGACCGCTGGCGGCGAACCAAACTATTTCCTCTTGGCCCTCTCCTTTGATCCTGATGTTTCAAAGGGATTTTACAATGCCATCCCGATAAGAATCTCTTCTGAGTGTAGTGGAAAGTAGACAATTATATTTTCATTTGGCTTCCCGTGGTAGAGTTCTTTTTACTGCGTGTCCTTCATGAATAGGCTTTCGTTTATACGCCTTCGTGAATAGGCTTTTCGTGGTTAGCTTGCATTCCTCACATCACGAAGGTTATTCTGACTGACTTATGATCATTTCTCCCACTTTTCATCTAATTCAAATCGCTTACATGGGACCCCTATTCGTCGTCTCAAGATTTAGGCTTGCGATATTTGTGATAGTTTAATAGTCAGTTTCAACCCCAATGGGTGAGCAATCTAGAAAAAATTTAGATAGTGGCAAATTTGGGGGCGATATTTCCTATTATGCCACAATTTCGTTCGATATTGGGGCGCACATGCTCTAAGAAGACTATTTTTTTATTGAAGGACATAGATTTTTGGAAATATTTGCTCTGGCCATGCGATGAAACCATTTGTATTGCCTATTTTCCAAAATTCCATCGAGAGTGTTCGCTTTAGTGGAATGTAAACAATGGCCTTCGAGGCTAAGAACTGGAAGTCTGCGGTGAAGTGGATATAATCTGTTTATTTTCCATACATGGGATCATTATCGACAAATTTCATGATATTTTTTGTTGTCAGCAATGTAAATCATGTCTTCTTGCATTTAGAAACAGTTCGGTTCGTATGTTGTTTGCTCTGGTTAGGCCCGTACGATTTTCGATGAGAATAGTAGTCTCTGCTATGTATCGTTTCGTCTATCAGAATTCTTTGGCTAGAGAGTAAAATAGCAGTTTTGTCTTTCTTAAAATTTACCTTTCTTGTGAATGCAGTATTAAAAAGTAGCAGTATCAACAGGTGGATGTAAAGTGCCGAATGCGCCTCATTATTTCTTAAGTCGAAATTATGTAATCAAATACGACGAAATCTCACAGATATTTTGCTATGACTTAGATTTAATAATTCCATATTTTAATTTCTATTGTCTCCGTTATAAGACCGTCATTTATTGAGTTTTAAACCCTTTATCTACTTAAGATAATAATTTATATTAACGGGCTAGTGGCTTCCTATACGTTATAAAGCCGGATCCTGCACTATTTTTTGCTGTAGTTTTGCGACTGCGAATTAAGTATAAAATCTAGTCGCAAGTTTTTATTGAGATGGGAAAGAGTTGTTTTTAAAGAATTAAATGCTCGTTCCATGGTTTTTCTCCAACGTGGCGTGATCGCGTGGTAGTCATGCTTCTCTTCCGAGGGCAATTCTGCGCATGCAATCAGAATGGGATCTTTTTTAAAAAAACAAATTCAAGCCGTCGCTACTTATTCACGTCTCATTACAGTAAGTGGAGGAGAAATTCACGTGAATGCATCAAGTAAATTTATCGTGTTTAAGAAATTTGAGCAATATTTCCCCACTTCCTACAGCCTTCTCGCGAGAAAACCTCCGTATGTTTGGAGAAGTAACGTGGTAAATAGATATTTAACATACATCATAGAAATATCCTCAAGAAATTTATTTCCATAGTTATCGTTGATCGGCGATTTTTCGATAAGTAATTAATATATGTACTTTTCGTGTGTACATAACGTAGCTCTTTCAATTACGAGTAGTCAATTTTATTTATTGGTGTTTCCACAAGTGTGATATCTCAATAATTGGATTTCCAAGCAGTCTTGAAATATTTCTCCTAACAGTTGTTTTGGAATCCCTTTTTTTACAATCTCTTCTCCGTTCAGTTACCTGTAATCTTGATGTTTTTATGGAAGAATGAACAATGCATCACTTTCAAACTTTTACCATCTCCTTTTTTTATAGGTTTCGATGTTTGAATGAAATATTACCATTTTTAAATTGAAGGCTTCTTTATTTTGGCTCCCAAAAAAGCAGTCGGCGAGTATATTGAAAAAGTAATCTATTTTTGTTACAGGAAAAAGTGAAACGGTAATCTCTAAAACTCGGATAAGAATATCAAAGAAAAAAGTCATGTGAATTATGATATCATATGTTCATCGAAACTGTGTTTCTGATCATTTTGAAGTAAATGAATAGGAATTCAAATGCAAAATGAGAATTTTATCAATAAGTGCAAACTTCTTAATATCATCATGGCCATTATTTGTTCAAGGATTTAACAAGTCTCTTCAGTTGTGACCTGAGTGTATTGACTTCATAATCTTTCCGTACTTTCTCTAGAATTATCTACCGGACACGTAAAGTCAGATTGTCTGGATGTGGCCATTCCCATACTTAATCCACGGTTTCAATTTTGACCGTTGTTGGTAGGGAGTGCGAAATAAAAACGAATTGCAAACTTATTTGTCGGCATCTGATAATTGAAAATTTCCAGCTCCCGAGGAAGAGTGGATGAGGTAGTGATTACCCGACGACGTTGATCGTGTGCTCAACTCTAAAACGCCGCAACGTTCGTCCGCCGTTTTTATTTCCATTTCCATTCCGGAGGGAATGGACGCGAAAGGGTTTCCTTCCATGCAATCCATACCCACCTCTCCCTCTTTCATATCCAGGCTATGAATTATGCAGAAAGGAAGGAGTGGAACCGTGTGCGTGACTTTATAAGGGACTGTTCACTCTCCTTCCCCGTGAGTCCGGCATGGAATGGCGGCGTGCTCATCGCGTGCCCCGGCGGTCTCCGCCAAACCACCTCCCGCGAATGCGTCTCATTTTCCTCCATTCACCCCAACCCCCTCCCATCCCACTCTCCCCTTCCCTCTACGTCTCCTCTTGCCCGCACTCTGTCGATGTCGTTCACGTGTATGACGCTCCTTTTTTGCATTTGAGATTATCTCACCATTGCTGCTCATCGAAACTCTACTTTCCTTATCATTCTTCTTGCGTATTGAGAGTAGTGGAGTATTTAAGTATTTTTTTAATGTAATGTGGTATTACTTGATTTTTATAAAAATACAACGCAGCTAATGGTCACTCCAAGTCACTATAACTCCTTATTATTCTTCAAAAATATTTAAAAATTTAAGTAGTTATTTTTACTTTAATGTGTTATACTTAAATATTTTCGAAAGGACAACTGTCCTACGGTTCCTTCCGTGAAAGATCAATACAATTTTGATAAAAAAACCTCTCCAGCTTTGATTTAAGAGACACACACACATACACATGTACTACATTGCTTTCTTTTACGAATGTGAATTACAATATCTGATAAAATAATATCAACACGCTTTCAAAACTTGTCTGTAAGTTTTCCTAGTTTTTTTTCGAGACTTATTAATAAGCGGCATAAATAATTGCCAGAGCAATGGGATTCATAATCTATCCGAGTGATATGGGTCTTGTGAACTGCGTCGATGTAGCATCTAAGCCATGTGTTTAAGAATTTTTCTAGATCTGAATGTGGCACCTCATAGTATATCTCAATCCTCAGTTTGCATTGCCCCTCCGATGAATGGTAACCTCGCTCATAAATTCTGAAACTCCCGCTCGTCGAATCATCTCCTATTTCTTGCTATCTCTCAACATCTTCCCCATTACTTCACTCTTGATGTCTTCTGCTTATGCAACGGCACTGAAGTTAATGTGTTGGTGCAGTCTTACCTCGAGAATATGTGACCGAATAATGGCTTCACTTGGTTCGAAGCAGGGCTACGCCTCCTTCCATAAAGAGTTTATGGTATCGGAGAGGGTGCGGTCAGCGCTTTTAGGAAACTCTTGTCCTCGTTTTATTCTTTTATTATATTTAGCTATAATGAAATGAAGCTAGAACTAAATAGGCTTCCAATTGGGTCACTGGCAAGTACTATTACGTATTCATATTATTTTGGCAGAATTATGTTGAAAAGGTTAAACCTTGTTTACAAGTAAGCATCTACTTCAGTATCATTCTCCTGTCATCATAAATTAGCTTGACCTTTTAAAAAAATCAACTCAAACTTTTAAAACTTCATTGAAGGGCCTATAAATTGTTCGATAGAAAACTAAATGAAATGAGACTATATAGAACAGTTATTTAAAGTGCTGTTATTTAAATAAAAATAGTATCGAGCTGTAGCACTTTTCTATTAAGTAATATATACGGTCATTATTTGATTGCAGAATTTTTCCTCATTTTAGACGGAATTTTCAAAGTTAAAGGTAACTCAACTGCATTCAATTTAGCTATATTATAGCCGTATTAAAATGCTGAGAAATGTCTCCAATATTCCTTAGAGACTTTGTTTTTTCTTTGCTGGGGAAATATTATTTAATTATTAGGCATTCATTTTAATGAAATGATCTACGGTCGGAATAAATTCTTCATATCGCGTCATAAAATGTATCAGAGTGTGATCAACTTTATGCATGAATTCTAAAATACTTCATTGGGAAGGATAATAAAGCAGTATGCCAAGGCAATGGAGAAACAGCATTTTTGGTATCTCCTTTTTTGTTCGCATTTTATATTTCCAGCCGAGATTGTACGCTATCCGTAGCATGAGATAAGACACTTATCTGATCTTAGCGTGCAGCCTTTGTGTTGTAGAGGAAGCTTATTTCTGTCTTCACCCATGTTCCTGCTCGAGGTTTTGTTAGATTTATACCTTAAAGAAAAAAATTCCCAAGTGTTACACGTATCCCTTCTTTTTTCGGGACCTACTTCTGGGCGATAAGTTATTGGCAGCAACACGACCGGCTTTCTGATGTTACGTACTATGGATTTCCATAAGTTTCTTCAAAAACTTATATCCTTGAAATCTTTCCTGCTACGATGATTCATGATTGAACTCGTTCCTACCTCTCCGAGATAACCTTTTGAAGGAGATATGACCTTAAACAGTTAGTATTCTTGTTGAGGGTAACGGAGAAGCTAAGTCTTGAACTCTGGTAAGTATCAGCTTGGCGCAACTTCTGTTGCATTCCTGTTTCGATTCTTATCAATTGCCTTATAGGATTGTTTTGAATATTTTATATTTATTCATCGGTTTCAGATGTTCATAATAATTATAAATGATGCGAATACCGTATATAGTATATGTTATAAACCCATTTGTAGCGAAAGCAAAAAGCCATTCTCTGTTAGTATGTTATCATTTTGAAAATACTGGACTTAAATATATATTATTTAGCCTGTAACATAGTTTTCTAGGTCGTTGTCAGTAGACGTTAAAAATATAGAGACCAAGAGAGAAATCTAATGTTTTTTGAGATTATCAAGGATTTTTTTCATTCTATATGCAAGTTTGCTTTTTACCGCTAAATTTACTTTTTGCTAGCCTGTTGAAACAGATTTAGAATGAGTATGAATACCACAACATCTTTTCTTAAATGATGAAAACCGGTAACATGCATTAATGAGTTACAATTATTCGGTTCTTAGTGATTAGGCATTTATGGTTTTGAAATCTGTCTGTCATTATGCCCTTTTTATATGATTCAAACGCAACGAAATTTGACCACATTTTCTTGTTTCTACAGGTAAGCAAAGTAAGATCCAATCTTCAAGAATGGGATCTAACTAAATATTTGGATTTTTCCAACAAATATTTCCCGGGGTGTGACTTCCTCTGAGACTACCATTGGATTGATAAAAGTAAGGAGAAACAATTGTGTATGAATAGTTTTAGAAAAATACATAATAATAAATACAACTGGATATTATTTTTGCGTTCACATTGAATTTCTATTCTTCATATAGGTGGCATAATGCTGGTGTTAACGTGTAGGGTAATCGATATTATAGCCTATAATATAAACAAAATACTTGTCTATTGCCGCTTTTCTTTTCTATATAATCCAGGTTTCAGCGCATAATGTATTTTTCCATTGCGCATGCCATTTTCGATGCTTTTAAGGATATATTTATGATAGAAAAGCATTGAGTTTACCTTGAAAATGATTGTATAGTCAAATGTAAAATATAGTCGATTTTCTGGGGGCTTGAACGTTATTATCGTGGGTTCTCTGTTAGTTTACATTTGGCGTTTCAGGCTAGCTCACAGTTCATATATGGGAATTAAATGGCTTGGTGCCACTGTTGGACTTGGTAGCTGGGTAAATTAAGCATCTACGCAAATTTTTAGTGTAGGTACTCTGCTTGTTGTAACGATTAAATTGAGTTGTAGTATTGGTGGGTATATCAATTTAGTCTCTAAGAATGAAAATGATCTCTAGCAGTTCATTTCAACTTCATCCTCTCAAGCCAATTCTTGAAAATTTAATTTTTGTATTATTTAAAAAAAAAAACAGCAATAATCTGCTACTTTGAATAACTTTGACCATTTTCTGCTCGCAAGTAAGGTCTTGTTTTATTCAATTACGTTTCTCAATGCATACAAATGCTTCCTTCCGCGCCAGCGGGCATGTGGGCCACCTTCCGTGATCCGAATAGCCGAAGCATGCTGGTAATACCGACAGGAGCGAGCAAGCAAGCATGAATTACGGGCAAATAATTTGGATTGCAGCTCGGTATGGAGGACCTTCGATCGTTGCACGCCGAAGCGGTGGTGAACATTAAGGCCATAGCTCATCCCGATGCCTCATTCGGGTATTGCTTGTAACATATTCTTCTAAGGAGTCAAAAGCCTTATCCCTTACCCAGTGGTACGAAGAAGTAGGGACATTATAACTCTATTTTATGGTTAGTCAATCTACGCAAATAATCTAGAAGTATCGCAAGTATCGCTTTCTGTATCAAACGGAGTATAATTGCTGTTTATTCATCTCATAAAACTAATTTTTGAGTGGATTATCTTTATACCATGCACTTTTTTCGTATTTGACGCATGGTTTGCCAAATAATAAATTTTTCAATTTTTTTAATCGACCTTGCTGAGGTAGTATTTCTACACCGAACAGAATTATTTTCTTTCACTTAAGTATTAAACTCCAGCGTTTACGGGCCTGTGTTTAAGAAAAAGTAATGTCACCGGTAATAAGCAAGTTAATCCCATTTTCGTTTAAAGGGATTAATTTTGTCACTTCTCAATCTGATTTACTGGATTTTTCATGAAAAGTACCTATAAATGCTTCCTGAATATATTATTTGAGCCAGGAGATGAATTTTGAGGCGTTGGGATTAACTTCTTTTACACTTTGAGACGGCAGCGTCTCGGCATCATTTACTTCCTTGATGATTGGTTAATTATCCAATACTTATTCCTTGGCACATTAAATAACTACATAGGAGGCCACAATATATTTCTGTTCATACCGAAGTGAGCTCTCTAGGTCAAAAAAGATTTTTAATAAAATTTGGCATTTCAAATAATTAGAGGCATCAAATTCGTGGCAGGAGGCTGATATAAATTCTTCACTTTTCTCCATAAACTATAAAAAAACATTTTTGTGTCCAATATCTTCTGTCAAGGGTGTTACATAAGTTGATTATTCTATTTACTGCCCAAACGAGAAAATAGAGTCAAAATGGAAGTTGATTTGCTCAGCGCTAACTTCAGCTCCTTCTGGTAATCATGGAATTGAATACAATTTTTTTCTGTGGTCAGATCATCCCTATTATCAAGACCAGTGTGGGTAAAAAGGCTTTATAGGATTCATTTATGAAGTAAAAAATTCACCGCAACCACTATCCTGTATGCCTGCGCGGTATTCTATTTTAACATGGTTCTGTGAGGGAGTGGATTTTTTACTCATCCTTTGCCATCGACACCGCTCGAAGTTAGCGTGACCACATTGCATCCCGAATGATAAGAAAATTTTTATGGCGACCGGTGGGCCAGGAATGGTTGTTCGTGATCTTTGTCACGTCACGCAAGTTTTGGCAACCGACGCCGGGAATGTAATTTCTTACCATTTTAATATCCTTCGAGTTGATTTAAAAACCATATTGCAAAAGTATTTATTTTTATTCAAATGATGAGATTATAATATCTCTTATCTAATCAAGTTGGTATAGCTTTACGTTAAATATTTGAAATTAATTGTTATTTTTAATTATAAGAAAATATGCTTTTCCGTTATCAAAATTGTAGCAGCACATTCACCGTAAATAATTTTTTCCGTCACTGTTTATAATCTGTATTATTCAGGGCTCCCACTCAACCGTGAAAACCTTAGAACCGTGAATAAGCCGTGAATTTCGTCCACCGTGAAAAAACCTGGAAAAAGCCGTGAATTTCGCCATGATATCTTAAAAAGATCTCAATCTTGATAATAATACTACGATTTACTGATCAAATTCGGTATGTTAATTATGTTTCATGGTCAGGCACGCGCAGACTCTTAGTCTACGCATTTCTCTACACACGAATATTCGAAGTGTAGTAATTAGTCCGTAGGTACTATATGACGACACATTGACCGATATTTTCCATTCTAATGGCGGAAGTCTGTTATTTTGTCTAAGCGTTTCAATTTCAGTGATACCTTGGGATGGACTTGTATTCGAAAAAGGACGAATGAAATAACTTGCATTTCAAATGGACCCAGAATGAACCATTTACGAAAATTATTCTGATTTGTAACTCGAAGTTCGGTTCCCACACGAAATTAGGGCACATGCCATGTGCTTAGAAATATGAGTTTGCCATTGGAATTTTACTTAAGGAAACATTACTACGGCAAATAGGCTTTCAATTTATGGCAATAGCTCTCAATAGACTACGCTTACCTCGTTTGGATTGTTCAAAGATCGCGGTCCCGTCGTATAATTTTCCCGCATCCATCGTTTAACGAAAATGAGACGAAGTGTTTACAAAGTGTTGTTTGTGGCTAATAAGGACAGACACCCCCAGGAGATTGAATTACTATGGGGAGAAGCTGAGTGCCGTGGGATAGTAACATAAGCGTGTTTCCCAAGATCCGCTAACCTCCACTCAGAACTCGCCTCCCCCCACTGGAGCTTTCCTCTTCTCCGAAATAAAAAAGGTCTCAGCTCGCGCAGGGATCGTATTACGAAGACCATAGCTTCGAAAAAAATATCAGGTTACACGAGAACAATGGAAACGTATTTCGCGCCCTCCCCCTTTTCTCACCCACTGACCTTTTTCAGCCAAACTGCTTCGAAGCTCCCAGTTTCTGGAGGTCAACTGCTGCATGAATCACCTATTAGCCCATAAGGTGTCTAACAATGAATTTCGGCTATTGGCATTATACTTTAATTAGATTGAAATATTTGTAAAGTGCACGCAATTAAAAAAAGAATGAGACCAAACACGACGTATTGCTAACGTTATTTAAGCATTTAAAACAAGAAAATAGTTGGAAAAATACAATGATGATTTCTGGCAAAACTCGATATCCTCGTAGTTGAGCGTCTCGGCAGTTAATGTGGCATTTTTCCGAAAACAGGATATCAGGTTATTATCAGTTATCAATTTATGAGTTATACTAAAAGTCTCAGTTGTATGAGTAACTGAGGAAGGGATATCTTGTCAAGATATTTTGTTTCTCTCCACTAACAATCCGGATTCATATACTTATCTGGCGCTACGATAATTAGAAAAGAATGTGTAAATTGCTTTCTCTTTAGAACAAAAAATTTCATGGCTATTTATATGGGAGGATATTTTAAATAGATAATATTCGAATCAACATTATGACCTAAGTGTCTCGATAAAGTACTAGTATTCCCCCTGTAATTGGCTAAAAAGTTCTTTGAATCCTTTAACAAATATCATAATTACGCGCCAAAATCCTGCGTTTCCTGGGACATAGGCAACCTATCCAAGCATTGCCGCATCGATCGTTTTCCCGCATTCATCTTTTTTTTCGTCCATCCCCCTGAAAAACGATAGATCGAGGTTCCACTGTAATTATATGAAATTGATTTTTTGATTTATTACATTCGATAAACAATTTTAATAAATATTTTCGGCGATCTCAGAAAGATTGGGTAAAGGAAATTTGGTTACTGTGCGGTAATAACAACGGGCGCAAAAAGCAATCGCTCGGAGTCGCGAGGAATTAAAAAAGGACTTCCGGTGTCCAGAGGGAAGAAGGTCCTAAGGGCATTCGCATATTAAAGGAGGCCAGTGTATTCGGCGTCCGGGCAAGAGCGCGGTTGGGTTGGGCCTTAAGTTGGCCCTGAATTTTCCAAACGTTGACGTCATAACAGATATCCTTTTCATTGCTGCGTTTACATTATATGACTCTTACGTTTGGCGTTTGTCGCGTACGTTAATATTTAGTTAATATAATGCCGGTGATTGTCCTATTTTTCACTTATAAACGGACCATGATTTTGACGACGTTGAGACCGTGAAAACCTGAAAAAAACGTGAAAATCGGGAAAAAACCGTGAAATTCATTATTTAGGTAGAGTGGGAACCCTGTTATTCTACTCACGCGACTTTTTAACGTTGATTTTGATATGCAGTACTGCCCAAAGAATCTTTAAACATTCAAATTCATGATTTAATAGAAATCATAATTAGTGCGAGGTTATTGAGGGCTGTATTTTTGGTCTAAAAATGCCGGATGTGATTTGAAGTCGGCATGAATCTCTAGATACCATCGAAGTGTACAATTTCCTTCTGATGGAATATTGATATACCAGACTTCGTTTGTTTGATGAGAAATTAAAATGGGTCAGATACGTAAAATGATAAATACTAAATCTAAGATACGACTGCGGGTGCTAAATCATTAGTCTTCTCTTTTGTGCAGCTGTGTATGAAGGTGTTCGGACCCTCTGATCGTTTGACTAGTCCTCTCTATGGAGCATCATATAATTGCTCATAAATTTTAAATTTTATGGACTGGAAGGTACTTTTGACAATCTTTGAAGTGGTAAATGTTCTTATATATGGGCAATATTCTTGAGCATGCTATCGGAGTATTATGTATAAAATTAAAAAAATATATATATTTCTTTTTCAGAGTCAGAAACGAAGAGTAAAACCGTTTATACGCAATCATACAATTATCATGAAAATCAGTAACAACAAGTTTTAAATCGTGTTTTTTTAATGTACAACTATTTTGCGAGCTAGGTTTTAATTTTTTATTGCTAATTTTCATTACTCTTATCGAAGTTCTTGAATTGAATACTAAACTATGAGGTAATAAATTGCTTAATGACATGTGCCAATCCACTTATCACCCCTCCCTAGCGTTTACTTCCCCCCTATCAATACCTCCCAATGCCACACCTGGATCCCAATAGTACGTGACCTTCACAACTCAAACCACCAAGCTTCACCCTACCTCTTTATCTACATAGCCTACTTCCTCCCCCCCACGTAGTAGTATAAAATTAACTCTGGCTTGTTTGGAGACGGCCGTTTCGTTGACGATGACGTAGAACACGTCGAAACAGATTGCAGACTATTATAGTAGGTGTGGAATGCACAAAGTGCCTTTATTTTATTTTAGGAATAGCATTTGGTATTAGCTCCGGAGAGGGGATATAAGGTCGTTTTTTAAGAAAAACAATCTTTGAATCTTGTGAGGTAGAAAAACAATCATAGGCATCTGTCTCAGTAAAGAGAAACACATTTACAAGCGTGTTGGGGTTTATTTTTTCATATTTTGTAGTTGAATTTGTTTCATTAATGGTTTTTTTTCTGTTTGCAACACAGAAAATTCATGCTTAATGGTCTATGAATTGATTATGTGTTGCTTTATAGTATACTTTTGGTCATATTTCCACCGTAATTCATGTATCTATTCAAGCTATTATTGTAAAAAATTTCTTTAGCCATTTAATGCTTTTCAGTGTATTTTTTAGTACATGCATCATAATTTTGAACATATGAGTTTTCATTTTGATTGTTATAATTTTGAAATTTCTTAATGCCACTACGGAATTTTTATAACCTTATGTCAAAATGTTGCTGTCCCAATATAAGAATAAAACATACCGTTCAGGGTCATTTTGATGAAAAGGGTACTCAATGAAGTCGTAGGAATGGTCAAAGTGGCATCGATTTTCAGTGACTCAGTTACATTGATCAACCACGCCCGTTTACACTCCGTAATGAGAGCATGACTTCTATCACGAAAGCGAACAACTTGGGATTTGCGTGTAACCCTCGCTTTAATACCTCTTCTAATGACCCTCGAAACTTATCGGCTGTGATTGCGAATTGCTCTTTCCTTTCGCTGGGTGAACGTGACCGTCGTCTTCGCTTTTTATTGCTCTTGATTTGGCGGCACCAAATTTATTCCCCGCTCTACTTGCCCTTGCATGTGTGCCCTATGTTATAGCGCCGTTTTAAAATCACATTGTGCAGCGTGCTTACATCTCCCGTTACAAAGAAATTGTAGAATTTGCGAACTGCCGCATTGCCAATTGTGTTTCCACCTTAAAGATGTCAACACTGTAAGGACAAGATGAATAATTTTAAAACGTGAGAACTCTAAAAATAAAATATAGACATAAGACAATACAGAACTTTTAAAAATGTGTAAACTTGGCGTCGAATAATATTTATTCTTTTTTATATAACATATGTTTTGTGTGGGTAAACTGTTCTCGGTTTCCCACCGGGTTAATTCTTTCATAACGGCCAACGTTTCAAGCTCCGTCTCGGCGCTCATCATGAGGGCTGCTCAAGAATATTGCCCATATCTAAGAACATTTACCACTTCAATAACTGTCAAAAGTACCTTCTAGTCCATAAAATTTAAAATTTATGAGCCATGATTTAGGTCTGCTGCGCAATAGAAAGTACTAGTAAGACGATCATTGCATAAAAAAAAGACACCAAGAAAGGTGTTACTCATGTCATACGCAAATAAAAACCTTTGAGTGTGTTACGTGTAAGATGTACAGTACGGGATACGAGTTTTCTGATTCCTCAATAGTACACATTTTTAGGGGAAAGAACACCTTAAATACTGTGGTGTGGTGTAAATAATGGTTTCGACCAAAGAATAGCTCTAATAATTTTGTCATAAAGGTCTAGTGAATACTTGCGATTTCAGTTAAATTGAGATGAGAGTCATGATGAAACTTATCCAAGTGAATGCAATAATAAATATTCCAGACTATAGAATCGACTTATGAACGCACTTGGTCTTACATTGACGACAGAGATTTTTGTGTTCACCGGAAATAGTTCTTACAGAACTGGGTTGTTTTCATCGCAGCTCTCTCTTTGCTCATACTCTCATTGGAAATTCGCCAACGTACTCTTAACCTTCAAAAATTATACCATATACATAGTTATTCCGTGCCAGCACGTCGGCTCTAAATTTTAAGCCCTCATGTAGGTCCACCCCTTCCTCATCTATTTCTCAGCACGCATACCTACAGCAAACATTACTGCCATTGTAGTTTCTAATATTTTGACTTTTTCACGTTCTTGCTTAACTCATCACACACGTTATCTTCACTCCATTTGGCTCTCGTACTACTTTCATCCGCAACGCCTAAAAGTACAACTATCGCTAACTAAAAAAAACGTATATTTTATAGTTTTTGCACTAATAAATCCGCTTAGCAACATGTTCATATTAATTTTAAATCGCCTCTACAACGCTTTCTAACCATCAGACATTACTTCTCAGTCTAAATATGCCTGTGCCAGGAAATGTTTTACTTCAGAATGATTTTCAAACGAAGCGAACTACCCAGGCCGTAATCGAATCTTTATTTTTCTCCTTTTTATGATGTTGATGGGCGTGCCGCTTTTAGAGAGAAGTATATTGACAGGGATGGAGAGAGTGGAAGGGGGGGGGGAGAAGATTGCGGGTGACAGGGCGCTGTTTGTGGAGTGCGAGGCGGGGCATCACGCCACGCGTGAGACAAGTGAAGGCTAGAGAGCGAGACGAAGACAAGAGGGAGTGACTGAGGAAGCAAATGGAGGACAGGGGGTGGTTTTGGAGTCGTTCTGGGGTTGAAGTGTTTGATATGGCGAGGAGTAGACAGCGAGGAGAGGGCGAGGAACTCTGAAGATTCCATCAAGCGGATTAATGTCGACTAGCACGCAGATTTCTTGCAGCTCCTACCATTCCTAATCCTATTTAAGATCAATTTACCCTACACTATCTTGAACTCAATGGAAATATATTCATCTCTTCGGGAGAAACTATGCACATACATAACTAAAAGTTTAACTTATAGGTATTCTAAATTAGGACACTTTTTAGCCAAAAATAAGCTGCCTTAAATCTTCAGGGAGCTATGAAAATCAATATTTTACAGTTATCAGAATAGTACTCAATTTTCAAGAGATTATCTACTATTTTGTCAAGAGACGATCTACTATTTTTTCAAGAAGAAGGAGAAGCCTCAATACGCGGAGGTCCACCCATCTGCGAATTCACCATGAATTGGTGCAAAAAAATACTACCTCGTCGGATTTCTTAGTATTTCATACCTGAAGGTATACCGAGAATTGAGGGTTGTTCACAGGCATAATACCTAACAGTTTATTACACTCAATCGAATCACTTTAATTTATTCGTGGAATAAGGTAATTTGCGATAGCATACATTAAAGTAGAACTCATTTTCAAGAAAATGTAGCAGGAAATAGGATATAAAGTAAGCATTTTGGAATATTTAACTTCGTGATAATTGTTCATGCACACCAGTTTTGCTTCATAAACAATATTTTACGGCCTAAAATGATGAAAATAAATTCATTTGAGAGACTTAAAATAGCGTTATGGATATTTAGCGGCAAAATAGAATTAAATCACGTGCAAATGACAAAGAATTCACCAGGACTAACCAACTGAAATGTTAACGCACTGGATTAATGCGTAATTTCCTGCAACCCTTTACCATTTATGCTCATTTCAATGAATGGAAAATTTCAGTTGCGCAGGAGAATTGTATTAAAATAGTACGAATAGCATAATTGTTCACAGAATATAAGAAGAGTTAGTCCCCTTTTAGTTACAATACTTTCGCCTATATCATTGCACTGCAAAAGTGCAGATTTCCGACTGAGATTCAATGAAGTGTCATTTGATTCGACCATTAGTTTTGACCATGACCAGCAAATTGGGTCTCTGTAAATGAATATACGAATTAGTCAAGTGGAAGCCATGCTCAAGCAAAGAGCTATTTCCAGATTTTCCAGAACAATGTTTTAGATAAAATACTATCAACAACATTTAGAGCATAACAACCTCTGTAGAAAATGTTGAAGTATATTTTGTGGGAGTTAGTACATCATCTCAAGAGCCTATAGTGAGATTATTATTAGAGGCCGAACTATTATATGTTGTGCCACACATCAATATGCATCACTTATACTCTACGCGATCAAAATTATCCAGATGCCTAACTGAAAATAACTTACTTGTTCGTGGCGCAAGCAAACATCATCTGCACAAGTGTAAGGAAAAATGTTGTGTTTTTGCGGAGAAAATATTGCTAAAATTAAAGTTATTACTAATAAACATTTGGAATAAATTTAAGGCACCTATTAGGGTTCCAAATCCATCATCGCCATCATTTATCTCGGCGTAGTTACTGCATTTTGTTTAAGTCCAAAATAGGATTAATTCCAACGGCTAATGCTTTAGTTGTCCTACACAACCGTGAAAGTGGTGCTGATCTCTCAAGATCATCAACTCTGGTAAACAACCATGAGATTGATTTTACTCTTCTCTCTAGTAAATGCAGTTAATTTATTAGCTGTCCTTTATAACCTTCTTTATATGTCCCATACATTATCTTATTATTTATACTATTTATCCTCGCAAAGAATTTAAATTCGTGAAACATTTAGAGTTAGACTAGAAAGAACTAAACTAGTCGACGGGACGTTTTCATTCTATCTGCGGTTTTGGGAATATAGCCTTTCGCTACTTAAAGCCTTGAATGCTTAAAGTCTTGGTTTGATGACCCATGTCAACTCCTTTGAAATTGACAGGTTTGACAGTACAGTTGGTTTAAATTGACAAACATTTCTCGTCCATTGTTAGAAAAGCCACTCACGCCTCTTTTTTCAGATTCGGGTGCCTCCATTGCCTAATTAACATTGAATTTGCGACCTATTTTGACGGGATTGGTGCAAAATGCCTTATTGTTATATCATGCGATTTCTGTAGGCCTCTTTTAAAATGCGATTGAATCATTACCCCGTGTGTTGGTAAACATCTGCGTGTAAGATAGTATATTATCAAAATAAATTATTGTAATGCAATTTTGAGTTCACTTTGCCTGTCATATGCAAAACGGCAAGCAGGTACGTCAATTGTGTGTCATTAGCTTCTGTGCTCTCCATATACAGCTTATTCCATTTTCGAAAGATGTATACGTATATTAGTCTGTTTCGTTCAAGTATTGCTTCAAAAAATTACTCGAATGTCTTCTAGCGGTAAAAATGTACTCTCCGCCCATCCTCTGTCTGCTCTTCTTCCTAATTTTTCTGGAAAACAATTGTAATTTCTGCTATTATATTGACGTGCAATGACTATGGTATTGAAATAAAATATTTCATTATTTTTTGTAAAGATCATTTTGTAGAAATTCCGCCGTCCTGGTCAGTAAAAATAGTCGGTATAACTGGTTCTAGATTCGATCTCCATTTTAAAAATCGATTTCAATGATTCTGATTGCAGAAAGGCTGCGAGAAGAAGTTAATATCCTGAAATATGTAATGAATGACGTAATTTTAGTGCTTCATGTATAAGTTTCCTTTGAAAATTTATTGCAAATATTTACTTCCATCATATTCCCCGTGTTAGAATCCACCTGAAATGAATGGTCGATGTACGACTTCAATAGGTCGTAATAATAAGGAGGAGGTTTTGCGAGTCCACCCCAATGTGTTTTCAATTTATGTTCTTGGTAATTTATTAGCTTCTTTAGATAATTCATTCAGTAGGAATCAGACGAAACATATCGAACATCTTCATTAAATGCAATATTTATTTTCATTACCGGCAAAGTGTTCGATTAATGTCGAGGATGAAAAGCAATCTAAGCTTAAAAGGCTTCCACTGCCATTTCTCAATATCTCACCCCACAGTGGTCTGAAATCGGAAAAAAGCCGGACAAAAGTACAAAATGGCTTTTTTTGAGATTGAGACTTAAAACTTGGCATACATACTCATAAATGATGGCTGATTATGGATTTGTATGCCATTTTACATACATTTGATCCCTTGCTGACATAAATCAGCTCAAACATGATCAATTTTTCTAAAACGTACGAAATCTTGTTTTTCTCAGAAAATCTTTGAACTAATGTGGTGTTGCAGTTGTATGATTTTTATGGAATAAAAAACACAATATTCCTTTGACCAGATGCTTTATCTATATTGCTCATGATTTATGCTAAGTTTTAAGTCTCAATCTAAAAAAAAAGCCATTTTGGATTTTAGTCCGGCTTTTTCCGATTTCAGACCACAGTGTGAAGATTTATTTGGATAGGGCTCACCCATCGTTAGAATTTCACACATTTAGGGTAGTTTGTTCAGATCCTTTCCCATGAGCCACCTTGCACTTCGAGGATTTTCTTTGGGGTTGTCCGAAGTCTTCAACCGCGATTTTAACCTGAGATTGCTTGATCAGCAGCTAAGCACTTTACCCTCTAGTGTACCATTACGTACTTGAAATATGAAGCTTCGAGAGGCAAACACCGATTTTAAGTGCCCCTAGTTCCTTTCCTTTCTTCGAGTTGATTGCAACCTCGGAGCGGTCCAATCAGAGGGCGTTAGACTTCATGAAAGGGGCACACGTAAACGCTTTTTTGGTCTTCATCTATTCTTCCTTGCCACTTTGAATTATGCAACTCTACTACTTTCATTCACTTCCTCTTTTTCTGACCAAGCGATGACGTGGGATTTCTGGTAAATCTGTGAAATATATTCATCCATTTGGGCGCATTAATCTTTACTTCTTCCTCCCTCTTTCTTTCGCGATGTGATGATCTCCAAACGAAAATACTATTAAAGACTAAGCTAGTGGAAAAATCGGAGGAAATGCGTCTTACCCAAGTGATACTATCCATATAAGTAATGTTTTTTGGACTTTGACATGAAGTATTGGATATAACAGTGGCCCTTTCATTCGCAAACTTGATGGTCGAACCCTAGATATGTTTTGCAGACCTGACTCTTTGTGTGTATTCGTGAAAATTGGCTTTGCATAGGATATCGTATATCTGAGTTGCGTCATTTTATTTTCCCTGTCTTCAAGTTATTATTTCATAATTGTAATCCTTTTCGAGCTCTATGGTGGCTTAATGTCTTCTCTAGTAAAATAGCTTGAAGTGGCTCAGCATTAATCTTATCCCCATCTTTCTGTGTTTTATTTTCTCTGAAAGCAATGTGTGTATCTTTTATTGAAGTTCCGCTTTTGCAATTTAAAACCAATTTTTCATTCTGAAGGAAGCTAGTTCTAACGGGCTTGTATACCATTCAGCATTCACTTTTTGATATTGTACTCCCTCTCTGTTAATGAATTATATTTATGTTATCTTTCGATTTCAATTCGATTTATATTTCTGCAACCCGGGTGGCAAGTCAGACTTGTGTAGGGTTTTGGATGTGAAGGTGCTTAAGAAGAATCTCCCCATTGTTGTTGTAACTCCATACTTGACGGCTAAATTCCCATCCTATACTGCTCTAATTATTGTCCTTATCGTCGCGAGGTTGAATATCACCTTCATTCCATGTTCAAGATGTGGAGGATCACCTGACTTACTCATGTTCACTATTCTCTTCCGCATCGCACTGGCCTCATCCTGCACAGGGTTCCATAACTTTTATGAAGAAGGCGTTCCCTCCTCACCTTTACTCCCCATATTAGGCATTCCCAGCTATCCCTCCGCCTTTCTTATTGCATCCGTCTCCTCTCAACGCGTCCCGCCCTTCCAAGATGCTCTCCTTATCTCTATTCCCATCCTTCTCCCCCCTAACGCATAGCCTATCGCTTCATCTGCACACCCTTATACTCCCCACCCAGACTTCACTTCATTTCCCTGCCCTTTCATTTTCTGCACTATCAATACCCACCCACCACTCCCTCCTGCACCCGCTACATCCCGAAGCACCACCAACCCCCTATACACACCCACTCTACCTCTCCGCGCTGTAACCTTTGCCGCCCTTCTTCGTAGTAAATCCCATCTTATCCTTCTTCCTCCCTCTTCATCCCTTTCCGCCTTTGCGCTTGGCATATCCCTAGCTACGCCTGAATTTTTTTCTCTCTCTTTATTGAGCTGCAAATGTGGGTCTTTTCTCCCCCACCCAGCTATTCTAGCTATTTAGCTTGTTGAAGCAAAGTGTTCTTCTAGCCATGCGATTTACCTTGAAACCAACCATGAGCCTCCTATAGTAGCCTAGCGCTCACTTCTGATATCGAGTTTCACAATGGTCGTCATTTGAAATCACCGAATTGGTCATCAATTTCAATCATTTCAGCATATATACATCTACCTATAAATTCTGATCAATAATCTTTAGCATTTGTAACACATCTCCCTGCTCATTTCTTTTATCAGGTAGTCATTTCAAAACCACGCATTTATTCTCTTTTGTATCCAACTCTACCCGCTCCATCTATTTTATTCGGTACCTTTAATTTCCATTATTTCCCACTGATCCCTCCACGGTTAGCCTCATCAGGCCATGATGCTTCAAGGTACGGCCAATTAAGATGCGAGTTTTCACTGTATTGTAAACTTTAACTACCAACATCATATTTTTTTATAAATAAGCAAATTTTAGGGAACAAAGGCCATGATCTCCGTGAAGAGAAATGGAACAAGGGGTTCTGACGTTGTTGATCGCCTCTTTTATAAGCACTGATGTAGAACCAAAGGAGTCCAAAGAGATCCAGATATGAGTCGAACAGATTATTGATGAGAATATGTTATTTAATGAACCGAAACCCTAAGTAGGACTGGTAAAAATGTTGTCGGTAAAAATGGAAAGGTTCCAGAGGAATTCGCCATTTAGTATCCCCAACGGCAATAGTGTTAACTTAATTCTTTACAAAAATATCAATGATTGTTTTTCATACTGCGGATGATTGTAGCTATGACGGCTCAATTATTCCTTTGAGGTTTATTAATTTCGACTAAGTTTGACTAATTCAGGATTCATTGGAAGTTCGACACATTTAAATGAAAGGTAGTTGTACTGTACAGCTAGCTGTTTTTTCTTAAAGCTTCTGAAATATTCTTTTCTGCCCAGAGCGGCGGCTTCTTCTGGCAGCGACTTGACCACGACTCTCTCTGCTTCATTCCACCTCCCCTCGTTCCCCACCTTCTCTCAGACTCTCTCTACCGCTAAAGACTGCTGAATTCATCCCAAGTCTTTGGCTCTACGTAGCATCTACGAACTAACCTTTTTTCCTCCTACTTTGTTTCTGCATCTCACAACAATACTAAAATATGAAGTGGTGCTTAGGATGAGAAAAGAGGGTGCATGATTATGGGCGTCAGAGAATGGCGACTTCTCTGCATAATGTGGATGAGATGAATGGAAAAATTGTTTTCATGGAATCGCTTTACCTATCTATTTTTACTATATCATCTTCAATTATTTCCTACATCTTCCTCAAATTTTATTCCATCATATATGCTTTTTTAATAGCTGGTATAAGGATCATAATAGGTATTTTCTCCTATTTTTAATTTGCAGTTTCTTTTTGTTGAAGTTATGACTATATTCTCTTATATTTTATGAATTAATGTGCATTCTTTTCTTATGCCGTATGACTTAATTTTAAGTAATCCCTACCATTTATTAAATATAATAAACATTCAGTTTTATAATTTTCGCTGCAGGAATAGTGAAATTATTCTTTCCTCAAATTATAATACACAATGAATACTATTTTCTGCGTTCACATCTGAAAATGTCGCTGTAATCAATTCTAAGAAACAGACGTGATAAGTTTTGAGCTCGACTTTTAAATTGCTACTTACGCTGACCGGTGTAAAGAACGGAGGTTGAGTATCCCACAATCATAAAAGGTAGATTTTTTTTCTTTTGATATTTATTATCTCGTCGTAGTTCTGGCGTACGTATTGTTTTCCTGTTTTATATCTTTTATCTTTTAGATGAGATTTTAAACTTTCTATCAGACTGTCGATGTTAATGAACGGCAGGGGTTCGGAACGTATTTCACTTGTCTATAGCTGGTATCCGAGCTCTAGCCTAAATCACGAGAGCGGTATGTACCACTTCTATAGCACTGACGCTTATAGTGTGCTTCAAGTTTCTCATTCGAAATAATAAAACTAAATAGATAGTAGATCACGCAATTTCGGTAGGCGTTTGGTGGCCGAGGATTCAGATTTCTCTGTTATTCCGAGGGCGTAGATATGACAGCTTCTTTCTGATCGCCTTCTTGGCGCCATTTTCACAGCTCACACACAAACCACTATGTTCCTAATATGCATGCGCTTGTGCACACTTACACACCTACAAATAAACTGGAATTGCAAGCGTTTAGGACATATTGCAGCGCAGAACAAGAGCAAAGCGCACGGAATATCGGCACGAATCAGTAGACACGAAGCTGCCCCACAGCGAACTGACTTCGCAATTCATAAGAATGGTCCGAAAGAGAATGGGGCGTGCGAATGCAACAGCATGCCACTTACAGCAGTGGTATCAGCTTCTGTTATTTCGCAGAAAACGTTTTTGGGGCCTGGACATCAGAACGCATCGCTTAGCGCCACTCTTGGCGCCAGGCTGCGCGGGCCGCAAAGCCTAAACGGTGAAAGATTCGCAAAAACCGATGAAATTTTTGCCCTGTGGGTCATATCTTTCCCTGATTACCCTAACTTTGGTAGTATTTGCGAAATCGTATGAAAAAATTAAGGGTGTTGGTATTTAAGCACCTCTCGCTAACTAATTATTTCAAATTTTTCGAAAATCTTTTTTTACCTATCCTTGTATACCCGAGGGTCATCGAAATCCGATTGACGATTTTGAAATGTGAAAAAAAATGTTTTATTGGGACATCCGAGGCAGGGGTGTAGCATGCTCTTAAGTGCGTTGATTATTACGGCTTGAATTAGAAGTCATATTGCAGTTTTTGCAAGAATTTTTACCACCCGACTGTATGAACCAATGGGTAAGCCCTCTTTATCTAAAGCATTCTGATTCGCCTTGAGTTATTTCTCCACCTCTATAACGGGTAATCCGGAAGCAATGCCTTTTATCGCTTCACGATGCTGTCACAAGTGCCTTAAGGGTACTGCAGGCGTCACATCTGTGACGGGAAAGATGGTGGATGCAGTCAAATGGGGCCACAGGTAAATGCCCTCCGAGAGAGCCAGCAGCAGAAACAAAAACAAAACTGAGATCGTGCAGTCTGCACTGAGCTATTCGCGGACGCCCTATACAGAACGAGAGGCAGCTGAATGGGACGACGCACAGTGGGCGGAAATCGGAAAAAGCCGGACAAAATTACAAAATGGCTTTTTTTGAGTTATAAACTTGAAACTTCGCAGGTATACTCAAAAATGATTGATATTTATGGATATGTACTTCATTTGACATAGATCCTACCCGTTACTGAGATACAGAGGCTCAAACGTGAGCAAATTTCCATAAGAACGCCCGTCTTCAATTTTCTCTGAAAATCTTCCAAAATAAGTGAATGGTGAAGTTATGGGTGGATTCTTGCCGAACAAAAAACCACATAATCTGTTAGCATGGTGTTGTTTCTTTAATTTTCCGTAATCTTAAAGAATACAGCCCATAAATTCTTACCGTGCAGTAACAAAATGGCGAATACTGTTTTTCGACGAAGTTTTACATTTAGGTAGAGTTTCAAATAGGTTTTCGGCAAGGTCGCGCAGAGTAACTTATATGAGAGCATTGTTTGAAGATTTCTTGAGGTCTTTATTTAGTTTTCTTTGAAATAAATTTGCGTCGCCGGAAATTACATTGATTTTTCGATCGCGCGGCAGGGTTCTTCTCCGCGCGTCGGGAGTTGGATTAGCCGCGCCGCGGTAAGGTTATTGAAGCTGTACGGGTTTTAACGCTCAACATTCACCGTTTTTATGTTTTGCTTCAAGACACCGATTCTCAAATGGTCTATGGTGAAGACAGTGGAGGTTTTTCATGCGATGTACTTGCACGTTTCATCGAAGTTCATTTCGTTATCTTTGGATACGATCGAAGACCATGCTTCTATTAAGAGCGTTCAAACCTCGACAAAGTGAGTTGTTTTCCTGGGACTCATACAAAAAGACCTACCAGAAAGATACCAGCTGAGACCCTTATACCTTCTTCAATCACCGATCCCTGACCCTCAGGATTCTAATTTCGAAAACGGTCGTTTTATGACACCCTGGAGTGGAGCCCTTGGCCGTCTTAACGGAGGTATTTCCATGGGAACGAAAAAATGAACGATTTTTGTGTCGCTTCAAAAATTGGCTCGCTGAATCCATAACATTCCCGGAATATGCTTTGCATTGCTTTCTCAATACTTCTACGGGAGTTGGTATTTTTGTAAAAATCTATTTCTTTCAAATTTATTGAATAAATACTATTCCACATTTAGCTTTACGTTACAAAATTCATACTTTATTCATACGTACCGACGGATCAATATTGGCATAAATGGCGTGAATAAATTATTCTGTGACAACGTTGCGCTTGATAAAGGAAACTTACCCATGCGGGACTCGAACCCGACACTTCTTTGACAGGCGAGCATTTTACCCCGCCGCCACCCAAGTCGGCAAATTGAACAAATAACGAACTGCAAAAAGCGTCATTAAATCTAATGTTTTACTCTTGAGATGAAGAGAATTATGTCCAAAAAGATGGCTAATAATGCAGTGTTCAGTGAATTAACATTACTAATCATGAACTTTGATTACTGATGGCAACTAAATAATCAAAATTTTATGGACGAAAATAATGGATCGCGTGACAATCTCATGTTCTGCATCTACAGTAAGCACTAGAAAGTTGTTGAAGCAGATACGATGAAGATAGGGTAGTTTAGGTAGACAATTCCACGGGAACTTCTAGATTTTTTAAAACGTGTATCATACCCTCAGTTCTACTTTGACTGTGGTGAAGGAAAGTTAAGTTCTCTTGAGTGCGCAGAATTTGTGAAAGTGATTTTAATTTGCTTGTGGAGCGTAGAAATTTCAAACTTCCACTTGCCTGTAAGTACGTTTTTGAATAAATCCCCGAACATCTTTTTCAAAATAGTTATTTTAATTTATATTATCAATTTTATCTGAAAATTTTCTTAGCATTCCTTTCCTAACTAAAATAAATTTAAATTTAAATTATCAAATGCCACTGTTTAAATTCCAATCGATACGACATATCCAATATGCATTCAGAAAATCATATGTGGCAGTGCAGCGTACACAAACCAACAGAATATTTATCGATATCAGGTGAACGATATTTTACATCTCCTAAGTTATTCATACCCGACGCTATTGCACCGCAGATTTAGAACCCCATGATTCAGCTGTCCTTCAGTGTGTTGCAAACTTAAAACTATCGTTTTTCTTAATTTCGAAATTACTATACTTCCCTGTAGGATAATAAATTATATGGGTTTTAAGATTAAGAAAAAATTAAGAAAATAAGGTAAGCAATGTAAGCATTACTTTTCCGTTGATCATGGTCAGTAGTAAACAGAACTTGATCGTGTAAAATCCAGAGTTGAAATCATTAAGACCATCCACCTGCCTTTCGATATAGGTAATGTCTTTCTGATTTTGTAACTTCTTTTGTCTCTTTTGTCTCTTTTTTTCGCCTAAAGCGGATGGGATGACAAAATCGTGTCGACGTCGGCAGTGGATTTTCCCAGATAGTGTCATCTAAAATTGTAGAGCCTATATGTGAGAAGTGCCTCCGATGCAATTTAAATTCTTTATCAAAAGTTTAGAGATAAATGTAATTAACCAAGAGAAAGTGGAAACTTCAGTCGTTATCTGTAGTGCCTTTGTTACCTGCTGCTTTTTAATCAAACTAAGAGATACAAGGATAGAGGAACTCATGACTAGGAATTTATCTGAAACATCCACTTGTTGCCACATTTGCTTATATTGAGAGTGGCCCGAACTTCCATCAATACCGTACTTAGAGATTAATCTGTAGTTCACCACACATTTTAATTCTTGAGAGGTGGAAGTGGTGGCTAAGCAGGCTATTGTTCCCAATATGGTGTGATTCAGTGGTGCTTGAAGGTTTACTTCGCACATGGTCTCAGTTATTTTAATTCCTTCGTTATAAGCTGCCTTTTTTTGCTATCGCTATTCTATCATAACTGGGATACAATTCGTGTCCATGGCTCAGAGCTGTCCTACGAAAAGGCCGATGTTGACGCTTGGTCAAATCAGAGGCAATCATCAAATACAGTGCCTCTTCCACTGTCATCTCAGGGTGGACCTTTTCACTCGTCCTCCACTTTGAAAGAACTCTCTTAGCCCGAGTAGGGGTCGTAGTTGTTATTTCTGCAACTAGGTGAGCTGCTGCAGAGTCTCCCCTCTCTCTCAAACTCACAGATGCCGCGAGAGCAAGCTCAGCAGTAGTAGCAGTAGTTTTTAAAGTTTGAATTTTCTTCTGCGTGATCTAACACATTAGGTGCGACATTTTTTTGGCCGCCCTGGAATGCCTGGCAAATATAATATGAATTTTGTAGCATGAAGCTACAGGGGAAATTTTATTTAGTCAATCAATTTGAGAGGAATAGATTTTTACATAAATACAATACTCAACCGGCTGTCGATGAAGTATCGGGAAAGTGATGCATAACAAATTCTGGAAATGTTATAGAGTCAGTGAGCCAACTTTTGTATCGACACAAAAATCATTCATTATATCGAGAACTCTCTACCCATTTCTTAAGGTATGGCCATAGAATGCGTTTTGTCAGGAAGTCATTGAGAAATTTCAGAGCATCAGGGCCTTGTCTTAAATTCAGCCTCCGCGATAAATAATGGAGCAAATACTTTTTACCGAGTGAATGATTTTTTTATCAATTCCAATATTATTTTGTAGATATCAAGTCATGTAATAATGTGAGATGGCATTTTCTATGGAATGGCGGATGGAGTTAATGTAAAATTTAGAAATAATAAATTTGTCAAACCTATGGTTATCCAATGCCCTAATGCGTACACGGGGAGGAACGTATGGTAAACGTGTAAAGACATGGTAATCTGTATGTCAAAGTAGAACTGAGGGTATGATGCACATTTTAAAAAAGCTAGAAGTTCCCATGGAAATACCTCCGTTAAGACGGCCAAGGGCTCCACTCCAGGGTGTCATAAAACGACCGTTTTCGAAATTAGAATCCTGAGGGTCAGGGATCGGTGATTGAAGAAGGTATAAGGGTCTCAGCTGGTATCTTTCTGGTAGGTCTTTTTGTATGAGTCCCAGGAAAACAACTCACTTTGTCGAGGTTTGAACGCTCTTAATAGAAGCATGGTCTTCGATCGTATCCAAAGATAACGAAATGAACTTCGATGAAACGTGCAAGTACATCGCATGAAAAACCTCCACTGTCTTCACCATAGACCATTTGAGAATCGGTGTCTTGAAGCAAAACATAAAAACGGTGAATGTTGAGCGTTAAAACCCGTACAGCTTCAATAACCTTACCGCGGCGCGGCTAATCCAACTCCCGACGCGCGGAGAAGAACCCTGCCGCGCGATCGAAAAATCAATGTAATTTCCGGCGACGCAAATTTATTTCAAAGAAAACTAAATAAAGACCTCAAGAAATCTTCAAACAATGCTCTCATATAAGTTACTCTGCGCGACCTTGCCGAAAACCTATTTGAAACTCTACCTAAATGTAAAACTTCGTCGAAAAACAGTATTCGCCATTTTGTTACTGCACGGTAAGAATTTATGGGCTGTATTCTTTAAGATTACGGAAAATTAAAGAAACAACACCATGCTAACAGATTATGTGGTTTTTTGTTCGGCAAGAATCCACCCATAACTTCACCATTCACTTATTTTGGAAGATTTTCAGAGAAAATTGAAGACGGGCGTTCTTATGGAAATTTGCTCACGTTTGAGCCTCTGTATCTCAGTAACGGGTAGGATCTATGTCAAATGAAGTACATATCCATAAATATCAATCATTTTTGAGTATACCTGCGAAGTTTCAAGTTTATAACTCAAAAAAAGCCATTTTGTAATTTTGTCCGGCTTTTTCCGATTTCCGCCCACTGTGCGACGAGGAGTACTGTTCCGGCGTTTCCTCTGGAAATAAAAACGCGCGGGATGGAAATATATGAGCCGTTCAATGCGAAACATAAATCCCTAGTATCGCATTTTTTACTCAATATCCTTCAAAGCAATATTGTACAAATTGTATTTTGCATTTCTGTGCTCCCCTCAAATTTCCCTGGTGACTCGGCCCATATAACAGGCTGCTGATTGCATTGATACTAAGCGTAACTAATTTTCTATTTTATAACTAGAGATCAACATCTGAACAACCTTGAGTATTGGCGGAAAATTACGGTTAATTACCTAGATATTTATAATGAGTTAGCGCTTGCGATTACAGAGCCAATTAAACGACCAATATAAATTAATATGCTTTATTAGACATAATTGATTTTGTTATGTACCATTAAGTGACATTAATTCAATAGCCTGAATGGCTGGTATCTAGCTTATCGAGTATTTAAAGTAGTTTGTCCTACTTTTGGCATTTTTTCATTTTACTTAGCAATGTTAAGAGATTCAGTTTCAAACCATAGCATTATTGCAGGACTTTAGATTTGTGATTCCTTTTCATGTTTTGGTTTTACTGCATGAAAATTTATATTTTATTTTTATTTTATTTTATTCTCAAACCACCGGATACAGCTCTTATTGGCCATTTTACACCGGGGTGTTCAACAAAAATGTAACAAGTAAACGTACACAAACGACCGAGTATTTTCAGAAAAAATAAAACAGGTCACAAATACCTCCGCTGGCGGAGTCGTGTGAGAACTCTAGTCTTCTGTTGGACGCAATCCACTTAAACTTGATTTTTTATAAATGCAGTTTTTTAGGAGCATTATCTTTTCATGCATTTGCGCTGCATATTGAGCTCTCTAACACTCACTGTGTACTCGTACGTGATTTTGGGTGCTCTTCTAAAAAAAAGCATCGCGTGGCCTATCTTCTTGTTATCTCGTATTACCTGAGAATGCCTTTCAAAATCACAGCTTCGCACACTCTTCTCTTTTGCCGGGGATTGGATTTTCTCGCTCAAGAATCTCTCCCTTGCTCGCCGCGCAGGCTGCTCATCTTTTTCTCTCTCTTCTGTCCCTTATCCCTCCGAAATACATATATCTCCTCGGAAAGCAACTGCGCCTCCACCATGGGTTTATAAATGGTACTGTTAGGAGGCTTTGTCTGTTTTTTTCTCATATTTTTTTCATCCAATGCTGTTCACGATTATGACATTCGGCTTTATCCATCTTAAGCTGATCCGCAGTCTAAAAACTTTGCCTCAGTCTATCCCAGGTTTCAATTTTAGCTTTTGCGGGAAATTGACACATTTTGACCTTAATTGTTTTAGATATCTCGCCTTGCGGAAAATACACCTACCGTTCGCCCAAAATTTTGTTAAAGAGGCTGTATAGATGTAAATTTATTCATGGATCTGCCTTTTTAAGCCTCTTTTATGAATCTAAGCCAGGATGTGAATTGTGATATTTTGACATGAATCTCAAGAGTACCATAAATATATATATCCGTGGGAGAGAGACGTTGTATCCATTTTATTATTATGCAGTGTTGGCGAAGGAAGTTCCCTACGGCAATGCCTTTTTTTTGGTGCTGGTGTGAGCGAGGTTGCGTAAGTAAATATAATTTTTTTGCAGTTCTAATTATTTTAAATCGCTTCACCGGAAACGTCTCTTGGTTTTATTTTAATGCTGCGGTTTTATTATTCAGTATTATCATGGAAAATACCGCATTTGCGACAGCGTTTTTCGCGGCGCCGCGTTTCAACTGCTTGTTGGCTACTGTAGCCGTCACCCCTCCTTTCCCTTTGCGTATCTCATTTCTCCACTCAATCTTTCTCTGATCCTCTGCCATGACTTCAACTTGCCTTTTCTATGACAAGCTTAACCCATAAAGTATTCATTTCTGCCCTTTTTCCGCAATAACCCGCCCTTGTGGTTGTGAAAGACGTAATATTGGTCGTTCGCCAACTTATTTTCCGTTTTTATCATTTGTTGATATCCAATTTTTGGATATAGTACACTATTATGTACGCTTGTAATAAGCTAGAGTCGCTTCGCAGCCAGTAACGAACAATTGGTTCTCGCTCGGTTGCCAGCTAATTAATGAATGAGGACACATTAATTCGAGTCTTTACAAGTGTGTGCGTTCAATGAGTAACTCATAGACCCTTTATAAAAGCTTATGGAATTCCGCAGATGACCACTTCGGAACTGGAAGAGTCCATTTTCTCCTCACAGCTCGACGCGGGTGGAAGGGTATTATCATCGGACGCTTGTTTTTTTATTTCGTTACCAACTTTAACATTTCTTTCAGCCCTACCATACACTTGAAATCCCCCAAGCGACTTACCAGTGTTGGATGAGAATTGCGCAATTTTCCTACCTTGACGGAGTTTGCAGAGGTCGTACACACACTAAAACATGACCAAAGTTCGTAAAATAAATCACACCTCGAACTGTGACACCTTGTTGCAGAGATCTAATGCTAAATAATACTGATCTGAGATTTTAAGCTTTATGACCATTATTCGAAGTTACTGACCAGTTATTTTAAATATTAGGAAGCTATGTACTTAAATATATTAAGTCAATATATCATCATTTGACGCCGTCATCTGGGTCAGTTTACGATTAATCAATAAGCCGAAAAGTTCTGACGTGAAAATTATATGATTCCATTTTATCTTTCTGTTTTACTCTGAATTGAATACTTAATTTAGCAGTATTTTTTTATCATAAACGATTTCCTCAAGTGATTAAAAATATGAATATTCTATAATGAATGAATAATAGGTTTATTATTTCTCCTTACGAATTTAGTTCGTATGAGGACACCGAGAATTGTGGAATTTAAATCATCTAAAACTACATGAAAATCCTTTTTATATGAGATTTTGTGAACGTCAGTTTAAATGTGACTTCATATTTCTTGTCATTAGCGCACAATTCTCCAAGAATAATGGCATAATATCCATCAGCCCTTGTTGTTTAGTGATGGGTTGTGGTTTGGTAGTTACTGCTAAGTGCATGGCTATTGTTGACCAACGGGTGGTATATAAGGGATGTTTTCGGAACAGTCTGGCAACCGCGCCTGGGAAAGTTGCAGCAATTTTTAATTACCTACTCGGGAATATTGGGAAAGGTAATGAGGGTGAGTTATACTTTTTCGAGTATTTGAACAATTTACATATTCATACCGCATAATACCACGTAGATCGTGCCCTTTCCTATTAGCGTGTTTGCCTGCGGTTTCGTTACGTTTTCCGACATTCTATTTCTCCTGCATGCTCATCGCTCCTGACACAAATTTATCCGCTTGAATCGTTGGTGTTCAACTTTTAGCACTCGTTCTGTGCGTTTCTCACGAAAAATACTTTTGCCCTGTTTTTTTTTTATTTTAAACTGGATCGTTTACATGAAAATTTTGAAAGCAAATTGTGGCCTTTTATTTTATATCATTTTTTATCTTAACCATTCCGCGCTACATTTTTATTTCTTGTGCCTTTAAAGGCATACCCAAACACGATCACGTCAGCAAATATTTTGCGGTCAATTGAACGTTTTGGGGTGCTGTTATGCTTTATAAATTGCTTTATTTTGTTCCTGAGTTGTATCAGCTGCCTCTGGAATAAAAGTAATAATTTTATTAGTAGCTCACCCGTTGCCTTTGGTGACTATCGACATGGAACAATTGAGGTCATTCTTTCAATTTCATATTTCCTTGCTTGTAGGGGTTAGCATAAATATTCAACCCTATAACGAGCATTGAAGGGATATAAATGTGGTTTTCGACCAATTTAATCGTGCTGTGTTCATGCAGTAACGAGTTCTCGTTCAATTTTTCTTTCTTTTCTGATGCCTCCGATTCATTTCGGACTAACTATGAATGAAGATGTAATGACGAATTTAGTAAACAAAGTCATATTTGCCTTGGTTGAAAAAATAAACAGTCCTACTATGGAAACAAAGATAAACTAAGCGTTCGTTAACTCTAAGGCTTTGACCCGAAAATACTGTATTTTTGTTCTCCGTTAAAAATGATATTTTGATATCCTTGGTGATCGATAATATTTTGTTTACTCGAAAACCAGATTGCTGATTCACACACGCTGTTATTCGTACGTTGGTATTTTTTAAATTAAGTACCTATAATTTTATGATTAAAAAGTAAAAATGGAGTCATCAATGTTTAAATATTCCCTTGAAGACAAGGAATTGAAGGCGGTGAGCTGTGAACGTTGAGTGGAGGATTCGGACTCGGGAATAGAACACACTTATTCGAAACAATATTTTTGTCATAAATTGTCGGAGTGTTAAATGTAAGGAAGGCGTTGAGAAGGAGGGCATGAATACGTAAGGACGTTTAATACATAGACATGAATGACAGGCCTCTATATTCACATCTTTAAGTAGTTTCCTCCAAACATACGGGGCAGTTAATGTGCATGACATCACCTAGACGCAAACCGTCAATGGAGAGCTCATCAAGTATCTTCGCCGCCGCCATAGCTAATCTTTAACACTGCAGAAATTTCATTATTTGTGAAGGCCTTCAAGTGATATAAAGGTTTCATTCCTTTCATGTCCGAGTCATCTGAGCCATCAGAGGTTGAATAATTTACCCATTTCTTGCATCTGTCATTATTGGAAAATTTGAAGGGATTGAATTGATTGCAATCATATGACCTTGTACAGTTAAACTCAGTCTCTATTTAATTTTTTTCGGTGTTATAAAATTCTATTGGACGTATTAAAGAATGCTTTTCTATCGCAACCATGAAGCGAACATTGTAGTTACAGAATAATCTTTGGTAAATATGCTGGAAAACAAAATTTTCACCCGTTCGCTCGCATTCCCGTTAAGTTATATTCAATTTAACAAGTTTCGATGAAATGTATAGATCCTAGTTTTTCTTAGTTGTGGCTGAAGAAGGTTTCTTGGTCGTTTGTAATTCGGAAATGTCTCAAATAGATTAAGGTACATTTTATCATCGCTATACTCTCAGGCAGTTAGTCATGGGCCATTTCCGAGAGTCCCTCTCTTCCTCTGAACCTATCTTCCTCCCTGTGTTCGCTGTTTTTAATGCTGGGGAGCGAAGAGGAGCGTGCAAGCAAGGGAATTTTCGGAGCTGCTTTAGTTTTTTGCAGCAGCGGTGGAATTGCGGGAGACCCTACGTCATAATTTATAGCGTGCTGCTCCCCAATACGCTCTTCCCCTCACCCATCGCATTCAAGCCCCTCCGGCCACACTACGATCCAAACCCACCCCCAGGAGGCAAAGCGTGTCGCCAACAACCCCAGGTGAAAACTTCGAAAAATCCTCCACGCCCGTCTGACCAGCAATGATACCATCCCCTAGTCAACGCTGCAGTGGTCGCTCCGAAGACATAAATAATGTAAGTTCTCCCGGCCTGTTCAGAGTGAGAAGGAATGATAAAGGTTGCGCAGATGAGTCGATATCACGGTCAAGTAGGGAACTTTTTTGTGTTAGTATGAAGTACTCGCATATGTACAGCCATACTTCCAACCTCTGGCAGAAACGGTCTGCGGTTACGTTTTGCAAGCGACGGAATTGTTCTTATTGTTAGTTCAGTCTCTTCAGTACATGTACCGAATTATGATTTGCTGACGGTTGTTTTTGTCACTATTAGCTACGCAGATAGATACAGCAATATACTTGTCGTTGTTCGGGATGAGAAAGATTGCTTTAGCTACCACCTCCACCATCCAACATTTCCCATCACATGTCCATCACGAAACATTACGTCTACCCTCCTCCCACCAATGCACTAGTCCCACGCAATCCTTCAATTGCTCAGTGTTAGATTCGATTAAGTATACTTCATCCTTAATTCTTCCACTAAAAAAAGTAATATTTCGGCGTATGAGAGGATACAACAATGGAATCAAACAACCTTGTCATTTTCCTGAAAAACAAGACCTGAACCTTTTTATTTATTAAATCAAAAGAAACATGTATACAACGAATTAAAATGAATCGGGAAATGCATCTGGCAACAGCTGAATAATGATTTTTGGGGATAATAACGCCTGCTACAATACTCAGCGCTTCTTCGCAGTCGGGGGTCAAATCTGTCTCCTCCCACCTCTATAAATATCTCTCTCTCTCTCTTCTCTTATATCTCTTCCTCCTCTTTGGCGGTCTAAGTCTTGGGAATGAATGAGCGCAGCAGAGTGAATGCACTCCTAAATGTGTTCCTCGTTTCTACTCTTGAGATGAAAATCAGGTTTTATGAATCCCAACAATCTCATTTTTTTATTTCTGAGGGCTGTGAGCGTTGCCAGTTTTGAAGTGGAAGTTGAGAAAAACAATTTGATGTTTAATTAGCTGCGAAAGCTGGTATTCAGTTTTTTCCTCTTTTACTCGTTAAATTACACCGTAAAATGAATTATCAGTTTTCATTCGAACGCTTTCGGATGGATGTTTGTATATGATTTGAGATAAAAATAATTTAAAAAATTACATTTTTGTTTTTGAAAATATAATCAAATGTAGTTGCATTAGTAAATCTTGAAAAAAATGTCTAGCATTTATGGAATTCCTGTTTCTTTTTCGAGAACGCACATTAAGGGGGGAAATATTCCTACCCGAGAGACACGTCATGGTGAAATATAAAAGTTCTTTTTTTTCTTATCTTTACCAATATAATTTTCATTGTTCATACTAAAAATATGCTTGATTTTAAACCGAATTAAAATTTGATAATCCTGGTAATTATGAATTAAACCTTACTTATGAATCAATACTTAGTTTTCTATTATTTTAAAAGTGAGATACAGTAAAAATGTATTGATGCTTTATATGATTCCTTTACTAGTTTGAGCCTTGGTATAACATTGCTTGTAGTAATAATATCGTTCATTAGAATTATGCTGCATTGTTGACACTAGCGTCATCTGTAATCCCCTACCCTCTTCCACCTTTTCAAAGCTTTTACGACTATGCTGCCCCGGAATTTAAATGAGGCTCGTAAAATCCAATTGCATTACGGACTAAGCTCTCAGTAATGGTAACATTAATTGTGAGGATTTTAAATTATGTCTCTGGTGAAATTTCCCTCCCACCTAAATTTAATATCATCGGCTCTTGTGTGCAGTAATTATTCGTATCCTGGCTACAAATAATGTTGTATAATTTTCAACGAAAAGCAAACTACATGGAAATGATAAGTTGCGCGGCATAAAAGTGCTTCCATCTACGAAAAATCAACAGCAGGAATTTGTGTAGTTAGCCAAGCTTATTATTTGATATTCCTTCCTGATTTTTTCTGAACGGTCATTTTTTCATTATTACCTACTATTTGGAGCATCGAAGATGCCACGTTTTCAAAAATATTGGGGTAATACTGAGTGTCATTAACAGAATGTAAATTTCTTCATTGACATCATGAGTTACAGCCATCTTGAGTGTGAAATTAAGTGCTTGATGCATGAATTGTCGACAGAGCACATTGAAGTCAGTTAATTTACTTTCATTTAATAAAAAAATAGTGGCCGGTAAAATGTATATTAGTATGGAATACGCTTTTATGCGCAACAGAAATAGAAATAGAAGTAAATTAGATGAAAAAAGTTCCCTTGAATGACTCGAGTTCTAAAGCTGTAATAATACCCTTGCACCATAGATGTTACTTTTTGGAGATTTGAAAAGATGACATTTATTTCAATTCATCTAAAACGATTCAGTTTAGTATAAATATCTCATCTTAGCTTAGAAATTTGCTTAGCTGATATGAAGAGAACTTGTTTTGCAAAACGTCAGATACTAAGCCTTACCTTCCTATTTACAGAAATTGTGTTTAATTAGAGATAGTGCTGATTGATTTGGGTAAATGTTTGCAGAATACAAGCGAACGAAAATGGCAAGATGAGAAATAATATTTTTAAAGAAGACAAAAGGATATTTTAGTGAAAGACAATATTTTGTAACAAAAGTATATTTTTAAAAGTATATTTTTACATTGTGATCGACGTATTTTTAGAAAAAAGATTGGAATTTAATCAACGTTATTATATTATTGCAATCCGAAATTTTTTTGGATACGGAAAGCCATTCAATATTATTTATGCTTTCAGTGTTTTATAAGACGGAAGAGAAATGAGCAAAGATATGCTGATGTGATACTAGTTCCTGGACATCCTTCAACGACCTACGATCAAAGGTTTTATATTTTTTATAGAAAAAACTTACATATTGGTGTCAATTTATAAATGCTGCCATTATGTATCTTTTTAACTTCAACGCGAATAAATGGAAACGTTTGGTGACTTGCCTAGTCTGCCGTCCTTTCTCGTAAGGAAATCAAGGAATAAACATGCATGCGTTTACGCATTTTCTCTTGAATATAGCCTTTTATTTCCTCTTCTAACATGGGTTTTAGAACTGTTATTCAATGGCCAAGGGACCAATCATAAATTTACTAGAACGTCAAAATGAAATTTACGAATAAGATGAAAGGTGGGCTGAACGGGTCGGCCATTCTCTTTAAAATAATTAATATTGAAGGAGGGCTTGGAATTTTTTTGGAATGAAGAAGGGAAGTATTACATTGCTCTATATTTCTGTAATTATACTCATTAATAGACATTTGAAAGGGGCAGAGGCAGTGGCTGTAATTGGCACCAGAATAAGATTTTGATGAGGAGGAGGGATGTTTGGGTGTCAAAGAGGGAAGGTAAGAAATGAGGAAAAGTGCTGGGTGTCATCCATTTTGACATTTGCACGGTAGAGTAAGGAGGTGGGATTTGTGAAATTTTAACGGGAAATGATTGCGGCTATGTTACGGAAAGTGTGTTTGAAGTAAACAAAATGGTAGACGCAAATACAGGAAGATGAGGCCATTTTTGGAGGAGGAAAGGGATATCTAGTGCTGCCGGAGTTGCTTGACGCGAGGGAATAATGATTAATGAGTTATGATGATACGGGCTAAAATTATGGTTAACTTTCAGTAACATACCTACTGACATAATGATATAAATGTGGGCGTGAATATTAAATTTTATACTTGCTTTGGTCATGATGTTATTTTCCTGGTTTTTATAAGTTGTCTTTAAAGACACTTCACTTAGCCAAACATGATATTTAATCAAACAGGTAATTAAAAATTTAGGAGATATTTCCTGTTCTCATTTCTAGAAATGTCTCTTATTTTCCGTGATCCAGAAGTCTCGTGAATATAATTTTGGATCTTTATCCATCAATTTTTAGATGCTGTCGTAGGCATATGGTTTGAGAATCGCCGAAATGAAATCTATAACTTCGCTAAAGAAAGTTATTTGACAGCATTCCCAAAAGTCCAGTGGTGTTTTTCCCGATATTTCTAAAGAAATTTATTAACATTATGGCTTAATAAGTTCTCAAGGGAATCTCTTGGTCAACTCTGGTAAACATTAACGTATTTTTTTATTTTGTTAGAACAAATAGGTTGCCCAAAAATGTGTATTTCATCTTTGGAAAACTATAAAAAGACTTTTGCTAGGAATACTGCTAGGAGATCCAGCTAGTCACTTACAGCATCGGCCTAAGTAATATTTGGTTCCTTACTTTGCGTGCGATCATATAGAAAGTAGCAGAGGAAGTAAGGGATAGAAAAGCGGGCATTGAGCACCGGGTTGAAGGAGTTTTATGGAGGGACGGATATCTAAGTCGTGGATGGAGTGGTAAAAATGTGTTTTGACGTTAGAAGCTGTAGCAGACTAGCTTTTGATGCGTGGGATGCGGCCAAAGATGAGTTTTTTCTCTCTCCCCATTCCCTATCAAGAGCAAAAAGCACATCCAACGGAGGGTTATGACATGGTATGGAGGGATGTGTTTTTTCTTCTACGCAGGGCTGGAGGGGTGGGAGTTAATGTTGAGAGGAGAGAGTGAGCTTTGTAGGGGGATGAAGAGAGGGGTAGTGGGATGGGGAATTCTTTTTTAAAAATTCAGAGTAGGAAGGAAGGGGTGCTTAGAGGGAGGGTGGTTCTGATATGGCTTAAGGGGAAGTAAGAATTTCAAAGAGCTTTTTAAAAACGCTTTTGAATAAGTGCCTTTCCTCGCCTTCTTTCGACCACCGCCGTAAATGGAAAAGCATTCGCGAAAACAAGTCTACACTTCTCTCTCATCCAGTTATTCGTCTTCTTTTGCTTCTTTCTCTCAATCCCTTCGTAAATTACTCTTTATTTCTTCTTTTTCTTGCTGGTAGGCTCTTTCGTAATTGTTTACGGCCGGTCTCACGTTGTGGTCATAAAAATTGTCTGAACTTATGAAAGCCGATGTACATTTTTGTACATCGGCTGTACACTGTACATTTTGTACGAAAATTTGTGTCTACTTACATAGAACAACTATTTAACATCTTGGGTAATGAATAATACATTTAAGAAGACATATTTTTGCACCACTGACTTTATCCATGGCCTCCTTTGGCTATCCTAGACATATGCTCCAAGTAAATGAATGAATGTGAAAGGGTAACATGGTCATTTAAATTGAAAGAGTCACTTAATATCATGGGTTTATATCGAGGACTCATTGCATTTGCGTCGGTGACGGAAAATTAATGCCAGTAATTCTTCATGATTAGTTTGGCAAAAAATTCCACCCTAGTCTAGCAGTTCCGTCTATATCTAAGTTAAAAGCGCCACGTTATGAATATTTTGCGGAGAAATTGGCACAGAATAAAAGAAATGAGCAGTAATGAGCTCAGTGTTACTGCATATATGTTTTTGTTCCATATTTGTAATAACTTTTGGATGGCCATATTACAATTTTCTGTTGGATATTCGTGGTTGTTTCATTTATGGTGATGTCTGCAACCTAGGGTAGCGATTTTATTTTGCAATATTTTTTCGTTTGCGTTCTATTTATGGTGAAATTTGCGGCAAGAAAACTATCAATATTTTACATTAGTTAAAAATAATATGTGCGCATTAAAATGAAATTGAATTTTTGAATATGCATACATTGTTGGTAAACTGATGGTAAAATAATGTGTGATAGCTCATGAATCTTGATTGAAATCCTGCGATAATAAGTTCAAGGTGGGTTGGGGAAAGACACATGCGCTCTGACTTGCCATATCTTAACTGAGCGCCTGTAACTTTGTATGAAGTGTAGTCCACCCTTACCCTCTTAAGCGAATTAATTATTTCACGGGTCTTTTATTAATCTTTGGAGTCGAAACTCCGTCTCTACAATTTCTACCCACGAGCGGAAAACCTCCACTCCACTCTAATGTAGTCCACTTTCTCCCAAATATAACGGCCACTTGTGCGTGATTCTCTCTCATCTCGAGATTTCACCTTCACTTTGCGTCTTCCTCTCGGAGAGACGAGCCGAAAACGCACTCCCACTGTCCCAAACGAAAAAAAATGGTAGAGAAATAAGCCGCCCGAAATGTTTTGAGTGATGTTGTTTCTACTGCTGTCCTTCCCCACGTGGCTAGTGGAGCGAGGGAATGGGGAATATGATCCATTACCAAGTGGATGAGTGGATGAATGCGTTTCTTACTTTGGAGGGGTCAGAGAATAACGGTGAAAAAAGGTTTCGGGATGGATTGGGATTAAGAGCATGGAGAGAAAGGGGAGTTTTAAGCGAAAACCCGTGGATGGCGTGTGTTTCTGTGGCCACCCATTCCCCAAGCACGGGTGCGTGGGGTGCGTGGCGTGGTCACCCTAAGAGGCACCCTGGGACAAAGCGTCCCATACCAATTCATTCCGTCCGTCGAGCACTTCTAGAAATGTCGAGCTCAATTTCATTCGTACCTTATGCCTCATTAACGTTACGATTGTTCCAGCGATTGTCGGAACTATCGTGCATTCACACGACGATTGTTAAAACCTGTGCTGCCCTCTAGTGCTAACATCTAAAGTGAACGAGAAATTGACGGTTAGCAGAGCTGTTGAGGTATGCAGGGACAAGATTATATTACTATGTTCAAAGTGTATGTACCGAATAATTTTTCTTCCGCCCATATTCTTCCTTCCGTGGATAAATCCATTCGTAAAAAATAGAGCTTCACGAGCTTTTCGTCTTTCTATTGTCGGTCTCCCAGCGCCTAACCATCGTAAAGTGGCAACGTTTGGAACTACGTCAACTATTGTCAGGACATGCATTCACACGGCTAGTTCGGCCAACTATCGTTAGGACGATCGCTCGGACAATCGCAATGTGAACGAGACATTAGGGAAATTCTTCCAGGTCCTTCAACTGGACCCTAGAAAAAAAAAACACACGCACTTTGCTTTTATTTGGCCGCCGGCTATCTCGAAAGGAAGGGGGCACTATTTTACGTAGGGTTGGATGCAGGTGGTCCTGCGGGGTAATTAAAGAGCTGAGGATGGCACCCCGAGTTGGCTACGGCTGCTTGAGTGAAACAGGAAGTAATTGTCATTCCAGGGATCCCATTGTGGACGTGCATCGTTCCGTGAAAATTGGTTTCCTCCGTCAAAATGAGACTAATCCACTGCCAAATGATGAACGTAAAGGGGTCTTATTGAATCACCTGTGTGCCAACCCAAAAACTAGTAATGTACAGTTGTAACAAATGACTAACAGGCAGGATTAAGATAAATTGGAAATAACCGTTTAAAAATTAATCTTTTCTTTCCGAAGAAGGAAACTAAGCGTCTTTCACCTCAAGCACCTCCTTGTCTTCCCTGCGTAAATCATAAGATTTCTCTTACATTTGCGACCCTCTTGAGGGTGTGCATTCCAATCACGGCGAGAGTATGCGGAGAAATGCCCCACAGAATCCTTTTGGAGGCTAAATATATGTGACGGGACTAAGTCTAGAGCTCTCTCAATCTCTTCACAGGAGGGAGTTTCGTGTCCTCCAGAGGCATCAGCCTCCCTACTTCCTAACTTTCCTCCCTACATTCTTAGGCAGACGTGTATAGAGTGGAGACGGAGGACTTGGGTGCAGAGGTACTGTCTTGAAGCTGGATGCGTATCCTTTTTCAAGATCCGTATTTTTTATTCTTTTTAGCTAGCCTCATACTTACGGGCGATTAAAATAAAAGATAGCTATAATTGATCCATTGCATGAAGTACTAATATTGGCTACGGCGATAAAGAAGTTTCTTGACTGTGGCGAACGGATAAGGGGATTGAATAATAATAGGGGCACTTATTTGTTAGCGCAGGGAGATCGCACTACGCATGATTGGACTTACCCATTACTGCAATATTACATTAACGATTATGACCGTGGTGCATATCACATAGCATTTGAATGCAACACTATATATATTTCAGAATTGAATATGAGTTTAGAAGATGGATAGACGGCGCCACCATTGCAAGCGGTGGAGGTCAGAATTCTGTGCCGTGGTTGGGGATGAAAGCTCGCTTAAGTACCTTGTACCCCTACACCTTACCGAGAAGGTTTAGAGTGGGAAATTTTTAAGTAGTCCTAGCTCTTGGAATCGAGGGAAGAGTAATGATATGGGGAAGTTTGTAGGGTTGTATTTATTCTGCTAGCAATGCGGTGAGGGGGGTATAAAAAGGATTGTATGAGATGGAAGACAGTTTCCACGTAATTTTAATTTCCAAGGTGTCTGACTACTGATTAACGTAAGTAGTCGTTGGACTGGTCATTTGAAAGCGCTGCTATTATATTGAAAGACACCATATCAGCAGTGAAAAAGGATTAGAGGGGTACATGTATTATAAAAAAGAGAGTTCTAAATGGATACTTAGGGAATAATTATTAAGATTAGGTAAACTCTATTCTTAAATATATCTCAATACGATCGGGGTTTTCTTTTATTCGTATATATTTGTATTTAATACTGTTTGACTGTGGTAATTTGAATGAAACCAGCAGTTGAAAATCCGCCCATATATTTTTAAGTATTCCATAAGAAAATTGAGAGATCCGGTAACTTATTAAATTATTACGTTTCAATTTTATCAGAAGTAAATCTGAAGAATTCACTTTGCATTTTATCTATATTTTTATGGCGTCATTCTCATATTAAGTTCAATGGATGTAATAAATAAGGGAACCATTCGTATTATAACTAGAGTATTTTTATGGAAAGGGAGAATTTGACTTCTTTCTTACAGGCTAGGTATGTTTAATATTTTCACTTTCGAGTTGGCTAAGTAAATATTATTTTCAATTTATATCAATTATTCTACCCTTTTAGAGTCACAGTGATGCCATTATAAACAAGTGATAATTTTTGCATAGGACATTTCTTTTTTCAAACATGTAGACTTTATTATATTAGTTTTCCCTGTTGACCCGCCTTATCCCACTAAAATGGTTATTTTTAAAGATGTTTCTTTAGTAGTAATGTCATCATCATCATACCTAGTCAACAATCCTAAGATTAGTTTGATGCAGCTCTCCATTTCTCTCATCTATCCGCTAACCTTTTCATAGCTACATATTTCTTCTCTTTTACATACTTTATAACCTGTCCTATGTAACTCATTCGTCCCTTCCCCTTTCTCCCTTCCACTTGTCCTTCTACGATTGTCCTCATCAGGTCATCGTGCCTCATAATGCTGCCAACTAGGTTGTCCCGTCTTCTGCTTAAGGTTTAAGGAGGCTTCTTACACGGTCAATTCATTTTATCCTCATTATTTTTCCGTAGCACCACATTTCGATTGCTTCCACTCTTGAGGTAATGTAACAGCTCTAAAGAGTGGGAGATAGGGTGGAGGTGGCGGCTGGACAATGGTTCGAGGGTTGCCTTATCCTCTTCTCCGTCCAAAGATCATCTCCCTTCCACCTTCGTCTAACAGTCCTGCCAACTCATTTTTCTTGGGGATAAAATGTAGAGCAAAGTCTCAAAATATCCCTTCCCTCCCACTGTATGGAGTAGGAGATAATGTGAATTTAAACAAATGGCTGCAATTTACAATTCGCTTTGATATTACCAATTGTCCTCTTGTTTAGGGAAGGATGAAGGAGGCACAAGGCATACGCATAATTTTAAAACGAATTGGTTGTGCCGTTTCCCTTTATTTCCTCGAGTTTGAATACCAAGATAGAGTGAGTCTACTGTGGCGGTAGAGGAGCTCTAACTTCAAGGATCAGTACGTATCACAATTGTCTCCCGAGAATTACTTTCTCGAATGCACCCAACTGTAGTTACTCCCCATCCCTCTCCCATCTCCTCTCTCCCCTTCGCTTCAACTTCCCTCAGCCTTTCCCTATTCGTTACCCTTGCCAACCCAACGCCAAGAACTTCCTTGTTCACGGTAGACTAAGTGGCTTCGCGTCGCTGATGCCCCACAGTCGAGGGTCGCAACCCTAGAGATGTATCCAGTGATGAATTTCGGGACTCAGAGCTTCCATGTTGTGTAGACAGCGAGGGGGGGTTTTTTAGGGGATAAAAAAACCCCCAGAGATCAGAGAAATGTTTTAATTCAAGCCATTTTACTAATGGGTTAGTGTTACTCATATAATAGTGTTAGTATTAATCAAATATCCCTCAGAAAGCCGTAAAACTCGCCATTTTGAAACATTAAACTTAAAATTTTTCTCGAGGAGGGCCCTCGCAACTCCTACTTACCCTGGCGGGTATGCAATACCCCCACACCTCTAAGTATTAGTTGCGCCTAAAACCCCCCCAGCCTTAATTCTTAGCTGCGCCCCTGGTGTAGACGTCTTCCGTGTTGTATGGAATACCTTGACTTAGTGTTTAATATTGAATTGAATGTCTTCTGGTTAATGCTGTATTTTTATTAGTAAAAATAGAATCTATAAATATACGTTTAAGTTTTCATATTTTAAATATGAATGTGTAACGGTCAAACAATGTTTTATCATTATTTTTTGCATCGATTTACGTTGTTGTTAAAGTCTACTATGCACGTTGAATTGCAAACGAGTATTAGCGATACATTAGAACTCTGAGAGAAGTTCGAGTAGTGATTCTTCTAAGATATTCCTCACTTGTACACATCGGAGTTAATTTCACGCATTTTGTTTGATTACTCCGTCAATAAATGAGTCACAAACATCCATATCCAGGAAACAGTACGTTTAATCTACTGCTGATTAGTAAGCACCAAAAATTTGTCCAAATCGCTGAATCCTCTTCCAAATTCCAATGAGATTACTGCCTCCAAGCGTCAGTTTTTGTCTTTTCTCCGCCTTTGATGCTAGAACCATGTCCTAAAGAACTTGTGGCGTTAAGTGTTTAAATCTTGCAGATTCGCAAAGTATGCCCCAGATACAGGGAACTCCGATCGTCTGTCACAAACTGGGTGATGGAAAGACTCCACAAAATAAGAATAATCAGCAGTCAGAGAAAAAAACTGTGACAAAATTACAAGTCATGTTCAATCAAAATGTATTCCAAGTAGAAAATTTCAAAATCAAAATATTACAAAAATCAACGATGATAACTAATAATCTCATGAGGAACATTACCAATACTTTTATAAGCTACGTACAAAGCTGTGTTTGCCTGCCAGCGCCAAAAATGATTTTTGAGAAATCACTCTCTCAGTCAACCGATGTCACCGCGACGAAAGTCGAGCAAGAGAGCTGCCGGAACCGAGAACAGTGGCAAAGTGGAGGAGGGAATTTTGCAAAGGATGGGGGGATTACTGCGATGTCCAAGTGATCTGCATCGGTAAAAAACTGCCGGCAGGCGCCCGCGTTGACTGGAACCTATGGAACACTTCTCGTTAGCCAAGCAGTGGTTGGGGGAGAACAGCGTAGCCCCGGGTTTTCTCTTCTCTATCTTCTGGGTTGGAGACATGGCCAAGTGGTGTGATCGGTGGTTGAGGCAAGCCGTTGGAGTTCAAGGAGGGGAAATAAATAGTAGAATGAGGTGTTTGAGGGAGAGAGAGTTATGATAGGACAAAGTGGAGTACTTCTCACGCCAAACTGCATTCCTATGTCTCAGCACCGACTTCCCCTAGATTGCCAGGTGTAGGTATTCCTCCGCCATACAAGCAATATAAATCTTAATATCCAGGTTGGCTGGTCCGGAGGCCAGCTTCGGAGGACAGAGTTGGAGACAAGAGTTCCGAAACTTAAAGTCTCCGAGCCTTTAAATCGAATGGTCTTTGCGCGAAAAACCTTAGCGCGAAGAAGTCCTTAGCGGGAGAAGTTCTGCGGATAAGTTCGGAGGAAGTTCGGAGGAATTCGGAGGAATTTCTGGGGGGTGGGTGGTACCAGAAATTATTGGTGGGATCCCCCAAAAATGCCACAAACTGTATTGTAAATCTCTATCCGTTGTTCCAGCTCAATATCAGTCACACTCCTCCATTCTCTCTTCTTTTTTCTCTTCATTGAATTCCTGCCTTCCGTTTTTTCTTCTTTTCATTCTCTTTTCCTCTTACTTTTCATTACCTTTTCTATAATTTTTCACACCCTTTCCAAGGCTTTTATTTCTCTCCTGATTTTACCAACGAAATACAATCCCTCTTTTGATTCTCCCGGATCTGTCCTTCACCGTTTTCTCTCTGGAGCAAAAACAAGCAACCTTACTCACTCGTATCCACTCTTCCGTGCATTACACGCCCGCTACTCACTCCAAACGGCATTCTCCACATATCGTCGATCTATGTTTTCTCCCACCCTCTCCCACTCTCTTTCTCTCTCTGTTCCAAGTCTTTCCAAATCAAAGCATTCGCTCGACATGATCTCTGCTCAACCGATTCTTTACCAAACGCCACTTCGCTCCTTCGCCACTACCCGATCTCGTAGTGAAATGTGCTACCCGAGAACTTTGACAGAAAATCCGTGTTTTTGCTCCTTTCAAAACTTTAACGCTTAATCGGAAGGGAGGTAGCCATTTTGATTTCTGCTATCGTTCAGAAAGATGTTTTGGAAAGCCAAAATTGGATCAGTCAAGAGCGTCGGACTTGAGTTTCTAGGCGTTGTTTCGAATTAAAAAAATGGCTTTACAACTGAAACTTCTTTAATAAATTTTTGTTTATCCTTGGGTTTTTGTCAATTTTTTAAGGTACTAATTGAAAGAATCACTTTACAATTTTTTCCAAAGTCTTTCAATTTTATTCTTATTTTATTCTAGTATCAGAAAAATTAACTCCTGAGTTCATGCTTCTGGGATAAATTATCTAATTTACGTATGTTGTCATGATAAAATAATTGTTTTCTTGCACTTTTATACAGTTTGGAAGAATATGATTGGTTTTACATGTAGATAATGATAAAAAGTATAAATATCTTGCGCATGATACAATATAACCCTTCCAGTCTTTGCATAAATTGGCACTCAATTTTTTATTTCATTCATCTGTACACTAATATTGTTTGCATATGCAAAATGACCCCTTAACAGAGATTATGTAATTATTCATATATTAATCATTGTTTGGATAATATAGAAATCTACAAGAAATATTTTTGAATTCATTTGAAGAGTAATGCTACTGTTGGAGTAAATACTTTGCAATTGGGCCTCATAATTTCTGTAATAATTGTAGACTGGAGCTAAGGTAATACTCCTGAGTTCACGGAGGCATGTTTCATGGATTTCTTTTACATTCAGGGATACTAACCCTGGCATTTGCTAATGACCACGTGTTTCCATTCGACGTTTTAATGATTTTATGTAAATTGAGGCGAATCGGCTGAATTACGCTGACCACTTTGTGTTGAGAGGGACAAAAATGTATTGGGAATAGAATTATATATAACGGTGATGAATGAAACCTGTTTATGTAGATTTTCATTGGACATATCCTGGCTCGTGCACCAAAAAGCCATCATGTAGATGCACGATTTTTAAGCTTTTATATGTCTATGCTCCAAATTTGTAAAAACTGTGCTTACTCCTAAAAGATTCAATACTGAAAAATTAAAAATATTTAGGGCTGAAATTAACCCCTCAAGTTCAGTGCAGTGAATGAGAAAAATTCTTTTCATTTAGGTCTATCAATTTCTCGCTATAATCAATGCAGCAATTGTAGTCCAATTTTTACTAATTTATTTTACTTTTTAAATATAGGCATGATATGCATTTTTGCTGGTGTCATCTGAAGCTTACAATAATTGCCCAGCTAAACAAATGTATCATAATCTCATGGATGATATTTACAGTTAGATATGCACGAAATTTATTTTGATACTATGCTAAAATATTGATTTTAATCCTTCATGTTTTGTACGATAGGCAATTTTTGTTTTCATCCCAACTCCTTTTGTCATAAGGGCAAGTATTAAGGAATTCGAAGCAGAAGAATTCCTGGAAACCCTCGGAAACTATTTTGAGCGAGATTTCTGATTTATATGCTTCGAGAAAGAGTTATCATCACCATGTGCCCGACTATCTGGTATCAAACAGGCTATGGGACCTTATGGGAGCAGTTCAGTGGCCATATTTCAGTAGCTTGTGAGCTTTTCCGGTAGCTCTGACATTGTCTCGAGATACGGCGGCTGTAAATGTTTCGCAGCGTCTCACTTTTTCACGAGGAATGTAGTCCGCAGAAGGCGGCTTGACATCTACGACCTCTCGCGCAGGAAAGGGAAAGCTTTTTTTGGCTACGCGAATGGCAAGAAATGTTTGGCAATGATTTTAAATTGAAATAATGACGGAAGTGGCCTCTATAGATAAGGAAGACATAGTTCTTTTTTGAGTCAGTGACCATTTAACGGAGTTTCGTTGACTTTCAATCGGGAATATTGATATTTTCTTCATTTACCATAAATATATGAAGTTATTAACGAATTCACAGGCAATGAGCTTACTATAATGGTAATGTTTACTTATGCGATTAAATCCATACCTACTGAAGAATATTTTCCCATCTGATTTCGGCAAAGAAACTGATGGGAACCGCGAGCCTACTATATTGGTATCACAAATAGGAAGCCTTATTTTATGCGAGATTTTTATTTTTATTTATTCTAAAAGTTATGTCTTGCGAACCGAGATGTACCATTTTTATTGCCAAAAAGTTTAGGCCGTGATAAACAAAATTACGAGTAACATGGACTTCAACATCATCCACTTGCATGCAGCTACTGCTAAAAATCGATATTTTATCGATGACGTGTTACTCCATCCGATTCGACTGTTAAAGTAGTTATTGCGAAAACGGTGGCTTTTGTTTGTGTTATTAATTTAGAAACCACGGATAACTCATGTAAGTGTAACTCCGAGAGGGAGCGAAGGGACGACTGCTCCGTCGATCGCCTGCTTCAACCGGCAGCTGCGTCGACAGCAATTCTCAGAGATATTACGTTCTTTATCCCCCGAGCGCCCTTGTACCTTGGGTGTTTCTCTGGAAGGTAAGCATTGTTCCCCTGGGTCATCCTCAGATAGCCACACTCGGGGATACGAGTGTCATTAGCGGCCACATGCGTCCGTTGGACAGTTGTGTTCTTGCTATGGGAATAAGGGAACTGTGATGGATCAATCGAAACATCCGTTATTTTCCTTAATTAGTATGCCAAAAGTATAGGAAATTGATAAAATCGCTTGGTTACCAAAGAAAATGATTCCTTGATTGGATGAGTGAGAGCCATAAATCTTAATTAAATATGTACGTTTATGTATAGCAAATTCTTTGGTTTCATGAAAATGTTCAAGTACCAGAAATATCGTATTCCGCACAGGCCCTATTTGAAGTTCAATAATATTTCAGATGAAAGTACTCAGTCAGAACATTTAAGTAAATTTCACCTTATAGCGTTAATTAGATCTACTCTCAGGAAATAATAATTTGTAGAAAAATAATGGTTTCGGGATATCGTGCGACTTCCAGCAAGAAAAATTCGAGTTCCTCAGATTCTGAATGTAGTGGATGTGATGAAAACCCTCTTAAGAAGAATGGGGTGCGGATATGGAGAGTTATGACAGAAAGAAAGGACGGGGTTTGTGAAAGGAAATGATGAAAAAGTTTGGGAATTGTCATGTTAAATGGGGAGGAATCGCAAAGTTGATATTTCTTTCGAGGGTCGTAGAAAATATAAAAAATGCGGTCAGAGAGGCGAACGGGAAGGATGGCGGTAGTGAAGTATTGAGAGGTTGAAACAGAGGGAGGATATTTTCTTTTGAGGCGAACAAATTTGAAAGGGATGATTCGGTGATATTTCCTCTCCCTCGGTTCATCGTTCGGCATCCGTCTCTTTAAACGCCGAGAAGGCCCGCTTGCACTTTAAAGGGGGTCTTTTCTTTTGAGGGGAAGAAACGCTGTATCTCACTGGTAAGGAACGTCACACTATTGATCTACATTTGATACCCTCATCTTACTACACTCACAATCAGTAAAAGTTTTTCCTGTCGAAATTTAATCTTTCAATATGCCATCAGTTACAGGGTCCGTTCAGCAAGTATCGGGACTGGTTCGATGTAGCCTCAACAATGCGGTGGATGGGGGTCCGTCTTTTAAGGCCGTTTTACACGGTACACGGAATTGCGCAATCTGACGTAATCAAAATTGCGTCATGTAAAGCGGTGAATTGCTAGAACGCATGTGAAAATGCGTGGATGCGAGACGGCAAAATAGCCCCAGTTCTAATTTCGTTCATGCATTCGCGCAATTCCATGCCTTTTTAGAAATTAATGCAGCTCTAACCTGCGCAATTCCGTGTATAAGGGCATTTAGACTAGGTAGAGGGGTCCTCCACCACTCAGGCGCACGTTAGTTGAGTCGCCTACGGGCATGTGTTGAGACAGCAGGTTGATTGTTGTGACGTGTGATTGTTTGTGTTGTCGTCGATTCCCTTCATGGAGTCATCTGTCAAGCCACGCTACGCATTTTTGCGTTAAATTCGGGAAATCCGCGTCGGAGGCTCTTTAGCTTGTTGAACAGGCTTATGGGGATAATACTTAAGCCGCAAAAGAGTTTTTTAATGGCACACAATGTTTAAGGAAGGCTGGGAGCTCGTCGAAGTAGAGCACCGCGTCGGACGCCCAGCGACCGCTCGAACCAATGCTCGGGTGGGCAAAGTTAAAAGCGTATTGCATTCTGCCTGGTGTTCAACCATCGTCCTTATCAGTGAGGAGACCAGCCTTTGACTTGGAACCGTCCACACCATTGTAACATATGATCTTGCGATGAGGAAATGTGCGCGAAACTGGTGCGACATCGCGTAACGCGCGTGCGATCAGCCATTGCCAAGAATTAGAAACTTCACCATGACAATGCGCCGTGCCGCAGTGCGATTGTTTGCGGCAGCTGCTTGCAAAATTCGACGTGGCAATGTTGCCTCACCCCCCCCCCCCCCCCCCCAACAGTCCTAACCTGGCTCCACTTGACTTTTTCTTGTTTCCGCCGCGAATAAAAAGGGAGCTCAAAGGATATCGGTTCGACTCCATCGAGGTGGTTCAAGTGACGACAACAAAGGCTCTGAACAGTATTCCGGAAACCGACTTCCAGGGGCTTTTGACGAGTAGCAGACGCGCCGAACTAAGTTTATCGATGCAGGAGGAATGCATTTTGAAGATTATTAAGTAATTATTATGATAACTGCAATGAATTTTCAATTTGGAACTATTCCCGATACTTATTGAACGGACCCTGTATATATAATTCCTTTCACCACTTATGCCGGTATTTATCGATTATTAATAGGCTGAAGGGCATTCGTTTTTCCAAGGTAATGTTTTCGGGTTTTAAATACACCAAAAGATGAACTCTGCATTTCTCCAGGGTTTTCTTCCGCGTCAGATTGTTCTCTCCTATAGCCATTTCTCTAATGAATGAAAGAGAAATGGCTATAGGAGAGAATTGGTCCTTAAAAGGACCACGAAGGAGGAGGAAAAGCGACGCAAGGCCCCCATAGAAAACCAGAGTGATGACGTTAGAGAAGAAGAATCGTCAAGGAAGCTATACGTCACCATCCCTTTCATTGCTGGAGCGTCAGAGAGGATCTCCAGAATATTAAAAAAGCACGACGTGGTCACCAGATATAACTGTGTGATCAAGATAAGAGACTTCATCCCCGGGCCCAAGGATATCATTCCTCAAGAACTGCATGAGGGGGTATACAAGGTGCCCTGCTCCTGCGGAAAATCCTACATAGGGGAAACTTGCCGCTCCATGCATGTGAGGATTAAAGAACATCAGAGGGCGACCAAGAACAAGCAGTTTCAACTCTCTGCCATCGCCGAACATGCATGGTCGGAACCCGGCCATGACATTAAATTTGAGGAGAAGAAACTTTTAGTTAAGGAGTGCCGATACTTCCCTAGACAAATCAGGGAAGCAATAGAAATTCAAAAAACACCTTTGAATTTCAATAGAGAAGATGGATACTTCCTTCACAGCGCCTGGAAAAGAGTGATCAAAGAGAGAGCCAACCAGAGAGAAGCACCCAGTCAGACAACCAATCACAGTGCAGCTCCCATCCAGCCTACAGTATATAAGCGAGGCAGAAACCAACAGCCGACACCTACGATTTGATCTAAACGCTTAATCCGTTTCCGTAAACCTGCAAAAATTTTCGAAAATTTTCTTCCGAGACCATAGTTAAAGTATCGGACCATTTCGGAGACCGCTATTCGCTTTACGGATGGCGGTCCGTGGGTACTGAGGATATCGTACCATTTCGGAGACCGTTCATGCAACTTACGGATAGCGGTCCGTGGGTACTGAGGGTATCGTACCATTTCGGAGACCGCTCACGTAAAATTTCCGACGGAAATTTTTCTAATTATATACGGACTGCGGTCCACCTTCCGGCCTCTGCGCCTCTGGCGCCGAGACCATGCCTAGCCCACCGCCGGTGACTCCTGAGGTGATGTGGATCATGGACAAGGCGAGACAACAGTGCCAACTGGCAATTACTGCACCATCATCTGCAGCTGCCTCCACCACGACGCTGATTGGGCCACTTCCATGCCAACTGGCCAACCCAACAGTCCAGTCGGACATCCAGGCGGCGCCTGCAGCCGCCCCTGAAGCCACCCCTGGCCTCCCTGTTGCAGGGACATCCACCGCGGCAATGCCGGTCACCACGCCCCAGATGCCGCCTTCTCCAGCCGCCGCAGCAGCCGCTAAATACGCCAGACAGGCCGCCAAGGACCCGAGAAAGGCCAAACACACCTCTTCGGCGGTGAGTACTGCCCCCCCTATTGCACGTTCATTGCCGCACGACACTACGCAAACCGCGCATGTCCAAGGAGACGACGGCTACACTGTCGTCTCAGGGAAAAAGGCCGCTAGCATGCGGAACCGAGTAGCTCCGGTTGCGCCCGTCCCCACGGCAAACTCGTTTCAAACGTTAACTGATAATGCTGTTGAGTCCCCAATTGGGACAATTGAACAACCTAAGTCCCCAAAAATGCCTAACATTACGGTATATGGAGTCTCTGAGTGGGTCCCATTGTATGCTGCACTGGAGGAAACTCTGGTGGTTCCACCAAAATGTCAACTGAGAGGCCCTACTACGGTGGTAATCTCAACTTCATCCCCGAGAGATTACAACGAGGCCAGGAAGGTGCTGACGGGAAGGAAGATGGAGTTCCATTCCTACCAAGCTACCGAGGATAAGTTGACGGATTACTGTTTCCGTGACATTCAGCGGAACACCCCGGCTGACGCAGTGAAGGAAGCTCTAGAGAAAAAAGGTTTTCTCCCTAAATCGGTTGTCCAATTGACAACTACGAGGCCCACTCAGAGAGACAGAGACCGAGGAGTTAATTCGGTAGCGAAGCGCCTCACGCCCGTGTACCATGTCATATTTACCAAAGAATCTAACAAAATTAATCTTGATCAACCTTTTTACTTGCTTGGCATGCGTGTTAAAGTATCTCACTACCAAAAGCCTAAAGGTGTTTTACAGTGCCATAAGTGCCAGGGTTTCGGGCATTCAAAAAATTACTGCAACATTCGGCCACGTTGCGTTAAGTGCGCCGGGTCGCATGAAACGGCTGAATGTCTGCGAGTTGACCGCTCCACACCACCGAAGTGTGTTAATTGCGGAGGAGAACATACTGCCAATTACCAGGGTTGCGCGGCTTTTAAGTTTGCGCAAAAACAGAAATTGGCTCGCGAAAATAAATCCCAAGGATCAGCCCAAGGGAAAACTTTTCAACCTGCTCCTGCCCCTGCCTTCAATCCTTGGTCACGAGGTCCCGAAAAGGACCAAAGTGGCTTTCCCCTCCTAGCCCAGCCTCGCCCAAGACCTACTCCCACTGTACCTCAGCCGACATCCGCCGGCACTCCATCTTGCCCGACCCAACAACCCGAAAACAACTCCTCCGACAACCTTTTCACCTTCTTCTTGACCATCAGTGATCAATTGAGTCTTCTAAAGACGACCAATGAGAAGAAATTGTTTCTTCTCAGGCAGATGTGCGCCCTGCTCGAGAATGACAATTAATCGTCTCAGCGGTATTAACTTTTTCTGTTGGAATTGCAACGGTATCCGACGCCGCCAACAGGAATTCTTAAATTTTATTAACTCTGGCACTTTTGATGTGATCGCCCTTCAGGAGACGCATCTAATTCCCTCACAGCATATCCACATTCCTAATTTCAAACTCTATCGGCGTGATCGCTCCATCCGTGGAGGTGGAGTGCTGATCGCAGTAAAATCTTCCATCAAACACAAAGCACTGCCTACGAATGCCTTTAGCACACTAGAAACCATTGGTATTTGTATTCCTACTCCAACGGGTGATTTATATATGTATTCTGTGTACCAATCCGCGGCCAAACCTCTCCTGAGTGACGAAGTTCGTTTCTTATTATCCGCCGACCATAGAATCATCGCTGCCGGCGACTGGAATGCAAAGCATGTTGATTGGGGCTGTCAACGCACTAACTCGCGTGGGATGATTCTTAATAGTTTTGTCTCTGATGGCGAGTGTAATGTCGAAGTGCCGCTCTCGGCGACGCATGTTGATACCTTCGGCAACATGGATATTCTCGATCTCTGTGTGACTAAAAATATCCACCGACTTTCCACTCCCAAAGTAATTGACGATCTTTCAAGCGACCACTTTCCAATCCAAATGCATATTTGGTGTTCGCCGGAAGAGTTCATTCCTTCGCCTTCAGCGAAAACGAATTGGCAATTTTTTGTCAATCACTCCAACGATTCCTTTTCCCAAATTCCTATCCCAAACTCAGCCACTCCTGATGCAATTGACGCGCATGTCGAGTTAATAACATCAAAACTCCTTGACGCCCATGCCCTTTCTTCCCTTCCATATTTCCGGCCACCGGCCGATCCAAATATCCTTCCCGATCATATCCTAGAACTCATGAAGGAACGAAACCGAGTGCGTAGACGTTGGATTCGGAGACATGACGTCACTGACAGAAGACTTTACAATTTCCTTGCCGCTCGTGTGAAGCAAGAAATTGGACGACATCGTAGGGAATTATGGATGAACAAAATTAATTCTCTTTCCGTTAGCGACAACTCCATTTGGAAGTTGGCGCGTTACCTATCAAAGAAAGGGCCTTCTCAGGTTCCTTTACGACAAAACGACATGTTCATCCATGACGCTAAAGACAAAGCAGAGATATTAGCTGACGCCTTTCAGGCCACAATGACGATGAAAGCTGATTGGTCGGTGACTGACGACGACCAAGAAGCAGAAATAGAGTATACCGCACTTGCGAATACTCCAACTCCTCCATTTATTCCTGTGACTGAGACGGAATTGAGATTACTCGTCAAGTATCTCAATCCTAGAAAAGCGTCTGGACTCGACGAGGTGTCGAACAGACAATTGATGAATGCACCTAGACCTGTCATTCTCCACCTCCTAGCGCTGTTTAATAACTGCATGGCCGCCAGTTATTTTCCATCTGCATGGAAAGCAGCGCGAATAGTCCTAATTCCTAAACCTGGCAAAGATCCTACCATTCCCCTCAACCGCCGTCCTATTTCCTTGCTTTCGAACATCTCAAAAATGTTCGAAAAAGTCATCAAAAAACGTCTCGACATTTACTTACGGACAAATGACGTTCTCCGCCCGGAGCAAATGGGATTCCGCCAAGGAATCTCAACTTTGCACCAAGTCCTAAGACTAGCCGAATTTGTTGCCCAAGGTTTTCAACGCCGTAGGTATACGGCAGCGGTTTTCCTAGACGTCGCCAAGGCATTCGACCAAGTGTGGCACAAGGGCCTAATCCTCAAGCTTTGCAGGGCAAACATTCCGCCCTCTCTTTCGAAACTCATTCAGAGCTTCCTATACAAGAGGAAATTCCAGATAGCCGAAGGCGGTGAATTGTCGCAAGCGAGAGAAACGAACTGTGGCGTTCCCCAGGGCGCCATTTTGTCACCTACCATTTTCAACCTATATGTCAATGACCTTCCTTCTTCTCCACAAACTCAAACTTTCATGTTTGCCGATGATACCGCAATAGCGGCTCAATCCTGGAGCGGCATTTACGCTTTGCGTAAAATCCAAACCCATCTTTCTCTTCTTGAAGAGTGGACTGTTTCGTCGAAGATGACAATCAACGCTGCCAAAAGCAGCCTTGTCGTCTTTCAACGGCGAAAAAAACCTATCTCCCAATCCCTTACCTTCAATTCCTGTAAAGTACCAATGGTTTCATCACACAAATTCTTAGGGTTACATTTCGATAACAAATTGCTCTGGTCCGTGCACGTAAAGCAAGCCTTGAAATCTGCCATTGCAGCTAAAATCTCTCTTAGCTGCATGCTTAACAATAGATCTAGGATCTCTAGACAGGACAAGGTGACGCTGTATAAATCTTATATTCGTCCTCGGCTGCTTTACGGGTGCGAAGTGTTCGGCAACACTTCCCTCACGAATATCAAACACTTAGAAACATTCCAGAATCGTACTCTGCGCTACATCACAAACCAACGTAGACTCATGCCAATGACTGAAATAAGACGCGCTCACAAAGTACCCAAAATACACGAGTTCATCAAGTCACAAGCTGTGAGACTACATAACTCCCTTCCACGTAACACGCTTACAAAAACACTATGGGATTACCCTGTACATTCAAAACGCTTCAAAAGCTACAGACTTCCAAAAGAAATATTATTTCGCTGATAACGAATTCTATCCTATGTCTTTCCTTTCAAAAATTTAATCATTGTTATGGTAATAATTATATTGTGGTTTGAAAAGAAAATGGAAAAACTTAAACAAAAAAAAAATATAAAAATGCTGAAAATCAGACAAAAAAAATATTAAAACTGATAAAATGAACCAAAAAAAAATATAGAATGAGCAAACACGCATTGTATGCGACAAAAAAAAATGATAAAAATAATAAAAGCTCAAAAATAATTATTGTAAAAATTGTAATGTCATTTTGGGGCCATTAAGGGCCGTTCCCGGCTTCCGATGCCGTTAGTTTGTAGTCTTTTTAATTTTTAGAGTGCTTTTGCACGCGCTCACTAGAAGCCTGTCTTTCTAATTCTCCTTCACTTACACTGGAAAGGTTACACTGGTCCCTATACACTTGTTGAGTCAAATTCCCTTTTTACGCACTTGCGTAAATTCACCACAGCCGGAGAGGTGGTATATATACGCACCGGAGGTTGGACGAATCAAGGGTATAAAAGCCCGTTAAAATTGAGGATCGTCGTCGTCGTCAGCCGACACCTTCGACCTGAAGACGCTGGCAGGATAGCCAGCGAAACTGTTGTCAACCAACAATCTCACGCGGAAGAAAACCCTGGAGAAATGCAGAGATCAAACCATCGCCGCGGAAACCTACGCTCTAACACCAAAGGATGAAGTTTGCCATGAAAAAATGTTTGTCTTAGCCGGGATTCGAGCCCGGATCTTCCGATTGCCGGTCAGGCGTGCTACCAGTTACACCACCAAGCCATTTTCTCAGAGCGAACTTCAGGATGGGTTTTACCGAACAAGATGTAGACCTCACAAGTCCACACTGTGGCTCATGTGGCGAGGGTCGTGCTTACTAAGCCACTGTCGGGGTGAACCTGACCGGCAATCGGGAGATCCGGGTTTGAATCCAGGCCAAGTCAAATATTTTTTCATGGCGAACTTCATCCTTTGAAGTATTTAACTTTGCACCCGTGCGCGTGACTGCGTACAAAGTCACTTGTTCCTGCAGTGCTTTCCAGGTTTTTCCACGTCCCGTGTTAGCATTTCGGGCAAACTTTTAATGTTCATGTTTCAGAACCTGATAATATCTATACCGACGAAGTATTATAATGTCCTAAAATATAATGTTGGACTTTATTACCGAGAAATAATTCTATTGTTCATATATTTATTTAGTTTTTTCCTCGCGGGAAATTTTGTCGATTCTCTTGGGTACAGCTTATCGAGTCGTTTTCTTAAAACTCCGTTTGACTACTGGTATTCTTAATAAGCTCATTTTCTGAACTCAGTTTTGTTTCTTTGTTTATAGTAGACACCAGGTGGGAGTAGAAATGAAAAAGAAGTTAGCATTGAAAACTTGAGAAGATCGGTTAAGAAGAAATGAAAGGAGTCGCAAGAAGATTTGCAAGCGTGGTGTTGGTGTTAGTGGCTTATATTTTTTTAATATCGTTAAGAGGTATACGTTTTGCTACAATGAGAGAGAATGCATCACTTGCACTTAGTATTTCATTGCGATCGAAACTCGAAGAAAATTCGCGGACGCCTGTTGATCCAGTTATTAGAATGAATGATGCCAGGCGTGAGGAGGAAGGCCAGAGGAGAGAACAGAGAGGGATTACACCAGCGTTGGAAGATGATCGGCCTTGGCTGGAGAGTTCGCTCCAGAGCGAAGACGTATGGTAGGAGTGGGTGCAGGAAACTTGTATGGGCCTCGTGGGGAAATGGAAGGGAGTACTCATCCCTATTGCGTGTGACAACGGGGTAAGATAGCTGCAGGGTAGAAGGGAAGGCTCACTAGGAATAAATACGTGATGAGACAGGGCAAGTGGGATGAGCCGGTTGACTGAGGGGTGGAAGGGAAGATAAAGGCAATACGGGCGACAATAACGGCGAACGACACTCCCTTTACGACAAGACGCAGGTAAGCACGTCTCGTCATAACTCTTGAGTTCCTTACTCACTGCTCTGGGTGTCATGATGTGCAACGCATTTTAATGCAATCCTAGCGGAGACTTTATCAAGACGAATTTCTCTCTTTTTGTAATACATTCGTGCTTACGTTTATGTTGCCTTGCTGAAATAGGCATATTTCATTCATAACGGTCGCGAGAGTTAAATTGTATTTGAATTGCTCCATGTTAATCCTTCAGATCGGCCTATCGTCTTTATTTTTAACTCACTCTTTTTCAATCGTTTGAAAGAATAATAAGCTTATGATAGTAATTTATTTCCAAATACTTTTTCGCTAGTCATATCATAACATTACACCGTGGGTGGATAGTACTGTATCTATGTAGTTCAAGCAATTTAAATGCTTTCTGAACAATCTCTATACATAATTACCTTCGACTGAGTCAGATTTAAAATAATTAAATTAAAATATCTGTGTGTTTGGTCCCTCATTATATTTCCAATATATACCTTGTGACATACTGACCTTATGTCACGTATTTTCTCTCGTTATGTAAAGACCCGAGTAGGGGATGATCACATATGTGTGGATGAGCGTGGGTATGTCTGAGTGTGTGCGTAATAGTGTGTCATGCCCCAGGCATGAGGTAAAAGTGACTCACAAATGTTCAGTGTTTGGTCGGCTCGGACCGATGGTTGCCCCACCCAACAGTGAGGCCCAAGTGCAACCCCTCCTGTCCCAAAAAAACCCATCCCCTGTGTATCATCCCCCTCCAATATCACTATAAAGCGGCGGACGGAGAGAGCCTCCAGGCGAGAAATTCTAGTACGGTCGACGGGCGAGAAACGCTATCCTGATCGACGCAGAAAGGGATTGATGACGTGCCAGATTGGTCGTCATCTATCTGGGTGTGCAGAAAGAGTGCTGTTAGCGGGACGAGATTGTCTACGGAGGTAGCCAGCAGCGGAGAGCAACATTGCAGACGAGCGACAAGCAGGACCAACGCCCAGAGGTCGGGAGGAAAAGTACCCCCGATCCCACGGACATTTGGGGTCCAACGTGTCGCATCATCGACGGCTCCTACTGCTCAAGGCTCCGAGAAACCGTAAGAACGTCGCAGTCAGCGACCCGTCCCCGTGCTCGTTCACCCAGACCCGATTTAATCCCCAAACTGTGTATCCAAATTATTTGGGTATTTTCTCTCCATCCCGGTGCGCCGTATGTAATCACCAAACTGTTGACTCCTTGTCAGAAATCTAATTCAGTGTTACCACGAGAGCAGCCTAAAAACTTAATTTGGGCAAATTGTAAACTCGGCCCACGAATCCTACCAATCACAAATTGTTGCTTTTTTTTGTATTTCTTTTGGAGGGGGGGCAATCGAACCATATCATCTTGTGCACTTGTCGTTCACCCCATTCTCATCAGGGTATTTAATTTCAATAAGTGTGTGTGTATGCTATGTTCAAAGTGGAAAATATATTTTTTTTATGTTTCAAAGTACTCAATAATCGTTCGATCATTCCGTACTCGGGACCATTGATGCCCTCCCCACCCAGTAAAAAAGGTGGCGTTTTCATGTTCCGCCACATATAAATGGCGCCCAACTCGCGGCACGATTGGTAATGCGTATAGTACGCAAAATAAATAAAAGGCGTCTTAACCCTGGCAAGGTACACCTTCACAAGGTTGGCATTGTTTTGTATTATTAAGGGATATTTTGTTTTATCGAGGTTATTTTTCGCATGCCACTATGGCAGAACTTGGGAATAAAGAATCGGCATTTTCAAAGTATCGGGAGAAGGAAAGCGAAGATGACGAGTCTGATGCGGGCAGCGGTCGGTCGGAAACCAATTGCATAACAACTGGTTTAGCAGGCATGGTGTTGCGTACCCCAAACGAGCGTGAGGTAGCATCATCGACCGCCCGTATTAGTGACCATATGGGGGAGTTATTACCGGAAGATTCGAGGGATGGCACTCTTAAGACCCTCGTGTCCTTGATTCAAGATTTAACCAGTAAAACTAAGTCGATGCATGACGAGTTAACAAGTAAAACTGAGTCGATGCATGATGATTTAACAAGTAAAATTAACGCCAGCGAACTGAAAAACGAGTCGTTGCATAATGATCTAACAAGTAAAACTGAGTCGATGCATGATGATTTAACAAGTAAAATTACCGGCGTCGAACTTAAAACTGAGTCAATGCGTGATGAGCTGAAGGCTGACAATGCTGCGTTACGCGAAGAGTTTAAACTCAATAATGAGAGAATACAAGTCGAGATTCAAACTTGGAAGGAGACTCTCTCTCAGGAGGTGTCTCAAATGAATAGAAATATAGGTGAGGTAGAAACTCGTTGTGAAATGAAAATAGATGAAACCGTCAGGAAGGTGCGCGAACAATGTCGAGAGGTGGTAATTTCCGAAGTAGGGTATGTTAAGGTTCGTACCGAGGTGTTGGAAAAGAACGTTGAGGAAGTGGTAGCGACACAGAAAAGCGAGCAGGATAGTTTCAAAGCACGCGACGAAAAAATTAAATCGCTTGAAAATGAAATTGTCACTCTTAAAGAAAAGGGCATAACCTCGCAGGTAGTTTCTGTGCCTGCCCAGTCTTTCACAAAGCCAAGCTTCTCTGCCCTCAGTCACGAACATCCCATTGCCTTCATAAAGGAAGTTCATGATTACTTCTCGGTGGTAAATATTCCGCACGCATTACAACCGCAAGTTTTCTTTCAAATGTTAGAAGGAGATGCCAAAACGTGGGGGAAGTCCTTATTTCCGCTTCCGGCCACACTTGCGGAATGTAAAGAAAAGTTTTTGTCGAATTTCTGGGATGCCGATACTCAATACAATTTTCGTATGCATGTAATCACAGGCAAGTATGTAAGAACGAAGATGAACACGATGAAACAATTCGCGACGGAGAAAGTAGCGTTAGCGAGATTGTGTTCTCCACCTATGTCTGAAGGGGAAATTATTTATTCATTAATCCGACAATTTCCCATAAATGTGCAAAATATGCTAAAATCTGTAGAACAGCTGACGGTCGATCGGTTAATAATGCTGCTTGGGTTATATGATCAAACGTATCAGTCAAGCGCGCCACCAGTAGGTAATGCTAATCCCCAAGGTTCGCAGCACGGGTCGAGTAACACGAGGCCGTCGACAGCTGATAACGAGTACCGAGTGAACTCAGTCACATTCAAAGGGGGACGCGGGCGAGGCAACTTGCCATCAGAAAAACAATCCTCCCTTCAACCGCATCGTAGTGGGTCCCCATTAAACCAGGAGGAAGGTTTAAACTCGCGCCGGCTGGTCTAGACTCCCTCCGGTGTCCAGCCGACGCGGAAAAAGCGGAGGTTTTATGTCAGATCATCGCGACTTACGAAATTGAGGTAGAAGGCGCAGGGGACGAAAGGAAAGGAATTATTTATGCCGAGAGGCGTTGCTGTCCGATCGTGAATTGTTCCGCGAACGGCGTTCAGAGTAAAGCGCTGTTAGACACGGGCAGCGAAATTTCCGCAATCTCGGAGGAATATTTCAAAGAATTAGATATCAAAACCATGATACCTTGCTTTCCCCTGAACCGATCTTGTATCATATGTGCTGATAGTCGGAAGTCTCCTCCCATCACTCGTCAGGTTTTACTTACGATCACTATAGAATGCATTGAGTTCGAGGTAATTTGCCTGGTTGTTAAGGAATCTAATTGTGTATTTTTTTTGTCATTACTTTTCCCTTGTCCTATATTTTTGAGACTAAATTTGGTCAAGCTGTGTGATTTATTTTGTTCATCCATGTAACACGAACTCATTTTTCTTTGCGGGGCCCCTTTCATCCCTCGCAATGAAAAATTCCTTCGTGTTGGGGGGCAATTGTGACATACTGACCTTATGTCACGTATTTTCTCTCGTTATGTAAAGACCCGAGTAGGGGATGATCACATATGTGTGGATGAGCGTGGGTATGTCTGAGTGTGTGCGTAATAGTGTGTCATGCCCCAGGCATGAGGTAAAAGTGACTCACAAATGTTCAGTGTTTGGTCGGCTCGGACCGATGGTTGCCCCACCCAACAGTGAGGCCCAAGTGCAACCCCTCCTGTCCCAAAAAAACCCATCCCCTGTGTATCATCCCCCTCCAATATCACTATAAAGCGGCGGACGGAGAGAGCCTCCAGGCGAGAAATTCTAGTACGGTCGACGGGCGAGAAACGCTATCCTGATCGACGCAGAAAGGGATTGATGACGTGCCAGATTGGTCGTCATCTATCTGGGTGTGCAGAAAGAGTGCTGTTAGCGGGACGAGATTGTCTACGGAGGTAGCCAGCAGCGGAGAGCAACATTGCAGACGAGCGACAAGCAGGACCAACGCCCAGAGGTCGGGAGGAAAAGTACCCCCGATCCCACGGACATTTGGGGTCCAACGTGTCGCATCATCGACGGCTCCTACTGCTCAAGGCTCCGAGAAACCGTAAGAACGTCGCAGTCAGCGACCCGTCCCCGTGCTCGTTCACCCAGACCCGATTTAATCCCCAAACTGTGTATCCAAATTATTTGGGTATTTTCTCTCCATCCCGGTGCGCCGTATGTAATCACCAAACTGTTGACTCCTTGTCAGAAATCTAATTCAGTGTTACCACGAGAGCAGCCTAAAAACTTAATTTGGGCAAATTGTAAACTCGGCCCACGAATCCTACCAATCACAAATTGTTGCTTTTTTTTGTATTTCTTTTGGAGGGGGGGCAATCGAACCATATCATCTTGTGCACTTGTCGTTCACCCCATTCTCATCAGGGTATTTAATTTCAATAAGTGTGTGTGTATGCTATGTTCAAAGTGGAAAATATATTTTTTTTATGTTTCAAAGTACTCAATAATCGTTCGATCATTCCGTACTCGGGACCATTGATGCCCTCCCCACCCAGTAAAAAAGGTGGCGTTTTCATGTTCCGCCACAACCTGCAAAAATGTAAATAACGACATAAAAATAATAATTCACATTTACGGATTTATTGCGTTCATTTATGTGAACGAAACTGTCCCCGGCCATTTGCAATGGCTATGATAATAAATTTTATCATTCCGATACCACGAGCTAATAGCTTTAATGGCCGAAAAAGAAGACATACCTAGTCCTTTTTCACGTACTGCTAGTGTTAAGCGCTAGGTTCTCATATCAATTTATTGCTTCGTATGCTGTCTTTGATCTTTTTAAATGTACCTGATTGCGATTTTATTTTTAGGGATCTAAATTATTTTTTAATGGAATGTGAAATATTTAATATTTAAGAGATATTTGATTTTCAAACTAATTGGAAAATTTTCCATCCAATCAACTATTTTGTATTTCCATTCCAGAGATTACTTGTTCCGCGCGGTAATTCTCATCTTGGTACAGCTTTGGAGCGTCATTAAACCTAAAGTATGGATACATACATAAAACCTTTTTGTACGAAAAAGAAATGTTGGGGCTGGACTAAGTTTCCAGTGTGGTGTCTCGATTTTAGACTAGGTATTGTATGCTACTATTAGCACCACCGATCTATCATTCTTCCAACCGAAGCGCTAATGAAATAATAGAAAAATTATTCCCAGTGCCAAGACTGCTAAGAGCTATAGGATTTCATAAGAAAAAATGAGGCTTCATGGAAGTTAATTGTATAATTTCGAACAAAAAGATGACCCTTTGTTGGAGGAGAGGCTGGGTATTTTGCGAAATAGCGCCTGAGGGGTGAGGAAAGGGTTTTTTTGTAATTGCCGTTGCGTCGCGGGACATCTGAGGAATCCATCTGAATGCTAATTAGAAAGCCCACTTCCTCCCTTCCTACTCTAAAAAAAAAAAAAAAAAACTTCTTATCCAATCTTGTCACTCCAAACCTTCCATCAACCTCCCCTTCCTTTCCCAGTTGCTGGAAATCTTGGAGTTTTGTCGAGATGATCTCATTCCCGTGATAATTGGAGGTGGGAATTGAGTGGGTTAGATGGAATTAGGGGGATATGCATCTGGCCAGGGTGGGAGTTGCAAGTGTGAGGGACTTAGAGGAAGGAGCTGTGAGATGGGGCTCAACCTCAAGTTGTGAGAATGGTAGTTAAGAAAGGTGGGTCAGAAACGCAATGATATTATAAGCATGCAAGTTTTTAATTCTTTAGAAACCGTGAAAGGGTCATCAAATCTATTTTACCATGAGATGTTAATTCTCTGTCTAAATTAATGTATTTTCTTACTGAAGAGATTTGGATACCAAACACGATTTCTTCAAAGAAATATGTACCTCCAAGAGAATTTTAAGTCTCCGTAAGTACACCTTTGTCTGTGGTATTGCAGGAATGTATTATATCGTATTTAAGCCCTATTTCATTTAAATAGTTGATTCGTGAAGTTGAATAAAATTTATACCTCAGTATCCCATATCGAGCATTTTCAGGTAGCCCCGGGAAGATTTTTATTTCGTTCGTTGTCATTTTATTATAGAATTGCCATCATTTATAAATCATAAACAGAAAGATAAGTCCCTTTTATGTCATATCTTTGAATTGCATTGTACCTTCTGGAGATGATTTACAACTCTACTTGAAGCATTGTTACATATTTAGTTTTATTTATTCAGCTAAGATGGTTTTCCTATCTCGTTTCTTTACACGAGTTGCTATCTCTCGGATGCGTCGCTTTATATCTCTGATTTTTAACCAAATTAGCCTAATTATTTGTAGTTATTATTAAAAACAAAATATAATGAACCCTTAGGCTGACAGGTTGGAGAGTGTAAATTTCATTCCATTATATCACTTCTCCCCTCCGTACTGATGTAAGCAGCATGAGGAAGTAGAAAGGGGGCTGAAGTCTATTTAGGAGGAGATTGAGGGTACTAAGTTTTTGGGCGAGTGAGTTTAAGGTGGACGTGGGGAGGTGCAGGGAATGCAGGGGGTGGCATGGGAGGGTGGAAGGAAGAACGGCTGTCAAGGAGAAGAATTGCTGTGGGGTGAGAAGTTTAGACTGTGGAGGCGTAGCCGTGGAAGGATTCCATGGAGGAGACGGTTTGGTGTGTGGCCCCTTGCGTATTCAATAATAGAAGAGGTTTGTTTGGGATACATACGGTTGGGAGGAGTGTTGCAGTAGGAAGCATGAGGGCCTGAGGAGGTGTTGAACCGGTATGAAGGAGTTGTTTTAAGAGTTAAAAGGTGTAATGCTGGAATGACTGTCGTGAGGGACTGCTAGGAGAAGCTAGATACTTGGAGTCTGCGCGTTGTTTGAGCAGTTGAGAATAGAGATATTTTAGAGCGACACGGAGTAAATCATTTAGAATCCTGTTTTATTTCCAGATCCAGCGGGAACGATAGCTTAAGAGAGATATTAATCGGAGCGGAAGGATATGGGAATCATTTCTCCGCAGAACAATAAAAAACTTCAATAAATGCTAGGTGTAACTTATTTGAAGCATTATATTTTTATTTTCTAATGGCTGATGTACTTTCACTCTTCGCCACTCACGTCTATTAAGGTGGCTTGTGGGGTAGTACGTAAATGTGGATGTGGAATAGGAAGTAGATGAGTTTGAGATTTGTTGAATGAGTTGTGGGACTGAGACCACGATTTACACAACCAACCCATGAAAAAAATTAGTTTGCTCGAATGTATTTCTTATGCTCCATAATTTCTGTTGAATTTCGGCAGTATATGATGCGAATACGAGAAAATTAAAATTAATTACTATTCTTAATTCCATGTCTGGCTTCTTAATGAGCTAAATTAGATTCTTTGAAGCGAATTTGTGATTTCATTTACGACTTTAAGCTTGCCAAGAAAGAAAAGAAGATTCATATCCCATTAAGTTTACCATATTTGATATTCATATTTGTTCTTCGGTTATTTAATCCACCAAACATTCACTCTCGTTTGATATTCGGCGATTTTGATGTGATTCCAGATGCGCTGATTATTTATACCAGAGTTCATCCGACTTGATTGACATTCTTTATTCGTGCTACTTACGTTATAGCTCAATTTTTTCTATGCTTAGCGGACTTTGTATTGCGCACTAAAATTTTTGATCATGTACCGGTTGTAATATGTCACCTGCGCTTGGAAGTCTACTATAATTTTGAATTTAGTATTCACCACATGCTGTATTTAATGGGATTTTAAGTGACTTTTGCATAATCAGTAAAACTTTTTATAGATTTAACATTAATCAGTTAGAAATTCTTTCAACCTTTGCAAGTGGCTTACATGGTGGCGGTACTGTTTCCACATATCTTTTGTCTCTCTTGATCCAATTTAAGCATATAGTAAGATCTATTAGTATATGCTACTACTAAATAGACATTGAATAGGTACCATTTATGAACTCAAACACGATAAAATGAAATCCTGTCCGATGCGTACTAAAAAGTAAATTTGCAGAGTGGTTCACTGCATGGAAATAGTTCCAAAAATAAGTTGAAGTTAACACGGAGTATGTGCAGAAGTAATGCAATGCAGTTTTTCCTTCTTGCCACCTTTGAATTGGTTTGTGGTTTCCATTGTAGATTGGGCATGCCTGGTGTGGATTGGATAATCGACAAAGGGCGTGGTAACGGGGGTTGTTGCTTGAGCGTAGCGAGGAGGAACGAGAAGAGACTGTAGTTGAGCGGAGAGGGAGGGAGGGGTATTAAGGGTTTTGACGCATCCTCCCCTGGGGGCAGGAATCGAGGACGGTGGTCTGACGTTCCCTGGGTTTCCCCGCACTCCCTTGAGTGTCTTCGAGGGAGTCGTCCGGAGAAGGATATCGGGTGGGATGATGGGGAAAGGTGAGGATCAGCATCAGAGATATTCCCGGAAAGGAATGACGAGGAAGGTTTGTAACAGGTATAGTAGGGTTGTTTCCGCCATATCATCTCCTTTCTGAGCTTCTCGCAACTCAACTGTTGCTAATTACATCAAGAATCTTGTGTTGTGCCTTTCTTTTGTGGACTGAGCACTGCAGCCGAGGGTCAAATATAAATAGGTACCCCCGATTTCGATAGATTATTTGGCCAAGTACTTTGGGGAAAAATGTTATTCATTTTGTGAGTGACATAAGTGATGAGAGAAGGTCGCCTTTTTGTCTCAATTACGTTGTATCGTATTTTTTTGACCCATAAATTGCTAAGGCATCGCAATTTTTTCACTGAATCTAACTATAGAACTAATATGTAGAAATAAAATCATGTTACTCATATATACGGCTTATTAGCGCTCTCTTAAGTTGTTTCTCATTGCCTGGCTTGCCAACAGAACTGCTTCACCTACTTGCATTCTATAATAAGTTTTTAATTTCCATATGTAAGACTGATCATGTAGTCCAAGATTTTAGTTCCCTGTTACCATAGACTTATGCTTTATTTATCATTATTATTGTCTCCAAAATGTAGGTATTCACTTAATTACAACGAAGGAAACTCTGTCTTTTAGTATTTGCGGCTATCTTGGTGCAGTGGTGGATCTATGGGAGGGGAGTGGATCTAAGATACTATGGCTCCCCCTTGGGTATCTAATTTACACTAGTAATTGGTAATTTTTTCCGGCCCCCACTACTGCTGGCATTTTAACCTCCACTTAGCCCCCCTTGTCCCTAACCTGGATCCGCCACTGCCTTAGAGCCTAGAAAAAGCAAGCCCTAGGTTAAATAGTTGCGGTAGTAAATATTTAGAGTTACCTTGTTTGCCTCAACATCTATTGTCATCGCTTTATATGAGTATCATTTACGCCCTTCAAAGTTAAAAATGACGAAAACATCCTTTATCAAATCCTACGTGATTGATCAATTTTTACCGTTTCCTATCTTTCATCCTATTCACGTTTTCGCGACACACCATTTCAGTTTCTTCATAGAAATATTGTTTTCAAACCATTAATGACCACTGCATTTGATTACACCCTGCGTATACTTACCTTAAAATATTCCCATCTCATCGCATGATTTTGAGAAGATATCGATCGACGGCAAATGCTTGAAGTATTTTCTCTCGAGACGCCATCCGTGAGGCCATTTATGGAACCCCATCACGCTATCAACTGCGAAAAAGCTTTTTTGTGCCGACTGCTTTTTCTTCATCGATTCTCTTGGGGAGTCGCCCAAGATTCACCCTCATTTCCTCATCCGCCTGACTAAACTTTTAGTTTCCACTTCTGCCGGTGCGGCAAGAAAGGATATCATAGCCTATTCTGCCCTTTGGAACACATTATCTGATGCATTTATATTATACGGGTAATTCGTTTATGTTTAGTATTAATTGTCGTATGAACATGTTTCCGTCAATGCTTCACAATTTTTTTCATTCATATGATATATCTGAAACTGTAAACAAATGAATTTGGTTGCTAGAACAATGCCGTGGTGTAACATGTTTTCAAAAATAAGTATTATTGGTATGTATGTAAAAATGGGTATGAATGGGTATGGGTGCTTGCCATATCTTCGGTTGGCATTTAAAGATATCCATATTCTGCACTAGCGCATGCTCGCTATTAGTGCGTATTGTTTTTCTTTTGAATTCTGCTTTTCTGAGCTCCTTTCATTGATTAGCCTCAATGACTTTGATCAAAGTTATTCTCATTTGACACTAAGGTGAAATCTGCATGTGCTTTTTTTCATCGGTGGTTTGCCTGTTGGATGTTTTTGTGCCTGCGTTATCCATTACTTGACTCCTAATGCGTCAGTTCACAAAACTCTCCGAATTATGGGAGAACATCTCTTGGGATACACGATTGTATTATTCCACACAGAGCCTTCACATTAGAGCAGTTTTATTTGCATGAATTATAAAGATATCCCTGCAGCAGTGGCGAGGCGATAGAGGAGGTCCAGAGGGTCCAGATCTCCCCAACCCCCGCGAAATATTAAAATACAATATCTTCCCTTCATAAAAGAAAACAAATTTTTTTTAAATCATAATTTTTCAAAAGATGTCTTTCCTTTCAGAAATGAAATTGTTTCGATTAAGAAAAGTGTTAAAATTAGTTAAAAACCCTCTACTCATTGCCCTGTTTTTAAAAAATTTTCTACCCTGGTACTGGAACCCTTCCCCCTTCCCTCCCCCCCTGAAAGAACTTCCTGGCTTCGCAACTGCCCTGCAGGTTTTAATTTTGTTGTCAAAGAGATCTATTAATTCTCCCCGGAAATATCATGTAATGTTCCGTTATATTCCTTTCGTCTTTTATTAGAGAATTAGAAAGTCATATTGAGGATCATCCTCATGAGAACTAGAATATTAACGTTTATGAAGCATAAATCCGTTACAAATCTAGGTTCATCTTCTCACTGTGTCACTCTTCTCACCGCGAGACACTTTAAGTTATCTTCATGCATAGAATTTGGTCAGTCATGTAAAAGATATTTTTTGTTACTTTTATTAACGATCTCATAATACGTAGATTACCTAACACTTCCTACTGACACAGATTGTATGAAAGAAATTTACTTTTCGAGTCAAATAGTAATGTGCTTTGTGACAGAGCGTTCTTTTGATTAATACTGTGACTTTTAATATCTAGCCGACTATGTAACAACCATCAAATTTTAGTGTTAGATATTTGACCTTTTCGAGAAAAATTGCTGTCGAAATTACAGATTTCTCCAGTATTTATATTTGCATGCTATTTATTTTTGTAGAGCATTAAAAGTAATAGTTTTCTCATTTATGTTCCGGTACATAGCTATAGGGTGTATCTCGTTCAAACTTACTTTGTGCCGTATCCTATCAGTGCTGAGATAATGCTTGATATCTATTGATACGGAATATTGGAATATTTTGGTCACGATTACAACTACTTGTGATCTTGGAATTTTTTTCTCGCGTATTATTCTTCTGTTTTATTCCGTGGCCGGACTCCTCGCAGATTGAATCCACATCCCATTCCCTCACCTGGCGTTCCAATCAAAATCAGGGATTTAGTGCCTCTTCCCAATTCCCATTTTTTTCGAAAGCCCCTTCAAACCGGTTTGACCTCCCTCGGGCCTGGTATTCCCTGTTGGTGTCACGCCCTTGCTCATCCCGCCCTACCCCACCCCATCCCCTTTCCTTTATATCCTTTATCCTGACTTATCCCCCGCCACTATCACCTCCCCCCTTTCCTTATTTCACAGTCTCGATCCCCTCAATCCCATGTCCTGGGACCATGTGAACCAATGCGTGACCATATTCCATGGATTCACTTGTTATTTTGGTGTTCCGGGCATGATGGGAGTTGCCTATGCCTCACAGGGGATGAGATGATGGAGGATGATAAATCATCGATATTTGCCTCCATTTCTCATATTGGACATATTTTGCTACATATTTATAATCTTAAGTCATCAATTCCGTAATTAGCTCGGTACAGTTAAGCACTCCGCTCTTATATCTAACTTAGCTATATAATGACGTATGTATTTTCACTTTTACATCCTAAATAACTTGTCTTATGTTGTTCATTTTGGGCCCTTCTTTGCTCTCCTTCCCTTCAAATTTTCTTTTAATGGTTCTCTTCATTATGCCCTATGACATGGCAGATGAAGTTTTCTATTCAGGTATTTGCTGGGAAATTCTGTCATATTAACGAAATGGCTCTATTTAAATTCGTTTGATTAGTAGATTGGCGCTTTATACCAACATATTTTTATAAATACGTAAAGGGAAACTTAAAATAAAAAAGAAAAATAAACGTTCAATGCAGCATTCCACTCCATTCAATAATTTTTGCCTTTTTAAGGGTGTGCCTAGTTACATGATGAACTTTGGAGGATGATAGTTTTGGAGGTTGTATGAGGAAATTCTCAAAGATCCTTTGCAGGTGCTTCGAAGAAAATATAGGGTAAGATGTCACGTGAGATGATTTTTAATAACATCCTGCATACTGGTTGGAAATAAATGATATAAAAACAGAGGAAAGTGGCAACATTATACTAAACGGATGACATCTACAATCTACAATTTTGAATTAGGTTTAGGAGGATTTCGGGTGGTATGTATCTGTATATGGAAAAAAGCCGTTCAAAGACAGAAAATTAACCTAAGTAGAATGATCAATTAAGCGGTTAACACTCATGCATTTTGAAAAGATACTAAAAAATTGGATAGTGCGTCCTCGAATACCATCATCTATCATTTTACTGGAAATAGGTGCTTTATTATTTGAGGTATCCTATGTCATACCTATTTACCTCTGCTTTTAAAGATTGACAACATTTAAGGGATACCAACGAGATGACATGCAGGTGAAACCCTTCTTTTTTACGTTTCATCGTGTCTGTTAAGGGGCCAGGTGAAAAGAAGCAAAAGGGGGGTGAGAAGGAGTGGGAAGATGAGCAGTCTGCCGGATCTCTTTCTGCTTGCGAGTTGGGGATAAGGGAGTTAATGGATAAAGGGCGTAAAGGGGAGATTGCTCTGGGAATAGACGGTGGTCGTGATCAAAAAGGACAATGATGCGTTCGAAATAATTATTTCTCCGGTTTTGTGGCTTCTGTGTGTGCGTTTGCCTGGCGTCTCTAAGCTAGATTGGACTTTCTCCGCACCTAATTCATACGCGGTGCCGCGTAGAAGAAACTTGATATAAATTTTTAGTGTGTAGTGTGTAGTTTGACTTTTATTTTAGGGATGGTTCTCCTGAAAATTTGTGTGGCGTACTTCATGCCTAAAAATTTAGAAAAGACGATTTTATGTTATGCTTGTTATGATTCCAATAGATACTTTTATTTTCGGCAAAAAAATCATGCCATGTGACCATCATGTTTTAATTATAATTTTATTTTAAGGGACTGTGCTTGTACCTGTGCTGTAAAGCTTGACAATATAAATAAGTGAACCGAACGAGAAAAAAAAGGATAATTAATACGCTAGAGATGCTACACTGCATGAACTCGTTTTTTTAATCACATTCCCCGGCATTTTCTTTTAAAATAGTGAAAATAATAGCACTATGGGTATGGGAGAGGAGGAAGGGGAGCAGTCGCTCAGATCGGTTCTTTCTTAGGAGCTCGAGATGAGGGATTTAATGGACAAGAGGTGGAAAGGGGAGATTATACTGGGAATAGAGTCAGATTGTGACCAAAAAGGACGATGATGCGTTCGAAATAATTATTTTCCCTTTGTGTCCTCTATGGGAATTGAATGGCTTGTGTGCGTTCGGATGGCGTCTTTAAGCTACATAGGCCGTACTCCGCTTCTTATCCATATCTAAGTGGTGCCGCGTAGAAGATATTAGCTATAAATTATTAGCGTGTAATATGTCATGCGAGGTAGTGAAATCTAATCAAGGGTTTAAAATTCTCTTGATTGTATAAGAAATCAGCTGTCTTTGGTTGTGAAATTTTTAGCTCTAAAGAGATCGATGATTTCCATTTTTTATTATTTCCGAAATGAATAATTGAAAATGATGAAAAATTACTGCGGGTTTTATGGAAAAAGCCCGTCTTGCTTGTAAAAATGAGATGAAATGCATTTAAAAGCATTTCTCCTTGAAAGAAGGAAAGGGGAACGGGAAGAACTTGGTGGTTTTATACCGCCTTTTTCATTATGCAAAATTAACAACATCGCCATCTCCAGTACTCATGTATGATAATGTTTCCATCTGCGCTCCTATTTTTTAGCTGGAGCATCCTACTGAAAAGAACCTGGAAAAAATTTCCGAGACGTGCTTATTCGCTGTCGGTGTAAAGAGAGTATAGGGCTGGAAGTGTGCCATTCCCTAATATAAACGAGTGCTTATCTAGGGGAAACATTCATTTTTGCGTCCGTTAGGATTTGGAGAGTGCATATTATTTGGCCTAGCAGCTTAGAAAACAAGCTACTGAAAAATTTTATCTTCCCCTCAGTGAAGATATAGTGCTTTTGTTTATTTTTTATTCATTTGTGTTGATAATCCAAAGATCCTTTTTCTATTATTAATTCACTTGTATTTTTCTACGTTGCGCTCATTAGCGATAAAGCAATACTGTTTTCTCCTAGTAATTCTGTAGGTAATTCCATTTGCATTGCGATTTCCTTGAATTTCAATGCCATTGACATGACAAATTTTATGAGCCAAAGGATAGCTACTTCTTTTAGATATTGTAAATTAAAATTCTGAAATTTAATTTCGATTGAATTTTAAAATGTTGTTGGTGACATTGTTTGGCTGTCATAGTCACTTCTCTACCGAGCGCAAGTTTTTAGCTTTCCAAATAGTATGTAGGTGGTTTAATAACATTTATCGCTCATTACTATGAAACTCTGATGTCCTTGTGAATACTGACTTTTTCTTCTATTTTTTTAGGTATGATGGTGTCCTGGTTCTATTTATGTCTTTCCTCTACTAAGGTACGTGGCGGTATGGGATTTTTCATAGAAATTTGCAAATAATTGATAAATTAAGTTTTTATATACCTTGTGAATTCCTTATTTTATTCTTAATCACATTTTTTGGTATCTATGTTGTTATAAGCATTATGAAAATATGCAAGGTGAGGTTTGAATTCGTAATTATAAGACCCTTTTTTTATTTTCTACAGCATAACAAGTGTGAGAGAGGATTTTTAAGTCTTGTGAATGGTAAACAACGCTTGAAAGTTCCATAGTATGGATTTTGTCTTTGTTTTCGCATCCTTTAAGGGACCCTACTTTTTATGACTGATTAAGTTATTTTGGAGCTTACCCACCATTCTTAAGTATTTCTCCAGCACTGAATTAACATTCTGTGGAAGGTCCCATTTGTGTAGGTAGGGGTTGCAGAAGGCCCTCATATTCATGGCTATTGCTGGAAAGATAATACGTGAGTTATCTCCTTCTCCATGGTTCCACATTAAAACTGAAACCTTAATAAAAAAGTAAACTTAATTAAAACATACTCGTTGGGATTAGTAATTCCCCTTTCACAAAAGTCAAATTTTCTTCTTTAACTCCTGAACTTTCGTTTTTTTTCATAGCTCTATTTAACGTATATTGCGTGTGTACTTCCCGATTATAAATTTTGAATTAAGTGTGTCAATTTTCTCAAATATAATGAAATTAAGCAGATAAAAGTCAAATTGTTATTTCAATCGTATATCAATGTTCATGACATTTACAAGTCATTTTTATTGTTTCACTTAGATATCTCCATGAATGTCGTGATTTATTTTATATCAGTAATGTTTTCAAGAAACTTTTTTGCATCCTCGCTTTCGTAATTTTAGAGTTATCATGCACAATAAAGTATGTCTCGATCTGCGTTTGTTGCTGCCCTTTATGGTCTTGACCTTAGTAGCTCATCAGAGGATTCCTTCATCACATTTTACTTCCATTGGCTTTATATTGAGACGTCTCTCGGAAATTACCATAAAAAAGAATTAATAGGGTGGTTTCCTTCATCAAAGAAAACGAAAGGCATTGGTTGCGATTCGTTACCCACCAATAGTGTATTCATAATATACAAATTATTTTGTTTTAGAAATACCGGGTTAGACGAATGGCAATGGTCCATTTTTATCCTCATTTGAAAAGGGCCAGATTGGCGCCCATGCGATGCCACTCCACGTGACGTCACAGGGACCTAGTTTCTATACGAGAAGATAGGAGTTATACGTCGTCTGAGGTTACCATTGCATGCATGAGGCGCAGAGCTCAGGGAAACATGTCTTAACAATCACTTATTAAAACTGGCTAAGGTCGGAAAGTTTTCCTCGTTTGATAAGTTATTAATAATCCTTATTTAAGCCAAGAGCTACCAGCCAGCAGGGTACTAGGCTAGCCGCTAGCAGCCTGCGTCGTATCAGCGCTAAGCCTCGCCTCAAGGTCACCTCGCCGGGCGGGAGGGGTAACCAGAAATACGTCACGCGGAGAGACTTCCCGACATTCATACTTAAGCGTCGCGTTTTCGCGCGCTTGAAAATTTTCACTTTTCATTTAATCGCGAAAAATAGATATCGTCATTTAAAAATCTAAAAGCGTGAAATACGTACTCCAGGAGTAATAATCTTTCGATTTAGGCAATAAAAAAATAATAGGAAACCACCCTATTCAAGGCGCCACTCATCCGAAGCCAGGTACTCTGTGCGCTAATAAAAAAATGGAATTAGTGGGCTTATTTTTTTCGCAGGTTTTCGTCAAAGGTATTACTGCAATTACGAGAACCGCTTGTCTTGAATGAGATACGAACCGTTAGTCCTAATGTTGTATGGATAAAAGACCGCCATTTAGTTCTATGATATTGAAATAATTTTTGAATTCATTTTTCCTGCCGTTACCAATGTCTCCGCTTGCATAAATATAGTTTCTTATTTTGACTTCGGCGTTTCTGGCGAACATTCATTTTTTCAATAATATTGGCTTGTTAATCTGAGGGCATATGCAGTATAGTTTGTTTTTCAATCCAAAATTACGCAATGTCAATATGCTCAACATTGAGTTTATCCGTATGCTCACATATTTGTAAGGTGACACAGGTCATTTATTTACAATAAGTGTTCAATCCTTGAACCAACGGTAAAATGATTATTCAAGAAGTGATTAGCTTTACCCGGTGGGTATTCTTAATATTTTCAGACAATTCATATAATTTGAAATTTTCGCATATCTCACATTAATGGCAGTAGCTGACTCTTTAGTTGCAATATAACTTCATTCAGCGAGAAAATGAGTTCGTAAGAGCTAGAAATTTCCAACCAATACGGCCCTTGTAACCTTTGCTTGAGAGTAGGCCAGTTTAAATGTTCTCAAATGCGCAGGCAAACAATTTAATTGGAAATTATTAGATTCATTTTCACACTCAAGAGGAGGTTTAAATTCAAAATATATAGGTAATTTAATCATTAAAGAGAAATCCCATAAAAGGTTTTTTTCGTCAAAGAAGTATTATCTGTTTTTGAATTCGCATATTTCATGCTTACGTTCTCGGTGAAAGAGAACCATCGATAATCTTGAGTTTAACAAGTGTAAGCAATATTACATGCGTTAGTGGGCTTATTTAGGTAGATTTATTTCAATTGATGTTCATTTGTGCCTTTTACCATGCCTACTCAAGTCGGACAAGAAGAAAATTCTTGAGGCGCTACAGAAACGCGGTAGTTAATTTTTTGCGTCGAGGAACTGATGTTTATGTAATGCGTTGCATGTAATATGTTCTATAATTCCTCACGTCAACTCCATTCAACGTGACCTCTTGAACAAAAACTTTTTTCTGTAATTTTTAGGTTTTCTTGGGTAATGTTTTGAATAAACTTTCCGCGCGGGCACCCCCGCACTAGTCGTTCGCATTTTTTCTCCTTGCATGATCGCACCTTGTGTTGAATGCATATATTTCACCCTCGTGGTGGGGCCTATGGCAGCAGAAGCGTCCCCATTTCCCTCCAATTTCCCCCCTTTCATACGTCACGAATATTTCCAAAGGGTTGTCGGATCCCTCGTCGGAGTAAAAGTTGGTGTCACTTGCATGTGCTGCTGCGATGTCATTATCTTCGCCCGTCCCCTCTCTCCTCTCCCTCTCCCGATACTGCGAGCTGCGTCATTGAGGTGAATGATTTCCCAGCCTCCATCCAGGCAGCGTCTAAACACTCTCCCGATATAGTCCCTATACAAAGGCATTTCCTTCTCACTCATTGGGGACTAATTAGCACTTGAATTGTACTTAATCTTCTATCATTCTAGGAGTTCTCTGTGCTTTTATTCATCCCTAAAATTAATCAAAGATGACATTTCAACTTTATTTAAGGCGGGGATTACATTTTGTACCAAGTGTACTTACGGAACGTTGTAATGGCGTTCAAAAGTTTACGTACTATTTACTCTGGGCCCACCATGTCACTCTATTTCTCAAGTGCCTCAAATCAGTATCTTCAGAACAAGTTTTGTTTATGGAAGTGTTTTGTGATGTTTTATAAGTGGTTCTCCTTTCCATATTTCTCGTTAAACCTGATTTATCAGCGTAGTCTGTACTTTGTGTGGGATTCCTTTGTTCATACCATCTGATAAATTTTCTTTGGGCCCATCTCTTCATATCCTGTCCTACTCCCTTGCTCCTCCTCGTCCCATCCATCAAGTGGGTCTCACATAATTGCTATATGAGCCTCTTTTCCCCAATCAGTCATTCTATCATCCTCCCAGCGCCTCTTATTACACACTCTCAAACTTCCACTGGCCAAAGATTTCCCCTCTTTCGTCCGTCTACTCCTATCCCCGCTTAATCCTCGCGTCCGTTCCTACTTTCTTTCTCCCACAAACAATGCTTTTAGTTAACTATCCAATGTATTCCTTACATTTATTTTTCAAGTCCCAGAAACAATGGAAAGATTTTTTTGAGTTGTTTTGATAGAATAAGAATACTACGGGAATTTTAAAAATGTATACAATCATCGAAAAATAGTAACTAAATGACAAAAAATTGGTATGCGTCTTGGGAAACACGTTATAATGAAAAAAAAAGGGGAAAGAGATTTGTAATTTAAGATACCATTATAATTTAAAAGATCAACATTTGTTGTCACCAAAGATTTGTTCTATCTTGTACAGATTTTCTCTTTACTCGGTTATTTCTTAACAGCCTGAGCCCATGCACAAGAATTTACATGAGAAAAAAATCCCATTGGAATTTAGGTACCTGAATAGTGTAGTGGTATGCACAGTGGCCCGGAAAGCAAAGAGTCCTTGGTTCGATCCCCGGTCTAGGGGAATTTCCTCTCATGGGATTTCATGTATATTTCACCATAATTCATGCAGCGAGCTTCGTAATATTACACCTCTGCACATCTATTCTTAATGTCATCGTTCCCCTTTCCATTCGCATCTATTCCCTTCTCACATATCCCTGCAGACTCTCCATCTCCTATCACCTTCTCATTTCATTATTACTCTCTTCTGCCGCCCTTTCAACTTGGGTCGGAGGGTGCTATTCCCTTTATCTCCTCATGGCATCGTGCAGGTGTCGTGCTCCAAGGGTGGGTCGAAAGGGAACCGATTGAGTGCCCACTCAATGTTCTCTGGGGACATCGTGTTAGGGGAATAGTAGGAGCAGATGGACCGTGGACGTCATTCGGATTATATGGAAGGCGGGTGAGAAGATTAAGCTAGGGGGCGGGAGTAGCTAAGCCTTCGGGGTGGGGTTTGTGGTGGAGACGCCGCCGCCATCTACCAGTACACACCAAACTGTAATCTCTCCAGGGTGGGGAGTGAGAAAGAAACACTGTAATGCTGTACGGTAAAAGAATGTGAGTGGGGCATCATTGAGGCGAGATGATCACGGGGGGAGTAGGTATCTAGACTGAGCGTTGGGCCGCTTGTTATGAAGTCTGCAGCCAGTAAAGAGTGCGGTGCAGGGGGGGGGGACACATTATGGCTTAATGAGCGTGTGGACAGAGGCATAATGGGTGATGAGGGTGGTAACAGGCCGGATTGATGGAAGCTAATAATAACGCCTGGTCGATCACTAGAGATGATGATGGTGATGCGAAGCGTGCGATATCTACTGCGAATGAGTCGCCGGTGATGTTGTGTTTGAAAGTGTCTTGCTTGTCTATCGGTGGTTTTATGCGTGAAAAATTACCAGGACTGCCATCGTAAAAATATTAATGAGGGTGTATATTCTCTCAAGTAGAAGATTATGATGATTATTTTAGAGTCGTGGTCTTTAATCTCGATTATCAAGCTTTAAAAATATATAGTTAAAGTGTTAATAATCCGTTTCACTTCAAAGAATTTGAGTACCTAAATTAGTCCAAAATTCTGAATGGCAAGTGATTAACTATTACCAATTCTTTAATGTAAATATTGATGGAGCAATTCCCGTTTGGCTAGTATAATTGGGTAAAAGTATTTTATGATAGTATTTGTAGTTCAAAAAGGAAATTATATTAATGCTTAAAAAGTAAGCGATTCGGGCTAGAGTAAACACCTTCATAAGCTCACCGTTATAGGATCCATTTGCCAAATTGGTACTTTATGTCTTTTTTTGTGAGTGAGATGTATTTTTTATGCATATCATGTTTAAGGAATTTATTTTTAAGTAAAATCCATTTTGAATGAGTTTTTATTCATTCAGGAGCTACTTATTTCAAAAGAGATGCAACTGATTTAGTTGAGGCAGCGTGAATTAAAATTTTGTTAGACTTTTTATATGGAGACCTTTGGGCGTGTTATTGCAAGAAATAAGCAGGTGTCTCACTCGAAAGTACATACTCTTTTCCGCTTCTAATGGCTGTAAGACATTTGTTGCGAAGTTCTTCTGACTCGCTTGCAAGCCTTATGTGCGGTAAAGTGTCGTCCAGGAGTTCAGACCTTCGTGGTAGGTGGTTTTGTCGCAAAGATTGCTCGCATGGAGGTGGCATAGGAGTGTTTCTGACGGTTGTTCTTGTAGGGGGTGGGGTGTTTGAGGGGAGATAGCGGATGGTGTTATTGTGCTGCAGTTTTTGCTCGGAGATTCCGATGTTTGTGTCGCTGTGTTTGGGAGAGGAAAATGTTGGGGAGAGGCTGCGACAGGTGCTGGATATAGAAAGCAACAGAATTGGGGTTGTCCAACGATTATTTGTAATTCGGTCGATGAGAATTGTCATATGCTCAGCTGTTCAGCATTCATTGAAAAGTTCCCTCGTTGAAAGGTGATTTTTATATTTTTTGCATTATAATCTAGTGTTTGAATTAAGGTATTAGATGGAAAGCAATTAAAATAGAAACTATCAATCCTAATTGTAATGTGCGAAGTAAACTTTTCCATTTCTTTGTGCCAGTTGACCAATAACTTCAGATATCTTGTACGCATGAACAGCATTAACTATCCTCTTTGCGTGCAAAACTTTACATATCTGGTATTGCACCATATCTAGAATTTCTACTCCAGGTTCCATTGAAGTAAAATGTCCTAATTGTTTTCTTGCTTGAGACAAATATTTGGTATTCATTCAGTGTTCGTCAACTGTTAAGAATTGTAGTAGTCTTTGTTAACTTCCGACTCGATGCAAGATGAAATAGCAGGGTGCGGTAAAATTTAAACCTAAATACGCATTAAAATAAACTACTCAGCCTTGCACTTCCTTTTAAGCAGTTTATTTGAGTAATCGTTTTTACTACAAAGTTGGGCAACAGAATCATGAAGTTAATTAATTTAGCAGGGAAACATTTGTTCTTCCAGAGCATTTATATTTCCGGGAAATTTTTTTTTATCTTCCATATTCTTTTAGTATGGTAAGAGAAGGATTCCGGTTAGTGTTATTCAAGTTTATTCTCTTCTCTTCATTTCTCACTATAGTATTTCACTTTAAAAAAAAAAACTATAAAATAATTGTTACAGAAAAAAAACAGCAAGAACTACGAATTAAATAGGGTAAAAAATGAGCCAGGATGATTAATTGGTTAATGTGTTGTGATACCTATACCATTAACTATGATTTTAGTTAACTTTATATGGCTTTATATTTTACAATACGTATATATAAGTAATTATGCTCCTTTGTTCTGAATTAGCCGAAAAAGTTGTCCGTAAAACATTGTGTATCCAAATAAAGGTGGACGTAGCAGTAACTTTTGAAGTCAAAAGGAATGGGGAACTTGCATGAATTTTTTTTTATTTCACAGGCGGACAGAAAATTATTTTCTGAATACAACAAAGAAAACCGCATGTAAATCTGAGTTTTCCTTCGCGAGATATTTAATGATAAATATAACGAATTTTAAAGCGCGGGAAAAACTCCCTCACCCCCCAAGCCACTGCCGACGAAGCCTCGATGACGTCAAAGGTGCCTAAACATCAGGCGAAGCTATTGTTGTGATTGTTTGTAATAGTTGCCAGCAGTTGTGAGAGCTTCGTTTGTTAGACGTGTTGATTATTTTATATTTATAGATAAATATCCGACGATAGAGGCTTGGAAGCCCTCATATTTTGCATTATTTATATTATTAATATCTGAGTAAGGGCATAAAATATAAAACTGGAGCAGTTAAACCAAAACTTTTATAATACCTAAATAACATCGTTGTAGGAGTCTGAGCCACGGCCGTTGGAAGGGGATACGTTAATTGTAAGTTGATGTTATTGACGGCATGTCATTCATTTAAGTATGTAATTAGAACGATTTTGATTTTTACTAATGTCCGCTTAGCTTTTATATACAATAACTTCATCCGTTTATTCGTAGGTATCGGAGAATTCGTCGTTTAGGACTGCCTGTGCTTGTATTATGAGGTGAATTCCAGTCAATGCAACTTTTTTCTCGTTGATTGGAGACATCTAGGAACATTTTTGTGCCGAAACAGTGTTATTTTCAACATGACATCTCCCGTTAAGCTACTGCTAATAATCACAGTGCCAGTGGTTGTAATGCACAAGGTTTGACAAGGTTGAAAAATATCGGCCAAGAGTTATCAGTATTCCATCGTGATTGAATTGTAAAAAGTGCTATTACGCTATCGATAAATGTTTAACAGTAGTGTAAAAATTGTCAGTGGCGTGCTAATCTCCGTTGTTCACCGCAGATATGACATTTCACGATCACGCTATTGAAATAAAAACTGTGTGTGAAGTTTGTTATTCCATTATTTCAACGAATAGTAGTGAGATATGTCACCTGTGTCACTTGTGTGGGCTAATTTAAGGGTTTAAATCAGTGAATAAATATAGTTGAATTCATCATAACGAGTTCTGTTATTGTAAGTTGTACGTGATGAATATAAGAATGTGACAGTGACATCCAGTTTTTGATAAGAGTATTTCCCTATTTCCCACTATATTTTTATGGTATATGCTAGTATATTGTTTATGGATTTACCTATATTAGTGAAATAGATTGTAGCTTGTGTGTGTGTTGGTAGCGGAACCGATTCGCGATCTCACATTTGGATTGTGTGCAGACTGTTTTGCTGTGAATTCGAACCGTAGGACGGATAGGACTACCTTCTCCGCTAATCCGGCGTTGCCAAATTCAACAGCACAGCTTACTCTAATTTCAAAAGCACAGCTTACGATCGTTATCCTCCAGTATTACAAGTTTCTTTTACAACTCGATTTGCCGCCGACGTATAGCAATAATTTGTCTTAACAAATTCCATGAGGGTCGTGGCATCAATTTTTGGTGTCCTAAAAAAAGGCTGGTGTCCTAACACCCCATGCCACACGCCTTTTAGGCTGCTTTCGGGGTATTATGTAGACATAGATGAATTTCATGTGTACTATTCGAACGAACGGCAACGTTATCATCCATTTTTCTGATAACTATAACACACGAAGTGAAACGCTTGTACTTCATCATCCCGATGCCGCATTATTAATATCCCAAGTAATAATCTAGGCACAATAGCAAAAGGAAAACTTGCCCAAGAATAACAGAACAAAATAAAGTGACGATGAGCTGCTAAATACTCCCTCAAAACAAATTTTACACCATGCGCTCAGCGTATTTCCCTAATCCCTACGGTTGTTTAGGCACCTATGACGTCACGCATGGCCTCAGCAACGCTCGGGTGTCTTCGCGCAGTGGTCGGCTCAGAGAATTTTTTCTCGATTTTAAATGCAATTTTTTTATTTCTTTTGATGTTGAATGGAGAAACTGAAGGTATTTTTGCGAGCTAATGTATCCATTTGACTTATTCAAAATAGTTTTTAGAGCAATCTACGACCCATGCAAGTTCCTCATTCTTTTTTACTTTCAGTGCGATACTAGTTGCTTTAACCTTATAACATGCTCTATTTGTAATTGTGTTCTTCCGTTCAGGATTCATTCTTCAGTTTCATTATTTAAGTTTACATTTTAATACTGTAATGATATTCTCAAAAACAGATAAATGCTATCCTTTAGTGCATCTATTTGCTATTTGGGCCAAAAATATGTGAATGATTTATGTTTTAAATGCTCAGAATTTTATTTATACCGATCAATCTTTTCTTCAATTGTTCACATCGCACTTACACAGCTCTAATGTATCCTTTTGTCTTTAATTTCTTCGTAAATGGTGACTACATACTCTCCATTTTATTTGCTGCTCGTATTTGTAAATAAGGTCTTTTTCTTAGTAAGTTCTTTTGTAAATCTCTCTCGCAGAGTTCTCGTGATTACGTTTTTATACCCGCCTTACATCTGGAAAATGAGAATATTTTTCCGTTTTCGTTACCATTGGCCTAAACCTCACTGCTCATTCGAATTTGAATTTGACCACTTCTACTACATCTATCAACCATAAAATCTAACCATTCCCGAACTATCTAGTTCTCTTATGCTCGCGACACAGTTCTTTCTACCTTTTCCCCAGCCAAAGAACCCCATCTCCTTCCTATGGACTTCCCTGAAATGCCCTTCGAGCAAAAGTCTTGACTTGGCTCACTTATCTGTGTTTTTTACTACCAACCAACTTCCTACTATTTTCTCTCCACCCCAACTTAGATTTATGCTGTATATCTACATCCCGTCAGCTCTTTTACTCCTCCTCCGCGTTTTGCCGATTCCGCTCCTCAGTAGCTGTCCTTAAAATATACTCATTTGGAAATGGCTGATTTTGGTACGGCGCTCGTAAATATAAAGATGGGGTCTTTGCTGGCTGACAGTTTGGTTGGAGGGAGGGTGTGAGGAAATGGGATGGGTAGGGAAATAGAAGGGGAGATTTTTGGATCGCGACCAGCAGGGTGAAGAATGGAGAGGGGAAAATAAGAGATTTGTGATGAGGCGAAGGAAGGAAAGGCCCCTAAAGAAATGAGCAGTGGGTGAGGAAGCAGATATCGGATCGTGAGGGAAAAAATAAGTGATATATGCATAGAAAGAGGAAAAAAGAGCATTTCTGGTAACGCGAAAGATGCGAGATAGTAAATATGGTAATGACATGTAAATCGCTCGTTACATGCATCTGAAAGGTCATAAAAATGGCAACACAAGTCAAACCATTACTTATTTTTATTACAAAATTTTGTTGAAATATGTATGGGACGTTTTTGTTATGCGTGTTTGGCCAGTGTAGCAAGAGAGGGTGATAATAAATTTATAGCGTGTAAAATTAATATTCAGAGCTGTTCTGAAGAAATTAAATATAAATAACTAAAATGCTTCTAATTATATACTTCAGGTAATGCTTCATTTCTTGCATATATCTTTCCTTAGTTGTATGTAGTGGAATGCGAATTTTACTCTTATCGATCAATGTATTAGCTCTGGAAACGGAAGTTTACTTTCCTGAAGGTTATGCAGTTTAAATAACTTACACGAGGTGTTTGCTGCATACAGAACAAGGGGGATATCCTCATATGCTGTTCGTCTTTTCCCTCATCCGCTGCCTCCAGAAAGGCCCTAATATTTAAAGAATGCGTATGCTTCCAGTTTCAAATTGTGTAACTAAAATAATAGTCAGTCTATGTTGCACTTGATATACTGAATGAGTGATTAACACTTGACAAATCAGACCATATTTACACAACAGAATAAACTCATTTTCCTGCTAAGTTAAATTCTACTGCTGCGTAGGCTATCCTCTCTTCGTAGTTAGCCTTTGAATTTGTAAATAAAATTTAACCGTTTTATGAATTAGGGAAATGTAAGACCGGGAGGAATTCTTAAGCTTCTCTATCTGCCTGGGCTACTTTTCACCCTCACTATGTACTGTAGCTATCGTAACGACTTTCCTTCATTTACTCCGTTTTCCATACAATTTTTGTGAAATTTTTCTGTTTTATTTCCTTTCGCGTCGACGTCCTACTTTCCCTTTGTAGTAAGTTTTCCGTCGAAGGTTCTCTCATTTGCTCTACATTTTCATTAAATTTTCTTCCCAACTTAGTAATGAAGTCACTATTAAGACTGGATATTATTTTGGCTTTATTTTTCTTGACGCACTTTTTATTTAGAGGCTGGGAATCTCTGCTATTTTAGTGGTAACGTCTTTTTTGAATCCTTAAGTTTAATTGCGACTATTCTACTGATACTGTAAACTCACTCAAAGTGATTTCAATGTATGATAAATAACATTGATGAATTGTGATGGCGCGAAATGTCGTTTTTGAATCTGATGTAACTTGAAAAGTGGTCATTTTTGGCTAAATAATTATTTACCGTGTTTGATAAATACTTACGCTCATTAGGTAGGATATATTGCCCGAATTCAATAAGCGTTATAACTCAATTAAGCGTCGAACACTGAGGTACTCATTTTTCAGGAAATAAGCGCGTAATGCATAATTTTCTATTGATTAATTTATAAAAATTACATTTATGTTCCCAGAGCGTATATGTCATTTAGCAATCGAGCTTTAGGTGCTGACATTTTATCCAGATTTCATTTAACCCAGTAAATAACAAATGCATGGAAATTTTATTCCCAAAACTACTGTAATTTTAAAATGTTTCGTAAGTGTCTAAGTCTAAGGTACTCATCCTCTAAATCCATAAACGGACACTTCAGTGCAGAATTAGATTCGAAGAAGAAATGTTCATGTATTTTAATAATAAACAGATCCTATTTTTACTAGCTTGGTGTTATTGCTCATCCCTAGTATCCATTTTACAATCGTAAAATTTTAATCAGATTTGGCGATTTATTATAATGTATCAAATAATAAGGATTTAGATCTATTCATGATATTTATTTACTATGCCAAAGCTTACTTGTTGTGTTGCCGTCCGTTATGTTTAGCGGTATTTATGATGCCCAGCTAAAAAAGTGTTACCTCTCCTGGTCTCGCATCTAAATCGTAAATCCGTCCACCAAGTATACAGATACACCTTTCAAAATTTGTTTCCCTATTTTGAGGAAATAAGACTGTTCAATTCTCTAGGCCTGCAGTATTTTTCGATTTTAACACACAGAATCAGGATCGTGAGGCAAAGTGTGCCGCACTTTCATTCCGTTAATTATCCGCGGTGTTCGCGTTACGGAAGCGATGCAGAATTGCCGAAATAGCATTTTTTATTTCCATAACACGGTGACGTTGAGTTGAACTTAAGTTTTACTGCAGGAACTTGTGCATTTGGGAGTAATCGGGAGGGAAGGGAGCTGACACTTAAATTCACGAGATCACATAATAATTGTTTATGCCTCGTGTTGTGTGCTTGTACTTGCAGTTGGTACCTGCAACCCATTTTGCAAGGAAGCAGAAGAATTCTGAAAGAGGTTTATGATAAACTCTTCATGATGAGCACTTTTTACCACTTTGGATATAATTTTTAGTTGCCACTACTAGACAAGCTCTTGCTCATTGTATTCGCTTTTAATTTTTATTTACTCGGAAAATATTAAAAGCTATTCAATTTTGTTTTGAATTCTTTTTTTGTTTTTTTTTTGGTTAGAAATGCCAATACATTCCAGATGATAATCAATTGTTGAAATACTTCGGGATAATATCTGATAATCAGTAATTAAGGGGCGTGGTAGAGAATGCATATCTCCGTAAAACCTCAAACAGGGTTTGTAATTTTTATCTGGACGTAAAAAGCCTTTCCAACTTTGCCTCACTCCCTCGATGCAAAGGTGACCCCGGGCTTCTTATCGTCCACATTAGTTTACCTTTAATCAGTATGATTACATTCAGACACAAATTGGCTTAAGTTTTTCATGTGCGTGTGCACGTTATTTTTTTATTTGTTCCTCCGTAGCTGTTTCTCTAATGGGGAATTCCTCCCATGAGTATTCTATTCACTCTGTTACTCCCCCATGTTACGTTCTTGTGCACGCTTCCGTACTTTCCGAGTTCTAATCGAGTAATTTCCCTGGGATACGTATTTTTCTTGCTTCTCTTATCCTGTATTGTTCCTTGGCACATTCACATACGAACCATAAGCCTCCCCCAACACGCTAAATTCCTCGGCGGACTCTTGAGTTAAAGAACTTCTATAAAGATGAGTGAATTAGTAAAACGTTAATAACTTCTGCTTCTAACTCCTATCATGCATCCTTTCAACTGGACAGTCATATTCTCCTTTTCATCCCACTTCTGTAACTCTCTTTTCCTACAACCTCACATAATTACCCCAGCTCTACTGAGAATGGTGAGTTCAATATTGAGCCAGCAATTTTAAAACTTCCATGAAATTTTTTTCACTTATGAGTCTTTTGAGGGGCTCATTGCGAGTAAGCTGGCCCAAAGGGTTGTATTCGACGTATTTGGTACATGACTTTAATTCACGTACTTTTAATAATTGATTGCTTCTCATAAAGTTAAAGCTTTTTGTGATAATGTAGTTAGGTAAATGATTCTTTTGGTGAGCCAGGCTAGGCTTGATATAGATGGCTTTTTTTAGCCATTTAAAATATGAAATACTTTGTTTTTTATGTAAGTTAAAGTATTTATTTGTCATTTTAACATGAGACCATGTTATGAAGGCGAAACAATAAGCTAAATTTCCGTTCTGTAAAATTTTAACGGTTTCACATTTGCGGAAGTGGAAATCTTAAATTATGCTTCTCTGTCGCATTTGTATTTTTATTAACGTTTTTCCGAAATGACTTCGTATCCCAGTTAAACGCGAATGGTACCACTGGAGCCCACGGCATTTATGCAGATGACGGCTTTTCACGGGGCGTCATCTGGGGGAGGAAGTTATCCTTGATGTTGCGTTCCTCCCAGTTTCTTAGATTACGCCCCAACGAAGGCTTTCCGTATAACTATTCTTTGGTGAACTCTCTCTCTCTCTCTCTCTCTCTCTCTCTCTCCTTCAAACGTTTTCCGTTCCCGTATCCAATTTAATTTCGCAATGGAGTCGTTCTGTGAATGCGAATATCGGCAAATTAAGTATCTCATCCCACGTGTTTCCTCGTGGACGCTAATTTGAGGAATATGGCTTCCTATTTTGTACCCCTTTCTCAAGAAAAACCTGAACTGACAGATATACCTGGAATACGTAGCTTACCCACACTTCTTGAAACGATAATTACCTCGAGGAAAACTATTTTTCTCTTAACAAAGTACCTCCATTTTCTTTCTATTTCTTTATTCTCTTTCTCGTAAACTTCATTCCAAAACCTCTCTTTTTCGAAAAATTATAGTGTTTACATAGGGTGTATTTTCTGTCGACAGCTAAGCAAAAGGTATCATATTTTTTGTGATATCTTAAAGCAAATCATTTGCTAATGGCCTTGGTTTCCGTATAAAATGTTATGCTTATTCAATGCTCAGGTAAAACCTGAAGGGATGGTTTGACGGATTTAATGCTGTCATCAATGACCTAAACCCATTTGAGATATGACTTGCTCTTCGTTTTTCTAAGATAACTAACATTTATATCTCTTTTCTAATAAGGCAACTTAGGAAGAACCTTGAACTTCATCAATTTCTCCCCAAAAGCGGAAATGAAACCCGTCCCATTTATTTGCATTTTATTTTTAAATTTTCCCCTGAATCGAAAATTCTTCACTAATAATACATTTGAACATTTTTCCTGCGAGATTGTCCATTGCGTTAGGGGCGGAGAAAAAAGGCAGAAAGAAAAGGGGAAGAATTGGAGACGTCTGCCCACGCACGTGTTTGTTCCTCTGCTCCAATCTCATCCTTACGGGGCTCGAGAAGGAAGATGAGGTGCGGAGGCAGAGTGGATCGGGAAGGAGGCACCACTGATCTTCGGAGGAGGAGCAAAGGGAGGGATTTGGACGATACTTGCACGAGCGAATGGGGAGAGGGTTTGGAGATTACATGAGGGGGAGAGTTCCAGGGGAGGAGGCCCTTATGTGATATGGGGGGAGCGTAGGGTCTTGTGTTCGTGGATGGGATCCGCGCTCGTTTCCTGGAAGGCATCAGTTGGGATCCTTGGGATCAGGGCGCACGGCGACGCTAGTCACTCCTCCCTTTTCCCGCGTCTTCCTCATCGCCCTCGTATTTGCCAGCCCATTTTTATCACCACCTCCGAGACGCCTCACGCGCGCTCTAAACTCCTCCGCCCCCATCTCGTGCTTCTTACTTCCCTTCGTTCGATCCCTTAGTTCCATCTCTTTACCCCCCCCCCCCCAATCCCTTGGAAATGTCCTCTTTTACGTCGCGACACCATTGCTCTCCTGCCGTTCCTGCCTCATATTTTTTTCTCGTCTCCCTTTACCCATAGCGCACCCTCCTTCCTTTATGTCGCTTATATTATTTTTCTGCCTATTATCTGATCTCTTCATTTCCTTGCGTGATCACTGTCTTTTTTAATCTTTCATAGACAATTTCTCTATTCAATAGTATATGTTCGTTGCTTTTTTGCGCATTCTTTTTTATTATATGGTCGCTTATTTTATTCACTATCCTTCCTTCATACAAGAAACTCTTGTTTGTCAATGTTTTCAGTCACTCTTTATTGACATTGGAATGTTATCTTTTTTTTATTTGAATATTTAACCTTCAAGTAGAATTGATGTGGTTACTCCCAAAATTATAGCATATTTTGATTGAGTTAATACAGACATTGAAAACTCCCCAAACCTAAGAACTTCCTAGCACATTTTTAGATTTCAATAGAGAAGAATTTCATCCTATAATATTCTATAATTTTCTGATTCAACAAAATATGATAGATGATCGTCTCCTTTGCCTAAATATTCGTCTGGTGGCTATAGGAAACAACACTTAAAACTTTGGAATAATTTTCCCATCCATCTTTCGTAATCGCCCGTCTTGCCCTTTCTGTGTTTTATCGTACCCACATGACTCCGATACGTATTACTGAATACGTAATTGACGTAAACCGCATGAACTGTCGAACTGATTGTCCCAGCGACCCAAAATTAGCCTTTGTCTTCCAAACAGGGTAGTTTCCTTCATCAAAGAAAACGAAAGGCATTGATTTCGATTCGTTACCCACCATTAGTGTATTCATAATATACATATTATTTGGTTTTAATAATCCCACTTTAGACGAATGGCAACGGCCAATTTTATCCGCATTTGGAAAAGGCCTGATTGGCGCCCATGCGGTGTCACTCCACGTGACGTCACAGGGACCTAGTTTCTATACGAGTAGATACGAGTTTTACATCGTCTGAGATTACCATGGGTGAGGCACAGAGCTCAGGGAAACATCTCTTAATAATCACCTATTAAAACTGCCTATGGTCGGAAAGTTTCCTTCGTTTGATAAGGTAGTAATAATCCATATTTATGCCAAGCGCTACCTGCTAGCACCCTGCGTTTATCATCGCTCAAAGCCTCGCCCCAAGGTCACCTCACGTGCGGCAGCGGGAACCAGAACAACGTCACACGGGGTTTTCCTAGCATTCATTCTTAGCCGTCACGTTTTCGCGCGCTTGAAAATTTTTACTTTTCATTTAATCGCGAAAAATAGATATCGTCATTCAAAAATCTAAAAGCGTGAAATACCTACTCCAGGAGTAATAATCTTTCGATTTAGGAAATAAAAAAATGATAGGAAACCACCCTATTTTATACCTTTCCGGAAGCCGCTGCTCGACTCTGACCAAGTTTCAGTGGTGACGCGACGTAGGACGTTTACTCGTCCCACTGCTCATAATTTGTGCATTTGGAAATTTTGTCTCCCCCCCCTCTCTTCGACCGATTAAGTGTGAGGTCCAAAGAGGGAGGAAATATCCACTGCGTTCGATAATTTCGGTTGCTGAACGAGCGCCATGATGTTTACTCTACAACCTGTATCTCACCATCTAACCACCCTCGCACTGTGCCAGCAATATTTTTTTGCTTATTTACCCTTGTTCGTACGCGATGTTTTTATGTGAGCACTCTCATCACGTCTTTACGTCCCAGCAGGCCCTCAAATGAAGATTTGGGAATAAGTTTACTGTTTCGTTCCCCCTCTTATAACATTTTGCGTCAGACGAATTTCTCTATGCCGTAATTTTTGTGGATTCGTTTAGTAATGCATTCTCTAAATTCTCTTTTTGGAAGAAAAAAATTGCTAAATATAACATTAGTTCTTGCATATCTAATGGTCACCCATTTTCTCGTCTAGTTTATGTTCCCATGGCATATAGTTCTCTGGCACTCATTATTGCAAATTAATGTTTTTGGAGAAACGCCTCGTTGTATTTTCTACTGAAATGGGGAAACGGTTGAGTTGGAAAATAGATAATGATTGATGCTACATTAACGGAAGAATGTACGCAATAATTAGAAACACCTGCTTACCTATTTCACTATGCCACTCCCGTAAAATAATTCATGCAAAGGCAAAATAAATTGGCAATTCAAATTATTTTGATGAATCAATACGTAATTAGGTCTAATTTTATTATATTATTGTCATTTCTGCTCCAAATATACTGCATTCTTTCGCTAAAAAAATATGAAGGATTATGATAAGAATAAGATTTTTCTTTACCTTATTCGTTCTCTGTCTTGCGTTATTTACGAAATTACCATGATAATATCTGATTTGCACCGATTGGTATCGTCTTTTATTTTTCTACCTTTGTGTAGTATGATGCTAAGCGTTTCTTAGCATAGAGTTTATTTAAATCTATGAGCAGTAAAATGAATGAACCTTCTAAGACTTTTTTTTTGGGTTAATAACCCAAGTTTCTCCTTCCATTTAAGATCTCCTAGATAAAAACGCAGGAAAATTCTGAGCTAAATTTATTTATATAAGTAACTAAATGGTATAAGGCTGGATTTATTTTCTTATTCAATATAGTACCTCGCATTTATGTACACTCGTTATATTTCGTTTAATAACCCTTGTTACTTTAATTATGAACTATTTTATACTATGAGCGGATCGTTGAATGTTGTAATTATTTAGTTATTATTAAATGCTTAGAATTCTAATTGATAATATAAATTTTCCATTAAATAATCGCTATCAGTCGTCCCCTGCTCGGTATTTTATATCCAGCAGACTGTTTCAGGATACTGCGAATGGTATTGGCTATCCATTAGGACTACGTTTAATTTTATTGACGTGGAACAGGTTATCGCAACTTTTGGGGTATTTTTCAAATAATCCCATGAAAGTAACTCATCTTTAATTTTGTACATTTAAGTAGAACGCATGCAGTAGAGTGTTCTTCTAGTGTCGTGGCTAATGGAATGAATTGGTATTTTCCCAAAAACAGCATGAGCCTTTTGATAGACGACAAAAACACGTGCATTTAATTATGAAATCGAAGTAGTTTTTAAAGTGTTGCTTGGAAATTTATAAGCAAGCAAGAGGTTCGATCTGAAAATTCAATATCGCTGGAGAATTCTTTTTTTTTTGCAAATGCAGGGCATATGTTTGGGATGGGGAGTGAGAAAAAGGGCGGATACCTACCCCAAAACACTCGTCCCACGCTTTCTTTTGGAGATTTCAACGAATGGGTCATAGAAGGCGCAGTAATAGTATTGGAATAAGGGAGAAACACGGCGAGAGAGAGAGAGATGGGCGGAGAGAGGATCTCGTGCGGGGAACGATCATTGGCGCAACGGTCGACGTTATTGGCACATCTGCGAGGGTGATTCCCTTCATCGGAATGTATTGCACACCCAAACGCCATCTACCAACCAAATTTTCCCCCTTTTCAATTGCCTTTTCCTTAATTTCAGCCCTAGTCTCTCCGGCGGCGCGGCGTATCTCTTATACGTTTACCCATTACCTCTCTTCCACCTACTTCCGCTTTATGTCTTGCTGTCCTAGTATCCTTTCCGATAATAATCGGAGAGGATATAAATTTTGAAGACGTTGAGGTAGAATTCCGATTTTACAGGCGGCTGTGGAGTTGTTGAGATTTAATAGCCTACACCAATCCAAAGAACTAGGCACTTGGTTTTTAATTTTGTGGAATCTAATCTGTGGAGACCAATCACCAGTTGATAGCAAAGAAAAAGTACTCAATTATTTTTATTTAGGTAACGGAATTTAAATCTCACTATATACATTTTGTTTCTTTAGACCATTGCATAATTTTCGTTAAGATTTTTGTGCTTTCAGTAGAAGAACGTGTTAACTCTAATATGCTCGGTACTCTAAAATGTAGCTCTTTTTTGTTTTTCATTGGCACTATTTATTCATACTTGAATTAGTTTTTGAGAATATCCAGTGTCTAACTCAAATATGCTTTGCGAAAAGGGTGCGATTGTTCGCAATATTTTCCCCAAGTTTCGATAGTTATTTTTGATGAACAGTTCTTTTTTTAGAGTGGTAGGCTGTCATTGAGTCTTATTTGCCGTTAAATTATTACTTTACTATCTATCGAGGCAATACGTTGGTAAATGATTCGATTTTGACATTGAGTTTTATCATAATTAAATGAAAATCAGGTTTTCGCAATAGCTCTGCATTTATTTTATAATATATGAAAGAGGCATCCTTTGAAAGTTCATTTTCATTGACTTTACATTTACGATATCTTAAATTTATCTAGCTCACATTGTTTCTACTTTGTAGTTGTAAATAGCTTTTTTTCTTTGTTTCTCTAAACTTAGCTGGAGAAATGGCGCATTCGTCAGAAAGAAATGTTGGCCTATATGCCTCAATTAACTGGGAACCAGCAACCACTAAAGATCCCTTGTGCAGTATGGAAAAGAATCCGCTGACGAAACCTTTTCACCACCATCCACAGGACTTAGCCGTGGTTGTCAGTGCGTCCATTCTTCCCTTTGATGGCCAATACTATGGCGAGAGAATTTTCAAAATAAAAGAATGGCTGAGCAAGCCCAATTTACGTGCGTCCTTTGTTGCGACGCGGTAGTAGACCGAGGTCGGTGGTGTGAGGTTGAATCCTAAAGGAGGATAGAACAGCTGATCTCTGTTTTCATAGCACATGTCCCCTGAAAAAATTTGTACGTGTCTTTTGTGAGCAAGGGTGGACGCAAATAAAGCGAAGCGGTCCGGAGTCACCCTCGACCCTTTCATATATCTGCTGACAAATATATAAAGATATTGTGAGTCCCACAAATAATGCAGGCGGTTGTTTCCTCAATAGGAGACAAGCCCGTTTAAAATCAACAATAAACATAATGACTCGTGGAAACAATAGGGATCGGCTTGAATTAGTCTGAGCTGCGGAAATTGAGTCTGGGAGAAAATATACGACTGCCATAAAGCCGAAAAGGGGAAATAGTTGTGTGAGATGCTTATAATAGCGGGTATGGAAGTAAGGCGGGGAATGGTAGAGCATGCAAGAAGGTCTTGCATGCCTTATTGCATTGAAGGTCTGCAATAAGTAAGAGGTGTCTTGCGACTATGTTTCCGTTTATCGCCACTCCTCGCAAATACGTCCTTGCACTAAAGTCTATTCACTTTATGTCTGCGGGTGAGCTTTCGTGAGAGTCCGGACACTCTCGGATGGCTAGGGCAGGGGTAGTATCAAGAGAGAGAGGAGGAGCTAACATAGCGTTGCCAAATGCCCGCCCGCCCTACTTTGTCACTGAAAACGTGTGAGTCAAAGGTGGCCATAGGTATCTTGGTCCGGGCGCCGCGCCGTGACAATATACCTACTCATCTGGAAGGCATTGTTAGCACACGCAGGAAAAACCTTTTATTTATAAGAGGTTATAACGTACACATCCACTGCGAACAAGAGAAACAGTTACATCAACATAAACAATACCTTGGCAACGCCTATTCGAATTCCACCCAGGCGCTGCTTATTTTGTTAATAACGTATTCTAACAGGCATTGGGGATAATCCCTTCACAGAAGCCCATAACATTGTCAGCTACCGCGCCGAATGAGGCACCGTTGGTAGAAGGCATACTTAGTCACAAACAAGGAGAACACGTGAGGTTTGACAACATTGCTCTACGAGCAGATTCACGATGTTTACTCGGCGGAGGTCGGTGAGCGACTGACTGAGGCCACGCCTACTTTTTGCTGATTGGCCAAGGGAAAGTCACATGTCAAGAAACTTTCCCTTCCCTCATCTCCACTAGCTTTGGCCACACCAGCTCACCCGCAGAGGTAAAATGAACAGAGTTTAGCTATAAAATGTTTTTTTTGTTTTTTTTTTCCTATGTGCACAATTTGTGTGTCGGTCGCCTTGATGTGGCTATTTTAAGCATACCGTAATGAAACGAAAAGATTAGGGAAGGTAGCGTCTCCACTGCTACGGCCATCTGTTTCGTCCTTCTTGAATTTCCTATGTTCTCGACCTCCATCCATAATTCCATAGTATCCATCCGTCTTCTTCCTTTTTCTCTTTCGCCTCCACCCTCGTCCTATTACTCGCCCTATATGCGATCATCCATGTGTGGTAATTGGTAATTGGAAACTTTTACAAGGATAACGATCAAAGATGGGTGACAAAACCTTCCCTCTTCCCAGCGCAACAAATCCCTCATCGATATTTGAGTCCCTTACTGTGTAGCTCCGGCTGTGTCGCTGGCAGCTTCAGCTGTAATCTCAGTCGTCCCACCATCTGTATCGCTTCCACCTCGATTTCCTTGGCTGCGCCACTTGAATAGAAGTGAAAGTTCCCTTTTTCCCCTCTAACGAGGCCCTGAGAGCTTTCCCGGGAAGGAAAGGTCGCGGATATTGCGACGGCATCAATCATCGCAGGACTTGGAGCGCAAGGGTTTCGACCATTAAAATGCGTCGCCTAATTTATATCTCCGAATTTGGCAGCCAAGTGGCGAAAGTTATCCTTTCTTCGACTCAGAAGACTTGTAAAAGTCACTTTACCGCCAGGCACTCCGGTGGTTTCGATTGAATTTCCCATTTGCCGTTTTCTTCCGCCTGCGTAAGGATTTAAAATGCCATGTGTATCGCACCTGCCGAATTGCTTTTGCGGAGGGAGTAGGGCATTCTAAGTTGTTCCGACGTTACATATTAAAAACTGTTATTAAAAGTATATCTGGATGAAACTAATGCCAAATAAAGAATGCATTCTGATGGAGTGTATTCATGGGACATCTACGCAATGCCGCAGTTGATAAATAGCGGAATATGTTTTACCGTTGCTATTTCTAAATTATTAAATGTAGTGTATTACGTTAACTGATAATTATTTCTCTATTAGTATCAGATACATTTTGATACAAGTTCGTGCCTTCTATCCTTGTGCCCATAAATAGTTATTCCTAACATTTTCTCACCTTATTTTTCCCTATTACATATTAACTAATCTGAATTAAAACTACTAATGTAAATATTAAATTTATTTTTTTAAGCTAAAAATCATGTATTGCTTCGTCTATTTAATTATTTGGTGATCTTATTGTATTTGGGATTTTAGGGATACCAACTGAATAGTTTGAATGCCATTTTAAACAATCTAACCCTGAGTATGATTATAACGACGACGAAAGCATTAGAGGAAACCTTTACGCCTCTACTGAGGGTGCATCAATAAAAAAATATCAGGAATTGAAATGACCAAACGTGAGCGGAATTGAAGGAAAAACTCATACAATTTTTCTTTTTTCCCCAATTTACCCTACGTATTTAACTGAAAATGTCTTAAATGTCCACGAAATAGTCCACGATGAAGTTTTTGTGAGGATTTTTTTTTCATTTTGAATGAACTAAGTGAAGAAACTCTTGGTGTCTGTCTGAAACATAAAGTAAACGTATTGAAATTTAACGAAGAAATGGGTTTAAATGAGGCGGAAAGAGGTGATGAGAGTTTTTGATCTCACTGTTTGTCAATCTTTTGAATAAATTCTGGATTTGGAGGATAAGGAAGGATATATAGTTAACCTAAATTATGAGAAAAATATTTTTTTCATTATCTGGTTGAGGTAAATAAATTGTAAACTTCTAATCGGATTAGCCTCTTTGAATAAGCTGGGATGTAATGCTATGAGAAATTTATGATCAGCATACCCATATATTCTACTAATTCGTTACTTCAACAAAGCCAAATGAACAGGGTGCAAGCGAATCTCGAGCTATAAATTTATGCGTATTGGTGGAAGAGCTTTAAAAATTCGTATAAAATTATATTTTTTCGTCAGGCTCTCCGAGATAATTAGTCAGCTCTAATTAAAGCCAAAGGCAACATTAGCCGACTCCGTTCCGGCAAAGCGGTTGTAAGCCAGAACATATTTTCAATTTTATCCACCCACCCTGAGGGATACCTTCATGGTGTAATTTACGACACTACCCTATTTTCCCACTTTATGGGTTATATCCGTGAAACTTCATATTTCTGCTTTCTTTACAACACTGGTCCGCATACTCGATTGGAATATTACGGCGTTCTCGATTCACTTTTCCCCACGAACTGCATCGTTCACAACCGCGTGCCTATATATTTACCTTATCTCGGCGCATAATGGCGGGTAATTGAAAGGATTTTATAGAGATCGCTTTGGGTAACTGTTATCATTGTCGCTCGTTCTCTCTTATGCCCTCTCCGATAACTACCCGACTCCACCCTACCTTCAACCCCCCACCCCGTTAACCTCCGTCACTTGGATATTTCAAGCGCCCTCTTCAATTTCCTCCCCAATTATATCCTCCTCTATTTACGTAAATCCCTCCATTTTTGACCTGTTTTTCCCAAATCAGAGTTATTTTATCATGAAACAGCGTAATCTAAAAACTGTTGCCAAATTTCATGTAAAAAAATAACCATATATTGCTACTGATCCTGATAGAACCTGCAATGGGCAAATTTAAAATGTGATTCTAAAAAAGAATGATGTTACTGATGCTGAAATATGATGCTAAAGAAGAACGATGAAGAATGATGAAATTACTCAACAATTACGAGGTGATGCATAAAATGACCACAATTAAATCAAGTATCTCAAGTTCTTTTTTGGATATAAGTTCAGTAATCATTCGTGTTTCAATTTTCATAATTTTATTACAATGTTTCGATGGAAGTGAATTAATTATTGGGAGTAGTTAATACTATGATTAGAGTATTTTTTGCTATTTTTAACGCGCCTTTCTTGACTACGGTCTGTTCAATCACTAAATGTTTTGTTCAATACTTTTCAGTGTTGATAAGGATGATTAAATTTACCAAAACAGCCGCATGAGTATGCATATGCATGTATGAGCATACATAGAAAGGTAAATAGATTCATTGAAAATTGTTTAAAAAAATGCCTATCCTAATCAGGTTCGTTAATCGAAGGTTTAGTTTAGCTCAATTCGTGGTGCTTATTTCTGGTCGCACTCTGTATACGTAGTAATTTCATTAGCTCTTTATATCCACGAAGCTCACGTACTCAATGCAGAGGATTTTTTTGCTATCATCCATTTTTAAAATTCTATTTTGAACGTTTGCCCTCAGCGCCGCTTTATCGTCTGCTAATTTCGTGACTCAATGGGGATTAAGTTAGTGTGTTGACTTTCCACCCGTCGCTGTTCTGGTCTTCAATTCCGAACACTACAAGGATTTGTCAGTCTTCCCGATCCTTGCAGAGTTTTTTTTTGTTCGGAGGTCACCTGAAGTTCAGCTCTCCGTGTGTCGCATGCATCGATTGGCTGTGTTATGTTAGTCGCCTTTCTTCAAGTTGGTTGAAAAGGTAATTCTTAGTCCCTGAAAGTCCATAATAATGAGAACTTCTATTAAATTATTTGCTGCATTGTAGGATTTGGGACTCATTGATCTCGTAGAGGGGATAGGCAAGGATGTTGTTTGTCACCAACTCTGTTCAATATGTATGCTGAAGACATGATAAGTGTGACATTGGATGAAAGAGAAGAGGGAATAAGTATTGGTGGAGTAAAATAAGATGCATTATATTTGCTGATGATATGGTGGTTTTAGCCGAGGACACAGAGTCATTGCAGATATTGGTAACAGCGTTGGAGGATGGAATAGAAACATATGGAATTAAAATTAATAAGACTAAAGTGATGAAAGTGAGAAATGTAGATGGTATGAGGGCGAAGACGAAAGCAGGTGAAATACAGAATGTGATAAACTACAGCTACTTGGGAACTTTGTTAACTGAAGACTGGAAAAGTATAGAAGAAATAATAAGAAGGATAGGAATGGCGAAAGAAGTTTTCCAGAAGAAGAAAAGAGCCTTGTGTAACAAGGCACTGGAATTAAAATTGAGGAAGAGATTGGTGAAATGCTATGTGCGGAGTGTGTTTATGTATGGATGTGAGACTTGGACGATGGGGAAGAGAGACAGGGATAGGATTGAGGCGTTTGAGATGTGGGTTTGGAGGAAGATGGAGGGAATACGGTGGACGGATCGAGTTAGGAATGAGCGAGTGTTAAATAGGATAGATGAGAAAAGAACATTGATGGACAAAATAAATCAAAGGAAGGGTAACTGGCTGGGACATTTGATGAGAGGGAATGGAATTTTGACAGTAGCTTAGGAGGGGTCGGTGGAAGGGGTCAGAAGAAGGAGAAGGCTGAAGTTCATTGACAGCATAAAAATCGGAAGATATGGAGAGTTCCAGGAGATGGCCGGAGGCAGGAGGGAATGCATTGGCGCGGACACAGCACAGGCCGGAGACAGCATTGGCGCGGGGGAGCTACCGACGGGCAGAACACCACGAGGTGATGATGATGATCTCGTAGTAATAGATGCCGGAGAAGAGTTTTATCTTGCATTGCCTTCTTCAAACGATGATTTGAAATCCTACTGGCCTGTGAAGTCAGCAAAAAGTATAAAAGAATGTCTTCAATACATTTAATCGGTAATATGCCATGCATACTCAGCAAATATTTCTTCAAATATTTGCTGAATATGCACTGCTGCATGAAGAGTTCGGTAATGCCAATGCTTTTTTCTTTTCACTCTTGCTTCCCACCCTTCCCTTTGGCTTATATCGTTCAGGCGTCGATTCACATAATTGACCTTATGCTTGAATATTTTCGACAGCAAATTTTTCGTCTTTGTGTCTGTCAAATGGCTACTCAACTCCACAGTCGACACCTATTATCCTCTTTAGATTCACCCGCTATCTAAAGCGCTGGCTCTACGTGACAGTGTCCCACTCGATTTGCTAGTATTTCGATCCCTATCTCGCCTCCATTGAAAATAATTTCAGGGATATGACCAGTATTTTTAGTGAATGTGGTGCACGAAGTGATTTCATAGGGGGTTGGTGAGGTAAACGGCAAGAGGCTTTAAACGCTTTTTTTTATTGCCTCACCTTTCCACTTTAACCGACCGCCTTCCGCTCTTCCACCATTGTGCCTGGGAATACGTTCTATCTCACGGCTCCATATTGCCTCCTTGACCTCCTTACGGCTTAGTGATCAAAGAGGAGCGAGTGATTTTGACACATTCTCTCGCTGCAGTGACTTTAAGCCTTGCAGACTACATCGTTTTCGCTTGAGAATCCATTGTGAGGCGCCGCAGCAATTTCGGTGAAATAAAGGCCCAAGGGAGACACGAGTTTGACGTGACTCCGTGTCGAGGTCCTCTGAGTAGAGTGGGAATGAATTTTTTCACTGAACCTGATCTGGCTGCATAGAGATTAGGTGCTGGTTTGTTTGGATATTTTGTTCTGGAGTGCGCCGCTCCCTCGCTCCTTCATCCTCCGTGTAGCTCAAGTAGACGTTATATCGCGCTGCATTTTGGAGCGCTCATCCAGCTCAACCTCTGCCTCAATAAAGCGTTTTGTGAGGTTGCGTGATGGCTATATTTTTTATTTTTCTAACTTTTCTTGCGTTCAACATGTATCAGACAACACCCTTAAAAATGGGTTTCTTCTATATAGCAGTCATATCAAATGAATGTCTTTTACATAATTCAATTTTCCGGGTATATTGCTAGTTTTCCATTGTTATGAATGCATAAATGTGGTTAATATCTGCTTAAATGCCTTAATAAGTGTGGGGTTGAACAATATTTGTTGTAATACTGCGAGCAATGCTTTTAAACGGAATTGAAATGGTAGTATTGTTATATAAATAAGTACTTTTGTTCATTTTTGCTATTGTTAAAATAAATTAAAAGTAACAAAAGCCTTAATAAGGTAATATTAGATATAATGCAGGAAACATAGGCTTATTAAATTCTTCTTTAAAACTTTGGTGGGTACTCGTCATGTTGAATAAGAACTTTTGGGTGTTTATTTTTTCCAAAAGTTTTTATTCAACAGGCTTATTAAATATTGAACTTTTTAGGATATCACTTCCAAATCATTCTCCTTTAAGCGCTGAATCTAACGTGTGACCTTGTGCGTAGTCACGCACATGGACGAAATCAAACAGCAAAGGGGAAATTTGCCATGAAAAAATCATTTTCTTCAGCAGAGAATAAAACCCAGATCTCCCGATTCCTTGCCTATACATTAATACTGGACTCTAGCAGAGAATATGTTTAGCCATCTCAGGACCTACTTTCATGTTTGCTTTTCAAAGTTAGAAGAGTTTTTGCCCGAATTATTTGCTATGATACTCCGTGAGGATAACATACTAATTTTATTTGCTAGCAACTTCTGGCGTAAAATTTTTGTCTACTTTGTGTAGGTTTTATTTAATGCGTTAATGGGAAGAATGCGTCTGTTCATTTTTCAGCTCATACCCTCTTCTATCCGTGGTAACATGATGTATCAATATATTCATAGGTTGCAGTGGCCCAAGGTAATCTTGGATTTTATCACATATTAGTGTCCCTTACATTAATTGCACAGTAAAAATTCTCCTCTTCGTTCACATTAGTTGAACTCGTCGTCTCTTGAGTGACAAGCATTACACGACAAAGACTATTCGCTCGAAAGCCAGCATCTAGCCTTTGATTATCTTTTCATCTCTCAACTCCTTTTCAGGGATTCATTTAAAGCCCCATTAGGCAATTCAACTGCGCTTGAGGTTATATGTTAAGATTTCCAGCGAATAATCTAAAAGAAAACATTTACCATCTCCCATCCGCGATTCCTCGTATAGCTGAGAATAGGCTCATGCTCTTTAAGGTGTGCTTTTGTTTTGTATTCCATAAATTGTTATATTTCATGCTTGTCAATAGTGCGGTCTTTTTTCGGGACGTTTCATCTGGAATTTAACATTTAACAATGAAACTGAAATGAATGAAGTGAAAACAATTAATAAATCCCAAATTTTTGCCCTCTTCTTTGACAGAGGAAAAGAATAAGATGAATGAAACATGGAAAGATAAATGAGATGGTGTAGCAAACTCTTTTTAACTATCAGTCTCCGATTGCTCACTACTATTTTTGCTTTTCTTTGGGGGGTACGATAGCAAAATACATGCATGGGAATAGAAATAAAAATTTTCACGTTTTGAAGAGACCTTGATCGGCCTGCTCCTTGCGGTTCTGCTCGGCATATTTGCTTACCTCGAAGAAAATTGAAAAACTGGAATGAAGTTTTCATTTTATTATGGATAAATATGGATGCGCTTAAATCTGGCGTAGGAAGGGGTAATATTCTATCTCACCACAAAAATGAAACAAACTGTTTAGTTCAAGGGTCTAACCACCGGCGCACTCAAGTGAATCAGAAAACCCTCCTTCTTTTATAATCATCTTTTCGCCTTTTCCTAACAACGTCCTCCGTTCCCTTTTATTCCACCTTTGTGCCTTCTTTTGCTCCGTTCACCACATCACTCGACTAGATACACGCGCCTTCTGTCTTCTCCGCGCGCGTAAGAGTTCAGCTGGAGCGAAAGGGGGCGACGAAAATGCAAAAAGGACATCGCCTCGTTGCTCCTCTTTTGTTTCTTCCCCGCCCCTTTGTTCCTGTTTGCTTTCCCTTTCCTTGTATGGAGGAGAACGTAAAAAGGAAAGGGAAAGGAGAAGGTCCAAGTAATTCCAGCTAGTACTGTATGGAGTGATGGGAAATTCTTGAAAAGGTCGGTAGAGAATGCTTTTCACAGGATGGCCATGGAGGGTGAATGCTCACTTGAGGCTAAGTGGCTCGCGGTAATAATCGCATTATGGGTGATGGTCATGAGTCATAAAGGGTGTGAGGACTAGACCCGGGGTTCGATCCACTGCTCCATGGATCCCCTAGCCCTGCAAACCGTTTCTCGATACTGTTGTAAATGGAACGCGGAGCAGCCATGTGGCGCCTAATTACCGCACAGGGTGCCGACAGCCCCCTCACACTCACTCCCACTGGAACACGATTGCACTTTGAAATTCTGTCTGGGGTGGTATCAGTCCCATGCCCATTCATCCTCGTCCACTAACCACAGTTTCCCAGCTATCATCACCAAACCTCTCCTGGCCACTACCCTCCGATTACAATTTCCGGATTCCACGATTTTGGCATGGTGATAGATTGGTGTTAATGTGAAGAAAGTATTTTTTTAAAGAAGTCTCCATCGTCAAATCACAACTGGAAGTTTCTTATGTTCCAGCTGTATTAGTTTTATTCAAGTACTTGCCACTGTGAGAATAATAATAATAATGAGTTTGACAATGAATAAAACGTTTTCGACTGATCAGATATTGGCCACTTTTTTATTCTGATATAATACGTTTAAAAAGGTACATTATGAGTGTGTTGACTTGAAAAAATCCTTTCGTCGATTTGAATTATTTTTAACTAGGAAACTACGTACTACGAAATATCCTGTCTATGTATATCGAAATAAGCTCGTAATACTGCATAGATAGCAACGTTTATTTTCCTTTTTTCGTTAGATTTTCTGGAAGATAATTGACAGTTTTAATTTTGATTTTAAGGACTTGATTGGAAGACTTAAAATAAATGTGAAATTGGTTTGAAATTATCTCTCGACCTTCAATCGGTAGTCAAGAATCAAACTCACTGCAATCAAAGGGTCATCTCAATTAATCAATCGCTCCACATCAAGTGACTTTTTGTATTCCAGAATTTTTGTAACGCATTTCTCTCTCATCGGAATCCAGTTTAACTTTCCAATTTCAAGATTGACTCTCCATTTTCGCAAACCCAACTCTGGATTACAACGCCATTACACTGTCACCTTACTTTCACTTTCGCTTTCTCCAAATTTTCCAAATCCCTCAAAAATGCTCGCCTTCAAATGCACAGAATAGAGGTTAATAAAGGTCAAGATATGCGAAGGATCTGGGAAAATAAAGAAGGAGACAGCGTGCTCATGACAGTCATAATGGCTCTAATGATTTCTCAGCGTAGGAATGGTATTTTGAGCTTCGTTGAACGATATGGCTCTTTGTGCAGCATGGAGTATTATGCCTGACTATCGCATAGGAATTAGTTACCTCAATTTTTCACTGCGGCTAAATTTGAGGGGATTGAAACATATCAATAGCCATGAAAATTTTAAATTTTGCAATGAAAACTGTAACCATTAGCTCAGGTGTTATTCTTGCGCTTGTGAGAACCGGCTTTTAGGCATTGTAACTTTCCCGTCCAAATTTTTTGCACTTCTCTCTGCCGTAAGCTGTTATAAAGGCTGCATGATCACCATGCATGGAAATATTATGTCCCATTTTTGCTTCCCCACATGCACCGCAGTGAGGTTTATTTCGTTCTACAAGCTCCCATTCCATCTATTTTAAGACGACATCAAGTCTGATATCAGTCGGTTTGAGGCATCACACTTCCCTCAAACTTATTTTTTAACTACCCGGAGGTTTTTACTCCTTTTCGTCTTTTAAAGCCATAAGTAACTATCATTTTTGTTTATATGTGAACGTGTTAGATAATTTATAATTCTCCATACTGGAAAACGAGCCATCATTACCGCACAGGAGGATACTTTTACTCGTTTCGGGGTATTCTCCTAAAATCCGTTTGTAAATTTCTTTCTGTGAAATTAATGACTGCCTAAATTTCAACGACCGTAATGTCGTCATTACAAATGGCACATAGTCTGCAGGGATTTAATTACCGAAAGCACTCTCAAACAGCTGTTTTTTACGTCGCTGAGTAGTTGAATTAGTATTTTTTTAGTTCCGGAAAAAGAACTTTGAACTGAATAGCATTGTCGAGAGAACAATTATGATTCCATAATTTAGTGATCCTACCCTTTGACGCACTGAAAAATGTTAGAATAAATAACAACCCGCCATGAAATGAGGGAAACCATTCACACTTTGGTCTCACTAATAATCCCGCAGAACGTGGAGAATACTGGACACTATTTTTTTTCACTCCAGCGTTGTAGGAATAATTAGATTTTCCAACTGCCTTTTAAATGGTGCTCTTGTCAAACGAATCCTATTATAAGGCACAAATTCAAATGCCATTAAAAAAATTGGCGTTCATTAAATATGATGCCATTGGTAGTTAACAGGTGAATAGACAATTTGTGTACTTAAAGTTGAAAGACCTCGGGGGATTGGTTTATTCAAACGTTTGATTCTTCTACAAAAAATATTTTTTCCACAATTCGACCCAACTTGCTGTTCGGCAATGTGATTTAGGATGTATATTGCGTTTTTTTAACTCTTTTACTCTTAGGTCATCTACGCATAAACATTGAATAATAATGCAAGCTCTTAGCAGGACTTCCTCACTACCTATTTACTCGGTCGATGTATTTGATTCTCATCATTCTCCTCTGGCACCACATATCGGTAACCTTCATCCTTGATTTCCTCGCTGCTGTCAATGTCCATGCTTGAGGAAGTTGGGACTGGCAATGTCGTCAATGACAGCAAAGAAGCTTTTCGAGTTTTCTTTTATCTTTTCATTGAAGTTGACAAAAATCGTAGAAGTTGAAAAAGTAACATCACAATGAGCAAAGAAGTGTAATGATTAATATTAAAAATATTTGTTTTATTTCTATGCATTATTCGTCCTTTTGTTTCTCACTCACGCCTTTTTGGTGAGGAATATCAGCATATTCTTAGTAGTGTCGTTAATTGAACATGGAATGCCCCAATAACCTTATACAGGTAAAACGCATCTGCCGTAATATTAGTTTTTGACCAAGAGAAGGTGACGGAGATTATCATTCTTCCAGAAAACTCGCCCAAACCTTTCACTAATTGTTGATCCTCCCTCTTTTGCATCCCCCATGCAAAACACTCTCTTGGAAAGAAAAAAATTGTCAATTATTTCTTCCCTCGTGTCCAAACCTACGTCCATTTATCCCCGTAGCTCTTCATTGTTTTTCCTTTTGCCTGCGTCCGTTCAATATAGAATTTGGATGCACCTTGTGCACACGCTGTGGCCGAAAACACTTGGACTGCTGAGAGGGTGTGGACGTTTTTGATTGAGGATCGCGTTGGGAAAAGGGTATTTTTTGGCCCCTTTAGTTTCCCTTGTCCATCCACTACCCTCGGCCCCTTGTTTTGCTCTTACGTGGGGTCGGGGTGCCCGTCTGCTTATTTGTAAGTCTGCAAGAGGCGAGTGGAGGAAGCGTGCCATGAGTTTTGGAATGCCTAGGGGGAACTGTGATTAGTCATTGCTCGTTGCCCGGAGGGAAGTGGTCGTGAAGGGGGAAAAGTTGAAATCTCTTGGCGTGTGCCATCAATCGTGCCATTATGTCCGCGGATATCATTTGAGCAACATCGCTAAGACTTACTCCAAGGGGACTGCATAGATGAGGCCCAATTCCATCCCATACAAAGGTGATTTTTGTTGCCACTTCGGTCGCATTTTAATCCGTTTTCAAAAGTGTCAGCGGTGATGAGTGCAATGCGATCCATTTATTTTCTAATATTTTGCAGCACAATGTTTGAAATTGAAAGGAATGTATTTTAGCTTTTATGAATTTGGTAGATCATATAAATTTCTAGATAAATAAATTTCGGTTATAACCGCCAATTATACCTTATTTTCCCGTGAAACTCGCACCACTTTTTCCCTCTTTATTTCAACCCATTTATAATGCGCGGTGGTTGACAACGTATTTAGAGGCCGTCTTGAGGATCCTCTTTTGTTATATTCGTGGCTTAGGCCCGCATTCTTAGTCGACCCTACATATCCGTACCTTCATCTACATCTACATCTACATAATACCCCGCAAGCCGCCTAAAAGGCGTGTGGCAGGGGGTGTTAGGACACCAGCCGTTTACAGCTATTTAAAAAAAAAAAAGAAGTGCTCTAACGAGGTTGGGACAAGCGTTTATTAAAGTCCTTTATTGTTCGGGGGAAAAACGAATTCTTATATCTATCCGTTCGGCTAAAAATCTCTCTTAATTTATCGCTTCTGTCGGACCTGGAAATATAGTGTGGCTCTAAGATTATGTTCTCTGTGTCGCTCTTAAATATATCCATTCTTAATTGTTCAAGCAATCTAAGCCTAGCGCGCAGCCTCCGAGTCTCCAACGGCTCCCAGCCTAATTCGTTTAACATCTGGGTAACACTGTCTGTACGCCCGTAGCGGTTTTTGACGAAACGCGCAGCCTTCCTTTGTATCTTATTCAGCTCGCAGATTAAGTCTTTCTGTACTGGATCCCATACACTCGCTGCATATTCAAGGTGCGGTCGGACGAGAGCGAAATAGCACCTTTCTTTTACTTTCTCATCCGAAAATCTTCCCACAATACGCTTGACGAATCCTAATTTCTTCAGGGCTATACCGCAAATATTCTTTATATGAGTTCCCCACGTGAGGTTCGAGGTTATCGTAACTCCCAGGTACTTCACTTCGTCTGTTGCCTTTATGTTAATGCCATCCACTGCATAAACATTGTTAGTGTTGGACGAATTCCGCAAAAAATGTACCGCCATGCATTTGCTCAGATTAAGTTCGAGTCCCCACTCTTGACTCCACAAATGAACGTTGTTTAAGTCCGATGATAGATTTCCATAGTCAGAGTGATCACTAATTTCGCGATAGATGACAGCGTCGTCAGCAAATAAACGTATTTTACTGCTAATGCGGGAGCACAGATCGTTAATGTATATAATGAACAACAGGGGGCCGATTACGCTACCTTGTGGAACACCTGATGTAACTTTTACAACATCAGAGCTAATTCCGTCAAGAACTACTTTTTGTTTACGATCTCTGAGGAAGTCGCGTATCCAGTTTACAACTGTTTCGTTTAATCCGCATGACTGTAATTTGTATAAAAGTTTGTTGTGAGGTACAGTGTCGAAAGCTTTCTTAAAATCTAGAAATAGTGCGTCAACTTGTCTTTTCGATTCACCAGATTTTATAACGTCGTGAAGAAAGAGCGCGAGCTGTGTTTCGCAGGATCTATTTTTTCGGAATCCGTGCTGACAGTCATGGAGGAAGTTACGTCTGTCCAAGAAAGTCATGATATTACTAACAACGATATGTTCAAGTATCTTGCCTATAATTGATGTTAGGGAAATTGGACGGTAGTTGCCTGGGTCATTTCTGTTTCCCTTTTTGAAAATGGGTGTAACACTTGCATTTTTCCAGTCGGGCGGTAACTTCCCTTCGGAGAGTGACTTCTTGAATATGATCTCTAAGTAAGGCGCGATCTGTGGAGCTAACTCTTTGAGGACACGCGCGGGTATTCCCTCCGGACCCGGAGATTTACTATTCTTAATCGATTGTAGTTGTTTAGTTATCCCATCACGTTTTATACATATTTCTTCCATCAAATCCTCAGTATATGGGATGTCTAAATTGAATTGAGTATCGCCAGTAGTGTATACACTTTCGAAGTGGGCATTTAAAGTGTTAGCTTTGTCAATATTTTCGGTGACAAGTTTACCATCTTTATCAAATAACGAATCTACGGTTGAATGTTTTCCCTGAAGCTCTTTCGCGTACGACCAAAAGGATTTCGGATTTTCTTCGAGTAATTCACCAAGTACTTTTTTCTTAAACTTTCGCATTGCAGTTCGCATTGATTTCTTGGTTATTGAGCGTTGAGCAGCGTAACTTTCTTTAGCTTCAAGTTCCTTCGATTTATTACTAGACGTGATGGACTTTCTGTACAAGTTGTATAGTTTTCTCTGTTTCCTAAGTTCTCTTCTGACATCGTTGTTGTACCAGCGAGGTTCCTTATTATCACATTTCAGTTTTTGCGGAATATGTTCGTTGATTCCTTGGCGCAGAATTTCTAAGAAACGTGTCCATATTACATTTGTGCTTTGGTCCTTTGATGTAACAACGAATTTTTTGTAGGAGTCATTAAGCATCTCGCCAAATTTAGTGAAGTTACATTTATCGAATAGGTAAATATTGCGTTTTGGTTTTACGCCTGACACCACATCAACTTTTAACGTTGCAAAGATTACTCTGTGGTCGCTTATACCGTCAATAATATCGACTTGTTTTATCAAAAATTCATAGCAAGAGACCCCTAAATGCGTTTCTCTGTCGACCCGACGTAAGTGGTGGGGGTGATTCCGTCGTCAAGTTCTGAGTTGACGTAGGTCGTGACGTTGATGACGGCGCAGCGCCAATTTTCCACTCCGTTTGCATAATGGGACCGAACTATGAAAGTAGGAAAGATGTCCGATAAATTTCGGGCATATTGTTAGGGCCATTGAGCTTATTGGAGAGAATATTAGCTCTCAGACGTGAAACCGGGCGTAACGGTCTCCTTGGGCATAAACTATATTCCCGGGCCGAGCTTCGTCAATTTGCCATAAGCCTGCGCGATAAGAAAATACGAAGTTTTTCTGAAACTAGTGGCTACAGAGGTCATGTAAAGGTACGTAAATATTTATTAGTATGTTTATTTTTCTGAAAATTATTATCTTTATCCGAAAAAGTTCCATCAGGATATGTAATGTTAACTTTGCATTCGTAGATATTTTTCTGTTGGGCTTGCGGGTGTAGTAATCGCATAGATAGAAAAATAACTTGCCTTACATTCCACCTGTGAGTTTGAAACTGCATAAAATTGTAATATCATAGCAATATTGCATAAAATTTACTCTACACCTGATAAATATTTGTAGCCTGTGACGTTGCACCTGATTCAGGCGTATTGTTATGGGAATAGTTGATAATATTTGACTAGTCAACCGCAGTAATTATGTTATTTTATCGAAGTAATTAGCATTTTCAGCTAATTTTGTATGTGAGTAAAATATTGCTAGTGAGAAATAACGCGACTTACATGTTTCCACTACCGCGCATCGCTATGATGGCATGTGGGGTACTCTAAAAAGAGTTTGTTTACACTGTTATTATGCAGAGGTTATGCGGAGAGACCTGCTTACAGCGGGAAACTTAAATATGGAAGTAAAGAAACAATTTATAAGAACCTACATCTGGAGTATGCTCCTATACGGAAGTGAGGCATGGACAATGACCGCAGCGGAGAAAGCAAGGATAGAGGCCTTTGAAATTTGGTGCTACAGAAGAATGATGAAAATCAAATGGATCGACCGAGTTAGTAACGAGGAAGTCCTAAGAAGGGTAGGAGAGAAGAGAAGCCTCATGAAAACCTTAATAAGAAGACGGAACAACCTTATAGGCCACATCTTGAGACATGATGGCCTGATGAAGACAATCGTCGAAGGACATGTGGAAGGCAAGAATGGAAAAGGAAGACCCCGAACAAAATATATGGAACAAGTAAAGAGAGATGTGAAAGAGAAGAAATACGTAGGTGTGAAAAGATTAGCTGATAGGAGAACTGAGTGGAGAGCTGCGTCAAACCAATCCCAGGATTGTTGATCAGTGATGATGATGATGATGCGGAATAAACCTTGATGTGCAACAATTTCATAGTGTTGTTCTAAAGAAGATACAGCAGTTATGATGAGCGAGTTTGGAACATTATTTATTTCAATTAGACGGAAAGAACTTCTAAAACTTTGGCTTTCACTTGTCTTTTTGCAGGTATCATCGGTACTATATGCTGACGGAGAGAAAGAAAGTTTGATTAGGGATGTATTACTCATTTTTAATTCCAAACGATCTTCTTCCATAGTTAGAATAATTGGAGAAGTAAAATTTAATGAAATAATCTGATTTTCTTCTACTGGGAAATGTAAGATGTTTTTCAGGCATCTGATGACATTCGATTCTTTCGTATTGGAATCAAATTAGGTGTTTATTTTGTCTTGTATATATTGCTGAAAATCATTTTTGGGTCATTATTTCATTATTATTCCTAAAATATCTACTAGAATGGGAAGAAAGGGCTCTTTCATGGTTTGTTGTGGTAATAATTTCTCATATGTTGATGCGTTTCCCTATCCATCGCAATATTTCATTGCATTGGTATATTTAAAAAATAATGCTGTCATAGTGGGAAATATATTGTTTTCATTCTTCACAAGTACCCGTAATTTGTCACGCAGCCATTCCCTTTTCCATTTTTCAGGATAGGCCCGCAGGTTTGCTGAACCTTTTACTAAGGCATTTCTGGAAGCTTTTTGCCATTTTCTTTCCTGTGATCAAGCATAAGAAGTGGTAGTTACTGACAGGAAATTTGTCGAATTGCAATCGCCTTGTGCTGTTTGCAGATCGTTTTTTTTTTTCATTGTTACCTCACTCACGCATTAAATATATATTCGTAATTTCCCAATTCGATAAATTTTCATGCTTGATTTTTCTTTCGTTTACCAACTAAAAGTTTTGCCCTTTCTGTGATATTAAATTTAGGAGCACGCGTTTTGTTTTTCGAATACAAACGTACATTACGGTTCTTCTCCGGTTTGGTGGTGAAAATTTAAGAATATAAGTAGAAAATATTGTATTAAGGTAGCTCGGTATTGTACCATAGAAAAAATTATTTTATCTTTGGATTTGGTCAATATTTAAGTATATCGTACTTTGGCGAGTTTAGCGGTGCCAAGTTACTTTCGCTGAAGAAACGACAGTTGGATAGAAATTACTCCAATCCATCCTTAATATCAGAAATAGGAGTCAGAAGTTGAATTCAATGCAGTTTTCCTATTGACAGCTGTTATTACGCAAGTATTATTGGGTCAATTATGATTCACAAAACACCGCATTTTCTGTTCATCCGTTTCCTATGGGACATAACGGCTCTAATCTATTAATTATTAATTCATTTGGGTATGTGTCACTGGTTAATTTCACCGCAGCTGCCGCGAAAAATCCCGCGAAAAAAAATATGAAGAGTAAAGAGCAAAAATTGGTCGTTACCCCTTAAGAATCCGTGTTATAGCTGAACCTAGGAATATGGCTAAATGCGCAATTTTCCCTCGTACCCTTGGCTTCACTCCCTGCGATTATGGAGAGTAAGGGGCGCCCCCTTCAGTAAGCTCTATGGTTAGGGCAACGGCTGAAGGTAAATAAACAATCGGTGTCATCCGCCAGGTCATATCGGTACATTAATTATCGCTACAAATACTTCTAGCCAAAAGTAGAACCACTTTGTCTTTACATTATTTCAAAAGCGAATTGTGATAAGCACGGTGCATATATGATCATTGACGTGGCAACTTACGTTGCATCATCAAGGTTCTTCATTCCCTTTTACCTTCCGTAGTTATATTTAGAATACGGCCCTTATTTTCTATTTCTCCTCTTAATGGTCGAGAGATGACTAACTCACGTGCTATGCGAGGTAACGATACTGGTTTAAAATCGAACCTTTCTCTTAGCGAGCATTCAGTTCAATAGGATATCCAGCGAAGGAAAAGATAAAATTACAATATAAAATTATTTTATATGCAGGAAAACGTTTTTATCGCAAATTAAAAAGAATAAAATAAATATTATATGAGCCTATCGTAGCCTCTAAAGACGTTGCTTCATATACATCGAAGTACGTTGGGCCATTGACCCGCTGTAACACTCAATTTATGCCTAACTTCAATTTAATATTTAAATAAAATCTGGTGGCTCATTTCCACTTTATTTAAATGTATACGACGCGTTTCGGCTCACAAAGCCATCCTCTGGTACAAGACTCTATGGGCCAAAACGCGTCGTACGCATTTAAATATTGTGGGGAAGTGCTACCAGCTTTTATTTAAATATTTCGAGTTCCACAATATAACGTCTGAATTTGTTCTACTGATTCAATTAAAATTTAATTTGATGTCACTGATCGTATTTTGTAGTTTCATTTTGTTAAGACTTATTCCACTTTTTGCTTCTAAAAGTTATCCTATTCCTTTAGATTCAATATTGAATGTAAAAAAAATACCCCTAATTTTCCTCTTTATGGTAGTGTTTATATACTACATTGAAAAATCGTGTCTAGTTTTGGTCCCTGAGTGAAAATATAGTGTTGTAAAATGCAGCCTGAAATTACACATTGTCATGGTATTGTATGTTGAAATAATATCTTTGGTTCTTGTCCTATTACTGCAAGTTCAAATTAACTTTAGTTTTAACGGGAGCATAACATTAAAATGACCATTTAATATTTTAATCCCAACGGAATTATGCTTTTAAAATTATATTGCTCGGGTTTGTGTACACGGCTCTTATATTTGTCGCATCACGTTTTTTTAAAACAAATAAAGGCAAGTATATGAGTTTTTCTTCGCATATTTTCGATGTTAATGTTGTATTTTATTTTGCATTTGATATTATCACCCAGTAAACATATGATTTACACCTTGGGGCCGCTTTATGAAAGTCTAAAAAATAAATTGATCATATTTTGTTGAATATTGCGTTCCCGTGGATGTGTTATATAAATTTAAAGTCGCATATGGAATTAATTTGGTGAAAGAAGCAGATATATCAAATGTTAATCAAGAGCTCGCTACAAAACGATAATTTTATTAGAAAACGTGGCCCAAAATTTGCATGTAAATTTTTTGATGCAAAAAATTAATATTGTTGAATACTATTGATTCGCGATTTTAGTTTTATGCGCCTAGATTGCGTTGTTATCCTATGATAGAACAGATTAAAAGCTCCACACCAACCGCCAGAGGGGCTCTTAACATCACTTTGCAGCCGCCCATGAATATGTCTTTTGCACTCAGCACGATCTTCCTTTTTAAAAACCACCACAACTCCCGCAGCAGGACTTAAGTTATCATTTCCTTACCGCCTATTTTACAATTTTTGTCTCCAAATTTGACCTATTCCCCTTTCTTTTTTATTTCTCTTTCTTTTCCACCCCTTTTCTTTTTCTCTCCCTATGCGTTCTTCACTTTCTCTTTTCTCCTTTCCTTTTCGTCTGCACGTTTTCATCATCATCTCATGATGAGCCTTCCCCCAGCCTCTTGCCTCTCTCATTTTTCAGATTTATTTTTACGATAGCTTATCTACTTAGATAAGGGGAAGGAGATTCTCACTTCCGAGCGCCACGGCGAGCCGTTTTCAGGTCTTAATTAAAGAAAGTTAACTGTCACATTAAAGGGGAGGAGAGAGAGTATTTTTGAGCCAACTGTAATAACGGATGGCTCATGAGCACTCTGAAGCCACGCACATAACTTATGGTGGCTGGGTTCACGGAATTGCGTCTTGGTTATAAGATTTTAAAACTCGTGGGAAAACACATTTATTAGTGAGGCACGTAAAATATAATGAAATTCTTGTCAACTTCTTCACCGAGTTGAAAGTTAACATGCCATACCATGATTCTTTTCTGATATTTATTTAGTTTGACTTTTTGGGCGTAAAAGAGCGATGTTCTTGAATTTCTGATCATTATTAATTTTTTCTGTTATCTGTCTGTCATCGAGCTCACTACCTTTCAAGAAGGATGTTAAGATGAAGCGATGCAGTGACCAACAGCAGTAAAGCGGTTTTTCAGTCACATGATTTATCCCCTTTTGAAATTTTTTCTCGATCACCTACCCTATCTTAATAATTCCGTCTAATATAAATTATAACGCTTCCCTAAATATGTGGAGAAGTTATTGCAAATATTTTTCACCGACCTATTGTCCGAACACAATCTTCGTTTATGCTATCAATATTTTGCAACTAACATAGGTAAAACTAGCTAACCCTGATAACTAACGGAAAAGTGACAAATGTATGATCATGAATAGAATATACGTTACAGAATGTTTGTAGCTGATATCTACAGAGGAACATGAACATAATCATTGTATTTATTCCAATCAAGAGACTGAGTTCATCCCTAAATATTTTCGTCCATGATGAAACATAATCTTAGCTTAACGACGCTTTTAAATCAGTCAATTTGTAAATATCACATTTTATCACGCAATGTATGTAAAGTGAATATGTTGAATGCGTTATGAATTAAGATTCTGTATTTCTTCTGTGTAAGATACGATGCTTGGGTATATTTTTTTTAAGATTAATTCAAATTAATTTACTTCCTCTATTAATCGAGTCTCTTTTATATTTTTTTAGATCATGTACGAGAATTTACGTGTGGCAAGATGTACTACCGGACGTTCTATGTGGACCAGAGGCGGGATACACTCTACGTCGGTGCCATGTAAGAAAATTTTATTGATTATTCCTAATTTTAATTTTAATGACAGTTAAACCTATGTCTTTAACTTGAACATACTATCACAACTTGAACACACCATGGCATCCAATTGTGGCCAAAAAATGTTAACTGTCTTTAAATATTATGAGTAGTCCCAGTAGTTGAACAAGTTATTATTTTTTCATATATCGTTAGTCACAAATGTAATGAATTACATGCTTTATTTAATTTCTTATTTTACCTTTCTAAAGTTTACTCTTCGTTGAGAATCTTGGCTGAGTTTTCTAATTTCTTTTACCATATCCTCCAAAAATCGTTCTAACCCCTTTTCAATTGAATTAATCGCCCAATATTCTTCAGAGGCACTGGGGGGAAATCTCGAGGTCAAACAAGCATCGAATGAAAATAGTAGTAGATGTAGAACGACGCCAGGTAGTCGATCTGCGGTCTTTAATCGGCTGCGCAATTTTAAGAACGTTTGTTCCATACCGTATATCTAGCATATATACTCTATATCATTCATCTAACTCATTAAAAGTGTTTTTTGAACGTAGAGTTCGAGAAAAATTTCAAATCAAAAGTACACTAATATTTTAATTCCTAAAATCATTGATTCATAAAAGGTGGGTGAAGTCGGAGTTCTTCTGTTGATTTTTGGAATTTAAGCAAGGAATAAAAGTAATTGGTAGCTTGGGTATATTTTTGTGCACGTTTGGACAGAAACTACAAAATGTGTTACAAGAGATTAGGTAAATGCTGCTCCCTGGCCTTATTGTTTGTTATGATAACTTATTATTATGACTGTTCCAAAATTTGCCCTCTAAGGAATCTAATAAAATTTATGCTCGTGGATCGAATTACATGCTAGATGCTCAAACACCCTTCCCTTCTATCTTAATGTTCTCCTAATTTTCATTTTGTCTGTCGGTGTTGTTGGCAGTAGAAGTTTTCCCTCAAGACTCTAGAGTCAGAAAATTTATTTGCAGCAATTGGGGCTGACATATGCTAAACATGCATTAAGGTACTTTTAATCTGTGCAATTTCTGCGTTAAAACAATCCCCGCGGTGTGAAGGGTTTCAGGTGATAGAAGGGTGTGGTGATGGAGGTGATGGTTATGATTTATTATGAGGGAGGAAGGTAAAAAAAATGAATTGACATGGTAGGGTTGGTGTCTGACTTCTGTACGGATAAAAACAAGTACCTCACAAAAGGAATATAGAAAAAAACAGATTTTGAGCTGTAGAATTAAAAATATATGCATAGATGCGATTCTGTTTTACGAAATGGCGGTCTTATAAAGATTATAATATGTTTTATATGTCACATTTATATGTGACATTAATATTAATGGCACAATTTAAAGTTCCTTTATGTATAAAACATGTGTTTGTATATCTGTCAGTAAAATAACAGTTTGTAAAATTAAAATTGCTCTCCTTTCCGTTCTCACCTTGAAAATTATAAATTTTCGCATTGAAAATTGTGAGAATAGGTAAAAATCGTGCATAGTTTGAATGGATTTAGTTAAATTTAATCGTACTGTGAAAGTTCACGCACAAATTATCATTTATGATTTTACAATCGCGCCATAATTTAAACAGCTATGCCATTAGGCGTGTTATTTTAACGCTTTTTAAATTAACGTATGTTCACGGATTAAGTCTCGGCTGTACTCTATTTCTCTTCATGCTTTTCCCGTTTTTGGCGTCAAAACCTCCACTTATTCTCATTTATTATTAAAATTGGGACTAAGGGAACCCCAATTTGAATACGAAATTTCCAACCCCCACCAGCCTCCCTGTTCTCAATTCACCGCGTTGCTTAGACTAGAAGGCAGACAAAAAGCACGCTGGTACGCATCATGTCCTCTCACCCTCTGCTCACATCATGCCCCACCCGTCCCCTGATTCCCCAGTGTCTTCCGCGCACTCAACTGTTTCCTCCTCCCTCGACTCCAACCCCTCATTCCTTATTCTTACATCTGTAAGAAAAATAGTGGCGGTGAGTTCCACCCCGTTGCACCGCGCCGAGTCATTTCCATACAACCAACCAACCCTCACTTGTCTCTCTGCTCCCATTCTATGTTTCACCCTATCCCTCATCCCTGCATCTTTTATCTTCTGCTGCATCTCTCAATCTTGATCATTTCTACTTTCCTCTTAACTCCCTATTCAGGCTCTTCTGCCCTCTCATTTCGTTTCTCATATCACCTTGTTCCTTAGTGGTGCCCTTGCGAACCCAAGTTATCTGGCACCACATATACATGTTCCGGTTTCTAAAATTCAGCCTTCTTGAAATTATATTCCACGTCTTTGTGTTTGATGACTTAAGCTGGGTACGCTGGCGCGACGGAGCTACTGTGCCAGGTTAGTGAAACTTTAAAAAAACCCGCTTGGCAAGCGCAGTGGGTCAGATTCCATGGTGTACAATTAGAGACCACATACATACGATTATGTCGTGCGAAGGATCAGCGGTTGCAGCATGAAAGTCGCGGAAAAAATTCTCGTTAGTGCATGGAGCAGTTTTGTCGCTGGACGATGATTAGTTCCCCCTTTTTCTGGCGCTGATGAGGCCTATTATAATGCTCAAACGTTCCACTAGCTACAGAAAAATATTCTACTGATGCATTGTGGCAATATTTATCTATCAGATAAAGACTTTCAAATATTATGAGCAAGTAAAAAAAAAAACTAAAAATCATCAGTCAAATTAATTTTTTACTGTGTTGAAACCTGATTTCTGCCTTTTCTCTGTGTGCATTTTTGACGCGGATGCTGGCTTATTCTCACAGTTCCTGAATCTCCATTTAGGAGCCTAAAATTTGATTTCCATCCAATTCCTTTGCATTCATATTCCACTTCTTTTACCAGCGCAAATTAATCTGACCACAGCTTCTTCTGCAAATTCCTCGTTCTTCACTCAAAGGGATCATTTTTCTTGAATTTCTTTCTTCTCATCCTCATTTCGAAGAGGTTTCCCGTCTTCCGCCCAGCCACGAGGCCCATCAACTTCCTTTTGCCCCTATAAAACTTCCTGTTAATTACCCTCATCTCCCAAATAACCACCTCATCCCTGTCGCAATTATTCCATCCCGGAACCCCCAGTTCTATTGGCCCGCGTACCAATTCTGAGAATTTTCCCCAATGATGCCCTCTTATTGAGGCCATGTTTCATCACCTCTGCCTACTCCTCGGCGCCCATTTCGTTGGCTTTGGACGTTAATATGCTACTGAGGTATTCAGATCAAAGGAGAGTTCTTGGAAAAAAGGACCCTTCGTAACTTAATGACGCATCTTCCCTTTCTAACATCTGCCCCCCTCCCTGTTTATCTCTCACCCTACATTAGACTCATCATTGCGCGTATCCAACTCTGCTCGCCACCAGTCCTTTCGTCTTTCGGGTCTCCCGCCTCTTTGTCTTCCTATCCCAACGCATTCCGCCTGACCACCGTTTCTCCGTTACTTCATTAAGGCATCCGTGAATGCTACCCTACCATAGCACGGATTAAACTATTTTTTAACTTCTCCTTGACTGCTCTCTTCACCAACTTCTTGTTTTTTCCATCCCATTTATTCAAAGACCACTTCCTTTTTATGACTCGCTTTTTTAGGTCCTCACGAATGGGCATGATCTCCTGAAATGTTGCCTCGTATTTTAGTTGATTTCTATTTGAATGCGTAGTATCATAGAATCGGCTGAATATATTCTCAGGCACTTGACTTAGCTACGGTGTTTTTTTCTTTAATTGGCGGTAATTTAGTTTAATAATAATGTTATTTTAAATCTATTTAAGCCGCCAGTACGGTGTTTCGGTGCTACACTCGGGAGTACTAATTTCGATGTTCATTTGATTTTTGCCTTACGTTTTCCTATCCTACCATCCTTTTTTCAAAGAGTATGCTGATTTTTTTTCCTTGAAATATAGGTAAATGGCTCTTTTCCGTGTAATTTTTTTCCTCGTAGTTTTGTGTGCAGATCCCAACCAAATTATCGAATACCAGTGATTATTTTCTTATCAAAATGGATCAAGTTAAATAATACGTGTGATCTTGTCTTAATCGTATCATTATTGTTGTACTCACCGAAATGAAGATTTTTTTTTGGGTATTTACCCATCGTAATTTTCACGTTTCTTCCATTTTTCCTATCTTTTACTTTCATACCGATTCCTCGAGCCTTCCATCTTCCTTTCCTCTGCCTTTTTTGTGAGCTATATTTTGAATTATTTAAAATCACATCAAATTGCTAAATTTAAATTTTCTTAAATTTGCATTTAGTTGAAACAAAAGATCACAATAATTTTCCAAACCCAGCAAACGAGTAATAATTTAATTGGAACGTGAACGTGGTAGAGTTTAGGGATGTGCGAGTACTCGAAAATGCGAGTCGAGTCGAATAGTTGGCACTTGATTCGAGTTATTTGAGTAGTACTACAAATGTCGAGTCGGGAAGTTCTGGTTACAGAGTTGTTGAGGCCAGTAGGTTCAGAAATCTGCCGATAGGTGGCGCTTTCATGAAACTCAAGTAATAATATCGCGTTTAAAGTCGATTAATCGTCCCAATGCCTTGGCCCGGAAGTTTCAGCTTGTTGTATACGAAACAGTCAACTAACATACTCGATGTAGGCACCGAATACCTTTTCGCTAACCGCGGCGGCCGATCTTCTTCCGACCCTGCGGCGTATTATGAGCAATCGAAATAAATATGTAAGTATCTTTAAGTTTTAGCGGACAATGCCGCATTCCCGGGAATTGACGTAACAAGTAGTGCGTCACACGTACCTCATTATCTATTTTTTTTAACATCATTTTTACATCATACATTTTATGCATTCAAAATAGGATTGGTTAAATGAGAATATAGTGGAGCATGCATTGTTGTAATTTCGGCTCCTGTGGTTACCACTCTCGACTCGCTACTGGCGAGTAGTTTACAACTCAACTCGAGATCATAACGTACTACTCGCACATCCCTATAATGTGTATCCATTCTTTGTTTACTTACGAAATATTTTCGCATTCTTTGAGGGGTTGGTTCTTGTTAAGTTTAGAAACAATGATGCATTTCCTGGAAGGCTTAATTACATGAGATGAACATAAATCTGAGACGGCATAGCTTCGCCTCCCGATGATGAGGAAGGAGACATACTACCTAACTGTTTACAGCTGCGTAGAAATATACTCATCATTTTAAAACCATCCATTTTCATTAAAATGCCGACCTGGTAACTGCGTGTGCTCTGGCAATTCTCCTGCGATCCCAGGAAAATCAAAATTTGCATATCCTTTCCTCATTGTTGAAAATTTCTATATCCTTTCCTTCTGATAAGAGAAGTCGATTCGTTATCTATGCATGTATATATTAAAAGGAATTATTCGATTCTATTCTATGTTAAATGCTATGTTTATCTGAGGCTTGTGTGGAAGCTAAACTTTTTCCCTTCTTTTAGCATTCTTGTGAATCTAATGGATGCCATATGAAAATATTTTTTGCGGTCATTTGAAGAGTACTTATATAAATCATAGTCAGTCATAAATAAGGAGAGGCTCACAGTACTGAAAAATAATATAGGCAAGAAATAGGTTCATAATTTATCCTCTAGGGCGAATTCATTATCCATTGAAATGGGGCGGTTCCTGCAGGATTTCTGCCGCCAATCGGATGTATAAAAGTAATGGCCCTGATGTTTAATTTTTTTGCAAAGGCTCAGCGTCAGCGTAATTTGGATAAATTTATTTCCTTATCTTGGCATATTTCCACCGCTTTCTTGCCAATTCCTATGAATAATTCATTCATTCCACCACTCCGGCGAGTAGGAGACTTTTTTTTACTCCCCATTTGCAACGTAAACTATGGTTCCGTGCCCCTTTGGCTTGATAAGAAAAACTTACGTTCCTGAACGGAGACGCAGATCATTGAGGTCCCCCTTTTCTCGCAGCGCGAGAGCAGTACGGGCAGTACGAGAGCATGAGAAAAAAAAACAAACTATGCATTCTGGCCGTTGGAGGAGGAATCTGTGTCGGCCATCCCTCGTTGCAAAACGGCCATAAATGTCTCCGTCGCCCGAACGCCTGTATCGCCTTCTGCCATTCGGAAACGGAGGTTGGGAACATAAGGCTGCACTGCACGGTGTGCGCCCAACGAGGCATGAGTAAGCGTCGTTAATGGCCTCCGTTATGTAGCAAAAGTCCAAAGATGTAAGAAGGGGAATGAAGTGAGGCTATGTGGCGATTTTTTTTCTTAAGTAGGAATTGGGTGCTTTCTTATTACTTTTTTATTGCCTTAATCGAAAGATTATTGCTCCTGGAGTACGTATTTCACGCTCTTAGATTTTCGAATGACGATATCTATTTTTCGCGATTGATCGAAAAGTGAAAATTTCCTAGCGCGCGAAAACGCAACGGCTAAGTAGGAATGATGGGAAAAGTCCGTGTGACGTATTTCTGGTTCCCGCTGGCGCACTATGAGGTGACCTTGAGGCGAGGCTTGATCGCTGATACGACGCAGGCTGCTAGTAGGTAGCAGAGTATCCTGCTAGCAGGTAGCGCTTGGCTTAAATATGGATTATTAATACCTTATCAAACCAAGGAAACTTTCCGACCTTAGACAATTTTAATAAGTGAATATTAAGAGATGTTTCCCTGACCCCTGTGACTCATGCATGCATTGGTAATCTCAGACGATGCAAAACTCCTATTCTCTCGTGTAGAAACTAGGTCCTAGTGATGTCACGTGGAGTGGAATCGCATGGGCGCCAATCTGGCCTTTTTCAAATGGGGTTAAAATTGACCGTTGCAATTCGTCTAAACTGGGATTTATAAAACCAAATAATTTGTATGTTATGAAAACCCTAATGGTGGGTGGCGAATAGCAATCAATGCATTTCGTTTTCTTTGATGAAAGAAACTACCCTATTGGGGTAGAGCTGCTGTATGAATTTGGAGCACTGTAAATGTTTCTTTATAGGCCTCCTTGCATTCTCTCCCCATAGACCATTCACTGACTTCAGCATGCTGCCTCCCTTCTCTTATAAGTTTCCACCGATATTTCGTTATTCCCTCTCCATTCCTTTTTATGCTCCTTTAACGCTGGAAACATCTCATTTCATTTTTAGTTTTTTTACGGGTGCTTATATTTCACTTCCTTTATTCAGGAACCGTTTTCATGGATGCGATAGGAATATTGAATGCAGAAAAACCTCGAGAGACTCTCGGATGTAATGAAAGAATGTCGATAACTTTCAATTCTATTTCGGTCAGGAAAGAATGTTTCTGGAAATAAATGTATTTATTTTTGGCTTCAAATTCTATTTCTGGAGAACGGAAGATGAGAAGCAGATATGATGCGACAGAGTGAGATGAATAGAAAGAGGAAATATCTGCATGCTGCTCGCTCCCTCTGTTGAACGTGACTCGAATTTCCCGCTGCTTCACACCGGGGAAAGAAAACAGGCAGGGAGGATAGGAGGACAGTGGGGAGTGTTGTGGATGAAGGTGTGTCAAAGAGGGCATGGCGCCTTCGCATCATTGTTATTATTGCATAGAAGTGGGCGATGCGAGCGCCGCCCCCACTAAAAGTGGTGAACGTCCTTACTACACCGCATTGCTTTTCCAGCACCATTAGGGTTGTTTTTCTCCGACCACCGCTTACCATTTGAAAACTTGTGTGATCATTAACGCCATGAGAAATTTAAAGTATAGCATATTCTGAGAAATTATCATAATTTGTCTATAGGACTTGATCCACCACCGTTTTCCTTAATAAATTAGTTCTTTGGGCAGGTCACTGCTGAAACGTGAATTGTTTGACAACTTATCTGTTCGCCATTAGCAGTATACCTATGATCAATTGATTAATTATTATTTGGTTACGAGTTACTAGTTGATATTACACCCCTCGCGGGTGAAAGGAAATGACGCAATACATTTCATATATAGTCCTTCATTGCATTAATTAAACCTTTATTATGAAATAATGAGGCGGTAATTTTTGTGAAGCATTTTCTTTTTGCTTATTATTTGAAGATGCTAGGAGGACTGGTGTAAGCAGTGAAAAGAATAGTCTCGTTTTCATGGAAAAGTCATTAAAAAATATTTAAAAGTGAATACATTTCTGAGGAACCATCCTACTCAGGATTAGAGTATTTAGGCGTACGGTACCTGGAAGTTAGAGGGAACCATGCATCTTTTTTATGAAATGTGATTTAGTGGCCTTATAGTGAGAGTTAAAGAATACTAATACAAAATAACTGCAAAAACAATGAAAATGAAAGTGGTCAAATGCATAAGGCTTGGAGTTGGCCCTAAGAGGTAGAAGATTGGGGGAAAATGAAGCAAATATAAGTCAATGAGTATTTCTTGGGAAGGGTGAGTTGAAGACGAGGAGTTGGAAGGGTGAAAGGGGGAGGTTTTAAGTAAGCAAGTGATCACCTAGGGTATGTATTAGTTGCAGAGCGTCGTATGGGAGACGAAAGGTCGAGTTTGTGGGTCAAATCAACTTATATAGGAGAATAAAATGAGGAAAGAGCCTGTTATACAAAATATGTGAGTCCACATTTTTGGGTAAAAAGTAAGATAATTAGGTCTGGACAGATTTTATGAATGAAATAATATTTCTTGTCCAAATTTCACTGAGGATTAATAAGAAACACCGTTGATTAACTCTGATTGCATCACCTCAACCAAATTGTATTTTTATTTTATTTTATTTAGTTTTTGGATAATACTGCTACGTGAGATATCATTGGTTGAGAAATGAAAGCACGAGAGTTTTTGTAAGTTCTAGAGTAATTAACGCAGCCGGCAAGCCGGAAACAAATCATGTGTCCCTTTAACCACCAGAAGTGAAATTGAATCAGAAACGTAATCAGTTGTGATAGGTACTTGATCTAGGACCATATTTAAATATTTTCTTATATCTGTATCTTTTTTCAAGAACCGAGTAAAACTTCTCTTTCCCGTCTGTATGATCAATTCAAAGATAAATCCGCGTGGTCTCAATGCAGATAAAATTCACAAATACAATTAGCTCAATACGGGTCTTGCATTCAAGTCCAATGCTACTTTCCGTTAACTTAACACTGTATGAAGCATATGTAAAGAAAGTTAAAGCATGAGCATCATAATATTTTTTAGCGTCACCTAAATTTCGAGACCCTATACAAGATAGGTTGAGCAATGAAAGCACAAGTGCATTTTATCCAGATAGCGTGAGTTCTTAAGCGCAAGATGTACCCCGATCTTCGGCAATTTGAGGAAGTTCAAATTATGATTTGGAAACACCGGGTCTTCGACGCGAGGGCCCTTTTCGGGAACTAAAGGACTTTGCGACGGGATGGGTGAAGCTTTTATTTTTAGGAGGGGTTTCTTGCGAATCGTTGCGAGGGATAAGGACGCGTTTGCAAGGTGAAGGTGACGCTGGATTGGGGGAGAAGAGGGAATGAAGCAGCGAGGGTGGGAATCGACATGGTGGTCACGCGCAGAAGGAAATGTTGGAATTTCTGCGGAGGGGAAGTTGGATGAAGAGGTAAAGAGAGTGGCAGGGAAGGCACGAGTATCGAAAGAAAGAGGGCGTAGAGAGCGGAGTGACTGGTGATTGTTGGAGGGCGGATCATGGAAAGTTGGGGCAGTAATGCCTCGTTCACATTACGATTGTCCGAGCGATCGTCCTAACTATAGTCGGCCGAACTAGCCGTGTGAATGCATGTCCTAACATTAGTTGACGAGGTTCCGAACGTTGCCACTTTACGATGGTTAGGCGCTGGGAGACCGGAAAAGGAAGCGACAAGAGAAAGACGAAAAGCTCGAGAAGTTATATTTTTTTCATGGATTTGTCCTAGGAAGGAAGAATATGCGCGGAAGAAAAATTATTCGGTAAATACACGTTGAACACATTAATATATTGTCCCAGCATACGTCAACAGCTTTGCTAACCGTCAATTTCCCGTTCACTTAAGATGTCAGCACAAGAGGGTAGCACAGGTTTTAACCATCGTTGTGTGAATGCACGATAGTTCCGAAAATCGCTGGAACAATCGTAATGTGAATGAGGCATTACTGTAGCGACGGACGCACGTTGAGTGTCTCCAACCTCACGCATGGATGTGCGTGCAATTGAATGATAGATGGAGGAAGAAAAAAAGAAGTGTAATGATCGTTCACTCCTCCCCAGTAAATATTTGATGCAGAACGAGCGAACAGAGGCATTTAAACACGTGCTTGCCAATTTGAATTCTCTTTGTTGCATTAATGAATGCGTATTATTACCAAGTTTGCAGGTTCTAAAAGGGAATCCAGAAGGCATAAGCCTGGAAGGAAGACCGAAAAATTGATGGAACGGTAAGGAATGGAAAGTAAAGAAGGATATAAGGAAAACGGGAGCCCAGCTGGATACCGTAGGCGGCCGTGGAATGTGGAGGAGCTTTGTTAGTGAGGCCAAAGACCTTGTAGGTTTCCATAAAAGCCACAGAGAAAAAGAACTATATGATTACGTCATACAGTACTGTCCATTGATTTGTTTTATTTTTTAAATAATTTGCCTAAAAAAGTTTGTGGAGACATGTGTTATACTTCAACTTAAATCGCTCTTGCAAATCCCAATGTTTCATCAATGCTAGCTAGTTAAATTTTTTCCTTGAAATTAATTACAATCCGTAGTCCATGTTGATTCGATTCACTATCTTCTATCTGTGCCGTATGATGCCAAGTCATAAGCGTAAACCACATAAACTCCCTCTTTCATTATGCCTTGCATGCAACCGGCCAATTAGGGTGAATCCAATTGGAGGCACAAAACAATTCGTCGGCCAATTACTTTTTATCAACTTTTTAACAAAAAAAAACATAAAACGGATATTTCGAATCCGAGTTGTAATTTTCCCAGGCATTTTTTGGATTCGCCGAGCGCTGATCACAGTGCTTCTCCTCTGCTTTGTATTCCTCTCTGCTTCAAGTCATCTAATTTATCTCTCCAGCACGCATCCTTAGCTTCGCCTTATCCTTCTCCCAAAACTAGTCTAGAATGCAGTGCCACGGTACGTTTCATTGTGGAACTAATGCGCCCTTCGGCGCTCATGCATTCTCTGCTTTTTGTCTCTTTTTTTGCTGCAACGGCCACCCTCCACCTTCTGCCCTTCCTCCAAATGCTCTCTAATCCGTTTCTCTTCCGTCTGTTTGCCCTTGCCTAGGATTCTGTTTACGCTTTTTTATGCTCTCTTGATCATCTCCCTAGAGAGAAGACTTGAGCTGCCTACGCGCCCTGGCCGCAGGCCTTCTTTTGTGAGACGGCTTGCTGCGATTTGATGACCGTGTGCATGCCCTGAAAATCACTGGGATCTCTCTCTCTCTCAAAGAATGCGTGTGGATGTACGATAAAACTTAATAAATTTATAGTGTGCCACTTGCGGTAGGATTCGATATGGTCAGTCTTGGGAGGTCGATCTCTGTTTTCCTCACCGTCAATTGATGTTTTGCTTTTATCTCGTACTAGAGCTATTTTTATTCCGTACGTGTATCCTGGGGTGAAAAATTGCGCATTTTTTTTGCGAAAAAAGCTTTCTGCAATATCATTGGTTTCAGTCAATAGATAAAGCAAGTCCTATTTTATGATATTCAGTCCTACCTCGCAATGCATAGAGGTCATGGTAATATTTCGAGAGATGTTAAGACTGCAAAATAAATTGAATTAATGACTGTTTAAGCCACACAATCAAAGCATATCAATTTCGTTCAAAATATTTTATGAATGATTATTAAACTTTACCCAAATAATATTAAATACTTATTAGTTGCATATTTAAGTATATCTTTTCCTTCAAGACAAAACTAGCCTAATGACCGGAAATAAGTTTTTGGGCATCTTTTTTCACCTAAAGGTCATGCACCAAAGTTTTCACAAACCTCCTCTTAAATAAATGGTGTTATTCCGATTCTTTGGCTAATTGACTACGTTTTTTAACAACATATCAGAAAAATGATGCCAGAAATAGCACTTTTACAGTTTGTTTATTAGGAGTACGTTAACAATATTCTATTTTTAATTGTTCACCCTGATGGAATAAATTAATTATCTAGAACTGTAATGACGTCACCAACTCTTTAAAAGCCGGCGGCAACTTTTGCGTATTCAGGTTTTTAAGAATTAACAGAGAATGGATTTATGGTGAAGTATTATTCTTCGTAACCTATCTCCCCCTTCCATCTACCTTTTAATGCACCGCAATTTGGGGTATTAGCAGGCGAGCCCGTAGCTGACCTTCTCAACCTCCTCTTCAAGGAGGCCGCGTTCTCGCCGGAGGGTGTTTCCCGCGAGGCCTGTCTCTGTGGAAGTGTTTCCCCTTCTCTTGTTAGCGGAATGGAAGGAAGGGGCTGAAAGTTTTCTGGAGGACGTGCTAATTAATTTAGAGAGAGGGGTGCTCGAATATTCCTTCGACCCATCTCACGTGTTACTACCATCCCTCCTCTCCGTCCCAATCTTCCCTTATCCTAGCCTCCTATTTTATCTTCACCCTTCTAACATCTTCTAACTCAACTCCTTCGCATTTTCTTTTTCATCACTGCTTTCTCATCCATACTTGTACCCTCTTTGCCTGATCGTAGTAACCAAATTCATACTCGGGTACGTGGCGAGTATCATCATCATCAGTCAACAATCCTAAGATTGGTGTGACACAGCTCTCTGTTCCTCTCTCCTATCCCCTTGCCTTTTCATAGTGACGCATTTGTTCTCTTTTACATCCTTTATGACCTGTCCTATGTAGCTCATTCGGGGCCGTCCTTTGCCCTTCTTTCCTCCCACCTGTCCTTCTACGATTGTTTTCATCAGGCCACCATGCCTCATGATGCGGCAAACTCAGTTGTCTCGTCTTCTCCTTGAGGTTTTTAGAAGAAGTTTTCTCTTCTCTTCCACTCTTCATAGCACTTCCTCATTGCATTTTATATTCATCATTCTTCGGTAGCACCTCATTTCAAACGCTTCAAATCATGACTTCCCTACTGCTGTCAACGTCCAAGCCTCGCTCCCACTGAGAGACATACTCCATATGAATTTGATGATTTGTTTCCCACTTCTATGATTGTATTTGCAGCTGAAAAAAATTCTTCTTTTTGTATAAATCTCTCTTCACCTGCGCTCTTCCACTGACTGTATCTTTCTTGTTTCGTCCATCATTGGTTATTCGGCTTCCTAGGTAACAAAACTCTTTCAGGTAAATAGAAAGTAAGGAGTACACATTGACGTCATTTTGTGAATTTTAACCCCTAATTATACGGGAAATAACACGTTTCTCCCTCTTATCCTCATGCATTACTGTCCCTTCTCTTCTATTCTTAGATCGTCTCGCTCTGCTTCTCCATTCAAGCACGTTTCTTCTATATCTGTGCTTTCTTTTCCATAAAGATCACTAGGCCTTATTCTTGTATGCCAAATTCTTACTCTAGTAATGGTGCGTTCAGTGCGTCGTTTTGGTTAGAAGTGTTCATTCGATGTTTTCAATGTGATTATTATGGCTTCAAAGGCTACGGTATCTACGGGAGGAAACTTTTCCATTATATTTCTGATGATTTCTATTTAGTTCAAACTGTGTCGGGTGTCTTATCCAAATTTTTAGAACAGCTCTTTCATAAGATCCATAAAAATCATGTTGTTAAATATGCATATAAGAATCGAAGGTGGGCTTGATAATTAAAAATTGAAGCTTTAGGTCATATTCATTTGGTGCGCAGCTCATCCACAGATTAGTGTAATGAGCCTACGGTTTTTGTGTCTAATGGAGGTACCGGTAGGTCGCGCAGGGGGAAAATGACAATGTTTAAATATTGTCTAAAATGCTTTTAAGATCTGTCAATAAATTTTAATTTTGTATAGTAATTTAGTTATATAGATGTAACTAGACATTTAAATAAAAGGTTGGGGCAGTTATGAAAGTAGTATTTGAGAAAAATGTACCATTTTGTTAAACATTTAGACATTACAGCAGTGGAAAACATCGTAAGTATGATGACTTTTCTACACATTAAATGTCTTATGCAAAGTCTTATCTTTGAAGTAAGCCGTAAATCATAGACCTCTGATAATTTTGTGGTGAATTACTGGGAATTATATTATTTGAGATATTTTTAGCAAAAATTGGGGAAACATAAAAATGTGTACAAAGCGCACAAAAGATTTTTTTCAAAACGGGCTCGGGGTATTTAGTTTGAGGTAGATTTTGATTGAAACTAAAGTTTTCTCCAAAATTGTAAATCCTAAGGAAGAACTTTCTTTATTTAATTGTAATGACCAATTAATGTTTTAAGTTGCTGTTCGACGGAGTAAGTCTCTCGCTTTTCTCATTTTACCCTGGATAGGGGCAGACACATCTCAGTGTACAGATGGTTGTTACGTTTTCAGGATTTGATTCGGTGAGAAGTGAGGTTGCTCGCTTTCATGTTAGTTCTAGGAAAGGGTTCGGCGGTGCAGGCCCCTTAAGCGTGTAGACGTGGGCCGGTGTTTCTGGTGACATGGGCGGCAATTCGTGGCTTCCGTCGCCGGATGGACCTAATCTTAAGGCTCACTGCTCGATCTTGGCGGTGTTCCGGCTAGTGAGGGAGGAAAAGGGGTTTTGTGGGGCTCAAACCGTAGCCCCTTTTCCGGGGGTGCGTGTTTCATGGGAGAAAGGACCGCCGGGTGGGAATTAGCCGTGCGTACGGCATCGGGCGATGTCCTGGGGATTTTCGGACTTCCGAAAGTCGTTGCCTCGTCTGCAAGAGGACGGAAGGGGTCCGTCCTCTTTAGCCTTAAGTTAATTCCGCCGCGATTACTTCCGATCGCACGAGAGCCGTCTCACCTCCAGCCTCCCACGACTTCTTCCTGGCCAATGGGATATGGATAGATCGAAGTCCGAAGGAAGTTCACCGAAGTGTGTGTGTGTGGATGTATTTGTGTAACAAATACCCAGGCAGCAGACGCTATCCATCGGATGAATAATTAAGGGTGATACATACAAGACACGCTGTTATCACGTGATGAATATTTTGAAAACGTTACAAAGACATACTATTTGTAACATCCACGACAATGGCAAAAATAACGGTACATAAGCATAAAATCTAATAATATCCGTAATATTAAAAAATTCTAACAATGTAGTATGGGTGTTGTTGGAATATTGATTGCTTGAGCAGTAGAACAATAGATTTTCCTGAGCAATCTAAAAACTTAAGGAATATTTCCTGCGATAATATCCGTTTTACTCCTTCCTTAGTCCTTCAAACAAACTGCACTTCAGACTCATCAGGGTTAACTGCTTTGGCTATCTCTATATAATGAACAAAATAAATACTGGCGAATGTGAAAAATGCTCTTTCCAAAGTATATTAAAGGCCACAAGTCGTATTTTTTCCCTAGAGTAGTTATCCATTGTTATTCGGAGAGAGAATGAATATTTTACGATTTGGAAAATATTTACCGATATTTTAATTTCCATATTCCAAACAAAAGATGAAATTTCTTTTTCATCTCACCGATTCACCGTGGTACATCAGGAAACGTAGAAGTATGTTTCCTAATTTTTCAGGTTTTGCATTAATTTTCAAATAAACTGGTTATATGAAATCCGGTTATGTTTAATTATTTTTAGTTTAAGATTGCCATGTCCCAACATGCTGTGCATAATGTCATTTGAGTGAATGGAATATGTATTCAGCGTCGGATAAAACAATATTGAATGTTATGAGAAAGAGAATACTTACTGCTTTTAGGGATTCTTATAAAATTAAGAAAAATATTTTTGATTTGTTGAATGAAATTTGGAACATTCGGCCTCAGAAAGTATATTTATGGCAGGTTTCATTGCACTTACACATTGTTTATGTTTTATCTCTTGGAGTCAAAGAATTGCTAATTCTAACAGCAATGCTTCCAATATTCGGTGGAAATATTTGCCTTTTGCTAATTTATATTAATTATATTGCTAATTAAATGAATGAAATTAGTACTTGCTCCTTATTATCGGGGAGTAATTCATAAGATATTGGAAATTTTTGAATATTTGGCATTGCTTCGCCGATTAATTTTTTTTAATGAAATAAGTTCCGTATTACTAGAGATAAGGACTGGGACCAGGTGAACTATTATTGTGAAGAAATTTCTAGTTATATGCTTAAAAAATATTTTTGGAGACAAAAAATGATATAATGTTCATTTTATATCCATCCCTTGCACTTTATTGCCGTCTGTCTGGAATTAAAATGTCATGATCTCCTACCTTTTTTTGTGAGACAGCTTTGCAATTCAATGGGGCGTTCCTAGGGCGGAGGATTTATTATTTCACTGGGTATTTTCTTGGTCCTCAGCGTTTCTCCAATATTCGTCTGCGATTGGAGATTCTCCAAATGGCCGACGTCAGGGAAGAAAAAAGTCATCTCTATGAATATTACATCCGCGGACAGAATACCCTTTTCTCATGAAGGATCTATGAAGCCGGATTACTCATCCGAGGGGATTCACAATGCACCCCTTTTAGTATCGTAGGCAACTTGTGCTACTTGAAAACTTGAGAAATAAAGTAACTCAGAATAATGACATATTCTTAAAAAAAGCACGAGAACAATTCCTTTGTATTAATGACCGAGAAAACATTTAATCCAAATTAGAACAGTGTCGGTCCGTCCTCTCAGAGTTGTACATAGTTTAAACACAGTAGCATATCTCTATGCATCTTATTTACCAGTTCACATCTCTATGCCATTGCCTATGCATCAGGAAGCATTGCTTTTACTCTGATCAATTGAAATTTAATTTGGCTATTTTTTTCTAACGCCTGTATTCCAAGTTTGCTTGAATTCACTGCAATGAGAAATCACGCAGTGAGAGAATTTTTGATGATATTATTTAATTTTGTGAAGCATTCGGATGTGAAAATTGCGCTTGAAACTTGATAAAAACAAGTTAAATATTGTGGTAAGTTGATTTGAAATTATCATAGACGTACCACGGAGCACATCTTCCAGCAACCGATATACGATAATGGGAGCATGGTCATGAGTCTCTCTGGGAACTTTTCTCCTAATCAGAAAAAAAGGAGGATTTCAACGTTTTACTGAGTTTTCCTTGTTGCCAATTATAATACCTTGAAGAGTTTCTGTTGCTGGGTAAATGAGAAAAACAATGATTGACTGTTATTGGAGGAAGTAGAAGATGGTGGGTGGAAGAGATGGGCTTGCTGAAGGGGTTAAGGTGAGGGTTCCTCCGGCTCGAAAGATCCATCACTGGCAGCGATGATAATGAAATTAATTAGCTTAATCGGCAGTAAATACGAGCGCAAAGGATCGTGAAGATCCATTAGGAAAGAAGAGTTGAGGGGGGTCGGAGAGGTGGAAAAGAAGACGGATGTAATTAGGCGGGTTGGATGACGCTGCAGAAGAGTTGGAAGGGGTGAGGGTGGAAGGGGTGGGGATGAAGGGGCAGCATGGAGGGGAGGAGGAATGATTACGCCAGCACTCAAGGGAGCGGATCGGTTGGCCGATTGAGCATTACGAGAGGCCATGGACGGAAAGATTTACTCTGGTATTTCCAACTACTCGTCTACTTGAACGGATGACGTCCCTTTCGATTACGTTTTTTTTTTTTTACTTTTGAGCTATGCAACACATAAACAGATCGAAATAAATGTCTTACCCTTCTGTTCATTAGTTTTTCTTACTTAAGCTGACACTGTACCTCAGGTTTTCGAGGGGACGGAGCATTTTAGGTGAACCTCGCCTTTTTTCTTGTGGTTTCCCCTGTCCGTTTATCATTAGTGTTTACGTCTTTATTATAGCCTGCACCTCTTAATCACTTCTCCCTTGTAGTGGGTATTTCTCCATATTTTTCTCATCTCCGCCGTTTTTATATCCTGCCTTACTTTTTTGTTATATTGATTCATTTATTCGCTAATAAACGTTTTCAAGTTATAAATATGTTCTTTGAGCAAATAATGCCATCAGCAAGATTTATATTGAGTGGTTTATGACGTTTTAACCTCTGATGCGGAGAAGTCTTCTTCAATCGATTAGTCTTGAATCACTCTTATTGTGGTTAATTTAAAGTAATATTGAAAATTATTGATTTTTAAATTTTATGTGAATTTTAAAGTTGGATTTGTGCCTAATATTTCGAGGATATTAGAAATTATTTTGGTTGCATTCCACCAAAATATTTCGAACGCGTCATCGTTCAAGTCATGAATTCGGGATGAGGAAGAACAATCGGTGTGGACAATTATGGGGAAGTATTGGATGGAAGCTTTGAAATTGGCTCGATAACCAATTATTTTAAATTTTCGATGGTGATAGACTGTGATAAATAAGGAGACTTATTTTTATCGATATTGAATTCGTCGTCTACTTTCAGAGCAGTTCCCGGTGAAAAATCGAATGACTTAACCCTCTCGCACATAAGATGATCACGCCACAGGCTCATGCAGAGCTTGTATCCGCTTCCTCGGTCTATTGCATGAACATCTCGTGATTTTTTGTTGTTGGTATTCTTATGAAGGACTCCTTCCCACAGCGAGAGGTTTTTTAAAATAGACCGAGTGAATCAGAACTTTGAAAACATTACCAACTAATGAAAAAAGGGCGGCAACTTTCTTGTTTTCACTTACGAGGGAAGAGTTGAATGAGTAAGATCGTTTTCGTCACGTAGCTTATATACTATGTGCAAAACCCTCCTTTTATCTACCGAATATTATGAATTTCGATTTTTAGTCTGAGTTAAGGAGCCCATTCCCAAATGTCCTATTCTTTATCACCTTGCATTCTAAGTCTTTGATTTTATTCATCTCACCCTCGATTTGCTTTGCTTCCTTTATATTTGCAATCTATGATAGTGGTCCTTGGTATCTAAGGTAATGGGAATTACACTGAAGGATGTTAGGGATTAGCATAGGTTTTGAGGGTGGCGAACAATGGGAGCGGTGCGGGTCTGGGAGAGGTGTGAGAATACTTCACCGCGGTCGCAGACTCCTTGCTCTATAAATATTTTACCAAGGCAAACGGCTCTTTCCGTAAACATTCGTTTTTTGTTAATACCTTTCCCTTTTTGGGATTCAGAGTTCGTTTCGCTTTTCTTTGGAGCCATTGATGGACGATTCTGTGTTGCGTTCTGGTGGTAGTATAGTACATACACACCGCGAACACGTGCGACTTCCGCCTCTCTTCTTTTCTCGGGATGCTGGTCTGTTCACCGCAGTAGCCGTCAGTTGTGCCGTCATTCGTGAATAGTTTCTCAAACTAAAGTAAGCGTATCAAAAGCTAGCTTTATTCCTGTACTGAATTGACTCTCATCCACCGTACTTTTATTATAAATGAGGAGTATAAGTGTTTTATGCAGCGCAGAATGACGGATATTGGCCATTTAGATGATATTTCTACTTTAGTTTTCCTTTTTATTCCTAAGTCTTTAACCAGCAGCAGAGAAGTCAAGAGTGGAAGCATTCGAAATGTGGTGCTACCGAAGAATGATGAAGATAAAATGGATTGACCGTGTGAGTAACCAGGAAGTGCTAAGGAGAGTGGGAGAAAAGAGAAGCCTCCTAAAAACATTAAGCAGAAGAAGGGACAACTTAATTGGCCACATTTTGAGGCACGATGGTCTGATGAAGAAAATCGTTGAAGGACAAGTGGAAGGGAAAAAGGGCAAGAGACGGCCCCGAATGAGTTATATAGGTCAGGTTATAAAAGATGTAAAAGAGAATAAATATGTAGCTATGAAGAGATTAGCGGATAAGAGAGAGAAATGGAGAGCTGCGTCAAACCAATCTTAGAATTGTTGACTAATGATGATGATGAAGTCTTTAACCACTACATATCTTAGCATATTATTAAAATTATATAATTTAACCTCCCCAATAAGCACACAAGCTTCAGCGAACCGTATTCGTTATTGATTTGAAACTTGAGGTGCTTATCTGAATATTTTGAATTATGTCTAGCAATAAATTATTTGATTTTGCCAGCGGTTACTTTTATAAAAGGTCGAAAAGCCAACAATATCCATAGTTACCCATCCCGTCTACCCATCCCCATGCCAGTGTAAATTACGAATATGCAAATAGTTGTACGTGCAGGAAAATATCAAATGCGTTAGAATTAACTAAAGCGGCTCGGGTCGCATTTTCTTCGCTTGCTGTCGCCAATGGCTTTCCTCCAGTGAATATTGTCAGTGATTCTCGGGAAATAAGTTATTTTCAAAAGCATTTTCAGAGAGTTATATTGCCTGAAGAGGTTTCTCGTGGTAGTAGTTGCAGATACTCTAAGCTCTCGTCTCGGAATTGATGGGGTCATCCACGGTTGGATCGTGAGAGGAACACTGCATCGCGGTCGCCCGCTCCCGGCACAATAATTCTTTATCTGAAGCAAACGGCTTTCCCTCTCTCTCCCTCTCTCATAAACATACGTTCTTTTTTTCTGCGCTTCCCATCCCGTGGTGCATTTGTGGTTTTCGCATTTCCACGATCACATTGGTGGCCATTCAGTGTTATTTTCTAGGTCGCAGAAGAAAGCCCACGGACGCTTGTGGTTCCTCTTCTGTTTTCTGGACGCGGCTCTTCTCACCGCAGAGGGCGGGGATTGGCGTTTGAGTCTCCTCAGTTCGCGTGTAAGTGAAGGTCAAATAAAATATTTAGCGTTCCCAATTTGGCCACCGCGGGAAACCACTTGCAATTAGATGCTGGGAATACGAAATATACGAACTGGAAATATATATGCGTCTTTTGTTCATATTTTGGATTGTACTCTCATTTCTTAGCCTAATAGAAATCGTTAGGATTTAGTACCTGGCACATTTTTTTGTAAATCAACTTTAAGGACAGAATAGAGCTACATTTATTCAAAATATGAGAAAAAAGTTGAAATATGACAGCAACATAGTATTAATTCGTCAAGGTTTGAGTTTGTTCATACCCATTTTCTCTCATAGAGAACTTTTCAAATATTAAGGATTAAAAAACCCGACAGTAATGCGTAAGAAACCCACGAAAATGTGCTCTTAATGTAAAAAGTTGATTATTTTATATAAGAGGAGAAAACAATTTTGGTTTTATGCAGGAGTGGAAAAGAGATGATTACGTCAAAAAAATAATGTTATATCAATCCACAGTATTATAATGGTTACGTAAAATTCCGTGTATTTGCTTTCGATTGGCAACACGATAAAGTCAGTAATTTTTTAAAGCAAGTATTATCTTAGTAAAAATTGTATAAATTATGACTTCTTGGCTGAGGCAGAATTATCATATGCTGTTTAGTGCCGTGGCGTTATTATTCCACTCGGGTGAACTAGAAAATATGGTCGTGGAATAATAGATGCGTGCGAAGTATTGTATTTCATGTATTCTGCACAGCAGTCATGTTGAATTTCCGGCAGCTGGTTGAAGAATAGCAAGGAGCAGTCTGTTGTATTTGGGTTGGAGAAGGAAAATAAGAACGTGTGGGTTGATGGGATGAGAAAAAATGTCATCCATCGCGTGTTCCACTTGCCCTGTTAACTTGCGCTTCGTGCAACTCTTTTGAGGTAATGGTTGCAGTTGTCGTGAGAATGACTCTTTCCTTAATTCATGGAAAGCGATTCGTGGTCGGGAGTGATGAGAATTTTCCTCTTATAGCCGCCGCCCGTCGCCGACAGTGTCTGGCACGGCGCCGTTTAAAAGTAGCGCAAGGGAAATGTCTCCAGCGAATACATAACTCGGATTGAACAGATTTTCACGTGATCCAACAATCCGTCGCCATAGGTTTAATGCAAGTGTTGTAATGCCGTGCTCTGTTTCGCGGTCTATAATGGTGCATTACGTGATTTCAAACACAATAATACAGATGCTACTTGATGAAACAGTAAAAGAAATAGGTAGCAGATAAAAATAATACATTAATTGCTCCTTACACAAATAAATCATTTAAATATCAAACATACAAAACAAATTTTTTCGCTTTAGAAGACCCTGTCGGAGGGATCCCTTTCATAAATTTAATCATAATACTGAGCGTATCGTTGCATAGCAAAATATCTCATCTATATGAGCTTTGACACATAAGTAATATGCAACAAGGGTACGCTTAAGTAAAAACGATTGAATTGAAATCTAATTAACAAAGCTAAAAAGGATTATGGTTTGAAAATACTCTTATGAGATATTCCCTACAAATATAGCATATAATATTTTTTATAATATATATGGTGTATTTTTCTCACTTTCACAATACTTTTTTTGCCTACCTCGCGCTTATTAATGACATTAATTGAGATACTTTTGTAAAATATGCGGAATTCTGTGATTGTGTAACTATCTTTTTGTATAGTATGATGCTAAAATATTTCGAGGGAGTTGGGATGAACAATTTTAAAGTTATAAAATGGGGAGTACATCTTCGAATTATATATCCTTTAACTTGTTCTTGCTATTGATTTTTAGCGTAGCTCTATAGTGTCACCAAAAAAGCGAGTACTGCATAAACCTCATGAAAAGCACTCAACAATCTTTAAAAATTTCAAATGATCGTTTCATCTTTCGAAACTTCAAAAGAAATGTTACCAGCAATTTTATACAAAAAGTAACCCAGCAAGGTATTCAGAGATACACAGAAAGAAGGATAGTTTTATTGAAGCATACGGAACATTAGGTTTTCAAGCTACTCAACGGAATATTCATGTTCTAATATTAAATGAACAACTAGTTTTGCATTTTCATGGAATCTCATTGAAATATTTTTATGTTCATTTGGGTCCCAAGTAATGAGGAGTGATGTAATTTAGTAATATTTCGAAAACATAGAGACCAACTATTGCCTAGTAAAGGAAAATGAAGCAGAATAGATCTTAAGATAGGCATGGAATATTTTAGTCTCTACTTCATAACCTTAGGCATGATGTGCGAACTCTTGGGTGGTAAGGTGTATAGTTTTCCTTATTTTCCTCCATTACGCTTATTAGTCTGATTTTCTACGCGATTATTTTACGACTTGGTATTTTTGCAAAGAACCTTAGCATCTGGAGACTGTACACACAGTGCCTACGGTACCTCCCTCTAGAGTGAAACCAGTGACGGTTTGTAGAGAATATAGGAGCTTCGTAGTACTGCATATGAAATCCTTACAATTGAAAAGTTTCACCTCGCTGTTGATAACTCAAAATGGTAACGGGAAATTAGCTAACAGGTTGGTAAGTGGTAAATGGTGCTGTGTGAAAGACATGAAGAATGGGATGTGGTAGGGTGATTGTCAGGGGATTGCTCGAATGGTGAGGCAACGTCAATTGGGTGACTTTCGGAGTGATAGAAATGGTTTTGGTGTGGCCACGGACTATAGTCAGTATTGAATTGGTGCGATACAACTAGAATGACGAGATAAAGAGTTTCCCACCTTTTTCATTTCGTTGTCACCACCAAAGTTTTTTATCGTGGTATCTTTAGCCTCCAATTGTAAAGATACTTACGTTTTACTATGCCCTTAATTATCTTTGTGGAAATTTTATTTTACAGGCTTTAGAAAAAAATCTTAGCATAGAAATATTTTTGAATTTAAATTCTACGCGAAACCAAACACATACGAGGGGTAATCATATACCTCACAGGTTCTTTTATTCATTGTATTTATTACTTTATTTTACCTTTTTTTAAATATCTTACGGTTACTACGTATTTTGTATGCTATTCCATCGTGTATCATTGCTTCCTGAACTGTGCCAGCTAAAGGAGGCCACCCAATGACTTAACAAGCTCAGTAAACGCAAGGAAGAAGAGAGTGAAGACTTCTAAATGGAAAATTTGACAAACTAATGAATAAGAAATTATTATTTCTGTCGCTGAACTGAATATCTGATCATTTTTAATGTAAGAGAGCCCAGGCCCAGGGGAAGAGGGGTCCGAATCGTAGCCTCACCTGGGACAGGTAAAATAAAAAAGGAAGTAAAATCACTATCTTTCGTTGCTGTTTACTGTGCTGTATTTGTATCTGTAAGATAATAAGTACTAATTCTCTTCCCCCATCTGCCTTTTTAGCTCCCTTAGTTTCTATCAATGACTTCTGAAACTTATTTGTGCCAACGAATTTTTTTTTTGTTTACCGCTATTGTTATCCCAATTTCTGCTAGTAGCAGGGAAAGCAGATGAGGTTCCGGTTAAGCGATAGATATTGTGAGGATTATCAGACTAATTTTTTTACAGTTCAGGTTTTGTCACACATAGAACGTATAGTCTTCTTTTGCTACCAAATCAGTGCTAAATGATTGTGTTAATCTTAGTACAGTCATTTTAATTGTTTTTCCGTGCTATTACTCCTTTTGCATTTAAAAATTCGACTTCAATTCATAATTAATTTGTATGTTTTTTATAATGGGTATATTTGTATACAGTTTCACTCGGCAAGGTGTAGCTGTGGAAGGTCTAGTAAATAAAACATTTACTTAAAAGTGCCAATTTAATATTGTTTCTCAAACATCTGGGCGATGGCTTCGTAAGACATGTATTATTTGGCTTACTGTCTGAATTAATGCGCGCATTAATATACCCCTCATTTATCTGTCATTAATTTCCACTTTAAAAAAGAGTAGTCAATGGGGCACAAATAAATGCGCTGAGAATTGCGAGCACTTTACGCTAAGAGCTTGGGCATTCTTTAAAATGAGATAGCACCCGAGCTCAAATTATCTCGCGCGCCCCTTCAAACTTTATATCTTTCTCGGTTATTTTATAACATTCATTGAGCCCTGAAAGACGCTTAATCTCGTGGAATATTTTATACCCGCTATATTCATAGAATTTATTTCTCCAAAAACGAAGAAAGAGTCCGAGCCCTACAAAGCCTTTAGAATGCGCCAAAGATCGTCGTTCGGTGTGCTGGAGAAGAAAGGCTTACTAAACCCCTGGGATGGCCGAGTATATGCCACAGATGGAAAGGCTTTGGCTCAAGGGAGAGAGAAATGGAGGGATGAAAAAAATGCATCTTATAGTAAAAAAAGAAAGCAAAGTCACACGGGGTTGAGAGTGCTTCGTCTTTGGCCCATACTCAGGAGAAAGAGGTTGAAGCTTTTTCAGATGAAGGTCCGCGCACTACCAAGAAATGTCAATGCGGATTTTGATCGCGTCCATACGTCATTTTTTCAAATTTACGCGAGTAGAATTCGAATGGTATCTAAATATTTAACATGGCATGGTTTACCAAATACGCTACCCCGTTGTAATTCAAGTTGACCAGAGTGGTGGGAGGAGTAAGCTTAAATTTGGCTTTTTAAACTAAAACAACTTTGGTCTAAAAATGCTTAAATATCAATGAAATTATAGAAAATATATAAAAATAACTTTCAATCCGGAATCAGTGGATCAAAAGCCGTGGAAATGAATTTTTAGACCAAATTTATAGATACATTATAACAACAGGTTATTAATTTTTGGCCAGTTATTTTCGATTCAGGACTGCTATGTGCCGTTATTATCCCGGAGATGAGGGTGGGAACTGATTTTGATTATTGAAGAAGTGTGGAACGGATGTAGGCCAGGAAAGATGCTGCCATTGTGACTACTGCACGAAGGCGTTGATTTGATCCATTTTCACAGCAAGCAATGACACGGCTTGAAATCCAGAAACACTTTCATTCTATCCAACTTCATTCCAGAGGTTTCTTCGCCCCAATTGTATTCTCTCCCGTATTTCCTCATCATTTAAGAAATCTCACACCCATGTCTCTCGGTTGGCCAGACAGCTTTTTCTTGCCACCGTTGACCTCATTTCTAAATTTATTGCATGATACTGTTCGTATAGAGATTTTTGGGAGTTTACTTGTGAAATCGTAGGCATTACTGTGACTTTTCCAATTAATATTTCTCAACTAAAACGTCAATATAGTTTTTTGGCAGCTGTGAGCTTTTTCAGTGGATTTACCATCATTTAAGGTTGAGGGAATAAATGGCTTTTTATTGAGTCCGTAATAGGCGTGATTCTTGCCCATAGAGCTAGTCATGGTATGGCAAAACAATATTATCCATCTTTGTAATCATTCTTAGAGAGTGTTACAATGTCGTCGCAGCAGTCTTAAGTCTATTTGGCGAATTTAAGCACCCTTAATGAGAAACAACCCAAAAAATGGCTTGGAAATGATAAGTGTATTTTCGATGAAAGCCCCAACTCGGGGAATAATTTGGGACGTGAGAAAAAAACGTAAATATTTTAAGAACTATTAGGTAGAACGAAGTAATAAAGGAAGGATATCATAAGACCTGATAATTTCAGCGCGTGAGAATGAGACTTTTTAGAGTGCTAAGTTAAACGAGTTGTCTTGAGGGAGGACATAAATTCATTGAACTATATGAAGTTTAATAATGAATCATCTGTTATATGGATTCTGTAATATCAAAAAAGAGTTCAGAGTCAATAACTTGATGCTTGCTTATTGATTTTTCTAATGTTATTCCTAATGTTAACTATTGGTCTTTCCAATTACTACTGTAAACCTTATATGTAGACATTCTTTCAATTTGGTCATATTCCAATGCTAATCAATCCGCTAACCTTTTCTTGATTACTAAGCAACCTTAGCACTGATTCACCTCAAAATAATAATTGGTGGTATTCCCTTTTCGGAATTAGTATGCTGGTGTTATTCAAAATTTATTTGCATGTTTACTTTCGTTATATTTCATTGAAAACGTTAAGGTTTGTTCGAATACATAATTACTATCAGCTAATTTAGCTTAAAATGTAAAAATTCTCGCCAAAAAAGTTTTAAATGCTGGAAATAATCGTTGTAAATAGGGTTATGGGTCTGAGTCATGCCTCCAGTGGGCTCAAGTCTCCATTAATTGCTAATTCAGTTTCCTATACAATCCTAGCGCACTAGGGCTTGTATTTTGTGGGTATTTTGCTAATAATTTGTTTGAGTTTTTTAACCGTCTTGCTAAAATTGGTATTTCCGAAGAATTATTTTTAACATCACCCTTTTTTCATTTTTTTATCACGAAATTGGCTTCACTTCTACGGAATGAATTCATAGTATAAATTTTATACATCAGTTCATCTTAAAATAAAATACTTGCTTTTTTAGGCTCATTTAAAGGGAATTGTACTTTTGAAACAGAATGATGTCATGGTGTCTACGACTGTGAATATAAACCTGCGTCGCGTAATGAGATGACTGATACCATCGTTGAGTACCGTTCTTCAATTCAATAGCGATACATTTCCATTTAATACGTAAACCAATGGGATAACGAGCCCTAGTGTTCCTGGACACTTTTTCGTAGTTCACCAATCTCATTCGCTTGTGCCTGCTTGCGTGGAGAGATTGAGTGAATGTCTGTGCGATGTTCGAGGGGAAGGCGGATAAATGGAAATCTTCCCGTACCTCACAACCTTCCTTCCCTGGCATCCCTTTGCCATGACAACAAAAATCGCCGCTATGTATACCACCATCAACAAATGATAGCCGCAACAATTCAAGCGGCCGTTAAACGTACCTTTTGAGACACATGTTGTACCTACGCCCATATTGTGGGAAACATTCCCTTTCATCTCCCTCTCCCTTTATAAATACTGCGTAGATATCCCTTCTCTTGTTTGCAGTGCGTCCAAATTAATCCGATTGAAATGAGGAAGCAACATTGAGCAGAAGGGATGTATCCTGCCTCACCGTTTAACAGCCTTCTCCTAACTTTCCTCCTTGCCATTTTCCCTCCTATTCATATCCGATACATTCATCTCTCTTTCCCTACTACCGCTTCGCAGCGTATCCTTCATAACCACCCGAACATTTGCGATCGATCGTAGCACACGTTGGCACCTGCAAACCATCGGTGTATTTCGCTTAAACCTTATGATGTCTAGTCGCGTTGCCGCGGCGGACGATAGGTATAGTGGGTACTTCCAAACTACCTAGAGAAATGATGGTTCACACAATAGCTGCTTTGTCCAATTGGCCATGCTTCGATTTTAAAAGCCGTAATTACGGGTTCACGCTAACGCTAGTGCCTAAAATTGAAGTTACATTCAACATTCGTGTATTGAAATTGGTATGGACAGTGCCAATAATTATAAAATGTTCATTTTATATCCTTGCATTGCTTAAAAGCATCCCTGTTCCGATCACATTCTTTTCTGACATCAGCTTCTTGATGAAGATCATTTCTGGGCAAAATGTAGCAAATTTTAACCTGTTATGCTCTTCAAAAATTTCCCAAGAATATTATGATTTTTTTCTAATATTTGCATTGCTCAGATATTTTCTATTCATTTGGTATTCATTTCAAAGCCAGTGCAAAGTAAACAACAATTTTAGCGGAACTGTTGCCAACAAAAGTGAACGGACCCGGTAAGAACGCGAAGAAAATATAGAAATCATTTGATCAACGAGGTGAATATCTTCGAATCTATATCACCTCCTAAGATTTCATATAACCATCCTAAGATTGACAAAAATTAAGCTCATCTTTAAAACCAATATATTCTCCTACTATTTTAGAGTTATTTCCAAAAACAAATGTACCATATTCCACGAAAAGAAAGTAAATTTGATTTTTAGCTGGCCATAAAATTGAATACTTGCTTCTAGCCTGCTTCATTTCTGGATGCCCTGATTTTTGTCTCAGGCTCAGTAAAACCCCTATTTATTAATAATAAAAATAACATTTTATGTACTCCCAAAGTTTTGATTTTACTACTGGTAAATCAAAGGTGCTCTCCAAGGATTTAAGACCAGAATTGAGCCACTATAAAATAACAAAAATGTTTGCTTCATAAATAAATGCAGTAACTATTACATAAGTATTGTTACAATGAAAAAATATCAAAGTAATTGTTCAATTATTTATTGGGAATAAGGGCAGTATATTTCAGCATTTTATTTGATAGTTTAATTTGTTCAATTTCAGCGAGTAGCAGATTTAATACCTTTTGCCCCATGTAAAGAAAGCAGTTGGTCAGTTTGTTCCTCTTTAAATTTTCATGGATCATTTTTAACGGGTGCTGGAATTATCCCTTCTGCAAGCCAATGTCAAGGACCAGCCAGTAATGGCGATCTTTCCACGTGCTCAACTCACGCTCTTCAGTACGGTCTCTGAACATCCTACATTGACATGCTAAACGGTGCCGCTGGCAGGCGCCGATATGCGGGCCTTTCCATCCGCCAATCGTGTTTCTTTTAATGGGTGGCTTTGATGGGTGGACAGGGCTGGCCGAATGCACGACGGCCGACGCGTCAAAGCTATATGCCAACTCCCGTACCAGTCACCTCTCTTCATCCTCAATGGCTCTGGAATATTTCTGCCCGATGTGCTCGCTGAATCCCCAGCTTGGCTTAATATCTCCCTTAAAGGCCTCTGGAGTCGACGTGAATTGCATCCCCTGCCCCATTCCAAAGTGACGCTCTGCTTGGACACCAATGTATCCATATTCATACCTGGTAATGTCGTTGAGCCAAAGGATTTATGAATCACTGCGTTCATCCTAGTATTAATGGATCGCTTACTTAATTCGGGAGTCCTTCCAGCGTAGTAGCCCTTAATGGTGTGAGAAATTTCTTTTTGAGGTAAAATCATTCCCTAATATTTTTTTTTGCTCCGCAAGCAAATACCAAAATGATGAAAAAATATCATATCATTCTCTCCCGTTGTTTTCATTTTGTAGGAGGATAATTGTCATTCTGCAAATAATTATACTAACATGTATTCTATTGACATATTATGCTTCCATTTATACTAAAATTTCTGTAAAGATAGATTTTATCTCCATGTTTAGTGATGATATTACCAAGAGTTTGTGGACTGAAATTTCCATTACAATGAAGCTAATGGCATTTTCAAATTTATTAAGAATTATTGTCACATTAGTTAGAGATGTTATTTAGACTGCTTGTGGTAAAGTACCGTGCTTTGGCTGTTTTATAAATAATTAAAAATACGCCACCTCAGCTAAAGAGAGAATTTAGGGTTGTTTACACGTAATGAAATACCTTTTGGAAATGAAGAATCATATTTTTTATGTAATAATAAATATAACAAATAAAAATAATTTTTAATTCGTCAAATTCTAGTTATCTAATTCATTTCGTGTTTATATCCAATTGCGTTTTGTGCATCGAAACTGCTTCTCTTCATTACCAACTCATTGCGATGACTGCTCTTTTAAGGAATTCAAATTACCGTCTGGTGAGGTATAAAGTAAAATAATTTTTATTGACCAAATATGAGAGACGTTTTTGGTGTAAAGAATCATAATTTTGGAATTTTTCACCTCCTAATATTAGATGTTTTCGGCTTTTTTATTTCTTGGCGTAAAGTGCATCGAAGCTGCTGCTCTTCATCGGCCACATCACGCTCTTTTAGGGCAGCAAAGTCAGTCCTGTGGATACGTGAGCCAAACCTCGTTAGCTTGTCGATTGCCGTTCCAATCAGGACGCTTATCCGCCGTTTTGATGCGAACTTTCCCTCGCTACCTCCTCTTCTCCCGTGCCTTTATACGCTCTGCCTCCGATCATCACGTCGTGCTTCAATGCTTTTTGGCCGGTTCTGCGTATATACGAACGTTATAAGCCCTTCGTCCTAGCTGTGCGAACTATCTGGTGAAACTGCCGAGGGCATACTAAACGCATCCGTGCCACTTTGCGTCCTCTGAAGCAATCGATCATGCTTTACGATCTACGCGTTCATCGTTCGGATCAGAGGTTACATCCATGGGGTCAGAGAGGCAAAGAAACTAGAATTGCCTATAAGGCCTATGAGTCAGTCTTCTCGACCCAGCCTTTACTTTTCTCTCGCAGGCATCCGATGTTCTTGTTTTTTTCTTTTTCGGTTAATTTGGTTACTCTTCCTCGGCTAAGCAATGACAAGCAGTTTTATGACTTTTGAGTATTTTGTCGTTGAATATAGCACTTCTACCGTCACCAATGCTTTCGGGAGCCGCCTTAGGCCGCATGGCCCGTACCACCATTGCCAACAGCATCCCTTTTTATCCCTTGTCCTCCGCTCAAGAAGTGATACTGACAATTATCAGAGGTTATGGTTCTATCATCAATTAGCCAAGTATGGGGTCACTTAGTGGAGTGTTGTCTTAGAATCTATGTGTGAGAGTTCTCTATTCCATCATTTTAAAGTTTTTAATATGAAATAAATTAGGAGCATCAATTTCCGATTTATAAGATGGACTAGGAGAAGAGAAATTATTGATATCAGTGGAATTTCAGTGGAACTATGAGGTTGAGGTTCAAGGTTAATGCCTGGGTCGTATGCTATTATTTTCTTTGGCACCTAGTGCATTCTCTGGTGACCGAAATTTTTCCTCGTTATATCTCTTTATCAACCCTGTATTTTTATTCTTCTCTCGTGAATTACGAGCCGTAATTTGCGTTTTTGTTTTTTATTGCTGTTTTATTACCATATTTTTCTACGCAATCAGCAATCACTGCACCGTCGATCCCTCCTCCTCGTACCGGGCTAAAACATCGTTTAATGTATGATTTAACACTTTCCCGGGGAACAACGAGAATGTAGCCGTGAGAATGGTTAGCGAGTCGGTACCCGAAACGTCGGCACTCTCATAAAATCTTACCCGCGCGGTATCCAGAGAAGAGTTTTTACATCGTTTAATGTGTTTCCTCTGGATTCGATTCATCCACCCTCCACAAAAATTGTCAATTTCTCTCATTATTCAATTTCACACCCCCCTCCAGGGCTTAAAAATACACGCAGATCAAATCTCATAACTTGGTCCACCTGATATTCCCATGCCAGTGTCACGAAACTTCCACACAAAATTTTGATACAACGACAAGATAATAAATGTTCGCGTTGGTGAACCGATCTTCAATGGTCCGGCCCTTATCGTGATGGGTGGTTTTGTGGAATATAAGAGTTCATGTAAAGATAGGAGAGGAGGGGATGATGATGACGGATGAATGTGTTGGGGAGTGGGAAGGCTGAGATATCCGAGTAAGGAGAAAGTGTATGGCATGCGTCTTGAGAGTGGTGAAGTGGAGGGTGCAGTGGGGCGGGTAGAGCAGTATGTCAGTCTCTGAATGTCGCGGGTGGATTACTGACTGGTAAGGGGCCGCTTATCCCTCCCCAAGGTACAAGGGCGTGGGAATATAAACTCGCCGAGAGTCACTTTGCGTAAGAGAGAAAGTACAATCATATTTTCTGAATTGGGCTGGACAAAACGGATTAATTAATCTTCCCTGATTTATTTTGCCCCTCCTACATTCCTCTAGTAACTATGGATCCTGAGAAGTGTCGTTTGCTCAAAAATAAGCTCCTACTGGAATTTGGATAAATCTTTCCAAAATTTTAGGTTTTTCTGTTTTTGTATTTGAAAATACTACGGCGGAACCTAGAGGTATGGGACTTTTGGCATGTTATAAGGCACCAGAGAACTCTAAAAAAAGTTTTCACCTGAGGAATCTAAACATTTGGTTCTAATTCGATTGTGAGGCATGCGAAAAGTAAGCGCATTTTCTTAGCGATAGCTGTCTGTGACCGTACAGTTCTGAATTGATTCTCTTAGACTTGAAGGGATTCCTTTTTCTCTCTTTTCACCTTCCCTGTTAATACTTGTTCTTGGAAATTTAATGGCCGAATATGTATGTACCTCCCAGCTCTTTTCACCATAGTATATTGATATCAACTTTATGATATTATGAGTAATGAAAAAGAAACTTTGCGCTTTCACAAAGTTTTGCCTTAAAACATCAATTTTATGATGCTATTGTTCATTATTCACCGTTCCATTTTTACGAAAATTTAATAATAATTTCAAATAATAGACATGGATAGCCTCTCAATGCTATTCAATTGAGATTATTAGCCATGGAAAACCAGTAGTAGTTTTAGAGTTTGCCCTTACATTTCGTGGAGACTGGAAAACATAAAATCAAATTCTAATAGCTAACTGTTATTTGAGAATAAATTAGGCCAAAAAGCGTCGAGAGATGCCTCGGTAGGAACTAAGTAGTATACTGGAAACATTATATGTTAGTTTTTGCCGATGCCTAAGGTTTGAGTCGTATGTTTTAGAAGAATACTCATCATTTATGTCCCGATTGATTTTATTAGACTGGTCTTACTTGTTAAAGGTATTTTAATGAATGGGGTTCAAAGAATTCAATGATTGGCGCATTTATTTCTTAGCGCATGAACTGTGATTGCAACATGTGTCAATAGCACATTGTGTTATTTCTCATTCCTCCTCTTTTGCTGAGAAATTTGCGAGTTTTTCCATTCGTATCCTCCCGGATTTTAATCGTATGAATTCGTGTGAATAGAATAGAGCTTTGGCGTGGTTCATTTTGGATATCTTCTGCGATGCGTTTGTATTTGCTGTACCAAGTTGCTGCCTTTGACACGATATGAACTATTCTACTCTCTTCTACCCATTTAACTTCGCTGCCGTTGACGTTCTGCTAATTCACATCTTGAGATCTCATTCTATCCACTCGTCTGCATTTCTTAAAGTCGTAAATTCACTCGCTTTGTTCCTTCGTCTCCTAACGCCTTCGCATCCTTGCATGTGATCACCAAATATGTATATTTTTTGTAATTCCATTTCTCTCCTCCTCATTTACTTCTTACTTTCTGTTGCTCTACTTCCTAATTTTCCCTCATGAGCACCTGATGCTACTGTTTCTCACAACTCTTCAATTTCTCCCACGTCATCCCGCAATCATATTTTCAAAATAAGCTTCAGGTACTCTATTCTTCCAATCCATACTGTCCCCATGCTTTCTTTTCTATCCTCATTTTAACCCATTTACGGCCAAAGGTGCGAAAACGCACCATTTTTTAATTAGTTCGTGAAAAAAATATTTACACCGTTATTTAATAGTTTTTCCATGGTAAATTAGCCTTTAGATGGTAAACTTATTTTAAAAACCATTTTCTTTAATAAATTTGACGTAATTATTTAGTTATAATTTTTCAAGTTTACTAAATTTCTAGCTCATCGAGGGCTATCTACTTAATATTTTTTTACGAGTGCACTAAGAATATTTATGATTCCTAATACTAGTATTATAAGTGTACTAATAATGCTTAATTACTCAGATTTTTTAAAACCAAATAATATATCTAGAGATGTACAATTTTGACACTTGTATATAATGGTGCGTTTTCGCACCTTTGGCGTTTGGGGGTATGGCGGATTAGGACTGAGGCACCGTACCGAGAGACAAATGTAGCAAACCTTGGTCACTAATATTGTACGCCGCCCTGTAATTATTCGGTGAATCAATTTGATCCCTGTTGGGTTGTAAATATCATAAAATGTACTTTCGTATCTTATTGGTCTCACAGCTGTCGTCTTCTAAAATGTGGCTTCTTTTAGCCATTGTGTACTAATGAGCAGCTCGATTCCCCGCCACGAGACCTATCGGTTTTCAACTGTGTGTAATGTACTGTTTCTCAAACAGCGCTGGTCATTCAAAAACGGATCACTGCTATGCATAGTTCAATGGATCTTACCTTCAAACACTAGAAGAAAGCTTCAAGAAGTTAGTCTCGTTGGTCTATTCGCATTCGTTGGGAATGACGGGTGTAAATGGGTGATTCTACATCTTTAATATCAACGTTTCAGGCGACGTAGGAGTGAAAAAAATTATCTTTTTCATTTCAGCAAATTTTCCGAGTCTACTGTAGGTGGATAATAAAAGAAGGTGTATGTCCACCCAATATATCTTGACAACTTTAGAGGAAACCCTGGATTCTGTGAATGACGCCACGGATGTTGTCTAAATACCGCCAGATGTTAAGAACTTGACTGATGAAGAAGACGTCGATGATAACATTTGAACTGCGAAGCCGATTAACAATGACATCGTGGTAAAATTGCAAACGCATCGAGGCGATGGCATAGTGGAGCACCGGCTGAGTGCGCAAGAAGAAGAAGGAAAGCCATCAGAGTACCAAAAAAGATATCCAGTCGTCTGATAAAAGGCACTAATTTTCCAAAATGGAAAAAGGATATTGATGCTAAGTTTTTGTGCCGTCCAATATCAAAAGAGAAGGAATATGACGAAAAAATAAGACGTGAATTTGGAGGTATGTCTCCATCTGACATTTTCCTCCGATTTCTTGTTGACGAGGTTTGGGAGGGAATGGTGTATTTTTCAAAAAAAGTAATATATGTTACTTATAGCAGTAGGCATCAGTTACAATTAGTATTGTAGACTTGAGAATTGTCTTGAGATTTTGATTCTCTCTAGGTATCATGTGCACCTGCAGCAGGACTTGTCTAAAGATATTTTAAAGATAAATGGGTTGAATTATGTAGTTCGTCAAACTATGAGTAGAAAGAGATAAAGGAAAATATCCACCTTTTCTCTCGACAAAACGGACAAATGTGCAAAGCTGAGACCAATATTTACTATGCTGAATGCTAATTTTTTGCACTTTGGAATTTTTTCTCATAACCCTCCTATGGATGAGCAAATGGTTCCGTATTTTGGACGCCACTCAGCGAAAATGCTGATACAAAATAAACCGGTTTGATTAGGGTTCAAATTATGGTGCCTTTGCTCTTTACCTCATACAATTTGTCTTCGTATGCAGGGGCTAAATCAATCAAACTCTAATGGAGTGAAGGTAGGATTAGGAGCTATCGTTGTTTCACATCTCTCGAAAATAATTCCCGATATTACTCAGCATCGGTTATTTATTGAAAACTTCTCTTATACATGTTCCTTGTTCCAAACACTGAAGGAAAGGCGATCCTTTGCAACTTGAACCACTCGAGTAACTGGAAAGTGCCCGCTTGAAGACTCTAAAGCTTTTGGAAAAAACCTCTGAAAATTGATCATGCTTTTGACGAGGAATCTGAATTGTTCGCGGTCAAATGGCATGAAACCTCTGTTGCAATTGTGGCCTGCAACAAATAGCCAATTTACCATTTGAAAGAAAAGGCATCACTATTCCCCAGCTTCTGCCATTCCAATAATCCCACTGGTGGATTATACATCACGATAATGCAAACGCGAATTATAGAATCAAAATCAGAGGGAAAAAGTGGCGGTGGACATTGTTTACCAATTTACTGGAAAGTGTGTTAACTAATTCATAGAAATTCTATAGGAGGGCCAATTGGCTCAAAATGTCTCCAATTGATTTCTCAAAGGTCATATGACGCGCTAACGTCAATCAAAGGCGACCGATTCAGTTATGGCAATCACTAAGAAATACATGCAGAAGGACCATCAAATCCGAAAAAAGACAAACCTTCTCGTAATTCCTTACTAGCTGACACTAAAGAAGTTAATGCAGGTCAAATTATCGAGAAAAAGGTAACAAGGAAAGGTGTAGGTAATGTAATAGGCACATAATTTTTTAGAGCCTCAAATTTTTCAAAATTTCTTTTCTAGTATCTATTAAGACTAAATATGATGATAAATTCAAATATTTCTACCGAATATTAGCCTTGGCCGTTAATGGGTTAAACACTTTCCTATATGATACCATTTTCCACCATCTCATTACAATTTTTTTAAATTTCATTCATCATCATTATTGGTCAACAATCCTAAGATTTGTTTGACGTGGCTCTCTATTCAATTCTCTTATCAGCCAATCTTTTCACGCCTACGTATGTCTTCTCTTTCACATCCTTCTTTACCTGTTCCATATATTTTGTTCGACGTCTTCCTTTTCCGAACTTGCCATTCATTTTTCCCTCGACGATTGTCTTCATCAGGCCATCATGTCTCAAGATGTGGCCTATAAGTTTGTTCCGTCTTCTTATTAAGGTTTACACGAGGCTCCTCTTCCCTTTTATTCTTCTTAGGACTACCTCATTACTAATTCGGTCGATCCGTTTGTTCCTCATTATTCTTCTATTGCAATACATTTCGAAGGCTTCTATCCTTGCTTTCTCCGCTGCTGTCATTGTAGTACTTCGATGTGGAAATAAGGGGAAACCACCATATAATCATTCCGAAGAGTCGCTGCTACTCCACTCACACGGTTCATTCCTATAGGGTCCAATGTAATTTTCTTGGGGATAAATACTGTCAATTACCGAAAGATCATTTTTTCCTCTGTCCAACATGGGTTTCCTTTTTTATTTCTCATCTATTGTGTATAGCCTATATTTTGATATGCTAAATTTATTTATAAATGACTGATTCAAATAATAATTAGTGATGGTGAAATTCATCCAGATTTTTTTCTATCACATTATTACGTCATTTTGATGGTTTATTTTTTCACCTCACCTACCAACCATTACTGTTTAAGGTAATTATTGCATAGCTGTTGGACAACTGCAGTAGTTGTAAATTGCAACTTTATCAGTCATGGAAATAATTCAGATCTTTTTAACCCTTTTATTTTTACTCTTCTAGTTTTGAATCCTCGTGCTTTAATCCGTGGATGATTTATAACCGTTGAAAACGTGGTAACCACTGCAAAGTCATTGAGGGTAAAAAAAATACCTAGCTTTTATGCAGGCATTTCCACAGCAAAGAGTTTTATTTCCACAACAGTGAATTAAACATTGAAATTTCCCCTCCCTGGATATCATCAATTAGAGTTGACTTGGCTTAATTGAATAGAAAATTGGTTCTTCGTCAAACGCAAACTTTCCATTGATATGCAAATTAGTTCACCGAGTGTATCGCCACACTTCATCACATTTGATGTGCAGATATATAAATGAAACCCAGGTGCTCGTTAAATTTTATTGGAAACCTCTCACCTTTAAAGAGTGACTGAATTACAAGCAAAGAGTAGAGTTGCATTTGCTACGTCGTTTGTTATAGAAATATCAACCCTGAAAGTTAAAAATAAGTTCGCAATTTCATGTGATTGAATGTATTGGATTTTCTGAAGCAAGAATAGGTACTTTTTCCGCGTTCATATTCGTATAGCTGTTAACTAATGGCGTTGCAGGTTTACATGGTTTAAGTGTTCTAATAACTTGATTATAAGCGTATCTTTCAATGAGGTCAATTCAGGAAATTTACTTCCAATATGGAGGGGTTTCACAAAGTAAAGCCTGAAGTTATTAGTTATAAAGGTCAATTCATTTGAGCTTTTCGTTACTGTGACTTCTTTGGCTTTGCGTTTGGTATGTGCTCAATTCTTCGTTCTATTTTGGAGTTGTAAACATTTCTGGTTATCTTTGCCGCTTAACCCTTAGACTACCATTTTTTTCTCCTTAACTTCCAACCTTTTTATTGGTTCCTATCTCTTTATAAGTGTTTCAAGAGGCTATAGGATAATTTTCATGCACGTCAGGTTACGGATTTTCAGCAGGGGGGGTGAGGGACATATATGTCCCACTGGTACTAATGGGTGGGACACATATGTCCCATTGGTACTTACGGATGGGATACAAATGTCCCATTGGTACCTACGGTTGGGACATTCATGTCCCATTGGTATACAAAGTAATTCAACAATTCATACCAATACAAGGGAATACATACGTTTTGAGAAAAAAATTATTTTGAAATCGGCATACGTGTAGGTACCCAAAAAGAAGCAAAATACACAAGAATAGAGACTAAGATTGAATGTGTCATGAGGGTGATAATTGAAAAAAGTAGATAATACAGAGTGGAATAAACAATTTTATTATTACAAACAAACTATACATCAATTTGACAAAAAATATGATGAAACAGACATAAACTTTTTGAACCCTAGGTGTGATACGGCGTAAAACAATTTTCACATAATGGTACATTACACATACAGCATATAGTTTTGGTTCTTTTTTCCATTTTGTTCTGCGCGCACCTCGAATAGCGTCTCCTGGTGTTACCCTCAATAGGCAGATGGTCACCCACATTTATCATGAGCTTAGCTGCTTTCGATGGTCTGCCTCTGCATCTTTTGCGTTTTACATGGCTTTTTTCTTTCCCAGTTGCCATCAAATTTTCGGCCAGTGGAACAACGACCTGTAGCAGTTTTACATTTTTCTTTGTTATTTCCTTGTGTAAAATCCATGCATTCACCACTGCTAGCATTAGTAGTTTGTAAAATACCTTTTTCCACCACTTCTTTGACCACCTGTCGAAGTCATACACGCTAACCTTCTGGTCGGAGAGATCTACTCCTCCCATGTATCTATTGTAGAAGCAAATAGCGGCTGGACAGTCTACCACCAACTTTGTACCATCTTTTTGTTTGCGATTAGCAGTTTGCACTGTAGTATCGTGGAGGTTGCTAAGAACAGTTACTTCTTTGCTGTCCTGCCACCTTGTTGCTATTGTCCCATGCTGATTCACAACAAACTCATACTCTCCCCTTTTCAATTTTCCTTGGAACTTCGGCATGTGTTTTCTTGAACTGATAGCGGTACCCACTGATGGAAATTTCATGGTATTTATCAATTGTACACTTGTGAAAAATCTGTCAAAAATTATTGTCACATCTGGTTTTCTTATCATCTTACATAGAGATAGAACAACTCTCTCCGAGAGTGGTCAATGCAGAATAGTTTTCACCGGATTCTTTCCCAGAGTAAATATTCAAATCATATGCGTACCCAGTTACTGCATCGCAGCGCTCCCAAATTTTTATCCCTCTTTTTATTGGTTTCATGGGAAGGTATTGCTTGAGAGAGGATCTGCCTTGGAGCTTTGTCATGGACTCATCAATGCTCTGGAACGGACTTTCTTCCCTTGCCTTAGGAAATGTATGTTTGAGGCAAGAAACTACCTCGTCAATATAATATGTTTTTGAAGAACCCATAGGTTGTTCGGGATCATTGAAATACAGCTTTGATACTAACAATTGGAATCTATTTCATGCCATTGATTTTTTGATGGCCTCATTTCCCATAGAAACGTTGTGGGACCAATAATCTAAAATATTTGGTACTTTATTGTAGCTCATTACGAGCATAGAACCAAGGAGCAACATAATTTCCCCAGGATCAGTGTCGTGGATAATATTATGTTTTCCCTTTTTCCGCAATATATCCAAACGCTTATTCGTACATTGACTGATGAATATAAATAAGCTGTGAGGAAATAATCGGAGAAAATAGTCCATTTCATCTAATGGCTCACTAACCGAAATCAATGGCATTGTAGGTCGATCAGGTATGCAAAAATGTCTCGGAAGGAATTGGATCTTTGGAGTAGTCCACAAAATCTCACTCGGAATGTCACTTGTAGATAAGAGGGTAGAATTATTGCTTTCCTCTGTACTTACATTGTCTTGGATGTCGTCGGACTTTTCATTACTATCTTCCAGAGAGCTCTCATCAGTCACTATTTTCAAAATCAACCCTGTATTCTTCGTCCGATGTATCATCAGATGATGCGTCTTCGTTTGATGATTCGCCCACCGACATTTCGTTGTCAGATTCATCCAATATCTGGAGTAATTCTTCTTCATTGCATTTTCTCTTGTGGCTCATTTCTTGGGACTAAAATGAAAATGAATATGTAAAGGCTGTTATGGAAGCAATTATGTACAAGGACACCAAATTACATTTGACGTCTTTACTCACCTGGTATCAATCTACTCCAGAGGTTACACAGATGTAGTTGTAAATCACTGTAATCCTAAAATAGCTTCAAAGGACTGAAAGAAAGAGCCTCATCTAGAAGTGCTCGTCGCAGTGCTCAATATCACAGGGACATAAGCACTAGTCTGGTACTTATTAATGTACAGAACCTAAATATTTACCATATGGCAAAATTTTATGACGTCATGGTACTAACGGTAAATCAGAGAACTTATATCAAAACGTCGGCACTCACAAATGCAGATGTGAAAAAGATAAATCATTGCGCAAAATGAGGAGTGGTAATATTGTGCAAAAAACAAGGATCCTATAACATGGATATTGACTTATTATTTTAGAATTACTAGCCAAGTCCAAATTTCCTCTGCTATAAAACCGGAGGTGACAATGTAAACCTTATTGACCTTATTGACTTGTCAAAGCACTGTCCTCTGTTGGCAAAATAAGAACTAAAAGTCGATTAGTCCCTCTTATACCGATGGGACAATATCGTAGGTGTTTATAATAGGCCTACATCCCAAAGGTTGTTTTGCAAATCTACCTGGGAAATATGTGTCCCGTTGGTAGTCTAAGGGCTAATGATTTTCTTTATTTGCCACAAGGTGAATATGATTCGGGATGAAAGAGTACTAGCAGTGTGTGTCTGGACTTCAAGAATGGATAAGTGGTAACGAGAAGGTACTTAAAGTCTTTGGTGGGTTCAACCCTGTATTAGATGCTGTAAGAGAAGGGTTTAAAAGGCTTTTGGTAGTTATTAGGCTGTGACGAGGGACCGAAAAGCGGTGTTAACTGGTAGGTTTGGAAAGGAGTAAAAAAGGAGAAAGTGGGGTTTTTGATACTGTAAGGGTGCGAAAGATTTATTTCGGCAAGCAAAGGCAGTGTTTGTGTAAGTGGTCTCAGGTGCTTTTGAAGTTGAAGGTTGGGGATGTGTTTGGGATGAGGGAGGGAGTTTGGTGGTAGCAAGTGTGTATGAGTGGCCAAGGATCAAGTGGGGAAGGGTGAGAAGTGTTTTGGGGATGCGGTTGGATCGGAGGGGCTTGCCGCTCCGCGAGTGCTCCTTGGCAAGGGGCGTATGCAGTAGCGAACGGACATGGTGGTAGAGAGGGAAGACTCTAATATGCCACCCTATCCGAACGATAGATTTCATCCGAGAATTATCACAGGGGTAACCTCCCTCTGTCTTATTATGTCGGAGACAAATTTTAAAATGCCACAAAAACAACTAAGGAATAGGAAGAATGCGCATATTCTTTCTTAAAGTGCATTGCAAAGAAGAATGAAATTAGTGTTGAAACGTGACCATTGGGAGTAAATGCCTTGAAATAATAGCTTTTATATGAATATGTCAAAATATAATGATAGCTATTCCAATTGTGAAACTTCATGAAGATTAAATAATATAAATCGTTAAGTAAATACGTTTCAAATCCAATTATATGAATGATAGTTATTATCATGGTAACTTCTTGGGTGATTAAGGTAATTTCGAAGTTATTATTCATTACATTATGCCTTAATAAGGCCATTTTTTAAAATTTCAACGAATTAGCATGCATTTTTCAGTTACAGTTTACATATTTACAACTTGAAGAAGTTTATATCCCTTTAAAAATTAATTTGTTCAGATATTTTATACTTTCGAAACTCAAGGTTTCTCGTGAAAACTCATCAATCTTGATAACTGTTCCTCCTTGTTGAATAGCCAAGATCAGTGTGAAAGGCAATTGAACGGGATGTTTTGTAAGACATAGGTTATTCCACTGAATAGTCGAAAATAGAAACCTGGTAATGTGTTTGATCCTTCATGTATTTGGCAGCTTGATATTAAGGAGATATTTTTCCCTGTAAATTTAATCTACGCTCGGAATGATCAGACATTTTATGGTATCATCCAACGACGAACTGTCATTTAACTCACTCCAAATGCATTTCATATAATTCTCTTCGATCTCCTGCCGTCCGTAAGCATAATTATCGCTTCTCAAAAACCCTCTCAACTCATTAATTATTCTGGATTCTATCAAGTCACCATGAAGTTCTACATTTCATTTACCATATTGCCTTCTATTTCAGTCTCTCTTGCTTCTTTCCCACTATCCCTCCCCTTTCAAGTGTCGTCGCTTCGTTGCCAAGGCGAGTCTATTTCCCTCGTCCTTTACCAGAACTTCCTTTCTCGTCTCCCCCCTACAGTTCAGCCACACTGACATGTGTCCCTTGTATGCGCCCCTTTACTGCTTTGAGTGGGAAAACGTGTCGAAAAGATTCACTTGCACGAAGTAATCTCCATCCCTTCTCTCTCCCGGCTTATCAGATGCCACCAAATATGGGCCAATATCAACGAAAACCTTCGCTCTCGTGGAGGCTAGAAGTAAACCATAACTCATCTGGTCTTCTTAGCACTCTCCTCCTTTACCCCGTTCCATAGCAACTCGTTTCCCTGTCTTACTTTTGTTTTTATTTTCTGTTTTGTCCTTTATTTTTGTCTCCAATACCTTTTTATGCATCTATTCTTTTTATTTTTGTTCATTTTTACCTAATTACGGCAAGCGTTCACTCTCTCAGCCGTGCGTTACAGACGCAGCTATATTGCGCGTAATTAAATGAATGGAAACTTCATCTCAAACCTGAAGGTTGTTGAGGGTTTAATGAGGATTATAAGTTTACATAAAAATGAAATGAGTTTGAAAGAAAAAGGTCGCACGGTGTGGAAGTGCACTTTAGGCTCCCACTGCAAGTATCGCGCCAAAATTGAGCAGCTAAGAAATTGAACGACCAAGTGGCACTAACGATGCCATGTTTAACGCTCAACAGTTGTATGTCAGACACTGGCGCCGACTCCGCCACTGTCTGACAAACAAACAAATATTCGTATATCCTTTGCATTGGAATTTAACGCGTATTCATCTTAGAAATGGCAACAGCAAACGTAGCACATAATGACGCCTGAGCAAGTTATTCTCTTATGGCAATATTATCTTAAATTATCGCCAAGTATTGACTTGTCTAGTTGTCTAGGTAACCAAAATATATCAATTAACTCAAGGCGATATGACTGGAAAGTAGTTAAGCGAGAAGATTCTTCAAATTTGTGAATGGCTCATTTGCAGTAACTTGTTGAGACCACTATCAGAAGTAATTTTTTATGAAAGAAATGGCGTGCATGGTAGATTAAGCTTACTCTACCATAGTTCACAGTCGTTCTTTTCATGATCAAATTCGAAAAAAATGAAATGCGTGGAAAAACACTGTTTACTTTGATATTTTGCACTTCAAGTTTGACGGAAAAATATACTTCGAGTCGAAATAGTTTACTGAATATCAGTACGTGCCAATGTTTTATTTGGCGCATAGATTAAGTTAATACACGTCTACAGATTTCAATTTTAAGCCAAAAGAGCTGAGTTAAGAGAAATTATTTTTGTAAAGCTTGATCAATTCTATTAACGTTTCTTTTGCAAGTTAAAATTCCTTAGTATTAAAAATAATGTCATCCAAATTTCTTTCTTTCAAGTGCTTTAAAACTATGACGAGCATTATCAATATTTCTCCGAGAGCTTAGCTTTAGAGTATTGGAGAGAACCCCCAACACTTTTCAACAAATTCAATAAACGATTGGATACGGACACCTTTCGGTATTATAAATGGTAGAGGGCTAAAATATGCGTTGATACTATCTTTTTATTCGTTATTAATGGTCTTTCGATTTTGGAACTCGGCCATAAAATTTATGGTGAGGTAATCGGATCTAATTAATCCCCGCTTTTGTCGCCGTGCGAGGTAGGAAGGGATTTTGCGTCGCACCTACGGGTTGCAATTCACCATTCAATCACGCTCTAAATCTTTCTCTTGGCGTCCTCGCTAACAATGACTGGGCTATCCTGCACCGCTATCCGTGTGGCGCGTTCGTTAATCCACCGAAGCTTTTGGCGGATGGCAATCATGGTGAGGACCCAAATTGGGACGCATTGTTTGCCTTAAGAGCGGTCGAAGTCAACTCCGTTCGCCAACGTGGAATCCGTAACGTCTCTGTCAGACCGTAGATTGAAAAATAGACTAAACCTTTTAGTTAATTTCAAGAGCAGTCTTTTCTAACGAAGTTAGCCATATCTTACGGACGCCAACATACTACAGAAGATCAGATCATATAAATAAAATAAGAGAGATAGACTGTAGAACAGACAGATTCAGAATTTATTTTTATCCACGATCAATAAGATATTATAACGGCAGCTTAAGATGTAACGAATAAATTAGATGGTTTGAAGTGTAGCCTACTAACCTCTGTAAAAATTAATGCATGTTTCTTAATTTTATCAATATTTCTAACAGCATATGGTAGTATAATTTGTTAGTATGCGTGACGTTTTTTGGACTGTTTGGTGTGCATGTGGGAGTCCTATTGCATGCCGGTGATTGATCACCCCCTGCCAAACACCCTAGAGGTGGCTTGCAGGGTATTATGTAGATGTCCCCTATTCTAATACTTTACTGGCAGATTATTTAGGCCGCTTTGTTCTAAGACGGCCTCTGATGCATCTTTAAAACTTAGAGACGGCGCTGTTCGATGTAATAAGATGTTTTAATTATAGCCTTTTTATAAACCTAAATTTCTTATTAATTCAAATCCTGAGCATTAACAAATACATTAAAAATGGAATGGAAAAGGTCGAGTTTGGTGGCCGCTTTCCATGCTATTTTTCGCCCCGCTATTAATTCATTGCATAATTTGTCATGGAGAAAATTGACCCTGTTGTACTGACGAATTTACAAGCAGTAGCGTTAGCCGGTTACAAAAATGTTTGTGTGGAAAAAATGGAAACAGGCACGTCATATAAGTGCTTTATTTTCGTAATAACGTGTACATTTATTAAACAATTGAAGGTATATCGGTCGTTCTCTTGACTTCATATCATTATTACTTTTAACATAGTCAAATGATACTATCATGAATTTCATTTATTCGTTCACAGTTTCATAGTATGTTGTTTACTCCATGGGTCGAAACAATTGTAGATGAAATTCAGAGAAAGAAAGCGAAAGACATTTTATAAATCATCATCTTTCAGCTTTCGTTGATTGTACACAACCTTGTATTAATTACATCATTAGGCAGAAAAAACGCCAGTAATTCGTTTTTTTTATCCTTTACACATTTTTTTCTAATATTTTTTTTTAGCTTATCGCCGTAGCAGGTTTTTTTTATCTTGATAGTGCTGCTATAAAAAATGTCAACCTGGTGTCGGTTTCGGAGTATCAGGTTGCGTTAGCTGCTGTCGCTGAGGGTACAAAACCTTCCCGCGACAAAAAACTTTACTGCATAGACATTAAGAATTTGATAGGCAGACAGCTTAGATATCGTGAATGAGGACTTAGAGCCAGAAAACTCCCCTGTGGGAGCAAAGGCACAGTATCACTATATTCCGTCGCTATAGTTTTTACTGACAGATAAAAATTGCTGTTTACGCACTGGTGAAACAGATTTACTGCCTAATTGGTGTTGGTAAATACGTAAACTTAAATAAACGGCCAGGCGTAGTAAATGGACGCGATGCCTTTCGAATAAAAACTCCATGCCTAGAGATTTAAAATGGGCATGTAATTCGTGTTTGATGCCGCCCACGGAGGTTTTAGGCATTGTCTCTTTTCTGCGGTTCCGTTGTTAAGGTTCAGATGTGGGTGGTATGGCGCGTAGTGAGCTTGGAAAAGAGATTTTTGGGCGTGTGAGGTTGTGTTTTTGAGCGAGGAAGTATTGATGTGGCTGAGGAAAGGCAGGTGAAAAGGCAGGCAGGTGATCCCCGCTCTTTTCAATGCAGGTCCACAGAGGGATAGGCGCGTTTATAATTTTAAAATGTAAAAAAAGGCGGGGTCTTATGCACAAATTTAATTGGAGTGTTCATGTACAAATTGAGGTCAGAGGACCTTTTTAAACACTACATTGGAAGTAATTACGCAATCCTCTGTTAATACTTGTTTAGCGTTTTTCTTAATATCTACAAAAATATTAAGGAAAGCGCTATATTTACAACAATATTAAGGCCAGAGAAAGAGAGACAGAAAATGGTTCTCAATAGACTGAGTACGTGTTTTGTCCAAGACCTTTCTGTGTTAACTTGAAATAATATGTTGAAAGCGCATTATATTGCAAAAAATATAATAATATGTATCTGAAACTAAATTGGTATCAATTAAATATCCTGAAATAAAGGTTTGCTCTGCACCATGGAGCAAGTGCGTGACGTCAAGATGGCGGATCGCCTCACCCCCTAAGAGAAATATCAAGGGCCATTTTTTAAAACCAATTTTAGGAAACAATAGCAAAATTTAGGAAGTGAGATATGCCGTCGCATGTTCTCTGATAAATTCTGTGCATTTTGGTACCTCATTTGTAAGGTGTGGTTGCGTATAAGTTGAGAAAAAGGTATCTATACAGTAGAAATATATAAGGAGATTTTTGTCAGAATGTTCTCTTCAAGCTTTCAAATTTCGGCTGAAAGGAATAATGTATAGGTACTTATCAGTTTTAGGAAACGGCATTTTTCTAAAGCGACACTTTAAACGCCATACCTTTGTCATTCATTGTTTAACCATTGTCTTCTGCCAATTGGTTGGAGCTTGCGTTGAAATTTTTACTTATTTGATTATGTTATTATTCTCTAAGTTAAACCATTTCTTCAATTTTAATTTTAATCTTCCCTCATTTCTTTAACTGACCTGGCTATTGAGTGCCGGTCGTTTCCAATCCGCAATTTAAATCGCTTCACTTCTTCACCCTGATATTTTGTTTATGATTTAATCACCTCACATTATATCCCATGCGCACTGAACCTCTCTCACTACGAGAAACAAAGTTTTCGAGCTGTTTGTTTGCAATATCCTTTTGTCATAGCGTAATGTAACAATAAAGGATCTGATTACAGGATTCTGCAAATTGAAACTATGTGGTGCGTTTACGCTTAAAGTAATTTTTTCAGCTATTATTTTACTAATGCACAGGTCCGTGGAGCGTGACACATTTCACCGCAACTGTGGTTCGCCTTTACTCTCGCTTTTGTTATGTCCTGTCGAATGTCCCGCTTCAATATGGTCGTTTCCAGTTTCGTTTAAATTAAGGTGGATGAGATGGGACGCCATTGAGGGAATTTCAGCTACCCACTGCATTCCACAAACTTCCAAACGTTACCGTCAGAGTGCCCGCTGCCCCTTAAAACTGCCCGTATCGCACGGTGGCAACCATCGGTATAAGAGCCACCCGCAAATAGATTCGTGAATTAATGCGCATATTTAGGGCTGTTATCGTTTTCCGGGAATTATTTGACTGTGTTATTGGAGTGTGACTACAGTCTTGGCAGTCTTGTGGAGAGAATATTACCTCGGCACATTCAAAGTGCTAACTTTCTTGGAATAACATCTAATGTGTCTACGTCGGTGGAGTGGCACCACAGAATCTGACGTAATCATCGTTGATGAGTTGCATTAATGCTAACAGTCGATTTATTTATAAACTATTTGAACATTGTTTTTTAATTACTTATACAGATATATGGAGCTGTAACAGGGTATTGAAATTTCATAGTGATTGTTATTTATATTCCCAAATTTAAAAATATTAAACCCATTGCCCGTATCTTTACGGCGACCTCCACGCCCATAGTTTGTCACGACCCTCCGCTGCTGCTTTCCCAACGCTTTGATAGTTTCGTGGTCCCATGAGGTACCTCTAGTTACATTTACATTAATTTGTCAACGATTCGGTCATTTAACCAAAGATATTGTTCTGGAAAATCCTTTGTCGGAGGACTTCGTAACATGGATTCTTCTTCTATGTCTATATCTGAAATGTTTCATTCTGGTTGCTTGCGATCACCTTGGCTACTAGGCTACCTTTCCAGAGTACTAATCCTGAATTTGAACAATCCTGAACCCAAATCAACGGGGTTCCAGTTGCCCAAGGTAAGTGATTTGACTTAATGTGTGCCATTCACTTACGTCTAGCTGGGTATGGGCGAGTTATCAAATCCAGTCTTGAACACCTGAGTGCTTTTATTGAGTGGTTAGTTCTCATTCCTCTAAAAGTAATCATTTTGAAATATATCGGTGATAAGATGAGAAATTAAAGCGCTGGCATTTTCCCATTAATTGCAATTCAAGTAAAATATTTTCTCTGTCGCTTAATATTGCGCGACCTGATGACCCTCGACGCATATCAGATTTAAGCGTTTTCGCAGAAACTTTTATTCCCACCGTAACTACTTCCATTCCGATTGCCTGTACCTACCTCCCAGGTTCGTTACGAATCCGCTGATGTCATCGCGGTGCGGCGATCGTTTTATGGCCCCACGTGCTTAAACGGACTCCTTTCCTCTCATTTAACCGTACTGGTGGACGTGCCGCATTATGACTGCCGCAGAACGCCATTTCTACGCAACCTTTCGGGAATAGTAAATAAGATTATTCTAAGCATGGGCTAGGTTATCTAAAATCGGTGCAACCCTCATTATCGGTATAGATATATTTGTTAACAAAAACATTCAATCAAAATCGTGAAAGATATGGGATTAAAATATCACGGCAAGACGTATTTTATAGACTATGCGCCTAACGTAAAAATGGTCAAACCTTTCCAAATTAATGAGCACTATTACACTAGTCCCAAAATCACAATGGAGGAACCATCTGATTTTACCTGTGGTGGCCTGAGTATTTCAGTGACAACTTATTTCCATTATTTCCTTCACTTTGTAGCACAAAGTGGAGGAAATAATTAGCATTGGATTTGATTCCTCTTAAGAGGCAATCGTAGTGCCAAATTTATCCTAGTAGATCTTGTAAATTACGGTAAAAATTAAAGAAATGGAGTCAAAGCACTTGGAAATTCTCGTATTATGGTAACAACAGAAATTTTAATAATATGTACCATTTATTTTCGTCTTATTGAAAATATGAACCAATCGCAAAGGGATTGAGTTGAAGGGTAGAGTGTGGGCAATGAGTAATTAATCACCTCAAACTCTTTTGATCGGTTATTGGCAAACTTGGGCTATAACAGAGCTGGTGGCATAACTAATTTGAGAACACATAAACTATAATTTAGGTGCTGAACTAAAATTTGTCGAAAATTTCGATCATGTTTCACATGAAAATAAAGAGGCGGAAAATACGAGAATTTGCCCATATCATTTATGGATAATGATCAAAACTTCACAACGTGTTGTCACAACGGTTTGGGAAAATTCCGTTTAACCATGCACGTTTTCCTTTCCATTTCCCTTTATTTATTTCACTATACCTACATTATCCCTACTCAACGCTTTTAATGGATCTCAGGAAAGTTAGTATTGGAGTTGGAATCATTTCCAGCGACACCGTATTTTTATTCTCGTCAAATGTGAGCATACGGTATGAAGATGAATTTTGGCCTTTTACAGAGGCAGGGCGTGGTAATTAAACATGCATTCGCTAATCGCTGCATTTCGAATTTCCCTTTCACTGCTACATTTTACGTGGGAAATTCGCGCATGTGATTCTATGTGCGAATGCAGGCGAAGTGAAAGCTAAAAGGACTACCATTTGCGATCGCCTATCGAAACTTCCATTGATTGAGATTTGACTTCAAGTTTTTGAGTAAAACTGAATACAAGTCAAATAAATTCGTCCGAGTGTATATCATTTGCTGCATTTGAAACGATTCATTGATGAATGATGCGCCAATGGCCTATTGCCCTCTGGCTAGGGATATTGCAGGCTTACATTTGTTTTCGCCTCTAGAGACATAGATGTAAAATATTGTTTTTCATCTCCGACTCCGACTAACGTCTTCTTGGCCTGACTCGTAGATTCTTTTCTTCTTGTCTTGAAAATAATTTCCTCCATTTCTACCTCCCAGGCAGGTATATGTACACGCCTTTCGGGAAACACTTCGTTCCTTCACGTCGGATAAATCTAAAAATGAAAACAGAATGAGGTTTAAAAAATTGAGAATAGTAAAATATTCCCCTTCCCTATCTCTATGTACTTACGCTCCTTTCACCTTCATCCCCATGTGCTTTTTCTTCGTTTCTCTTTTCCTCGCTTCTTCTGTATCCCTCCGTCCTCACGACGTTATCGGCTCTATATAGGTTCTCACTTCGTCTCACCAGACCCCGCCTAACACACCTAGTTACCTACCTTACATTTTTCCTTCCTCTTGTTCCTTATCCATTTCCTTGGCTCCTCATCTTCTGCCCTTACGTCCGCCCTTAAGCCTCTAATCCACCTCATGCCCTACTTCCTCCGAAGGGGTCGAACTCGTAACATTCCTCATGTCAACCTACGGAGAGATACGCGGTAGCCGTAGTTATGGGTTTGAGCGGCAGGAGAAAAGTGTGGATGGGAGTTGTAATATGCGGTACGAGAGCGTATTTCGACGAACAAAGGCTGCCATGGGATCGAAGGGTGTGTGTGTGTAGGGAATGCGGAATTGAAAATTTGGCTCAATAAAATGTATTTTATATCGAAGTAATGGAGGAATTTGTGATCATTGAAGGTGTAATACCATGCTTGATAGTAATGCTTAATTCCAACGCAATATTTTTCTTAAATAATGGAGCATTCTATTAGCAAACTGATCATATGCTGAGCAACCATCACTTTTTATGTACAATAAAATCCATGCCTATATTGAGCGCTATTAGCATTAATGAGCTACGTCGCGTCGCAAGAATTTATCCAAATTCATCCAGAATTGCTGCAGTGTGGAAGTGCAGTTTGATTTTATTCTTTATTAATTCTCAGTGCATAGAAATGGGTCATATTTTAACGTTTTATCGTTGTAAATTTTCATTGTCATTGAATGTATCAAATTTAAATTCACGGCGAAAAAAATTAACGGCACTACTTTTATTCGTTGTTGCTGGGTACGTATGATACTCTTGTAATTATGGCTATGTGACGGTCGTTGAAGAAGGAAGTGGTCATTGCAGGTGACATAATTTTAGGAGAAGTTAGGTGCAATCGTCAAGTCAATACTATATCTTCTATTTTCGGTTAAGATTTATCCACCGCTGCTACCGCATCTATTGCCCTTGCCCGGAAATTTTATTTCAAGAGCAAGGTGTGCTCTGCCACATTGGCTAAGCGTCTTAACAGCACCACAGATTTTATCCAGAGAGTTTTGGTGGTGTAATTCACATGGGTTTATTGTAATAGTGCTTTCAGGTTTCCGTAATTCTTAGAGAATCAAATAAAAATATCGCGATTGAAATACCTACTCACTTGAATTGGTTACTACCATCAAAATAGGAATTGATGAAATTTTATTTGCTAATTGTATGGATTCTTAGCTTTGAATCCAAAAATATTACGATGTACGGTTTTTCCGGAAGCTTTTTTTCCTCTTTCCTAATAAATTTAATGTCTCAAGAGCATTTTATTTTTTGGTTTGAGATCTATACGATTGAAGTGACTCGTAAAATTACTTAAGGAACAGGTAAAGGGCTTTAAAACAAAGAAAATAAATATTTATATTTTAAATGAAAATAATTAAGTTGTAGTATTGCATACGGTCTTGTCTTTTTTCATTTTTTGATCGCTTGGGATTTTTTTTTAGTTTTTCCGCAAGATTTTGTTTACTTGAGCAATGATGGTCGCTAGAGGGAGAGGAATGCTCTCTAACCTTGGAGGTGGCTGTCTTGGTATTATTGTTCCACTTCGGGGGATACAGCCGTGAATTTCCAGTCTTAAATCAGGAACGTTTTCATCGTTTGCCCTTACCGAGGGACAGTTTCACCCGAAGGCCTACCGCAACAATGCTCCTTGACCGATCTAATAGAAACTTGTTTTCGCGAAGCGTTCCGGCATTCCGGTTTTCCAACTGGCATCCACGAGCCCCGTATCCTCTCCTCCTCAGCTTTCATTCTTTTCCCCACAGAAAAGGGGCTGAGAAATCCTTATCACACCACTTCCACCCCAGACTGGTCAAGCATCTCGTGTCCCTTTAACTTCCCCTTCTCCTTTCTGGAGAATCCCTCCTCCTTCTCAAACCACGCGCATTATCTCCAACGGTTTGCTTCCTGAAAGTTTCTCTTCTCGAGAACCCTCATCCTCTCCACACTCCAAACTCTAACTATATCTTATATATATATCGTAACCTTCGCTAAAGTGTTAACGTATCATCTACCCCATCTCCCGCCGTTTTAGACCATAATTCACTGTCGCTTAGCGTGTATATTTTCAAGAAATTGGTGCATATATTTATATAGATTGTTTTTTCTCTTTCAAATTCCAACGTCTGGGACACCGCCACTTATCTTCCTTCCCATCTTATTCATTAAACTTCTCTCTCCAAGAGAATTCCAATCTGTTAACGAATGGTCCCTTCCCCGAGTAGAGTTGCGAATATTTGTGTGGAAGGGAGAAAAACGGGACTTGACGTCACTTTAATTTATACTTTATCTATATACCATGAAGCCCCTTAACGACCACTCATTCATTCACTCACTCATACAAATGTTTGGGGTGAACGAGACGAGATGCGACAAAAATTCTTATGAAGACCACCTCTAAAATTGTTTGAAACCCCAGGAAAAATTATGAAAACAATAAATTTCCAAGTATTTATCTGTCTATTCAATTAAAATTGAGTATAGGGATTAGTTAAAAAAATGGCCACCAAAATCCAATGGCGGCACGGCAATAGGACATCATAGCAACATATTTGTTTTTGCTCACAAGAGGAGCAAAATTGGAATAGAAGGTAAAGGAATTAAAACGAAAGGATGATAAAGATAAGGTAGGATATTTACTTAGTAATCTTTGAAAATCAATCTTTTAATGGCTTCTTTCCAAATGAACAAAAATTTGATCACATCAAAGCGTATTCAAACGAAAAGAGGAGCAATATAAGGTAAACAAACCTTCCTTAAAAGATAGGTAGGTAAAAATGATTTTATTTCCATTCTTTGTGATGGCGATAACGTTTAATTTTTCTTTACGTCCTTTTTCTGTTACTAACCTTTTTAATGTGCAATGTTACCGTGAGCTGGTGCATCAATGGCAGTGAATAATAGAATATGTAGGATAAGTTCGATTATAGAAACGAAAGTGTGGCTGTATTTCATTCCATAGTTAACAAGTGCACATAATGTAGTTCCTCTCTTGTTGTCGATACACGATTGCAATAGAAGGATATCTAAACAACTTTTCCTTAAAAGATAGGTAGGTAAATATTATTTTTAGCGTTTTATTTTTCTTTACGTTCTTTTTTCCGTTAATGCCCTTTTTAATGTGGAATGTTATCCCTGAGCTGGTGCATTATAGGAAGTGAATAATAGAATATGGAGGATAAGTGCAATTATAGGTATTTCTTATTCAATTATTTGTCTTACGAAAAGCACGTTTCATTGAGCGAGTAAGTTATTTACTTCAATATATTCTAGATCATGGCATTTATAATGCCTTGTTCATCAAAAGTTTTCATCTGCACCTCACCAGATGATTTAATTTCGCATTATATTGGATATTAAATCTGTAAGGAGATGTTTGTGTATACCGACTCATTAAAAAATTTATAGAGGTTTTCCTGAAGTGGTATCATTCGCGCTCATGACGAATAATCTTTCAAATAAATCGTCATTTCTAAATTTGTCATAATTGGCCCAATTCATGCTAAGGATCTCCACTTTGTGCATTTTCTCTAGATATTGATATTTAGTTCCTACGTAATTCTACTGCGTGTATCGTCCTCTCTTAAGCTTACGTAGGGGTACTGCAGTCACACCTTATTCCTATTTCAAGAATTTGGTTGAATGATGTGAAAAATAATTAATAAACGTGTTTTTAATACTTATCATGACAACCTATTAGCTTGGTCGATACAGTCTGTTATGACGCGTCGGCTGCCCGTGTTCAGTACCCTATGCAGGCAAATCTCTTCTCCGCTTTTTTGTATTTATTTTGAGGTAACCAACGTTGAACTCCTAATTTTATGATTTTCAATCAGAGCTATGTTTTTCCGAGAGGAAATTATTTCCTATGCTCACGCTACGTTGCGTTTATTATGCATTTGGTTTTTGTTGTTTTGTCGATCTGATGGGTGCGATTTTGATAGTATTTATCAAACTACACTTATCAAACTTGTTTATTAGAAGTAACCGAAGTACTATTCAATACTCGATATGAATCCAAATTGCGAAGAGTTCGATCAGAAACTGGTATTTCTAACTATTTTTTTTGCAGTGTTTACTCGCTTTCTATAATTCTTTACCAATTAAAATGTAGTTTACTGTAGTTCATTGTATTTCTTAAATTCGTTATGTTATAAATTGAGTGGGTATAAATTGAGTGTTACAGGGGAACATGCTCTCAACGTTATATTGTACTTGAATTGAATAAGTTAGAAACTCTGTCAGACTCTTAGAAATCCATTTTATTTTTTTAGTCCCTCGGAAAAACGTTCCTCTTCATTAATATTTTATTTTCATATTGAAACCCACGTACCATACGCTCGTTTTACTTGAAGTGGAAATTTTACTTATATCTAATCTAGCCAATTGAAAAGTAAAAGATCCGTAGCGTAGATATGGAAATAGTGGGACTGATTCAACCTGGAAATGAGCAATCGTATTGTTCGAGTAAACACCAGTACAACTTTGTGGTTAAAAAAACACGAGTTAACAAAGGTCTCAAAAAAAAATATTCCCACAGAGTAAGAAAGAAAGAAAGTAGCAAGCGGCATACAAAAAGTATAAGACCTTCCATAGCGACCACAACAAGGCCGAAGGCCTTTCTCGGGGAGTTTGGGGGGGCAGAGCCCCCCCACCGAGCAAAGCGAGTCAGATAATGAAATCCTTGTCCCGTTTGGGTATCGCAATTGAAATGTTTTCTTTTGCATATTTAAGTGGATATACAAACTCTGCTGCAAGCTATTTACATAATGTTAAATACATAATAAATTCGTGCATAATGTTTACATGTGCTAAAATAAGATGATGCGAAGTAATATTTCTCTTGAACGTATTGTTAATTTTAGCCTGTCTATCTGCTACAGTAAATCCATTCCGCTCTCTAGCAGTATCTCTCTTCTCAACGCTCATATAATAGATAATCCGTGATGTAATGCAAATGAATCGCGTAAGACGGGTTTTTAAATTTTAATTTGATTGGTTATCACCCATATTCTTCTACTTCGAAAAAGATGAATAGAATATTTTCCTTTTGTTTCGGTGAAGTTATGTCATTATTATGGGGGTACCTACCTATGTAATTGGTCGATCAGAAGGTAATGACTCGCGTCTTAATTTCGGCATCTTCCAGTCCCGGTTGGATGTGGGATGGTCTTGTTCACCAATTTTATTTTACATTATATTGTGACATGGTTTGAGGAATATTTTCAAGGGTGCTCTAATATGTCCCTCTTTCTCGTACTCCATGAAAAATCGACAGATAAATTGATGACGTCACGAGTTTGCTCTGAGTGTACCGCCGCTACTCCTCGTTCTCCCGTGGTTCATTGTTGTTTTCCGCAATAGTTTGCGATTTAATGGAAGATTTTCCCTGGACGAGTAAATGAGACGGTTTTCTTGTGACGTCACCAACTTATGAAAAATGGGGAGCGGCTCTCCAGTTTTCTCGCTGTAATCTTTTTAGAAACTCTGTGGGAATATTTTTTTTTGAGACCTTTGTTAACTCGTGTTTTTTTAACCACAAAGTTGTACTGGTGTTTACTCGAACAATACGATTGCTCATTTCCAGGTTGAATCAGTCCCACTATTTCCATATCTACGCCACGTCTATGAATATCCCTCTGAAGTGAAGGTGGTCATTCGTAGGTGCATCCATCGGCATTCTTGCTCGTGTTCCTTCGGGTAACGGTCCATGGCTATACCGCGCGACTGCTGCTTGCACCCAACGCCTCCGCATTCCTTCTCGGCGAGAGAAATTTTCCTTGCCGTTCAGACTTCCCGTCGAGGAGGAAATCTTAAACTGTTTCCCTGTTGAGTTTGAGGGACGCCGACATTAAATCCTGGCACTCTGCTCCCGAGGAACGAAGTCGTCTGCTCTGAGCAATTTTATTCTAGCCGTCTCCGCCATCCGACCCCAAGATTGGACGAATTGTGAAAATAATCTCATCCGCACGTCAGCTTTACTTCGGAAACTTAGAATGGCGTCTTGCAAACGTGCTCAAGCGTCCTCGTTGCAAAAGTTTCAATGTTTAGAACCCTTCTACCTTAACAAGACGTCCGTTCACCGGTAGTGCTCACTAGGATTTGTCATTTGTATGAAATATGTGAGGTATTTTCTCTCGTCGTCGTTTCCTCGAAAGTGTACAAATTACTGTGACTTTATTTTGAATGATTGGGAAGCAATAATTGGAAATCGGTGATATATTATACATTGCATCGTTTAATCTTGTTTTTTAAGGCTAGTTTCGTGATTAATTGAATAATTTTGCAAAGATGGTATGAGTTTTCTTCCCAAAAATATAACTTTTGTTGCCACGTCTGCAAATTTACCTCAATAATAGAATTTGTAAGTGATTCATTGAATTATGAGCGTATTGTAATGGTAGATTTATCGTGAAAATTTAAAGACAATTTAAAGCTAGCTTTGGTTATAAATTTCATTTTCCATCCCAAACAATTATATTGCCCATTCATTAACTTCATCCCGCAGGAAAATATGCATTTTATTTCCGTAGCAAAAATTTGTATTAGCTACGATCTTCATTTCTGATAGTGATATAATTTCCAATAATAATTGAATTGAAATTTCTTGGTCCCCATTTTAAGATTTAACATGGAAATTATCAGCAGAATTATAACTACAATTGAATGCTAAGAATAGGTTACCTATTCTTTGCACCAAAGTTCGTAATAGAGAGTTGTTCCTAGTAGCGAACGGCTGGTCATAAAGTTTATCGGAGTTTCCGTCACATCGGAAAATTCATGCATCAATGAAATCATTGAAAATTACATGGAGCGGTGATGGGATTATGGCTGCAATGCCGTCTGCAGAAGTGAATTATATAGCGCCATATATGCTTTTATAGCTCTTTTGAGGCCGTTCGCGTTCACCAGTATATGATGCATATCTCGTTAATGCATGGCAACTGAAAATGGCAGCATGAAAAATTCGTATATTTGAATTTATGCGCACTAAAAATTTCCTTCAAAGCATTTTGTTTGAACGATTTTTCGTAATTATAGGAGCTCATAAACTTTCTTCATATTACATCCGTTTGGCGCAAGGTTTTTATGAGGAAGCTAATCTGAGCATTAAATTTATATCTACCTATATGCTTCGAAATATTAGTGATTTTTTAATAAAGCAATATATTAGTGCAAATGTTTTAATTATTATCCTTTAACCTTTTTCATGACTAGCATGAAGGGCGATTCTGTTAATGGTATTCATTTCAAACACGTAAACTAAGGAATTTATCGATAGATTCACGCCATTTACGCATTTTTTATCAAGAATATCTTTATCACGAGCGAAATGCATTAAATAATGAGATATTTTGCGACAGGTTTTCTTTCTTCAATGACGTAACGCCTTCCTTTCTATCTCACGATTTACCATTGGAATTGATCATTACAATTATAATAATTTTACCTTTAAGTAAAATGCTAAGATTTGTCCGTTTACTTCAAATTCATAAGTTTATCTCGCAAAAATTTGCCAGGTAGTGATTCAATAATTCTTTCACCTCGTCAGTAGCCAATTCACCGATTTCGAGTGATTTTTATTCCGCGTGATAACCCGTGATCGATGAAACGGACCATGAAACGCCCAGAGATTCAGTTGGCTAATGAATATTTATATAGCCGCGCGATTTTCATGCCGGTTTACGTTCGGTGACTGAATCAATTCGGAGTTCGAAACAGGCGAGTAGACTGCTGTGTGTGGGCGATTGTCAGTCCTCACTAGCAGCCGGCAGGCGGTATTTTGTGTGGAAAAGACGAAGAATCACCTTCCCGGCCTGTGCAACAACGGCAATGGTTCCTGCTTTCCAGAGAGTTTATTTGTGAATACATACATATAATTATATATTCTTTTATATATTATTATTTATATTTTTTGTGAAAGGAGAAAAAAGAAATTTATTTTATTTTATTTTGTCCATATATTATGCTTTGTTCTTGTATATTGTAAGTTATTGTCAATGTATGTTTCATAAGGATAATGTTAATGAAAAATTGTATATACTTTCTTTTGTTTTCTGGCCTGCCTTGAAATTAATTTTTTAAGATGGTAGCTTCCATGCTGGTGTTTTCTTTTAACCATTGAAGCTACCTAAAGCTCCAATAATTTTTGTGTTGTTAAAAAAAAGTGTGCATTTAAGGTTGAAGTAATAAAATTCATTCATTCATTCACTTCTCACTTGTGGCACTACATCTGCTGCTCGGCAGAAGATTAGCTAAAGCGGGAGTACTTCATTAGCCTCATTGATTGCGACCGTGAATTCGGGAGACTGGGCCTTGAAAACCGGTAGCGATAAGACTGTAGCAAGGGTAATCATACTTCACCGAAGCCTAATCCCCGTGCCGTACCTTTTGCGTTTTAGGGACTTTACACTCAGCTTCTCCATAATAGCCGGGCAGTGCACTTAATGTAGATCATAATGGCGTGGCGCAGCGCCGTCATCTTGACGAGCAGTTGCCATCATTTCAATTATTTGGTCCATCTCAAGTGAGGCATTTGGGAGATGTTCTCTACCCTCCGCACTTCCTTCATGTTGTGTCTTTGGCTGAAGAGAAAGGAAAGTCTTACTTTCTCCCGCTTCAGAAAAGAATTTTGAAGACCAGTGACCTATGACCTGAATTAGCACTTAAATACCCTTAAACCATGATCTCATCACTTTTAAATGTAAATATCGTTTCAATCACGTTTTAATGCAAATATTACGTTGTTGGTGTGATTATTCACAAGTTTTTGAGTGCTGTATTAGTCTCTTCGAAAAAGGCCGTGAATTCGAAAGCCTGGGTCCCGAAAGTCATTAGGAAGTGTGTCAGCTTCAACAACAAATCTGAAGGACATTAAGTCCTCGTTATAGCCAAAAACTCGTAGCGTGATCGTGTTTTCGAGACGTTGAGCTTTGCTTTTGCTCTATCTGCCTGTGTACAATTGGACACTTTTGTCAATAGTGATCACAACGACTCGGAAAAATTTGAATTTACCGAATGACTGCATTTCTCCAGCTTTATTTTCTCTTTTGAGGTAGCGGATAACTGTTGAGGTTTTTATGTGTCTTGGAATTCATAATTAGTAGTGGTAGCGAGCGACAGTTATATGTCCACGATCCACTTGGAGGAAAGAATGGTAACTAAATTTTTAACAATATTATTAATGAAAAAGGATCGGGGAGGAGTAACTGAGAAAGCCATTCAAAAGTTTCGATTCAAGTAGTTATTTACCAGATGGAAAAAAAACTTATTAATTTCGTGTTTTTAAACAATAAAAATACATAATACCTATTGCCATCAGAGTTTCTAATCCGAACATCTGCGATTTGAAACGGAGTACAACAATTTATTTGAATATTCACACGCAGTTATAACTTATTGATCTCCTTCGCAAAGCGGCGCATGGGTGACAATACACTTTTTAAAAATTCTAAAAGAGGATGTTTTTTTTCAGTTTTAAGTCTTTCAATGGCTTTATAATGCAGATACCTTATGTTTTTGGTACATTCTATCCTATTTGATTCCCTGCAGGAGCTGGTTCAAAGTGATTTGAAAAAGAGTTGTTACGTTTTCTGATATAATATTACTATTTATAATAATCATATTAAATGGTTTGTTGTTCATCTGGAATTTGTCTGAACAGTCACATGAGTTCTGTGCTCTTCGTGGCTAGTTCTTCACGTATAGTCGATTAAAAGGAACTAAGGACCTGCGAGATCTTTTATTTCATATAGTAGGTAACTTGGTTCAAGAAATGCTGATAACGAATCAGAAGCTTATGAGCATATTCCAAAAAAAATTTACGGGAAAAGATGAAGGACAAGCTAATTTTCACGGTAGAATACCGAGGGCTGAATCTTTAAATACCCATCAATTGTTTCCTTCCGAAACTATTGAGTGATAATTTTCAACTCTTTTAATTGAATATACTTTCTATATGTTGTAATGTAATCATTTCTTCCTTTCAAAATTTTAATCCTCTCTTCTGAAGACTTTAACCCCCTTTGATGCTCATGGAGTGCAGCAAATGCTTTAAATGGCCAATCAATATTCTGGTATGATGGCGCTTTATGGTGACACGAAGAAAGTGAAGTTTATTAATTTCCCCATCATCCATCGCGAAACAATGGGATGCTCAAAGCACATTTAATCAACTCGTAACTAGGATGTTGCTTGAAACTGGACCATTGACGATCCGGCGGGCGATTTGAGGTTCTTTGTCATATTTTCCCGTCTCCTTTGTGGAGACTTCACATTGCGTAACATTTCACTCTCATTTTCTAAGCTATGAAAATCGGTTGGATTTAGACAACACGCATACAGGAATATACCTACACATCAGGTATTTACACAAGACTTCCATCCTGCATCATTGCCTCTTCTCTTGGTGTCGTTTTCGTTCATGGAATGAGCCTGTTCTTTTGTGGACTGGGTGTTTGCAGTTCTAACTGTTATTGGTAAAGCCATGACTTTTGTAAGGAGTTGGTGAGTTCCCACTACCCATGATTGCTCATATTTAAATTTGATATATTTTGAAAAATTGCATAAAAATGACCTCTCCGATCACTAGATTTTGTTTTGGGGATTCTAAATAGATTTTTGACCGCTGTTTACTACCCTACATAATTGAGGAAGTACTTGAGGAAATGATCGAAATATATATTTGGTTCCTGCATGGTTAATCATGGTTAACCATTAGACCAAGTTAATCCTTTAGGATTTAAAATAGCAAAAACTTGCGAGGTACATTCAGGGTTCATATTTTTTATCGCTGAGAAAAATCTTATTCCCACTACTCTATAAGGTAGATTGAGCTGTGAACGTGAAGCAAGTGAAAACCATAATCTTACTATTGTCAATATTTTATTTCAAATACTAAATAGAAGAAAACTACATCAGTATTTTTATTTTAAAGCATCTTTTTGTTTAAAGTTCGGATAATATGGAATTGTCGTTTCTTGAATTGCCTTGTTCACTTATGGGATTTGTTTGAAAGTGATAATGAATGATCAAATTTTGCTGTAAAATATTTCACCTTTGTAAATCATGTACACGTAAGAAAATAAAGCCTAATGTATCTTGGAACGAAAGGTCGTGAAGTAGAATATTATAAAGCCTGGGCCAAGCAAAATCAGCTCTGAGCCTTTCGCTTCATTGCTACCCTTTGGCTCTTAGAATAGAGATTTAGATAGATTGATACCCTTTGAATTTTAGATAGATTTGATATCCTTTGCGTAGTGAAAGAATAATTAAAGTTAACTTCAAGCCAGCGGTTAGAAGATTCAGCTGGCTATTTACTTTACTTTATTAAAACTGTGAGTAAGATGCACCAAATTCAGTGAAGTGCTTTTCAAGAAACGTCATTCAACTAGAAATCGATAACCAAAAGTCGAAATAAGCTCAGTTGAAGTATGCGATCATGAACTTTGGCTGACAAGTTATGAAGTTGATTCGCTTTTGCAAAAGTTAATCCAGTTGCAAAATATGTTGATGCCTCTTTCGTTCAAGCCAAATGTAAAACAAACAAAAACGTGTGATAGAAAGGGAGGAATAGTTCGTTTGGATAGTTGAAGAAGTGCGAAAATTCGAAATTCAAGGAAATGACGAAAATGGTAATTGACTGAGAGCTGTGATACGTTTGTGGGTATTTTGTGTGGGGAGTGTGCGAGTGGAGAGGTTGCCATGGAGACGACGGGGGAGTGAGGTTAATTGAGGGAGACGAAAATAATAATGAGTGCTGAAGGAGAGCTCTGGTACTTGCTAATGCGAGTTTTTTCACCGGGAGAGTGTCTGTTTTGCGACTGCGTGTGGTTGCGAGTTGGAGAGAGTCTGAAAGTGGCCGCATAATGGCATTACGGGTCTGTTCCTTGCTTTCTCGGGGTTTTTTTGAAGAGGTGTGCTACTGAAAAGTTTTAGGTAGTATTCGGGGTTGAATTGGTGGCGGTGGAAAGGGAGGGGTGGAGGTTTGGCCCCGGGATAATCCGCCCCGGGCCCGTCGCGACGTCTGCGTTGGCTCGTGCGATTCTCTCAAGTGGACTTTATGAATGGATAATTATTATGGAGCAAGTGGAGTTGTGGCGAATGCTCACCTTCGCACACTACTCCACTCCCGATAATCTTTTCGCCTTACCTCCCTTTTCCCTTACAGGACATTTTTGCGAGCGTGAAAAATACGTTTTTAACTTCGAATTGTTTTAGGTATCGGGTCAGATATCGGTTCAGTGTCGTGGTATTGAGGTTGTTGTTTAATGATTCGTCGCATATATTTAAAATACTGTTGTTTTTATTCAAAATGTTGACATGTTTCCGTACTGAATACGTAGAAAGAGAAATCTTTAACCCATTCATTCATTTGTCTTATTTAATTACCTCTCATTCCTCTTTATTATTTTTTCATGGCTCTCTTTTCGGTGTTTTGTGATGAATGAAAGTGAAAATGTGCTCGTTGATAAATTTTGTCGTATTCTATCCATGTATTTTTTTGTTTGTTCTGTTTAAAACTAGAAGTTTGATTTCTTCCAGTAGCATACTTTTATTGATAGGTTATTCTTATTCTTACCTACTAGTATTCATGCAACTTTGCTGGTATTTCTTTACCTTGATAATTCATGGTGAGGGACATGCTTTTGAAATCCATGAATTCATTTTACGACTATGGAGATTTATTTTGGTCAATTAGTATGTTTATTTTCAGTATTAGCCTGTTCTCATATTCCTCCCTATCGCTATTTCTCACAAATTCACACCTTGGACTCTTCCACTTTCTCATCTTGATGCTTTTAGTGCGATGTGTTACCCACTTTAAGCCTAAAGCTTCCCCAGCATTAAACCACACCCCATTAAGGGCTCCACTTTCTTCTTCCCAGAATGCTTTGCTCTCACGCCGTGGCTGCTCTTTCCACCTTTCTCGCCTAAAATGCCGTCATCTTCCGCTTTCATCCCTGTCATCATACTTTCTCTTTGTAGAATCCATTTAGGGAGTAATTGTGGCCAACGTTAAGATTTTCAAATAAAAGCCATGGCCTGGCCCATTTTGCTACTTAACTTGCTCATATTTTCCCTCAAATCCTTCGAGTTGCCTTTTGTTTTAGACAAATTATGGATATTGGTGATTTTTTTCGGGTTTGTTTTCTTGTGAAAATTTTTCAATATTTGATTTTACTCTGAGCAAGCTAGCTAGCATCAGAAAGCACTATAGTGGCTTGTAGAAAATAATGCAATTTTTAATAAGACTTGGGTGTGTCACATAATTTATTGCACTAGACTTTATTATTCTAGCCAATTTTGTTACTTAACTTGTTCATATTTTCTGCATGTTCTTATAGTTTACTTTTTTAGAAAAATCATGGAAATTGGTGATTTTTTCCTGGTTTGTATTCTTTTAAACATCTTTCAATCTATAATTTAACTATGAATAAGCTTGCTGTTAGCAGAAACTTTAAATGTGCACTATAGAAGGTAACGCAAGTTGAAAAGGTTTGGGTAAATATGTGATGAAATAGTCTTTGATGCAAAAAAAAAAAAAATAGATGGAGTGTGAAGAAACCTGTAAACTAAAGTGTAATGGTTAAGTATTCACATGAGAAAAAGACCACAGTACTTTGGTTACCTAATTCTAGAAAGTTTAATACTAAGAAAATGTCTTATGAACATCGATTTCTTTGGAGGAGATTTATAGTTGTAATTGGAATCTACTCATCACTCATTAAGACTGAAGTTTCAACGTCCATCTGATACCATCCATCCGTCCATCTTATAATATACACATCACAACTAGCGATATGGCAATCTATAACCTGAATGCCGTGGTTCTGTTTATCACATCTTAATCAAAACTGATCGAAGATGATCTGTATCATGCACATTTAAGACATTTTTGGCATTCTTGATTCCCATTTCACACGTTGCCTGTGAAAGAGCTGGTAATGGTGATAGTGTGTGAGTGAGATTTGAGAACAAAAGGTTTTGGGAGGTAGTTTTATGTACCGAGCCAAATAATGTGTGGAAAATAGCCTGATTCTTTAGCCTAAATACTTTAAAAATAGATTGGAAGGAGGCCTTAGACCAGGGTAAAATACGTACAACGTTTATTTAAAGCGGCATTTACTCCTTTATGGAGGGGTTTTATCATATTATCTTCTAATGGTAACGTGCGAAGGCTAAGGTAATTTCATGACAGCTATGTGGTCGAAATAGCATTACCATTTGTGGGTAATGGAGCGTCCTGTGGATGAAAACTATAATGCTAATGGATAAAGCCGAAGGGTTTTCATGATGAAACGCTTAAAATTAGCTTATGTGAGGAAGATTACGTGGCTACATTTCATGGACCCTTAACTGAGTTACAGTGGTGAAAGAATGGAATTCAGCGCACCGTAAGGCACTAAAGACAATGCCGTATTATTTCAGTTTCCTTACACCCCTCACTCCTTTGTCTTAACTGGAATTAAATGAATCAAACCTTTTACTCATACGAAAAGTTCGGCAGTTATAGCAGTAATTTGCGTAATAAGACATGTATTGGTTAATCATGCACTTAGTCATGTGAATCTTATACAAATGATTGAACGTAGAAAATTTAAGCCATTAAAATTCATTTACTACTACACCCACTAATATCGTAATATTAAGGTGATGAATTTCAAAATGCTATTAATCGCCTGCTTATACCTTTGCTAAAAAATCTCAAATCGGTTGTTCTCTGAGAATAGATATCGATAATTATCGTTGTAATTATTAATTATCGGTTATAATTGGTAATTGCAAATCAATTACGTTATCTTTTCTGGATAATATTTTTGATAATTGATACCTATATTGAAAATTCACTACTCGACGTTTACCATCGGTCATTAGCTTATTAAAGGTTGTGCTTCGCCTCCGTTGTCTTTGTCTATGCATTAACGACGATTTAATTCGTCTTGGGAAAGAATTTGTAATGGAAGTGTTTCTTTAATTGCCCAGTTTGTATAGTCTGCTAGTTAGTTGACTTTTCCACGTCATATTATTTGTTTTATGGCCCTACCAGCCTAAATTATTGGCTGCCTGTTCTACATTCCTTTTGGTTTCCCATCACCCATCATTTTCTTCCCTTGCCGTATTTTCTTTGCAATATTTGTGTGCTTGTCATTAGCACCTCACTTGTACTCAGTATTTCCCCAGGAAATTTATTATTCATTTCTCCGCAGTCAGCGTTTTTATGATTTTTTTCTATTTTTGACACCTTTTGTGTAAATATATTAATGCAGCGCATTTAAATGTTGTCTCCAGCAGCAGGATTCTATGCACCTTGGCATATTTTCACGCCTTTGTTGCTGAACAAAGCACAAGTGGGCGACGGGACTTGATTCGGTTGTCGCACGAGTGAGTCCCAGCGCTGGTGGCAGAAGAGGCCAACTTGAGAGGGCAAAGGTCGAGAACAGAGTGCCTTGCACGACGAATTAAGGATTGCAGTGCCTCTGCAGGCACAGGTTGAAAGGTTGCATGAGGTCAAGAGACAAAAACAAAGCACACATTGACGAATCCACGTCGAGATAATGACTTTTCTCTTTGCTACGTCGAACCTATCTGCATATTCTAAAATTTTAATTCCTTCTTCCCTTTCAATCCTCTATAAACTCTATTTTACTCCTCCAAATTTTTCTATTCCCATTACGGTTCACTTTCCTACGACAAATTAGTTTACGTTTTCGCATTTACCTAGTATTGCAAAAACCTTACAATGCGTCATGAAGAATTGTGTAAACTGCTTTGTAACGGATGTAATGATTTCCGCAAAAAGGAAAGACCATTTTAGCAAACCGTGTAGAAGTAATCATAACCTTTACTGGTGTATTCTTGCTTTTGGGAAATTTCAAATGTTTCGCTGGCCTTCATGAAAATTTAACAGCTGTATTGTATGCTAATTATTCCATATATTTTTAAGTAAATCACTGCCACATGTAAACCATTTGCTCACTGATATTATTGGTAATATCTTCGATGAATCTGCTTATTTCATCTTCAGAATCTTTCATAAAAGTGATACTTATGTATGAGTAACCTGGGCTCTGATTTAGTCTGATAAATTCAAGTAAATTATTAAGAGCTGTGTTTGAAAGTTTTCTTGACCGCAATCACATCGCCTGTGGAAAATTATTTTCAATTTAAGTAAAAGCTTTAGTGGGTGAAAGATCTAGTTGATTACAACGCTACCACCAGGCCTTTGAAGGGATTACTTTTCAGTGGATTCGTCATTCGTTTCTTGAATGAGTACTAATTAACTCGGGAGAGGGCGCGCAGCAAAATGTTACGTAAAAAGGCGCGTAGGATGTCATCGATACATCAAAGAAAATATTTTTTTCTCTTTCATTTGAAATATGTAGTTATGCTGTGTTCTTTTTATAATAGGTCTAATAAAGAAAAAAATAATAAGCTCTCAGGTAAGGATAAAGCACATGCGAAGTTCAGTGGCTCGGAAGAGGAGCGCGGAAGGGCGCGTGGGGAGTAGGTGACACCCCAGGACACTTTAACTCGTTCCGATCCCGAAGCGAAATGAAATTTTTATGGGATACTGACAATACTTTGTCATAATGTATGAGACTTGAAGGTATAAGAACTAACAACACTATAGTTACAACAATGGACATACAATATATAGAAGAAGTCATGTACATCCCGTGCGCCCTTTCCCGGGTTATTACTGTAAGATGTATGAATGAAGGATTTTCATCATCTTTTGTTGGATGAAGAATTGCTGAACCATTGATTTGGTAAAATAAATTTCCCCAGGCAACCAGGCTTCCCCTTGCCGTTAACAACAGAACATTTTTTGAAAGTTCAATTCGTTTGCGAGTGACAAAAATACGTCAGGCTTTCTCTTAAAAACGTTAAGGATGACAGAGATATGTTGAGATCAAGATGGGAGGAATAATAGATAAGGTTGTATGTTAAAGTAGAAGTCGAGGCGGACTGCTTCGAACGTTGTGCATGACACCTGTCTGCTGCGGGAATGAGTAGTTGATGTGTCACCCATTTCTTCTCGTTGCTGTTTTGTGGAAAATAGTGAGAGGGGACGAGATTGAGAGAGAGAGATGGATGAAGAAGAAGAGGGATAGAGAAGGAGAAAGATATTTCGTTTGAAACAATAAGCTCGCGAAGGAGTCAAATAAACGCCAAAGAAGAGACAGGCCGTAGCGAAAAAAGCGCACGTTTCAACCGCCAGCCCACATTCGAACGCTTCACTTGGAAAAAGACGTTCAAATGCAAACACCGAGGGAATAATTCCGTACTACTCTGACGCGAATTAAAAAATTACTTGAATGGAGGTGCAATACTCAGTCGCAAGAGACACGGTGATCCCTAAGCTTGACACGTTGGTGGCATTTTCCTTTTATTATTTCCCTAGATGCATACCTTAGCTGGCTGTATTGTATCTTTCTTTAAATAAAACCGATTTTTACGTAAGGAATGAGTCCATTACCGGAATTGCCTTCGTCTAATAGTAATTAAGGTAAATAGAAAATTGAGAAATATGTCATATTTAGGAGCCTTGTTTCCGTCTTTAAGAGTTAAATTACTTTGCAACCTACGGCATTGGAATATATATCGTTTAAAAATGATAGCATTATTATTTTAATACATTTTTTTACTGTCAAGCGTGTATTGATAATTTATTCCGAAGATGAGGGGAAAACATCATTTTCAAAACAATTCGCTTATTTTGCTTAACACTAGGAGTACCGGACTTGACACCCCTCCTAGAACTACCAAAAGGAGTCATTTTGACTCCTACCTTATAATTGTTTATTTTTCCAGTTTATCTATGTTTTTATTCATACATTGCTTTAGTTTATCATTATTGTTTAATATTGCATTATTTCAGACGTTATTTAAACAAAAAAATCATATTTTTTTTTAAATGCGAGTTTCGACGGTATTGCTTTGAAATTCTTTTTTCCTACATGTTATGTTGTTTTAATAGGATTTTCACACAGTAATTGGATAAAACAGCAAACATAGACATTTCAACACATTTTATCATCATGTTTGAATGATCAAAAATATTACCTAGGCTACATGGAAGTTGGGAAGCTAATTAAATACAGCAAAAAAACTGCATTTGTTAAGCCACGCATTTGGCTAAGGTGCTTTGCAGTTCAAGCATTGTCGTTCATTGTCCACAGTTGCCCACAGAAATACTTTTGGCAGGTCATACGATTCCAAACTGAGCGATTCTTTCTGCACTTTGGTATTGCCTGGAAATATTTTTTTGCAGAATCCCGTCAGAAGAATATGCAGCATTGGACACGCTTCGCTTTTGTCGAGATCTAATATGAGTATCAGCCAACTCTGTATCGAGCTTTTTCAAAAGCGTCTTGCGCGAAATGTTTTAGGTAGTCTCCTTGTACACTATCCATGAATACCTGCTAAGTTGGAAGTATTTTACAACGAGTGGATAGGCATCGCTGAGTATATGTTCTTGTGGTAATAATGTGATTTCATTTCTTTTGATAATTCTCTTCGAATTATTTACCTTTCCCATAATGCTAGTACCCTAGCTTTTTGCTGTTCGGCGAGTTTGACTGAGGTAATGTAATTATCTACGGTAACATTTCACCCTTTTTCAGAAACGTTTGCATTAGTTTCAGTACTACTAAATGGCAATCTGCATGAAGTGAATAATCTTTTCCATCATTAGGGAAGGTATTTGCAAAATATTTGCTATCATTGTTAACAGCTAGCCAATATTCGTGGCCGTATTTGTCCGGCTTGGATGGAATGTACTGAGTAAAATACACCTGATTTTACTGGGGAGAATTTGTTCAACAACCGTGATGTATGGACCAGGTTTGTAACAAGGAATGTAATTATCTGTGAATCTATCCTACACTTGACAGTTTTGAGCTGCTGGAATTTATTAGATTTCTCATCAAATCTTAGATAATGAAAAATTTTTACAAACCGGTTCCCAGTCGTTCATTTTAGATAATGGTATTCCCCAGTCGTTTGACCAAATACTTGCAATAGAGAGATCATTTGTACCTGATATTCAACGGGCATAAAATATGGCTATACATGCATTTAGCTCCCCACCGAAAAGAGTAAAATCTTCATAATTTTGTTTGCGTGCTTCTACAATTTTACATCACTTCATGTGAGTCAGTATACACAAATCGATAAATAATTGTAGATAATATCTTTGTTTTGTAACTCCTTAAGAAAGGGAAAGTAAATGTAAATTACTGCATGTCTTTTGCACGTATTATGTCTGAATCTTCAGACTAGCTAGAAACGTTTTGAGGAATAAAATCTTTGGCTTCGTCAGAGACGAAATCTTCCTGTTCGCATTCCGATTTACCCTCCGGTATAGAATGCAACATAGAAAGGACTTCTTCACGCTTTAGCCTACTTCTTCTGGTCATACTGCCAGTCAGGAAAAATGAAAGCCTTACTTCACTAGAGTTCTGCAGTCCACTCCAGAGTTCACTGGATTCACTAATGCGAAGGACAGCGCACAATTTTCCTGTGCGGCGCGCGACAGCCAGCGCTGTCAGAGCCGACAATGCTAGGACAATAACTTTATTTCATTCATCCTTATATCAATGGAAGGATACAAAGGTACTTTTTCAGGTTTGAAAATGAACTTCCACGAGGTCAAGGGTGAAATAAAAGCGCTGCAGTGTAATACTGTGTATACAGTATTGAGCTGTAGCGAGCCTGATAGGCGGGGAGAAGGGAGGGGTAAGGGATGAGGGCAAGACACAACGGCTTCTAAACACATGAATTGACAATGCTCAGTATTAATGCCATATTCACCACTTTATCGCAGGATAAAATTATATGAGGACATTTATATGGTTTGTAGTTCGAAACACGGACCCGTAAAATTAGAATTGCCTTCAAATTCTCGCAAATATTGGCCTAAAAGCGAAATAATTATATATTTAAGCCATCGATTGATTTAAATTAATTATTAACATAAGAAGAAATAAACTCTTGAACAAATATTACTATTTGGCGAAAATACGAGCAAAATACAATAGGGAGTCAAAATGACTCCCTTTGGTAGTCGAAGGTAAATTTAAAAAAATGAGTACTATTTTACTTTCTAGAACTATTTTGATCGCAAAGTTTTATTTCGTGTCAAAAATGAATAAAAGTCACGAAATTTCAGGCTGGAATTCGGAAAATTTTAGTCAGGGCAGAGAAATAAAAATCGCGAGGAATCAAAATGACTCCATCGGTAGTTCTAGTGTTAAGCATCAAGTGAATTAAAGGATCTTTATTTAGATTACTCTATGCGAGTGGTTACAAAATTTTTAAATTATATTTTGCCCCTACGACTTGCATTCAAACTACCTTCAACTTTTCTTCCGACATTCCTCAAAAATATTCATGTCTAATTTTAAACCAACGTATGTGAACCCCTGTATCTCCCCATTGTGACTTAGGAGTAATTTGCGACTAAAAATAAATTTTTATTAACGCATCTTGAGGCGATGGCCGTAGTTGGTATGCGGTATCGGCTCACTAACTTTCAGGCTCCTTGAACTCTCAGCAAAGTATTTTACGGTTATGTTCCTCGTGTACGAGAATACCACCCATTCATATCAAACCCTGACTATATCAATTACTCTCGAATATTATGTATACAAAACTCTACCAAAATATAATTTTAAATGTAAATAGAAATTACTATACCCGAGTGGCATGGTTGTTTCCATTAACGTGAGAATTTTACCGAGGGCTACCCATACTAGGGCAGAGCATTCCAGTACCGATCACAGTGTTTGGCATCAAACTATCTTATTCCTACGTCCTTTTTATTACAAACTCCATTGAAACAGCGTGGGTGTAGAATACGTCAAGCAGAACCCTACCCACCCCATCAAAGGCTGCATCCCCTGAGATTCCCCTCGGCGTTAAGTGGAAACGTGCCCGATCCTCCAGAACCGGAGATCCCTCCGCGATCTATGATGAGACGAGACGAAGGGAGGGTAGGGAGGGGGTGGGAATGGGGTGAAGCTATGTGGGAGGAATGGGTGGAGGGCAGGAGAGATTCCTTCCGGGTTTTCTCTCAACGAAGGGTAGTAATTGAATGGATTTCGGGGCGAGATTAGGCCGAGCCAGGCATTCTTGGAAGAAGATGGACCCAAACTCTAGTGAGACCCTCACACGAATGAGCGTGAGGAAAAATTAAAGTCGGGAAATGGTGCTTTGGCATTGAAGGTACGGGTGGCTGCGTAAGTGAAGGGGTAGCTTAGCGGTGTTTCGTGGTTGCAAGGGGTGATGTCGGTGAGATATAAGTTATTTCTGCGTGTTATTGATTGTACAGGTTGAATTTGGCTGCACTGAAGGCGAATACGTTTATGCTGTTGCGGTGATTACATTGAACACCACAACCAGCTAATTTAAAGAAAAAATCTTTTCGCATGCATGCGTAGTCACTGTAGCGTATGGTTTGTTTGAAAAGGGATACTTGATTTTTTTTTCATAATAAAATGAATTTTGCAGTGCATAATAAATATTAGATGCATACAAATACCGTAAAATATTTTTGAAAATGAATATTATAACTTGTATTTTTATTCATTATTATTTATACTTTTTTGTTCTTCTATTGGCTATTTTCTCATTTTCTAAATAATAATTTCATAATTATATCTTTTTTACCATTTTGCTTTCTTTTTCTCTGTTAAAGAAACTTTTTAATTAAAAAAATATTCAAGGAAGAATATCTTTACTCTCGAAATCGGCATTTGTGCTCGAGCAGGGCCGAGAAGGAAACTCGGACGTGAGAATAAGGGACTTGGATGTTTATTCACTGGGACATGGAGATACCGATTATGTTCAGAGATCATAGACTTTGCTGAATCGTTATTGTAGCTAGGTATTTATCGTCTTTATTGATACAAAAAAGGCCAATTGTATGATTAAGCACCAATGAGCATTAAATAAGTATATATTTTAATTAATGGTAGTATAGTGTAATAAGTGTATCGTGTAGACAGGAACGCTCGTAAAACAGTCGTCTGGGGTACTGATGGCACCCGCAATAAATCCCGAAAACATAGGTGCATTAGAAACAGTATTAGATTATATGAGAAATATTTATGCACGTGTGTTAATTTTTGGAGCGTTTTCAGGTATGAAAAAGATTTCAAAGTAGAGTATCCTGTGCTGAAAGTTATATTCTGTGGTATCTTTAAAGGTGATCAAATATTTGCCGGAAAGAAAGCAATATGTGGCCGCAGATCGTCAGTCGAAATGACAAAGTAATAAGAAAGAGAGAGCAAATATGGCGATCGATCACACCATGAAAGTGATATGGCATTGGTGATGGGAACCGGAAATTTATCGTTGGAAATTTGATTGCATTAAGGGAGGATAAATCAATAAAACTTGTGTATTATTACTCTTACAATGCTTGTTGATTTCTGAGCTGTTGGTACTCGCTAATGGATGTCACAGTTCATTTGGTAGCTGTCTTAACGTCCAAAGCCGTTAGGGTAATCCTTCGAAGCTAATCTTCTCTATTCGTTCAACCATCTACCAGGGAGAGGGGTTGCTTGGTGTCGTTTTCTCCCTTCGGTCCAGTGGCAAAAGGCGTAAGAGGGACGTGTCCCTTCCCTTGCATCGGCAATGCGAGGGACACTGGTGTCCAAGAGGCTATTCTGGTGTCGCTGATGTCCCCTGCAGGCGGAATCCCTTCCGCTGCTACACTGATTGCATATTCATGCCCACACTTTCTTTTTTTCCCCTATATCTACCGCTCAGCTACCCCCATTATCGTCTCTGCTATTTCCTCCGCACGATTTCAGCGTCCCTACTCTTCGATATTGCCTCCTGTGGACCAGGTGATCGAAATTACTACCTCTCGCGTGCAACCTTAGAGTTATGCCTGAAGCAGATTCTTGAAGTATGGTTTACGGATGGATATAAGTTATTATTTTTGGGGGGGGGGGAAGTTTCATTGCTTTTCGTGGCGCTTTTACGTCATTCTATACCTTCTATTGTTGGAAAATCCTAATGATAGGCTGAACTACTTACCGTACCTTGAAGTTTCTTTGTTTGAGTTTAGCTCTACCTTTATACCTTTACCTATCCAAATCACCATCCGGGACGTAGCGCTTTGACTATATAGCCTTTTGCTCTGAGTTCCCCTTCATTGTCCTTATAATCTTCTGAAAGCGATATCCCTGTGCTCGCATCACAACAAAATGTTTGGGTGTTGTGACTGACTTGATACGACTTTGACGTCGGGGAACGTTCTAAGGTTTAACCTTGCAGGTTGTAATTACCTGAGCGCAAATCCAGGTGAAGTCTTTTAGGTTCAATTAATAAAACTCCCTGCAGATAAAGATGACATAGGGAAAGGAAAGGTCTCTTTATCCAGAACTCTGTATTCCTACTGTGTATCCTGCGATGAGTTTCAATTTCGCTTATTTAAATCAACATTCGGATTGAAGCCCTTAGTAAGTATTTGAGAAAGACTGGTGGTTGATATGACGAGGATAATGCAAAACAAAATTATTTTGTACTATTTATGAGTGCTTTGATCTCAAATTCGCTTCCTCTAGTCGAAATTCTACCTTTCCCCCTATATTATTGGGGGCCTTTTGCGCCAGTGCTTTCAACTTCCTCCCCAATGATTTTAATGGCTGGCTCCGGTTGAATTATCCCTAGGGGTAGGATTTTAGGGATCGGTGTTTTGTCACCTCAATCCTCGATATCTTTTCTATTATACTCGGCTGTTAATTCCACATGCAATGCTGCTCCGAGTGCGAGAGCCCAAAATTTATGCCAGACAATTCTTTAAAAGCTCGACCCCGCTCACGTTAAGCTCCCATTTCCCACGCTCAACATAAATCCTTGCCGTCGAATACGGTAATACCGGCGCTGGAATAGTAAAATTAATTCATAGTCTACCTCGATGAGGGTGTTATCTCTTGTGTGCCAGCAACAAATCTAGCAGAGTGAAATTTAATCAGTTCGGAGATTTTGATAAAATCTTTAACATAAATGGTGATTATAATCTTCCCGAGGTAAACAGCAACAGAATTTATATAATTAATTATTTCGTATTAATTCGTATACATCAATATTCATTCCTTATTCCTACGGTATTCCATTCACTTCCTTTCCAGATCGCAGTATATATTGATATTTCTCCGGTATTTCACGGGAGACATGGAATATTACTTAACAACACCACTTTGCAATATTCCTTGCGAATAACATCGTAGGTATTATATTCCTGGAATATTCCATCGTATTTTGCAACACCATCTCGTTCAAGCTTGGCCATTTCGCAGTCATAGAGCGAGCGAGCAATATCATAAAATATTTGAATAAAAAAATTACCCCTGCTACATCAAATGTTTATCCATGGCAATCCATTGGATTCTACCATCCTACATTTATCCAGTTCATTCATAGATGCTAATTGGATTTACTTTGGAAGTTACGAATCTGTTATCGTTTTTCACAGAAAATTTCAGATCAGTGCATTCATCAAAGAAGAATATTTTTATTACTATTTCATCGTTTGGTGCGTTAACCAGATGGAATTCTCTTTGCCACTGACAATCGTTTCTACCGGAAATTTGACAAATGGACATAAACAGGCTATTGTGGAACGAGGGTAATCTTAAAGAATACAAGTTGGTTCTTAATCCAAAACCTCTTCATTCTAGTTTCAGTCCCGGATAATTTTTCCTTACCTGGCCTATAATTGGTACTTCTTTGCCTCAAATGGCAGGCAGCTGTTTTAGTAACTCCCGACTTTGAGGGCGTGCAGTTACGGACCAACTTACTGATACAAACATGGTACGTGGGAAAGTGTTTTCACACCCGGGGAGCGGCCAATGGGGACCCGCAGATTGCTGGGCATAGCCTTACCCGCTCCCTGCGAGCGTAGTTAGAACTCGGCAGCGCTCAGAGCAAGTCACGGCTGCTCCTCCCTATAAGTCAGAAGCAGATTACGCCGGGGAAGTATGTCTCCATCGGTGGCGGCTGGGGCGTGAGCTAAATTTTCGGAAGACCTTTCGGAGGACAAAAACACTCTCACACTGCAAATCGTTCACCGGAATAGGGAGGTGTCTTTCCCGCTATCCATTATCAAGTCTGAAATCTCACGCTGGAATGCCTAAAACTTTTAAATTCAGAGCAAGCAAAGAACTGACTTCTTTAAAGATAAGATGGAGAAATCTGGTAAGCGTTACAATTAACTATTTAAATTTTCAATGCATGAAACAAAAAAAATTCCAATTCATTCCGAAAGGTCTCTTTTTCAATCATTACTTTCGCATCAAAGCTCTGCTGTTGGATTTAAAATGAATATTGAATCTAGGACTGACGGTTGGATACGTGTGGGTTGTTCGGATTGTCTGAGAGTCTGAAAATATTCAATTCCTATTTATCGAGAAACACACTCATAATTTCAATTATGTTTCAGGTGTTTAAAATACCTTATGCATAGGTAACGAAATATCCGAGTCGAAAGTTGCAGGTGACTCTACCCTCACCTACATGGAGATGTTATACACGATATATAACGTGACTAAAGTTACCGGAACTTTCATAGTTTTTCTCGTCCAGCCCTGCCATGACGTCCATCCCACGTGAACCCCTTGCACTTAATTTTAAGGGTTAACTCCCCTCGATCCAATATCCTGCTCTGCTTCCTCCTGCCTTGGCCACCTGCCGGCAGAGAGAGGAAGCAAGGGTTCCCTTCTCAGAGGAGAGTTTTAGGGGTTGGGTACTGTTTTTCGGACAGGTGGTGAGACGAGATGAAGGAACAACAATGTTAGGAAGCATGACGAGAGGATGCTGGGAGAAGATGGAAATAAAATTTATGGGGAGGGATCTGTTTTTGTCCGCTTCACCTCTTTGAGCCTCTTATAGAGGATTTCACTTTTTTCAGGCGCCCATAGGATGAAAATAATTGTAAACGCATTATTAATTTTCTAAATTCACAAATTTATCAATTGTACGTATCGTATTCCTTTTAAATCCCTGATGTTTCGCTTAAATTGAAGTGTTGGTTTTAATTCGAGGAACCGGAACCCAACAATCGTTTCGTTCATGCAAATTGAAATTTTATTATGTCTATTTTCGGGGCAAGAAATATTCTTTGGAATAGGAATGATACCGTGACGGTGAAAAAAAAAATTAAATTGAGGAGTAAGTGTAGTAAGTGCTAGCCAGAGTACTTCCATAAACTTATCAGTCAGTATAATATAGAGAAAACTGTATAGCTATCGACCAGTTATGGTTTATATAAGTAGTAACGAGTACTAATGGGAATCTATTCGTTAATAATGATTGACCGTTAACCCTCTCCTTCCTAAACCGCCCGAAACCGGCCGTAAACATTTCCCCGTCATGCACGAAGTTTAAATACCCATATGCCCCACTGGTAGACCTATTTTTCTCCGCGATGAGGAACTGACGCAGGTTACTTCAATTAACTTACAATAACTTGAAAGATATTTAAGTGTTTTATTTTAAAATTTGTATACGTTTTAAGAATATATTGACTTATTGAAAGAAGTTTGCCTTACCTTATATTGAATTTAATTCCCTCCTTCAACTCCATTTCCTTGGTGATATTGATGATAACATCCTAATTTGCAAAGAGGTAAATCGCATCCTATGCATTTCCATGACGTTTCTATGCTCCGACCAGTAGGAGTTTTTCTTTTCTTGGAGCTGCAATAAGCACGCACTTTTTTTCTCCCCACGAACTTTGCAAGAGAGTGTTGCTGTCTCTGTGAAAATGTGCCCATCGGAAGGATTCTTTTACGTCCTACTACTTTACGGGAGGAGAATTTCCCTATCATCTTCCTGTAAAGTGCTAAGTGGAATTTCTACTCTCTCCTCTTTGGAGGCTAAGTTTTTTTTTGGATATTTTAATTCCTCAGGCCATTCTTTACAAGATGATCTTTTAGTAGCACATGCGTATGTGCTAATCGTAAGTAGTAATGTCATGAGCGTCACACTTGAAAAAAAGCTATCGAAGTAAACGTGATGATTTTTCCCTAAATAGTTTTTCATTAAATTCATTACAACTTGCGTCCCAAGAAACATTTCAGGATTTCTTATATCTTTTTTCCTAGGTACACATTTCCCTGCAGAACGTAGCCATGGGAGCTTGCTAAAACCCAAACTTTAAATCCCCACTTCGTTGGCTTTCCTTGGATGCATTGTTTTATGTAATGACGTCCTTTAAAAGCAACCATCGCTGCGTCAACACTTAATTCCCTACCTGGTTTATACTTTTGATTAAAAGTTTCCATTACATCAAGAACCGGCCTAATTTTATGCAATACATCAAAATCCTCCTCTCCCTGTTTTTTCCTGAGTTATATCACTAATATAGAAATATTTTGAAATTTTTGAGTATCTTCCAAAGGTCATACAGCCACGAACAATTGAGATGTCAATATCTTGGCTATGCCAGTAATCTCTGCTTTCAGGCGAATCGAATATTACCATGTATACAAGCACTCCAATGTATGCCACCATCTCATCGCACGTAACATCTACCCAGTGTTTGTCAGCGTTTCCTAAGGAATGTTGAAGATGTTCTGCATATTTGTTTGTGTTATTGACAATGTTGTAAAAGAAATCTTTGCCCCCTAGCATATATTTCAGGAAGAAACATTCATTATCACCTATCGCCAAATTATGAATAGGCCCTCTCTCTCTTCTTTGAACTCCGACGGTTCTTTAAAAATCAGGGTGTCCCTCCAAGAGTTATGCTCCTGAATATCACCTTTTAAATCACTCGCACTTGGGGTAACGTCATCCTTTAGTTCTACTTCACTTGATTTGTCACTATCACTGTATCCTTCTTCTCCATTCAAACAGCTAGAACTATCTGAATCACTCGAAAATTCACTTCTGTTCACTTCTTCTGCAATAGCATCCTCACTTAAAGAAGCCATGGTCAGGACTGAGGAGCATTAGGTTTCTTTTCATTTGAGATGAGCTTCGCCTCCTTGCCATGTGAGATAGGAAAAGTGTGCGAGTGCGCGTGACCACCCACAAACAGAACTGAGGGGAATTAATTTTCTTTTCATTTGAGCTGAGCTTCGCCTCCTTGCCTTGTGAGATAGGAAAAGCGTGAGCTTGTGTGAGACCACACAGAAAGAAATATCGCCATCAGATGTGACATTCACTCTAATTAACTCAGGGCAGGCCTAAGGTTTTCGTATCACACCATTTTAAAACTGGCCCTCGTAAAAATCCCATCGTAATAGCTTAAAAATCTTCTCTCACTACTTCTCAGTTAATGTGCCACGCTGGAACAAAGCACCTTATTGTCTCGGGATTTTAGCTCATGGTGACGACGTTCTGCTTCTTCTTAATGAAACGAGAGATAGGAAGGATGCTTGTGCTAGCAAAGATAAACACTCTCAAGATAAAACAGATGCCTATGAAGCTCAAAAGGCTGCCCCAAACAGAGCAGGGCAGGCCGGGCGGATTCGGCCGGTTTATGAAGGAGCGACTTAAATGGCGGCGGCCGGTTTCGGCCGGGTTAGGACGGAGCGGAGAATGAGGTATTTAAACTTCAATAGGGAGAGGGTTAAACAACTAGCGTGCTCGCATGGGCACGGGTAAAAAGCTCTACTCATTATTAGCCGTTCCAGCATGGGCACGATAAATTAAAAGGAATTAACTAGAGAAAATTTAAATTAAATCTGGCAGTGAAACGCAAATTCCGGGAATTTGAATCCCTTGGCCAAAGATCGCTAAATCTACGGAGTAATTAATTTTTGTAAATCGTAAACGAGGTTTTCAGTATTATAAACGTGGATTTTCTTCGAAATAGAGGTTACTTTCACCCACGTCACAATTTCAATGCATCAGATCGGGCCATTGGTTGCAGTTTAGATTTAGCCGTAGCTAAATAATGGTTAGAGAGGAATAGGAAGAAGAAACACTCCACTCCAACCCCTCCTTTTTGCATCACTTCCTCTTCCATGTCTCAAGTATGAGTTAATGTTTACTCTTAACGGAACTGTAGTTTAGCTAGTGGTGGTACATCTATCAATATTGTCAAACAGGTCGGAGCTAATTTTGTACTGAACATACGTAAGTTTTACCACAGTTTAATACTTGCAATTATGTAATATCGCAAGTTCAATCCTCAATCGTTACTTATAATTTTACTAGCTCCTGATTCTACTATTGACTCGTCTTTTGTTCCCAGTTCGGCAAGACTATTTTACCATATATTACATATTTACTAGGAAAATTCTCTCTATGTATAAAATCGTGGAACAGTGGTTTGAGATTCTTTCCAGGAAATGGAATAAATATAACCCATCACGATGCGTGTTTTACCTGCTCTAATTTCAGGAAAACTTTACTGGCTCTAAAAATTTCCAGCTGAATAATTGAAAAAAAAGAGCTGAATTCTGTATATCAAGCCCTCCGGGAAGTTTATGGAATTCATTGAGGGGCTCTGTGCGTAAATGATTCATGCGGTCCATAACTGTTGCGAAAGTTGTTGAGGGAAGCAAACGACTGGTGCGCGCTCGATCGGAGACCTTCGGAACTACGGCCGTGAGCTGTGTCGAGGGCAATTAAGGCAAGTGACATTGGGGCGAGAGCTGTAGGGCGATTAACTTTTCGCAGCGAGGGTGTGGGGAGGAATATTCGGGGAGAAAGTGGGAGAACATTGGAAGGGAGGAGGGTAGGTAGAGGCCCACTAAAGGATGTGAAAGAAGAAATTGTGAGTGGCTGAGGGAGGGGGTAGAAAGAATTGGCTGAAATGGAAGTGGGCTGGAAGGCGGTAGTTGTATTGGCGATGGAAGGCGAAAGGAAGGAGGGAGCAAATTGGAGTTGTGGGAGCCCTTGGTCGAAGAAAAAAGGAAACTGCTACCAGTGTGAGGGAACACCTCATGCTGCGGAAACGCCTCTGGGGGATCGAGGAAAAGGTTTGAGGAGGGTCTCGGGATTATGGTGTAACGTTACGGTACTACACGCCCCTTAGGGTGTGTGATGTATGTCGGTGTATGGGTTGGTCCCAGTGGCAGTAAAAACGGTTTTTCTGGGGGTTGGAAGATGGGTGAGGGTTGCCTCTTGGGCGGAGAGAGGTAGTAAAGGGGAAAATGGAGTAGTGCCTCCTCCTACCTCATCCTGCCTTCCCAGTCTCTCGGAGGGTTGCAACACTTCTGGCGGGAGTTTCTGAAGATGCTGCAGCAAGGCAATAAATGGGTGGCAAGGGATACTGAACTATGCGCGCCGGTATTGCCTCCGAGCGGAAGGTGGAGGCAAACAAAACATTTCTTTTTTATTACCAGTAACTCATATAATTTATTTGAATTCAGTGCACTTTTAAACGATGCATGAACCCGTGCGGGTAGTGGCGCAAATACATCCACAATCAAAATTGCTTTGTGTTAGCACCCGAAATTCCGCAAATGCATAATTATCAAAGAGCCCATTGTTCCAATTCCATGAATATATCCATGCACTTGCATCGGTAAACTCATCGTTTAAACACAGCATAAAAATATCCAAATGGGTGTATCAATTGCACATGCTTATTATTTAGAGGGATGCATTACATATGTGGTGCGAGGATACGATGTTCTGGAGCGATCGACAAGTGAGTTGAGACAGTAGGAGTAGATGAGATAGGAATTGGATTTTAAGTGTAAATCCCTAGTCGCAGTAGCTATCTGAGGTCTCTTTACTTTAATATGCTTCTAAATGGTTTATCTTTTTGAGCGGTGCTCTCAGAGAACCAATTTTGGTTCCCCCAGCATTTTTCCTCGTCTTGTGATAAGATTTGGTAATCTACGGGTCATTTAATTTTTAAGCGCATATAAATTAATCCTCGGATCTGTATTAGATGAGTTATACGTGCTAAAATGTGTTTGTCCAACTTAAAATAACAACTGAATCGCCTCTGTACCGGCTGTACCGTCATTCCTTCACAAATCTTAGGCGCAAATTTATGTCGCCACCCATGAGCTTACGCGAAGTATTGTAAAAATTCTTAATGATGTTTCAATTCGATTAATTTTTTACTAAATGATCAAAGCTTATATAAAAATATCTCTGAGTATGCATTTGTTCTGAATGGAGTAAATTTTAATCAACCAAGGAAACATATCTATAGATAGCATGTGCATGCCATGAGTATTTTAGTGAGTTGAATGCTAGAATAATAATAATACAATAAATGAGTACTCTGATTAGGCATTCGAAATGTAATGGAAATCCACTATTTTTGAAATGCAATGGAAATATCGTGAACACAGCCTTGCCAAACACTGCTACGCATATCCTTACTTAAGTTTCTTCCCGCATTGATATGTTTGCAGAGATTTTGTTTCTTCTGCTTACCTAACTTCCTCTCTTCTTGTCCTTCCTTCCACTCCAAACTCTTAGAAGGAAATGTCCTTATGTACTTTCCAAAATTTATCAAGTCTTAATGCCCTAACCATACTCCTCTTAAACTTCCGAAAAGAGGCTAGGTTGATAAAAAGAATAGAGGCAACCAATACCAGTGGTGCTATGAGATGAAAGGTCGCGTTAGTTGCCTAGCTCACGGCAACCCTATAATGGTGAAAGGAACTCCCGAAGACGTCTCTTTTATCTTCCTCGCGTTGAGAATCAGCTTTTCCACCTCTGTAGGAGTATTCCACCTGGAGGCATTTTCATGTCTTTTGGGAGACTTTCTTACAACATTTTACTCCATTCTTTACCTCTCTTGTGTGCATATTCTCCTTTTCAAGAACCTAGTGGCATTCAATAAATATATTTTCTACTCACCTTTTCTCCACTCTTCACCCTTAAATTTTTATGGCCTCGCGGACGCAGCTCCTTCCACGGTTCCTTTTATTATCTATCGCCTCCCAAATTGTCCTTTTTTCTCGGTTGACGCCGCCGTCTTTGACCGTTCACCCATTTACCGCTGGGCAATCTTCCCCACCCCTATTCCCATCTCCCTGGCTGTACAAAATGTTTCGGCAACAATGGGAGGGAGTTGGGAGCCGTTCTATTTCTTATTTTCACTATTTTATTTGATGTAGTATCAATATTATTATCAACTCTACAACTATCATATATTCCAGGTTATTCAACGGATATATACCATAAAATCTTCCGGTCGAAGGCGACGGCGCACAGTGGTTCAAAATCGGAAAAAGCTGGTCGAAAGTCATTTTTTCAACTTTTTTGGAGGAATTTTTGAAGGTACTATTCGTATTCTACACTATCTGATCTATGATACTGGCTAGTACTACGACTATTTTGTGGCTCATTGTAGTTTGTATAAATGGTCAAACATGAGTCATCCGGGATAAAAACGCCTGACGCGTAAAATCACTCATTTTTAGAGAAGTTCATCTTCATATGAAGAAGGTTTCAGACAATTTATGAACTTTAAAAAAAATGCAGAGCATAAATTGGTACCTTCGTGTACAACTACTAGTGATTTCTTATATTTCCATAGTTTTATAGTTGGAAATAAAAATGTTTAAACTTTATGCTATTTTTACTTGAATTTTTAAATATAAATAGCAAAATCGTTTTGGGCACCTCCGAGCCCCCCAGAAATTTTGACGCGAATTGAAAGTATATAGTCTATAGATTCTATATCAAAAGAAAAATCTTGCTACTATTTGCTACTTTGGCCTCAAGATGGTTTTATGTTGAACGGTGCAATGCGCTGCGGCGACAGCCGCCAGGCCGACCGGGCGGCGCGCCGCCCGGTGGCGGTATTGCTAGCACGAGAAGTTTTCCGAGGAAAGGTGCCAGGTTTATTTCATGTTATAGTGCTACTTGGTTTGCAATACGGGATCTATTTATAATAGATTTTTCATTCCTTTAGTGCGTTTAGGGCTTTCCAGTAGCCCCAGCGTATGATATTTAGTGAGGCTCGACATTCATCAGAAATAATCTTTAGAACAGCAATAGTGACGAATATAATCGAACTTATGGCCTGTGCAACATATGTTTCAAGAATTTATGGATTTTTAACTTTCACGATATCCAGAATACCCTTTCGTCGTCACCCGTTGGGGAAGGGGACTCTTCAAATGTATTTCATAGCACGCTAATTCACTGGAAGCCGCCGCACGGTCGATAATGATTATTATTGCCAAAAAAAAGGGTAGCGCCCGGCCGCAGTTTTCTTGCTCTTCAACGAGGTTTACCTGATCTCATTTTTGTCCTTTAAGTTTGCTAAAGTGGAAGCTAAAGTGTTTAAAGTGTGCTAGGAATATTTTTCTCTCAGACTACCCTCAATGTCGCCGCATACCATCTACCAATATGGAATGGTCAACTAAGGAGGAATTAAGATACGGAAGGGACCGAAGGCCGAAAAAAATAAAACCGCTAAAGGAATGTAGGCGTGAAAAAATCCTAACCCTAAGAGTCAAACCTCGTAATTAAGATATAAGATCCTGGCAGGTCTTCGAGGTTCCGAGAACCAATGAGTGGCAATGCCTGGACGGTCCATGCCTTCTCTATCATTGCCACGATGAAAGAGAAAGGAAACGATGAGCCAGAAAAGCAGATGATAATGATGCACAGAGAAAAGCATTCAGCGCCCCCCACACAGAACGCACAATCGCTAAGAAAGTACATAAATCGGGGCGTGAGTGGAAGAATATCTTCCATGAGCGTCCGTCAGACGCTGCTCAGAGCAAGCATCCTGGCATCAGCTGGAAAAATATTCGAAAAATACGAGCATACAAACAAAGGCAATTAAGAAGCACAGAAAGAAAGCAGGCAGATATGTCTCGCCCGCGCACGCTCGAGGCATGGCATTCAGAGGACTCAGACGGTGCATCGCATTCGCTGAGAGAAGGACCACGGGCATTTAAAGTCACGCCTAAGGCGTTAACAACGCATTTGCTATAGTCACAAATTCATGAGTGAGGACAAAGTTTGAGTGTGTGCGAGTTATTTAGAGATATCCTTCGTGAATTTTTCGCTTTGAGTAATATTGAGTTCAGTCCGAAATTAGTCGAACTACGTGATCGATGGAAGGGATAAAAGGGACGAACATAAATATCCTTATTTATGTGATATCCCATAGCCTTAGTCACAATATTCAGTAATTTAATTAAACTGGAAAAAAATATTAAGAGAAAAAGTTAGAATGCCTAAATATTTGCTTTCAATCCTTGTACATACCTCACCAAACAACTTGAAGGTCACTGATGCGACTTTCATCTACGCCTTGCCTTGAGGGCATTGACCATATTGTATTTATTTTGAATTGTTAAGCAAATTCATTAAAAAAATTAAAGTATCGTAGATTATGCATAAAAATTTTAACTTAGGCAGAACAGATAAAAATTGTATACGAACACAAATTACCGTTGCTTTAAAAACGGTCAACTTTAATTGTTTATATAATTTATAAATAATATTAAATTTAACAAATAACAGTCACAGATATGAAAAAATACCTCGATTTATTTGATGCGTATCAATCTTCACCTTGAATGAATAATTGAATACAATATCTATTTTTAATATTTAATTGTTTAAATAATAGGCCATTTAAAAACAATAATATCAAAGATACAACAAAAATAACTTCAAATTCGTATTCAGCGGACAAAATTCTTCTAAATAGCTTCTTCATAATACAACAGTGACTACGAATAAGAGCGGTAATAATTTCGACCACCTTTTTTCGATTTTGAACCACTGTGCGGCGTTTGTTCAAATTCTTTGCCAGCTTTACTCCTTTCATTATGCACTCGTGTTCCCATGTTTGACCATTTTACTCAACTTTGGTCGAAATAAAATCATTTATTATGCTTGCAAGGGCCAAATATTCAGTTACTAATTTTTTTGGGTAATTATGCTGTAACAGTGATTTTCGTATTATTATTTTACATCTATTTCCCTAAATGAGGCCACAAATGTGATTGATTTTTCTCTTATTACTTTAACTAGATTGTAAGAAGTATCATAGAGATAAGTTACTACTTTAACTAGATTGTAAGAAGTATCATAGAGATAAGTTACATGAAAAAATGCATTCATTTTCTATATATTTCGACCAAACCAGATTGAGTCAAATTTTATTCGCAATTATCCAGAATTAAAATTGTAGGTACTCTCAACTCCTCGTGATGTTAATCTTCATGGCCATGTTAATACATTGAATTAAAATTCAAATTACTTCCAAGTTTATTCATTAATTCGCCCACATTGCCAAAAACATAACAAAAACATTTTAAAGTTAATTTTTACCATTATCTAAATGATTTTACTTAAGCTTTTCTTTTTTTCAGGGATCGTGTGTACAGGTTGAACCTGAGTGACATTAGCCATAGTAACTGCGAGGTGAGTACCTTTTAATCTTTCAGCTGGAGTGCCATTTTCATGCGATCAATAATCCTTTTTGACATCCTTTACTTGATGACCATTGCTTAAAACCACGCGCTTTCATTATCTAAAACGTGTCCACAAAGATATTTGCTGTTTTAGTAAAAACGAGGACCAAATGAGGGATATGTGATGATTATATGAACGTATAAGTAACATCCTACTCCAAATTGAATTAATATAAACATTTCGTTTATTGCTTGGCTTAAGTCATTTCCCAGATTTTAATTTTAAACCTGAATTAATCAGGAGATACACTTTCGACCTCCATGGCACGTGAGACAGTCATTTCTCGTTTTAAGTTTTGTAAATTATGTAAACTTTTTCCATAGCGAAGCGACGAATACTTGATAGTCGTTAATTTTAATCCTATAGTAAGGATATGGATACATATAGCTAAAAACAATTAGGTAAAGAAGAAGTGAATATTTGGATGTGAGATATTGTGATCTTTTGTCATTTTTTTTGAAAATAACCACTAAGCCCATTATTCTTTCATTTCTTAGTTTTAATCGCGCTAATTCCCTTCAAATACATTTTTAGGCAAATTAGCTTATGATGCACCTTCCTTTTTAATAGTTTTACTGATTTCATAATTGATGGTGATATGTATGCTTAAGGCACAGTATGTAAATCGTAACGGTACACATATTTTTCTTTTCTACCGTTCGAAATCCCGCAAAAGGAATGCGGAATGGCTGAGTTCATTAAAGGAGCCTCGCAGTCTCAGAACCTTTTAAGTTCTGCACACGTACTGCTTTTATCAGTAGGTTTCCAATAACTCCCCATTGTCTTCATATTGTCTCCTGAGTTTAAACCCGATGGAAGTAAATAAGCCTCGGCGCTAGTGCTGTTTTCTGGGGGCATTAAATCCGTTAGCTCTTCTCAAGTAATAATGATAGTTATAATGCTCTGATAGTGCTACCCAGTGCGTTATGCTCTTTAGCCGATAAACCTGCTGCCGCACCTTTGTCCATGTACCCATATGCCCTCCACATTTGTATCCCATTTCTCCTCCAAGCAACTTCACCATCAGAACTCGTCCTCTTTGATCCCTTAACAAATTCTCATTCCCTTTCCCTCCTTGCGGACCACTCCTTCTCCATAACTGCCCCCTCTTTCTGCTCCCACTTATCACCACACTTGTTCACCTGAATCCCTCGAAACCGCATTCGCAATCTCACTATAAATCCAGATTTCATGCCTCATACGGTGTTGCTCGGAGACCCATCGCTATAATTAAGCAGTGTTGGATCCTCTCCTAACCCATCTACAACATAATCACACCTTTTGGAACCACACCGATAAGCTGATAAATTATGTTTTTCCCAATTAGCGATAAATTCATCTTTTGTTTGGTTTTCCGCAGGACTTCGGAAAGGGCTTTTGCTTTGCTGGTGGCTGTTGAAGTATATTTTCACGTCTAATAAGACTGGTTGATTCCTTTCTACTTGGAAATAAGATAGGTTCATTATTTATTCATCATTACATAAAATCTGCATTCTAGACCAAGGCTAAAAATTAGCATGCGTGAAATTTTGAGGGAGATTCATAAATGTTAATGGCTTGCTCCATCAACTCCCTACTTCTTCCACTTATATTCCGGCGAATTAGAAATATTGGAAGCATGATGTTATTAGACGGTCATTTGAAGAATGAATATTAGCTATTAATTTCCTCGCTGTGTGGAGTGTAACCCCCTTAAATCTTTAGATCTAGATTTTGCTCTATTAATATTTTTTCTCAAATTTCGGTAACTGTGAGCCGTTACCTTACCTACAACAGTAGTAAAATTTAAGATGGGTTAGGACAATTACTTTGTTCTTTTGAATGGTTAGTCAGGGGATATTTCCTAAAGGTGTCCGCATCTTATAGCATGGTCCTCAAAATTGGGGCTTGCCTCGGGATTTCGTCGCTTTGCTTATAAACGCACCTATATTTGCCACGGCATGTCCGAGAGCATATACAACTTTTAAGCTTCTGAGCCACCAAAATTCCCTCTGGGAAGAAGGTCCTTTCATCACTGTAATAGCTAATGCTCTCTAGATGGTTTTTGAGGAGTCCTGGAATTTACCCAACTCATAGCGAAGTGATTTTTCAACCATGGAATCGCTGAGTTATACGAGCTCGTAGTAGTGCAGTGAGTGGTAAGCTTTAACAGCATATTGGGGTAGAACGGAATATTTTTGCGTTGCAAAGAATTTTTTCACACGTATACTACTAAATAAATATGAAAAATATGTGCCTCGATTTGTCAGTCGTAACTCATCTGCAAATTGTTTAAAAAATATACTTGATGAATATATTCAATTAAAATGGAGGAATGAAGGAGAAACATGTCCTTACTATAGTGCATGTGCTCTTATAGAAGATTTTTTAGGCCGAAAATACGACTGCGGCTAACTATCTATTCCATTTATGCGTAGTTGATGGAAAGATGCGATATGTATTTCCTTCTCCACTAAGTGTGCTTGCGGGGACCGCACCACCAAACTATATTTTCAAATATGTTTTGAGACGTGAGCGTAGCTAGACAAAACCGAGGCGTTATAATGATAAAACAGTTCCCCGGCAGCCAGTAAAGAGTTTCAAAACCATCATACTTTCTCCTTAAGCTGATGCCTTCCTTGAATTTTCCTCGTCATATTTTGCAGGCTCCGTAGAGGGCTGCACCGAACTCTCAAGTTCACTGCCTTCAAATAATTATGACTATTAAGGCGTCGAAATTGCTGCTCCTGGAAGTGTTGCTTCATTCGTAACTGCCTATTAAGTTGCTTCTTTCTTCTCCACGCCATTACCCTTAGGCTTCAGAAATGATGCCTTTCTCCCTCACGGAGTATCCACAATGAGTGTATGTAAACCTTGCATCAGGTAGAAACTTGAGAGAGGGAGCAAAGGTAAGAACTGTATTTAAATATGAACTCATATTTTCCGCCCCTTCTTCCAAAGACTCGTTATATCACCCAACTCTCTACCACTCTTCTTTAAGCTTCGATGATGTGTACAACCTATTGTAAAACTTACCAGAAGCGCCTTGGTCTAATGTCAGTTTAAAGTAGGCTAGAATGAATATATAAAAATAATCGTTGGTTACATTTTGATGCAGCTGCTTTGGCAGATTCATGAGTAATATATTTTTAGAAAATAGTCTGTTTTATTTAAAGAGTTTTGAAGCTTGTGCATAGATTTTTCGTTGATCTAGTTAGTTGTTAAGCCAAAGTTTCGATATAAACCGCCGTTATCTGCTGTAGGTAGAAATAATGCGGTCACCTGCATTACATATTTTTGCGGTTTATGATCATCCCGAGTGGGTGGATTGAGCTATTGCTATTTTCACTCCATCATAATGGCTAGTGTAGTCTTTATTTTATCCATATCTCTTCTTCAAATTGCTTTTTTTAGGTTTTAACTTTTTTTAGTTTTCAGGAAGGCTTTTAGTCTCACTTTTCTAATATCGTCTCACGTTTCCCTTAACAGCATCTACCATCTTATAACAACCCACCCCCACTCGGTCCTCTGGTCTCACCTACCTCCCTCCCCATTTCTTCCCGCACCTAATTTAAGCCTGCCTCTCGTCTTTCGTTTCCTCCCCACCATCTCCACCACCTGAACATTATTCATCCTTCCCCTGCCAGCTCCAGGACCAACCTTTAATCTCCTCCTTTCTCCTGTTTGGAACCCTTTCTTTCCGAACCCTCTGCTTTCCTCGCACCCTATTCTAGCCTTTCCCTCCAACCTCTTCCCCTTCATTCTCTATTGGTTCTTTTCCGTCAATGCCATGTCTTATCCTTTGACACTATCCATCATTGCCTTCGAAAATGAACTTTCACTGGGACACCTCTTCGTAAATCATGTAATAAATACTCAGGCTACGTGCTAAGTAGAAGAAACTAAACGAAGAATGTAGAAACGGTCCTGGGATCGATTTCGGATCTAGCGGAATTTTTTCCCGCGGTAAATACGAGTAATGTCAAGTTAACACACAGTCAGGCAGTTTGGTCAAACTATATTACACATTATTAGTGGTAAAATAATATTTATAACATCTAGTGAGAGAAGAACTCAATTACATAAAAGGTTTGCAAAAAAACTCCCCGTTCTTAGTGGATGTTACTTAGGAAGTCTACTATATTTCCATAGGGAGTAATTCCATTGCTTAGTGCCTGGATTTTCACGGAATTTATTGGAACACAAAGGAATCGCTTTACAAAGAGCAAGCAGTGCAAAGAAACAGAAAGACGATGGAACCAAAACAATATTTTTTTTTATCAATACTGATTGCTCTCCTTTCTTGGCAGCAATTCTAATTTCGGTAGCATTAAATGCCCATTCAGTGTCAGGTAATCAAGCGGATCGGTTTTGTTGTCCATTTACAGTATCCTTTCTCTACGTTATCCAAGTACCCCACATCATACCACTGTATCACAGGTTATGGGGATTAGACCAATTTTGCAGGGGAGTGGATACCGTTGGTTGGTATTCAAGCCACAGGATTGAAAAGCTGGCTCCTTCTCCAAGGGGTCATTTTCTTCGAGTTTCGAGGTCTTTTGAAAGAAGATTTTCCAAGAAGATGCGATTTGGGGAAGGGCTTTAATGGAACACTGTGTGGTGGCATCAGGAATTTACCCGCTATTCTGAAGTTCGACTTCTTGCCCCCAACCCATCATTCCATGACAATGTGTGTCCCAATAGAACACTGCAGGTTGGCTCACATTTGACCCCCTCTCTCTCTACCAAGCCGGCGACAAAGTAGACATTCTCTACCTACCGCAGCGCGTTAGGAAAATACTATCATCCACTAGAATGGTCGCCGTACGGTTTACGTAGGCCGCCGACCTATTTCAGGCCCCTCTATTATATTCTCGTCTTGCTTTGACACAACACTAAAGACCTCATCCTCCTCTACTCCTGTTGCCCTCTCAATGGTTCTTGGCATTCCTTTCATCTTCGCTTTCTCTCTCCTTCATTCCATGATTTCTCTTCCTCTAAATTATTATCCACTGCTTCTGTCGTTGATCGTATCCTGATTAATCAAGTGTGCTAACGCGCTACCGACGCCGAAAACTGGTCCACGATGCGGTGTCTACTAGCAATATTATTATTATAAATATCCTAGAACGGACTCAGCACTTGGATGCATTATCAATTTTTTTATTAGGTTTACACATTTATTTTCTTGGAACTCAGTAGAGGCAAATGGATCTAATTGTAATTGGCAAGAGCTAACTTTTGTTTAAAGCTGGTTTCAAGTTTCAACAAAAATAAGGTTTTACTAAGTAGTTGTTTTAAATCCCGCTTGCTAGAAGCTCCTGTCAAAGCTACCACTAACATCTCCTTGCCATCAGACAGAGTAGGCTTTCCCCAACCATGTGATGCAGTTAACTCTATATTTTAACTGTTGTCACTTACTTCCTTTGCTTCTCACTATCAAAAATGTTTATCGTCAGGGACTCAAATGTTGACCATCAATGTTTGATTTTTGCATGAGATACCATACCATAGCGAGGACGCCGGCGTGCGCCGCAAGCCGCAAACAAAAACACTCGGATCGCGCCGCCAGCGGCATTTTATCTCCGCGCACTCATATAGCCTGCGTGTATTAGTCTCCCTTTCCCCGGAAAGCACTTAGGTGAGGTAGGCTTACCTTCTTCTACAGCAGTACGTAAGGAAAACTCATTCATTAGACCTCTTCTCTCGACTTACAGTGCTCGTTGGTGGCCAGTTAGTGCCTGACGCTTTGGATCCATTCTATTCTTGTCATTTATCGCGACTGTGCGCCGAAGTCTCCTCTCCTTTTGCAACTCCCGCTACCAAATAGCCATCACCTTGGCCTTCCCTCTTCCACCTCCCCTCTCTTCTTGACTTCCTCTTCCGTCTACACTCCTCCTTTCTCTCTCCAACATTCTTCCTTCTTCCTATCTTCCGTTCGGCACCACAGCGACCGCACATAGCGGATTGCGCCGCAAGTTCCTCTATGCACATAAATTAGCGACAACTATGCCGAGGGACCCTCCAAAGCTTAAGCACTCCCCCGCTGTCCCTTGCGGAGAGTCCTTCACCCCTTTACCTCCTTCCTTCGACCCCCTAACTCACACCCTCGACGCGTGCACCACTTCTGCCCCTATCTTCCTCTTGCGCTCCGCCCCACACCGAAACCAACGCCTCAACACACCGCCCCCCAGCTGTGCGCTTCTTTGACGTACGTGAGTGGAGGTCTGGTGCGTGCGGTGAGGTGAGGCAGGAACACCTTCCTGTCCTTGCGCCAAAGGACGATATTCTCGGTGAGCAAACGGTGGAGGGTCCCTCTCGTGACAGTGTGCTTCCTGATTATGTTGATAAATCACCCCCACTGAGTGCATCAAGCTGCTGATGGTCGCCGCAAAGAAGCCGCTGAAGATGTCATTACGTGGGTGGTTATCACGCAACCTGAGAAGATCTCTGTTTTAATGATTTCAGCGCCATTTTAGATGGGAAAATAGTCGCCTTTTGGAATCGATATGCACTTTCTCTTCTTACTCGGGATGTAAAATATTAGATACAAGGCATTTTCATAGATTACTAAGTGGGTTATCAATTTGATAAATCGTAACTGAAAGACCGCCTGAAGTAACCAATGGGCCAACTATTGATATGTTGATACGCTTAGTGAGAAATTTCTTATTTTTCGCCAATTTAATATTATTAGTTTATTTGTTTTGACTTAGAAGAGGGTACTCTTTACCCGCCTTCATTTTTCGTGGCCTGAAATCAATTCTACCGACTTGTTTTTATAATTTTTTTGTAGATAGATATGTGACTTGATATAACCTTTATGCAAAAAGGAGCCCCTTCATATATTTGTAGTGCCCATTGGCGCCATGGCAAAATTAGCAATGCCGGAACGCGCTTTTCTTAACTTTTTTTTCAGCAAGTATAGATGAAACAAATCGAAAAATATTTTTATTTTGGTTACGAATAATACAAGAAATTTTGATGCTCCAAAATTGATAAAAGTGTTATTTGACTATTTTGTATTTTCTTAACCAGTGCCGGACCGGCGTTCCGTCACCATTACACCTCTGGTATTGCCACTGGCATGGTGGAATCCGTGACCCAATTTTCGGGGAAACTAAGATTTCTGCTAGTTGCCAAGTTTTAATGGCAGATCGCCTGCGTACCGCATAATCGTGTTTCGCGGATTTTCATGAATGACTGCTCAGAAGATTGCTTTCCGGTATGTTTTTGGAGAGAGAGAGAGAGTGTGTGTGGACCAAGGTTAGAGAAGTCTCATTAAGAAGGAGTGCCGAAGGAGTCAGGCATTTGGTGACTCTAGCCCAAGGTTTTGGGCGTGGTTAGGAAACCTACAACCCTTTCGTCCAACTCCGTTCATGTGTCCCTTCCGTATCTCTCTTGGCCTCCAAAGAAGGTATTAAAGGCCAGGAAAGCTGCTGGGGGAATGTACACTCATGCATGTACATTTGTAATTTGGACGACAGAAATCAATATTATCAATGTCTACGAAAAAACGCACCTAAAATTCTGGATTTAAGTAATATTTCTCGATTCTCGATAATTTAGTGATATTTTTTATCAGGCTCTACAACATCACTCTCAGTTATAGGTGACTTCATACCGTCAAAACAACGGAAAGGTATGATTGTTGTGGTGATATGAGGATGACGCAAATCTCTTTAATCCCGCATTCAATACAGCCAATACAAGAGCTGAGAGAGAGACGTGTAAAAACACACTCATCACTGAGGAATCCGCTTTTTATTTCAGTTCAGAGAATCCATTTACTTGACTTCACATTTAGCATTTTAATCTAATCTACATTCGTGTAATTCTTTTGTGATTCCAGGTAAATTTAGTTCAACTAATACAGTGACGATGATAGGACACCTTGCTCTACCTGGTACTTACGTGACGTTTTATTAGTTTTAATACTTACCTACTTTAATGTGTCTAAATTTGCATAATTTTAGTATTTGAAGTAAACCCTTGTCTACTTTTAGTATGTAATCCTAAATATGAAAATTTTGCCTTTGTATTTTCTTGGAAATATCTTTTTCGCCTATATGTAATGGTAAATAATAGCATGTGATTACTCTCTATGGAGAAAAATTTAACGTGATTGGAAATCATTTGTAATAAGCAGTAAGCCACGTTTAAAGACAAAATGCAAATAACTTAGTGACAGTAATGAGTCTTCTTGAATCGAAGTAATCGAATTTTTTTCATTTTTTCACCTCGGTGGTATGTTTCTCACGATTTTATAATATGTCTCAAGTTTGACTGTTCAAGTTATATGCGACCTCCTAATAGACCTTTATCTTTTAACCGTGTATCTTTTAACATATATAAATTGCCTTATTAGTTCATTAATTCTTGTATCTGATTTCCAAAAACAATTCTTATATTCGTCTATTATATTGCCGTGTTTTATTTCTTTCTTGTAGTGCTATGTGTGTTATAAAACATGAGAAGTTATTGGAAAACGTCACCTCTTTTAGAGTGCAACTTGTACGTTTCTCAGGCGTCTGCTATATCAGTCTCCTTGAGCGAAAAAAACAGCGGGTGCTCGTGGAATTGCTGTAATTGTCTCCCTTTCCTTTTCAGTGACTGACCTACCCTTTTGAATGCATTATTAATTCAATGGTAGCATAATTGGACTAACCCGAAATTTGTATCCCTTCTCGGAATGTCCAGACGGAAGTCGCGGTCTTGTCATTACTCCTCGCCTTCGTGAGTGCCTTATTGAGTTCTGAGAAACTTATAGGGAAGCTTATCTAGAAGCCAGAGAAGATCGAATCGGAAAGGCAGGTTGGACTTCGATCGGCAATTTCATTCGAGTGAAGCAAGTACATCAAAAATTTCCAATTTGCCTTTAAAATTAAATTTTCAATTTTTTTGCTTCAGTAGTTCTTATACCCCACACTTCCTAGAACTTCCTTTTTACCCACGCAATCTGTTTCATTACCATAATTTATTTTCTATCCAAAGATTATAAAACCTTCCTTTGAGGCTTTCCGCGAAAGGAAATAGTTTGCTTTCATTAAGTCAATTTCTTTGTTGCGCTTCCTGAATGACTCTACGACACTCCAGTTATTTTAAAAAATGTTAAAGGTCCATAAATGAATTAAATTTTTAATGCGTGATTGTATGCGCAACCATTGAAGTTTTTTCCACCCATTTCAATGATACAACTTGGTCAGGTATAGTATACTTATTTCCTTATCTCTTCTGACTCTGCTCCCATCTTTTCCCAGCTACTGTACCTTATTTGGTTTTTCTTTTTTACTTCACTTGACCTCTAAGCGGTTCCAGTAACTCCGTGATCAGGACATGAACAAAGTGCTCGGTTGAGCCTATCGACGAATTTTTATGCAATGCAATCGACCGAGGCATGCGGTATATATTCAAGCATCGATGAGAAAATCGACTCTCCAGTCAACACGGAATATAAAATTTCCATGTATTTATAGTTTCCATATTTCCAATATCCAGAATACTCGTATAGCGAGGATAAAAATTCATATTCAGCGAAATATCTTGGTGATTTGCAGAAACCTTGAAACAAGGCTTACCCTTCGGTTAATTATTTCATGTCGCCTTTGAGTGAGAAGGAATGGCTTAAGCCCTCTTTGCACGAGCCACCCTTTTCGGAAGTGCAAATAGTTCACGTAAAAGGATGGAACTTTTTTTTCCCTAGCTGTCAGACTGCCTCTTTGTGTGCAAATAAATAATAATCGAATTAGCTATAATAGACTTTGAATAAATAATAATAATAACTACTGCCTTTTTCGACTTTGTAACAAATTTGATAAGTAATATGGCCATCATAGGATTGCTCCACCCTTGAGCCGATAGAATACGAACGATAAATTCTTTTTTTAATTTTCATTTTTGACTGCGATGTTATTTGTTGGCGGTCGAAGGAAAACCCAATCCATAGGCCAGACAAAGATGACTACGATTTTCCGCTTGTGGTGATATCGATCTATGTTTTTAAGTTTTTTTTTGTATCTCAGTGGTGATCGCGGTTATTTACTCGATGGTGCAAAATGCATTTTCATGCCTATGTTGCACGCTTTGTACGCGGATTTTCATTTTATAATCAACTATTGTGGCCTTAAAAATTTCAACCAGCGTCAAAACGATATCGTCATGTAAAATAAATTAGCGTTTTCAATGCTATGTTAATCATTATCTAGCGTGTGGATTTTCAGTATTCAGGAGCCTTTGCCCTCATAGATACCTTGGAAATATCCGAAATTCCCGCCTCTTAAACGTTTTAAATTTTAGCACAAATTAATGCTATAATTTCTATTTTATTAACGCTAAAATTCGTTTTAATATCACGATATCGTAAACGCTGCTTCTCGGTATTAGTCAAAAAAAGGAATTTTTAGCAATTTTATATTTTGAATGATCTTTTACTATGAACTTTTAGCAACATATGAAATACTTTTTTACGATACATTGGACATATTTTTGTAAAGTAAAAGGTTGTAAATAAATGGAAAAATACCGTGCACGACGCATAAAGGATGAGTGTGGAAAGAGAAAGGAAGGAATTTGGAGGTGGTGCAGAAGTATGCAAGAGGGGAGAGCATGAGGGAATCTAATCCGACTAACTGCTACATCTGCTGCCAATGTTACATCTGTGGGTTCAATGATACTTAAGTCATCAGATGGCACATGATTTATTACCAACTTCACACAGTACACTTGAGCCAGGGCAGCTTCCCGCGAGCCCGGAAGTTCGTTACTCACTGCCCCTACTTACTCCTGCTGGACAGGCTGCTATTCATGTATTAACAAATGAATATCGATAAACACTTAGCGCACATACATAACAACTCCTCCCCCTTTTAGTAATAACAGCACCCTAATTATCAAAAAATATCAAGTCAATTCATTCACAAATTATCAAAATTATTATCTCAAAGCATTTACTCCATGAAATGAACATCAATAAACACACTCTTACGTAGCCACTTTTGAAGAATGGGATGCCATTTTTTTATGGTTACTTTGCCCCCAAATGTGATCGCATGACAAAAAATTCTCATAGTTTATGTATACCCCGATTAATGGCACGTTCAGTAATTTTTCATAAATTCTGAAGGGATGCTGTATGAAACGTTTTTAGTCTTTGCGTGTAATATGATGTTAATTTTCATAGTTAAATATCCTTTCTAAGCTAAGCTAATTTGATCGTTTCGCCTGATGGAACATGTGCGAGAAGGAGAGAAGTTTGTAAATAGATGGAAATATCCCGTGAATGGTATTCATGAGCGAGGGTCGGAAAGGTAAAAGAAGGGCCGTGGATGTGGTCAACTTGTCTGTCACATGGAAGACAGGAAAGCGAAAGGAAATCTCCTACTGCTAGTGGCGGAGGATATGGGGTCGGAGAGAGAATGACGGGGGAGATAGACTAGATCCGATATGTGCAGGGGAGGAATGCGATTCTCTCTCATGGAGGTGTCCGATTGGCGTCCCGGCGAGTGGATATCGGAAAAGAAGATGGAATGGGTGGTGGGAACGGATGCGAGGCGTCGCATTGAAGAACTGGATTCTAGGGGTGACATGGAGGGAGATTCGATATGGGTGGGGGCAGGTGTGTTGAAAAAAATACCCATTTGTGGCGAGATGGCATTAAATTTTGGACTGCAGCTGAAATTTTTTCTCCTGGTATGTTATGGTATTTGCAGGAGGCGACGGACAGCTAAGGTCATTTGCGCCATGATGCAAATAAGTATGAAGAGGAACCCGGCGTCGAAATTAGCCTGATCTTAAGCCTTTCGCTCTCAGGTTAATTTCCGTTTTCACTCACAGAAACATCAAGCCCGATTCCAGAAAAGGATAGGTGTTTTATAAGCAAATCTTATGCATATAAAACAAAGTCGAAAATCGTGTTAGTAACACCATTCATATCTCGAGAATGGCTGTACCGATGTCATTGATATTTAGTTTTGTGGAATCGTCTCATCCCGGATAACACAATAAACATTAAAAATCGTAAAATCTCACAAAAACATTAATCTTTATCTTAGGGTCTTTATCTTTTTTTTGGAGTTAGTACTGCACACTGCAAAAGCTGTGAAGTCGTTGAAAGTTAGATGATTAATTTTGTTTTTGCAAAGTTAATCACTGATCGTCGTGACAATATTAAAACCATCTTAATAGTTAAAAAATATTTAAAATCTTTTAAAAAAATATTAAATGTATTTAATTCGAGCTAAGCCCAACTCGAATTGAGTCGTCAACAAACACGTCACTAACGTGTGTGTAAACAAATTTCCGAGCAATTGTTGACTATCGGTAATGGCCGTGTTCCTGTCGACGAATAGAGTAGAATGATTTCATTTCCTCGGAATCGTTGCAATTAAGTTTAATTGAAAGAGCTCCTTATAAGTGTTTCTGAACATGATTGATAACCACAAAAATCACAAATGGTTGAGTGAGCGAGCAAATATGGCGGCTAAGAACGAAGGTGTGGATGACTTAAAATTTGTAATTTAGGATCCAGTCGTTGGTACAAAAATGTTTTGATTGTATAACCAACCTCCAAAATCGTTGCCACTTTAATGGCTGAGCCAGGTTTCGTTAGTAGTGGGCCCTGGTCGCTTCTATAGCAACGAGGTTAACCCCGTCCCTCCCTTCCAACCCTATTCCTACCCCAGAGGCGCCGTAAGGCTCCTATCGTGGCGGCGCTGCTTTCCTTTTTCCTTCCCTTCCAAACTCCTCCCCGGGAGCGCGGGCGTATCAGTTGTGGTAATGGGTCCCGGCCCCGGCGGTTGTAACCCTGAAAGAAGCCCCCTTTGGTTCTCCTTTGTGTGTAACAAACCACACTTTGATCTTAGCCATAAGGCCGAGAAATGATCACATAATCTACGGAAAATCGTAGAAATTTCGTATTGTAGAAAGAAGAAGTTCTCATTCCGAGGATTTCCATGATCCCAAACGAGATATTCCCTAAGAGCGAGATGTTTAAACGATTTCAATTTCCAATTAGTGTTGTACTAGCGATGGCGACTAACAAATCATAGGGTGAGTGTTTGTAGTCTAAATCTGTAATACCAATGTTTTTCTCATGGTCAAATATGTGTAGCATAAATAAGCGTACCCAGCGAAGGGCAGGAGGGGGTAGATGCCCCCCCTAGAAGCAAAAACTGCAAATATCTATGAGGAAAATAATATTTTTTCAAGCAAATAATTTTAAAAACTAATAAAAAGCTGCTACATTTTCCTTAAAATGTTGATTTTATTCACCTTTTCCATGCTTAAATCTTACCTACAAATTTAGCAACCATGGCTTGCCCTCCCCTTTCCTAGTTTTGATCCTGGGTCCGCCCTTTACGGGTTTATCCCGCGCCCGATATTTACGTGTTAGTAAGTCATTCACATTATTTGTTCTTACGATAGATAGCAAAACAAAAACTACTGTTTACCTATCAGAAGGTACTTAACTCAAGAGAAAAAAGCCGAATGTGTAGAGTAGACATTGGCACATTTATACAGAGCATTTTTTTCGAACCGAGAGATAACTAGCGCGCCACAAGTCATGAAATATTAATGCTGCTCCCTAGGGGATATTCTCACAAGATTTAGAGAGTCAATCAACCATCGGTCTAGCGTTGCGTAAAGTTGCCCCAAAACGGGGAAAATTCAAACTACATGCTTAAAGGTAAGAACGTTTGTTACGATTAAAAACACAAAAAAGCCAAAAACTGAACTGGTAAAATTTTGACTTCATCAACTGCTTCACAGGACCACAATGTCTAAAATTTCCTGAATTAAAACGTAAAAATGAGAATATTCATTGAAATAAATTTGCGTTTTCCTGACCCAGTCTACTCTATGTAGATTTAATAAAGAAATGCCTTTCTGAAAAGCCATTGAAATACTTTTTTGTAGTTTCATTGAATTTTTTTCTTATTTGATTATAATTAGTTAAAAATTATTAAAATCACTACAGCCGCTCTTGATTTAGGAATGGTGTAATTAAATTGTTCATTGATTATTAGCCGGTGTGAAGTTCGCCACGTCAGCTAGTAACTATATAAACAATTATTTTGTTTGCATAGAACACCGACTACTATAGAAGAAACATTTTATATTATCAGGAGTGATGATCATGTTTATAGCTTCAAGCACAAAATTAAGTTAATTCAAATATTATAAACAAACATTTTTACATGGGGTTAAGCATTTGGTCGATATAGAGGCACTTGGAGAAATCTGAAACCCCATGTATCGGCACCTTAAGCGTCTAAGGGTTAACGAGAGGCGCCAAGGGGAATACGGCATAGCGTCCCATTCGACGGACAGTGTGTTGCGCTTAAAATGTCCTCCACACAACATTCAAGCAGGGATCGGGTAGTTTCTGAAATTTCTCAGCCACATCCGGAATTTGAACTTGAGCCCACGAGGCAGGAAGACAACACTAAAACCACCGTGATCCAACCCGATACTCTTTCTCCTTTGTTTTGTTATTCCTTAACGATGATTGAGCGTTTTAACCCCAAATATTAGGTTATTTTCTTTGCGGTACTTAATTATTTAGGACAATTTCTTTACACTCAGAGTGGTACTATTGTGCGTGTGAGACAGGGAAAGGTGTTAGATGACGTCAAGGGGGAGAGGAAGGATATAGAGGAGGCAGAGTAGCGTGGTGGAAGATAGGGATTGATGCATACTTTCGCATGCCATTCTAGTGCGCCGAGTCATTGTTTTCCCCATCGTTGTCGACGAATTTCGATAAAACCTTTCAGGGGAGTGTTAGTAATTGAAAGAATGCCCAATTGATGCGAAATGGTATTAAATTTCGGGCTCAAGAAGTAATTTATTATCCGATTATTTTATTCCAAGTGCACTACTTTTGAATTTTTATCTCCAATGTGCTAACTTATGTTTAACCAATATTGAAATTAGTCAAATTTTAATGATTTCTCGAGATACCATGTGTGCAAATATTAATTTAACACTAGAAGGACGGCAGGGGTCATTTGACCCATTTTCAGAATTCAAATTTATTTTTCTCTTATTAAAATATTTTTTTAAATTTTGAAACTTTTTGACTTTGTTAATTTTGGTCTATATTTTGATAATTTAGTGAAAATTTAACAATAATGTTTTGTTTTAAATTTTTATGACGTGTTATACCTATAGAAGGACGGCTAGGGGTCATTTGACCCACAACTGGTTTTCGCGCTATTTTCTTGCCCGTGTGCACTTTAGTGCCATGTATATCATATAATCAGCAAGAGGCTAGAGTGGTAGATGATTTGCTTCATTTTGAATCTGGAAGTACCCGGTTCAATGCCAGTTTCGTCCCAAGGGCCCCTATCTGTATTCAAAAACCTAGGCATAGCGACTTGTTGTGCACAATCTTTCGATATTTTTTGGGCAGCAAAGGGAAATAAAACCTTTTCAATCCTTGATTTGCGTAAATTCATGTAATTATGGTATTTTAATTTTGTTTTATTTATTGTTATATGATTATTGTATTACCCACGCCGGAAAATCGTCACGTATCCCCAGAATTGTTTTCCGTCGTCCAAGATTCAGAGCTCTTGGAGACATTATTTTCAATATCGACTCATCAGGTTTAGGAATAACTTTCATTTTTCTGGCCTTACGGCACTGTCACTTGACCTAGCCCCTTTGCCGTGTGTCCAGCATTAGTGCCGCCTTACCCCGTCGGGGTTTGGGGCGGGTTGACTGCACGCTGCGCTCTGTGGAAAAATCCTGTCTGTTTTTGAGAGAGCGGAGAAATTGGGTGGACTGTAAAATTCTGCTGTAAATCCTACCCTTGGAATCCGCACGTAGGTCGGAGAAGAAGCATTACTGCAAGTTCCTGGAAGATACAAATCAGGATACGGTTGGCGGTTGAGTCCCTGCCTCTCGAACGGCAATTAGGGTTACTTCTGAAAATTTTGTCCTTTTGTATGAATTTCTAATGCTCTCCAGCTCTCTATACCTTCAATGCAACTAGAGAAGATTCTACCATAATGCGCTTTCGTTTGTAGATTGTTTTGCACGCATATCAGTAGCGAGTTGAGGAAGAAAGTAAGAAGTCGAGAAATATATCAAGAGAAGAGAATCGTCGCAATTCAAATAGCTGTAGGGAATATTGAAGATCAGTCTGGAAGTAAATCGTAAACATCAGTTCAAGAACATTCTGAGCAATTTATCAACATCTGCGTGTGATGGAAGCGACGAAGTCCAAGATAGTGAATCCGATGGCGACTTTGGCATGATAGCGAATGCACAGCTCTATCAAAAAAAAATGCAGCTGTCCTTTTATGAGGTAAATTCCAAATAAACCAGACAAATTTGGAATCGAGTACTGGGTTTTGACAGATGTGAAATGAAAATACAGCCTAAATGAATTTCCATATTGTGGCTAAAGATGATGGTTGGCCATCAAATCAAGCGTTGGGGAAATAAATAGTTACTAAAGTGACCGTAACATACAAGAATTCAGGAATAAATGTAACTTGTAACAATTATTTTCCATCCATCCAGCGGGCAGGAAGTCATAAACAATGGAAAACTTCTCTTGCATGGACGATCTGAAAAAACAGGCGTGATGCACAAATATCCATGACCCCTAAAATAGCCATGTAATCCATTCAACGGAGTGTTCAAAAATACCTTAGGCCATACTCTTACGTAGAATCAGGCGAACTAGAACAATAATGTACTTTCACTCAGCAGCATGATCTCAGACGACACTATTTCCGAAACGAATAAAAGAATACCAGAGACCATCCTATTTCATAATAAAAACAAAGCGGGAGTAGATATGATGGATAGCATGTATCAATTTATTTACACGTCTCCAAATCCAACAGCCATATCTCCACGGGCACAAAAAAGAAAAAGGTGCCAAATACCATCAAATTGAATCATTGCACCAATTTCCTTTCCATTTTCCAAATTCCTTTTCATGTACAAATGGCTGGTGTCCTAACACCCCTGCCACACGCTTTTAAGCGGCTTGCGGGTTAGTGTGTAGATTTAGATGAATAAATCGTCCAATGAACGCATTCAGCGCAAAAAAATATTTTGTGGAAACAGCGCTGAAAAAATACTGTCTGTCTGAGATTTACAACAAAGTAATAAGTTTTAAAAATTTTAATGCAAATTTTATAAACCCAGTACCCCTATTGTTTAAACATGTAACGCAACTTTTGTATTGAGTGTATGTATTCTCATTATTTGATTTGCAATCTACTACTACACACGGTTTAATTCATGATTCTTTAAAATAATTGTTATTAACTTTGGCGATGGAAATAATATTTAATAATGTTAAATAGTGTTTTTAATGAACTGATTCAACAATTAACACGATTAAACTGAATATTGGATAAAAATTAGGCGTTTTATTCCAAAATACATTTTAGGGGTCAAATGACCCCTAGCCGTCCTTCTAGGTAGTGCGAAACTCCCGTCCTCCTAGTGTTAAACTGAAGTTGTAAAAGTAATTAATACGATTTCAGCATCATGATCTTGGCAAAGGTGCTTAAAAATGGTTTGATGATTCATTCCAAGAGTAACCGAAATTTTGTGGCATGAACTTCCTGACGTATCGCATCCTCCTTGCTTTACTTTCCGACCAATGGCATATAAATTTTAAAAGCCCTCTCTTTTTACAATCTTTATTAAAAAATGTTCACAGTTGCAAACGAATCCGCATCATAAATTTTTTTCCTCTATATTGCCAGTTTTACATTTCTACTGATAGTTTCTTTAAATCTACTTCACGAATAATTTTCTGCTATCCCTTCAATTTCAGCCTTTCGTTGGACTCACTATGTATTTGGAATCGGAGGCAAGTCCTAGCTTTTCCTTAAATGAATGAATCGGAAATTCTCAAGCATATACTCCAAGCTAAATTGAGTTCCTGAAAAAGCGGAACCTTTGCTGGGCCAATTCGTTCCACGCTCCTCCATTAGGAGTGCAGAGAATTTTATTTTAAAAGGGAGACTTGTTGCTCTCAAGACTATGCAAAGAGGACTCCTGAGGCGGAGTCGATAAAAACTCTTCCCCCTCCCAAGTGCCTCAGACGAGCGGGTCACCTCGGCGATTTCTTTTTCTCTTCCTGGGACGCTCACGCTGAGAAGGGGACGACGCGAGAAGCAATTTTTCAAACAACAAGTCTCCGTGTAAAACAAAAGAAAGTGCATACATACATGTATTGCTACATGTGGATTTAAATAAGATATTTCATTTACAATCCATTATAGAAAAGTTGGAAGATCATTAACCTATTAGAAAAGCAAGGTTTCCCGTGAAATATTATCGATTGCCCTTATTCCCCAAAAGTATGGCCATGGAAGATCACTCCATCTGCATATTATGGTACACCTTTCTTTGAGGCATATAGTTTTGATTTTCCTTGTACCGACAAGTAGGAGACAAATATCATTTTGAAAATTCTGAGGAAATTTTATTTACATAGGTATAGTGTGACGTCTTATAAAGCTCCAAGAAATTTTATGTAATCAGTGAAATAGCTTATTAAACGCATTGATGTACTCTTATGATGAATATTAGTAACCGCTTTGTTAGACCTTTTTTGTAAGCAGGAAACAGGATTGAAAAAAGTGTCTATTTCAGCAGAAAGCTAGTTTCCTTCTACAAGTTACGTTCATAGCGTATTTACACAAGAGTTCTATTTAAATAGAACTCTTGTGTAAAATTAAAGTCCTTCTGTGGCATCTACTACGTGAAGCTTTTGCAGCTGAGTATGATTATAAGCCATCACTAGGTTTGCATACAAAAATCTTCTGTTGCATCACGCGGCGTACACCCTTATGTCAAATTTTCTATCTACAGTAAATCGTCGTATCTGAAAATTTCCGTACTTACTTAGAAAATCCCTAAAAGGTATGTACACCCCTTTTTCACTATTTTTTTTCTATAAACTACCGAAGTTTGTTTATATTTTATCATGCTATAATATTAAGTCTTAATTGGTGGGAAAAAGTGAATGCTGAGTGAAAGACAGGATGGAGTGGTTCCAGCCCTATCCTCGGCTTGAGATGTTTTCTTTAGCTTATCTCTTTCGATATCATGCGTTTTTCTCTTTTTTTCCGTCCTCACATCTCTTTTTTAGCCTCATCCGGCACACATTTCATGGAGCTAAGTGATCGAAGAGCGTGGAAATTGTTGGGCCACGAAAAATGTGGGATTGATCCTCTTCGCAAGAGTGCAGAAATAGAGAGAAGTTCCATCCTCCTCTTGCCCTCTCCTGTTTCCATGGTGGGAGAGAAAGAGGATTAGTGTAGGAAAGGCTGTCTTTACATCACGCGGGTATGGAAAAATATGATGGAGGGAACTCAGGGGTTGAGCAAAAGTCTTGAAAGTTGAGTGTTTTTGGAGTTTGCGCTGAAACCCTCTCCACCCTCTATGTAGATTTATGCGATGACTATCAGGATATGCTTCTCAGGTTGCTGGCTGAATTGGATTTTAAAAATATATTTATAGGGTATTTGAAGATAGTTTTGCGAAAGTTAAACGAATGACATGTGGTGATGATAGTGCTATTAAAGTAATGTTGACCTTTCTTGCCGAAATATATATTGAATTTCTTTGTGAGCCTGGTAGACCGATGAAATTTGAGATACCCTCACTTTCTTAATCCCAACCGTCTTTGGTGATGATGATCTTTTGACTCAATACCACTTTTTACATGTTTAAATGTTTATGTTCGTACTGTTTAAGCGTAGACACGATATTAAAATGCATTATTGCCAGGAAATGTGGTATTTGTTAAATATTCTTGATTTTGAAAAAATATTACTGCATCCCAAAAACTATGCTTAGGGGTAGTGAAGGGCGTATTTGGGCCTATTTTCTCTCTCCTCAGTACCCCACTCAATTTTCACCGCTAATTTTTTTTTCACTTTGCGGCCTCCCCTCTCATCAACATTAGTTACAATCTTCATCTTTTCCTCGAGGGCCGCTCGCACGCAGACTGGAGGGTACAAGAGGCAGTTCGCGAGATTTCGATGATAGCGACGCTGACAGTCAGTCTGAAAGAGGGTGGAGGATACTATTTGGGAGGGGTAGGAAAAGTGATGTTCGGATGAGGGATGGACTTGGTATTAGGCCAGCGCATGAGATTAGGAGACAGAGTAAGAGTGGCCTAATGGTAGGAGTAAGGGATTCCTCGACGGGATAAGGCCAAATGGAAACATTTGATGATGCCTTTCGGGTGAGGAGGAGATTTTTTTATTTTCACACGTGTGAGGGAGAGTGTGTTCTTCAAGAGGCTGGGTTAACTGGAGTCTTATAGCTGTGGGAGTCATGAAGCTGTTATGGAATGGATACGGAAACCAGGATTTCAATGTGGGCGCCGTCCTCTTCCTACGTCTGCTGGGCAGACCTGTGTTGAGTCCAATGAGGTTATTTCCAATCCTTCGATTCATGCTAAGGGGGGGAGTATTTTTGTGATTGACGGTATACTTTCGACTTTGGCTATAATGATCAACATCTACTAGAAACATTGCGAGTATGGTCTTGGGTGCGTGGCCGGGAGTTGGCACATTTCCCTAACATGCGCACTGCTGAATAAACTTACGGAAAAGTTACCGTGGGACACTGACTTAATTCCTAAATAATTATGGCACAAATGAAACTTGGGCTTGTCTCTGTGTTCTCTGAGTTGGCTGTTTAATTTAATCAGAAGAATGCAATGAATGGTATGCCATTACGCATTTTGAAGGATAATGAAGCTCTGGTTGGATCAAATCGCTTAGAAAAGTTTTATTTTACAACCATAAAAAAAATCAATTATTCATATTTTGAGTAATTTTATTTCTGTCAAACCTTGACGGATATCGCTTATCATGGCAAGAGCATTTTACGAACATGTGCGAAGAGTTTTTTTTTTCGATCGCGCATTTGTGAATCTACCTCGTTGAAGGCATAGGCACTCTTCAAGGGTAACTATTAGGCTGAATAATGACCTATAGACACGCGATGGAAGAAGTATGCAAGGAGGTAGGCTTCAACTAGCCATCGAATCGCGTCTGGTCGATTCAAATTATAGGATGTTTATAATGCTATTAATAATAATACAAAATAAAACACTGTATTTTTTTCTTGTATGTAATCTATTGATGAAAGCTATGGTAACATTATTTTCTCCTCCTATTCCTAAACTTCTTCTATTGAAAAAAATGAGTATCCTAGGGTTCCTTATGTTCGTATCGTCAAACAAGCATTCTTTGTTCGCCCGCGCTGTGAGCCTCCGGAACCCATTTAAGTAACTTGTCTTCGTGAGCAAAGGGATGCAAATATTTAGGAAATCATTGGAAGGGTGAGACTTCGTCACTAAAAATCTATAATCCATTGCATTACTGAAAGTTATCTCAAGTTATCTTACGATCAACTTTTCTCCCTCAAAAATACTTTTGATGAATTATAGTGGGTATACTCCATTTGAGCTGGCGTATCTTTATCCAAATGAGATTAATCTTTGGTCTATATACAGTCAACGCATGGCTTTGGGACACGTGTATCCCCTCTGAAATTTGTCATTAAAAAGAATCTATAACATTTTATAGATATCGGAATTATATGTCTCAAATTTGACGACTTATCGGGATTTTATGAGTAGGCGGGTTGATAAGTACTTACATTTAGTAGAAGGACATGGCAATTTCAAATACTGTAGGTTCTTATGATAATTTTGAAAAGTGTCACGAAAAGTTTATTTTTTTGCTAGGAAGTTTAATCAAATTGCGATATTTCACATGAATGAATATTTGATATTTTTTCCTGGTAATTAAAACCAATGAAATTTTTCGTTCTTTACTGGCGAGTTGATCTCCTTTTTAAATGCCAGCTCATGTCGGTAATTACTTTCCCTGCACCACCTTACACTTTGAGGATTTATTTTTGCGGGTTTCCGAATGCGTTGTCCGGAGTTAGAGCACGAGATCCTTTGATCAGATGCTAATCTCTCTTCTCACTGTGCTACCACTCCCTTACCCCCCGGAATCTTATTTTATGGTTAAGATTCCATTAAAATAACCTATCGTTATTAGTACTTTCTTTTTGATTTCAAATACACCAATTGATCTGAGTCACTTTGGTGTGATTACCTCTCGGTGTCTAATATTAGCTTCCTGCGAATAGCCTCTTTGATCTTAAAAAAGCATTTAATTAAGCCGCTCTTTCTATGAAATATCACTTGTACTCCTCTCCTCTCCGGGCTGAAAATTCAAATCTTTTGCTATTCTGCCCGTTCGTGCCCTCTGCCTCACTATCGGAGTTGAGGCTATCTGTAGATTTTCATGGAGATACGTTTTTGCTTCCGTGATTTCTTTTATATCTTCCTCCTCTCTTCTTTATCTGGGGAAAATCACTTTTTTTCAGCAGCTTAATCCAGTTTCGTGACGGAGGGAAAATAAATGGTATAAAAGATTTAATGATGTGATTTCGTGACCTTAATTGAAACCGCCTGCTTATCAATCATAATATGGGAAAACTATTGACCGAATCTTTCGGAAAACATTTTTTTAGGCGTTTATTCTCAGAGATACGGTTCTTAATCAGCCTTGGATAAGGTTCTTATCGTTTTTTTTTCAGTTGTTATTTTATTCATTTAGTCCAATACTGATATGAGCGTTTATTGAACCGTTAGACGTAACCTCATGGTGGGGATGAATATCAATTATCATTAAAAAATATCTCTCTTGGCGTTGAGGTTGTTATTAAGGAAAGCTTTAAGAGAGATATCTAATCATTTTCCATGTTATAGCATCATAAAACTATTTGTATCTAACTGAACAGTTTACCTATGCATTATAAATCTAGAGAAGTCCCTTTGAATAACTTTGAATATAGTTAAGTACAGTTTTGTTCCTGCTTTTGGGACTATTTTTCTGGAAAGTATCTCATTTTACCTAACTATTCCCTTTAGATCTTAATGCCCACCCTTCACGTTCGTGAATACTTCAGGCTTTGATCCTTTCAGTGATTCTAAAGGCAATTGTGTGATTTGGTTTCAGAGTAAGCTATGTAGAGTGGGAATCAAAGGAGGTTTGACTTTCATTAGTGACGGGTGAAATAAGCTTTTTAAAATGAAGATTCTTCTGCATAAACGTGTTCTGAGTTTGGATTTCATCGACAAAGGCGATCAAAGATAAGTTCATTTTCCCATCGAAAACTGCTATCTGCTGTATGAGTATATCTTACCAGTACGCATCTGAATATTTTATCGCACAATGTAACGCACCTGCTAGTTAACCTAAAACGTGCAAACTTCTCCCGCCACATTCCTATTGGGAAAACTAGTGGAATAGCATGTAAATGCAGACATCCACTTACTTTACTAATAGGTCAGATTTTCTGAAATAAATTGGAAGAGTGATATCTTCATCCGTTGGATAGGCCCTGCTAATATTTTTCTGTATCCATAAAAACTGCTATTCCTTTCTCTACCATTTATCCGCATGCATACGCTGCGATTCATTCGATAGGTTGCGTTTTTAATGGGATTTATCAGGGGATATACATGCAGGGCTTTCAGTGTACGCTCTTCGACGAAGGATTTGATGCAATTGTCAGGTATAGTGTAATATTGTTAGCTATTCTGGAATTTTTTCTCATGAACCTGGCGTGATACCTTGCGAGCTATTCATCCGATTGCATTCTTCAAAAACTCCATCTACAAGAGGAGTTTTTTTTGTGGTCTATTCTTTTCGTAGAAAAAATAATTTTCTACGTTATTTGAAGTGAAAGATAAACTTGAGTGGTATTTTTCTGCTGGAACTGAATAATTTATCGTATGTTTGATCCAGTAATCATCGGAAAACTACGATTATCAATTTATATTATGAATGCATTTTACCTCGAGGAAAAGATCAGCAATGACATGACAACGCGCAAGTTTCCTTTTTCATTAATTAAAATGGCTCAATAGAATTTTCGTAATTTCACTGGTATAGAAGCCATTTTAAATATTGTATTGCGAGCAATGAGAGACTAAATTGCCTGCCTTTTTGTAAACTTTCTTTATCAATTTCGTATTGGTTGACTCTCCAAACCCATGTGTCAATGTATGTCTCTGCATGATTACTATTGGAATCCCTTTGCTAGGGACCGTATTTTTAAACATTTATGTAAACTACGCTTTGGATGGAAAAGCCAAAAACACCGATTCAATGCATGATTGAATCATTTTAGAACAAAAATGGAGGTTACAGAATAGAAAATAAGGAAAAGAGGAGCTTTGGAGGTTAAAATTGCTCTAAACACAACTCTCTGTGTCCGGCGATTCTACTCGTCAGCTCTCTCCTCTACACACCAATTTATTCCCTTTCATTTTGAGTGGCGTAGCGGATAGACAGATGAAATGCATTTTCCGGGAACATGCCCGCAGCTGGCCGTGATTTGTGAACGGTACTCGGTGTTATCTTTTTGTGTGGATTGCTTCCAGTCGTGCTGGATGGATTTGGGGCCGGTGCTTCTTTGCATTTGTGCTGATGCCTTATTGTTTGCATTTGTAATGATTGCTGCGTTTATTTTGCGACTGCGTGTACTCTGTCATATGTCGCTCAGTGGTACGAGAAATCACATTTCGCCATCATATTAGGAGCGTTTGAAGAATAAGCGAGTGCTCAGTTTGATCAAGGGCCAAGGGAGACGATACACCAACGTTTTTGTTCCTCTCTGATGAATCACATCCAGCCAATTGTTGAGGCGATGGAGACCGGCGCTATGCCGGGAAATGCGGACGGTGGTTGCAGAATGTTAACCCGAATTGAGTTTTAAATTTGATTGGATACGTTTTCAAATCACTGGAAAGACCTCTCTACTTAGATGGGCCGTATTTTATGTCCGTCCACTTCGGCAGTGCTGACATTCTCGCTGATTCATTTTATGTCATCATCCTATATTGTCCGTGACACCTCTGCAACGTACATCCTGCCATAATATATATGTTTCTTTTGTTAATATGAAACGCAAGCGGAGTAAATCTAGTTAACTTTCCTCAACTATTGCCATTTCATTTTTAGCTTCCTATGCGGTAAAACTTTAGGATTGTTAGACAACTAAAAGTTGAAATGAGCCATCAATATCTCCTTTTACGTGGAAGAAGGTCTCCCTGGTAGTAGAAGGGATGTCCTAAGATTCTCTTAACTGTAGTGCATTGTGTGTAATAAAAACTATCTTTTACTCTACTTTAACTCAGCGCCTACTATTATTATCTAATTCAAATTATTGCCTAATAACAAATGCCGCCCAGTGTGCCCCGATAGCTTTTTCTGGTGTTGTATATCATCTATTTTCAAAGTGTGTTATTATTTCGCATCTAGGAAGAGATGATAAAAAAGTTACTGGTCAAGGTTGTTGTTGACCTTAAAATTGTGCAATGTGATGCGGACTCCATTAATATGTGGGTTATTAAAGCTGGCGTCTGGTTGAGTATCGTGCTTCTGATTCACCCCCACTCTTCATTTTACGGCTTCTTATGGACTCTTCTCAAGGCCCCCTGCAGTGCTCTCATAGCGATCACCTTCCCAACCCACGAATTCCTTAGCGGAATGTCCAGTCTTTTTGATCACCAAGAACTTAGCCTGTTCCATGTGCCACCTATATACTGTCCAAGGAAACACATAAATGCAAGAGTCGCCTCACGTATTCCGATAATTTATTCACTCGGCGTCTGTGACCGCGGAACTCCGCAAGCATACACTTCGTCATCCACGAGTCCTGCTCCCTGTTTATCTTTCCCTAAATGTTTTATGCAAACATCCCTCCGTTCTCTCGCATTGGGGCGGCGAAGCCCAGGGGCTATTGCTAGTTCATCTGCAGTGGGGTTAGGAATCGATGTTCTAATGGGAATTCACCTATGAGTGAATTGACGTGATTCTTAGGCAGGTAGTCAAATTTTGTGAAAAATCATTTTTCCCTATTGATAAATATGCTGTTCCGCTTTTAATACAGGAACGAAAAGAAATTTATTACCTGATTGAATTGATTTTTACTTATAGTTTTGTAAAAAATTGTTTCTTCAAGAACGGTGAAGTGAGAAATTATTCAGCTCGAGGAAGAAGTGAACACAACCGAATTCATGGCGAATGACAGACATCGTATTACGTTAAGAGCCTACTTTATGACCGTCATACGATTTGTGCCCTGAACTGCTTAAGATGCCGTAGCATCTTAAGCAGTTCAGGGCAGTAGTGACCGTAGCATCTAATATGAAAAATTTTGCTTAAAGAAACAGTTATTGCTTGTGTGCATACGGATGAGGATATATGCTAATTCATTGCATGATGCATTGAATTTCCTCTCTGTGGTCGGAAGTGTTGAGTGAACTGCACAGATGCTTTTCATATTTTGATCTGAGGGATATTATAATGGCTTTTAAGTTTTTTGAACCGAGTTTGGTTTTATTTACGAGTATTTACTAAAAATTTTACTTACTTGCAATCAGAAAAAAATTTTCTTGCTACTGTTTGTTATGCCATATATAATAATGATTTTATTAATTCCTCTGAAAAAGAGATATTTCGATCTGTATGAATTACTGTTTTCCCCGCATTGAAGTACGCTTGCTATAAAACGTTCTGTAAGAATAAGCTTAGATTCCAGTTTGGTCTTTTTTCACACAACTCTGTTTAACTGCCATAAATGTTCTGATTTAATTATATTCTAAATCTGATACCCAGATTTTCGAGGATATCTGCTAAGATGTTCTAATATCTCTTCTAAACCATTTCTAAGATCTCATCACCCTCACCTAACCATCCTTTTTTCTTATTTCCTTCCCATACTTCAAGACACCGAAGTGAATATCTTATTCTCTAAAGGGGTGTTGCAGGATTCCGTCATATGGCGTCTCCTTTAAGGTCGTTTGTTGTGGCATAAATATCACGCGTCATGCTGGTGGTATCCAAGGTTAATTCTTTTTCATTATGGTGTTGCTAAAATATTTAACTAATTTTATAAGTTTCTGACACGGTTCTTATAACACTTTTGAAGGGAGTTATTCCTCAAGCAGTAAAGAAAATTCAACTAAGGTTGTAAGGCTCTGGAAGATACTGCGTTTGGTAAGTATTTTGCCAGTAAAAATTTGGTTCTGCAGACAAATATATATATCTTCGCCATTGCGATACATATTCAGTAAATATCCTCAAATTAGTTTCTTTTCAGCATCTACCATGGTTTCGGAGTCCTGCTCAATCATGAATGAGCTTAACACTGATTGCATTTTTCTCATGGCCTCACAACAAGAGGTTTGGATCTATGAATGGTTGGGGTGGAGTATATTTTATATATATATATATATATGTAGAGTATATTTCTTTTTCAAGTTGGGAGGCTAAAATTAAGTAAGAGGTTTGAATTCGCTTGTTTTGTTCGGCAAAAAGGGGTCCAGGAAATTTGTGGTACGTTATAGAACAATTTGAGGAGATCAAGGAGGGAGCCTTTCGAAATGTTAAGGGGATTCAAAGGAGTCGTAGAGAGGAGCAAAGGGTCGATTAGTTATTTAATTATTTGAATTTTATAAAAAGTGAGGAAAGACTCTATTAACTCTAGTTTTCTTTAACTAGGGGTGAGGTCTGTTACAAGATAAGCAGGAGAGGATGTCACACGGCAGATGTGCATACTTACTAAGAATATTTCTTTCCATGTCAGACGCATGCGCTGGAAAGATTTTATTTTGCCTCTTGTGGATTATTAAATCACTGATTTCAAATCAAAAAGAGTTTTAGGATGCTTTATTTGCTAATGGTTATGATGTTATCTTCGGCAAGGCACGAAAGGTCTTGGTGTATCTTGCAATCCTGAGATTTCTATTTGCGATATGCTTAATCAACTGCTATTATCGTAAGGATTTTCGACTGAAGTAATATCAGCATTGGTTCCTGAGAACCGTTGGCTACACGCTTAGTCATTTTAATAAGTATGTTTTATTTCAATAATTATTCGTTTTTCATTTCAATATTTTACTTATATGTTTACATTGTTACTAAGTCAGTTGAATAAGGAATCGTAAACGGTTTTCATTGTTATTAGGGAATATTAAATATTTTTTCGAGCGAAATACGAGTACATTAAATTCACGCGACATGTGAATTCATCGCAATAATCGACTTATCTTACAACGAGAAAGAATCATATGCGACATTTCGTTGAATTATTTTCAGCTACGTTCAAACATTTACGAAAATAAAATGCTGGTGGTTTGCATTTGAAATGCAAATATTTCCTCTTTCCATTAATAATATTTAGGCATTGAATTTGGAGTAGTACTTTCCACTGCTACGCGCGAATGGCAAGGGTGTTGGTTCTTTTTTCTCGTTACGAGTGAAACAAGGAAATGCCTTGCCGGACGGGGTATAAAAATGGCAAGCCAATCTATTTGTTAGCCGCTGGTGACAAGCTTTGTTAAAAGTTTTCCTCACTCTTCCCTGGGACGAGGAGGCGACCCTTCTGTCGCATCCCAATGACCTCCCCCTCCATTCCCTCTTCTTTCCAACACTTTACGCCTGTTCGGTTTTGCGCCAAACGCTCTCGTTTTGTCTGAGTTACGACCCGAGCGGCGCTGCCTTCGCCCTCCCCCACTTCCTCTCGTCTCGTGCGGGCCGGATCGACGGAGCGACTTGGCTCTCTCTCTCTCTCGTTCGTCACCGGCGGAGAAACTCCTCGCACCTGCCCTGCTGTATTCTCTCTGCGGTTGCCGGGCACTGGACACGTCGCAACGGCCTGCCAACTGCTGGTCCTTCGGGCTCACCTATTGTGTTATAATTGTGTGGAACTTTAACTTGAGCTGGTCCTTCGGCTCACCTATTGTGTTATAATTGTGTTGAACTTTAACTTGAGCTGGTCCTTCGGCTCACCTATTGTGTTATAATTGTGTTGAACTTTCAATTTTGTATTAAAACTATACTGTCTGAAAATGTGGTTTATTTCCGCCACATTTATTTTGGTCCTTCGGGCCGGATTCATTGTATTCGCAATCAGTGCATGAGTTTATTGTACCCAGTGCTTGTAAGATACAGTCAAGTAGTATCATCGCTAAATGTTGCTCTTTTCTGCTCATTTTTTAAGTTTTTTGTTTCGCTGCATCTACAATCAAATTGTACTCCGCTGACGGGTGACGACACGTGCTCCTGACTCATCGTTGGATTTGACGAGCACACTGACGAGCGTACGTTATCCTACTCCTCTCCTCTCCTATTTTCTACCTCGCGGCTGCCCACGGGAAAATGGTATGGATATTTTTTGTATCTTCTTAGTGTGTGTGAATACTCTTAAAAATGAATTTTGCAACTTTTACCCGAAAGTCAAATCTCTTGAAGAAGAGGCTTGAAAAGGTTCATGGTTCCGTGCTCTCAACGGAAGCCTCATCGAAAGAGTCCCTTCTTTCAGACATCCAAATTAGGCGTTTGACTTGCTGGAAAAATGAGATTGTTAATACGATAAGTGAATTCAATGATTTAGTGAATCGTTTCATCGATACAGAGACTCCCTCGGGGCTACAAGATGACGAACTTTTGGTGAAATTACGCGAAGAAATGTTAGATCTCTGTGTCGACGCAAATTGCATTATTTCTGCATTGCTGCCGATGGCAAACGTTAAACCAGACTACCTCGCCGGAACTCTTGGTGAAAATCCGCTCCCGCGATCCTCTGTTCGATTGCCAAAGCTTGAGCTGCCGCAATTTTCGGGCGAACCCATTAAATGGATGCACTACTACAACGCGTTTGACGTAACAATCCATAAGAATCAAGTGTTATCCTCAGTAGAAAAGTTCCAGTACTTGCTAAGTTCTCTTCGCGGTGAAGCTCTGCAATTAGTTTCCGGATTGCCCATTACCGGAGAAAATTATAAGATTGCTTGGGATTTGTTGCATCAGCGTTATCACAACGTGCGGAAATTAGTGTCTCTTCATGTAAGCAAGATTCTGGACATGCCTCCGGTAATGAACGGCTCACTTTCGAGCATTCGTTCTTTTTTATCAACGTACTTTGAAAATACGCAAGCATTGTCTGCGTTCCAATACGATATTACTCAAGAAAACATTTTGCTCCTTTCCATTCTCATAAGAAAATTGGACTTCGAAACTCGGAAGCGTTTTGAAGATACGCGAGGCGTCAATCATGAAATTCCGGCCGTCTCTGACTTGATTAATTTTTTGGAAGCCGAATGCGTCCATTTTGAAGACGCAATAATTGATGGAAGGAGAACAGTAAAGGGTCCTCAGATCAGAATTAATAAAACGGCTCTGATTACCACTACAACGGGGAACTTCTGTGCATTCTGTCGAGACCCAAGTCATGCCATTTATTCGTGCTCTGCTTTTAAAGATAAATCGCCGCAAGAAAGGAAAGTGATAGTGGGGGAGAAGAAATGGTGTTATAATTGTCTCGGAACATCTCACACTGTCAAGTCATGCAACTCATCTCGGAGATGTAACCGTTGCGCTTAGAGGCATCATTCGCTCCTGCACCTCGACGTGAACTCCTCTTCATCGCTGAATAATCGCCCGGGTACCGCTGCAGCTAATGCGCAATTGCCCTCACTATCAATTTCTGGTAAATCACAATCGGAATTAACTACAGAAAAACACTTTGTTGGACTATCGTCGTCAAAACCTAATACGTCAATTTTATTGGCAACAACTTTGATTCGTTTAACTACACCAAGTGGCTTCTCTCATGTAGTTAGAGGAATTTTAGACTCAGCATCTCAATGCAGTATCATCTCGGAACGCTGTGCTCAAGTTTTGAACGTTACACGCCGACGAGTAAATAATGAGATTAATGGACTATCACAATCTCATGTCAAATGTAATGGATTAACTTTTCTTAGTTTATCATCTGTCGGTGGAAAAGTGCTCGCTTACTCACATCCTATGATGATTTTACAAAATATCACTTCCAATTTGCCTCTCGCAACTATTTCGCCTGAAGTGAAAGAGAAGATGAAATCATTTGTCTTGGCTGACCCAACCTTTGATGTGCCCTCTCCTGTTGATGTTTTAATTGGAGCTGACCTCTTCCCTCATGTATTTACGGGAATTCGCTGTTTCCTTGGAGAAAATTATCCACTGGCCCTTGGTACTATTTTCGAATTTGTTTTAATGGGCTCAACTCCAATTACTCCAGTGTCTGAAATTAATCACAAGCCTTCCGTCGCTTTAATTTCAACCCATGATGCTAATCTCAATACTTCTATTCAACAGTTTTGGAAACTTGAGGAAGTACCTCATTTTTCGCTTACTCCTCAAGACCGACAATGTGAAGAGCATTTCCAATCAACGCATTCCAGAGATGAAACTGGTCGTTACATCACTCGGCTGCCGTTCAAGGACCTTCACCCTCCTCTTGGAGACTCAGCGCTGTGTGCCAAAAGAAGATTTTTTGGTCTGGAAAGGAGACTGTCAGCGCAACCTCTCCTGAGAGAGAAGTATATTAAGTTTATGTCGGAGTACCTCACCCTAGGTCACATGACACCTTGTGATAATTTCCCTAGAGTTAAGCATTATTTTTTGCCGCACCATGGAGTTTTTAAAAATCAAGATCCAAATTCAAGCCTGCGGGTTGTATTTGATGCTAGTTCAAAGACCTCAACGAATGTCTCACTTAATGACATTTTATTGTCAGGACCCAAATTACAAGATGATCTTTGTGAAGTTATTCTGCGATTTCGGTGCCATTCAGTTGTATTTGCATGTGACATTCGTCAGATGTATCGTCAAATTAAAATTCATCCTGATGACCAGCACTTCCAATTGATATATTGGCGTGAAACCCCTACGGATCTTCTCAAAGTTTTCAAATTGACAACAGTCACTTATGGAGTGACGAGCGCACCGTTTCTAGCCATCCGCACTCTTCATCAACTGGCTGAAGATGAAGGTGCTCAGTTTCCGCAAGCTGCTCGTGTCCTAAAGTCTCAAACGTTTGTTGACGATATCATTGCTGGTGCAGATAATGTGCAAGAAGCCCTCACACTTCAACATGATTTAACAAAACTCCTCTCATTAGGTGGCTTCCAGTTGAGAAAATGGTGCAGTAATTCGGATATTTTGATATCCCACATCTCAGAAGATGATAGAGAAATTCCTCTCTCTTTCCAATATTCGGAGCAACCTATTTATAATATATTGGGTCTGCAATGGAATTCCACATCCGATGAGTTTTCTTATGCTGTGAAAATATCCAATGTACCTCATACTAAACGCTCAGTACTCTCCGCTATCGCAAGAATATATGACCCCTGCGGTTGGTTGGCTCCCGTGGTATTTTTAGCTAAGTCATTCATACAATACTTATGGACCCTTGGTCTTCAATGGGATGATCCATTGTCTTCTAATGTTGCCTTCCGGTGGGAAGAAATTTTGAAGAATCTTGCTAGAGTAAAGGAAATTACGCTACCTCGATCTTTATTTATCGAAAGAACAAGCAGTGTCCAACTGCTTGGTTTTTGCGACGCATCTGAGTTGGGATATGCCGCAGTCATTTATTTAAGATGTGCTTCTGCTGACAACAACACCAAGATAGCATTGCTCATGGCTAAATCCCGTGTCGCACCTCTCAAACGTATCTCTCTACCCCGATTGGAACTTTGTGGGGCGCATTTACTGGCTAAACTCATTCATTATAGTTCAAACTTGGTGTCCAATTACTGTAAAATGGAATCTGTCACTGCCTGGTGTGATTCAACCATTGCTCTCTCATGGATCCGCACCCCTCCCTATCGCCTTAAGGTGTTTGTAGCAAATCGAGTAGCCCAGATTCAAGAATGGGTACCTCCTGAACGTTGGTTTCATGTATCGTCGCAACACAACCCCGCTGATTGTGCCTCTCGTGGATTACCCACTCCTCTCTTCGAGAAGAATTCCTTGTGGTGGTCTGGCCCTCGCTGGCTCTCTCTCCCGCCAGAAGACTGGCCGTGTTCTCCATTCGCTCCTTTGGACGAGGATCTACCGGAAGTGAAACAACCAATATTCAACGTTTGCTCCTCAATAAGACCATTTCAGAAGACCGGAATGGATTATGCTGGACCCTTCACTATTAGGAGCCATGCTCTAAGAAGAACTGTTCCATTAAAGGTCTATTTGTGTCTTTTTATTTGCATGTGTACCAAGGCTGTTCATCTAGAAGTAGTCACTGATCTCTCATCGGACGCCTTCATTGCAGCACTAACCCGATTTGTATCAAGGAGAGGACTTTGTAGTGATCTATACTCCGATTGCGGAACAAACTTCGTTGGTGCATCCACGCAGTTGAAAAGGACAATAAAGAACTTCTATTCATCACCGGAAACTCAAGAGGCCATTTCCCAATTCGCTAGTGAAAACTGCATCAACTTCCATTTTATTCCCCCTGCCGCGCCCCACCAAGGAGGGCTATGGGAAAGAGCCATTAAAAGCGCCAAAACACTCTTAATTCGTTCCATTGGCCAAACTCTTCTCACTTGGCAGGAATTTATTACGCTTGTCACCAAGGTAGAAGCCATGCTGAATTCTCGTCCTCTTACACCTCTTTCCACGGATCCTGCTGATGTATCGGCGCTGACCCCGGGACACTTTCTCATCGGAACCTCAATGACAGCCATTCCAGAGGACGATTTCGCCGCTCTACCCACCAATAGGCTCAGCAGATGGCAGACTGTTCAAGCCTTCTCACAGCGCATCTGGCGCCGATGGCATCAAGAGTACCTCCACACTCTTCAGCAGAGGTCAAAATGGACTCGGCGCAGGCAAAATCTTAAGGTGGGAGATTTAGTTGCGGTGCACTCCCCGAAAACTCCTCCTCTTCAGTGGTGTTTGGCACGCATAACTAAAGCCATACCAGGTGATGATGGAATAGTTAGAGTGGTGCAGCTGCGTACCCCCAAGGGCACTCTTACCCGTCCTGCCACCCGAGTATTTCCCCTCCCAATTGACGATTGACATTTGTTGACTGACGTACATTTACAGGAACGGTTTATAATTTTTTGTGTTATGTATTATGAGTTTTCTTTTTTCTCTTTTTATTGAACAAGGTGTTCAAGGGGGGCGGAATGTTCGGTTTTGCGCCAAACGCTCTCGTTTTGTCTGAGTTACGACCCGAGCGGCGCTGCCTTCGCCCTCCCCCACTTCCTCTCGTCTCGTGCGGGCCGGATCGACGGAGCGACTTGGCTCTCTCTCTCTCTCGTTCGTCACCGGCGGAGAAACTCCTCGCACCTGCCCTGCTGTATTCTCTCTGCGGTTGCCGGGCACTGGACACGTCGCAACGGCCTGCCAACTGCTGGTCCTTCGGGCTCACCTATTGTGTTATAATTGTGTGGAACTTTAACTTGAGCTGGTCCTTCGGCTCACCTATTGTGTTATAATTGTGTTGAACTTTAACTTGAGCTGGTCCTTCGGCTCACCTATTGTGTTATAATTGTGTTGAACTTTCAATTTTGTATTAAAACTATACTGTCTGAAAATGTGGTTTATTTCCGCCACAACGCCTTTCTATTCCCTGACCACCCTCTCCCCTTTCACACGCGTAACCTGGTACATATTCCACTTCTACGTAGTGTAGGCCTAGGATGCGATAGTTGCGTATCTGCGTACATGTAAATTTATTATTTTTTACCGGATGCAGTGCCCTCTGTCTGAATTCAAAGACTACAATCTTAAAAAACCTTGCATCATTATCTTATACTTCATTCTGGTTGTTGACAATTTTCTCTTAAAGATCTATTACGTTTTTCACTAAATGTAGGTGATGATGATCCTTGTAATTTTGAAGCGCAGTTACTTAGTTCAATAACAGAATTAACCAATTTAATATCATAAGTAACCATGTTAATGCGGCATGTGATTAAAAATTAATACAGCCTTAATTTCATATTGTGGCGGGTTTTCCAAGTGTTGACGCCCTAAAAAAATGCATTTTATTTATTTGAAGATTTTCTTTACATTTTGTTTGCCATAACAATTTAACAATAAAAATTTGAAATTTATTGACGTAGAACAATTTATAATTCTATCATATATTAGAACCAACGAGATAAATTACTGTGTCGTATTCTCTATTAGGTTTTCACCTTGCCAGATGTTATAATTTTGTATGTAATAATGATACAAGTTTTTATGTGTCACGCCCGCTTTTTCTCTTCTCATGAATATTGAGGCAGTGTAGTGTACACTGTACAATGTTCTTCGGTCAAACATTTTCTGCCAAAATCTTGATTTTGCTTTATTACGCTACCGCGAAATAATTTAGGGGAGCAAAATTCAACGGCCAAAATTAGATTTTTATTCCAATACATATTTTTCGTCCGGGATGAGAAAGTAATAAAAAGATAGAATGGAGTTGAGGAACCTTAGCGTAATTATTTAATATCTAAGTCCCCCGCTAAGGGTACGTCGTAATTCAGCTTCTGACCGCGGGTGGAGCCATATTTTTTTTTAACTTTTCACCGCGGGTGCGCGTCCTTATATCCTCGTTGCACGGGTTCGGTCCGATGGCTGGAAAATTTCCTTTAGCTGCAGTAAGCTCCATTCAGCAAAATAGGACGTAACGAAAGCGCCCCGAAGGTTCATTTCTCATGGTTATCCAAAGGTTATTACGGGTAGGAAAACTCGCTATCACACGCGGTTCCGTCCCACTCCTCACCCCATCCCTATTAAACATCCCCCGGCTTAATAGGAAAACTTTTTTCCCCGAAAGATCCTCCCGCATCACCGGTAGCCATAACCCCATTCGCTCGCAAATTCTTTTCCCGCTCTCCCGATGCTTATATACGTCGACTCCGTACACATTTTCCGCCGTAGGTACGTCTCGGTCCCTTACTGCGGCCCTACTTCACCAACGTGAAGCGCACTCTCCTCACTTCCAAATACCATGACCTGCCCGCCTCTTTTCCTCTTTTATCGGAACTTAGAGTGTATGTTTACCACTTCTGTTAGTTCTGTGATCTCCGCCTCCCCTTCTATGGACAGCCTTTACAGGTTTTCTTGATTTACAATCTCCTCCTCTCACCTTTTTACCTTCGAATGTCGTTACAATCGCATGCTATTTATCGTTGTTTCTTTCTAAACTTTTCTCTTTCGAACTCTCTTTGCAGGACACTACAATTGATTTAAGCGTACCAATGCAGCGATATTCCGTCTTGGTCATTCATAATATTATTTTTGGGTCATTCTTTCGCGGTAGTATAGTGAAAGTTAGGGCTAGCAGGATATTTCAATTGGACGTTTCAATGAATGACCATTACGTGTATAATTTTTGGACTTATGTGTATATTATTGATTTATAAAGCTAAATCAGGCAATATCAAGCTTTGGTTTTGAAATTTGGTATAAATTCATTCTTATTTATAATATAGGCATAACGTTAAGCCTTCTTTGTACCTTGAGGTAGCAATTACGCTTATAATTTCTCTGCAAACGGTGGATCAAATCAAGTAATGGATCCATTTTTTCTTTGATAATAGATATTTCATCAGCATAATTAAGAGCACGGGTTTATAGTTCTAAGAGTATTTCCTCCGTATGTAATACTTCCTTAATTCAAAGTATGTCAATTAGAGCTCTATTTATGCCAATACTCTGGGATTTCATTTTTATAATTGTGAGTCTACGATTAAATACCCATATAATTCCATTTTTGATCTGATTATAATTTTTATTTATGCCTAGGTTATTTAAGCAGCGGAAGACCTCTCGTTCATACATTTCCTGGTGCATTTCTACTCATAACCTATTTTTAACCATGCCGATTTCAAATACGTGTATTTTTTCTTCACTATAATTATTATTGTTGTTTGGCAAATTCTGTGAATCGCTCTTTTTTTCTCCCTTTTTTATCAAGTGTTTATACTCTTGTCGTAATAAATTTTATACTGATAAATGCACAATATGTGAATATAATTATTCGTTTTCAGATATGTTTCGTTCTTGATTTTATAGCTCTCGGCATTTTCAGCTATCTATTTCTCATTGTAGGTAAAATTATTGCTGCATAAATACTCATGCATGCATCTTGTTTGAAAAGTAAAAATTGTTTTTAATGGGAACCAGCCCGCAGTCAAGTGTTGCGGTGGTCCATGGTGACGGTCATCTTTGAGGAAAAGCTGATTACGCCCACCACGTTCAGATTTTACCGTATACCAAGCGTTGGTAACGCACGCGACAGCATTTTTTGCACTTTCATTTTTTATGGGCGAAAATTAGGTACGAAAACAACAAACGTTGCGTGCCGACCTTTAAACAACCGCTGCACGTGCTTAAATCATCTTTCTCGAGGTTTTATCCGAGCAGTGGCCTCCAGCCTTAGTCCACATTGTCCCGTATATGTCCCATAGTTTTCAGCGGAATTTTTAGCGAAATTATCCAGCCAATGGAAAACTATGCACGCAGGGAAATAAGTAGAGCGAGGAGATTGGAGAATTCCTTTCCTGATCCCTTACTTGGAGTAGCTCATCTAACAGCGACGCTCTGATTGCATGCCAATGGACGGATTTTCAACATTTTCCGTTGCTCAGACTCTTGCCACTTCTTTACTACTTTATTCTGATATCGCTTATCTACCCTTTTAATAAATTTCCAACATATATTTGCCTTTTTTAATTAAATTTTGAGGATGTCACTCCCTTTACGACCACATCGGCACTAAACGAGAATGGATAAAGTAGGGAAAATATTTCAAAAAGTAGTACCACAATTCGGATACAATAATTTTCTTTGAATATTAAATTTGTGTTAATAAATATAAACATGACTAAAATTATTCGCCATGAAGACTATCTTACGGTCCAAGATCAACTACATGGTCCGCTTCCTAACAAACTTTGCCACCTTCACTATGGGGCGAAGCGGAAAAGTGAATGAAAGTGGGTTGTTGTTCTATCTAAATAAATCTCTAAGAATTTTTTATGATAGAAATATGTCTTCTATTATTCGAGAGAAATTGTAAAAACAATCCTGTATTAGCCAAAAAATTCTGTAATCAGCGTAATGGACTTTTTATAGGCTCGGTGCAGAAAAACGCGTAATATTTGAACTCGGAAACAATGATAAGGGAACGTATATTGATGACTGATTAAGCCATTTAACAGATTTCAGCTTATCCGCCAACTGGTCCTTGAAAGGCTTTTAAGCTCCTCAATTTCTAACACGAAATGTGGTTGAGGCTTGACTTGGTCAGCAATTGAAAGATTAATTAGGCTAATTAGCCTTGAAAGGCTAAGAATAAAGGGATGATAGCTATGAATATGTAATTTAAGCCATTCATATTTTCTACGGACAATTGTGGCCGCTATCAGAAAATAAAGGACATAAATCAATGGGACAATTAAATACTTCCGATAGCTCAGCTTTAAAATATCCTAAATAATGGCAATTTTTCAGTTTTTTTGTGTAATTTATTCGCTAATAATGAGTACATTTTAGGCATACATCTATTTAAAAACCTGACCTCATTCTGAACAGAAGTATATCCCCCTACAGTGAGTTAAGTTACCCTGTGCACACATCGCATGTATACTTGAACGCTATTATAGATAGAATTTCCTCTAATCCAGCCCATATCCATTCAGTTTCATTCCGCTGTGCACAAGTATACCATACCTATACTTTCTTTAATTTTTTTCGAGCGGTATTCACTCGCTGAAAGCATTGAATAGCGCTCTGGCCTGCCCCTGACATTCTGTCACCGAATTGTACTCGTGTCTTTTAGGCTTAGCTGAAAATATAGGCATCTGCAAACGGTTCACAGAAAACGAAAAATAATGAAAAATCACAGTGATTCCACCTCGCTTCGTCAACGAAGGAAAAAAAAGCAAAAAGTTACCCTTTATTACCCCAACTTCCTAAATGCCTTTTCTTTTTTTTATTTCTATTTTTCTTGTTGGATGAATTCATGCGTCTCATCATTAATAATGAGGTCACGAAGAAGTGACCTCGGATTTCAATTGCCGTGACGCCACCAAAAATACTCAATTTTCTCCAGACTCTTTGCTAGCTTTGGAAGGGCCGCACGAAGTCTCTCAAAAATAAAATCCTTGAACTGTTTTCTTCTTAACGACAGCACGTTCTACCTTTCCATACGGAGCCGTGAAAATGGTTCATTTTATCGGTACTATCTGAATTACCGTTAGACTTTTTACTTACATGCATCCCTGTTTTTATTCGTTTTTGGACATTTCACCCGGAAAGATCAGTACTTCTCACTGGCTTATGGTTTTCGTTATTTATTTAATGTTTCTTCGTTTACCTAATGCAGCACGTATGATTTTGAATCGTTGAAGGAAAAAATTTAGCTCTCTGTTTTCATGGTGGGGGTTTAACCGAATAGCATAATTCACCTATTGGCTTCATAGGGTCTCTCAGGTTTTTGTATTGCATTGTGTAAAGCATCATTTTAGTGGCAAGTTTTTTTGTTCACATTCGCAAATAATCTCGATTTCATAAATCTTATTATCTGAAGACCCAAACTGTTAACCACATGCATTCATTTCTTGTTTAAATTTTTTAAGAGAACTCATTATTCGTACCATATTCCTAAAATTTGAATATAAATGTGAATTTTGTGGTCGTAATTGGAAAAAAATTATGGTGGATAATTTCAGTCGATGTGTTAGAGTTGGATAGAATTTTCCATGTGTAATAGTGGGCAACAAAATTTTAGAAATTTTTTAAAATATATTTTTCTCTCTTTCGACCTCTGTGTTTACGGCTTATTCTAAGTTTAAATTCCTGAATAAAGAAAAATCTTGTTTGAAAAATCTCCTCCAATCAAGCTTTATCTGCAAAGTGATTGAATTGGTTTTATTTTTGAACTGGTTGTTGCCTTGTTGGAGTAATTCTCGCTCACGCGTCACTCTCCCTCTGTTTCCAATATTTTCATTCGACCTTGACCCCTTCACTCCCCAAGCAACCCTGAACAATATCCACTCCTTTGCGCATAAATAGCTTCAAAAGTTCAAGGCGTTTTAGGTCTCTCAATATTTACAAACACGCTAGGCAAACAGCATGTGGACATCCCTTTCTCCCGATTTGATCTTGGAGCGGCGGCGTCCTTCAGGCTTCTCTTTGGTACAGTGAATCCCCACGACCACTACTCCCGGGAGCGAGGATTCGCAGAATGAGCAGAGCTATGCGAAAAGGGGCGCACTGGCATCGAGTTTGGATCGTTCAGGCATTTTGAATGTACGGTTTAATTTTATTGACCTTTGGGGTCGTCCTGAAGATGCTCGGAAGGTTTCAAGTGAAACTGTTTTCTCACATCAGCTACTTCGGGAACAGCACCACAAAGATAATAATCTCTTAATCCAAGTTCTGTTGAAGCTTGTGCCTCTATTTCCACATATTCTTAGGAAAATGGCAGTATTTTTCATTTCAAAAAGTAATGGCTAGCATTAATAAAAACGGTCACTTGTACAGGGGTGAATCGAAAATCAATGCATGTTGTGTCATGAGAATAAATCATTTCTTAAACGCTAGTCTGTATTTATTTTTCGCCTCTTTGTTATTATTACTTTGCATTCGTGGTTGAATAAATGGTATGGCAACGAATCAACTAATTATCGTTAAAACCAAGAATTTTATTTCATGTGGTTATTATTTTGAAGGTATACATTTTAAGTGCCGGAAATGAAGAAAACTATAGGAGGCACATTAACCTAATACATTATTGTTTTCCAAAGTACTCTCCACGATAGTCAATTCACTTTTGCATTCGATGGAACCAGTCGTTATAACATTTATTCCATTTCGAAGTACGGGGTAGTAAAAATGGCTGTTTTGCTGGCGTCGACCCCTCCTTCAGACGTCTGGAAGCGCTTTCCTCGTAGCATATTCTTGATTCTAGGTTATGTGAAAAAATCATTGGAGCTTAAGTCCGGGCTGTATGGAGGATGATCAAGAATTTCGACGCTTTGCTGTTCCAAAAACGACTTGGTGATCGAGCGGTGTGTAAGCTTCCATTGTCATGATAGAGCGTAATGCGTCGATTTGGGTTATCTTTCCGAATCGGCTCGGCGATCACTTCCGGCAAGCAAATGGTCATATATCATTGAGTATTAACTGTTCTTTGATTTTCAAGACCAAGCGTAGCTGCATGCCCTGATTTTTCTTCGAACGATGCGACCATTTTCTTGGAAACGCTTCGAGAGCGAACAAATTTTGTCGGTTTGATCTCTTTTTGAACGACCCATGCTAATGATTGGCGTTTCGTGTTAGATCTATTGAACTGAGGCCCCTGAGATGTCCAATGATCCCTGAATCCCACGGTATGTAACATGGCGATCTTCCATAATCATGTTACGTACAGCATCCACGTTTTCTTGAGTGACGGCTGTTTTTGATTGCCCTTCACGCGGTGCTCCTTCGCCAAAAACAAAAGAAAAGTTCAGTTACGCATTGTTTCTGAGGCTTCGACGAAAGTTATAGAAAATTATGGTGCGGCACTGTTCATGACATAATTCCATCTCGTACAGCGACTTGGAAACTTTAACACGCCACCGTCTTAAAACTATCATGCCGACCTTAGTAAAACTTTGCATGGGTATTAACCAACCGAAAAAGTTATTTGTAAACACCGTATATAGTTGCTAGGTGTAAAGGACGGTCTATTCCCGACGCTTAAAAGGTTACCTGTGAAACATCGTTAAGTACTCAAAGCAACCTGAAGTAGCATTTTCATGACTTCAATTTTACCCGAAATCATTGTGCCCCAATCTGTTTTTAATTTATTTCGATAATATCTTATCACACCTAGAACCCATTTATATTTGCCTAATTTTGAGAGATTAAATCGAATTTATATTTAAAAAATACGGAACGTTTCATACTCTCAATTAGCGATAAGAACGTGAATAAATATTTCGATGCTCCTCGTCCATATTTTAGACCGTGTGAACTGAAAATGTGCGTTTGGTTTTGTGTGTCGTCCGTTGGTCACCTGCTGGTTCCCACAGAGCTCTGTTACCTGGAAAATCACTCCCCGGAGATTCGGTAAGCCATGCCGTAGTTGTACTCCTGGCCCATGGCTTTCAGATCTCTGAATTCCTCGCTGTGAACACAGTGATAATGTAAAATTTGTGCCATTTCTATGCTCAGTGTTTCTCAGTCCAGTTTTCTGAAGTATCTCACTTAATATTCTGAATTTCATTTTTAAGCGAATGTCATCGTTCCTCTCAGAAATTTATCACTTTTCATCGCTAATTTTCCCAGCAAAAAGTTAACGAAAGGAATTAAACAGAAATATATGAATGGAAACATAGCGAGCTTATAATCACGCTATTTAAATAATTTATCTAACTCTATATGATTTAATTAGACCAAAAAAATATGCAGTCCTTCGGTCGCTTGTCCCTACAAAACACTGGATAGAAAGTTGTTTACAAAACAAGTTATCGTGTCTTTTACGTTTTCATTGCCACGCTTTTTTTGCAGTTATTCAGTTTTGTGAGGAGATTAATCTGCATTTATTAATGTTATGTAACGATTCAAGAGGGAAATTTTAAAATAAAAATTAATCCATAACGGCAATGATTGAAATAAAATACGGCTACCGCACGCAAATAAATATGTACACCTTGCATATATTTAATACACTTAATTTTTTTCTTTGACTCCTGTTGCTCAAGATTGAGATAAATTGCCATGTATTTCATAGCATTATATATGAAAAATAATGACCGCATTTCATATTCAAATTTTACGTGGACAATTTTAATGCCATATTTTGCGATTTTTCTCCATTTCTATTTTCTTAAGGGGGTACCGTGTTCAGCGAAATTGCATTGCGTAATATTCAACGTAGCAGCACACCTCATATCCTGTGACTATTCAAAGATAGAATTTCTGAAAAACGCTACCATAAGCTGCCATGAGTTTCCTATCTACGTATATTATGCGTACCTATTCCAATAAATGAGGCGTAGCAAGACGTAGCGTGCTTGTCATCGATAGGTACGACGCCGCAGGATTGCGTGAATTCTTCTTGGGTTTTCTGTTGGGCCAGAAAACCCGAGAATGATGCCTTCATAGTTCTCTGGGAAAGTCGATTACATTATTTCCCTAGAGTTTGGCACCCTAGATTCCTCTGCAGAGAAAATGTCAAAGGAAAAATGCTTTTTCCTGATGGATCTCAACCACGCGAAAAACTCAGAGCCTCGCGGTTGTTGTGGGAGCAATCTGGGAAGGCGTTGATTACTTGAGCTGCTGTTACGGAATTTCCTCGAACTCTTTTATGAGGCATGAACTTATATTCGTCCAAGTTTCTCGTCAGACTCCAGCATGCTAAAATCGTTAGCCATCATCGCGACGCAGCTAAGTGTTGGGTTAGGTAATTTTTTAGTTTTAGGACCCATACCGGACCACGAAAACTTGTCTCGGTCGGGGCAGGTGGTATTCTTTTTGTTCGAATTATAGGTTCAATCTCATGCCCAGACCTACCGGCACTGGAAGCACCTCGTGTCCATCCCCCTGCTAATGGGCGTGTAAATACACTGCCAGAATAATTAGCTTTTGTAAAATGAAGCGGTTTGCGGATTAATATAGTGCTTAAGTTTAAAAAACATCCATGGACGAAGGTGTGCTGTGTGAGATAAGTATGTGGGTGATTTGGTGAAATCATACTAGCCTCATACACAAAAATTAAACGTGGCGCTTGACCTATAGTGAATACCTTGATTCTACGGCTTATGTTGTGATTTTAACACGGATATGAATATATTTTTGTGTAAATTTGAATATTACATGATTTCTTATTATATTTTTCTTGAATTAATTGAGATATTCTTTTTTGAATTTGCATTTGTTCTGCAGTCTTTATAATTTCTTTTATGTGTATTTCTGTCCCCGTGTACGTGTTATCGCAGTCATTACAAGCCGATATTTCCTTCCGTATCCATTGGAGATAATATCAATTGGGATTCAATTTTGACTGTATATTCTATGAAATAGGAATATAAGCATAGATTAATATAATTGGCTCTAAGAGACAAATTTATTTGTCTGGTTTTTGGTCTTTTTCAGTGTATTTATTCTCTATAATTCCTATGTAGCTTTTTCCTTCAAATTTCAAAATTGATATTTGATGGTTTTATATGAACTTGATTTCCTTTTTATTTCCATTTCTGACGCCTACTATTTTAAATAATCAATCAGTTATATGATATGAGCTAGCATCCTAAAAATTTTGTCCCAAAGTAATTAGCCTTTTTGATCTCAAGACGGATATTACATTCGTCGTAGGAAGCTGTGCATCTTTGAAATATAGAGAGCTGTTCCACATCCTCTTTAGGATGATTTTCCTATTCTTTTGAAACAGTCAATGTGGATTTGATAGTTATATCTTGTGTTGCCGTAGTTTCGGATTGAGGTTCTTTCATCCCAAATCTTCCGTAATCGAACCAAAACCATGGGCATTGGCGGTGGAGGATCCAGAGGGGGGGTGGTTTAGCCTCCACTTGGATATACAATTTACAATAGAAAAATGCTAATTTTGTTCACTTTTCAAATTTTTAAAGGAGAGGAGAGCCCCCTATCTGTCGCTTGCTAACTGGGGGCGTAGTCGCGCTAACAGTGGCGATGCCTCTTTCCGTTCAATTCTTCCCTAACTCCCGCCAATCTAAAGGTTGCAGGGTAAAAAGGCCAACACTTCTATTCTACTTCAAATAACAAAAATAACCAACAAAAGAATGCATATAATTTTTATTTCATCAACTGCTTTATAAAACCATTATGCCCAAAATTTCTTAAGTTAAAACGTAAGAAAATTCATTGAAAAAAATCTGCGTAAACGTGCTCCGATCCACCCTATATAGATTAAATAAAGAAAATGTCTTTCTGCCAAGCATTTTTGATGCTCATTTACGTAGTTTTATTGAATTTGTGTCCTTATTTTATTATAATAAATCAAATATGATTAAAAACGATACAGACGCTCTTGATTTATAAATGGTGTAACTAATTTAAGTTCATTGATTGTTAGGCGGTACGAAGTTCGCCGGGTCAGCTTGTATATTATACAATGCGTCCTCCACGGTTTACTGCTGTTTGATGCATTACAAATGTGATGAATTTTGAAAGTTGGGCATGCATATCTGTGTGGCATCACTTGGCGGCATTACATTCTCTCCCCCACCCCGAGACTAGCCGCTCCCCCAAGCTCACGATTTCCGATATGTGCAGACAGCGGTGGAGATGAAGGGGGAGTGTGGGGTCTTGATTAAAAGCGCGGTTCGCTTTGGAGAAAAGTTATGGATCCATGAATATTTGATGGTGGAGAAAAGAAAGCATGGGAGGGGAAGCGTTACTGAGAATGGAAGAAATGTGGATATGTGGGATATGGATTGGGCAAAGTGGTTGTGCATAATGTGAGTGGGAAATACGAGGAGGGAGATAAAAGGGTGGAGTGATTTGAAAAGGCCGGCGCCATAGTGCGCATATGTAAAACGTCAGGTGATGCATGCGTTGATATAGATTTACAGGATATTGAAACAAAAGGGGACGAAATGGATAGGCTGTCTATTTCAGGTATATTTTTTATGAAAAATGCATGTTACTCCCTTTCGTTGGCTTAAGATCGTTGATTTCTATGAATGTCAATGGTAGGCATGACCATAAAATTGGAATTCTGAATCGATGCCCGTGTTTTATTTTTATTTGCATCGACATTTTCAATCAGATTATGGTTTATTGTTTCTGTTTATTGAAAGCTAAAAGTAATCAATTGCCAGTGATTAGCGGTTCTTATCACCTGCGGCCAATATTTGTTCACAGTTATCTATTATTGCCCATATCATCAGTAGTTATGCTTCACCCGCTATACCTTACTTTGATAGTCGTCAATGGAGGGCCGTATCCAAATATAGATCATTGCGAAAACTTCTCAAGGAGACGTGATCAGTATTTCCAGGCATTGCCTCTTTCTCCGTTTAAGTTTAGGTAGCTCAAGAAGAGATTATTTTTGACTTTTCAAGCTATAAGAGCTCATATGATCATGTAAATAAAATAATATTTCATAATATCGGAAATATCGATAGTTCTAGTTATCGAATATATCTATAAAAAAACATGAAATCCTTGTTGTTTTTGCATCATTAAATAATTTATTGGATCTCTGGGAGTGCAGATACAAAAATTACTGCTGTCGGAAGTCTTTCTGCTACTATAACTGCCGCCTATTACGTTTTCCTTCAAAGGCTGCCGTCTCTGATTAGTAATTCCTTTTTTCTCCATCTTTTTTTTAAGATTCGATGCAAGTGTCATCCACGACCTCCATGCTCAAACCCACCCTCATACTACCGACCGTTCTTCCTTCACTCCTCAATTCCTCAGTTCCACCCTCAGCGTTAGGAAAGAAAAATGTGTTCAAAGAAAAATCAACCTTGTTGACATGAACAAGGATGATTTTTGGTGGCGCACCGTGTTGATGTCCGATGACTCGAGGTCTAATAGATTTTCCTCAGATGAAAAAATATATGTTAGACGTCCGGCGAAGCAGGAGAACAATCCTATGTACGCATTAGACCTGTGAAGTATGGAGAGGGCAGTAGGTACCGTGGCTTAGGTCTGTTGGCCGTGTAATATTGCGTGTTTAATGCACCGCATTATCGGCATAAAGTGTTGAAGTTAATAGTTATTATTTTAAAGAAATTTTAATTTAAATCAACAACATTAAGTGCTGAAGTTTATAAATAAGCAAAGGGTTGTCAAGGGTTAGAAAAAGTTGTTGACTGGTTACCAGTGAAGTTAAATAAATGCGTTAAAAGAGACAACAACATCGTGTATAATTAAGAAGAATAATTAAGTTACATTAGGTTATGGGCTCACAGGCACTTCATGAAAAGTGAAAATATGGATTAAGCAAAACATATCAAGCCGCTGGCGGGTGAGAGAGGCTGGACACTATGGAAAAGGAAAGTTTGTGATTTTCTAGATTACCATGAAGGTTATTGAAAAAAGGTTGGCTGAAGATGCGACGGATAAACAAATCAAGGAACATAAGATAAAGTCTGATTTGTATCGTAAGGCAAACAGCAATGCAAAGTCAATGGTTGCAAGCTCAGTGACAGATGACGTCTATCAAAAAATTATGGACAAGGAAACTGCGCATGAGACTTGGGTGGCATCGAAACAGCTCTTTGAAGCATCTAGTAAGGACCAATTATTTCAAATTTACACTGATTTCTTTGCTTCTGTTTGGACATCAGGAGAGGATGTATCAACGCACATCGCAAAGTTAAAGAGCCTGTGGAACGAGATAAATAATGGTTTTAAGACAAAGGGTGAGAACATCATGCCAGAGGTGATTTTAATGAGTACCATTTTGCACATTTTGCCGACCACATTTGAGACATTCAAATGAAGTTGGATGTTGTTGGCAAAAGACGATGTCAAATCTATTGAGGAACTCACAAGCCTGTTGTGAATGTTCGAGAGGAATTGCAGGAAAAAAGCCTACGAAGAAAATTCCCAAGAGGCACATGTGGTCAAGAAGAACAAACAGAAGAGGGAAAGTAATTTCGGTCCGGGTCACAAAAATTCAAGAAAAGAGGACTGCTGCAATTATTGCTTCAAGAAGGGCCATTGGGTTAAGAATTGTAAGAAGTGGATTGCTGATTTACGACCAGAGAAGAGCGCTCCTCAGAGGAACGCCGTGGACACCAATGTAGCTCTGGGTGTTATTAGTAAAGATATGTTTAAAGTGGAGACGGTTCCATCGATATGGGGGATCGGCAATGGAGCGACGAAGTATGTGACGCATTGTCCCCATCTATTTGTCGAGTTCCAGGAATTTCAAAGTCCCTGCGTCATTAAGGCCGCAGGAAATGAAGTTCTCAAGTCCATTTGGAAAGGTACCATTGAAATTTTGTCTTTCACTGAAAGAAAAGACCGTGAAGATGACTCTAAGAAACACTTGGTACGTTCCAAATATTTCTAGAAACATGTTTTCTGTTTTACCTGCTCAAGATATGAATGAAAATAGCAAGTTTCATTCCACGACAACTAATTGCTGGTTGGAAGTTAATGGAAAAGTAGTGCTGTGCGGAAGTCGCGAGAAAGGCGGAACTCTGTACGAGGTAGCCATTGAACCAGTTGTTCATGAAAAAAAAGAATGGGTCAAAGTTGTTGAAGAAGAAAATTCGACACTGCAGCTGTATCACGAGAGATGGGGACACCAAGACAAGCAGCATGTGAAACAGATACTTGAGAAGGAATTGGGAATCAAGGTATCTTCAAAAATGGATCTGTGTGAGCCATGCATTTATGGCAAAGCTCATTGCTTTTCATTTGGCATAAGGAAGAAGACTACAGGGCCTGGAGAGCTGATGTCAGGTGGTGTATGCGGTCCATTTGATTATTCACTTCAAAAAGGACGATATATTGTTGTGTTTAAGGATAGTTACACAAAATATCGTTATGGATACATCGTTAAGGAAAAGTCAGATGTGAAGGACTTTCTCATGGCGGCGATTGCACACGCAAAGAACCAAGGGCACATAATTAAAGAGTTCTTGTTCGATAATGGTTTGTTTGTTTGAGTTTGTTTGAACAGAGTTTGACAACGAGGAGGTCGAAAGAATTCTTCATACAGAAGGAATCACGCTTAGGCTGACAGCACCGTACACACCATAGCAAAACGGTGGCACCGAGCGTGAGAATCGGACAATTATGGAAATGACTAGGACCTTTAAGTACAGAGGTTCAGTTTCCAAAAGCTATGTAGGCAGAATTAGTAAGTACTGCAGTTTATACACTTAACAGGACTGGCAAATCATCAGTGGAAGGTAGCAGTCCTCGTGAGTTATGATTTGGAGAAAACCCAAGGATAAAACACCTTGGAATCATCGGATGGACGTGTTTTTGTCCATATTCCCGTTCAGAAGAGGAAGAAGATGGACGTGACAGCAGTAAAAGGATATCTTGTTGGATACGACGGAGAGGAGAGGTACATAGTCTACGTTAAAGAGAGGCTCAGCGTAGTTATGTCCAGAGACGTCAAATTTCAAGAGATGTTTACCGAATGCACAGAGAGAGTAAAGTTACCTCTTCGAGACGTGAATTTGAAGGAACCACAAGACGATTCTGAAGAAGAGCAAGCTCAAGAAGAAGTTCGCAATGAACAGCCGCAACAACGGGTTCCGCAGTAAGACGGTGAAGAAGATCAAGAGGATCAAGACAGCGAAGACGAAGGAGACTCAACAAATGAGCCTCCAAGTGAAGAAGATGAGCGACCAGGAATGCTAGGAAGACTTATGGATCGTTTCTCATCGGGAAAACCACTTTCTTACGCAGAGTGCATCATGATTGCTGAATGAAGCCGAGAATGTGTTCAATGAAAGAAGGCCATGTACAGCGAAATGGGGTTATTGCTTAAGAATGAAACATGGGAGCTGACAAATTTGCCAAAAGAAGAAAAAGCAATTCCCTTCAAATGGCTTTTTAGTTTAAAGATGAAACCAGACGGTTGTATTGACAAGTTCAAAGCATGAGTAATTGCCAAAGGCTGCGGTCAACGTCGGGGAATTAATTTTAATCAACCCTACAGTCCTGTGGCAAAAATGGGAACGATCAGGTCGATTTTGAGCATAGTTGCGAGCGAGGAGATGCTATTAACTCAATTTGACGTCTCAACCGCGTTCCTGTACAGAGAATTAGAGGAGGAAGTTTACATGTGTCAGCCAGAGGCCTCCTATGACTATAGTGGACGAGTTTGTTGTTTGAAAAGGAGCCTTTATGGTTTGAAACAATCCCCAAGGTGCTGGAACAAACGTTTTGGAGTTTTCTTAAGGAAACTGGGATTCCAAGTGAGTGAAGCAGATCCATGTCTATTTAATAAAGAAAAGAGTATAAGGAAGCCCATCATTGTTCTTTATGTAGATGATGGATTAGTTGCAGCGAATCACAAACAAGACTTAGAGAGTTTTCTGAAACAACTTCAAGGCGAGTTCAAGATTACATCGAAGGAAGCTGATAATTTCCTGGCATTACAATTGCAGTGAAGTTTTCTCGAGTTTCACACCGGGTCAGCAGGGCTATTCAGTAACTCTTTACGCGGTCGCGAAGACGAAAGATTCCGTTTACGTGGTTACGCCGCGTAAACATTCGAAGACGCGTAATTTGCTATTCAGTAGGCTTCACGAAAACATTTTCGTGCCTTCCCCTCCGCGGTAGTGGGGAAGTCGAAGATACCCGAAGTTTTCCTGCAATACGTCACTGCGAGCCAATCAGAGAAAATCGGCATGCAATTGTCCTCGACAAACAAAAATAGAGCGAGATTCAGCTGGTAAGTGCAATGCTATTATGAATTATAACGTTGATTAATGAAAAGTATGTTGTACACTTTTAAATACAAGTGAGAGCTCAACGTGTATATTAATATTGAAGGTGAGTGCGTTGGAAATATGCATGCGATTAGCCACCTAAGATTACAGTGAGTAATTGGGATAAAAACTTGTAAATGAGAGGAATAGGGAAGTGCACTAATTTTTTTTTATTGCTGAATTTGAAAGTTTAGCCTAAAAAAGAAACATTAGTATAGTCACTTTTATTTTCTGCATCTGGGGTATGCACTTTAAAACGTTTTGAAAGTCGGAAAATTTCATGTTGCGCTGAAACACAGTGCCTCCATCTTGATTGAGATGTGACGTCACAAGGCAGTAGTCACCAGTGGGGTATCGCTGTATTCCGTCGCCTTCTTTAGCGCGGCGAGAGTTTCCGGGAATCGGTGGAGTTTGCTTCCTAAAAATGTCGTCTAGTACCGAAAACATGAATTCAAAATAGAATTATAAATGATTTTTTGTTCCAAATTTCATCTCGACGTCGAAACAAAAGCCTGGAGAAGATATTCATTCCCGTGCCTTAAGCACAAGCTATACGGAATAAATGGTTCAAGGCTGCTCCTGACTCTTACCTATCGATGATATTCTGTTTTGAAGGTCATTTGAAGGTATTGTAAGATCAAATTGATATTTATATTATAATAATTTACTTAATAGGTACCTCAGTCACATCAGAAAGTGTGTTGAGTCAAAATATAGCATCTTCCCCGTAGACCTACGTAATTTATAAACTGAAAGTAGTTTGGTTGAAGAATTATGGCGCGACTGTTTTTTTACACGACCGGGCAAAATGCGTACTTTGCCCATGATATGTGCATATATGATAACAAACGATTTTTGTTAAAGTTAATCTTTATTTGTTGAAATAAGTACATTTATAAGTGATACAGATATAAAGGTACACGGCAGGTCGCGCGGCGTAATTTGTACTCCACTGGTGACGGGATCATCTTGCTGATATAAAAAATTAGCTACAATACCTCGAACTTTGAAAACTCGCAATGTAGGCAGTCAAAGTACATTGTAAGAATACACGAGATCATTATAGCCCAGAATGTACGTACAATGTCGAAATCCTTGGTTTTCAAAGATTGACGTATTTTATACGCCAGCGCGCCCGGTCCAGGGTTATCAACTTTTATTTCATCCTATTTGTTAGTTGAAATTATATTTCAGAATGGTTCTTTTAGCACTGCTACTGAGGTAAACTGGTAGGTAATGAGTACAAGGTACTGAGGTATGTACTGAGTAAGTAAACTCCCTTTGGATTAATGTGAATTACAAGTGTTCGAGATATATGGCATTTTATATTCGCTTTGTGTTCTTATTAATTATGCCTGTACGCATATTGTTGCTTGCCGCGAGCCTTTAATGGTATGTGCCCTTGCAAGAGTGGTTTTCATTTTTAATGTGGAAGTTGGTCAGTATATGCAAAGAAAAAAATTAACATTTTAGCGTACACCAACCCTTGTAGTAATCGTATCTCTGCGCTGGTAATGACACTGCTAAAATACCTAAACGCCATAATGATGATAAAAAAATTGTCTCATGTCAATGATTGCTGCAATTATAATTATTGATAAACTTGATGCCGTATGATCACAATGAAGACAACAAAAAATAATGCCATGTCGTAGTCTTGAACCACGGTCCTTCGGGTGAGATGTTTCCTTTGAATCGTGCACGCTACCACTACCCCAACTGACCCATTAAGGAAATGAGGATATTTTGAATTTATATATATAACTTAAATAAATAATAAAAAGTAACGCATGAAAATTAATTAATTACAGCCTAAGTAACGCCCTAATTGAAAAAGATGCAGCAAGGTACGCGGCCTCCCCTTGTTAGCCTTAACGTCTCACATTTCTATGGAGCGTTGAACCTGTCCTCCTTATTCAAAAATTCAGTAACCATAAATACATCAAAGTTTGGTGTACCATTTATAAATCGTTGGAATTTTCCTTCTCCCAACCAAGATTATCTTTTCTTGAACCCATCCTGGACAGCGAGCCATTGCAACAACCAGCCAGCTCGGAAATAAGGCTAACATCCCATGATTCTAGTTGCGAAGGGCGAACGTTCCGGCCGGCGTGAATACATATGCAACGAATAAGTCTTACAGCAAACGTCTGAAATAGGTTTATTAGTTTGACTCGGTTCTTACAAAAAAAGTTTTGGCATGATAAACGGCATTGTGCCAAAATATACCCAGCGAAAAATAAATGCCATCATGCATTTATTAAAGATTCAATGTGCTATTCGTACTACTCTTTCCAAACTTGAAGTTGACACGTAAATGAATATTAATATATTACGCAATGATGAAGTCGTTTACTCAAAAGAGAAGCAGCCACATATATATTCTGAAGATATTTTATGACAGCAAAAAACGGATACCCTCAAATTCTGTAATTTTTCTATGCAATATTAGTGGTAGAACTAAACGGTGTAGAAGCTGCCTTCTGCTACTGCCTTGTGACGTCACAGCCAATATTCAACATGGACACCCGTTTTAGCGGCCTTTGAATTTTTCCATATTTCAGACGGTCATCTCGAATCAAGTATTCACTATTAGGATTTAAACTGTGGTTTTACGACATTATGTTATTCTGAACTCTAATTTAAAAAATGTGTTTGGTGCATTTGAAACACTAGTGCACTTCCCTATTTGGCGTTATTATGCATTTGCTTATGCCAGATTTGGTTACCTATGCCTTTGCTTTGATGGACCCATTTTAATGATAAATCAAGTATTTGAATTGAAGTAGTCAGTTTCGTCATATCGTTTATCGCAGAATTGGCCGGATAATTAGTTATAGGCAATGAAAATAGTAATGTAAACAGTCCTCATGAGTGTGGTAAAATGTTTTGAAATATTTTATCAACCGCAAGCGATGTCCTAAGAATAGTTTGCTTAATTATTGGAAGACTGTAGATAAGAAAGGATAATTTTATGGAGTAAGAGCTGGTAACAGGGTGCTAAGAAGACGGAAAATAAGGTGAACTAAACCCCTCAAAATTGATAAAAATAAGAATCTATTTACAACGGACTGCCTATCATTACGTTGCAACCCTGACTTCAATGTTCACAATTTGTATCCTGGCATTAATATTTAAGAGTTATGGTACTGACGAAATGCGCCTCAACATTTGTCGCTAACGTATATAAGTACACCTAACTTTTTAGAATAGAAGTGACAATAAGTTCATATTTTTATTGAATAAATTCAAATCTTCTTCATTTTGTAGTAGTTTCAATTTAAGAGATACCTTGGAATTTTTAAATTATGTACAAAGTCAAGTGAAGGAGTTTCTACCTCATAATTTTGGATTCTTAAAAATCAATCACGCTATAATATTATATAGGTAGCAAATTTGCAGCATCTAAAGTCATCAGCACACCTAAAAATATCACTTTCTTACTACCGTTCCTAAGAAAAAGGAAGCACAGCCTGAATGGGTGGCAATTGATATAAACTGAGCTATAGTTCTGTTCTACTTTTATCCTGAAGTACCTCACAATCAAGAAGGTTAAGAGACCCAAGCAGAGATAATTGTTAAGGGAAATTTCTACCTAGTGAAAGAAATTATATGTCTTATGCAAGTAACAGAAAAATGCATGAAAAAATAATGGATGAAACATGACCCATTCGTAATATTTCTTTTCTCATTTTAGACCATTCTGATGAGGTTGGTGGCAACTACAGGGTATCCCTTCTACGAGGGATCCCATGATTAATTTTAAGGTGGAAAACCGTAGTTTGACCACCAACAAAAGCAATGGTAGTGTATAAATTGGTAATTTACCAATGCATTAGGTAACCTGTTAATAATCGCTTGTCTAATAGTTCTGGACTTGTTTAATATGCCTCTTCCAATGAGGGACTCTGCAAGAGCTGGGATCTCCATAATAATAAGCCTCGTCTGAAAGGGAAAACCAGCCCCTACACACATATTATGAAGTACAACACAAGAATTAACTATCAATCCTGATTTTATTGGTGCACACTCCAGCACTCAATGTCTCAGCAATCATCTGAACCTAGAGTTAAGAACCCCCATGCACCTCTCAATAGACTTCATAACCCGCACATTGGCTTCAGTTTAATAAGTTTCAGGGGTACTTGGCCTGCCACATAGTATTCCAGTCTGGGGCCAGTGGTGGTGTGGGTTACCTCAGCCACCTATCATTCATTACACTGTTTTTAATATATTCGGTGCTCAAGGATACAGATATGATATAAAAATTATTCTTTCTTTTCGATGCAAGGAGTTTACTTTTTAAAAATCAAGGTCATTACTTCCAATATATTATTAGTATCATATAATGTATGCTAAATTATGTACCAGATGATTATTTTTCCAAATTTATACCAAACAACGAACACTGATATCCACTCTCCCAAGTACATTTCATTTCCCTATGCATGGCTGATTGATTCCATATATGTATCGACATAACTGATAATCTGGAAAAATTGATGCTTGCAAATTACTGTTAAATAAAATAGGAATGACTTAGAAATGATACTCTCTTACTTTATTTCCTTTGAGCTTACCTGTAATTATTTAGTAACTTCAGGTATAAAGAATAACGAAATGCAACCGTTGTTCTGGAGGTGGTATCAGTTACCATCATGTTTCAAATTGTTTAAGAGCTTGTTTCACAAGCATGTTATTAATATGCTTCTGAGTGGGTTTTCATAGCATATGGAATGAGAGTAGTTACAAGAGACTTAAGCTGTGGATGTAGAATGGGTTTCATGATATAGCGAATATGAATCATTAAATTACAGGGGGTGGGGAGCTGTAATTTGGTAAAAAATTGTAATATGAATGGAAGAGTGGCATTATCACCAAATTCTTTTCAATGCTACGTTTCTGATCCCATACTAATGGAAACAGCCTAGGTAAATTTGATGAACATCCATCCAACATCTCCAAACTTACATCGTGCCATATTATAATGCAGGAAATTTAACGATAGGAACTGGATCCTTTATTGTGAATGCATAAATACCTATTAGCTGTGTTAGGCCTATTTGTAGGAATACCTCGACCATCACCAATTAACTTGAGAAGGACTGGCATGTAAGGTAATGATGATTTAGAAACACTCAAGAGAATAATTTTCAGAGTCAAGGTCTAATCCATGATAAATTATTAGAATAAATTACAATGTTGGTTTGATTATTCTCCAACAGTATAAATTTGTTGGAAAATGCTATGTAGACAGTAATGGGCTCGTCACAATTTGTTCCAAAAATTCATGGGCATCTACATCAGCATCAATTCATGCTTAATTTTATATTACTCTACTCTGCTCATTTTCTATTGATGGGAATTATATATCTTTGGTCAATATGGGAGGAGAATTCTATGCTTCTGTAACCTCTTCAACTTCTCTGCTGACAGAGGGATGGCCAAGTCCCAAATTATTGTCACTACCAGTAGCTGCCACGCCCATAAAATTGCAGTGCACAATATATCTAGATTTAGGTAGGTATTTCATGTACAATTTTCACTAACTTACATAGGGATAGTGGATGATGTGGTTTAGTAATATACCTTCAAACGCATTCGTACTACAAGAGCTCTTTGAGCTGGAATCATGTGGGGACATAAAATATTTATTAACTTCCAAGCTAAATCTTTATCCAATATTTTCCCTGAAATACTTCTTATGTTAATACAAAAGAGTCATATACATTCATTAGTTCCCTCACACAAGACTGACTCTTTCATCTCTCTCCTCCTCCTAAGTATTTCTAGGTCTCTCACACATATAATTTTCAATCAGATTCGATCGTTACATAAATTAACGATACACATTCAAATGAAAATAGGATAGCCTCACCTTACCTTATGAGAACATTAAAATTGTAATCTCAGAAACTATAAATGGTCTCAAAATGTTAAATGGAACAATATATATCTATAGCACATTAAGAAAAAATTGGCTGTCTTATTTCATAGATTTACAATGAGTCATTTCACATAAAAGCATAAATCCCTTAGCTAGGGTTCTGAGTGGCTAGAATGTGGGAGTCAATTCCTTTATACAATCATGATACTGCAGCAGGCACAAACAGGTATCTGGCTCTCAGACAATATCCTCTCACCACTATCCACAATCAATACAAATAAGATGATTGACTTGCCTCAATTCTTTAACACATTCAGTGCGGATGACATATATATATGTCATGAGGGCTTTTCCACTCAGGCGGATGACATAAATGTATGTCTTCGGGAGTACGTTTTTCCGCTGGTCACTAGGGTGCTCCGAGCGCGCCTAGCGTTACTTTTTCACCCTCCCGCAGTTCGGGATTGACCTTACACCATTGCGGAAGTGTCCGTTTCTAGTTCTACGTGTTCCTTCATTTTTAGTGTTTTTTTGTTTACTTTACTGCTGTTTTTGGAACAATTTGGCAGGTTGAGATTTTTCTTTTCATTTCCTTCGTCTCTTTTTCATCATTCTTATCGTAAATATCATAATCATGTCTTACATATGGATTATTCTTTTAAATTTGTTTTTTTACCTTTATTTTTAATTTATTCATATTTTATGTGCTATCACAAAAATTATGATTAGACTAACTTTTTTATTGAAGATATTTATCCCCGTTTCATACTCACTACATTATAAAAAAATGATCTTAGTGCGGTGCTTCAGTTAATGATGTTATATTTGAATTTCTTTTGCTAGGAACATTTTTTTATTAATGCAAATTACGTTTATCCTGGGTAATTTTTTTTTGGGTATTTTTCCTACTTTTACTGCATATTTTCTCATTCGTTTCCCTAGGTCAATTACCAATCCTCTATTCATTTCTATTTTATTTCATTTTCTGAGTTATTCATACGTGTTGGGTTAGTTGCAGATTTTCTTCCTTTTCATAAAAAAATAACATATTAATGGCGTATGCAACACTGCATTACATTATCTACAGTATTGGTCTGTATTTTTTTACTTGTTTATTTGTTTCCTTAGCTTTGTGAACGAAATTGCGGAAAAAAATAGGCTCAGAGGTATTTTAAGCATTACGGCATTTAACCATTATTTATTCCCTTGAAATAGTATTTTTATCTTATTTTTTAATTTATTCATATCTTATGTACAACCACAAAAATTATTATCAGACTTAGTTTTTGTTAATAACGTGTATTCCCGTCTCAAAACTTACTATTTTATTCCAAAATCTTTCCATGCGGTCCAAAAGGTCGTATTTTATACTTTATTAATAATTTTAAAATAATTATTGCAAATTACGTTTTTTTACATAATTTGGGTTTTTTTCCTAATTTTACGGCATATTTTCTCAGTCATTGCTCCGCATCAATTACTTGTCCTCTGATCATTATGGTGTTTTCATTTTGTAGGTCATTAATACATTCTAGTGTTAGGTACAGATACAGTCTTAATTTTCATAAAAACTAAGGTATTAATCACATATGCAACACTCCATTACACAAATTGTACTATTTTGCTTGATAATTTTTAAGGCTCAAGGTTGGAGTCCCTCCCTACCAGCGGCACTCCCAGAGATTATTTCAACTTGCAAATGATATTTTCTTTGAAATAATCCTCTCATAGACGGAGAAAAATGCTGTAAGCATTTTCCTCCAAAATCCTTCACCAAGGGCCTTCACTAAGGGCATAATGGATTGGAAGCTGTTAGACAGGGAGAACTGGAAACTTGGCTGGGCCTTCTTCTCCACATGGGCGCAATTAGGGTTAACACGATTTTTAATGATTGGAGGTCAGAATTAGTGTGAGTACCGATATTCGGGAGAAAATAGGCCGTGATAGGTTTTTAGGAATGATGCAGGCTCTTCATTTCTCCGCTAACCGTGAAGGCATCCGAAGGACAGTGACTGCAATTTGCCCAGAATGTGAAGGTCAACCAGGGCTATAAGGCCTTGCTTTCAAATATATCATTAACATTTGTGAGAATTTTTATTGAAATGTTTCAATTTTGCAATAACTCTGGGGTAGCATAGATTTTAAAAAATGTTTATCCCATAAATTTATATTTTTCTTGCCGTTCATTGTGTGTTCTACTTCTGTGACTTGAAAAAATTAAATCTACGGCCGTTGAAACAAAAAAAAAACACGTAAAGACTAATTCCAAGATATTTCCGCCATTAACCTAAGGAATCAATGGTAGAACAAGTATTATAAACGGAAATATGAAAAGTTCACTCCTTCATACAAGGAAAATTGCATGTGTGTAATGCGGGTTGCGTGAATTGTCAATTACTGGTGACGGGTGGCATACATGTATGTCATTAGGGTTTTTTACTAATTGCTTGAAATAGAAACGAAAAAAATTGCAAATTCTGTTGTATTACTTCCAAGACCACCGTTATGAAGCAAAATCACCCATCCGTCACTGGAGGTTTCGGTGAAAATATCATCCGCATTGAATGTGTTAATAGGGACCATCACACTAATGGCCATTGAATAAGTACTCTCGCTCTCTCTTCCATAATAATCATAGTCATGCGATGGACTCATAGGCTTAATCGAAAGGAAACATCCTGTATGATAGATATCACAGAAACGACACTTGTCCCCAATGTATATACTAACCATTTTGAACAAAACAAATCTCTTATGCCAAGAAATACTTACAGTCATCTTTTGTCGCAAGACAGATGACACTGAAAACAGTAGTATACTCAATAATGACTACTTGGTAAAATAAATTAAGTTGTACCCACTATGCTAAGTACATAAATAACATGCCTACAAATGTCTATCTGTCATACAAGCATCTATCTATCCACAGTTTAGACATGGATCCAGCCACAACAGCTGCACATTTCATTTGCGAAAAGGACCTAATATAAACACACAAAGTCGATTCACCTATCAGTTATATCCTTTCAGTGCCAATATCTTGTATTTGATTAGTTAAAACAATAGCCATCACAACGTAGAGAAAAAAAATATACATCCACTATTCGGCAATAATTGTGAATATTTATACATCGCCAGCCTGAGTAAAAATATTGTTCAGCAGAGGAGCTGTCTTTCTGCTAGTTATGTCCCTCCAACCTCATCATCCAAAAATATCTTATGCAACTATATACAGACTGCAGAGCGCAGTATTCATTCATGTTATTTTAGCATTGATGTTTAACATGAGCCCTTTCGAACCAGAAGAAACAAAATAATCTTATGATCATACTACGAGTTGTTTACCTTCTTAGTGGATATTATAAGTAGCATTTGTACTTTATCCTAAGTTCTTGAATCCCGCTACATACTCCTTTTGCATACACACTAGTATTCATAGAGTAACACTGCATTCCGAAGTGGGAAAGCACTGACTAACGCCACAAAGATGACTCACAGCAGCAAATTCATGAATGGAACACATACGTTTCCTCTTAACCAACAAATATCTTCCTAACTTTGTAACCGTCCCGGGGAAAAGTAGAACAAAGCATTTAAAATATCTACGCTCATACATCATCTACACTCATAGTGAAACAGACGACGGGAAAATGTCTTGTAAACACCGCTTAAAAACAAGATGCGACGACACATTTTCAAATTAAGTATTCACCTTGATAAACGGTTGAAAATAAATAGAGTACTATTGAGATATGCAATTAAGCGGGCGATAACTATAAATATGAAAAATATAAAACATTTCCTCAATGACAGATATCAACACCTCCAACTCCAATAGGTATGTATTCCGAAAAGAGAATATGAGAAGCATATACAAGACAAGAATAATTTAAAATTCATGAAATTAACAGTTAAATATACAAAAATTACTTGCACGAAATGAAATTACGTCCACAACTACAATGAACACCGCTGTTTACATGGCAAAGCAAATACATGACATATATTAACAGCATGTGGCCCCGTCGTCTACCGCGGTCTGCTGTTTACGCGGCGGAAACTTGAGTTTTCGTTGACAACTCTCGTCGCGTAAACTGAAGCACGAAACTTACGTGGCGGAATGTTCGAAATGGCTTACAGAATAGCAACAATGTGATTTTCGCGATCCCGTCACGAAATCTTTCGTCTTCGCGACCGCGTAAACAGTTACTGAATAGCCCTGCAGGTCCTACATTTCTCCTTCCAACATTTCGATGGACAACTCGCCCATCGTCTTCAGGGATTCTGGAATCCAATACCAATTCCTCAAAGTCTCGGGGTAGGTATATATACATAATTCTGTGGTTGAGGGCGGTTCAGCGTCTCCTGATTGGCTGCCAGTCCCCTAGTATTTTTAGGAGGTGGTCCCATATATGGCTTAAGTTATAGCCGCAGTCTCTGTTGATTTTATTGCTGTTTTTTCGAATCTGGATGGATTCTTTTACTACGCGGTCCCAGTAACCTTGAAATCGACAGAGCAGCTTCGCTTCTTCTCAGTGAAGCATATGATTCTCCAGGATGCTGTGCTCAGCCACTGCCTATTTTTCCAGCTGTCCTAATCTTAGGTGTCTGCGATGCTCTTTCAATCTCGTCTCAATAGTGCGGCCCGTCTCTCCAATGTAGGTTTTTCCGCATTCACTTGGTATAGCGTACACTCCAGCAATTTTTAACCCGGTTGGGTCATTTTCCTTCACAAGTTGATCTCGTAATTTTGGTGGAGGCAAGTAAATGGTGTGGATGTCCAACATCTTCAAGATTCTAGAGATTTTCCCTGATATGGTGGTAATACCAACAATTGCCGAAGACGAAGTTCGTAACGAAATAAAAAAGTTGACAAAGGGTAAGGCGTGTGGCCAAGACAATATGTACTTTTAAAATTACCAGACAAGGCGATTAGCTACTTGACGACACTTATTAATGAGTGTATAAAGAACGGACACTTTCCCACTCCATGGAAAAGAGCGGTGGTTATCTGCATCCCAAAAAAGAGAGGCAAAACACTTGAAAGTGCCGACTTCAGACCTATCTCGCTACTTTCCAACATAAGTAAACTCATGGAAAGACTCGTAACCCCATACTTTGAACAGTATGCCTGCGACGTTATCCCTCATGAACAGTTTGGTTTCCGCAGGGGCCTGTCATGCACCCAACAGATACATAGAGTCCTTGATTACATCTGTGATGGTTTTAACAAAAAACGAGACTACTGTTGGTGTGTTCATTGACGTATCGAAAGCCTTCGACAAGGTATGGCACGAAGGTCTATTATACAAAATGAACGAGTGGGGCTTCCCATTATGGATTTTAAATATGACGCGGTCTTACTTGAACAAGAGGACCTTCGCGACCAGATGGAAAGACGTAACTAGTTCTGACAAGGCAATGACTGCAGGGGTGCCACAAGGCTCTGTGCTTGGCCCCCTGCTTTATAACATTTACGCTGCGGTCTTCCCCATAGACAGAGAGGACTGGCATACAAAAACTGCATTATACGCAGATGACGCGGCAATAATAGCAAGGAGCAAATGCCCAAATAAAGCTATCGAATACTGCCAGGAAGCTTTTGACGAGGTTATCAAATGGAAATGCAAGTGGAGGATGTGAATTAACGTGGAAAAGACAAAAGCAATTATGTTCCGAAAGCAGGTAACAATCGAAGACAATAGACGGGAGAGAATGAGAATCAAACAACAAGCCTTACCCTGTGAAGAACACATCACATATTTAGGCGTAGAGTTTGATAGAAAACTTAACATGAGCCGCCAACTCAATAATACGATAGCCAAATACATAGGCGCGAGGGTGTTTCTCAATCCCATTCTGAAAAGCAACGCCACGCCGGTAACTATAAAGACATTAATATACAAGTCATACATACAATCAAAATTACTATACGCAGCACCGGCGTAGTGGGGCTTACTGACCAAAGAAAAAATCGATAAAATCGATAAGATGGAAAGACGACACCTGCGCTCAATCTTTAAGATTAGAAAACGTTTGGGAAATGGAGCGGTATATAAAATAAGCCAAGTAACTGCAGCCAAGGAGGTGGTGCAGAAGATCGCAGAAAAATATTATGACGAACTGGGTGCAAATGATAATGAAGCAATACATGAAATTATATCATACAAAGACACCTTGCGGGATAGATATAGAAGACCGGAGCAAATATTAAACATTAATTAATAATCAAAACAAATGACGAACGCAAGGGCGTTGAACTTATAAGACGGATTAAAAGAAGTAAGAAGACTTCATTATCCATTAAAACCTAGACCACGTGTGTGATTTAGTATTGGATTCCTGAATTCCTGAAGACGATGAGCGAGTTGTCCATCGAAACGTTGGAAGGAGAAATGGAGGACCTGACCCGGTGTGAAACCCGATAAAACTTCACTGCAATTGTTCGCCGGGAAAAAAACCAAAAATTATAGAATTAAGGTTGTTTTGAAAAATAAGGCTTCACAACAAAGTAGTGACGCATTGAGTTTTTTAGGCATTTTTTTAAGTGGCTCTATTTTTTTGTCTGGTTTTAAGTGCTTAGATTTCTATTTGCTAATTTTTTTCAAAGTATTACTTTTATTTTTAGTACCACGCTCTATACTTATTGCAGGATGCGTTGTGAATTTTACAATGTACACATTAGATATAATTAAATATTTTAAAAGGCATACATTTTCATCTTTCTTAAGTATACCTTGGTGGCTCTATTTTATTGATCGTCACTGTGCCTTCCTACAACCTAGATTTTAAAAAATCAAAAGCCATTTCATATGAGCATCTTTTTCTCTATTTACTTGTGGCCGTATTATACTTCTTGATTTGCGGCATTAGTAGCATCATGCGTTTCATTTAATGGTCGTATTTGATAAATAAAATTATGTACTATTTCCAATATTTTGGAATATCTTTTTCTTCGTCACGGCTAAACAAAAAGACAACCGGAATATACAACAAAACACAAATATAACTTAGGAGCTGAATGCACAATTTATATATGTATATCGTAATATTTTCGATGCCCTTCATGGATTCTTTATTATGTTTCCATCACATTCCCCGTTGTCATTATGACGCCCTCCTCTCCCTAAATATGTCCACCATTGCATCCTCCTCTGAGTCCCCCTCATATTAGTGAGTACTAATGCCTCCTCTGATGCACCCATCCTGCCCTCTAGCGTCCCATTTCTCCGTCTTGTCAACGTCACCTCACATTCAATTTGTGGTACTAATTTCCCCATGTCCCCGCGAGCTCCATAATATTCAAGGCTGCGCGGTTCGTCAAAAAGCTCTACGGGCATACAGACAGCGTTACTCAGATGTTAAGCGAATTCGGCTGCGAGCCGATTGAGACTCGGAGGCTGCGCGCTAGGCTTAGATTGCTTGAACAATTAAGAGTGGATATATTTAAGAGCGACACGGAGAACATAATAATTGAGCCGCACTATATTTCCAGGTCCGACAGAACCGATAAATTAAGAGCGATGTGTTGCCGAACGGATAGATATGGGAATTCGTTTTTCCCCCGAACCATAAAGGACTTTAATAAACGCTAATCCCAACTTCGTTAGAGCACTTCATTTACAGCTGGTGTCCTAACACCCACTGCCACACGCCTTTTAGACGGCTTGCGGGACATTGTGTAGATGTAGATGAATCGCAGTTTTATACTTTTCGTCCCCACCTCACCTACAGTGCATCATCCATATACATCTCGTTTGAAATAGAAGTCGGATTGAATTTTTTTATGACTAAGCTATCGACTTCCAACTACGCATCTTTTTTGCTCTCTTACCGTCAAACTCCTTTGTGTTTTTTTCCGAAACTTCGTTATGCCAGCGTATCTTCCGTGAAAATTGGCTCTCTTTTTTCCCGGTGTCATTTCGCAGTCCAAAGTGCTCGATATTGGATTTTACGTGTTCATTTTGTCGCACATTACGTATTAGTTGAGGACACTTTACTCACATAGATATTCCGCGAGAAGGTTAGTATGGATAACGAAGCGTTGAACTCACCCCAGATACGGCACACATTCCGCAGAGGGGGGATGTTCATTTTTCCTGGTGTACGTCACACTTCGAGGATTTCATTTGCGATCAGAATGTCACTCTGGTAATGACCCGGAACCCTTTGATGAGTAGCCAACAGTAGGGTGGTTTCCTATAATTTTTTATTGCCTAAATCGAAAGATTATTACTCCTGGAGTACGTATTTCACGCTTTTAGATTTTTTAATGACGATATCTATTTTTTGCGATTAAAGAAAAAGTGAACGTTTTCTAACGCGCGAATACGCGACGGCTATGAATGAATGCTGGGAAAACACAGTATGACGTCATTCTAGATCCCGCTGTCGCCGTAGGAGGTGACCTTGGGACGAGTCTGTGAGCGCTGATACGATGCAGGCTGCTAGCCGGTAGCAGAGTACCCTGCTAGCAGGTAGCGCTTGGCTTAAATAAGGATTATTAATACCTTATCAAACGGAAAAAAAACTTTCCAACCTTAGGCTGTTTCAATAGGTGATTATTAAGACATGTTTCCCTGAGCTCTGTGCCTCATGCATGCATTGGTAATCTCAGACGATGTAACACTCCTATCTGCTCGTATAGAAAATAGGTCCCTGCAACGTCACGTGGAGTGGCATCGCATGGGCGCCAATCTGGACTTCTTCAAATGCGGTTAAAATTGATTATATTGCCATTCATCTAAACTGGAATTCCTAAAACCAAATAATTTGTATATTATGAATACACTAATAGTGGGTAACGAATCGCAATCAATGCCTTTCGTTTTCTTTTATGAAGGAATCTACCCTGTTCTATCCATGAAGCTAACACGAGGGCACTTTCGGTTATACACCCAATGGTTTCATGTAATATGTTCCGATATTTCTGTGTGATCCTTTCCTTTAAGATAGTGGATAGCACGATGTTTTGTTAAATTACTTTTAAATTGCTACACACATATCCCTATTCGCCACATCTTGGATAAGGGGCGGCAAGCAGGAATGACTCGAAGCGAACACGATTATCGTATCTAGTTTTACCTTGCTCATCTAAATTCAGTTTACTCACAGCACTCTACTCCTCACCAATTTTAATTGGCATTTTTGGCGTGGATTAATTACCTATGCATTATTACTTCAGCTCAGTTAGCCAACTATACGTAACTATAGCTTGCTCGCCTCACTCTTTGGTTCTACTTCAAATAAACTGTGGTAAATCATTTTTTTCTTCCTCAACGATGACTTTGCATTTAAAAGTGGCTTTTGAATTTATGAATTAGGATATGCAGCATGATTTAGGTGAAGTTGTTCTCCAGTTTGTTTTCGTATTTTTAGTTTTTATGCACTTACTTCTCGTCTATATTCGTTCCTTTCTCTTAGTTATCTCTAGAAACTAATTTTTTCCTTTCCCATTGCTCCATTCACTCTGTGATTAGTTATCCTCATAACTAGTGTAAAGTGAAATTATTGCCACTTCTAGAGTTTATATTGGTTGAACTGATCAAGTTGTTTGTGAAGTTTCAACCGTTAAGGCTAATCATTTTTGTCTGTTTGACTTTTCGTCGGAAACACTGCATTTTTATAATTTCCATGTCACACGCAAAGACTTTAACGCACTTAAGTTGAACAACAGCTGCTAAATATTTACAAAAAATAACTACAATGGATTAATGACCATACCACTGTTAATAACAGCTTTTTATCAGAACTATACCAGTTTCTACACAGGTTCTATTCAACAAGCTGCTCTAAGTGCCTGTCATCGAATTTATTCTTTGCCCAAAAGAAAGAAATATAGATGTTCTTTCATCTTTTTACTGGAGAATTACCAACCCTCATACAAAGCATAAATATCCCAAATTGAAAGTGGTACTCAACCACCCTTAGGGTCTCAGCAATGACTCATAGGAGAAGAAAAACACCAAATATGACGCAGATGAATCACCCCAATTAACCAAGAAAAGGTCGAACCCGCGCTGAATGGGGCTATGAAAGCAGAAAGGCAGTGGGTGCCAGAAATCCTGGGAATCTAAATTGGGAGAGGGAATAGCTACGAATGAAAGACAAACTGGACTATTTACGGCTCCATCTTACTCATTGCTAGCCGGAATTTCGGTAAATACCCTGGGAAGATTAAGTGATAAATTATTTAGAGACATGAAATGGAAAAGTTAAAAGTCTAGTATTTAGTGAGAGAATGTAATCTTCCCAATTTGGAAGGAGACATGATGAAAATTTCTTGCAGTAAAACTTGTAATTTTATTCAAACTGGATCCGCAGTCACAACAATTTCAAATCATTTACAACTACTTCAAAGGAATACGGGATCTCTTTTTTAGCAAACCTTAATATATTTATTCATATAAATAGTTTTTGCTCTACCTGTAAAAAATATCTTCCAATTTTTTTGTAAAGGCATATCTGTGCTTCGGTCGTTCATTGCTTTATCAACTCATTCAACTTCAATTTTATTCTATTGCTTCAGATACCATTTTAAATTAAAACATATCGAGAGTTTTTGTTATGTTCTGAGGTTAGTATGATGATAACATAAAATAATATCAGTTGCACTGTCATACTAGAGTTCAAGACGTTAATATGGCTAATGACGTAAAGAAGACGTAGTGAGACATTTTATTTCCCACTAGCGTTCCTTGGGCCGGCATGAATGATCAGCTAGCTCAAAACAATGAGGAATATAATGCAAATAATCATAACACATAAACATCTCCTTGTAAAAAAATTCTTCCTCATAAAGACTTGACTTTCAGGTTATAATTCATTATACAATGCGAAATTTTATCATATTTTAATTACCAGTTCTTCTTTCCACCTCAAAGCATCATAGAGATACGCGTTTCATAGCTAGACGAAACGTTGTTTCAAATTGGGATTGAAAGTGAAAAACAATGCATACACACGTTACCTTTCGGAGACGTCCTATCTCCTGCTATTTGGTATTCGTGAAACAAATCAGTATGCCTTTGCTGCCACACAAGCACTGCTCTTTTCCCCAAACATTCGAGGGCCCGCAAAAACCGGTGGCCGCTCCTGAAATCCTCGAAAGCCGTGCGGTGTAAAGGGGACGCAGTTAGCATATCGCCTCCTCCGAACACCAAAAGTACCCCCACGCCTCGCCCCATCCCTCTTCCAGCTTACTCGGCTGCAGAAGAGATTATTAATCCCCCGGGATGCCCTGACGCCTCGTGCTACTTCTTCTTCCCTTCTCCAGCACTCTCCCTGAGAGGAAAACTAACTCCCTCCCAGTACCTTCCGGGATGCTTTTACGGAGTACTCTCTCCTTTTTTTTAGGAAGAAAAGACTTCTGGATCAGAAAGCACTATAGGATATCATTCAAAACCCTTAGAAGAGAAGAAAAAAACCTATGAAATCGAAAGCGTGCTTCAAGTATTGTTACGTTTAGAATTCAAGATGTCATTAAATTGTTCGTTGATAACCACCATATGAACTTACTCTCATTTTGAATTTCAACTCTAAGGTTAATTTATGTAAATGAAGGCAGAATTCATTCCAGACCAAGCATCTGGCAAATGAACAACACTTTTTGGGTATGGGGACCAATCTCGATTTCTCAGCTACATCAAACCGGGAGAATTATACTTGGGGTTCTTGAAGGCTTGACCTGGAATTTGAACCAATGACCAATTAGTAAGAGGCAAGTGCTATGTCCACTGATATACCATTCTCACCAAAAATTAAACTAATAAGGAATTTCAGTATGTTATACTGAAAATCGTCTACGAACCAGTTTTTCCTGACTTCAGATTGACAATGTCTTCCAGTTTCACAACACTCAACTTCCTGCATACTTTTATTCGAGTCCGACCTTCCTGTCTTCACTTTTGGGAATTCCTTATGCACAGCTGTTTCATTTGAGTGACGAAGGTGGAGCCATTGTTTAACAGTGACAGTATTCTCGCGATGCACTTTGCAGCTTCCACTATAAGCCATACAGATTTTTAAAATTGGCATGATATTAGGTAAGGTTTAAATGGAGATATTACCTGCAAATTGAAAATGAGAGAAACAAGAATTTGAGAAACCCTCAGACTTAGAGAAAGTTAACATAATTATAACTAGAATTAACGTGGAGATGGTATTAATAGGGTAGTTTCCTTTATCAAAGAACAGGAAAGGTATTGATTGCGATTCGTTACCATCTATTAGTGTATTCATAATATACAAATTATTTGGTTGTAGAAATACCGGTTTAGACGAATGGCAATTGTCAATTTTATCCTCATTTGAAAAAGGCCAGATTGGCGCCCATACGATGCCACTCCACGTGACGTCACAGGGACCTAGTTTCTATACGAGTAGATGGGAGTTTTACATCGTCTGAGATTACCAATGCATGCATGAGGCAGAGAGATCAAGGAAATGTCTCTTAATAATCACCTATTAAAACTGGTTAAGGTCGGAAAGTTTTCCTCGTTTGATAAGGTATGAATAATCATTATTTAAGCCAAGCGCTACCAGCAAGCAGGGTACTCTACATACAGGGTACTTTCCATCATTCGTACTTAGCCGTCGCGTTTTCGCTTGCTTGAAAATTTTCACTTTTTATTTAATCGCGAAAAATAGATATTGTCATTTAAAAATCTAAAAGCGTGAAATACGTACTTCAGGAGTAATAATCTTTCGATTTAGGCAATAAAAAAATAAAAGGAAACCACCCTATTTGCTAGCGCGAGAGATTCGGTGACGCTAGGATCCACGGGAGCGTTATTTTTGTCAGAGGACAAAGAGAGTTAAATTGGTTTGGAAGGCATTATGGTGCGTTGCGACGAAGAGGTCTCCCTCCCTCTCCTCTCAGCCACTGCATCTTCGGAGAATAATGTACTCCCTTTCATACACTCCAGTGACTTGGTCGCGAACTCGAAGCGGGCATAAATCAATTATTGTTGAGACCTCGGACTGTGATTCCCACTGGATGAAGCAGAAGAGCGTCGCAGCGCATAAATCCTTTTATTTTTCACGAGCTTCTGTTTTTTCCCCGGAGAAGGACTGAGCTCCCGGCCTTAACGTTTTTGCTGCTACTAGAATGCTGCGGAACGAACGCGTTTTATGCGTGCATTTTACCCATGGCTGAAGATAATTTTTCTCTATTTTACAACTAAGTCCATTTTTCTTCCGCAAAGGGCCAACGAATTTCACTTAGAAAGACGCCTACCCTCCTACCTGTTAGAGGCATGGCAAAAATACTTGGAATAAAATTGATCGACCTGGAAGCCAAGTAAGAATACCAAGAACAATTAACGATGGAAGTTGGTATTTCCACTATAAGACACTTAATAATATCACTGTAATGGCCCTCCTTCAGCTCTATAAATTGATTTAACTCTTTCCAATTTTACAATTTATCACATTGATGAAGTAAGCACATAATTAAATATGAACAAAGAGATGTTTTTAAATTTCGATATTTTTTTCAGATCGTATTTTATATTGTTAAATATGTGACGTATTGGTAATTTCATGAGTTGAGTATAGAAGTTGAAATATGAAATCGCAACTCACACTATCGCAAATTAACATCCAGACCAGCAATGCAATTTATAATTTCACAAAGAATCAGTTAAAATCAGCCGTTAAAATAACAAGATATTTCATTCGGTAACTTGTTTTGATCACCAATCAAGTTTTTGAGGAGAATGCAGCTAGTTTGCAGCAGCAGGCAGAAAAAGTGCAGGTTCATGAACTTATTTAAACAGTATATAATATATAAGAATGCCTACGACAGGGTAAGTACCATTACATTGCTATATGTTTTTTTTCAGTCGTAGTCACACCAAATAAGTATGCATTTCGAGTTGATATGCATTCCTATCATGGTGCACTATTCAATTACGACAATCGAGATCAAACACGATCAAACACGAGATAAACCCGCCTCTCTCCTCGCTTTTGCCTGAAGCCGCCGGCGTTTCCCCTCAGCAAGGGGCCGCGTAGTGTAGGGGCGGTTTCACTTCACGTCCCACCGTTTTAAGGGCCAACGGGAGAGGGCTGCTACCCTGGGGCTTCCCTTTCTCCGTGATGGCGTTGCAGGGGAAGAAGCTGCTGTGGTAGCATAAGAATGTTCATGTGGGAGAAAGGAAGATTGGGGAGCTGGGGAGACGCACGCGGTTTTTCCCTAAGCAGGGTAATAATGGTCGCAAAAGGATCCGGTAGCGTCGCTACTTATACCTAACTTGGCCGAATGCCTTATTGCATGCGTGCAACACAAATTGAGGGTGAAACTGAAGGGATGGGGTGGTTTCGGAGACGTGGTGGTGTGAGGACTGCCGCCAGGGGTCCTCTGTGTTGCGCGCTCCATAACTTCACGACAATTCCATTACGGGCGGGTGAACTCCCTAGACGATGCAAAATATCCTTTCTGCCTGTACTATAATCTAACGATTTGATTCGTGCGTAGGTTTCCGCGGCGTTGTCCACGATGACTGCTAATTTTCGGGTTCACCAGCCGCGTCTGTCGTTTATGGTTGACAGCAGTTTTGAAAGCCATCCTGCTGAACATTGTACTTCGACCAAAAGATCGTATCCCGCAGGCACTATGCGAAGGCGTGTACACAGTGCCATGCTCCTGCGGAAAATCATGTGTTAGTGAAACATGCCGAGGAATGGTGACAAGGATGAAGGGGCATGTGAGAGCCACTAATAAAAAACAACTGCACTTGTCAGCCATTGCAGAGCATGCTTGGAGTGAGGCGGGCCATGAAATTGATTTCGAAAAAGCGAAGACAGTGGCAAAAGAGAGTCGCCACTACCCAAGGCAAATCAGGGAAGCAATTGAAATTCACAAAGCACAAAATATTAACAGGGACAATGGCTACCCAATCAGCAACGTGTGGAAGAGAGTACTGACCAATCGGCGCACAGGGGGAGATCGGCCAGTTCTTTATAAGACGGCAAAAAATCGAAACTTCTCACCTTCGACCTGAAGACGAAAGCAGGATTGCTTTCGAAACTGTTGTCAACCATAAACGACAGACGCGGCTGGAGAACCCGAAAATTAGCAGCCATAACGATTTGATCGCTAGATTATTCTTCCTCGTAGGATAATCCTCCAAAATTGTTAGAATAGCAATGGCTGATGGCTGGTTTCGCTGATGGTAGGACCCGCCCGCCTCTGTGACGGTGCGGAATTCCTCGTCCCATCCCTTCCCCTTCCACTCCCAGGAGGCGTCGTCGGGCTCCTATCGCGGCGGCGCCTCCTTCCTTTTTTCATTCCAGTCCTCCCCCTTTTGAGGTGCGGAGGTGATAAGCTAACGCTTCCAGACCCTGCCCCCAGAATAGTTAACGGCGAGCACGCGCTAGGGTTTCGTATCCATTGCCTGTACTACACCCCACTCTCCCTCCTACAATCCTAGCAGGTGCACTTGTAATTCGTGCACGATATGGGAATTCATCGGCCGCTAAAATTTTCTGTAAAATACAGATTCGTTCCCGAAATCTAACCGCATAGAAACAGTTTGATGCTAAAAGACCTTATGTGTAACTTTACGTTCTCATATGTTTTTATTGTATTATCAAAGTTGGCATTTTTGTCACGTGAATTAATTTATCGTCATTTTCCAAGACCTGGAATTATGTCATGGCTGCGGGAGTATTCTACATCTACATAATACCCTGTGAGCCACCTCTAGGGTGTTTGGCAGGGGGTGATCAATCACCAGCATGCAGCATGCATTTGGACTCCCTAAAGTAAAGAGTATTCCCTAAAGAGTATTAAAGCTGGTGAGATCATTCCACAATTATGGGGAAATATCCATAGTAGTTGATTCCCGAGACTAATATATGCTCCCTAATATCAAGAGTTAAGGCATTTGAATAACTTATGCGTTTAATTTGATATCCCCAAAGTTTGTGTGTTTAATTTCTAATGTGGCGACCGGTAGGCGATTTTATACTTAAGATTTGAATACTTGGAGTTTCAGTCAAATATTAAATGCTCCTTTTCACAATGATAGTTGAATCCATTTAAGATTTTTCCTAATTCCGTACACGTCGGATTCTCAATATATTCTTTGAGTAAAAACGAATGACGATCACGTTAATCTGATACAAACATTCCATTTGCTACTTCAGCATTCCAATGTGACCGATCAGATTTGGAAGGGAAACATTTCTAAACAGGAGTAAATCGGGATGAAAAAGAAATGGACGAGAATGTGAAGCAAATTATGAAATGATGGCCGCTGTCATCACGCCCCTTACGCGGAGTACGTTTACCATAAGGGAGTAAATTACCTAAGGGAGAAGCCGTGTCCCAATCCAGAAGGGTATCTTGCGCCCTTCGTGCTCTTCGAAGCGACGCCAGCGCCAAATATGGAATTGGTCATTTTGCGAATCATAAAAAAATGAGCTACGGTTTCCACAAATGCTGATTTTATGTGACACAACCATAACAAATGGTTTTTATTGTAGTAATTGTTACAACATGGTCTTTATCGAAGTTATAATATGAAGATTAAAAAACAATGCAAGAGGCCTGCATATTTTGCTTCATTAGCTTTAAGATTAAGCCGTTTATATAAAATGTTTACTGTTTATCACGTGAAAAGAACTCCTCAGTGTAATAAAAAGATTGTTCAGGTGTCAGAAAGAGATCGGAACATGATGGACGGATTAAACAGGAGAGAGATCGGAACTCGTCATTACTCGCTTTATTTGGCGTGCCTTTCCTCCCCCGTGGAACTAATGTCCCCTAACTTCAATCAAATGAGCAATCTCTCCAGAGGCATATGTTCTTCTTTATCTCTTCCCGGTTTCAAAAACACCTTTCCCTCCCACACGCAACACACTGCCTTTCGGAATGCATTTTGCAATGCGCCCTTCTGTGCGACTGAGCCAAACTTCCGGCGCAGAGCTGTTCTGTTGAGCCCACCATCAGTCGGGATGGGATTCCTCACCTTTCATTTCTCCCTGTCACATTCGTGGGCATACTTTTTTGCGTCATCGGGCGGAGACGTTTCCCTCCATGTTTACGTAACCAGACTCGCATCGTCACTATAAGATGTAATTAATAATGAAGAAGATGGAACTAGCGTATGGATTGTCAAACATTTACCTGCATTGCGGCAAGTGAGTTTATAATACTGTGGTTAATTGGTACCAATATTTGACAAAGAATTTAAAAAGAGTCATGCTTAATCTATACTAGGTGGCCAAAGGCGTAAAACCTAGGGCTAGTCTTCCAAAGCTATCCAAGTTCAAATCCTGAGTGATTGGAACTCGAATACTTTCAGTATTTGCAAAGTGCGCGGTGGTCTAGTAAAAGGTACTGGAGGACAAAATCAGATCCTAAAGAAAGGAACTTGCCCCAAATCACGATGTCGTGCATTTAAGATGTTTATGGCTTCTGGAAGCCTATATTAATATATCCAATCAAGTCGAATACAAGTTTAAAGAAAGAACAAGCGAAATAAAATGATTACAAGAGAATTAAGATGCTCATTTAAAAAAAACATATTTTACTAAAAGGTAGTGTAGGCACATAAAGAAAAAGATGGCCATTTAAAATACGTGAAATGAAGGTGCTACGAATAATTGCTTATATTACGTTGTAAATCTGACGGCTGTCAGCTGTTGAAATCCGTGATCCATAACCCAATATTCTCTATCGCCCAAGTACACAAGTGCATTTCAAACCCTTCCCCACTCGATTCCTTCCCCCTCCTTTCGAACGACCTTTCCTGATTCCTAATCCCCTTTCTCTTGACCACTTCCTCGCAGCGTGATTTCCGATCTCCATGACTCACAACTTGGGATACAAATTCCCTCCGCTGTTTTCAACGGGGGGCTTGTGTAGACTGTATTGGTCGTTCTTTCACCAGGGCGCGGTCATTTGAGAAGAGAGGAATGCGAGAGTATAGGGATTTATATCATTACTAGCTGACCCGGCGAACTTCGTACCGCCTAGCAATCAATGAACTTACAGCTAAGTTATACCATTTATAAATCAAGAGCGGCTGTATCACATTTAATTTATTATAATAAAATAAGGATAAAAATTCAATAAAACTACGTAAATGAGTATCAAAATTGCTTGTCAGAAAGACATTTTCTTTATTGAATCAACATTGGGTGGACCGGAGCACGTTTACGCGGATTTTTTCCAATGAATTTTCTCACGTTTTAGCTTAAGAAATTTTGAGCATTGTGGTTTTATAAAGCAGTTAACGAAATAAAAATTACACACATTCAGTTGTTGGCTGTTTGTATTATTAACCGTAAAAAATGTTTTTAGGTCCAAGTCTGTTGCGTAAACTTGGCCCGTTCTCGGGGTAGGTTAACACAACGCTAGACTGATGTTTGACTGATGCTCAAAATCGTGTAAGAAAAGCCCCAATGAAGCAGCGTTCGTATCAAATGACTTTAGTCGCGGCAGTTATAGTATCTCTGCTTGGAAAAAATGCACTGCGCAAACGTGCTGCATGCGTAAACGCACCACAGTGTGCCCTGCACATTCGGGTTTAATGCCTTGCGTCAAGTACCTTCTGATAAACAGCAATTTTTGTTTTGTTATCAGGCGCAAGATGGAGCCGATGAAGCTAAATATAGCGGAGCAAAGCAGTGACGCAGCGAGGGGGGTTTTTGGGGGATAAAACCCCCCCAAGAGCTTAGAGAATTTTTTATAAAACATTTTGTTAGTAATATTAGGGGAACGGATGAGTAACGAACAAAACATATTTAACTATTTACACAGCCGCAAATCCCACTATTTTGAGCCATTTATCTTAAAAAATGTCCGGGGGAAGGCCTCCACACCTCTCGCTTACCTTAGCGAGTTTTCCATACCCTACAGACCCATAGTATTAGCTGCGCCTAAAACCGCCCTATCCTTAATTCCTAGCTTCGCCCTTGAAGCGAAGGAAGAAATACAGCGGATGGTTTACCGACTCGTAAACATACCACGTTTAATTGACCATGAGAAAATCATGGGTTTTCATTAGCACGTGAGCACAAAAATCACAAAAACTGAAAGGCTGACCATGCGATTTGGTAATCGTTATCACGAATGCAACACGAATTGGAAATTAATGCGTTTAAGCTCAAAATGGCATATAAGTTGCGATCATGGAATCTTCGGAATGAGAACTTCCTCATCTTTGAGTTTTCCTTTGAGTAAAGTCGGGTGAATCAAATTCATTATCAATTTTTTTATCACCAAACGCGTTCCGTTGTATAGTTGTGGTTGGTTTAGGTTTCGTAAGATCATGAACACACAGCCTATATTTAGCTGTAAATCGTGCCTTGGTTAGCCAGGTACGTCCAAGGACTTTAAAAATTCAGATAGATAGTTGGTGACTCCGTCTTCGTTTGTTACACAGTTAATTGATTCGAATTCATGCAGAGTACCAACTATTTGATCCTGATTTACCTCGTTTGAGTCATCCACATCTTCGTTCTAGGCCGTCAAAATTGTTCGCTCAATCTACCACTTTTGATTTTTGTGGTGATCGATCATATTCTGGAACACTTTGTTGATGAGCTCACATTCCGATAAAACTAATTTGGACATACCGAGGAACTGAAATGAAACTGCTCGATTCCTCGACAGGAACACGGACATTACCGTTTGTCAACAATTGCTTGGAGATTTGTTTACAAACACTGTAGTGAAGTGTCAATACTAGATGGGATTACAATTAACTTGAATTAAATTTTTATTATAAAATTTCAATATTTTGAATATATTTAGTAATTAAAATGTTTTTGAGTCCTAGAAATCACATTTCAGCATGTAAAATACAAAAATTATCCCGGACCCCAAATTCCCCTTGGGTGCTATCCATTTATTCCGGAAGACCCCCGAAATCTCCTGTAAACCCTCTTTTCAAAATCCTGGCTACGCCTATTCGTTAGCAGTGGTTTCTGTTTCATTTCATAGGTGTATTGACAACAGGTGATTTCTGGGGCTGTCACTTCCACGTAGCTCTAAAATGCCTCGGAATCTACAAGAGATTGTTCCCATATCTCAGTGTTACCCATCCCCTTCTTAGTGTGCCTATATTTACCACCCTAATGTACCTGAGGGTACGAGCAATATCTTTCGACCTGTTAACCAGTCACTTGCCACTTACACCCTCCCCTACGCAAAGTAAATCATCGAAGGGTTTATAAACGAATCATATTATCTAATTATGGTTCCATTTAGCGCATTTGTGTGGAAAGAGGGGAATTTAAAATAATAGGGAAAGTCAAAAAGTTCTGGATTAATATTTTTTATGATTGCCATCTCCTATGCAATTGTGAACAGGTTTCATTGGCAGAGCGGCAATAATATTATTGAGCCTAATAATTTTTTGCCGCTTTTTTAATTTTGGTACTATTTGTGCCACAAATGAGATAAAAATAAGTAAGCCGCCAGTTAACATGTCAAAGAGAAAAGTCTTTATTTTAACAAATGTACTACGTACGCATTAAATAGCGAGATGAATGAACAATACATTATGCATGATTTTAAATCATGCGATGTCATTGTAGGGAACACAAAGAATGAGGAGAAAAGGAACAATAAAACGATATTGTGCTACTATTTCCATTTGATTTTCCCCTCAAAGTCGTAATTCTTCCATCTTTTCAATGCCTCATCGTTGCTTGATTCTCTACAGCATATTTTGTATAGCGTAGCTATACTATTTGCATGTGAACAGTCTTGTGCCTTTTTAAACTTTGTAAGAATATCCAAACTTCGGGGTGTGACATGATATTCTGATTGAATTGTTTCCTCGGCATTTTTGTATCCCGTTGGGGGTAAGGGCTCTTCTTCGTCATTCTCATTGTCCATGTCGTTATCGTCTTTGTTTACGTCATCAGGCATCCTATCGTCCCTCCTGCCCCAGAAACTACCGGCTCCCACAGCCGCCATCGCCCCTGTCGAAAGTGCCATTACGTTGATTCTATGGAGCCATCCGGATGTTCCATATATTGGCCACGCGCCTGCGACCATCTTCGGCTTACTTCTGTGCAAGGAAGGAACAGGAGTGAAGGAAATGCGTGAGTTAGAAGTAATCGGTTTAATTATGATCAGTGCGTCATTTTTCTCAATGGATATCAATGTTTAAGGAATTAAAAATTACTTTTAGCATAAATTTTGTAACCCCTTCTTACATATTGAACAAGAAGTGATGCAAAATAGGTCAGTTTGAAATTTTAATAACCCGAAAAATGTGGCGCATTGCAAATACAGTTTTCTAGTATCCGTCATTTTTGGTTTCTCAATCGTAAATATGCGAGGAAATTAAGGTACGACGTAACTTGGATGAACAACCACTGGTAGGCATATTGGTTAAGGCATAATAGCACTGAAATAATCTTAGCACATTCATGAACAGTCTCAAGCTTACCGTGTCAGGCGTCGATGATCGAAGGATAACAGACTCTCTCTGTAGATGTGGTATTCTAGATATTCCAGAGTCGTATTCAAATGATATTGTTCAAATGATTCACACCACTCACTTTGTTCTCAAAGATACTTCAATTATTCACCTTATGTTTCAATCGCTCCTCGCTTAAGCTCGGTTAATAGTTTGATGGTTCAAGGAAATAGGTTTCCTGGTAACAGACGTAGGTCATTGTTGCGAAAATAGCATGGGCTTCAAGTGTGGTAAAGCTTTGTTTAATTTATTATTGACATTGCGATTAATATTTAATTTTAAAATACCGAAAATATAAATGCTTGTGTTTTTGTATGTATTTTATTTATTAAGTATGGAATTGTCATAAAATAACTTTTGTTTTTTTCGTCGCCGCAACGTGAGTTGCCCCCCGTATGAGCCAGGAAATGGCTATAATGTTGCGGTACGCGGTAATTTTATGAGTTATAAAAATGCATGTCAAGTGGAAATCAAATAGGACATCAAATGTATTCTGTCTCGTAAAATACTGATTTATTTAATCGCTGTCTGAATGGACTCGTTAAAAAATCACCTTCATTGAAACAGTTTTTCTCAAACGGTCACGTTTCCAAAGCTTCGATTCTTGTCAGACACATCGTTTGGACTCGTGGTGGTTAGAACAATCATGTACTGTCTTGGCTTGAGCGGCATTTAAGATTTAGGTGGATCTTAAAGAGCTAGAGGCAATTAAACTGGTGAGGAAGGTTAGAGAGGAGAACTTATTCGCCGAGATCGGAGTAAGATGCGGAAATATTGGGTTTGATTAAATATCTACAAAGAGGACAGGGATAAGGAAGACCTTTCAAAGTGGTCGCTCTGTTTGCGTGTCCTTTCATAGATATATAACATTAAATCGTACCCCATCCCCCTTTGTATTGTAGTCATGCTTATCCACTAGAGACAGGTCGTATTAAATTTCGAAGGAACGTGTTAAAATTCGTTTGAGGGTGTTGATGAAATTTTTATCGGCTACAGCTTTACATATCAAGTTCTCATTTCCTTTTATTTCTTGCCTTGGCTGGCGATATCAATTTGCTTTTGCCCTCAGACATTTATGTGTGAGTCTGTTCACTGAAAGAAATGCATAGATACTCCCGAAGTAAATATTTCATTCACAGCTGCGAGCAGTAGCCGTTTGGATGCCCTTTCGCCCTAGAAAAGATTTTAATTAGAAATCTGAAAATGGTATCAGTGTTAGCATTTTATGGTGATTTATTTAGCGAAAATTAAGTGACATAGTGGGCGGTATCGATCCATAAATTCATAGAGGCTTTCATAATTGGATCAGCGTCTGCTCCGAGATCTCGAAGCTGGCTGAGGACCTACGGCTGGTTTTCGAGAAAGGGTTCAGAATGGAATATCTCTTAAGTCGTGGTAGGATAATCGCTTATTGTTAAAATGTTTTTATCCCAATCAAGTGGTTAATTTTCTAATTATACAAGTTGATGAGATTTCTGCTGGTTTGCTGCATGTAATCTTCTGCGAAGCACAAATTATGTTGATATTATATTTCGTACCAAATATATCGTTTCCCAATACTTTTGAGTTACGTAATTTGTATCGATAATATTGTACACATTTCCAAATTGATATAGTTTTCGCCCTCAGGCGTTGGATGGGAATCATTACTTCGTTACAACAATCGTATTGTAAGCACATATTTTGTGCTCATTTTTCTTGTTTATCTGTTAACACTTCAAAATAGCCATTTTTTATTTCGATTTTACTTTTCCTTTGAAAGTGAAAATTTTTACAAAGCATCCTCAATGCAGTAATTTAATGCGATGTTTCCACTGGTAAAAGGGTGTAATGTTTTAGCTCCCTATTTCAAACTACTCTCACAGTTTTCCGAAATATTTTATTCTTTATCATAAAGAAGCATAAAAATGATCGCATTTACTTTCCGCCCATCAGTCATATGGGTTATTTATATATTTGACGAACATTTATTATCCTCAAATGCCCTTTTGCCTCAAGATACTCTTTGGCAAACCTCCGCTTCAGTTCCCAGTCCCTCTCTGAATATCATAGAATCCAAAAACTCATAACATTCGCTCGCTCTCCCGTTTGGTTTCAAAGGATATTGATGGAAAATTTGGAGAACAGCAGGGATTTGTTGAGAAAAATGACTAGTGGGTTTTTGTAAGCCCATTGGATATCGATCCGCATCCATACCATATATATATTGCCCGCTTTCTTTATTTGACTCGTTATCCTCCTGGGCATAAACAAGGATTGCCATAATAAAAACATGATTTTTTGGTCTTTGCATGTTCAATATCTCCTTAAATAACTAAGACGCCTAAGTAGAAATAGTATCTTTTCTTCTATTTTCGTAATGCCATGACTATCTTTAATGACGATTCCGCAACTATTTAAAATTAAGTCTTTTTTTTTTAAGGCATCTTGAACTCAGTTTGCAGATGCAAAATAAATGCGAGCGTATGGAAAGCCTTCGTTGGGGAAAATGAAATAAGGGGAAATTACATGTGAAAGGTATTTGTGCGAAATGTTTGTTTCTTTCTTTTTCTCCCGTAGTTGTGCTAATTTAGCCATTTTATAATTAAATGCTAGTTATAGTCTAAATAAATCATTTATTTAGAGAAATATTATATTTGGCAGGAGAACTTCACCGAGAGAGCTGTTAAATAGTGCTATCAATGAAACGTAATTTAAATATATGTGCTACTCGTCGCACGGTGACCCGCTTTTTTCCCAAGGCGGTTGTAGTCTCTCCTACAGATTATGCATGAAGTATATCAATGATGAATACGCTCACCTTTGCTAAAGATGAGGAAAAAAAAGGTGCATTGACTGTATTTCTCGAGTAGAGTGAGTTGAGTGAGCAAGTTTTAGGTGGAAGACTGAGCGCGCGGAAGTTCTCCTTAAAAGGTTTTGGGGCGGAGGGGAAAAGGAGAAGCGGAGGTGGAGGAGGGTGGGGTGAGAGGGTGGAATTGGGTAGTTGAAGCAGCGAGGCAATTAAGCGTAAAGCGTTCATGGCGTTTAATTCCGGTGCTCTGCTCAAGGACTCCTCCATCCCATACAAATACCCTGCACACCCTCCTGAGAAACCTCTTTCCCGTACTACCCCATATACAGGATCCCCCTGTATCTCTTGTTCTCATTTCTTCCCAATACCTCCTCGCCTTCTTTGCCAGCTTCTATTTCTTCCCTATAGTCATATTTTTTCTCCCTGCTATCTGCTCTTCTACCGTCAAGTCTGACTACTACTCTTACGCTCACTCGTCTCAATGGCTTATTTAAAAAAGTCCATTTCACTTCTTACCACCAATTCCTCCGTGACCTCGCAGATCATCCCGTTAAGTCCCAGCTCTACACTTCTTTCCTCCCTTTTATCTCCTTGTTTTCCTGTGATGAAAGTCGGATTTATTCTACGTGCTCAATCTCTTCCTTTCTGCTACAAAACATTATTTTCACTACCTCAATCGCAGTTAATATTATATTTTCTTTGCGAATGATCTCACAGGGAAATCATTTCCTGATAGGGTGTTCAAGATTTGTGGTTACTCTACGGAATATTACGAAACCAGAAATAAAATATGGGAAATCTCATGGAGTTAGAGTTTATTCTCATTCACCGGAATGTATTCCAGCAAATGTATCCCTGACTTACATCGAGAAGAAAGAAGTTTACGGTAGGTGAAACAGTAACCAAATTGCATCACATCGTGTTGGACATATATAAAATAATTACAATGCAGTAAAATGAAAGACCGTATCGTTGTCTGTAGAACTATTTATGATTACCGAGAAAAAGACTAAAAATTTAGTCGAATCGGAAATAATGGATCATTCAATTTTTTCGTACAAAGCTCTAGCAGCGTACACTCTTCTTGGAGCCATAAAATATATTTCTAGTGTTATTATTGTTTTCAACTTCCTTCTTGGACCTCTTTATGTTGCTTTGCTGGCATGAAATCGATCGATAAAAAAAGCTGTTATGTTTAAAATTTCGAAATATTTTCACTAAATTATTCGAAGTGCAGTAGGCTCAAGTTTTATTGCACACTTTTGTGTCGCACGAGCCCTCTCTGAGGAAAATGAAGCATTGAGTCCTATTGGTCCTCTAAGTTGTGACCAAGTGTGGGAGAGTAAACTTTTGAGTGTCAACTCGATTGCGGCTCCCGTAGCCCTTGAAAAACCTCTTGCAACGATTTTTTATTCGAGATTTTTAGCGCGGATGTTATTTCACGGACACTATAGAAAATGAACCTCTGCTTGTTGACAAAAACTCTTGAAATTAATTAAGACCTAAAAACGAGTTTTCCGTGGCTGGAACATTTCCCTGTACTATTTTTATCATTTAATTTCGCTCAACTTAGCCTGAGAACATATTTATTTTCATTTTTAAGGCGAGAGAAGTTACGAGTAAATTGAGAGGATTGAATTGAGTTGAGTAATGACTCACTAGATGAAAACATTCCACAAAACTAAAGTAGATAGCTCGTGGGTTTTAAAGGTGAGGTATAAGGGTCGGTTTATTCCCGAGTATGATATGGTGGAGGGAGATATTCTGTTAGCAGTTAAATTGCAATTTCTTTTCTCAGCATTGGGCGGAATTGGTTTTAAGGGAATCTCTCAAAATTTGAGAAATGAGATAGGGGGATAAAATAAATATAAAGATGCCTGAAGAGTTGCGAGAAAAAGAATTCAAATGGCTAGGGTCCGTGGAGCCTTAAGCAGTACATGGGTCTGTTCTCTGAAGCAGAGTTTGGGTTTGAGCATTGGGAGGAGGAAGAGGTTTTTTTTAAAGAGTGCATTGACAGTCTGTTAAGTTTTTTCAGGGGAATGATATAGTGGTGTTTTTGGGGTTACTTGAGAAATGCGGGGGCAGTTTGTGTTTTAAATAATACGAAAACCTGCTAAAAGTAGTAGCACATGGGATAATTTACCTTCTTATTTTCTTCCTGATGCACGGGTAGCTCACACGAAGTGCTATAATTAGCTATGTATCTGCCACATTTAATTTTCATTGAAAAACGTAAGACAAACATGTGGAAATGATGTACCAGAGATTTTTCATGAAATAGACTGTAGATAGTACTTTCTTCGGCGGTAAATACCTATACTGAAATGAGAACGATGTAGAAAAGATAGGATGGACCCTATGAAAGGATGGCAAGCTAGATTTCTAAGGCCTAATCGTATTATATAAGAGAACGCAATTTGCCATTCAATATCAATGCATCATTTTCGCAAAGAATACGAATTTATTTGTACCGTCTTTTTGTGGAAAGTCGCATTTTGAGATACTGATTGAACACTTTATTTTATAATCTTATCATTTCAGCTCATATGGCTATTGGCTTCAATAATTGCAAACCGATTGATTCATTGGTTTATCAATAACTTACGAATTGCATTCGGGCTCTGAAGGCATTGCATGAACTTGCGAAAGGAGAAATACTGATTTTTGAACATTTAAATAACTATTACACTTCAGATGATAACTTAAATAATATCTCACGGACATCGTACTGCTTTTGTGGACATGTAATTTGGAGCTTTCTACTCAATTTATGCAATAATTAACACCATCGAGCCAGAAGATGGCCATTTGCTTGCTGGAGTCACAACCTTAGTGTTACCAATATATTTTGTAGCAAGATGGAGTACAAGATGACATCTTTTTAATTTAGCTGTTTTGCATAACTTACGGGCTTCTACGTGTTTTGATTTTTTTAACTTATTATAGTCACCTTCATGGAGCAAATATTAGGTTTTCCTGGGGGTTATTACGAAGGGATCAAGGTAAAATGAGTTTTGAAAAAGGGTGGCAAGCATCTTTGGAACCAAAAGAAGTTAGTAGGTATTAGTTTGGCCAAGCGAGGGGTAAAATGAGAGGGCGAGGTTGGTTTAGAAATGGTTTGAATGATGCTGCCGAAGCTAAAGAGGTGGGAGTTTTGGCATCGCGGGGAAATGTCTTGATATATAGCTAGGGGGCTAAAAGAGGGTTGGGAAAGGGAAGGGTCGGCGTGTTTAGAACGAAGGGAACCAATATTAGACGAGGTAGGGAATTTAATTTTCCTGGGGGAGCTTGTGGGGTGGCCTTAGGGGGAGAGCGATTACTAAGGAAGGGTTTAAAGTGTAGGGATATGGTAAAGGAGGGGGAGGCAGTGATGGTTGCGAAAAAATGTTCCGCGATTTATTCTCTGTTATTAGGTCTGGCGAAGAGAATTGAAAATTCTGCTGTGAATAGGGGTTGTCTATGGTGTTTAATGGCCTTGATTATGTTCTTCCGGAAGGGTCGAGTGCGCTATCTTTTTCATTTTGAAAGGTGCAATAACGCCCGACTTCGAATCAGATCCTTTTCTCTTCAAGTGCCGTGTGTTCCTTCCATCTGCATTTCTCACGTCATTATCTTCACCATCTTGATGAAATCGTAGACGACGCGGAAAATGAGGGACGTGATTATCTCGGATTGTTTTTGTTACCCCTCCATAAAATCCAATAAAATTTTCATACCATGGGTATATATTATAGTAATGTGTCATTTCTTGAAATTTTGTTCACTGCCTCATGATTGTAAACCTGTAAAAATGACAAGCTAATTATTTCCTCAAAATTTCATCACGAAAAACGTATTTTAGACAAGGAGAAAAATTAAATGCTTGCAGTCAAATTCAAGGAAAAACGTGATTCTACTTATTGAGCTTGAACTAATTGTTAATCAACAAGCAAAATGATATTTTCTCCACATTTTTTTACTTTTCCTGCACGATAAATCATGGAGAGATGCCACTGATTTTGTAAATATAACTATATTTTTCCTATTTTACTTTTTCGAATAAACTTAGTAGTAAATGTGGTGACTAGTCTTGTTTCTGACGTACACACATATCGTATAGGTACTTAAATGTTTTTTTTTTCTTTTCTTTTGAAAAAATTATATGTTAAAATAAAAGTGTTCCGAGAAAAAAGACGTATAGACTCATGTAATCCGGGGAACTCCCAACGTTGCGTGTAGCTAACGTTTCACCGATGGAAAACTAAAAACAATAAAAATACATAAATCGATTATTCATCAAAATATTTGGAATTTTGAAGTTGTAAACATGCTTGGGATTTATTGGGTCAAATCATCCTTCTCTTAGCTATAACAATTATTTTTCTTTTAAACATTACGTTGCGGCGTCTATCCCGTAGGGAGGTACTCCGCATCTATAAGGGTGATACGCCGCATTTAATTAAAACCGGTGATAACTAATATCTGTATTCTTCAGCTCCATCAAAAAGGAAAAATTGTCGCAATACTGACGTTTTGAGGTAAAAAATGCATGCAAAGTCTTTTGATAAATTATTTTTATAAATATATATAAATAAATATTTTTACTATTTTTTCTAATTAGTAGTACATGGCTACGATTTAATACAACCAAAATGCAGGTTCTAAAGGTAGAGCTATGTTTATGCCATTTTATAAAAACATAGACATGTAAAAACCAAGAAATTCAACGCACACGGGCTATATTTGCCCATTTTATTTAAAAATGCAAGTTAAACCGAAGGAGATCAGTTAATACGTTCTTAATTTAGCCTTTTGTTATTCCAAAATACAAATTGAAAAATAAATTAAGGCACTTTATTACAATTCTACCTTGCTTAAGTCAAAACCTGTTTTAGCCTGCAAATTTAGCATAGTAATGTTCAAAATATGTGTAAAAAAATTCAATACTATGCAAAACGAAAATACTTTTTAGTTTTGGTATGCACGCTAAAACAGTTACAACGTTGCTAAAAACGTTATAATTTATTTGAAATCGTTTTGCATTCCGTGCGGCGTGTATGCTTTATGAGAGAAAGGCGGCTAGTGTACCGAAGTTCAGTGCGGCGTCCCTTCCTTTCTCAACGGACCAGACGCCGCGCATCGTGACTCTATGGCCTTTAAGGCGTAACTAGACTCAAAATATTCCGAGCAGAACTTACTGTTTCTGCAAACGTCAAACCATCGTAATAGTGGTTCAACGTCCGATACGAATTTAGTGCAAGGAGAGGAAAAATTTTTAAAAGTTAAAATACCTGGCATCTCGGTATTTGCGCATTAAAAATCTGTAAAACCTATGAAAAATAAACGGGACATCCTTGCCTATTCTCTAGCACCTTTTGTGAACCTGCATTGCGCATCAGCCCGCAATCTGTCACGGAACGCCGAAAATAAGGGTAGTGCGCTGTCTATCCCGCCTGCGGGATCTCTCCCTGATTTACTCGATTCATAATTTAGTGATGGTGAAATATTATCTGAAATTAAAGAAAATAAAGTCGGCAATGTGGAGAATATGGGAATAAAATTGCTGAAAGAACCCCTCGAGACAGGATGTGAAAGAGAAGGTAAGCGTAGATATTGTAACGTTCGTTGATAAGAGAGCGGAATGGAGAACTGTGTGAAATATATCTTGTTTAACGACTTATGACGATGATGGTCCCATATTTCATACAGATATTAGACCACATTTTTTCCGATTCTTCCGTCTTTATTGTCTTCATTTTTATAAAGTTTATGGATTTACATTTTCATTTAATGAGCCAAAGTTTTTTTTCGTATCTAGACATGCATTCTTCACCAAGGTCTGCCAATTTGCCATGAAGGATTGAAAAGAAAGTTGGTGGGCAAAGACAAAAGTGACGGGAGGACAGAAGAATAAATTTACGCTGTGTATAATGTTTTGTGCATATAGTAAGCATTACCATACTATTGGTAAAATATAATGACACGTAATCCATGCCTTTAGCAATGCCTCTCTTTCATTTTTCTGCATATCATTAATTTATTAACATTAAATAGTATGCTATGCGAATTGATTGCTATATTACCTATCGTAGACGTATTTATTTTCAAAATAAATGCTAGGAAGTAGAGAATTTCGGAAACATTTCAGTGAACTTTATTTTTTTAAAGTGTTATTGGTTTTGTACATAAATTATTTCCCAATGATTAATACAACTCTCTTTTTGCAGAGGGATTCCCTGAATTTGGAGCCAAGCAATGTGGCCAACTGCGTGTCCAAAGGAAAATCTGAGGTAAGTACATGAATATTCGGTTTATTTACATGCTGACGAATGGAGTATGGGTTCACTTGTGGAGACCTACCATTAAAACACATAGTTACACATCAACTCTCGTTCTCCCATACACGAAATTTACTTGGATTAATTCTTTTAATCTGAGATTCAGTCGCATTTTGCATACTTCGCTAAAGAAAACTTATTACCCGTGTTAACCGTAGTTACTCTAGGTCATTCTCAAAAGTAAATCAAATAAAAGTAATGATATGTAAAGAAATTATAGTGCAAAATTTCATTATATACCACATTTTATGCAAAAATAATGAGGCACTTCGTGTAAGAAAAAATAATTTATCTTAATAACATATCCAACTATATTCTACTTTAACTGTAGGCATGGAAGGAGATATCGCACTCCACAAAAAGAATAAGAATTATTTTGCAAAAAATGACGATACCATGTTCACAACCGTGTAATGTTTATTGACATTAGACTATGACGCCACCTCGTTCTACATTTCACTACATTTAATTCTGGTTATGTGTGTATTTTGAAGTCATCAGTTGATGTCCTCATTACTGTGAATTCTTAGTGACGGAAAAGAACCTGGACTCATGCAGAGTCATCAGAATTTTTCCTATTATGGCAGAATTTTTTGAGCGTGGTTGCTCATATTTCTCTTTTTTAGGTATGTACGGGGTGAAATTGCGATGTGAATGCGGTCCCAGGCTGTGTGCGAAATTGCGGATTTTGTAATATTTATACAATTTATATGTGTTTTTGCAACTTATTATTTATTTATTTTTTTCAGTTTTGGAAATTAACTCGGTCCACTTGTGTTATCTACCTCTCTCCTCACTTCCTCCCTCTAAAATTCCATTTCCGCCCAGACATTCACAGTACCAATTGGTAATTTCTGGTTCGATTGCCGATTGAAGCAGCGACTCCGAGAGGAGACTCGCATCTTTTTTGCGTCCGTGTGTGAGTGAATAGTGGAATCTCTTTTCCTCCGTCGCTCCTTTCCGAGAAAAATACTTCCGTCGTGTCGTTCGAGTCAAACACGACGGAAGGCAGCGTGAAGATATTTTACGTGTCTAGCGTCACCTTGCTATTTCATTTTCCGTCCCTTCATCTTCTGCATTTCCTCTCTTCAAGTTAAAAAATAAAAACCAATTCGCACCTTCAAGTTTTCCTCGTAAAGTTATGCGCATTCATTCCTTTCTTCCTCCTCTTTCATTTTATCTTTCAATCATAACAAAAGCGAGGTTATTTTTTTATCTTTTCATAATGCGGCACAGAATGATCTGCTTCCTCCGATAGAATGCTCGAATACTCACCTTTTCCACGCCGTATATTTTAGTATTGTTTGTTTATTGGGAGATACCTAAATATGGTGCCACAACCTGTATTTTAATCTGTGATCAAGATGGCTTCATTATTTGGTTTTTCAGATAATTCAAGCATATTTTCTAGCATTTTTTTTATAGTATTCACTGTTTTCAGGTAATATTCACCTCATTTTATCTGTTGGCTAGAATTAAATATGAACGATTAAAATTATTTACCTTGACTTTTTAAGACATTATTTCCTGACCAATTAAATTATGTAAATTACTTGAAGAATGATCTTGGCCCTTTTCGACGCGTCCGTTGACGTGAATGCTCTCTTAATGCAGGCAATCTTCGTGGTATACGTAATGATAACCGACGAGTAGCTTGCGCGTCGAAACTTCGGCAGTAATGAATCAACTCATCGTAGAAAATACCTGAGAGCATGTCATTGTGTAAATAACTTATTTTATTTGCGAGTCGTTTAAGTAATTAATGCACGGCTCTTCGTGAGTTTCATTTTTGTCTTATTGAGCAAGTCATTCTGAGGGTTAAAATGTTGACACATATTTATAACTCATATATCCCCATGAAGACCTTAATGCATAAAAATAGGACAATTTAAGTGAAATTCATTATGAATATATGGGATCTACATGGATAAAGTAAAAGCTGTTGTCATTGAGAGGTACGCAGAAGGCAGTTTCCAGCCTTCTGGCGCTTGTGTTCACCACTGTCCATTTTGTACAAATGCGGAAAGCATCCACAGACAGGTTTATTCACCACGTAATATAGGTTTCACGTGTGATAAATATTTTAAATACTGTGGTAGGTACTCGTAAAAGTTTAGCAACATTGAGAGCGGATCGTCAGAAGGTGTCGGGCGAATATACTTAGTTAAAAATTAAGTTTTATTCTATCGGATTCAAATAGCATGATCGTCAACGCTGTGGCGTGTTTATCATTAATTGGGGAAAAAAGCCTTTTTTATGAAGATGAGATTTTCTATTTACACCTATCACTAATGTACAGTTAGAGAGTGTAACTGCTGAGCCCATCTAACTTTGCATTTGAAGCGTTCGCATGCATGGAGTGGATAATTTTAATTCGTAATTATAAATCCTTTTCCATAATTGCATATCATAGTTCTGTAAAGAGTTGTAGTTGGTAGGAGGGATGACTCTCTACCTTACCTATTCTCGTGACTACCCCAAACAGATGTCCGTGAAAGAAATCTCCATAAACCTGGACACTTTCCCTAAATCCCCTATTTATCTTCTATGGTCTGATTCATTCCTTTTTCGCGTTCAATTCCTTCCCTTCTTTCTCCGTTAACTCTTAACTTCTCTCTGCCTCGTCACCTACAAATGGCCAGATTCACCCTTTTCCTCTATTCTTTCCCCCTCGGGTTCCTGTGTCGTGATATCCATCGCAACACAGACGTTTGGTTTTGCTCCTTTCGTTCATGATCAGCCGTTTTAGAGCTTGGAGAAGAAGAGTCCTTGGGCTTTCTTTATTAGCGTAATATATTGTATGTTCTCTCGCGTTTGCGAAACGCTTTTGAGAGTTGATGAAGTCTTCACGGGAAATCAGCCGGGTCAGGATGGGTGCCAACGTTTCAATGGCCTTCTCTGTCATCGTCTTCAGGGCGAAATTTGCGGAAAACGCCATTGAAACGTTTGCAGCGATGTCCATCCTGACCCGGCTGATTTCCCGTGAAGACTTCATCAACAAGATTCGCCGGGAAAGCACCAAATTCTTCATTGCTTTTGAGAGTTCCTCCGACCAAGCACTTTCGCGAGACCGCTTAGTTTTCTCTCCCTATCACATCTCGCTTTTGCTTCAGTGCGGCTGGAATAAATACATATGGACTCGAGTGCTTTTGTGGACTATCACGTGGTCATTCGGTGCGCGTGGCGTTGTTTTTCTGGAAGGACGAGAAAAAAAACTTTGGTGTAGTACGGGATTCATTTCATGTATGTCATAAATAGATAAAATTGGAAATAATGATGTATATTCGTTTTTGATGTAGCTACTACTCTTTTTTTGGAAAATATATAATTGATAAACCTTAAGATGTTTTACATATAAATTGATAATATTATGTTCTTTCACCTCGAATTTGGTGGAAAAAAACACCGATATTGGAGCCAACACCGCTAGAATGAAATTTACTTTGAGATGGCCTTGCATTCAAAGCGGAAAGAAGGGAAAGGAACAAATCGGTAATCATTAATTCTTGGGGGGTTTTAGGAGTTAGTATTGCGTATTTTTTGTAACTTAAATAGGAACCTGTATTTCACAGGTTTTTATTTACTACCATGAGTCTGTTTTGTTGACCTAAAAGTTGTAGCCATATTGACTGTTGGCTTATGACTATTGTAAATTACTGCGGTGTGTAATACTTATTCACAGTAGTCATTACTCTCTGTAACGTGTAACGTATAAGTTAATTATAAGTGAATATAAATTGCCAGCATTATGTTGGTATTTTGCTTCAAACTAGAGAACCCGGAGTTGAAATCCGAGTGAAGCCCACTAAAAAAAAATCCTTAGTAATTCATAATTGTTATTACTTTAAGTAATTCCATGCATTCAGAGAAAGAAATAAAAACATATAAATGAATGTTTAATATTCTCGGGCCAACGGCCATTAATAGCTGACATATATTCCTGACAGTTAAAACAACAACCGTGTTAGTACACTGATGTAGTGATTAAAATTGCTCGAAAATTAGTAAATTTTCATGGAAAGGCACAGGAAGGTGGTATTCCGTGGAAAAAGAAATTAAAAAGAATGAAGGAAAAGAGAAAATGTAGCTCATTTGTTTCATATTGTGACATTATAAATAGCTTTCTCGTGGTAAAATGAATAATGAAAAAAAATGTTGTTCTTTTCCTGGTAACAAAGCTAGGAAATGGCAATTGATCAATACATTTTGGCTTTCACTTTGGCAATAAATTTCATAGCTAAAGCAAACGCGTAGTTAAATATTAAAATTTTGTTAAAACCACCTCATGGCCGGTAAATTTTTTCAAAAACTTTTTCTGAAATGAATGCGTCATAATTACTTCAAACAATAATGCGAGACAATATTTTAAACATATGACAGGGTTATTGAACAAATATCTTGCAGTATATTAAGTTAAACTTATTAGAACTGATTAATGGCCGATCTATAAGGCAAAAATACCGTGATATATGTTCTATCGTAGAGGTATTAAATAACTAATGAAGTAAAACTTCCTCTTTTTCGTCCTTTTATTTCATCTCACAGAAGGATTATTTGGGTAACGTAAAGTTTTCTTAAAACTAGTTACTGAGATCCTGGGCAAACTCCATTCAATTCGTAAATTTTATTTGGAAGAATATTTCACAAATTGCCTACTCGGCGTTTTCCGGTCCAGCCTTGTCGACGAGTTTCAACCCGGGAGATCTCTTTGCTTGATGATTTCCTAAATCTTTTCCTCTTTTTATTCATCTAAGGTTTTTTCTTTCGGTTTCCGACGATTATGAGTTCTTAATACTTTGAATGCTGACTTCTAAGTAGGTTATTTGTTTCCCGTTGCGAGAAAATTCAATTTCTGGCTACATCAGCCGCCCGTGGCCGTTAGAATGAATCAGGAAGCCAAAGACCTATAAACTTAGTCCCTTGGAGCTCACTGTCTTCAGATTTCTTCTTCTCCTGCCCATCCGGTTGCCTTTTCTCTTTATTTCATTAGGTTCTTGTTTAAACCTCGTTTCTGCTTTTATCGCCGGCAGAACCTCTATGCCCTGGATGACTCTTTCCTACCCTCACACCGCTGTTGTACTATAATGGCTCTTTTATTAAAAAAAGCAGAAAAATCTTATTGAATACTCAACAAAGAACCACATTCACTGTTAATGGTCATTTATTTAAGAATTTACTGGACGCTTTATATACCTTTCAGAGAACTTACTAAACGAGGTAACGCATATTCCATTTAAATTGACTTGAATTTCAGCTCAAGCATTTAGAAATTTCAGCTGTGATATTGGGATGGTCATATAACGTTTGGCAATTAAATGTATTCTTAACAACTTAACTGAAACATGAGATTTTCCCGCAAATTTTGTCGCTAAAAAACAATAGAAAGCGTAAAAATATCGTGTTTTACATAGATTTTGTAGAGCTCTTTGTGGCTTGAATTACGAAATCAGTAAATTCAATTTTAAATTCACATTAATTTTCCTATTAAATATAATTTGTTCGATATCATTAAATTTATTGGAGGAACAGTAGGCAAACTAAATTACGTTTGAAAATCAGTCGTAAACTGATTCCCATGCTTGTCAACACTCTACTGCCGGTACGACATAGCGAGAATGAGTCTCTTCATTTACATTTGCAATGTGAAGATATTCTGGACAATTGAATGTCACAGTCGTCAAGGTTAATTTTATTTAATTCATCTGAAACCGTTACATTCCTTTTTAATAAATTTAGCAAGGCATGATTTCTCCATTCTTCTGGGTTTCACCACGTGGATTTTCTAAATCAATGCGGTGAAACCCAGAAGCATGGAGACATCATCTAGACAACGCCGCGGAAAACTACGCATCCACGTTAGCAAGGCTTACTTACTCTAAAGGATTGTAAAGCACAACTTGCTGGAAATGGTGCCCTTATACATGCATTGAAACGTAATTCTTGAGATTCATTGCAGTCACTATCAATTACATTACTCATCAAAAAGTGACATTTCTTTCGTTTTTTTTTTTTGGGATTGGCTTTGAGACTACTTCTCTCTTAACCAAAAAATGTTATACTAATATTTAGTGAAAACTTAAGTAGCCAAGTCTGATGATGATAATTCACAGAAATAGCCAATCCAGAGAGTACTAGTATGCTCTGACAAAATTTAAGGGGTATAGAAAAATGCAGGAATATATTTCTTAACGATGGCTGCTTCCACCAAACATAAATTTGGCTTTACAAAGAAATACCTGCACATCAAATGAGTGATTTATGCTTTACAATAGATAAAAACAGCCCATTTGTTACGTACATACACTCAACTGAATGTTTCTTTTCGGCAATTCCAAGAAAACAGAATGAGTGACTAAAATTAGGTGTCATTCTGCATCTTTCTCTTTCGGAACTTAAATAATTTTGAAATTATGTTTATTGCCTTATTTGTCAATTTACCCAAAGCAATTTATATTGGTGTTGATGCTAAAAATATATTACCTAGTTACGTTTACCATCAATAATCAGGAAGTATTCTTAAGCCTCAGGCATCTCTGCTCAATTAAAAATTAGGTTTTTTTCGTGACTGGGAATGTAGTGCTAGGTATTTTAAGTGTTTCTCCTTCAAAATAATTTATCGCTTCTTAGGCAAACCCTCAAAGCAGCGATAAGGCTAAGTACTTGGTGTTAGCGTTTGGCACAGGTTTCATCTCCTCGCAATGATTTTTCAGTAGGGTAAAAAAAAAGAGGTTTTACGTGAGAGGAAACCTTAGAGGTCGCCTTTCAGAGAGAGGGAAAAAAGCAAGCAGAGTGATGCTTCGACTTTAATACGATTTTTCCTCCTCTGCTGTCGACCTTTCTTTCCTCCCTCGACCTTTTATTTTCCTGGAACCTCTTACCTGCCTTCTCTCCTCGTCTCCGTTCGAACCTTTCTCCGTTTGAATATTATATTTTATTCCGATGGTAATCTGATCCATCGACATCCTCAAAAGAGTCGACGTCCCTCTCCCCTTTGGCGGGTGTGGACGTTACCGGACGTGCCTGGAGTATTCAAAACAATGCTCTCCCGACGTATATCGTCTGCAAGTCACACCTTTCTTCAATATCTTCCGTGAGAAACAAATATTTGAATTTTTTCCTCTGGGTTGTTCTAATCTCGGCTCTGGTTGACTCGTCGTTGATGCTTACAATAGCTTTGCTTGCCTGTAACACCTGCCTTATTATCCTCAATTCAAATAAGTAATAGTAGCGGTTGTAGCTCTCCTTTATCATAGGAGTTGAAGGAATGCTAACTTTGCTTTTTCCACACGGTGATTTATTTTGGGTTCATTGCTGCGTAACATTTTCCAAGTAAACACCTTGAGTGAAATAAGTAATGAAATGAATAATTAAGGAAATTATGATTAAAATATTATATATGATTGAAGATGCACATTTCTGGGCCAATCCAGGTACAAAATTAGAATATTTTGGGTGAACATCATGAAAATGTTAAGGTTAAGGTAAGTTAAGGACATAGTAAGTCATCGAGTGGAAGAAGCAAAGTTTTCTTCATTCGACTCTTTTTGGTTCAAGTGCTGCATTAGAAATGGCTCGGAATTATATTCCATCGTTTATCTCAGGATTTAATATATTTTTTGAGCCTCTTATTTTAATTTACTGAATTAGTAAGAAGTGAAGTGTTCAAAGCAGAAAATTTGCTGGAATACACCGAGTTTTTACAGAGGTTATTGAAAATTTATAGTATTGAAATCTGCGGAATATCTTATCATAATTTGACCTTTTCTTACATCAGCGTTTTTTTTTACTCTATCTTTACTTTTGACGTCAGCCACACATGCTCGCAAGTCAACCGTCATATTCCCAAGATTAATACATCCGGCTTTATTACCCCCGTCAGGAAGGAGAGCCAAACTGAATCGAGGAAAATATCAGAGGCCGGAATCTAAGAGGAAGGGAAATAAAGAGGAAGGAAAGGAAAGGAAGTTAGGTTCAGTGGAGGAGAGATGAGGAAGTGAGGAAATGGGAGGAGGAAATGGCAGTAGGCTGGGTGGCTAAATTGCTTGTCGACGAGTGGCTAAATGAGGTCGGGTCGAGGTGAGAAAACCTCATACTGCCCTCTGGAAATTCAGGGTAGTTTCAATATGGTTGATAGAGGCGTGTTTTTCGCGTAGATTTCTAGGTCCTGAGTTCTTGTACTCATTTCGCTTGGATGTGTCTGTTTTATCTGCTACTCTCTTATAGTAGGTTATTCACTGATTCGCACTTCGTGATGAAAGGATAGGTATTGAATATCTAATCGTGTACCAGAGTTACTTTTGACTACCTATTTGAATATAGTTGTTTAAAGAACATGGATCGATAGAGGAACAGCTCCTAGTGTATCCGTGTCAGAGAAAAATCGATGGAGGGATAGTCCAATCAAAGGCCAATAAGTTTGAATTCTTGGAAAATAACTGTCTTTGGCTAAAGCAGTAGTATTCCAGCTATATGGCTCTCTAACATTTTGAATAATATATATTTTGACATTTATAAAGACTTGGATCTTGGAATTTACCTTGGATCCATCCACTAGTTTTCGTTGACAATTTGGCCAGAAGAATGAATTTACCTGTATTCTATGCGTTTTGTACCATTTACTCACCATTTATGGGTATATAATATGAATGTACCATCTAGAAGGGTAATGGTGGTAAAATAATTTTGAAAAATGGCTGAATCACCATTTTTAAGTGTTTTTGCGACCATGGATGTTTTGGTTCCCTCTTTGCATTCGTAAATTTCCATGCTTCAGTCCTCTGCGTCGCCTCTTTTCGTGACTTATTGTCACTGAGCCACATGGAAATACTATTTTTTTCCGGATGAGTTTAACAGTTAATAATAGCCCTCGAAAATGAGAAACAACCTTTGTTAGGGATTAAAGTACAACTTTTCTGCAATTTTACTCAAATAGGTTGACTTTTAAATATATTAATTCCAGTGTTTAACTTTAAGTAATAACTTTAGCCCTTGCTTGTCCCTGAAGTTTGCGAGGGAAGTCAAATATCAACGCTTTCTTGAATCTAATTGATCCCATTATTTCATTTAATAGAACCCAATGTCATGGCTTAGTAACTCATTTTTTTCTTTTGATATGTGGTGATACTTCGGTGAGTATTACTCAATATATGCCTGAAATAATCAGTGAGAATTTTAGCAACATGAACGGAACTATGATTGTTCTTATTCATGTTTCTTTCCCTCACAAGACTTATCCGTCCTAACGATGGGAAAAATATACCATTTAGACAGAAGTACTTATTTCAATTCTTCCTGCTTTCATATAAGTAGGTAAAAAAACTTGCACTTCAATAAATTTGGGTTTTACTGACCTCACACGTTTCTGGTTCTCACATCAACGGAAGCCAAATATCACAAGATTCCATATCTCACTTTCGGCTTTTCCACCTTTCCGATTTGCGAATTCACGGGGCACTTTTAAACTACTCCCATTTTTTTTCTCTAATGCCCCAACTCTATTCTCCTCAGCAGCGAAGAAATATTTCACTCTTTCACTTCAAATTGTACACGTATCCTCACCATAACGCTTCATAAAACTCTTCCCATTTCCCTTCCATTTCAAATACCGTCTCCATTGTGTACTGTTTCCACGAAAACTACTTTTCTCCATTTTTCTCTTACTCATCGCATCCAAAAGCTTTCGTTGCTATTATATTCATATTCCTTCCTTGGGCTACAGCGCTTCTTCCAGCGCTTCCTCTACAGCGATTTAAGTGAAATTGATCGAGAAAACGTTTACTCTAATTTTTACTATACATTTTAAACTTTCTAAGTACACTCTAAACATAAATTGGAATAACTAGGGGCTGATATGTCATTTAACCAGTCCTCTTTTGGCGTCCAAGTAATTTAAGTCAAACTCGTGAGTTCAACGAATTCAGGATTAAATTGCTAATTTATCTCTGATTTATAGCAATATAGATTTTCCAGTACATATGTTGTGTGAATAGTGAACTGATTCTTTAGGAAAATACCAGCGATAGATTGAAATTGGATTCAATTTTTAGAAAGCCTGACTTTAAAGGGCCCGCAAATATATTTTATCTAATTTTATGATTTTTTTTATCACTCGTTTCTTGGTCTTATCATAATTGGCTTGGATTCCATTTATGCAATATTTTTGGTTCTTGCGTATATTACGTAGCTCCACCACATCCCTTCGTCTATGATAGAAATGCAAAAGGTGTTGGGTGGGCTATAGGCTTAAGAGACCCACTTTACTACCGTACTCTCTCCCTCCCCACCTCCTTCACCCACTCCAGAGTCTCGCCAAAATAAGGCCAAATTCTCATTTCGACTGCAGCGCCCTCGGCCCGAGTCGTAAAACGCAAGAGTCTATTTTAAATGGAGATTGAATGCCCGGGTCACAAGGGCATAATCCACCTACACCTTCCCCTTCTATCCTTTCAAAGAAGTCAACCTCTCTGACGCCACACGCGAACCCTTTTTTCTCCCTTACTCTCTTTTTCATGATATTTACCGCCCGCCGTAGAGCCCTAGAAATGATATGATATTTTAATAGTCGTTGCCACTTGTCAGCTTTTCCATATTTTGCTGTTAAGTAAGTAGGATTAAACATTTGCATCCCTTACTCTTTAACGAGTGAACGAATCTGAGATTATTCGGGTACTTAAGGTCTAAAGGGCCCGATCCAATCCAATGGACTTGTCGAAGCAAGGAATCTTATTTCTTTTCAACTTTTTCCAGCGGTATTACTTTTTACAAATGAGTACGGTCTTTCTTTTCAATTCTATATTTCACATATAATTCGATAGAAGCCGTAGTATACACAGTAAATGCAAAAAAAAGTCTTTGTGTTGTAAAAATGTTTTCCCCGAAATTAATTCTATCGGATGAAGAATCGCCAGTGAATGACTTGAATGAATTTTTCTCGGGTTTCCAACCGGGTTAGGGTCTGTAAGATATTGGCCGACGTTTTGTTGGGAGATTTTCCTGGCATATTCAGGGCTGATGATGATCATCGAGTTAATTTATTATAATTATAAAGTATAAAATAATTCTTAATTAGGACCTTACTTATCACCATCATCAGCCCTGAAGATGTTGGGAAAATCTCCAAACGAAACGTCGGCCTGCCATATGCAAACCCTAAGAGGGTTGGAAACTCGAGAATAATACATTAAAATATTCAATTTGGTCAGACTTTTTGTTCCTTCAAGATTTTCGCCTTCTCTGGCCTTCTCTCATTCTAACTGCTCATGCCTATAACTCTTCTTCGTTCCATCCTCACCCTTATTTTCCCCACACATTCTCTTCTCCATAAACCCTTTTTTCCTTCTCAGGCTCGAAGTGCGCCCGCTGAGCTAGTGGGGTATTCATCAGAGCTCGCCCTCCACGGGGAGGTTTTGGCCGAGGGTGAGAGAGGGCATTTGCCCTCGCCTGCTCCTTACAGACGCTCTGTCTTTCACCCTCCAGTTACTCTTCCATACTGTCACCCGTCTCCTCAACAAGGTCTTGGAATACCACGCCACCCTTATTATCGTCCTTCAGTGATATTCCGTTGTCGCTGTGACACGCACCGGAGGATTCAAGGGACCCACTACACTTCCCTGTTCTCTTCCTCTCTATCATTTTCACTCTCTACTTTTGCAGTCTTACCATAGGAGTCCATTTCTCGTTAGTAAGATTTGGTTTAGCAGTCGTTGAAGTTTGATTTGAATTTAAAGCAATGTAAACTGAAACTAACAGCTCTTTAGTTTTGACATGGTATTTGCTGTAGTTTTTTCAGAAGTTTAAATAATTTACGGAGCACAATAATTTCCTTTTTAACTGCTAATTGACAATTTAAAATGTAAATACTAAGGTTACACAATTACTATAAGTATGCCAATAAACTGTAATAACACTTAGGGCTCAAATTTTAAATCCAGTTATCGCATCCAACCAATGTCAGTTGTATTTACAACTATTTTAAATGAAATCATAGGGACTGGATTAAAAACATTTTAAGTTCTTAATTGTAACTTCTCTCGCGCATTATCATAAACTTCGACCAAATGGAAAAGGATTTATTCTGATCAGTGACAAAAATAAGAAAAATATTAATTGTCAGCACTCAGTTTCGACTGTATGTCTCCTTAAATTATTGATATTTCATGTTTTAATCAACAATCATCTCGGTACATATGGTTCATCCCACCTCACGAAACGAAGCAATATTCAAAATGCCTTCCTCCACCCTCTATCTTTCTTTCCAATTTTCGGAGCAGTACCACCACTTAGCATTCTCCTTCATTTTCTTTTCATATTCGTTTTCTTTTGTTCTCTCATCTCGCTCTCATCTAGAATTCCACTCGAGCCTTTATTTCCTTCCTCTTTCCTCTCACCGTCTTCAATGGTATGCCATCCATCTCAAAATAATCCAGCCGCGCTGTACACTCGCCAACGCGATCTATTTCTTCCCCAAATCAATGTTCTCACCACTGTTGTGTGAATTAAAGACAATCGAGTTCTATTAGAAAGTCCTGGAGCTTACAACAGCTTTACAAACATTATGTGTACTAAAATATTCTATTTGAAGTTCCAACTAGACCTGTTTTACTGGATTTTAAATTTTCTCAGTAATTCTTCATCCACATAAATTTTATTTTGCACTTCGCATCTAGTTTTTATCGAATTATTATCTATAAACTGTGGCGTCATTCATTAAAAACCTTTCTACCCAAATGAAAAACGTCTTCTTGCTTTACCTTCATTTCATCTTCATTTTATGCTTAAAATGTTTACGCTTTAACATACATTGAAGGGGCATAAACGCCAATGTAATTCAATTTTAAGTTAATATCCTGCAAAGGAATGCTAATTGTCTGATATCCACAAGAGCGCAGTTGGTCTCATATAAACTTATTAAAGGAATTCGCTTTACTCATGATAAAATTGTTTTGATTGGTTATTATTCTCTTTATCTATGCCTTAATCTATAATTAAAATTAATTATATTTCGCTATCCGCCATGAGATTGAACTTTTATTGGAGCAATTCGTTATTCTCTGCCATAGAGGGTAATTTCAAAAGAGAAAGCTTGGTCTACTTGGATTTGCTTACTGCTATACTGGCACCATAATTAATGGGTGCCTAATAATATTCGGTCAAGGATAAAGAAGGTTAAGTTCATAGCCTGAGCTTATCCCTAAACCAAAGTTTGAGCGGCAATTTGCAGGTAGCGAGAGACCAAAGTTGTTAAAAAAAATAATAACGGTGTGATGCGCGGCATTCATCTATGTAAGTAATTTTTATGCAATCGGCCCTAGTTTAGTGCTGATTTTTAAGCTTTGCCGATATTTGGACGAAAATGCGCCTTTTTTATTCATTTGTTAGGCTGCAAGACCAGGGGTGTGAGTTGAACATCTATTGCCGTTTAATGTTGAAGAAAAAAACGCTTAAAAAAGTTTACATTGCTCACAAGGCCATTTGAAAAAAAATGTGGATCCCTCGACCCTTGACATTTCTATTTTATCTTATTTATTATTTTATTTGTTTTCTCTACTCCCTAAATAAAAATGAAATTGGATGGCAAAATAGTGGCACGGGATTGCCAATTATTCGTCTCTATCCCACTTTACCAAACATCCCTTCAATTCTCCACTCAATTTCATCGGAGTTTAAGCAAGTGCCATATAGTCGTTTGATTTCAAGATATTATGTAAAAAACGTGCATGCAGAATTTATCTGATCCCTTTTAATTCTTGATTTCTGCGTACAATCCCGTTTTAAATTTGACTTTTAATCTGTTTTTGTATTCGCGTTTTTTTTTCAAAGTATGTCTTCAAATCTGCCTTCTTGCATCACTTTTATTTCGTGTTGAAAAATCTCAGGGCGTTTTCAAATGAAAATTATGCTTACATGGATCACATGGATGGACACCCATTATAGTAATTGCGCCACATTTGAATGGTATTTCCCAGTGGGCGGATTTCTTAAAGGGGAATATGAGACCTGAAAATATTTCATTTTGAGGCCTTAAATTATTCTTCATCTTATACCATTTATGTACGCAAATCATTTTCTTCTATAAGTACCCGTAATAAGTAACAAAAAGCATTTTATCATTGGTCGTTTGGGCTAGTTTTACGGAAATTTATTGTATTCATGCGAAATTAATTTTTTTCATATAGCTTAGCATAAGGATTGTGTTTTGAGTTATAATCTATTTTTCTGTCTCGTTTAATGGCACATTTTCGTAGTCGAATCCTTCAGGAACTCTTTTAATTTACATTACGCAGGTTTACATTGTAAAGTCAGGTCATTCAATGACTAGTGTGCGTGCATCCTTGTGGCTCTTATTCGTACTTCGACCCGATTTTTGACGTTGCCTCTTTTTCTTTTCCGCTGATAATGCTTTTTTTTCCTGCTAAATTCCTCATTTCTATGCACTCCTCATCAGACAAAAATTGTTTTTTCTGTTACCGCTTTCTTCCCATTAAATCACTCCCTTTTGTTAATGTTAGTAATTTTCCTGTTCGCTATCCCGTTGCTGAGATAAAGTAAGTTGAGGAGATGGATATGACGACACTCGTGAATCACGCTGTCATCATTGATCTCAGTGCTTCGAGATGGGACGGTGGCTTTCCTGCAGGGTAGATTATGGGAAAGGAATGTTAAACCAAGCAAAAGTGCAATTTTATGTCTCTATATACTCTTTAATGATCAAACACTGGTCATAAATGCAAGAAGTTTGTCATACAAAACGTAATTTATTTCATCAATGGAGTGGTTAGCCTTTTTTCTAATGAATTATTATATTTATTTTTTTGCCAAATTTATTGAATTTAATGTGTTTTAAGATCTGAGGCTCGTAAAATATTCAGTTTGTTTCATCCCATTTTCTTTGTCTGCACTTTTTCAGAAAATTCTGATTTTTTGCTATTTAATAATCAGTGTAAGTGCGCTCCCATGGTTGTTGTTCGCATTATGTCCTGATCATCATTCCTACATCGTTTTTTCCTCTTTTTACTCTCTTATATCCTGCTCCATAACTTTTTAATCACTCCAGACTCTTATACCATTCACAACTCTTTTTATCCCCTATGTCTTCATTTTCCATGTCTTTTACCCGAAATGACATCTTAATTCCGTATTTTCTGAAGTTGGTATTTATATAATTCGCTGGACAGGAAAGGACTACCTCGTGTTCAATTAGACAGCACGTTTTTTGCCACCTACTCAAAGTTGGTTCTCATGAGGTTTTATTATGTTTTTTTTTGTTATAAACAAGCTTATCTCGCATTCAGCTGCTCCAAAAGGCGTTGCACTTGGCTTTCGTCTTGCAAGGATAATGTCACCATCCAATTCCTTCCCGTCTCCCTCGCTCCTGCTCTTTCAGTGAGGCTGTTCTCAATCCGTGAGATTCCTCTGCGCATAGCACATTTACATGCATAGTTCTGAATGCAAGTCTAGGTTCACAGAGGTGTGTAGGGCATTTCTAGTGGCAGAGCGTTATGAAGGCAGAGGTCGTTGCCTTCCGTGAGACGATCTCTTCTTCCCTCTCTCTCCTTGTCAGACATATGCTTTACGCAGACAACATCATATTTTCCCCGTTCCTGTGATCCTCAGAAGTCCCTTTGGAGACTCCATGCAATTATTTCAGCGATCTCATTTCCTTATTGTAATAATTCTAGTGCAATCCAACGACTGAGAAAAACGTCCCTTTAATTTACATATTATTTTAATTAAAGAAAAGCTATGAGAAATATAATAAAGCTTATTAAAAAAGCTAAAGGGACAATTTTTCTCTTTTCCTGAGGCAATGGTTAGCGTTAATATTAGGTAGTAAATCCAGTGCTGTGAACAATCCCTCTGTTGCCTCTAAACTTGCGTTTATACACTGCAGGACGAACTTTTGAGGGCTGCAATTTTCCCTCAGCGATAATGACGAATCTATCCATTCGCGTAAGAAACTCAGCATTTTACCTGTATGACGTTGGGTAGATAGTTTAAAAATAGCTTACAAGTAGTAAGTAATGAAGAAAATAAAAATTATTGCTCGCGAATCGAATATTTTTGAAGAACACTATGCCTTTATAGAACATTGAGATGCTCTCTTGAAATGCATTTATCTTATTTTCCGTAATTTGATGTCATCATGGTCTCTGGTTTCTCTAAGTAGATTTATACTTTGCATTGATTGTCAGGGCTCGTACCCTCACTGTCCTCCGAGTAGCTGCCCAAATCCAGTAGTAAAACTTTTAGGGATTATATTTCGTTATTGATTGCATAGATATCAGTAGAAGTGAACTACATAATTTTTAGCAGTCCTCTTGGAAAAAGATCTCTTTTGGTTGATTACATTAAAAAATCGCGGACCATATTGTCTTATTTAAACATTTGAAAAAAAAACCGTAGGATTGCGCTGAATATGCCTATTAAATTATCTTATTTTTAAATTTACCCATGAGTCCTAAGAATTATAGGGAGGACCTTTTCCTAACCACAACCATGGAATATATAGTTCCATTGGCATTAATTTTTCAAAATACTAAGACTGATATGACGCAGCTCTCCACTCAATGCTCCTATGAGCTAATCTTTTCACCCTTAGTTATTTCTTCCCTTTCATACCCGTAAATACCTGTTCCTCATATTTTATGCGAGTCCATTTTATGCGATTGCCATTCTTGCCATCCACTTGCCCCTCGACTTGCCAACATCAGGCCGCTATGCCTCAACGTATTGCGTATTAAGTTGCTCTTTCCTGTAATTAAGGTTTCCTTATGTATTATCTTCTCTTGGTGCTCTCTGTTGATCATAAATTTCTTAATTAATTTGGAGACCAGAGTGCTTTAAATGGAAAAATGTCTGCAGTCCTCTCCCGCTGCAAGCGAGAATGAGCCTATTCCATTGCACATAGCAATCCAGGATTCATTGAGGATTGCTCTTTTAAATATGTTCTTTGAGTGAACGATCGCATTTCACCAAGATTCTCCCGCCACAATTACGAGTAAGTGGTATTTTCCCGGGAGACTATTGTTCTCTTCAGTTTACTCGTTTTCTCGTCGAAATCTTTTCCCCGACTTGGTGAGTAAAAAAAAAGGAATTCAACTCGCTCTTCCGTTTAATTTTTTGAGGTGTTGTGACGGGAGTTTATTCAGCTGATAAATTTGCATCCACTGGTCAAAAATTCCATTTTCAAGCTGCGCTGCTGTAATTCTTACGTCTGTTATCTCGTCATGCGTTCTGTGTGATTTTGTGTAATATGCCAGACTTTCTTTTTTTAATAAAAATATTTTGAAGTGTTCCTTGTTTTTTGTTTGTTTTATAACCGTGCATTTTTGCCACCAAATTCTCGTTTAACTCCAAATATATTTTTTATCTACTTGTTTGCAATAGAATGGTAACGCTATAAGATGGCTGTTACGGAATGAATATGAGATCTTTAACTGTGCCTATATGAAAGTTTTACAAACCATTATGACATTAGTTGAATGATAAATTAATCCTCAGTAACATGTCAAGTAGCATCCTACATTCAACTGGCTATTAAATTAAAATATGGTAATAGATATTACCAATCAAAATTTGGAAAGCTAGAATGAGTTATGATTATGATGATGATAACAACAAAACGTGTTAAATGCTTATTTTCTTGTATCTAATAGCACTAAAACTTGGGGAAAGCAAACTTTAGACGCTTGGAAGTAGACGTTTTGGCTCTTAGTTTTGCTACTGAATTTGTTGCTTACTCCATTTCGGGACGATTTGCTAACCTTAAAATACCAGACCATCATACTTTTCTAAAAAAATTAAGGTATGAAAATGGTATTATGCTATGTGCAAAACAATCACTCTTAGTCATAGCACTAGTCACTTCACACACACTACCGCAACAAGTGTGAATGATATGGGAGACGTGAGAATACTCGAGCACTCTGCACTCGAATTAAACGCTCCGCAGCCAACTGAGGGAAGAAGTAAACGCGGTGGAAGGAGACACGACTGCACGGTGGCACTTGAAAAACAATAATAAAAAACGAAAGTGGTGTGCTTTCCACACGACGCGCTTGCACCCTCATTAATTGTGTCGCAGCGCGCCCCCTTCCCCCCTCACTTTCCCTTTCCTCCCTCGTCTGCACATTAATTCCTTCCCACACTTTTGCACCCTTTTGTACCTCGAGCCAAGAACCTTTTCACACTTGCGACCACAGTTCTCGTTCGTTTCCCTCGACATTCCCACAAGCCTCCTCTTCAACCTTCCGTCAGACCCCTTCCCCCTTCCTCTTTCGCCGTCACCAGCGCAGTTCACGCTCCACTCGGCATTTTTCAAAACCCTTCCCCAGCTGTAACTTCAGCAGACTGTTTTGTCAGACCTTTGAAAGTTAATGAAAACCTCTCCACTTTCAATCTTCCTTAGTATCTGCGTTTTTTTCTGTTTTTTCCCTTCATTCTCGAGGTGGTTCAAAATGTTGTGACGGCTGAAGGTGTCTGGAAGATACCTGGGGAATGTTTGTCTCGCCACTTGGTTATCAAAACGTTGCTGTTACTCATTTGAAAGTGCGAAAAGTTGTAAAAAAAAATGGTTATTTATAGCACCGAACGTAATTTTAATTATATCCTTGGTGTAATTGCTGATGAATACGTCACGATTCTATAGGTTATACATACGTTACCTTGTATTTAGCCATTTTTGGGTGATTTTTATAGTTATATATCATAAATTATATGTATAATCTCCTCTAAATGGAACGTTTGACACTTTTACCATTGTAAATTTCAAGAATTTTTTTTCACCCTTTATCGGATTCGATTTTCTTCGGTATTCTGCGGGGTCTACACCCCAGTTGCAATACAACAATTGAAGGATACACGAGATTACCGACTTTAGGTTCACGTATACTTCCAATTAAAGATAGCTGATTGTTCTAAGACCTAAAAGCCTCGTAGGATTGACTTCTACCCTTCATACGGCGTAAACAAATTACCTTTATCGTTTTTATCCCGATCTGTATTTGCACTCTCGTACACCGCGTGCAAACTGTATGATAATCAATTGACTCCCATTTTCTTATTCGACAAGACTAAATTATCCATTTATTTATCTATCTCTGACTGATTTTCATTTTCTTCTATGTCTACGGCATCAGATCCACCGGTCTGCTAATTCACATTCTTCATCGTCCTTCTCGTCATGACACAACGGGCGTTTTAGCAATTTACGACACCGCCTGCTTTAAATTGGTTTACCGTAGTAGGTCTTTCCTCATCCTCATAAATTAAAGCATTGTGCTTTCCCTTTCGGCCTTCAATGTGAGCCGTTGTTTACGGTCTAAGTTTCGTATCCTTTCCCCTCAATTTTTCATTGCGACCCTCGATGCTGAGCTTTTGATGCAACAGCAGCGATTTAACTACCTACGGCCTTTATATTCCACTTACTTTTTTCTCCCTTCTCAGCTATTCTGTTGCTAGATTGATCTTTTCTGCAGCTTCTGAATAATGTCCGATCTTACTTCGTTCCCACAACAACTCATGCCGCTGATCACGTGCGGGCCGTCATAATAGTCGACTCCATTATCTTATCTCCTTCCTTTACTATAAAGTTCCTGTTTAAGTGTCTCCTTCCACCAAGCAAGAAAAAAAAATAATAGAAGTACCAACTCAACCCTTTACTTATTCATTTTCTATATTAGCCTTACGTTTGAACTTACGACACAGTCATTTGGAACAAGCTCCTAAATAGTTTTCACCATTGGAAATACTGTTTCGTAAAATATTTAAATTGGTGCGCGTTATTTCTGTATTGCTTTTCTCATGAAAATGAAGTTTAAAACGATCAGGGTATTGCTGTTGGGATTTACCTACCTACCTTTAGGAAAAACCTCGATTGTAGGTCCTGCTTTCGACTAGGTGCAGGGTTTCGTACTTTTTTCCAACCATTAGCGCTTTTTACATACTTCCATGGAGGGCTTCAAGCTTTACAAAATGCCTTGAAGTGACCGCTAACCATTAGTCTTTATCCGGACACAACTTTCCTTCTCATTTTTCTGTATTTTCCTCCCATTTTTCGAGCCTAATGGGATAGGTCATTAAGAAAAAAAAAACTATTTTCATTTTAGGAAATGTTACGCTCTTCGCTTCGCAGCTCTTGTCCCTACTCTTATAAGCAACCTTTTCGTGCATAATTCATTACAATTCACGCGGCAGTTTCCGAGTGGTCGTCTCTTTCTTCATTCATTCTCATTTATATCATTGCCGTGGTGAGGAATCTCTTTGTTGCCATTCTGCATTTCTCAAAATAATTTTCCCAGCTTACCGCTGCATTCTTAAGCACAGTTACTTGCCTAATTTCCTTACTTGAAATAAAAAAAATCATCACTTCAATCAAATCCACTCATCTATTTCAATTGTTAACCAATTTAAGCTCGATCGTAGCTCATCGTGAAGCTTTGCTGATTCCTTAGGTTAATATATGAACTAATTTGATATTTAAATCCTATTTATTTTTAAAAATTTGCTGCAGATATTTTATCCAAGTAAGTAATGCCTCTTTAATTACTACCGTTACATTTCATTGGAAATTGCCGCACCATCATCACTTCGCATTTGTTTCATGCAGCACTCAGGTCAGTTCTCATGCCACCAAAACATATCTTCTTTTTCACATCCTTTTTCTTCAATTATTTAAGATCTTTCAATCCATACTAGCCATTTACTTGACGATAGACTGTTTTCTTCTTTAGGATTGTATACCTCAACATATGAAAATTAGATAGTTGCGTCTTCTTTTTAAGGCCTCACTTTTATTTTTTCTCTCATTTATTCATTGCAATATTTGGCCTTTAAAACTGCAAGGTTGTGAGTCACTGCCGTATAGGAGACCCTATCTTTGCGTTCCCAGCCTTACTCTCAGGCTCCTTGTTCTGCTCCTTTTCCTCCCTCCTACGACGCTTAACTTTCCCCCAGCCCCTTCGTTTTCATCCTCTAATGGCTTCTAGCAAATGATAAGGCTCTTTCACCTTCCATATAAACCTTCTCTCCGTAGATACTCGCACTCTCTTCCCTCTACCCCACACCTTTCACATAAACATTTTTTTCGCTCTCCCTCCCAATCAGACTTACTTGAGGAGGTGATTCATGTTATGTTGATACCCGCTCTCCCCTTATTATTAAAGTTTTTCTTCCACTCGCACATGCAACGCTGCACTACGCGTAATACTTTGCCGTATCCTTTTACCGAAGCAATTATCATTCCTTTCTCTTCAGGTACACTTACATCAACGTGTTGAAGGATATCCTAGAGTGGAGTAGAGTTTATTTAGAATTGAACTATGGAAAAAGAACTTGATTCCACATCGTAACTTTAGATTTGTCATATTGATGTTTTTGACAGCTAAAGGTATGATGGTTATTTCTTTCCGCTCGATAAAATACTTGTTTGGAAATTCTAATAAGAACCTAAAACAGTAACTGTCACCAGTGAAAAAATTTTGAAGCCCGCGTCATAGATAGGGGTGACGTAAGGAAAAGAGCCATAACAGCACTCCAGATCGGAGTCTGCGTAGTATCAGGAGACCTTTACATTAATAAATTATCTTAATCAGAATAGTATACTTGTATTTTGATCACTCGTACAGCGAATAGCTTCTTTTGTGCCGTTGAGAGATATGAACGAAAACAAGACACCTGGTGAGGTTTATTATATGTGATAGACAGCAAAAGACCACAACTTCCTTCGGCTATCATACCCTTCGAAGTTCACAGTACTGTATTAAAATATCCTCTGCTCCGTTAGGATGGAGATCGTTCATTAAGACCAGGAATAGCAACGAATTTTAGCAATTCAGCAGATTCTGAGGCAAAGTTTAGTTAGTGCGAAAAAATATATTCTATATTTAGCAATTATTTTGTAACATTAATATAAGACCCCCACTTTTTATGCCTTCGTGACGACATTGGAGGTTTTGTTCGTTTTATCAACTAAGAAGAAATATTCATTCGGGGAAGGAATCGACGTCAATAGAGCAAGAACCTATGAATACTACGAGCCTAATGAACCTACGAATGCCCGTGAACAAAATCGAGAAGCTTATGTTATGCAGGGATGATTTCTTGATGTCGTCAATTTATAGGCTAAATATTTATGGCCGTCGAATTTTTCTTCTTGCTCGAGAAGTAGGCGGCTGATCCAGATATATAAAGATACGGGTCTATCTATTTTTTAAACTATATCACAATGGGAAATCAAGTACATTGATAAAAGACGCAATTACCGCCTTCTTACTGATCCCATTCACAAGAATTTGTGCATTAGTATCATCATAAAGAAAAATTCATCACCAAAGAATTGATAAAGGAAATAAATCGATGAGAATGGATTCAAAATCTTTTTATGAATAATTTTGATGCTTACTTTTACACAAGTAAATGTATTATTAAAAAAATCTTCAATTTAAATAAATCCAAATTTCGCTTGCATTTTTTTTTAATATATTTTTTTCACATTCCTATTTCAGCTTTATTCGTTAAAGTTAACATTTTACTGGCTCGCTAAACGTCATAAGTCTTATCCTATTAAACCAGAGGACATCTTTTATTTCCACTTCTTTCCTCGATATTACTATTAAGCTCTGGTCTTAATATGCGTAATACTAAGTACATAATTACTGCTATCTTTACATTTATCATCTGCCAAGGATCATGATATATTTTTATTCAATCTCATTCCACCAGCACCGACATCACGGCTCGTTGAAATGCTTAACTGTCACCAAAGGGATAATAACTTCGCCTCTATCTCTGTCACCTTTATCTTATGTAATCACGTTAGTCATTTTGACGCGAGCAGGCATTAAGCTCTGTCTTGATGTAAATGTGATTTTTATTTTTTGTACCTCGGGTATCTCAGGTGGAGTGAAATCTAAAGTACTCCTTTCTTGTAGTATGAATTTCCGGCCTTAAATTAGGAATTATTATCTCTGGCTGAAGTCCAGGGTCATTCTCGCATTCATCTGACGATATTAACGTGCGTCATTATTTTTTCAAGGCATTGATATCATTAAAGGAACCACGATTAATCTTGGGGCCTGTCCTTGATTCATAATGCCAACTGTAGAAATGCATACACTAGCGAATACAATTTTGAAGGTAGCGTTTGGGCTAATGTTTTTTGCAAGTAGAGTTAACCTTTTACCAATTTTTAACAAATGGAAATACCTTTTCTACGCCTGGGAAATCTGTAACATAATGCGTTAAGCCAAAACTTAGGACTTAATGTTCTGTCTTTTCTACTTGATGTAATTAAGAGTAAGGTGCACATTTCCTAAAATAGGTCACGTCAAGTCTATTCATGCCGCGTTAAGGTGTTGCAAAGACGAAACGCTTTTCTCAAGTTTTCAACTCCTGCGTGACGAAAGTTAGCTCACCTTAAGTTAAAATGATCAAAAATCCGTGATTTGAAACACTTGTAAGGTCATTTCTATCATTCTGGCTTTTCGAGTGGTCGTCCAAAAAACTAGCGATGGCGATAGCGAATGGATAAGATTTAAAACATCTACTTGATTGCTCCATTCCTTACCAATTGAAATACCCTGGGATCTTAGACATGGCATTGGTCTTGGCTGGATCTCAAGAGTTAATGCATATTTTTTAGCCACAGTAGTAAGTCTATCCAAAACAAATTTATGGTTTAAAACATTTTATTAGCAATTTAAGTGTCGGACTATCGAGAAATTTCATTTTAGAAACCCCGGAAGCTTTGATCCGTTGTAATAATAATTATTTGTAATAGTAATTAGTGACAGAATGAAGTCAGCATTTTACTTTGTTAACGCATAAAGTCTAATTTGGAGTCTTCTTGCTAATTTGGCATCGACACACCACAACATTTCTTTCACATTTCTTATCGCTGTTGCACGGTATTGCGAGCCTTCCTTACTGCTCTAACCCCTTTACTCGATTCAAGGGCGTACCCAGGATCATAACTAGGGGGAGGGGGGGGGGGGTGCAAGTCATTGTCTATGGGTGGGGGAGAGCCAATTAGTAACAATATTTTATGAGGTTATTTCCTTGAAAAAAGTTTTATTTAAGTTACATATCTTATGCTAACACATATTATTTTCGTGGGTTTAAATAAAAATTTCTTGAATGCTTTCGTTTCAATTTAGTACTGATTTTGCTTAAAGACTTGCGATTTTAGCTTCTAGCGGGGGGGGGGAAGCGCCCATCGCTGGGTACGCCCACGGCTCGCTTTGCTCCGTAGGATTTGCATCCTATATCTCGGCGTGTCTGCTACGCGCCTTGAAAAACTATCCTTCCTCACTGTATGTCGTCGTGGATATAGACCACATGCGTTACTAAGCAGTTTTGCCAATTGCATTCATCTCACACCCCATGACAAGTCACATGATGCCCCATTGCATGCGCTGCAGTACCAAAGCATTGTTCTGCGATTAGCCTGGATAGTATCAAATTCCGGAAGTGATACTTACATTACTCCTAATTACCCTCTCTTCACCTGACCCCAATTCCCTTGTCCATTCCTATATCTCCCCTTTTTCATACTGCGCGCGTTGGAGCCAATCGCCTCCTACAGAATGGGTCCTTCATTCAACGAGCGCCAAGAGTTAAGGATGCCTTAAATACAATTGAATTCCATTAGCGTTACAAATTAGAGTAGGATGTAAGCGGAGGAAAGGGCAAAATTATCCTTGATTTATTTCTTGAATTCTAGAAAATGATAGTGTACTTTTACTACCGCAACAGAAGTGTTCTAAGAGCCCCTATAAATTAGCTTACATTTGCAGTCTTTTTTTTTAATGAAAGCTTAATAATGCGTTGAAAACTTTTCCCCGAAGAAGAAAAAATTTAACCTGACTTTGACATGGGAAAATTCTATCTTGTTGGTGCTTAGGCGGAATTTTATATCTTTTCTTCTCATCACTACTATCTTATCATGCCGATAATTATTTTTTAAAGACGATTTTGGCTTTTAAATTCAAATTATATGCTGAACCAATGCAAAACCTTTGAATGTCTGTTGAATCACCAAACTAGAGCAGGTAATGTTTGTGACCTTGAGAGTTTTATTTCGATGTACGTTCGTTTAAATTAATTTTTGTGCGAGTAATATATACGATATTTAATATCATAGTTTCCACAATTTTCAGCCAAATACACTTATCTATTTAACAGATAGCGTACATAAAGGTTCAATAATTTTGGTGTAAACTTGAAAAACTATGGAATTCAATTGAGCGTTATGCAGTAATTTATCAAAGCTATATTAATAATGGGTAAACCTCAAATTGAAGCATCATATTTCTGGTAAAGGTTTAATACTTCTAAATATATTTTCAATTTTATCACGTGACACAAAAAAATCAGTCCTTGTGGTATATATTACAATCGGTATGAGCGTTCGCGTTGTTAGAGGACGGAATGTTTGTAAAGTGGTCTGTAAAGGGTGTTATGGAGGGTCACAACAAAGAGAAAAGAGGAAAAATTTTCCAAAACTGCATATTCTTTTTTTTCGCGATGTTCCACCACCTAAAAAAACTTCTGTTGCACTAGCCTAAAGGTATTTAAAACTGCCCTCGGAAAATATTTTTCCTTCGTGGCCCTCTAAAAAATATTTTATGAAAACATGCGTTAGAAATTTTCTAATGGACGCCATTTCTCTTTTTTCGCTGAAAATTCTTGAAAAAATTGGACATTTGCTCCATTAAATAAACTTACAAATTCCGCAAATTGCATTAAAAAAATAAACCTTCCTGGCCGAGTTATCTCAAAAAGAGTTAAAATCGTATTTTCGAGCTAGCCAGCCTTGGTGGGCCTCTAGCGGGCTGGAAGTGTGGGGAGGTTAGTCCTGTTTGATCCTAAATCGCGTGCCCCAAGTACGGAAAAAATCCCGGAGGGGGACTCTTCACCCTCTTATTTAGTTTGTTTATGTCAAATTTTATTGAGGGTTATTTTTTCGCGAGAAAAACGTTTTTTATAAAATTGTAATTAATATTATTTCACTTCATAGCTGTTTTTCTTTCTCTCCCGTCACAAATCACCCCCAACCCCAGATCTCAGCCTTCAATTCCTCTTGCTTGTCATATTCTTTCCCTATTATTTTACTCCACGTTCTTTCCTCCTTTTGTTGTTCACTCATATGATATTCTTCCCTTGAGAGCCTATATTTCGAAAGGAGGCTACCAATTTTCCCCTCTTCCACTGAGCCCAGTGCTCCCAGCCCAAACTCCTTCGCCCAACCGCCCACCTTTCCCTTACACCTCTTTCATGCTAATTCAATTTAGAGTCTTCCGTAAACCATTCCTCTTACACCAACGAGACTCTTTTGTTTGCATCTCCATCTAAAATGTAAGCCCTCTTTTGATTTCATATTTTTGCATTCTGTTTTAGTCACTTAAGAGGGAATTGTTTCTTGAGGATATCCTCTACTCTTTTCTCTCTGTCCCCTCATTTTTCCTCTAGGAACCGTTCCTTTCCCCAATTGCCTTTAAGTACATTGTAGAAGTGGAAATAATGAATTTAAACACCCTGCGAAAGGAAAACGTTGAGTTTGTTTTTGAAAACGGCAAAATGTCCCACTTAAAATTATTTGAATTTGTTTTGGCTCTTACTCACTAATCAGTCATCCACTTGCTCTTTTTGCTCCGCCATTAATCACGCTAATGCTCTCCAAAGAATAATGCCTACTAGGCAATGTATAGTTTTAATAGCTTTATTCCATGATATCTATGTACCCTTTGTCAAATGAATATGAAGGTGACTGAAAGAAGCTATAAAAGAAGTATATAATATAGCATCAAAACAAATATTGACAAAAGGACAAATAAAATTATCTTACTGAATCCTTGGGAAGATTTTTTCGTAAAAATTTGGCGTGGGTGGTACTTTTGCACGTTTGTGTCGTGATTTTTCACTGAAGCAAAAATTTACCATATGTTGCTCTACTCAAAATTCGTATTTTAATGCTCAATATTATGTGTATTAGAGTATTAACTGTCATGAATCTTTAAAATACGGTGGGGAAAATAACAATGTAAGTATTTTGACAAGTTTCTCCTCAATATTCACCAGGTGCAATAATTTGTATTACCCGTTTTTAGATGAATTGCAGTGAACCCAATCCCCTAATTACGTAATTATTCGCCTGAGTTTTGAATCGAAGTCAACAGCCAACTCCAAATTACTATTTTGGTCGATAAGAAATTGCTCTTTTTTTCCTTTTATTAGAGTTCATCCGTTGTTGTAAAACTTTACTGCAGTAGCATACTTTTAGTCCATCGTTTTCTATCGTTTAATTTTCACTTCAAGCGTAAAACTGTCTACAATTAGGGTTTATTTTGCATATGCTTTAATTCATTTTTGTGCAATCATGACTTCCTGGTTTACTCGTTTTGCCTGTGATTCAACGTTTTTATTCATTCAGTACACAAAATTTTCAAATTGGATCGGGAATAATTCTGCAAACAAGAAGGAAATGGATTTGTCACGGAAGCAGTAGGTATCGCTTTTTTGCTCTTGAAGCCTTATATTGCTCATTCTAAAGCAAACGCTCGCATAAATAAAAAGCAAGTAATTTTTTGGCTCTATTTTTTGTTACATACACATTTCATTATTAGCTTTTCGTGAAAATAACTGCTTCTTTTCTCGCGAAAAATTAGAATTTAGAATTAAAAAGAAAAATAGTTTCCACCTAAATTTTTATTTTGAGTTGGCTGTTGGCTTTGTAAAAATGACAAAGAATTATCGCTTTCCTCAAAATTACTCTGGGAACTTCGACGACCTCAACGACAACATAGTCAAAATTATCCCATGAACAGTATATGTGAAAATATATACTTTTAGAACGACACTTTGCGAAGCGTTTGCAAATTTCTTTTTTTTTCATTTTTACTGGCCTTCAATTCTCAAAAATACATTACGTGGGGGAGAGTATTCCAAATAATTAATGAAACCTTCGCAACATTCGCATTTCGCGATAATGTTCATCGAAGGCTTGTGTATATAATGGTATTTGTAGGTGACTAGCACCTGAGGTCATTTGTGACATAAGAGAAGGCTATAGAAGGCAGGGTGGAGGGAAACCCGGTGTCGGCATTAGCCCGCTCTAAACGAACGGCGCCAAGAGGAGCACGGCTTACTGCTCATTCTACGGACGAAATGTTGCGCTAGAAATGTCCTCGACACAACATTCAAACAGAAATCGGTCAGTCTGAAAATTCTCTGCCATCGCGGAGAATTGAATCCAAGCCCACGGGGCGGGAAGCCAGCCGCTCTAGCCACCACACCAATCTTATCCCCAGAGGCTTATGTCCTCATAAGTCCCTACCTCATATCGAAATTCCAGTAACTTCCCTCCACCTTCTACACCCCACAATCTTCCCTCCTCGCCCACCTTACGTAATCGTCCGCTCATCTGTTCTCTTCAATAAGTTGTCAGACATCTCTAGCCAATCGGAAAACCCCACACCCGTAAATCCTATCCACATCACTCATTCTACCCTTCGACTTTCGTCTTTCATCCTCCCCCAACGCTCACCTTCCACACACATTGGAACCCTTTATGCTCTCGAAAATAAATGAATGGTATCTCGTTCACCCTCATATTGCCTCCGAGGCCAGTCACTCACGTTGTAAGCAAACACACACTTTCTGCGGGATTTTTATGATATTTGTGAAGGGAAAAGCCGCATGGTGCTGTATTACACACACTCCCACGCAGCAACCCACTCAATACGAAAGCGTACAAACGCGATGTGGCTTAAAAACACGCCAAATGCCGTCGCTTATCAAAGAGCAGCTTCCTCTTGGCTCCCAACTGACTTTGTGTTTGTTTTATTTATCGTTTTGGGCCGGCTTGTAACAATTTTTTCTTCGCTTTGTTGCTGACCTATCCATCTCACCCTTCCCTTCGTTTAATATCCGATCGGCTTGCGATTTTAATTTCCCCACGAGCACATTAAATGTCGTAAGCTTGTTAATTACCCAAAGTCAAATGACAAACATGTTCGGACTTACCCAGAGAGCAGGTGATGCGAAAAAACCCTTCTCAAGGGACTCTTTGTACAAAAGTTTTGCAACTATTTTCCTTATTTTTTACCCGCCTTCAACTTCAGAAATTTGCGCTTTGTGTGGGAAGATTATTCCAAAATAAGAAAAATAACCGGCGTAGACATTTCGCGGTAATTTTCCTTCGATAGCTTATATTCTTTTACGTCCCAATATGCTATCTCTTTCCCCTAATTTTCCTGCGATATCTGCACCCTCTCATCTCTTCACGCTCACCTTATGTAATCGGTCACCTCTCCTCCTAAGTAAGCCATTATCGGTATCCAGCCAACTAACTCAATCCGAAGCCGAACTCTTTCACCGCCAAACCTCATCCCACCCTCCAGATTTCTCATTTTCCCCTTCGTCTTTTATCGTCAGTTTTCCCACACGACCCATTTTCAGCTCACGTGGCAACCCTTTATCCTTCTGAAAATAAATTTAAGCGTATCTTTTCTTCTATCGTCACCGAGGCCAGTCATTCTACGAGTTAAGAAAACACACATATGATATTTCTGAAAGGAAGCGCTTCATACCACTGTATTACTCACGCTAGCATCGAGTCACCCAATAGGAGAGCGCACAGACACACTAGGCTTGAACACACAGTGGAGACCATCACTTATGGCATAGCAGCTTCTTATCGGTTAATAAGTATCTCTTCGTTTGCATTGGTGGCATTAATACTAAATCAGCCTACTGTCGACCAATAATGTCGTGGCGTTAATTCCATCGGCAATGTTTTACTCCAGAATTAAATTAAATACAGTAAAACGTCTCTAAGAAAGAGACCTCTATAAGTGAGACTCATTACCAGGTCCCGTCATTTTTACCATTAAAAGTTTCTTTGGGTGAGAATCTAGGAACTATCTATCTGTAAGTCATAGATTTTTCGGGTGACTTCAGATTGGGAAATGTGTGCACGCTGTCCAACTCAGTATGAAATAGCCGACCTTGCTGCCTGAGTGGAATACTGCCCGCCGCTCAACATTTCCAGCGCAGGGTTTCCATTACTCACTAGTGGGCAAAAACAAACACTTAAATAATAAAAGTGCCAATTTCGTCCATCCTCCTATTTAAATTATACTCTTTTCTTTTTATCATAATTTTTACGTATCATTTTTTATTGACTTTATTGCCTTGTCTCCCTGCCTTTTTTATTTACCTATCCATATTCAAACTCCGTGTATGAAATCCCAACGGTTGACGAAAGTTTTGTTTATGCTATAATTAGTTTCAAGGTTTTTGCAATGTCCTTGATCCATTTATATTTTAATTTTTGAGACACCTAAGCTATGTGAGCCTGCATTTCAGTGTTAGCATAAGCGTATACGGAAGAACACTTTTAACGTTCCTGATCAGTCTTGAATTTTTATTTGTAAAATTTGACTTTGTGTTTTGAGTGCGTAGATTAAATTTCGATTTATCAGTATTTGCCGGCTGAAAACGAATGAAGTGGGCCTCTCAAGAAAAATTCCTGCGTTGCAATTCCATCGTTCTTCCCTCCCCCTACAATTCGGAAACTGCGCTCAACGTTCACTCATCATTCACATATTTGTCACAACGTGGAACGCTACCTTGCGCTTGCACTACCGCTGCCGGCATTTTTTTTATATATAGTGATTCCATATAATAGCAAGAAAGAGAAATATGGAGATGACAGGATTCAGTTTGACGGACCGAGGAAGGTCTTGCAAACATTTCCTCGTCTCCTTTTTTTTCTGCATCGCCGTTTTTGCGATGTTTTTCTCTCTTTCTCTCTCCTAGTTGCACATCATCCAACGATTCTGCGTTATTTTTCTTTTTGCCTTTCGCTTATCTATCTTTTTTCCCCGCCCGAGGCGCCGGCGCCTATCGCTCTTCGCTGTCTACCACAAGCCTCCGCTTCCACTTCAGCGCACGCTCTATCCTCCGCTTCGGTGCAAATAAAAGGAAAATCACGTCTCGCCGCGCAATGGCTCGATGGAAATACAAAAAAACATCAACGCAGCGTGGCGCGTGGATTCCTTTTTTCCTATTTCCCGCAGTATAAATATCATCGTTTCTGCAAGCCTGGCTGAGATTCCTGTCTGCCGCACAAATATTGCGTTTGAATTCATTGACAACGGTGATTTTTTCATTTGTTGCGTTTATCGGTGCATATAGCATTCACTAGAGTTATATGTTTTTGGAGACAATAGGGATTTATATCAATGAATTATACTTTTGCTAAGGGATTTTAAACTTTTAAACCTGATCCCGTCGGACTGAGTAAACCTTAATCCAACGTATTTGACTAGTCGTCCTGATCGTTGGGGCTTCATAGTAACAGATAGAGGTTTCCTTGAAGATGAAATGCTTGAGAGCCATGATTGAAAATCCTCGACGAAAAGTTTATTAAGAAATTTTCATGAGAAAAGTGCTGAGGGGAAAATTTGACTAACGCATGCATAGAATTGCCGCTGTGAATTTTACATGCCTTTTAATTATTTCCTTATGAATTCCACTAGCACAGTAGTCATATCAACAAACTGTCATATTTAACGTTATCATTTTGTAAGCTTCAACCTCTCTCTTATTTGTGTGAAATAATTTGTAGGTAAATTAACTACCTTGGAGAATTTTCACCCCAAACAGCAAAAAAAAAAAATTTATTCAACGAAATTTCTTTCAAGCATAGCCTGCGGTTTCTTCACTAATACTTCAGTGACACAGAGTGGCTCTAGATCAGATGCGGTCATGAGTTCATATTAATATTTTTACGCACCCTCCGTGACATTCACAGCAATAACTTTATATGCGGGGAAAATATTTCCAGCATACTTTTCAATAAAAAAAGTGCAGTTTACCTTAATACTAGTACCATATCTTTATTTTTATAATGCTCTTTTGTCGGGAAATGGAAATATACACATGAAACTAGTTCAAAAGAGTCATCTGCGGAGCAGGTCGGAGTGTGGACGGAAAATCCTGATGCGCTTGGATGGGAGTCATAAAATAAATGGTGGATCAGAGGTGACCCGCTACTTTAGTCAGTGTTTTCTCATCATTGCCGAAGTTGCTCGCAAATGCCTAAGCGACCCAGTTCGAACACTCGAGGCTCGAATTTATGACCCTCTAAACCCGCGCAGATCGCATCTCTGATACCATTCCGGCCAAAGGGGTACGTTGAAGATAAGACCATTTCCATATCTTAAGGAGTAAGTCTAGGAAGCTTAGAAGTAAATGGAAAGGAGTTTCATGCCTAGTCTTTATCCCTTCCCTGTTGCCTTGCCAACTTGGCCCTTGGAGTTCTTATTTGTTTCTCCTGCCGATAAGGTCACGTATGAGATAGGGCTTCATGCGTTTAGCCTCGCTGATGAAAAAAAATTTGCAACCACAGCAGCCATTGAGATACACGAGTGAGATTGAATCCGCGGTGTAGTCATGGGCTATGGATATTCATGGCGAAGTTTGGGTAAGAGACTCTTAAGGAAATGTTAATGGACACTTTGAGAGGTTGTGCTGGCGCTCTGAAGGTGATATGTTTTCCGCCGGTACAAAGAGAGGAAGGTTAGGTGACCCAATACTCTTGATGCAAAGCTAGCATTGAAATGCTAATGAGGTCCCGAATCCAAATGGTCCTACCTTTTCGTCCGCTTCCTTAGCATGCTCCCAGGGCGTTCCATGTCACGTGACTTTTACGGCCGTCCTTGGTGACTCCTGTTGTTTACGCCTTCCCATTGTTGAATCTGAAAGGGCTGCAAAGTCTCTTTCTATGCAATACAATTCCATTTTTTGTTTTACATTTGTTTTTTCCTGAATTCTCCACCACCGTCCAACCGCAAATACCTTCGTCGTCCACATTTTATCTACTTTTGCCTCGCCTATGTTTTTTGTCTGAGTCCAACGACTTTTTTTGTTATTCTCCGTATTTTTTTATCGCCGTTATTTGCTTTGTCTGCGAGGATGTCCATTGTAGCTTACCTTTTTCTCAACATTTTAATGTTAAATTACTTTTCACTGTTTTCATAGTACTTTTGTACTTTATTTTACGAGGTCCGTTTATAATTGATTCATTTGGAATCGTAAAGGCTTTGGGTATTTATTTCGAGATGGAGTGTATTGTATAATTTTGGGACCTTGTATTCAAGTATATTCTTTTATCATTTAATCCTATTTAAGTCGAATTATTTTTTTGCTTGGCTAACATTTTCAGTGAATATGCCTTCATAAGCCGTTGTTGTGTTATAGGTTTGCTTTGAAAGTACTTTTATCGTATAAATGAGTAGCAATTTCATATCGACCTGTATTCCAAATTGAAAAATACTCGGTAGAGCAGGCTTCTTCAGAGTGCTTCTTCTGTTATTCTTTTGTAATTATATTTTTTATAATATTGCTCATACTTTGATTAGACTTCCATAATTTTTTTAACGTTTTTTTATTCTACTTCCGAATATATCTCGCACATATTTACGGATATTTCACGATTTCACAAGCTTCGTAATGACTTTTTTTAAGGTGATCAGATTACCGATGCGTACTGAAATCAAGAACTAAAATTTTTTGCCTTTTATATTTATTCTGGAAAAATAAGCGGCGAGGAAAATATTTATATTATTTCATTTTATTTTTCTATTCTTTCTGCAAAAATATCTCTTTAGTGATGAAAGGATTGTGGACAAAATAAAAATGCCGAAATTATAAATAAGAGTATAATTTCTGTCGTTGTAGGGATGATACAATTTACACTACTAGTTCTCTTGGTATATCATTTTGTTGAAAAACAGCAGATTTCATCCGTATTCACTTAATTTAAATTGAAAATCTTAAAGTCAAATATTAACAATTGGCTTTTCCGATTTCAATTTTTTCACTACCTTCAGTTGCCAGGGGACATCGGCCAAAACTCAAAATACTTGTATCTTAACTTGGATCGATCAGATGATCCGTCTAGTGTCTAAGTCACCAATCTCTGAGTACAAGCTTTAACCACACCGAAAGGTAAGCGTTCATTTCTCCACGTTATGAAATACCGAAGTTGGACCCGGATTCACTTTACGACCATCGAAATAATTAACCTGAAGGAGTCCCTGCTCCCACTCTTAATCTACATTTCCCGGTTCCCCTACCTAGCTTTTTCTGCCATCCTCTTTTTATCAAATTCAATGGCGTATTCATGCATGGTGGGTACATGACTACCAACGTAAACTATCCGGTAGCGGTGGCGGAAAAGTCATCTTCGCCCTCCCTTAACAGCGACAACCACTCTTCGGATTGGGTCGAGTCCTAATGGCATGTGCTCTCTCCTCTCTACCTCCACTTCACCCGTCAATTCCATTTCTATTCTCTTCCCTTACTCTTACTTTCTTCCCCCCTCTCTTTTCTCCACGTTCGTAAGACCTACTTATTGGATTTTTTCGATGGGGTACTCGACTTTTTGGGACATTACGAACTTCTAACCGGATCCATTTTGCGCTGGGGTTCTTTAATGTCCAATGAAAGAGTTAATCCAAATGGTAGCGATTTCATCATGTTTTGCATGTATCCTCAAAGGCGTTTTGTGGGTAACTTTCCCATGCCTCCGTTGTTTGATTCAACAGCTTCCCCTAGAAAACACTAAATTATTCGCTAAAAAAACTACTCGTAACTAAAGCTATAGAATATGAATAGGAAATCTATGCACTGAAACCGTTAACTTGGCGAGTTTTGTAAGAAAACTATTTTCTTTTTTTGCCGTATAAGTCGTGATCCTGATTAGGTTAGCAGAAATTTTACCTTATCCCGATGCTCAACTGTGCTTTAGTTTTAGCCGTTTCATTTTCCTCCTTTTTCAGGTAAGTCTGAGGGAGAATTTATCGGAGTTTACGCAGTTGAACTTACGTTAGTACATTGCTGTGCTCGAGATGTTCACCTTTGTTTTTGCACAGGATAACTATCTAATCAGGATATTTAATATATAATAACATATTTAAACCGATTTTCTGTCGTTTTCGTTAGCTCGATGCGGAAGTGGAATGCATTATTGAGGGTACACATTCCCTTCATTTATATTTTTTCGGCAATCCCATTGTATACAGGGTGTTTGAAGAGGAATCTACAATACTTCGGCAGGTGATAAGAAAGACAATTTTAAGTATTTTTTGTCCATTAACATGGGGGTCTCATCTCCTTAGTTACTGAGCTATGACGACGTAAACACTTTTTGGATGCATTCCGCAGTTATTATCATAAATACTTTGTCTTGGGTATCGAGCTATTTAGAGATTTTATTTGGTACTAGGGATTTTTAAGGACATTAAATAATTAAAGTTGGGCCAAAATGTGAGAATATTATTTTCTGAAACAATTAGTCTCAGCATGGGTGAGATTGCGCTATCGTATTGTTAATACTCAATCAAAGCTCTCCTATAATTAGTCTCTTAGATAAATACCAAGCTCACTAACTAAGCAGCTGCGACCCCATGTTTATGGACAAAAATGATCAAAATATTCTCCCCTACCACCTCCTGAAATATTGCAGATTATACCTGAAGCACTCTGTATACGAGGGCGTTTTTTTCAGCCTCCGATCGCTCGGCAAAATACAATACAATCGACTGGCCGGTGGTGCGCGGATGGGGCAACTTTGCATCCTCTGTACCACACGTTCAAGTTATATCTGACCGTAATTTGTTAGTTTAAGATCAGTGTCAATCTTATTAAGTACACTGCATCAATTGACTCTCCCGCCATGTGAGAACTGCGGAGCGAAAGCCAGAAAACTCCCCGAATGCCTTCAGCTTTGACGTGTCATCACCTTTACACCGATAGAAGAGAATTTTTCGTTAATGCAGCTGCTCAGCGTGAAGCACTACGCCCATTCACATTCAAAACAAAAGAAGAGACATACTGACTTCCGGAAGTGTTCTGATCTATGAAAACGTCCGTCGCCTCAGCGCTGATGCAGCCCAACTGCTACTTAGGTAATTTGAATGGGACATTTTCGATCATCCGCCGTGACCTAGTGCCGTGTGACTTCCATCTTTACGCTGAAATGGAAATTTAGCTGGAAGGGAAGCATTTTAAAACGGGCTTCCGGACAAAGGCAAAAATCATTAAAAGTCATTGACGGCAACATCCTAAGAAGAAGGTACAGTAAAGCTTGTCCACTGGCACCACCAAGTTCTCAATCGCCGAGGCGATTATGTCGAAAGTACACCATAAGTATGCTTCAGCTATGAAATAATTTTCAATCCAGTCTTCTGTTCATTAGCCATCGGAGCTGTAAAAAAACCGGCCCTCGTATATCGACGGAGAGGATGATCACTTATGGTCGATGTAGGATTCTTTCTTTCTTTCGTTCATCCACGCGGTCGTATCCCGGAAGAGGACGTAGATTAGACGGGATTGATCATTTCCTCTTCCAGCACTTTCCTCCCAACTACTTTCCCCTCCCGTCACTTTCCACGTGGCTGGTGCATCAGCGAGGCGGCGTCGTTATGGAGATGGGGTGCGGGGGATGGGCGTTGGGCAGAATGAGAAAGGAGCCCTATGGAAGAGGGTACGTAATGCTCTTGTTGTTGCGCGGGGTGTCAAAGAAGAGGGGCCGGCGAACGAGTGACCCCTCCACGTGCGGAGCGATGGTAAGGGTGGGTTAAAATGTGCGGAACCCGAGGAATGGCAAATGGGAGGCAGTTGCGCCCTCCCGGAAAGTTAGCACTGTAAGGGTCATGGGATAGGAAAACCTTTTCCAGTTGCCTGCATTTATAGCTCTTCATTTCAGAATCCATTGTTCAAGTGACACGGCAGCGTTTAAAATGCTTCATATGGCAAATATTCTGTTTTGATCTGTAAAAAAATATAAATGAAGTTCACGTGTCTCAATTATTGTCATGGGATTATAAATAATGTTATTGAAGGGGTTAACAAATTTTTACGATGATTTAGTAAATTTCTGTGTTATCAGCCATATCTCCCACCTATGACTGTGTTAAAAGCGAACTGAAACATTTTAAATCTATATGATTTTCAACACCTTCTCGTCGTCCCATCATGACCATGACGCCAACACCATGACGTCGAACAACGCCGCGGCAGACGAGTGACCCACATGTGTAGCAATAGCGAGGACTGTGTTAGTGGAGCGGAAAATGAAGAATGCTCAGAGGAAGGCTACCGGCCCTCCTCGCAAAATTAAGCTGGTCAGACTTTGAAGCGTTCTTATCCTGCGTAAACTGGGTAGCCTTCTTATGCAAAGGTAATAATGAACTAGTGTCGCCTGGCCTGAAAATGCATGGAACAAACGAACTGGTGTTTTGGAATAATACATTAGTGCAAAGATTCTGTTCAATGCGTTTAGCATAAAGAACCATTTACCTTGGCTGAATTATTTTCTTAGGGTAAGAGGCGTTTCTCGTGAATAAGTGCAAAAATAATATGTGTATGTAAGAAAATTTAAGATACTAAATTTTTCATTTGATATTGAACCTAATTGCCATATGAGACTGTGTTTTAGAAAAATGAGTGATTTCAAATTGATTATCCTGTAATGCTCCTTTCCGTTGACAGTAAGTAAGTAGAAGTAATGCGACGTAATGCCATGTTTGTTGCTTTTCTCTTCTTCAACAGTCACTCTACCGAACTTTGAAAAACGGCGTATTTTCTATTGCCAAGTTGTGGTAATCCTTATGTATATTGTCAAATCACCATGAAATGTCAAACCAGGGAAATGGTGTTACTTTCGCAATAAGCATTTGAAATTAATTCTATCATCAGGTGCGAAGCCAAAAAAAATTTTACCATGCACTGTAAAAAACGTAAATCTTTTATTACTAGCGGATTATTTTCATTATCATACATTGAAATGGCTTTGTGAGTGAAAACCTCGTTTTTTGGTAAATACATATTTAAATATTATTGATTAAATCCGAGTTTAACTTTGCCTGTTCCCAAAGGTATGGTCTTGTGATGAAACCTTACTCAGAGAAAACTTAATCCTTGAGTTTTTGAAGCTGTCTAGGTAACGCAGTCTTATGTCGGCAGTCTTTCTCTCTCGGAGTTTCCATTTCAGCTGAGACCGGGGATTTGGAAGACTAACGGTGAGTATTAGAACCAAGCAATTTCCTCACGAAATCATGGGGGTCTGGTTGAAGTCGCGACTAGAATACGGCTAGGGTTTCAATGGAAGGGCTACAGTGCAGGTAGTGATAGTGGAATATGGGAGAAATGGGAGGGATTGCCTGGAATCAAAGTTACCCGGTCGTTACCGGAGGGTGTACTCATGCCGGAAAAAGAGAATTGTTTCCGTGGTGGTCCCTTCTTCTCCTTCCCTCCGGAATTCAGGCGCATAGCCCTTCCCGAAGAGTAAAGCGCGATCGTGAGAGTGACTCCTTCCATGTCCACCGCAAGATGAGGGCAGCACGTGATACGTATGCAGAGCCATTACACGCATACCTTATACCGCTCTTACGTTTCCGTCCTCTACTCGAACCTTCTACTCCTTAACACAAAATCTCCCATTCTTTTACCCATTACTTCCTCTTCTGATTTCAAATGTAGAACAATGTTTTCTAATTTTTATCGGTGGGTCATAGAAGTTTTCAGTGACATAACGGCATTCAATTTTGTCGGACGCAGATAATTCAGCGTGACAGGGTGAAAATCGTCAGCAAAAATCTTTCAGTTTTTCCTAAACTCTCAAAAAACAAATGAAAGGCTATTTTTATATTTTTTCATATTTTTACGATTGCCCGCTGGAAGTTTAAATGTTTTAGGGGATAGTAAATAATTTTGTCTGGTGCATCATTTCGTTGAATTTTCCCAGGGTCTCACGGTTCCATTGGGTTCCCTATCATCCATATTAATGTGTAAAATTCAATTAAAGCGAATGTTTTATCGGCGGCCTCATGGATTTTTTTATCGAGGCATCACCATAAATACTTTTCCCTCGGATTCCGAAAAATGGAGAATAAGCTCAGAAAAAAAATACCTCGCGTAGGAATGCAGAGACATGATTTTTTAAATACTTCTTTCTTATTAATTCAAAGAGCATCTCTCCCCCAACACAGTTCAGCAAGGCGTGAACGACCTCGCTCGGCATTCATAATTCACCCAGACATTCCACGAATTCTGCGGTTTTTGCTCTCCGTCGTTGCAAGTCGGGTTTAGAAAAATGTATTCTAAAAAAGGAAACGAAACTCACTCGAAAATAAAATGAAATTCGAATTAAAAGAGTGTTTTTTATTAATTTCAATTTTATTTTGAATCAGGAGAGAGAGAAGTATGAAATACTGAATTAACTCCGCAACGCCTCTCGAAAGATAAATTCCCGAACCCTTCCTCTCTTTCCCAGAATTCGCGCCGCATTCGCAGTGAGAACTCGACGTTATACCAATAATTTCTTACCATTAGAAGCTTTTTACAATTTTTACTATCACTCCATCGTCACCTAACTCCACACATATTCTTATTTTCGTTTCGTTTATCTCTCTGCATACCTCGCGTTGCAGTACGCGTAAACCTTAAGCGTAATTTCATAAACATTACATTATTTAACTGTACTGCCTTCCTTTCTTATTGATTGCGTGTATTCGTTTTTAATGTGTGATGGATGCTTGCAGGTACTATACCAAAATCATCTGATCATTTCAAGATTGCATTGAAAGTTAGCTATTTCTGGAATGGTAATTCGTATACTTGTGAGGTTATATTTTTTAAGTGACAAGAGTAGCGGAAGATCTTGAAGGAATTTAGAATAGGGGTATAGATATTCAATCCTCATTGTGTTCTTACGTGTGAGATTTTTGTATTTTCGAGGATAGTGGGGTAACCGGGAATCAAGTTTGTATCAGGAGTACCTACGCTGATAAGCAATCCATATCCGTGCAACCATGCATGCGGAAATGTGAATTGGTGTATCTGTATCTACCTATGATTTTACTTATTATAAAATGCCCCAAACATTTCAAACTTTTCCATTTTGTTCCATTTAATCATTAAATTCAATTGTATAGTGGTTCGTGTTATTTAGCAACTGATGAGGATAGATGGCAGGTAAATGATGTTACGTATCACTTTTAAGGGATCAAACTTTTTTTGTTGAAATGCTATATTTGTCGTTGGAAATTTCTCTGTTGTATCATTATATACTAAGTGGTGACACAGGGAAAACATTAAAGCATCACTCTAATATATAAGGTTGTAGTTGTCGTCTCAAATCTAAAATAAAATCTTATTTTGAAATATTCACTGCTAACCACGGAAATTATTCTAAATAAACTGTAAGTCGGTCATAATCAAGCGATGAATTACAATATTTCTCTGTGCTGGAGTAGATGTCGTGAGTTGGATATGAATTGCAAATTATTCCGTAAATAATGGTTTATGACTTTTTGTCTTCAAAATAGGTTCAATATAGCTGCAAATCTATTTGTCAGATTTAGCGATCCCTTCCTCTCGGAGAATTTGCGTGTACCTTAATTTGAAAAAAGTTTTCGGGAAATTTTAAGAACGCCTTGGCATAGTGTAAAGTTGATTATTGAAAGTCAGCATAAAGTTTTTTACCATCTGAGTAAATTGGTAATTAAGCTGTTTAAGAATATTATAATTCATAATTTTGTATATAATGCATACTTTATGCCTTGTCAAGTAAGTGCTTGAATATGGAAAACTTCATCAATTTCGGCATTTAGTTCTTTTTTATTCGAAGAAATTGGCCGTTAAGCAGTTAGCGGAATTTTTAATTCATACGGATGTAATTAATGCAAGGCCATTAATAATAATAAACGTTTCCTTCATGGTTTCGAGTGATTCTAGTGAGTGTATTTTTCTTCGGCAAATGAAAGGAATTCCATGTCCCCATTCCTTCCCTTGAATGCCTTACCGTATCTTCCCCCTCCCTGTCATTCGAACCAGGCAGCCTCCCCATTAATGAGGTCCTCATTCCTCGTCGCAGCCGCAAATAAAAGCGCCGCGCCTCACTCCCTTTTCTCGCCAGTTAAATATCTCGGCTGCGATAAAATACTGCGGCAGACACTTCTTTTCTCCCCCAGCCTTTCCAATTTTTCGCTATCACAAGCATGCCAGCGCAACATTCAGCAGACCGGAGGAACAAAACTGATGAAAAAGGAAGTAAAACATGTGAAAGGGGATGACGCGGCCTGGTGTCGGCGTTCTTAGCAACTTTGACTGAAAGAGAGGAGCGCCATTTGACCGCTTAACCATCCCCGCACTTGTCTCTCCTAGACCCTCACTTCAGTGACTGAAATGTCGGTTAAAATCGATTTTTCGATAAATCGACTTTTTATCGAAATGGAAAGCTCGATATTTAGCAAAAAACGAAATTAGAACCGAAAGATCGAATTATCAAAAAGAAATTGGCGGTTCTTAAAAAAAACAGTTTGTAACAAGAAAATTATTATTATACATGCGAAAAACATTTCAACAGCATTGATGCTCTGATGACGATGGACAACTCGTGCTTCGAAACGTCGGACTATATGGAGATGGAGAACCTGACCCGGTGGAAAACCCGAGTAACATTCCACTCTTCTATACGCAGGGAAAGCCTGCGGTCATTCTTCTCTCTAAATACACCATTTAGATGGAGAAAAATTCCTAAAAATCAACTTAAAATACATGCCTGAAGGAAAAATTTAGCGAAAATTTACAAATACACGCACATTAAATTTTTGGGATCACCGCTTAGAACCATTTGTCACTAAATTATTTCAGAATGATCAACTGACTGAGATACTTTCTTGAAGATCGAGGGTGTGCCTTTCAAATTTTACCGGCCTTGAAGAAGTGCTTTTGGCGTGGGAAGGATGACGCTATCATTAGCCGGTAGTGACGCTGCTGAAATGAAAGGAAATGGCCGAGATAGAAGTTAAAAAAATCGGTTTTGGATCGAAACTAGAGGACCAAAACTCGATATCGATATCTTCGATGTTTGGCATTTAAAACCCTTTTTATGATATTAATAGAAATCAATCTTTCCATCACTCACCTAGCTACTTTCGCTCACTCAACTCATGGAAAGTTCTTAAACCCTTAATAATCATCGCGAATATCTTCAAAAAGGCATGGCCGTTATTATGAGGGGTTAGATCGTAGTGTTCATTGGTCCTTTATGCTTCAAAAGAAGGGTTGGTGGTATTAATTATGAATATTAGAGATGCTTTGGAAGGAAACCCAGAATTGTATTTTCATAAAGACAGTAATCAACCTGTTGAAGTGATCTTTTTTGCTTGGATTATTTAGAAAAAATTTATGCCTCGTTTATATGATAAAAATATGCTACGAATTCAGGCAGCTATTTTTGGAAATAAGTTTACTTTGTTCATCAGCACATATATCGGACATGAAATATAAGCGCCAAAACTACTTTAGGATGAAAAAATTGTCTGGGATTCCTGCTAGGTTATATTAAATCTCAACTGGCGCTCTGTTTGTATGAGAATTTTTTTACGTTTTTGAAATTATTATTAGAAATTCTGGTAAGAAAATTTAATTTTAACGACAGAAGGAAAAAATCAAAAAGATTTAAAAAAACAACAGATAACACAGTAGTTGAACATGCTATTTTAATGGCAAAAAATTCTTTCTAGAGCTCCCTTTCATCAATCACGGTTATTATCTCTACTTGCTGCTCGTACTGGAGTCATTAAGTGCAATTAACAGCAAACACGTTGGTTAAAAGTTCTGTAGGTTTCTGAAAATGGTTTTGATTTACGTTTCGCTCTGTAAGTATTCAGAATACAGTAGTTTCATCACGTTAGGCCCCACTATTTCATTTGGTAAAGTGTAGGCTAAATAAAACCATATCATTCAAGTTATGGCCTTGAAAATTATGGTCGAAAGTGATTTAATTTAATTTTCCAAATTTTATATTTTTCCTTCCAACGTTCTGGTGATTGTACGCACGAGGTATCGTCACGAAGTGGTGGAAATACGCACCATGCATGTGCTGTGGTAATAGTTTTTGCTTCGTTAGAAGATTTGCTTACTTTCATGCTATCCTCGGACTCATAATTTGAGCTTTTCTCTCTTTTTTTATTTAACCTTCCTCCTCATATTATTTCCTCTTCATATTTACTTCCTACTCCTCCCTTAAAGAATACCCCTTTGCCCTGGGTTTACCCATCCTTGTTGCTCGGGATCACGTCCTCGACTTTCATCCCTCATGGTGCAGGCGCCGGTGTTGTTTACCATTCCATTTTCTTCACCTGGAGAATGGATTCCCTTTCTCTTATGGAAGAGACCCCATTTCGGCCCCGCACCCATCCAATTTCCCACAATCTCCCCTCCGCTGCTGATCTTAGCGTTCACCTTGGTTTCTGCTGAACTCGATTCACTGCCGCGATTGCATTGGTGCGGCTATTCCGGTTCAAGCTTCATATGCCCAGACTGCTTTTGTAAATTATTTATGCAATATTAAAAATAACTAGTGGTCGGGAAAAATCTATTTATGTTATTCTGTTATGTCAAAGTTATTTTGGAAACAAAGAACTGCAGTGAATTGTATTATTTCACGATTGGAGCCACAAAATTTAACTCTAAGATCGGTAGCCAACCGTTGAATTTTGAGTTCCTTTTGCAATAGTTTTAATGATTTATTGTTTGAACCAATTGCAACCATCAGTTGCAATTCGTGAGAATTACCGGAGAAAATGTTTGGTATTTGTTTGCTTCATGTCATATCTGTGACTTTAGCTTTTCAATTAAAAAGCTCTATAATTCAATACAATGTAAATACCTAATTACGAAAAGAAGAACAAGAAGTTTGCTTCGAGACGTTACTTCCAAAGATACTTTCTCTTTATTGAGTGCTGGCGTCTAAATAAGGAGCTTGATTATTGTGTTATCTCATAAAACCACGGAAAATAAATTTAAGAATTCATCTTAACTAACTGACTATGGAATCTCTTCTACGTTTTTGCGGAACCAGACGCTGTTTTTTCACATCTACTTATCAAACGAGAAACCATATCCTTTGTAAGAAGAGAATTCAGAGGCAATATTGGTGTCCGTGTTTGGTAAAGTTTTTGTTTATCATGGCTTACATGGTTTTGGTAATACTGTGCCCGAGATTTGACTGAGAAAGCAGAGTATCCCCTCTATTAGCGAAATGTAAATTTTACTTTATTTGCTGCCAATATCTGTAAATCAGTAAGGGTTTAAGTATGAACTGTATGGTTGTGATACTAAAGCAAGTGAAGTAGTGCTGATGAATCGGATAGTAAAAAATGATTTTACAGAGTGGGGAATATCATTTTTTTTATCATGATACCGTTGTTAGAATTAATTTTCTTTAACTTTAAGGGATTTCACGTTTTTCATCCCACTTTATTAATTGAAAAAGCGCAACATTTGTTTGGCTAGCTATAAGTTTTTTCGTTCATTCGTTCAAAGATTGTCGAAGAAACTTCCGTAATTCAACTCAATAATGTTTTTTATGGTCAGTAAATCTAGATAATAAGCTTTTGAGTCCGGTAACAGGAAATATTTGAAGGTATTCATTTGGATTTATTCATCAAAAAGCTGCAATTTTGCCCAGCATTCTTGTTTATGTTTCACTTTGCTCCTGCTCAGTCCTCTTTCACTTTCCATTTATCTTGATATCCATTCTTGATATTCAATTCACTCCTGATTTTATACTTCAACACGAGCGCACTTACTTGAATACTCCCATTGCCTTATGGATACGAAAATAAACCCAAGAGATTGAAGTGTCACAATCACAATGTGAACCATCAGTAGATTAATTTGAAGCCATTTTGTAAGCAGAAAGCTGGATAACATATGCCAGTCCCCGTAGTGCTCATGGAGAATTCTTTTTAAGGTAATACGCTTTTGTGAAACATTGCAGGCTAAGAATGTGAGACTCAAGATAAAAGTAGGTGGGCAAAAGCATTGTTAGGTGGAGTTATTCAACTATATGGGCAGGACATTAAAGGAAAACGAGTATAACCGCAAGGACATTAGGAAGAGTATTTCATTAGCAAAGGAGGCGCTCACGAACAGAAAAGAGCTTATGAAGGTATAGTCATCTAAGAGTTTAAACAAAATACTTGTGGAGTGGAGCGCTTTACGATGCGGAAACATGGACCCTTAAGAAGGAGGACGGAAAAAACTGGAGGCGTCTGAAATGGGGGTGTGGAGGAGAATCGAGAAGGTGGAGGGTGAGGAGGAGGACCGACGAAGTGCCTGACATAGTGGGTAAGGAGAGACACCCTCTAGATGAGATAAGGAGGATCCAGAAGGCGTGGGTGGAGCGAGTACTGGACGAGAAGGGTGTATTGAAAATAGTGCCTGAGGTAGAATGATGGGTAATTGAGGGAGAGGAAGGAAGACAATATGGTTACAGAGAATAGAATGAAAGGGAGTATGCCCAACTGCGAATTGAAGAAGGATGTAGATTGAATGAAGGAAGACTGCCAGGATAGGTACTCCGTTAGTATTTCATCCAAACCTACCTTAATCGGTATAATTATCAATTAATGATAGAGTTAGCTGCCCTTGTTCGGTAACGGTTTCGCTGTGTAGGTCTTATGTATCTTCAACGTGTTTTTTCTTTCCGGATGCGGATTGAAGCCTATACTTGATTAAAACATTTCTGAAATAATTTACATGGGGCCATATTCATTTCAATTAACTTGCCTTTTTTTAATAAAAAAACTCGTCCTGTTGAGATTCTCGCCTTTGTATTCGTTGTGTGCTTCTTTGTGCTTGAAAGGCATCCGTCCAGTGAATTTGTTCACTCGGAAAACTGCGGAGGTCAGAAGTCGACGGGCGGCGCCGAAATATGTGGCCACTTTGGATGGAATTTTCTCGGGTCAACCTCTGACCGCTCGTTCTTTCTGCCATCGTTTGACGCGACCTTTGCCCAGGGGGTCCCTGCCCAGTCGCCTCACCTGTCAGCCGCCGAATCTGCCGCCGGCACTCGAATATAATTCACTTTGATGGAAGGGAAGAGCGGTATTAACAGGTGAAAAGGGTAGTACCATCTCTTGCGATAAAAATTCTTTGTCTCTTTTTTTTAAACCTTTTTCATCTTTTCGTAGACGTAGACTCAAAAATATTTTTGATGCAAATTTGCTTCTGGATTATAGCCCGTGCTCATTAATACTATTGAAATAAGGCATTGCAATATTTCCACTGAGTTTTATTATTTCACAACGCGTTTCGTCGTTACGAACAATATTATCAAGTGTTGTTCGTAACGACGAAACGCGTTGTGTAATAATAAAACTCAGTGGAAATATTGCAATGTCTTATTTCAATTATATTAAGAACTTCCACCATATCGTGCCCAACATGATACAAGATATGTGTTCATTAAGCTCATAAAAATACGTGATTATTTAAGGCTAAGGAAGCGCAAGCTGGAAAGGCACCCATTGACGAATACAAGGTTGATAATATTTATCATTTTGTTAATGATTTCAGTTTTTACCGTATCTAGCCTCCAATTTTGACAGGACGATACATTCTTCAGTGGTTTTATTTTTTATGATATGCCATGTAGCTCAGTACACACTTTGTAATTCATTGCAATCAAAAAAATAATACTTGTATTTATGAGGCTATTCTAGTTATCTGGCTGGATTTCTAGCTTCGTGTGAAAAACGTTTTATTTTTTCTCGTATAGGTACTAACTGATAGCTTGCTTATCTATATTCCGACTTTGGAAAATAAAAGTAGGTAACCTAAAACAGCTATTTTTTCCATTATTTTCCTAACTTTGCGATTCATAGAAAATGGAATTGCTCTACGTGGGATTACCTAGTGTACAATTCAAGCGAAAACTTTTCGTGAGCTATTTTCCTGTTCAGCTAAAATATGGTTTCCTGCCTATTAGAACCTTGACAATATTTGTACTAGTTCTATGTAACGACGCTTAATTCCGTAGGTTGTAGTGAGCACTTCATTATTTCATTGTTATACTTTCGTTGATTACGTATGTTGAAATCCAGACGCACGTTCCTGTGTATATACGGTCAAAATACAATAATCTCACGGGGAAAGGGCAAACTATAAATGGATATCCAGGAATTTAATGGGTTCATATCCTTCACTTAGGACGAAAGCAAAACTTGATTCTTATTTTTGTTTGGGGGCATTATAATCCCACGCGCGTAGAAATAAACTGAATGGTTCCTACTCTTATTTTAGCCTACATCCGTAGGTAGCTAATTTACAGGAGAGAAACAGTTTACTTTTACCATCTTTTTGTTTCTTTTTTTTAGGGTTTAATTTTTATTTCAACTCTCTCTGAGCCACACGGAGCGAAGCATGTGACCTTTTCACCTTTTCCCAGCATTCCACGAGTCCCACCTATGGACGTGGTGTCTCCTCAAATTTCTGCCTCGCAGCTTTTAACCCCCATCCATTATTTTTTCTCTTTTCACTCCCTATCCCACTTCCCCTTTCTCTCGTCATCCTTACACCACCCCTGGAACTCTCACCACCCCCTACTGCGGGTAACTCTTCTATTTCCCTTCTCTCCACGCATTTACGTCATTACTCTTACGGAAAACCGTTAATGCGCCGATTTCCGCTCGGACACGAGCATTTCAGCCTCGTCGCTCCCCATCCTACAGTCGCCTAAAAACTCGCGTGCCCTAAATCACTATCTCTCCCACACTACGCGCGTCCACACCCACTTTCCTTGCTGAGACCCATCCTATTCTATGGTGTAAAATGTTTGCCCTTTTGCAGTGGGGGTCGTATGTCTTGTTCTCGCATACGCATAATGTCAACCAAATAATAACATAGGCCAACAGTGAAAAAACGTTTTTACTGAAAATACCTTATTCGTATGTTTTTAAAGTTGCTGAATCCAAATATGATGGTTTTAAAGTTGTATCACCCACCATTTATTCACATTTTATAGTTAAATTTATTAAATTTATTAAATCAAGCAATATTTTTAGAATTTAACAGCTTTTTTATAGTTTAATAAAATTGAAAAGGTAGGTCTAATGAACGAAGATAATGGGGGATTATTGTTGGTACTCCACCGAGAAGTTCAGCAAGCGATTCATCGCAGAAAAAGCTACACAAGAATCTTCAGGGAAAAAAAGGGAAAGAAAATGTAGACCAATTCCAGTTGACAAGTGAACCCTTTATTATCACGCTGTAGTAAATACAAACAATTTTATCACGATGTAGTGAACAGTAAATACAAACAATTTTATGATGTAACACAGTGTTTCATTGATTTTCCTGTATGCCATATTAGACTATTAATACTATACCGTATTAGACTAAAATTAGAAATTAGTTTTTAAGTATTAAAATACATATTGCTTGGAAACTATGGGTGATAAAAAAAACTAAGGCCAGGTTTAAATTCGGCACATTGAAATCTATAAAGATCAGCTATTAAAATAAAAAATTTTTTCAAACAAAAGCTTTTGTTGGCCTGTGAAATCAGTTCAAAATCACAGAATGAGTACCTTAAATTTTTATTGAACTGGAACAGGAAGCATAATAGAAAAGATATGAATTTCTACGTTAGCATATTTATCTGATAATTCAAAAAGAGAATTGAAATATAAAGGGACTTACTACTAATTTCATAATTGTCAGCAGGATTATTTTCCCGAATATAATATTTAGTCTGAATTTTTTAAAGCAACTGAGGAATGTCGTAGTTGGGAGGTAATAAGAAAGATACGTTTTTCATTCTTATTAGAGAAATTTACGCTCACTAAACTTGGCGACGGACTATGAAAACTTTGCAGCCCGTGACACTTCACATAACGCATTTCAGGCCATAACATTAAAAGTTAGTTAAAAAAATTATGAATTTGGAACCAGCCTCGCAAACGGCGGAGGTAACAGTTCACAAAATGATAATGTTCCACTTGACCGAGAATCAAACTGAGGACTTTTGGCTTTCCGAGACACTGCGCAGAATACTGCCTATCCATGTTCCTTGATTACAATGGCTAATTTTGTGATGTTCGTAGAACTAGGCGTTAGGCCCTAGCGGCCCATCAAGGATGCTAACCAGACGGAATATAGTCTTCGAACAAGCTACTACAAAAAGAGAACCCCATACCAGTGTTAAAGCCGCACACGGCAGTAGTTAGATAAATGTTTGAACCTTCCGCGTTTACGGCAGTGAAATAGGGTAGATTCCTTCATCAAAGAAAACGAACGGCATTGATTGCGATTCGTTACCCACCATTAGTGTATTCATAATAGACAAATCATTTGGTTTTATAAATACCGATTTAGACGAATGGCAAGGGTCAATTTTATCCTCATTTGAAAAATGCCAGATTGGCGCCCATGCGATGCCACTCCATGTGACGTCACAAGGACTTAGTTTCTATACTAGTAGATAGGAGTTTTACATCGTCTGAGATTACCAATGCATGCATGAGACACAGAGCTCAGGGAAACATGTCTTAATAATCACCAATTAAAACTGGCTAAGGTCGGAAAGTTTTCCTCGTTTGATAAGGTATCAATAGTCCTTATTAAAGCCACGCGCTATCAGCTAGCATGGTACTCTGCTACCTGCTAGCATCCTGTCGTATCAGCGCTCAGAGCCTCGCTCCAAGGTCACCTCACTTGCGGCAGCGGGAACCAGAACGACGTCACACGGGTGTTTTCCCGGCATTCATACCTACCCGTCGCGTTTTCGCGCGCTTGAAAATTTTCACTTGTCATTTAATCGCGAAAAATAGATATCGTCATTAAAAAATCTAAAAGCGTGAAACGCGTACTCCAGGAGTAATAATCTTTCAATTTAGACAATAAAACATAATAGGAAACCACCCTATTCACAATAATTACAATGGGAAATAATTTCTATAGTGGGGTTACTGCAAAAGATGTTTTTTCAAACTTTTCAGACGGACTGGCTCGCAGAGGAAGATGTAACGCAGTGAGTTATTCAATTGTGCGGTGGAATCGGACAGTAAAACTGCCTTTTATGAATACAAGGTTCAACTACTTTTTCCTTAATTGTAAGTTATAAATGCTTCTACTTAGCTCCCCTGCGTTCTATTCACTGCAACGTGACGCAATAAAAATTATTTGACGAAAAATGTTTCTTAGTGTCTCAAACTACTTTTATTTCCTGTGTTTTCATTTTTCAGTGTTGAATTTCCTGTTGAATACTACTTTGAGCGATTGTAGTTTTACTAAGGTTGGGCATATGTTTGCATTTCACATTTTATTTTTAACTGCCTCTTGGATTATATATATCTGTTTTTTTTATTTTTTATTTTGTTATAATCCGTCATTATTATGGGATTAACATTATTTCAATTAGCATATCAATAAAAGCCAAATAACTTGTCTGTCTAATTCTTTTACAAGTACTTATCACCCAGTACTTACTATACAGCTTTTATTCCATAGCTTCAAACATCTTCAACGCAGTGATTATCCTAGTACCAGTCGCACAGTTCCCGCAAGAAAGGGGATTTGAAATATCTTTGTCTTTCACGCAGCGGACACACTCGGGGTGCATGGCCTTCTGCTTCTCGGACGTGTCGTAAACTGACCCTCCCCTTGCTGCATGAGGGTCGCATATGCATTGTGTTTTACGTGTGGCTGAGGGACCGAGTCGGAAACATTGAAATTTAATTAACGTGTTAATCATCAAGAGCCAAGAGACATTTCCCGCAACTTTATTGGTTCAAAGTTTTCGGCAGTAAACTTTACCACTTAGTTTCCTAATGTCCAAGGCCATTTCGCCCCTCTTATGAGCCTAAGACCATAATGCAAGACGGGCCCGAATGCGAATTGCTCTCAAGAGATTCTGAATTGGATCTTTTATGATAGGCAAAGGTAATGATGATAAACACTTGTTCTTCCCAGCTGAATTTTCATCAGTGCATTTTCCTCAATATTTCATTCACTTCAAATTGGTAGAATTTCGTTTATAGTTGACGTAATGCCTTAGTAAGGTAAATGCTGGATTACTGGTCGAAGAGTGCAGAATTCAAATTCTGTTTTTAGCTTTCGGGGATCCCATCTAATTCCTCGAGATAGCCCAGGAAAAGGAACTACCCTGAAAGTATGAAATTCACACGCCTGCAGTTCAGTCAAGCGTGAGCTCAACCCTAGCCTATAAATCAAGTCAAATTGCAACTTGAATCACTGGGTGAGCAGTGAGATGGTTAATTACAATTTACCCCATATTTACAGCACCTTAACACGTTTGTATCCACGTTATCTTATTCTTCATAAACACGCAGAAGAATATACGAAAAATAACTTCACGTTATTCCGGTATTGAACCATAAATAAAGAGGGTAACCAGAGCATGAATCTAGCAAAAATGAAATATATTACCTTCGTCCATATCAACCCTCTTGGTCCCTCTTGTCTATCCCTCGGGTGTACTCTGTCCTTAACAAATGTATTCATACCTCCACACCCCCTCAGCTGGTCTTGATTGCCTTATTTCTCCTTTGGTTCATTTCTTCTGCATTGCACTGGGCTTACTGTTCCCTGATTCCCTCTCGCTTCACTGGCAGGGTTCTTTTCTCTCTAACTTTCCCTTAGTCAATACGATTCCACTTGCCTTCGTATTTCAATGCACCTGAGGGAAAAACACCTAGCTGCATGACGCCAGTTTTCTAGCGCTGCAGGTTAGCTAGTCAGTCAACAGAGCTATAAGTAATTCAATGCGAACTTTATGGAAAAATTTCCCCCTTAAAAAAGAAGAATCCATATTAATGATAGTTTGCTAAAGAAATTTTAAGGAAAAATGCTTCTTAGAAATTCATTAATTTCTCTGCCTATTCATATTTTAAATTCTGACTAAATGTTAAATACAGGGTGTCCCTTTTATCTTGACCACCCGAAATAACTTTTTGTCGAGATGCAAATTCAAAAATGTGTCAAGCAAATGTTCATTAGCCTTCAGGGGGACATTAATCAGCATGATTGCCCTCCTTGTAGCTTTGTTTTTTTACAAATACATGAACAGCGGTATGTCTTTTTTAAATGGCACCCTATATTTTTAATTCAGCAATTCATTTCCTCTCCTAAAGACTTATTCAAAAATGTAGCAAAGTGGACCATTAACATAAACATAACATTATAAAAACATAAGAAACTCGTCCACTTACTGCAGTTAGCAGTAAACAAATGACAAGCAAGTCAAAACATAATGCAAAAGTTACGAGGACTCCCCTGTAAAACAGTATTGTACATTACATGTACCTTGCCCAGGAGTCGATCATTCAAAGGTGCCCAAAGTGGTGACCCTGTACAACGATACATTGGTTCACTCGTTGAATGAAAGACTTATTTACTCCTTCCAGTGTTGCCGGCTGAAGAGAATTACAACCACGTACGATACGTTCCTGCATAACCTTCTTAACGCTGTGTTTATGTTAATGGTCGTCTGTGCTATAATTTTGATAAGTCTTTATGAAAGGAAATGAATTGCCGAATAAAAATTATAAGGTGCCATTTACAAAAGACATACCACTGTTCATATCTTTGTAAATAAAAAAGTTACAAAGGAGGCAATCACGCTGATTAATGTCCCTCTGACGGCTAATGAACATTTGCTTGACACATCTTTGAATTTGCATCTGGACAACAAGTTATTTCGGGTGGTCAACATTAATGGGACACCCTGTATATACATTTAGGAAAATGTTCAGTACCTGAGTAAAACAGTTTTTAATCTTTTGTTTTAAATTTGCCAGCAAGACTTAATTATGAGCTGATTTAGAGGACCTAATATTTTGCTGTAATAGATTATCAATTTTCATTCGTTCAGTCCATACTCATTTTGCATTGTAGAAATTGGCAAGATTTTGTGGTATGGTTTGACCGCATGAATACTTTAATTCCTTTGTTGTTTTTCGATTATGAGGTTCAAAGATTCTCAAATTTCGATTTTCGTTCTCGTTTCTCTTGATCGTTTTCTTCTAAGGAACGCTGTTTCATTTTTTCTCCTGAGTAAGTGGAAGTTGGGTGGACTCTGGCGCAAACACGTTGGTGGGGGCAACCTTTGGAGCTTCCAATTTCCTCCGCAGCCCTCTTTGCGGGCCTCCATCTCTACTCTTCCTCTTCCCTAACTTTCCCTAGCTTTCCCACATTACCAATCCTCCATCCACCTCCCTCCCCTTTTCTATCCATCGAATAATTCCTTTTTTTGCTGCTTCACTCTCAATTTTTACCTTTCTCTTCATTCACTTGTTACTCCACCCGAAAAGCAGCCTCAAACAGTATTGCCACGTACTTTTCCAGAATGACTTCCCTGCCTGCAAACAACCAATCCTCGTGTGGTGCAAAATTGAATTCCGTCTGTCTGTCTCGTATCTCCATAACCTTATGTGTACATTAATATTGGCGAGTGTGTTTGTTCTACCAAAAGAAGTGGGAAATAGGCTTAATTCTGCCATTATTGAGGTCGAATCCCTACACTTCAAATTTTAATTACATATCTACGGATGATGATAATATTACGGATATTATTTTTTATTTTTCAATGGCACACAGTCGTTAAACATTACAATTCTCAAGTTATTCATACACATAGTTGAAAGGTGGAGACAGTTAATGGTGTTACAGGAGAGAGCAAAGTAATAGTACCAATAACTCGATCTCCTTTATAATAAAGATTCGACAATTACAACCCTCAAAAAATATATGAATTCATCAATGAGTTTTCCAAAGTCGATGATAAATCGTAATATTTTGTATGCATTCATTACCATACTGTATGATGCACAAAAATGTTGTACTCCGAAAAAATGTGAAAACAGCTCTACTTTATTAGACATTAATCTTGGAGAACAGAAAAAAGGGAGCTGTTTGAAGTAGAGAAGAAAGGGCATTGTTGATTAGGAATAGGTGAGGAAACTTGGAAAACTGATTGGCATTTGGCGTAGTAATTGAACAAATTCTAATGGGCAAGATGTTAAGCGGTAATATTTTAAAATATGTGGAGCAGTCGTAAAAATGGAGTAGGATATATTTCATGGATATTAAAAAGATAAAAAATAAAGATGCTATCCTAAAAATAGAATATTGAAAGTTAACTATGATTTCTGATCTTCGTTCGTCCAGGATTAAAACCTACCTTTATCTCATAAACTTCATGTCCATCAATTTCAATTTCCAATTCCAAATGTCCATATCTTTCATAATTTCTTGTCCAAAATCGTAAGAGTGCCTTTGTTGTTAACTTAGTTACCTCATGCAAAGCAAAATCATTACTGTTATGCCGGTAACGTGCAAGAGTCCTTAAACTATTTATTTCTTTTGATTCGTTAATTAATGAAGCCGTTGAAAATCGTACTTTTTTCTCCATCAACTATATCTAAATATTAATTGAATAAACCGTGGCAAACCAACTTACATAACTTTTAAACGCATGAATAAATACAATTAATTAACAAGAATAAATATAATTTTACAATATGAAGTTTGAAGGGCTGTTTCGACAATTTTAACCACTTGCTGCTACAAGGTTCCTTAAGTAATTATATGGCCTGGATCCAGAAAACATGCCTTGTTTTCCTGCGCAAATATTTGTACGAAATGTTTATTTGCCTTTCAAGTAGGCAAAAGCCTGTTGAATGAACTCAATACAGTATTCTTCTGACTAAGCTTAGAAAAAGACTCTGCGGTATAGTCATGGGTGAAGCTTTATGCAATAGGAGGAAAGAAAAGAAGCAATGGACGACGAAAGATGATTCAGCAGAAAGGACTTGGTGTGGCGTGCCTAGCGGGTAACAGGAGCTCGTGTTGCCTGCGCAGTTATTTGTAATTAGTGGGGAGTTTTAGGATGGGGAGGGTCAAAGGCAGAAGAGGCGTGGACGGGGAAGAAGGATCTGACTGCAGCTCTCTCTTGTTGGCTTGGCGAAGGGTGGTAAAGGGGGATATTGTTGGAGATTGAAGTTGAGGGAGGGGATGCCGAAGGTTTTACGGCAGAAGACGTTACGGTAGAGGAGGAGGAGGAGGTGGTCGGAGGTGAATATTAGATGAATGTGATTGCGATATCCTCTGAGGAGAGTGTGTGGCAGTGTACTCCGGGGAGCAGGGACGGTGTCTTGGGAAGGGGGCGGGTGGCGAAGAAGTACTTTTCCGAGTCGGTACTAAGGGTGCATCCGAGCGAGGGGGAGAAGGGAAAATGCTGTGGTGTGAGGGAGATCTCGTATGCAAGTGAGCGAGGAGACAAATGAAGCTAGCCGAAAAGAATAATATCAAAATATATCCAGTTTTTCTAAGCCCTTTCTTAATTCACCTCAATCTTTACTTACAGCCATATATTTAGGGCGAGGCTGTGTGGTGGTTTCACTCTTCATTCTGTAAAAATTAGTGATGGGTCGATTCCAAAATTTTATCGATTCCGATCCCGATTCCGATTCTGACATTTCGATTCCGATTCTACCGATACCGATTCCATCGATTCTGATGCCATAGGCTCCAAGAAAAATATCACTTAATTCCAGGCAACAAGAAAACCACTTTTTAAAATATTACTCTGTGAAAGAGTCAGTCAAACAAAAGCATCTTTCATATCATCACTATGTAATTAAAATATAATAGCTAAATTTCAAAACAGAATATAGGTACCTGAAAAGTGATGTTACATGATAGGTATTACTTTAGAGTATTAGCACTCATGTTTAAATTTAAAATAAAAGTATCTCCTTTAATATCTATCTTTTATTGATAATATCTTATCATTATCAATAATGTCTCACAAATTTAGTCTCCTTTTACAGACTTTAAATTTTTGCTCAGAAAGCAAAGCATCTTCACTCTGTCAGCTGACAGAGTTAAGATGCTTTGCTTTCTAGGATATCCTAGGATATCCAAGGATAAAGCCTGTTGCATTTTACATCACATACTTTTCCTGCAGAACTAAATGTCTTTCGCTGAACACAGTGGATGGCGGTATGGCAAGAAACCTCTTCGCTAATACTTTCAGCCATGGGTAGGAGATATAAGTCTTTCGGTATTTCCCAGGGAAGGAATTTGGTGGTGCATTCATCTATGATAAATAAGCTTCCACTTCAGCTTCAACAGTGTTTGCTATGGTGACTTTGGGTACTTTCCAAATGCATCACTGTATCTTGCAAGATACTATATACCTGTCACAGGCTCCCTAGTCTGCATTTGCTCCTTTGGAATATAAAAGGGATTTCCAAGTAGCACTTTTTGATCTCGAGTCGAGTTGAAAATTACTCGCAAGTATCAAGTCGAGTATGATAATTTCTGAACCAGGCAATACAGCAATGCATACTACAATTCCGCGCGACTCACCTCAGCGAAGGTGGAAAGGGAAAAAGGGTATCAGTTGTTGCCTTTCGTGGAAACTGTTCATTTTTCTCTCTCTTAAGCATGGTGACTTAATTTCTTCACTTTACTTCAATACCCGAGCCATATTTCTTATGCGTGGGATGGTTCCGAAAAATATCCAATCCTTAGTATTTTCTTTCGAGTAATGCGCTAAATGGCCAAGTCGATCTATACATAATCCTTTTTAACATCCTCATTTTAGTGTTTTAAGTCAATTAAGACGATTATCCATGCTTTACATGACGATTTTCAAGACTAATGTTTTAAAAAACTTGAAAAATCGGCCTCAGTTACCGAGCCTCAGAGGTCCGCGGCGTGTAGGTCAGCCTTGACGCGCGATTGAAAAATCGCTCTTATTTCCTTCGTCGCAAACTTTCTTTTCAAGATTTCTACTTAGTAATCTTTAGAAATCTCTACTTTATATTGTGGTTCAAATTTTCCGAGTTATATTTTTCGTAAACGAAAGATAATGTCTACTTTATGTCAAATTTCACGTGAAAAACGGGTCGGCCATTTTGCGTTGTAAAACCAGACAGATGAGAGCCAAAATCTTCAAAAGTCATTGAAAATACAAGAAAAGCACCATGTCAAAGGAATATTGCGTTTTTTTATCCCATTTAACTCATCCAACGCAAAACCACCTGGATAAATTCAAAGATTTTTTGAGGAAAAACGATATGTCGCGTGGCATTGAAAAATTGGTCATGTTTGGGCCACTGTATCTCACTAAAGGGTCGTATTTATGTCAAACGGCATATAAATCTATATCTGGTAATAATTTATGAGTATTTACGCTAAGTTTCAAGTCTCTATCCCCAAAAAGGTCATTTTGGACTTTATTCCAGCTTTTTCCGATTTCGGACCAGTGCGCGCCAGGTAGGAAGACGATCGGCCGCCGCGGCTGCCGTAAAGGTATTCGGCGCCCATGTCGACAACTAGTGTATTCGGCAAGCTGAAACTATCAGGCCAAGGCATTAGGATGACTTATCGGCTTTAAAAACTGCATTATAACACGAGTTTCATGATAGCACTTCCTGACGGCAGATCGCTAGGCCTACTATACTCGAAAGCTCATAACCTTAACTACTCGACTCGACATTCGTAATGCTACTCGAAACGCTCGAGTCGAGTACCAACTACTCGACTCGACTTGAATTTTCGAGTACTCGCACATCCCAGGAAGATATGTGTTTTATTATCACGATTACGAGGCGCGAAAATTCAAATGAATTTTGGAAACGTGGTCGTATATTTTGTGGTTTGAAGTACTACTGGAATCGGAATCGATTTTTCACCTTGGCAAGTACTCGTTTTCGATTCCGGTTCTTGGCCGAGAATCGAGGAATCGAAGAATCGAGGAATCGAACCGACCCATCACTAGTAAAAATGCAACGTGCTGCGCTAGAATATTGTATGTCATATAATAATTATAATGGCTATCTGTTTGGCTTTTACCATAGACCTCAATTTTATTATATTTATGGATTAAAAACCATTCAAAGCAATAATATTGCTGAAGTTCTTTACTACTGGTTTCTTCATTACCGTGTCAGTTGCTGTGGCGATCAGTGTCACTTCGGACACGAAACACTATTTTCCGTTGTCATGGAGAGTGAGTGAATCCTTTTTCTGGATCCTTTCTTGGTGTCTATTATGCGGGGTGTATTATCCCAGCAAATCCCAGCTGCTAAATTTTCGTCCGCCTTAAGTGCTCCGTGACTCTTTCAAATGAGACGTCCCATGAGTTTCTGTAAAGAGTGAGATAGAGCACAAAATTTCGCATCGTTACTGTTCTCTTTTCGAATTCGATCCGTTCAGTCCTGAAATGCTCCCCTCGCTTGAGCACTGTGCCACGGCCGGAAGGTATCCTTAAATAGAAGAACGAAGGCGGAGAGACAATTGCAGAGTCTTATAGGAAGAAGAAGGCGGGGAAATGTGAAAACGTGATGATATTTTTTGTGATTCAAGGAGCCGTCCGAATAATGAACCGCTTCTGATTGAAAAACAAACTCCCCAATTCCTTTCCTGCCGGCCTCCTAGCAGTCACGGTATATTCTTGAACGAACGCGAACGCTTGAAGCTATTTTACTGCAGTGAAGTGGGCGGGCCACAGCCATTGAAATAGTTGGATTATGGGAGCCCATACATTAATAATCGCTTCTTCCGGGCTAAAAAATAATGTACGTCTTCCTTTTTTCTCTCTTCCTTCTTGGAGCGGTATGGAGCGGTTCCTACAAAACTTCTGTTTTGATAACCGTGCCCTCTACGCCGCCGCAGTAAGATGGCTGGAAGCGGTCGTGACAAGGATAGGTGATATATTCATGAAACCTATTAATTCGTCGTATTTCCTTGTATGTAAATGCCCATTCCTCAACTTTATTTGAATAGACCTCTTGTAGGTTGCTGACAGGTAATGTTGCAAAAACAACATACTGCTCCAATGTACGATTTTTATTTAACGAAATCGAGTTTCACTGAGGTGGGCACAGTGTTCTACTGCCACCTCTCTTATAGTTCTGACTCTCGCAGTGGCTTCTCCGCCAGTCTTATATACCCTGGAACTTCGGGTTTTGGTTAGATGCGGAAGTCTCGCCTTGTTGACCGTCCTCGCCTCATTGACCGCGTTGACCAGCGTCGGCGCGTCGTACTTGCTGTTAGACTCGCCACACTGTGTAATCTCACTTAATGTGGGATGTTTTGGGAGGTTTCAATGTAATTAAGTGAGTATTATAACTATTTTAATTTTCGAAAAGTATTTCTTAATCATAAATATGGTAGCATGTTTCCAGTAATGTCGTTTACTTGTGATACGTTATCAAAACATGGGGATTCTATGCTCATTTATTATGCTAGATAGTTGCGTATTTGAATGAGTACGAAACCGAGCGTGTTTATATGATCATTCGTGAAACAGGATATCATTTAAGTTTGATCGCACTTTTTTGGAATCGTTCTGCCTCTCATACCTACATCCTGATTGCATCAAAGGAAAACAAAATTGGGGCACGGGCATGCAAAAAATAAATGGAAAATTTTGGAAAGTATCGCAGTATTTTTTTCTCTCATTTCTTTGTTTCCCGCTTCAAATAAAAGTTTTTATTTCCCTTATTCCTTTGCGGGCTCGCGGTATTTGATGGGTAATTCGGTTATTCTGCGAGTTTACTCCCGTGGGAACTTTTTAGAGCTCCAGCCTTCATCTAAGGGGAATAAGAGATACATATTTTGTTCCCCTCCTTTCTCGCTCCGAGCGCCCTAATTTCGGAGAACATTCATGGCTTCGGCTTCCGCGGAGAAATGCCACCCGCCCTAATTTCGGCCTCCATCTTTCCTTTCTTCTCTTCAGAACAGCCTCAAACTTGCATTCAATTATGAATTTGAAAGAATTTTACTCACCGCAGCACCGCATATATCCCTTTAATTTACACTTGCGGGCTCGCGCCTACAGATACAGAAGACGCGCCAAGTTGAATTTTGTCGGGAATTCGCATGCAAGGGTATGGAGAAAGGTTTTTCATATTTCTTCTACTGTAGGCATCGAGTATGATAATTTTCTGAGGTGAGTTCGAAGTAAGATGTCTTAAAAGTCCGGTTTTAAGAGAAGAAACTAAATGAGTACTTTGAATTCGTTATATTCAAGTAAATTGTGGGATATTAGTTGTTATCAACAAATTTTATGCATAATAGAATGAAGAATTAACCTAAAACTTACACTTGTAAGCGTTTCTCTTTGCACTTCTTGAATATAAGTTTTAAAAAGCGAAGCTCATTCTACGGCATAGTAATGGATTTGGGCTAAAATTATTAAATAACAAGTTTATGTTAGATTTTTGAAAAATATCGCCACTTACTCCATGCTACATACTCTGCCTCGACCCTATATATAGCACGAGTAACGGTATAAGCAAAGATAGCAGGGTTGACTTCGTTCTGCAGCTTTTAATAAATATGGAATACCGAGTTTTTCTTTGCAATAAAACTTCCCATCTCACAGTTTCATGTATTCTAGCCTTGGGTTTATTCAATTTATTCCAGTACCACGCAGTTTACCATGCTATTTAGCATAATTTTTGTGTCACAGTTATCGAGAACTTCAAATTAATTGCTTACAAACGCTCGTTTTCTCTCTCCAGTCCTTAGCTATGCATCGTATTTTTGCGGCTATTTCATCATAGAGAGGGGATATGGTGCTGTTTTTTTAACTCACCTGTTTTCCTGTCGCTATACGATACCCTGTGAGAAGTTCCAAGGAGGTGAATGGGAGAGCACCTCTGGACCATTTACTGAGGAGTGAGATAAATGCTGGGACCCTCATCCCTTGTAACTTTAATGGTAAATAGTGAGTTCGCAATGAGAGTTTATACATGAATGTTGGTCGGTAACCTTGAAATAGGAATGAAAAAAAAATTTATATCGTCCATTTCCATCAAGCCCCTCCATTACGCTAGGATATTAAAATTCACCCTTGTCTGAGCCGTAACTTTATAGCGGCAGAGAAGTCAAGAGTGGAAGCATTCAAAGTGAAGTGCTACCGAAGAATGATGATGATTGAATGGATCAACCACTGAAGTAATGAGGAATTATTAATTTTGCGTCGATATTGTTGATAAAAGTACTACACTGCACATTTTTTTATGATGGGACGAATAACAATTTTCTTATTTCATTTTATCATGGTAAAAATTTATTTTTTCCTTCGTGTCAATAAAACGAAGAAATATGCGTGGAAAGACGTTGAAAAAATATGCCGCTAACTGTCTTCATTAAGAAGGATAAAATATAATATATATATAAGCAATAAAATAATGGATTATTAGGACGCTGATTCGCGATATCCGACTACACGATGCAATAAACGCGGAATAAATTCGGCTTCAAAGCAAATTTTATCTGACTGAAGTGCAAAGACATTATAAATATTTTGCGTTATTAAAACACATTCTTTCTGTTGTGCATTCCATGTGGGGATTACATCACTAGGAATGAATTCTGCTGTTTACAGTAATGTTGATACTTATCAACATATTTTTTTGAAAAATAAAAAATACCATGTGTACAAGATTAAAAGTGCGCACCCGTTTCAAAGCTATTGTACGCTATATTGTACTCAATACTATTGCATACTCTTTTCTTTTACAGAGGCTTGCCATAGACGGCCAATGTCGTAGGGCTCAAACACATCCATCTTTCCTATAATCCTCCTCGTCATCAGCGGCCATGTTTCCGCCTTTCACACCCGCCCCCCAATTACAACGCCTTCATTTTTGACGGACTCCATATAATCTCCATGGCCCAGTATTTACCTTCTCGAGGTGTATAACTGGAGTCGTGAAATTAAATTGGTTCCCATAGAAAAGGAGGCCAAGAGTCTCAGGTGGCTTCTGAGCTCCTTTGGGGGCACATGTGAGGCTTAGTGCTGTTCTGATGCCACAACCTCCGTGGCAGCCAGGGAATGCAAAAGGGAGAGGGACGGCTGGTTGTGGAGGCCTATTGGGCGAAGGGAGTTCGTGTCCTCCCCGCAACCCATGCGAGGGGTAATTCAGGAGGGGGAGTGAGGGGACGGAGGATTTGTTGGGGGTGAGGAGAGGGGAAGGGGTGGGCAGTAATTAAGAGAAGAATTTTCGGTGGGTCTCTCAATGTCCCTTGAGGAAACCCGGGCCCAATTACGAGGAAACCAGTCGCTGATGGAATAGGCTAGAACTTATGGCCTCATCTCGCTCTTTCCTTTGGGACTCCTCACCAACCACCTCTTACGCTGCTCTCACTGCCGTATTAAATAAGATAAAGTCCCTCTCTCGGTGTCAAAGGCCTTCTTATCTTAACCCGGTAACGCCTGAATTAAAAATTTTCTGCGATTTTAGTGGTAATCATACGTTTTAATACGAATGAAATTCTGAGTCATTCAGTGCAAGTTTTATTCTTTTATCTCTAATAGTTTCCAAGATACAGCCTGGTACCATATGGTACCGCTAGGCGTTTAAGGGGTCAAAAAAACGAAATTTGAAAAACTTTTCGGAAAACGCATTTTTAAGCCAAAAACGTTAAATATTTATTATTTTCCGGAAAACACATTCATTTTCATCCAAAATTACGCTAAAATATCGATAATATTCAATCAATTATTAAATATTATTGTTTATAAAATAGAAGTTATGTATAATCGACGTAGAAATCAAGAATAACATGATTTTAGCGTTTCACTCAGTCGTTGCCGCATATGGAAATGAACAAAGCAGTCACTGCATTGCATTTCAAGCATTCTGTTCTTATTTTACTGATTCAGTTTTCAGTAGCACACCGTCCCCGCTTGGGCTTGGATTTTATTTGTTGATTGTTCCCGTCGAACCTATCAGGGGCACTGGAAAGAAGATAGGCCGCTGTCAGTTGAATGCGATCTTTGAAACATGAATCAATTACAAATCTATTTCTTTAGCAAAGTACCCCATTCCAGTCGCACTTCTGGTAAATTGAGCACGTCCTTGATATTTTAGGGGATCCTATTATCCAGCTGTGATTACACTACTGGCCATCGGAACTCTAGCTGAGTTATGTTTTTCAGGATTTCCGCATCAGCATCCATGCGTTGGGCGTCATTGCATCCAGAATCCAAGTAAAAATGGGCCACGACCATTTTGTCGCCTCACATTCCTGAGTTTTACGAAGTAGCTATCTGAACTATTGATGCACTGCACTTTCTAGCCAAACCTAATTAGCTTCCCCCGCAAGAATTGCTAACAGCTATGTCTTCCAAAAGAGAACAACATCGACTCATTGAAACTCAAGGACTGCTTTCCTCTGAAATATCCGCCGAATCTTTCTTTTGCCATGCCCATAAAAGGGCGCATTTTCCACGTCTTATCTGATTCATCTATAGCCGTGTAATCACCGCAATGAATAAACCTACGAAGTTGATAAAAATCTTTTACGTCTCATTGTGTAATAAACAAGATTATTTCTGGCGTTTAGTGCTGCCTCACAATAGTGCCTTTTACTGGGAGTCGTTTTATGCCAACTTATAAAAAGAATTGCAACAAATATTTTCAGTACCTCATGTGTTATATTTGGGTCATAACAGTTTCAGAATTGTACACACCTATTCGACTCTAACACTTAGTGTGTAAGGACATTTTCGTCAAAGAACAGTTCAAATATTCTGGTTGTGGATGCTTCATGAATCAGTGAGTTGGTAATCAGGATTACGAGAAATCCTTTCGTGCTTTACGATCTCTTCATCATCAAAAACGCGTCGTTCCTCCCTATTTTTATACCTTTTGGGTGCTTTACGGCTCTGTCCAGTTTCACTACACTTTTGAAAATTCTCAGACATTTCTTGAGATAAACTCAGCTGATTGCCCACCTTTTCGAACAACAACTTCAAATTCGGGCAGAATTGGCGTCCACTCGTTATTCCATTTTCCTCAGTCAGAAGGAAGGTATTCATCCTCTCTTTGCTGCAGTACATGCTATATTATAAGCAGTATGTGTAAGTTATTTCAGTTTTACTAGCACATGAAAGTGTGAAAAGTATCGGAGTGTGATTGAGATACGTTAGACAAAAATTAGGATTAGGCTGCTCTTGTCGAAGTGATGCCTGTCGCGTGGTCGTCTCTTGCCGCCAGCCGTCATTGAATTTTCCCCTTAGCAAGCCCCCTTATTCCCCATCATACCCCCTTCCTAATTGAGTACACGGATACTCTTCCTATTCATGTTTTTCTAAATAGGATTTAGGTATGCAATTATACCTCCCACTCCTTGAGACCTCGTGAGGGTACGAGATTCTAAAAAAATGCGGACAATTTAGGGCCTGATGTACTAGGATGACGTCCTTATAACAAAAAAATTAATTTATGTACACATTTTGTATGTGTTGTAACAATTAAATAACGCAAAATTTATAATATAAATGATGAAAAATAAATAATTGTAAAATAAATAACTGTTAGAAAACGAAAACAACAGAAATGTTCGTATTTACGCTTTCCGCCAAAAAATGGTAGTGCAAGCGCCTAGCGGTACCATATGGTACCACCAAAATGTTTTGCATCATAACATCCCAAATATTAAGCTCACATACAAAAACCATACTTAATATGAAATGTACATGTTATAACAATCATAATTACATTAAAACATCTTCGTATTATGAGTACATAAGACGCAAGTAAAGAAAATCGAAATGCTTGCACTAAAAATTCCGTTTTTTTCGCATAGCTGAAAATTCTCAATTTTCAAACGGCTCTAAATACGTTAATTTCAGCTTTAAAAAAGCAAACTTTTCGAGAAAATGTAAATAAAAACATTCTTATTATGTTTAAGCTTTCAAAAATTCAAATTAATTACAATTAGTGACAAAAACGTTACGTTTAGCATTGCGCTACCGGCTGGTACCATATGGTACCGCTAGGCGTTAACGGGTTAAGACGTCTCTATATCCGATTGAATATGGAGTTTATTATTTAAGAATGTCATTCAAAATATGAGGGCCACGTTAAAAATATTATTTTTCTCAATCATAATTTCGGAAGGGAAAATCGATACTAAGTATTTCCTTTTGATCCATCACATTTAATGGGGATTCTATGAAACAATGTTTCGTGAACACTGTAGTAATAGGACTGTTAACTTCCTGCCGGAAAAATTTGCACACCTACTTCGGATATCCGTCATAATGATATGAGGCGGAGTATAGACGTGAAATTATGATGCAAGAGTTTAAAAAAATAATTTTCATATTTTACCATGAAAGTATATCGCCTGTGGAGAAAAATTATCGCAGCCCTATGATAATTATCGCTACCTGAGATACAATGCCGTTACAATTGCCTTCCAGTAGAATTTGGGTGAACATTCGATTTTTTAATTAGGTAGGGGTGAAAAATAATCATTTTCTGTTTTATGAGTATTTCCGAATGAATTATCAAAGTTATAAAACTCTTAGTATTTGTCTCAGAATGAATCTAATGATGTATGCTTGATTATCAGTCTAAAATATTATTTCCAACGGAGGGAGTTTCTAACTGGGTGAATTAGAATTTCAGAAGTCGAGAGAAGGACGGAATATTATTTTATAAACTCTAAAACAGAATGTCGCCTTTCTAGACTACAGTCGAGATAAAATAGTGTCGCTCAATATAGCGTTCTTTGCTTGCGTACTTTCCATCAAATCATTCCTAGAAATTCTCCCCTCACACTAGCGTCAACTCTTGCTCCAAAGAGCATGTCACCCGGCTAGTCATTTACCAAGCCCGAAATCCTTTAATGCCCTGCTCTTGACCCTTAAACTATTGGGAATGATTATGCACGTCTCTACCTAATCTGCGGTAAAAGCGTGCGGAACGTTTGACCCAGTTTTTTACTTGCTCTCCTAGCTCCTTCTTACATTTTTATGATCTAACTCTTTTTCTTTTAGAAGGGGAAAAATGGAAAACTGGGAAGTCTCTTTTTTTGCTCAATCTTGTCCCTCTCGCGCTGAATAGGAAATATTCCATCGCAAGGAGATGCAAACTTTTCTTTCGATATTCTTCTTTATAATCAGATAGACCTATATTAAAATATTATGTAAAAATGGATTTTCTTGATTTTTTTAGCAAATAAAGCAGAAATTCATGAAAAAAGTTGATAAAATATTTGGCTTAGAAATCTCCGTCTACGAAAAAAACGTTGACTCTCCGAAAACAGATGTTTACTGAGTCGTGAAATAATGGCGAACGCCATGGATGATTGATGTCAATTTTGAAAAAAAAATCGATACTTTCGCCTAAAAATATTAATTGAAGTTTAATGTTTTGATCTACTGTGATAAAATAAGGATTGTTCAGCTCGTGTATTATGTTAGTGTTCTCATGCATTCATAATATAAATACCCAACCGAAAAATCAAAATAACATATAAAGATGGAGGTCTCGTTGAGAATAATATCAAGGAACAGAAAATACCACCAGCCTTACGCTGGCAAACAAGCCCAATCAATACACCATAAATTTTATAGCGGTTAACTTTGGTGGACGTAGCCACTTATTTATTGTTTTTATCATATAACTGAATCAAGGAAATACGCTTTAATGGTTAAAGAGATCTGATATTCCATAATTTCAATAAGTATTGAAGTACGCTATAGTTTTCAGTGCTTAATGAAATAAATTGCATTTATTTCATTTTGTTATAGTATTCTACTGATTAAGATAGGTTTCCATGGAGTACTAAAGAAGTGATCTGGGAGCCTCCCTTTCCTTCCAGCACTGCCTTCTTCAATTCACTGTAAGGCCTACTCCCTTTCAATCCATCTAAAAATCCTATTCTTTTCCTTCCTCTCCCTCGTTAACCCAACATTCTAACCTCTAGCACCATTTTCAACATCCCCTCCCCGCTAAGTACTCCTCCCATCCATACCTTCTGTTTCCTCCGCATCTCATCTAAAAGCTGCCTTTCCTCGCCAACCATATCCAGCACTTCGTCGTTCCTTTTCCTCTCCGTCCATTTCACCTTCTCCATTCTGCTGCATACCCACAACTCGAATGCCTCCAATCTTCTCTCGCCTTCTCTCCTCAGTGTCCACGTTTCCGCACTGTAGAGAGCTACACTCCAGGTCAAGCTCTTCACTTAAATTTTCTTTAAAGTCTTACTTAACGATCCTCTCAGAAGCTTATATATTGATACACAACTTCTAAAGAATAATTTGGAAGAGCAGTTCGCTCCCTAAAGACCGCCGCTTATGTATCATGCCACTATATTTTGCCATTATATCGTGCCGCTATGTTTGGGCTAAGGGGTATTTATTTTAGTCCCAAAAACAATTCATTATATGTGTTATGTATTATTTTCGATTGACCTTAGATTTATCAGATTCTCATTTTTCCCATAATTGCAATTAATCAATACTTTCTCCTTCTTTGCAGCACTTCGACTGCCGCAACCACATTCGAGTGATTCAGCCCATGAATGACGGAGGGCGCCTATATATCTGCGGTACCAACGCCCACAGTCCCAAGGATTGGGTCATATACGTGAGTATTTCCCTTTTTTGTTTTACGTATTGCTAGGGGAGAATTGGGGCCGAAAGTTTTATTTTCGTTGAATGTTGAAATAATATGATTTTAGACCATATATTGGAGTATTTTACTTTACACACGTTAAATCCAAAAGTCTCTTGTCGATTATTGAAAATTCAATTGAATGAAAATTGCTCAATTTCATGAAATTAATGAGAGTCAAATGCGTAGTCATGGAAACTTAGTGTCTCGCGCTAAATACTTACGGACGAACAATATCTTTAAATTCAAAGTTTTTGCTAAGGAAAATACTTGCTTTAAGCTTAGGATAAAACGAAAGCTGTTTTGTCGATGTTTCTTACGCCAGTTTAACTGTTAGATGGTATATGAGGGATGTAGGAGTTACGAGGAGAGAAAACCGATCACTGTGAGTCATTGGAGGAGCGCGAAAGAGTAAGGAAGTCGACGATGATGTAACATCCAAAATCTTTCCTCCTCTCTCATTTTTTAGATTGATATTGGTATTTCGTACGATCTCTAAAGAGTTATTGCGACAATGTCAAATGTCAGCGCTTCAACAATAACAGTGGAAAAATTTCCCAAATATCACTGTATTATATGTGCACAGTCAGACATAAACATTAATGTTAATATTAAAAAATATATTGTCGCTGCATTTCCTGTTCTCCAAAATATAGGTGACGAATATTTTTTACTTTCCATTTTTATCAGCTGGGATATTCTTTTATGGGAATAAAATTTTCATATTTAGTAACATACTTAGCCCTATTTTTGTGTTTCATTTCTACTCGGGCCTAATCTTATTTATTTTATTTCTGCTCTTCGTCAGATTTGAAAACAAAAGCCCCTTTATCCTTGTCCATGCTCGTAACATCGACCGCGTGACGTTAGGTGCAGGGGAAATTCTAGGAGTTTCGTGGTAGTGGTAAGCATACAAGTGTTCCCGTTCAATCAATTTCAATTTCTTCTACCAATGGTTTCACAGGAAACATTCCTTTATTTCCGGCAAAAAATATTACTAAAAAAAGATTCCTAAAAAGTCATATTTTATCGGAAATGGCAGATGAAGTACCTACTGTGAATATATAAAATTTATTCTGCCTTATTTTTTTTATAACGTCTTTGCTGCGGTCTTATTTCACACGCATGTAAATATCATTTGCTTATAAATTGCAAGTAATTGTAAGGTTTAATGTTTATTTTTGAATTAAATACATCCCTGACGTAATTTTGGTAAGGTTTTGATTTTTAAATGCATTTTTTTCAGCTCCTCCGCTATTCTTACCTTGAGCTCGTGAAATTAACGACGGAAATTTTATCCGGAGCCATGGTTTTTGTAGCGAGCGAGGAAGTACCGAGATAAGAGGTGAAAGGTGCAAAGAAAGAGCGATACCGAGGTGTATAATTGCGACTCCAGTTTCAATGGGAGAAATGTCACTTTAGCGTCACAGCTTGTTATAGCGCACAGTCCACGGCAGAGGTCGAAGAGGAAGAATGAATGTGGTTTCAGCATGGTTCTCTGTGGTATTCAGATTTCCATGTCATGGCAATGAGAACATTCATCTCTAGTTGGAGGGGATAAGTATTGTGTGCTGTCGAATACTATTTGGAGCATTTCATGTCTATCAAATTCACTGGAATTGCGTTACTTTCAGTCGAAAAATTTTATTACGTTGATAAGCGTGCAGAAATATATTTCTTTCCGTAATAAACATTTTTTTCTGAGGTGTAATGTGTGGAATTCAACCAAAGTTAGGAATGCCAGCAAGGAAATTACCAAATATTCAGTGGAATGGTGCAAAATTTAACTCGGCATACCCATGTATTTCCTCTGAATTGAGTTTTTGTCGGTTGAGAATATTTGCTGAAATATTCCTCTGTTGTTTTACGCTAGCTTTAACGTTGCATTAATTAATTTCTAATATGTGTATCTCTTTTTAATGTAGCATCTATATCGACAACGTTTGTGCCGTGTTATGTAATTCTATGCTTAAAATCAAAATATTATGGGTTTGATTCTCTTAAGACTTCTTTCCTGGGGGTGTACTTGATATCGATTAAATATTACGAAATTGCATTAATTTGCTTTGAAAATGAAGAGCACCAGCATAATCAGCTTATTATAGATCTATTTATTATATAAATGTTTTAAAGAATGGAAAGAGTGTACGAATGAATGAAAATTTTCAGCGTCCTATCAATGGGATTATACTTTTTCACCTACAGTATTTAGCAACAGAGCAATCAACCACGTGTGAGTAATTGCGTTACATAATGATACTGATATGAAGCAATGGAATTTAAGCACTTTGTTTCTCCCGGTTGCGGATATTTCTCCCTCTCCCATACTTTGCGACATCTCCAGCATATATGTAAATCACTTCCCATGTACAATTCGAAATTGAAGGACTGTAAAAAATATATAGGGGCTCAATAGTGTTTGCCTATAGTTCATGGGTCCGAATTTGGTGATTACATACACCTCAAGCTCTATTTAAAATCTTCCACTTTCAATTTACGCTCAATTATTATCCCAAAAACAAGCCCCAGAGAACAAAAACACAAACGTTTTGACAGAAACGAGTGTCATAACGAAAAATGCAGGCATGGAAAACAAAATGGGGAAGTTTGAAAAAGCAATCACTGTTTCTTTTCGAAATCGATATTTGATTATAAGCCCTTTCTGTGAATTGTAATGACAGAAACGAAAGAATCAACATCACACAATCAATCAAGGAAGTATCGTGAAATTAAGGGAATTTGAATTTTGACCGAACCGTTCAATCTCGCGGGGTTACAAAAGTACTGTTCATGATAGTTTTGAAAAACACTAAGTATGATGGCATGACATGACCGCAATGGCTGGAAGTTAGCAAGAGTAATAATGAATTTAGAAGCATTTTACCATTAATTAACCTTATAACAGTTAAGTAGAGATAGAATTATTGCCATCCTGAGCAATGAAACACTTATATATTCTAATAACACTGCTGCAATAGGTGTTACCATTTGTAACCTGATTTAACAATTTGCATCGCAAAAAATGTGAATCCACATCTATTGTCACTTTTTTATGATTAAGACCATTTCGCTGCTGTAAACGTACCAGGTTTTTTCCTCCGTGTTTAGCGCTTTGCCACATGCGGCGGGAAGGTTTCCGGAGGGTGGGCCGCAGCGGAAAGGTAAAATTGCGTGTAACCAAGAGTTGCATCAGCACATGGTATAACATTAATTTTATTTTTTACTTTGAATCAGTATTGTTTATTTATTTTATTTTCTTTATTTCTATTATTAATTTTATCTCTTTGGAAATCTTCAGAATTAATTCCATTCTGGGATGCCAGAGATTAAATACGTACTACATTTTTCTTACTTTTTAACATAATAATCATAACCTACTTTTTGAAAATTCTACCATAAAATTCTTGAAGCACGGATACAAAGATAGCGATTCAAAAATTGGTAATTAGAGGAGAAACGGGCTAAATCAGTCGAATTTCAGTTTGAATAAATGATAAAAAATGAAATAAGAGATCATTTGCTGGCAATATTGGTGAGCGGTAGATAAGGTTGAGCATATGGGTTTGAGATGGGATGGGATGTCTTCTGGAAATGGTTGTTCGGGAGAGTGAGAGAGAAACCGTTTGTTAGGACTAGCTTTGCAATTCGGAGCAGAATTACATTTTATTTAAACGTTTTTGAACACGCCTCCATTTTTAAGTTCCACATTTTATTCACTTTAAATTTCAGTCAGCGAAATATGGAAGAAGTCTTGGAACTAATGGTTCATACTGCCTTGGTCTTCAGCTAATATTGTCTTGAAATATCAGAAGAGGCTCCGAATTACATCTGCTTTTTCAGAACCATCTTTCAGGCAGTGTTTTGCCTGAGTATCCGCATCAAAATATAAATCTGTTATTTTAAGCAATTAAATTTCATAATTTGACAAGATGCAATACAAATCTCAGAAATGAAATTTATCTGATGCATTAATTAGCCTTAGTGAAACAAGTGCTGAAATATTCCGAGTTTTCAGGAAGGAAAAGCGAAATGCTCTCATAATGGGAATGAAAAATTGCTAGACACTTGGAGGAGAACTATAAAATTGGTTGTTGTTGTTGTGTAATTGAAGGAAAGAAAACAGTTTTCTTTTCAAAATACCAATTTTTGGGGTCTAACGATCGTGGTCTTACAATCAGGTAATTAATAAAAGATAAGAAGAAAGGAAACGAAATGGGGAGAAGGTAAACGTGAGGTTACTTTTTAAGGGAATTTTTCTTGTCAGTTCGGGGCATATTTATTTTCACGAATGATAAACGGAATGGAGATCGAATTCCACAGCTTTTATTCTTAAAATCCTAGGTTAAACTTATTCACCACTATGTAGGATTTTACGCTTTCCCGGCGAATAACATGTATAAACTCTTCTCGGGATACCGCGCGATATCCCTAGAAAAGTTTATGCACTACACATTCCGCCACCCAGCATCGTGTCGCCTTTACCATTACATCACTTCAGAGGTAAGTATGCTAATTTAAAAGGCGCTTCTCCGAGAAAAACTCATTTTAAAAAATGTCATGCCTTAATCATCCATCTTGATGTGAAAGTGGTAAAGGGAGAGGGATGGATTGACGTTGAATGAGGTAATGCATATGTACATGCAGAACGGGACGATGAGTTTTCCGCTTCTGAATTTTGAAATTTTTCACCAAGATTCATGTCATGCAAGCTGGCTAGTGACTTGTGTTTAACGCAACATATTTGTTTTTCCCCCACTTTACAAACACTGTGTTATTGTTTGAATTTGAATTTGTTTTAATTTCATAATAATAGTTTTATTTCATCAATTTTCATATTATTTACATCTAAATATACATCTACATAATGCCCTGCGAGCAACCTCTTGGGTGTTTGGCAGGGGGTGATCAGTCACCAACATGCAGCATGCAAATGGACTTGCACCACCATTTACTTTGCAGTTAATGCTTGGCGATTCGATACATTACGAATTGAAATGAATTAGACTCGAAGGAATAAAACATTCGGATTTTTAGTTAAAAAATTGTTTGCATCATGGTACTCGGATATGTATAATTTTCGTTGGTATCGGAGATGAAGGAAAAACATGTGAATTAAACCTGGCCACTTTGTTTTTATTAAGTAGGCTCTAAAAGATTCAGTGTGATTATATTTTTAAAACGAGATGGGAAGGAAGCATTATGTTTAATCAAAATTATATATTTCGAAAAATTGGCAAAAAGCAATTAATGAATCCTCTCGCCATATTTTTTTTCTATTCCAAGTTTTATGGGAAATTTAATATTGACCTTGAAGTACGAATTAGTTATTCTATTTTTACCTTACCATATGTTATGGCGAGAATAGCATATTTATCAGCATCAGGACGATGGGTAAATAATGCTCTGTTAAGGAATGTTTCCGGATGTCTAAATGAGCGTCAGCATGCGGTCCCCATCCCACATGTGGTCCATGGGTCTCTTAAATAATGGAGGTCCACCCAGAAGAAGGATAAAAGGAAAAAGAACCGGCGGTTGGAAGAAGGAGAAGATTCTTCCTTGAACGTTCGGCCCAAAGCTCTTCTGGCTGATCGTTTCATTTCCGAATAGTACCCGCGGGAAGTTTTACGTGTTTCCCTCGAAAACGGCTCTTTACAGCGTAGTTTTAGCGCCCATGAGGAGCGTGAATAGGTGGTATACGAATGCTGGTCGGCCTTTTAAGATCGTGACCTTTCGCAAAACAAATTGAAAACAGTTTTAGGCGTAACCGATTCTCATACGTTAAAGGTCGCGGGTGAACGAGCTCAAATTTTGCGTGTTCGAGAGTTATGTGGCTTCTCATCCACAAATGGCCTCACTACAACCTCAATGGAAATAGATCCCAGAGTTAGGTGGCTTCTCAGTTATCGAAGGCTGAGGCCCACAATTTAACCTCCCAACTACGATATCATCATGGGCGATTGAAAAAAAGTGGGCGTACATAATTGTCACCGGATGTTCCACGCCGCGGAAACTTAAAAAATCATATTTGTCTTGTATTTTCCGCCATAATTTTTCTAAAAAATTGATGAGAATTTCTTGAATTTTGCTCTTTACCGCTATTCATAATGCGTATTAATGCCACGGATCATCACCTGAGTATGGAGGTAGAGCTGAGCTAAAGTGCAGGCAAAGAATGTTATATAAAAGTTCCCCTATATTGGAAGAGGGGAGGAAGGGAAGCCGAATGTGACCGGGGGAGAAGGATTTGAGAGGAAAGAGAATTTTAGAGGGGGGGGGGGAAGGAAGCCGTGGTCCTCCCATTTTAATTTAAAAATCCATCCCAATGTCATGCCCCTGCAACCCACCAATCATCTGCAATCTCATCTCATCTCAATCTCGTCTCGGATTCTTCTCAAAATCGGCTCAGTATGGTCTCGTCTCAATCTCATCTTTTTCTCGTCTCAACAACGACTCATTGTCGTATCAGTCTCGTCTCAATCACGTGTCAATCTTGTATTTACTCTGGCATCCACCCTATAGAAATCCGCTCTCCTTTTCTATCCGATTCTTATTTTTTTGTCGTACTGACATTCTGTTGAACTACCGAAATCGAAGAATCGTTGGGCAGTTCATATTTTAAAATTTAGTGAGGAAGAGGGGTGATGAAGGTGAAGATTGGGTTTGAGGACACTTTAATTATCATCTTGCGAGGAGATAAACCAATTCAGATGGAGAAATATAATCATTTTACCTTTTATTCTCAACCCATCCTTCCTTCCTCTTTCTTCTCTCAAATGTTCCTACATTCCTCCATTTTGTCCCTCCATTCTTGCAAAACATAATTTCCCCAAATCTCTCGTCAAAATGAAATATTTACTTCGATATGGCCGCCATATCCCCTTATGAAATATTTTCAGTTATTTTATTTTCATTCCTAATCGAGCGGCTCAATTTCGAGCTTCAATGGCGATAGGTTAGTTTTCCTGGTCTACTTAGTGGTCTACAGGAGTGATCCTTTGAATCACACTTTGACCATGTGTTCCAAAAAATAAAAAATAATGTTCACCTTTGAAGACGACTGCTGTTTAACTTCTGAAAAATGTCCTCTGCTTCAATGAAATTCACTTTCATTCCATTTTTTCTTTACTGAATTTTCTCTCGCCACAATGTTGCACCAAAAAAAATATTTTTTTAAAGAATAATTTTTGGAGAGGAAAAGTTAGATTTTTTTAATCCTCCGTGGATATTCCGTTTTTAGCTATATCTGACCAAATAATTATATTAAATCAATTTAATCAACTCACTTTGCACTCTATATTTATTGCCTAAGAAGCAATTTTGGTGACAGTAAACTGTAAATTCAGGAAGCTACGCACTTAAAAGTAGTCCTAATGATCTGCTTTTATATTTGTGCCACACGAATAAATAAATTAAATACATTTAAATATGGAAATAACTGAAGAAAATAGAGTTCTTTGTTCAGTTAGAATGGAAGAAGAAGTGATATCACATTAATGATATATTTACGGAAATTTTAACGCAAAATGGTAAAAAATATACTAGTACTCTTTAAGTTAATCATTTTGTAACAAATTAATGAGCATCATATTCTATGCGACGGAGACTCCCATCATCAGAAAATCGAGGTGTATCCAGAAAGTAACAATAATAAATCGACTATACCGATTTGAAAAAAATAGACCCAGATTTTGTTGTCACGTTGTCACAAATCACACAATTTTTCTCCATGGATAGCAATTTTTTTAACGCTTTTTGTAGAGATTGACCGATTAATCTTGTCCTTTACGGAGCGACACCGCAAGGTGACTGCAATCGCGACATGAAGTGCGACATGTCATAGCCATTTTCAAAGCTTTTGTCCCAGTCTGTTAACGTTTCAAAGGCAAGAAAATGTGGTAGGCGGAAGGTGCTTTGGGCCAGAAAGTGGTGTCACCCTGGGAAATCTCTTCTCACGAATTTTTCAGTCGACTCTTGATACGAGATCATCGTTAAAAACAGATTCGTGAACATTTGTTCGTTAGTCATTACACTCCTTAAGCACTTCACACTGTTCCAATACCCATAGGATTACTGCATTAATTTCGAGTTTTGACAGTGAATACCGGTCAACTTTATTTTATTTCTTAGAGAACCTTCCTTGAGCACATAAACTGAATTGCGGAGTGAATAACACAGTCTCGAATAATCTAAAAAAAAATAGGTCACAGGATATTATTTGCCTCAAACATTTTAAATTCACTCTAATAAAATGCATTACAGAGAGCAACCTAATCGGTTTCGAATGATCCAAGATATCTAATGCACATCCAATAAACACCTACAGCAGGGCTAGGATAAAACTTACTTTCTAGATATGTCTAGTAGCAACATCGTAACTCCATGTTATAGATTGTCTGAAATGACCAAATGTTGCGTAACAATGGACATAGGCATGGACCCAGGTGTTGGTGAGATTGTCTAGGCGGCAGGGCCGATAAATCTATCCCAGGTGGGGTGAAGGGAGTGAATTGACGGTTAGAAATGGAATCGGGCATCGATTGGAAAACTCGCTGATGTGATTAGTGCTTTAATTGAAAAAGTAATCACGTCGTCGCGCGTGAACTCGAAAATTGTGGAGGGAATAATGCCTAGAATTTCATTCGCACCTCGGGGATTCGCATTTGAAACCAATACGGATCAACAAAATGACCTATGGAAATAAGAATACGACCTGTTGAGAGGATAGGGGTAGCCGGGGAGGATAGATAGCGGGGCGAGATATAGCTGTGTAGCAGAAAAAATTGGATTGGAAAAAGTGAAAATTGGATATTCACCGCTGGTTTTGTGCATTCCCGGAAAAAATTGAAAGTCCTTAGGTGAAAAATTTTTCAATAAAACATGAAGACGTTCATAAAAGGTTCAATTGATTTTTCTTTTAAATGATATTTTTATCATTGTCTGTGTATACTTTCTTTTGGTTTAAGTTACTTATTTATTTCTGAGTATAAGTTTTTTCTATACTAACTTGAGCTAAAGCTATTGGTGTAACCACCCAACCAAATAGTAGAATAGTTTTCAATAATTACAATTTACCGAAAGGAGTATAATATTCACTTAAAAATCTTGTATGTATTTCCGCTGAGATGAAAATTCATTAGAGATTTGACTTTTCCCTCACAAAGTGCCCCAAATGTATACCTGTCATCCCCTAATTATCTCCTTGCAGCCCAACCTGACGCACTTGGCCCGCCACGAGTACGTTCCCGGGGTGGGTATGGGCATCGCCAAGTGCCCTTATGACCCCAGCGACAACTCGACGGCCGTGTGGGTGGAGAAGGGAAACCCGGGCGGCCTGCCCGGTCTCTACAGCGGAACCAACGCCGAGTTCACCAAAGCCGACACGGTCATCTTCAGGACGGACCTGTACAATCTGACCACGGCTCGGCGGGAATACTCGTTCAAGAGGACGCTCAAATACGACTCCAAGTGGCTGGACAGTGAGTATGATCTCTTCCTGTATTTCACCCTTGCTGACTGTTAATTTTTTTTTAGCTTTACCATCCTTGAAATTCCAAGGTTTCTGCGGCTCTGATTAAGAAACTCACTGTAATCCAGTGGTTCCCAAAGTGGGCGCTACCGCCCCCTGAGGGGCGTTACTGTAGTCTATGGGGGCGAAATGTGCCAAGGGGGCGGCAGGAGGGCGCCGGAGGGTCCTGACAGAGTGGCAAATGCGATGGTTCCGTAACCTTCCTTTTGTCTTCGTTTTCAAGCTTCGCTTCTAAAGTTTACTTTGTCTCCCGCATATGGAAGTAATTTAAACCATGAGTTTTCTTACATTTTAAAGTAAGAACGGTTGAAAAATATTTCCAAGCCTTTCTTGCACAAGGGAAACGTTTGAAGGGGTTCAGTTTAATTTTGTCTATCGCTGGTACAACTTCATGACACAGAGAACTTAATTATGTATTAGTCATTTAATTAATCATTGTTTTTAATTTAATTATTACAATGTTCCTCATTTGGTTAATTAGTATATGATTCTGGTTATTATTTAAAGATACCGATTAAGGGGGCGTTGAGTATAGGTTTATGGATCCAAGGTGCCTCGAAAAAGTTTGGGAAACACTGCTATAATCTATCACGATAACGCTATAGTAAACAACTTTGACACTGGTTTGACCTTACCAAAACTCAGTCTGTGTGATCATCTCCTGTTCTCATGCTTTCAACAATATTGAAATTATATGTAGATGCTTTTTAAGCGATTATTTAATATGCACGCATTAAATAATTATGCAAAAGTGCAACTAACCTATTTCAATAAGTTGAACTTCCACTATACCACGCTTGAATTGGTTGAACTTATTTTCAATCATATGTATCGAGGCGCTATTTAATGTAAGAAAGAAAGGCAATAAGTAACAACTAAAATGAGAAAAAATGGGGTTGACGAAGTGAAAGGCTTTGGTTTTATAATTGCTGCGTCATATTGGAGGCCCAGCGTGGTGACGTTATTCCCATTACTTTGCTTTGTAACCCAATCTGCGTGCTCCGATGGTCCAGGGAGTTAATCGAGCAGTCAAAGCATAAAGGCCTTCCTCTGCTCCTGTCGCTCTCTGTCCATTACCACTTCAAATATTGGCGTTGCGTCAGGGGCGGCAGCCAAAGGCACTCGCCCCCATGGTCTACGTCGTCTCATCGCTCCTGCCGGCCCTGGATATAGACTGAGAGACTCTCACTGCGCTGCTGACCTCCGTCCCCCTTCTACTCTAAAGGACTACTGCTCCAGCTCATCTTCATCCTCCTGTAGCATATGATCTCCTTCTCCCTGCCTCTCACTTTGATCGCTATTCATCTATCAGCTAGATCCTTACTTGGCCCCGTTTCACGCTTGGACGTGTGGACAGCTGTGACCCCAGCCCGTCAAGTTGTCCCTCCTCCAGTTGTTGAAGCCCTTAGTGCAGTCAAAAGGTAGTACAAAACCGTATATTCCTCACCTTTATGCCAGTGGTGTCGTTTACTCAGATCCGAAATCGCAATTTTTTTCAAATAATCCGGTAGACGGACGGGAAATATTGAAGCTACCACTGAAAAACGTATGTTTTCCTCGCTCAAATATTCTCTCGTATATTTTTAAAGTGAAAAAAAAGCAAAATTCACGAATTTGGGAGAGCATATTTTTATTCGTCCATAGCACGTTTGCAGCATATGTCCTTTCAGGAATATCACAGCATTTTTGCGTTCTCAGGGGACTGATATCATTCATTTTACTTTGGAAGTGTTCAGAAAGCTTTTTGACAGGTGTCTGATAGAATCTATGCAAAGGTTTGGAATCAGATGAAATTAATTATCTTCATTTCGATTAATTTACTATACTGCCAATCGAAAATTGATAACCTTTCGTTGGAAATACTCTTTGCTGAGGAAACATTATCGCTGCGAGAGTAAATAGTATTCATAAAATTCCCAGAGTATGAAATGCAAAGGTAATTTTTTTATAATTTCCATGTAATCGGCTGACTCTCGTTTAGTAAAATGGTTGCGGTTTATTTCTGTAAGGATATACTGCCTTTTCCATCTTCGCCGAAATCCCTGTTTTTCTTGCGCGTCGCTTCTATTTTTTTGCTTCCCTCCTTCGGTCACTAAGCCTTAATCAGGTAAAGGATCTTGTTGGTCAGAAGTTAGTCCCGGGCGTGTGTGACGGAATAGCCTTCCTCACTCTCACCTCCCCTGGCGGATGCTGATTACTCCTTGTACCCGCACATCTCGGAACTTCTCGAAACGACCTCCAGGCGTCGACACCGCCCCTAAACTGTCACCTCCCACGGTAGCAACTGGGCGCCAGCAAGAATTAAAGGAGAGATAAGGAAGAGAAGGATAAATGTAATACTGAAGAGTTTTGCGGCAAATATTGTGGTCAGATAAGGATGTTATATCCTTATTATCCTTTGGCTAAAAATTCCGTAATCCATTTATGCGTTCTAAGAGGATACAAATGTTTCGTATGTAAGCAAAATTTCATTTTCACCTTTTTCATATTATTTTGTGGCATTAATCCGCGATCGGTGATGTGAATGCTGCCTGAGTGGAGGGTTTATGTATTACTAATTGCTTTACATTCCATACTGTTTTGTTCATGTCGATGTTCAGCGGAAATGAAAAAATACAAGACTCAACTAATAAAACTTAAGTGTCTGTGCATACTTAATCTAATGAAGCCCTTTTAACGAGCATCCTAGGCGAGTCGGATGACACACGTACCAACTATAGTTTAGATTAGCCAGTACGGTGGTATTGTATGAAAAAATGGAAATATACAAGTATGGAAAATATTTGCGACAGGAGAGTTTTCACGGGAAAACACTTATATATATAATGATTTTTAATGCTACTATATCTATTTATTCTTTTAATTACTAGTTTTCCATCCTAGCGTGCGATTGATTCATATTCCTAAAAAGCAATTTTCTATTTTTCTATTTGATATGGAAAATTCCAGCTGCGGTTATCTGCGTCGTTGTACTTTTCACTGCTTTTCTTAAGCTTTCCCTTAAGATTTCTTACTTTTATTACAGAATTTCCGTGAACTTTACAAAAATTTACTAATCAGTAATTCATGAAATATCGTGACCTGTGAAAGAGAGATCAGTGGGCAGTAAACATAAACATACGCATTTAAGGTAGTAAGTAATCTTTGCTTATTCAATTATTAATTTTGTGCAAGTTTAAACATTTACGACGGTAATTGCATTAAAATCTGCGATTGAAAAGCTATCAAAATGCTTTTAAGTATTTCACTGCATTACGTTATTATACAAGTCGTGAAACGCATTTTCTATGTTTTTTTCTTCTTTTTTCTCGTTGTCTATTTTTAAATTAGGAATTAATTGCTATGAAGCGGAAAATAATATCCTTTCCAGGAATATATTTTCCGGTACTGTAAGTGATTAAAATAATTTCTTTTTAAGTGGTTGCAAATGAATTTATACTACCATTATTTATTTATTACTATTGTTATTTTCCCGTTCCTGGAAAAATAATTTGAAATGTATGATCGTTCATTACTCAGTGAAGCATTCAAAGCCCCATTTTTCATCGCTAATTCATTTATTTACAATTCGTAGAATGGAGCTATGGAGCCCATTGCTTGTGGATTTTGATAAATCCTCTCGATTCTCGTATATTTATTAAACGAGTACAATAATCTGCCTTCGAGTTGAATTTATTGCATGGCTTTCTTTTTAATTTTTATTTGAATGAAAATTAAATTCAAAAAATAATATTGTAGGAAGCAATTTCGGTGAAGGGAATGTGTGAAAATGAATTTTTTCTCCCGTTCGAGTGCTCTAGTACCGATTTTCATATTTTTTCTTCTATCTGCAAACATGAAATACACAACGGTTATGCATACAAAAATCATTGCATTTTGTGTACACATAATATTGTATTATCTAGTATAGCAATAATTATTTATGCTTATTTCCTTATACAGAAGATTTCTTCCAGATAACGTTTCCCAACTAGTGTAATTTGATTTTTATGGTGCTGCTGCCTGTATTTTTCAAGTTTACTCCTATTTAGTTGTAATTTACGAGCAACTAGGTTTCTGACCTTTGTATGGAGACCGTTGAATCCATAGTAATCATGAACGCAGTATTCCACGAAAAGCTTTGAAAGAAAATAATACTTTCACCCAAAGCGTTTTTTAAATTTTTTATACTGCCGTAATATTATTACTATTAGCTCTCCTCGGCGTTATTAATAAATGAAGTGGGTCATTTTGAATGTCATTATCGGAAATATAATATTTTATATTTAAATAACAATTACTTATTCATTGCACTGGATTCATTATATGATTAAAGACCGTGGTGAAATTAGTAGAAAGGTAAATGTGTACAACTTCATCACGAATGAGGACATTATCATCTTTAATTTTGGGATACCTCTAGCTCAGATCTTTGAAATGTTACACTCTAGGCACCTTTAATTAATAGGTACCTTTGGTGAAGAACTATATTTCATATGGTATCTGACTAATAACAAAATAGCAACGCCGAGACTCAGACAGCGTATCATTTGAATAAGTAGCCCTTTAAGTAACCTGATGCGTCCAATCTTACAGTGGAGTCAACCGAAACAAGGGCTCAATCTGGCTGCAAGGGATGAAAAACGTCCCGATATGTTGATATCGAAATACGTATGGAAGAGGGGAGACACGATGACTTTAGTCAGGGATGTAAAATGGGTGTCAGAGGTCCATGCAACCCCACTCTCACTTGTGAAAGAAGATAGCGAGGAGGCTAAGGGTTCCCCTCTCACACCCACCCCTTTCCTGACAGTAGGTCTGCGTTGGAAAAACAAGACCCCAATCAGATTCACTCGAGATGGAAAATCTTGCAAATTTATAACCCTACCATACACAGATATAGGAACATGTATGATATTATTCTCCTTCTGGCCCGGGAAAAATGTTCTTGGAGACACCATGGTGGTATGGTGGCCTGTCCCTTGAATGTTTGCAGGGGGCAGAAAATGAATGGATGAATTCGGATCCAAAAATGATTACCAGCGTGATTGGCGTCAATTTTGACTTCTTGCACGAATAATTTGCTCGTATGCTGTTTGAGTGTGCCGATTGAATTAAAAAGGAAAATTTACTTCCTCAAATAGGGTAGTTACCTTCATCAAAGAAAACGAAAGGCATTGATTGCGATTCGTTACCCGCCATTAGTGTATTCATAATATACAAATTATTTGGTTTTAGAAATCCCAGTTCAGACGAATGGCAATGGTTAATTTTAACCTCATTTGAAAAAGGCCAGATTGGCGCCCATGCGATGCCACTCCACGAGACGCCTCAGGGACCTAGTTTCTATACGTGTAGATAGGAATTTTTCATTGTCTGAGATTACCATGGGTGAGGCACAGAGCTCAGGAAAACATCTCTTAATAATCATCTATTAAAACTGGCTATGGTCGGAAAGTTTCCTTCGGTTGATAAGGTATTAATTATCCTTATTTAAGCCAAGCGCTACCTGCTAACAGGGTACTCTGCTACCTGCTAGCAGCCTGCATCGTATGAGCGCTCAAAGACTCGCCTCAAGGTCACCTCAATTTGCGGCAGCGGGAACCAGAATGACGTCACACGGCGTTTTCTCAGCATTCATACTTACCCGTCGCGTTTTCGCGCTTGAAATTTTTAACTTTTCATTTAATCGCTAAAAATAGATATCGTCATTTAAAAATCTATAAGCGTGAAATACGTTCTCCAGAAGTAATAATCTTTCGATTTACGCAATAAAAACTAATAGGAAGCCATATTGGATGATTTTGGTCATGAGAGTTGGCTATTCGCCTGAAAATTAACTGATATTCGCTAGATTCACGAAAATAATGTTCTCTTATTCAATTTTTCTTTGACTTTGAAACAATATTTGTGAAATATTTTTATTTTTATTTGTTAGCTCCTTTCGGGAATTGCTGCGTTGAAAACCTTTTTTCACTAAACGTTTATCCGCTAGTTCATTGTCCCCAGAAGTCGTTAAAATTAAGGACGTCTTGTTATTATTTAAGAGTAATGCGAATACTACTTCGCAGTTTCAGTAGTACTTCAATTTGCCGTCTATTTAAATGTGCCGTATTATGAATATTACTATAAAATGTGGCCATCTCGCGAGATTTTTAAACCGGAACTGAGTACTATTTTCAATAATGGCATTACATTGAAAGAGGCGATGAGCGTGGAAGCTTAGTGGGTAGAGCCGTATTCAACATTTCCTCGTTTCCTTCCCGTCGGTTTGAGGTTTTCCGTCAACCGATCGGCAGCCGTTTCGTACCGAGGAGCCACCGAACACAAAAATAACATTCCCATGAGATTCTGTTAATCATACGGTTGCAAATTGGTCCGTATAGCTCTCTCTCTCCAAGGAAAGAGATGGAGAGGAAGCGAATTTCCGGGTGTTGCGAAGGTCAACATCGCGTGGCACGAATAGATAGATAGATAGAATGAGATAGGTGGCCACCAGCATTTTCCCCAAGAGGTTCTGTTGGTTGACAGTAATTCTTGTGAATGTGACTGAGATGTTATGATGACCGGGCATGTCTGTAAAAACCTGTTTACGCTTCAAAATAATGACGATTTTGAACTAGTTTACTTATTTTTCAATCGCAAGACGAAATATGTCTTTTGTAAACAAAACCTTGAAAATGTTAAGTGCTCCCAGAATCATCCTTCCTAACCACCATGTGGAAGTGAGAATGCAGACAGATAGCTGTAATCTGTGGGTACCACTTTAAAACCACACAAAATAAAAATGCGTTAGGGCTAAAATACGTAAGTGGCGAAGGGTTGATGAATAATGAAATCGTTTTTTTCGCTCACTTTTCAAAAAAAATATTTTCTCGTGTCTGAATTTCATTATGTCAAATATAAATTTATCACCACAATCAACAATTGTGTAGCCCTAATTAATACGATACACGTGTTTAGTTACAGTTCTATAAATTTTCTAACCATTCACGAAAAAAAATATTCAGAAAAAAAAGAACGAGAGTTCTTTGTTGTTTATTTTTTCTCAGGCTGATGGAAGATTTTCTATCTCAATGCGCGTAGAGAGAAAGAAATTATCGATCGGTAGACATCACTGTGAATAAATAATTATGCGTTTTCCTCCAATTTCCTCTATCTCATATCCTTTTTTTTGACCGCACAATTTAGAAAATTCGTGGTCACGTTTATCACTGCGTCTGAATCAAAAGACTTCTTCGCCAGGCAGCCAACTTCCTCCATTGTCGTGCACCGCTCTTGCGTCATAAATTTCCCCGTATCCTGACTCCTGCGTCCGTCTCAACCAAAATCCCCTCTGAGGGCACAATCTATTCTCTCACCGCAGTATTTATTATTTCTCCTTTCCTTTCACTGTCACATCCTTCCCTCCTTCACTTCCCTCGAGTGGAGAGACGCTAAAGTTTATTCATGCAACGCCAAAATTTATCATTTTTCTTTCCCATTTCCTTTTTATCCTCTCACTCTTAAGCGGCGATGTATTACCCACGGTGACGCAATTAATTGTGGATATGTTTTCGCATGAGTTTCCGTTTCCCCTATTACTGCAAAAATATTTCTGAAAATTTCTAATTTCTTCCATTTTGGCTGTACAAAAGCAATAAAAACTTATTCTCTCCTCGTATTCCTTCTTCTCTTAAAAGAAGTCCATTGAGATAGCTCGAGAAAGCAATCGCCCAGGGCGTAGGAAAATAGTACTAATTAGGAAAGTAGGTACTAGTTATAAAATATGGAGAGACGACTGCTGCCACCGCTACGGTGACTGTTACCATTATCTAGTTTTTTAATCTTTCCAAAATAAATGAGCAGGTGGATAGCATGGGAGGTCTTTCTGGTTGTGTAAGTCAACTGAAGTTTTTGGAAGGAGATGCGTAATTTCAAAGAACCTTCTTATGAAAGCAGATGTATCAACCGGCTAACATCCAGAGCTTTATAAGTTTTTCAATTACTCTACAGGTTTTATATTTCTTTATTTGAATCCTTCCTATCTATTCACGGCTCAGCCCTCAAAGAACAGATGCAGTAAGAACAATTTTCGTGTTTATTTTTTCCTTGGAATGAGCCTATCTTTGTTCGAGTTACCTAAATCATGTTTTTTTGGAAAAGCAGATAGAAGTGCCATAAAAGTCTGACTTAAATAATCAGCTGGTAATTCGTATTAAATACATTTCCATAATCTCTGGCGACCATACGATTAGAGATTTTTCTACCACCATATATGCATTTACTAATTCCATGAATTTACTACCTAGCGATGGGAAGCTTTCTTTGAACATGAACTCCTATCTTTTTGTTGCATAACTGGAAGAATTTCGAATGTTTTGGATGTTAATTTTTGATTTACTAAGTTATTAAAGCCTAGGAAACACGTGTATTTTCTCATGAGTGGCGGTCGAATGATAAAAGAAAAAATTTTATTGAGTGTTTTTTAATATTTCTAGATCAACATATTTCTTTTTTTAGCCGGCAGAAAAACGTGAGTCCCATCCTTTTGCATGCTTGTAGTTTTGACAAAAGAAATATACTTTTTTGGTGATCCTATGAATCATTAAAAATTTGGTGAAAATCAATGAACCGACGAAGTACATACCAAGCTTATTCTCTCATGTTAAATTTACCTGTCTTTTTATTTTCTGCATTACGAAAATGCATTTTGACGTTATGTAGTTAAATTCTAAACTCCACACGCCGCAAAATCAACTAAATACGCCACAAAACTGGCCACTTTCCACTTATTTCGGTTTAAATGCATGTTGGTGCATTTCTATTCCATTGGATACAGCTACTTATCTGCTGTTGGGTTAATTGTAGCTGGATCAAAAAGTATCGAAATTGTTGTAAGGTTCAGAGGCCAAACTAAATTTATTCGCTCTTAACGCCTAGTTTCGAGTGACGAGGGAATACGGAGAAAATTCTTCACTGTCCTCAATTAATCTTTTAAGTCTCTTTGCGCTACATTGATAGTTTATCTGGCATTTAGTCCTTCACAGAAAAAGAAAATTAGGCTACCTAAAAACCCATTTTTTGTTGTCCATCTGTTTTGAAATTATGGCTTGGTTATTATTATCATTCATCGAAATTATGGCTAGGTTAAATATTATTAAAATCTATTTTTCATGCTATAGTATCATTTATTATTTTTCTAGCTTTCATGATGGCTACTGCGTTAATATATCTTTTAATTACGTAACTTTTCTCAGTCGTAGTCTGTAGGTATTCACTTCCAGATTCGTAATTCATTCATGTATTCCCGATATTTTTGGAAGTGAATTTTGGAGCCTTGAGAAAAGACATGACGCTAGAAGAATCTTATTTAAATCATAGTATTTCAATCAATGGTATATTTATAAAATGCCGCTAGATGGGTAGCGGGTAAATTTTCAGTAAGAAAACGCAATTGAGTGAGAAAATATTTTCACCTCCTACGGTTCGGAGGGACCACCGCTTCGATGTTGTTTTGCGTTCGATCCTAATATTTTCACATTGGTATCGGATTGGAAGCAAAGAACTGAGGATGAAGCGCCAAAATAAACATACGGAGAACGTGGTGATTAGCGATTTGAGCGTTGTGCATTTCGCCCATAGTTAAGAGGCTCTTTAAGTAAATAATAAATCTCTCGATAAAGATCCTTGACCACTCTTGATCCGATAATAATCAATTTATTTGGGTTCTGCGTGGAAAATAGGCTGTTTGCTTTGGCATTCTTATTTAAAATTAATTGCTGAATTGTAGTTATTTTTGGGAATTGAAGGAGCAGGAAGATAATCTTTAAAATATGAAGACTATTTCACAATGGAATGTTTATAAAATTTACTTATGACAAGTTTTTCTAAAAAGAATGGCTTTCGGATTTCCAATCTATGAAAAATTCCAATCGTATGTGCTGGAAAATGGTTTTGGGAGTTGTGGTGAAAGACAGGAAAAGGTTGAACTGTAAGCGGAACTGTTGGTATTATTTTAAAGCAAGAGATTGGAAACTTTAAGCAGCGTTCGAGTTGAAAGAGAAAAGAAAATACTTTTTGAAAGTAAAACTGACGTTACGTGAAGTGTAAATTCAGTTCCCAGAGCGAAATATTAACTGATGAGAAAAAACGATCAGGGGGGCTTAAAACAAATGAAAAATAAAATCAAGAATCACAGCCGCCTCTTTTCGGAGTGGAGAGAGAGGGGTACCTGCAAGAAGTGGTAGAGAAAAAAGACACGGAATATATGAGGAAAGGCTATCGTAATTAAAGAGCACACACCCCAAACTCTTGCCAGGCCAAAATAATTCTATCCCCTAATCACCTATGCCTCCTTCCCTCCTGCCATTGTAATCTTTTCCCGTTGTCTCTCTTTACCACCGCCTTTATATTTTCCGTTGGGTCAACTTTCCTCCCGGCGAAGGGCAACCCAGGTGAATATCCCGAAGACCCTCTGCCTCCCATTACAGGAGTATGTGCCCTCTCATTCATGCAAATGGAGTTGAAGATGCCTTGTCTATTTATAACCTTCATTTAAAGCACATATACGCATATATTAAAGCGCGAGTCTCTGTGGAGAACATATTGAAGCGTTGTCTGAATTTTGTGGGGTAGTGAAAAGAAGATGGAACCGAAATAAGTTTAGGAATTCCGAAGCTCCTTCCGTCTAGCTTTCTCCAGTACCCTTGTTTAACCGTCTGTGTGCCACCTAGTTGGAGTGAGACCGGCGAGAAATGCCAAAATGCCAAATGTATTTTAATAAAATGTATCTCCCTCAAGAAAAAAAATTCTGTCATTCTATATTTTGGTATATTGAAATGCTGTTTTTTATGCTTTTAGAATATTGATTTATAGCTATATAATTAGTGTTGATTCCTTTATTCAAGATTTTAGTTGCTCCATAATTATTAATTTGAAAAACTACCTATCTTTAAGCGGAAATATCGTCTCCAGGCACTTTTTGGTAGAGAAGCAAAAGCCGACATATCGGCCCGCGGCACTTTGAGTGTTAAGTCCGTCACCACTCTCACCGTTCTCAATTAGCTGGGAACTTCGTTGCATAGCTATTGTGATAATTAAATTAGCAACTTCACTCATGGGATTTTTGTACCAGGAGTCAAATTGAAGCATATTTTATTCGAAGGAAGGGAAATATCCCGCATCAACTACGCATAAATAGGGTATATCCTAAACTATGCTCTAAAAAACAGCCAGTGATCAGAATGGACTCAAAAAATGTCACCGAAGTAGATAAGTGGCACTTATTCAAAATTTTGTATCAATTCTTGATGAATAGCTAGCAATAGAAAATTGTCATTTTCCTGTTTCTAACTATAGATCACTAAACGTTCCCCAAATAAATTGAAGGATTGGATATGCCCTCCGGTACAAACGTTAATCCTTATTTCAGTAGTAGTAATTTACATAAGCTCCTGAAAATTGAATTTACCCAATGCTTCCACTGGTTGTGAGGATTTTTTTAGCTGTAATTAACGCGTAAAGCTTGCGTAATATTCGGGCTCCACGCAAATTGGCTAACTCTAAATTGAATGTTAAATGTTGCTCCATAAACAGCTTCGAATTTTTGCATCGAGTATGCTTTGATTGAGATTTCCCCGTGATAAAAATAGACCCGACTTCCCTTAAAAACTATTGCATATATTCCAAGAATTCAAAAGTTATGAAAGTCTTCTTTTTCCATGATTTTTTTCAGAGCCGGATTTTGTAGGTTCCTATGACATCGGTGAATATGTGTTCTTCTTCTTCCGGGAGACTGCAGTGGAGTACATCAACTGTGGCAAAAGCGTCTATTCTCGAGTAGCACGCGTTTGCAAGAGGGACACGGGAGGGAAAAATATTTTGAGCCAAAACTGGGCAACATACCTCAAAGCAAGGCTCAACTGCTCCATTCCGGGAGAATTCCCATTCTACTTCAATGAAATCCGTAAGTTTGTGTTATACACATATGTGCTCCACTTAATAATATTATCCATGCTATATTTGCTTTAATCTTCTGTTTACAAACCTACGATTGCATATTAATGCATCTATAAATCCCATCCTGGAGTTTCTAGGAAATTCCTAAATTGCTGTGATTGTCATTTGCGTCGTTTTTGCGAACATTTTGCTTTGTAGCCATCAAGAACAAACACTCTGTTTGAAATATGAAAGCAGTGTTGAGAAAAATCATTATCGAACTTCTCTTTTGCAATTTATGTACGAAAGATTCGTCGGTGCTAAAGGTCATTTAATATATTCAGACCTAAGGTAGATAATTGATTAGAAACCGGGACATAAGTAATTCAAAGGTTTGGTATGAAAAACCTGAGAAGACCCTACTGAAAATTGGTAAAAATGAATATTTGATATCAGGAATTACAGTATGCCGAAATATGCTAGACTGTACTAATGACAGAAAGAATCGCTTTGTCGTGCACATAATGATTTTTCTCGAAAGAATTTTTCTATGTGTATTGATAACATTGTTTTATGCTCTGTTATATTTTTTCGCATTCATTTTTTTAAATGCAGGAGTGAGTTTCTGCATTAATTATACTTTCCATTCCTGGAAAATTCCTCTTTTTCTTTTTTTTTACCTTAGTAAAATATCAAAAAGGTACACTATCTCAGGGAAAGAGGCAGGCCATCTCATTTTTCCATTTAGAAGATGAATATTGGCGCTGGTTCTCTTAAAATTTCGTTTTACTCTGCGAAAAAAATACATTTGATAAGAGGTATAGTTTTTATGCCGAGTTGATGTTTTGAGCAAAAATATTTTTAAAAAACTGTTATTATTTCTTCCACCATAGATCAATAAGTTCTTCAATCAGAATTTGCGCGTTAATATATTAAGGAGAACATAAATTCATGACAGCTGCGAAGAATGAAAAGAGTAGGTATGAAATACTACATTTTTTCGATTTGAAGATACACTAGGAAATAATCGGACGCTTTAAATTTTTTTCTCTATCGTTTTCCATCGTTATGGAATGTATCAAATCATATGATTATATTCAATCTTGCATAATAATATTGTAAATGCAGCATTATCTCTTGATATACAGCTAGAATTCTAGAATACCAATCGATGCTATTACTTTTTGGGCCATACACTTCCCGCCGAGGTTGTACGCCTCCCTAAATATTTACTTCTATAAATCCTCACTTTCGAAACAGTTCGCACGGAAAGTCTTTTCCCATAATATCAGTAAATATTTAATTAATTACGTTGTTCGTATGTGATTACATAGCCTACTAATTAAATGTTTTTATTTGTCAATGAAATGGATGCAGAGAGTGTGTACATGGTGCCAGGAGATACAAGGACATTCTATGGCACTTTCATCACCTCTACTAACGGGCTAATGGGATCAGCCATATGCTCTTTCTCCATTGATGCCATTCAAGATGCATTCGATGGGAAATTCAAAGAGCAAGCAACAAGCAGTTCTGCTTGGCTGCCAGTCCAATCAAATCGTGTGCCCGAACCTAGACCAGGACAGTGCGTTAATGACACCGAAACATTGCCAGGTGAGTATATGAATTGGAATATATTAAGCATTGTTATTAGATAAACTTTAAGCAAGTGGAATGAAAGAATTTATTCGGATGCAAGAATATCAAAGGTGAATTAAGCTTAATTATTATTCAGGTTCGCTGACCTTTTAATCCTGCACACCACGGATATGGTTTACCCTCGTGAAAACATCCTTACTCTTGCTTCTAGAACCGTGTAGTAATGCTCTGTGTGTTCTTCAATTACATAAAAACTAGCCGTGTGCAAATTGTACATTGACCCAAACTGACTTGTCATAGCGTTATTTTTTTATATTATTCGTTCTCTCGTTACAGATACCGTACTGAACTTCATTAGGTCTCACCCCTTGATGGACGAAGCTGTAGCACATGAATATTCCAAACCTGTGTATTATAAAAGAGACGTCCTGTTCACTCATCTTGCTGTGGACAAGCTAACTATAAATATTTATGGTAGAGAGATTGATTATACAGTGTTCTATGCTGGAACTAGTAAGTATCATCGTTTTCGACGCGCAAAATAAAATTTCCGATTTAATCGCATAATTTTCTGACCCACTTTCCAATTCTTCCTCCTCAGATGCAGGAAAGGTTTTCAAAATAGTGCAATGGTTTGATTCAAAAGGACAACCTCATTCACGATTGCTTGATATATTTGAGGTTACCCTTGATGAGCCAATAAGAGTGATGGCAGTATCAAATCAGGTATGAATTTTTAAGGAGTGACATTAATTATTACCATTTATAACAATGATAACTTTTATTACTTCATTGAACAATATTTATGTATAATATTTATAAAAAACTTTCGTACAAAAATACATAACATAACTTCCATGATAACAACAATGTTAATAATAACTTTCTAATAATATTTCACCGTAATTGTCCGATGCTAATTTTGTTTTATTTTTCAGCATAAATCGTTGTATATTGCCTCTGATAACCGCATTCGTCAAATTGACTTGATTATGTGTAGCAGAAGGTATGACAATTGCCTTAGATGTGGCCACGACCCTTACTGCGGCTGGGACAAAGACTCAAACTCATGCAAACCATACGTTTCTGGGTAAATTTACCACCTTATTTATTTCAATACAAGCATTTAACCTTACATTATCTTCAACACTTTCAAAATTTTCTGCTCGTTTTATTTCAAATTTAGCAAAAGATGCAAATTACATATTTGTCTGCGATGTCACTTTGATATTTTTCAGATTCCTCCAAGATGTGGCTAACACGACGCATAGTATGTGTGACACATCAGCAATGAAGAAGAGAATGGTTGTGACTTGGGGCCAAAGTATTCATTTAGGTTGCTTCCTAAAGATGCCAGAAGTTCTTGCCAATCAGCATGTGGTTTGGTACCACCATTCTAAGAGCAAAGGACGCTCTCATATTTATTACAAGTAGGTTATTACAAATAATGATGCTGTTGTTGATTCCCTTAGAATTAACTTTTTTCAGATTTGGGATTATCGATGAAAGATTGTTTCATGTATTCTTTGTAAAGCATCGCCATTCAGAGTTAGCGCTCCAACTACCAGTAAAATGCATTGACGGCGACCGGCAACTGCAGAAAAAAGTACTATTGCGTGGGTCCCTTTTATATAAGTAATATACGCATTGAGAGACTTCTTCACCAAAACAGCCGCTACCTTTAAAGAAGGCTCCATTTTCGTAACTTCCCGGGCGCAGAAAAAATTTTATTTCCACCACATTCACCATCATTGTTGCTCTGTGTGTAAACGACACCGTGCACCACACTGGATTGAAATCGGGACTTAAAAATATTTTTTTCCTTATTACCCCCCCCCCCAGATATTTACCCCCCTCAATCCACGCCCTTTCGATTAGACATGAGGCGATTCGGAACAAATCTACCAAATTTCATGCATGCTTCATCAAATTCAGCGTTTTTAGCTGTGCCGCTATGATCAGTGGAGTATTGGCGATGGGCGAGTGTCGATCCTGCCCTCTAGCGGTCGAGTTTGCCTACGGCGACCATAGCGTTGACAGAAATGCCCACAAGAGTCCAGCCCTTCTTATCTAGTTTCGTGGAATATCTACTATCACTTTATGCATGATTTTACAATTTTCCGGCGAAAAGATGCAGCTGTTGAAGCTCAGCATCGGGAGGGGGAGGGTTGGTCGACCCCCAATTGTTGTCGAGGAGGACCGTGGACCAGCTTAGACTTAGCTCTGGTCATCATAATTCTTTTTAGAGTTCAATTCCATGAGTTGCTGATCGAATATCCATTCAGTGGCATTGGGTGACGAGTCGGACCCGAAACGTCGCGTCGCAGAGTGGGCGGAAATCGGAAAAAGCCGAACAAAATGGCTGAGGGTATGATACACATTTTAAAAAAGCTAAAAGTTCCGGTGGAAGTACCCTGTAAAGACGGTCAAAGGGTCCGCTCCGTGGTGTCATAAAACGACCGATTTCACAGTAGAATCCTGTACGTCAGGGATCAGAGAGTAAAGAAGGTATAAGAGTCTCAGCTGGTATCTTTCTGGTAGGTCTTTTTGTATGAGTCCCAGGAAAGCAACTCACTTTTTGAACGCTTTTAATAGAAGCATAGTCGTCGATCGTATCCAGAGAAAACGAAATGAACTTCAATGAAACGTGCACTTACCTCGGCTGAAAATCCTCCGCTGTCTTCTCCATAGACTATTTGAGAATCGGTATCTTGAAGCAAAACATAAATGCGGTGAATGCTGAGCATTAAACCCATACAGTTTCAATAACCTTACCGCGTCGCGGCTATTCCAACTCTCGACGCGCGGAGACGAACCCTGTCGCGTGATCGAAAAATCATTGCAATTTCCGGCGTCGCAAACTTATTTTAAAGATAACTACATATACACCTTTAAAAAATCTTCAAATAATGATCTCTTATAAGTTACTTCGGGTTACTTTGCCGAAAATCCATTTGAAACTCTACCTAAACGTAAAACTTTGTCGAAAAACAGTATCCGCCATTTTGTTACTGCAGGGCAAGAACTTATCGATAATATTCTTTAAGATTACGGAAAACTAAAGAAAACACACCATGAAAACAGATTATGTGGTTTTTTATTCCGCAAGAATCCACCTATAACTTCACCATCTACTTACTTCGGAAGATTTTCAAAGAAAATTGAAGACGGGCGATTTTATGGAAATTTGCTGACGTTTGAGCCTCTGTATCTCAGTAGCGGGTGGGATCTCTGCCAAATGGAGTACATATTCATAAATTTAAAACATATTTGATTATACTTGCGTAGTTTCAAGTTTGTAACTCAAAAATAGCCATTTTGTAATTTTGTCCGGCATTTTCCGATTTCCGCTCACTATGCGTCTGCGCTCTTCGAATATCTTAGGTACCCGAGTGGAAACCAGAGAAAAGTATAAATATACTATCACGTTCTTTCCTTATCATTGCTACCCAAACTCTTTTGTTCCTGAGAGGGGTGATTGGCCTCCCGGCCTTCCCACCTTGAGTGTCCTCTCCCTTGCATAATGGCCGCTTGTCGCTTTCCAACGCCATGGTGTACAAATCTGTCATTACATTATTTTCTGTGTGTAGGTAGCCTTACTTTAGGTGCGTGAACATAACGAACGTTTATTCTTTACTTCGTAATTAAATAGAAAATTACTGAGCCAAGCTCAAAATAAACTCGTTTTTTAGATCAAGGCCTCCTTAAATAATTTAATCAACAGATTGGCAGTGCGGTTAATTCGATATCTAATTATCAGTGCATATCTTATCTTCTTCCATGGGTCTATCCCGTGGAAAAGGTCAAGATGGGATAAAAAAAAGTTCTTCTTCTTATGTTCTGACCCTCCATGAAACATTTTTCGCTCAAAGCAGCAGATTTATTGTTAGATCTTGCGCATGGTGGCTCGTCAGGCTGTGAGTAAAGGGCCACTTTTCTAATATTTTCATAGAACATATGAAAATATCAATAAACACATAATTTTGAGAAACCAGGAAGTTAAATAAGGCTCTCCGTGCGCAATGGTCTTACAGCTATTAAGAAAGTTGAAGCGCAATTCTCCAGCGGGGCGCTGAAACATCCAAACAAACAATTAGCAACTTCGGTCACTAACAATAACAGAAGGTTCCCTCGCCGACACCTCACAGGCGAGTGAAACGAGAGAGGGTTAAGTATGGGAAATAACATTGCTGGGCCACGAAGCATGGTCGGTAGCTATGGCTGCCACCGCCTGTTAGGTGACGTCGCGACGTTTCCTTAGCAGTTCCCTTGCGCCATAAGCATGATTATTATGACCATGGCTGTAAAATTCGTCGCGTCGTGCCCCTGTGACTGCCCATAATTCCGCCTTTGGGTGTAATTTAATGTATTTGAATGGGCGAGGGAGAGTTGGAGAAGAGGGGTAGTGAACGCCAGGGATGCTGACTTTCAAAAATTATTGGGGGGGCCCAAACCGGGGATCTTGCCCCGGGAAGTTTTATAAGTAGTGAGTTTTAAGTTTTTTTAAGCATTTTAGAAGAGTCATATGATCAATATTAGAACCATGATAACTCGAATCTCGATATCTGGACACTCCGGGGAAAATTGAAAAGCCTGCCACATTTTTTCCTCACACCCATAGCAAATTTTCGTGGGGGCTCGGGCCCTCTGGGGCCCCATGGAGTCGGCGCCGCTGATGAACGCTGTATCTGCTGCAGCTGAAAATTGCTACCAGAAATAAATAGAAATGATCCCTTGATGAGTTCGTAACTTGGTTGTAGTGACTTGTAAAAGAGGAGGAAAATGTACTCCTGATTTCATTCATTATTTGGTATCATTGTGAGGTACTTTCGATTAGTCTTATGTAAATTTAAAACGATTTAATTTATTTTTTTAAGGCCTGGGAAATATATTGAAACATCTGAACGAGGCTTAGTTGTGATCGGAGTGACGGAAGCTGATGGAGGAAGGTATGATTGCTGGATTGGTGGTCAGCTTCTCTGCAGCCATAATGTAACCGTAGATGCCCATCGATGCACTGCTCCTGCTAAGTCTCATGACTATCGGAGAGTTTACTCTGATTGGTGCCATGAGTTTGAAAAATATAAAACAGCTATGAAGACATGGGAAAGAAAGAAAGCGGTAAGATTATCTTCCTTGACTTCTTCATATCATTCATCCAATCCCAATAGCATCTAAAATTGCTTTTTAAATTATTTTCACCACTCACATAATTATCCCTTATTAGTTTTATTGATTATCATGTTAAAATATTCCAGCAATGCAGCAACAATAGGTAAAGCAACAGCTCTCAACCTTCTCATCCCTTACGAATCCACTGGAATGATTCACATTTCTACAAAATGGTAAGGAAAAATTAAATTCTTTAATTTTCAAACGCATTGATTGGTCTGTTGACCACAGTTTTTAGAAGCCATGGGATGGTGTGCAGGAGAAGCAATTAGTTACCGAAAAGTGGATTTTTTGAAGTGAATGCAGTAAAGTTAAACCCTTGTTAAATATTAACATTTTCTCAAACCAGTGTTTCACGATGTCTTTTTTTCACCTTCTCGTTTTTACTTTTCCCTAAATATCATAACTAATTATTCAATTACTCTGATATGTTGCTTGAACACTAAGCAAATTTTTCATTCCCTGTAGCATGCTGTTTTCATGTTTCAGTTCTCTCTTTAGCCATTCATTTTTAAATGGGTTTGATATAATAGGTGTATTTTTATGACTGATGGTGTAGTGTTCCTAGTTTCTTGTCAGGGCAAGTAATGGGACAACTGAGACACATGTATCACTCTAGACTATGGCCGGAGTTGAACTGCTTGCTCATACCTCTATTAATTCTGCACGCCATCTTATGGCTGCTCCGTAAACTACAACAGTGTACTGCAGACGGTGAAACAATATCATTAATTTTTTGCTAGGAACGTTCCAATGGAGCCACCCTGAAGCAAATCAGACGGCAAGTCAGCTAAGGAATTGCATCGGAGGTCCAAAGATCGTTTAAAATATGTGACACCAGTGCTTCTCAGCATCCACTGTGAATTATGTCCGGGAACAATCTAATTATCCTCCCCCTGTAGAAGAAGTTTATCCCAAGACATCAGTCTAGAGTGACCTGTGGAATTCACAAAGACACTAGAGGAACTGTAATTGTCCTCCACTCCCGGAACTTGGTGATCCTGGGTCAGTGCGGTGTGAGCTCTATCGGCGTGACTTGGTGAATATGGGATAGGGTAATAACGTGATATAAAAGCGGCAGTGTTATTTTTCTACTTCTTCTAATGCTTGTGATAATCGAGAAAAAACATAGTGTTGTGTTAAACAACGAATGAGACTCTTATTTTGCGTGCAATAGCAAACGATTGTATTCTATTGTGTCCCATAGTGACCAAGACTAATTTATTTTCATACAAAGATAATGGCTAATAAAAATGAGAAATAATACCATTCACAACAGTTTATCTGCCCATATAATGGGTACTCATTTTCCAAAGTGATTGCCCACTTTTGGTGTTTTCGATGTTTTCTGTATTTCAGGTTGAATTTATAAGAATGCTTGATTATTATTGTAATTGCATATATAACATGTTCCTATCATCCAAGCTCTCATTCGCAAGAGCGGTGGATGAATTGTTGTGGTAGTACTCCATTTATTGTGTATCTCAAGGGGCAACTGGAGGTACACATGCACTGGGCTTAATCTTATCTTTATACCTGCTCCCCAGCCTATTCTCATCTTTATGGGCAGATTCTGTCTTTCTTAATAGGGAAAATAAACAGCCCCATCTTCTTACCCAAATTAGTCCTTCCTTTTCTGTGTTTAGGCTGCATGCCATCTACAGGAGCTATAAACTTGTCTTCCTATTATTTGTGTCCCATTAAACTTCCTTGAAGTGAGCAAATATCCAAGATTATAATACCCTTAGTGATTGTTGTCACTTGAGGAATTTTTGGCATAGGTAGTGGTATTTTATTTTAATTTTTACTGACGGTTTAAGCACATCTGTGCTTTGCCATGTGGTGAGAAGGAGTAATTTTTATGTATGTATTCATTTGAGTCAGTTTCTGTGATCGATTCCCTGAATTTGAAATCCATATAAAAATATTCCTCAAGCTTCCTTCCATCTTGCATATCCTTAGATATTATACCCAATGACCTCATTATTGAAGGGAATGTGTGCGTGCATATGGGATTAAGATTTTCATTCGTGTTGCCAAACCTCAGATTTGGTCATTGCCCCATTATAGAAGTCAGTACAGAGGGGGGTAATTAGGTTAGTTGGCTGAATGGTTGTTGGTATTTTAGATGGTGGTTACCACTTCGTCACTGGTTCAGTTGCCAGTCAGATGTATTCTGATCAATTATGAGAAAGAAGGTCACTATTGGGGAAGAGTTAGAGGATCAAGTCCAAAAGAATGTGGAAGAGGAGTCATTCTGCACTCTTTAATGGGGTCTGGCAATAGCCTACTTAGCCTACAACACCGGAATATGTGCTCTGCTACAATGGTTCCTGTTTTTTCGGACCATGATTAGAATCTGATGCAGCATTTTTGCAGTGAGATGATATAGTTGGAAGAAGCCACGCCGAAAGCATGTAAGTACTATATACTCCCAAGGTGTCCCTTCCACAGAAGAACAAGCATTAACATCCAAATTGTCCCATCTGTCTACCAATCATTGACCCAAACCACTAGTGAAAGCATAGGCGGATCCAGGGGGGGGGGGGCACGGGGGCACGTGACCCTTAAAAATATGCTAGATTTTTAATACGGTCCCATTATCATTTCGTTCGTTTTGTATGACGAGGTATCCTTGTGCCCCCCCTGAACAAAATCCTGGATACGGTCTTGCTTGTGCCCCTCCCAGAGAGAAATCCTGGATCCGCCCCTGAGTGAAATCTTCCATCAACCTGAGATCTTGAGAGAACTTAGTGTTACTTTTGAATTTATATTTATTGTATCACTATTCTCTTACCCAATCACTCAGGCTAAGTTTGCTTCGAGGATGAGGAGCTCTTAAGATATAGCGATTAATGGGAATGGAAGAAGGTAAAGCAAAGGATTTGCTTGTGTTTTTTGTGGATGGTGCACTGTATGGCAGCAGATTTCCTCTCCTTGAAAAAATGCCTTTTGATTCATTCTTGAACCAGAGAGCTATAAATGGGTCATATGAGACAGTAAGAAATAATTCAATTTTATGTCCTTAAGTCTTTCCATGTTGTTCTATTCAAGTGCATACCTAGGATCAACACTAGAAGGGGGCAAGCCGAGGTCGTTCAGATTGTAACGCAGAAAAGGTTATGGAAACCAAAATTTCACAAAAATTATAACAGCGCGTTCTTAGATTTTATAATTATATGCTCAGAAAAATATTTTTATTTTAATTACTGTTTTATACTAATATCACTTTTCTTGGATTTAAAGAAAAATTTTCAAAACTATCTTTGAACTAAACTTTTGATTCCAGGGGGGGCAGCTGCCCCCTGCTGGGTTCGCCCATGGTTCTATGAAGATCTTTTTTCTAAGTAACAAGACATAAGTATTGAGAACTGGTACTTTGAGTACCTACTCTTTACACGTGTGAGAAGACTGGAGAGGAGAGAGGTTTTCCACGCTCTAAATGATCTGATAGAGTGTATAATGAATCCGGTATTGTTTTATTCAAATTTATCCCAGCACCAAAAAAAATATTTAGATTAAGAGTCAAAATAAATTGGAGAATGTGCCATCCATATAATGGCTAAGAAAGTATAAATGTGCATGAAACCTGAATTTTAAAAATTTACTGCATTGCTACAATGGATGCAATTGTGATGATTTTAGTACCATGTATTTAGGTACCTAAGGATTGTAAAATTTTTGATGGCTATGGATGGTGGTATCCACCTCTCCTTTTGGATAAATGTACACTTCATAACAAGTGACCACTTTAATTGATAATAATTGGTGAAAATATTTGATTGGCATGCGAGCTAGGAAGGAAAATGAACCAAGAAAATCAGGCTGGGATTAATCACTATAATATTTTTGAACAGGTATGTATAAAAGTGCCCTTATTATTTTAGTGTTTTATCCATGTATTTCAGATACATATTCAGATAAAAGACCAAGTATTTTAGATAATCTTCTCCTCTATCATTGATCAGTTGTTTGAGAAATTTTAATCAGAAACATTTTCCCTTGAAATACATAACAAAATAACCTAAATGAGACACTTTGAATCAAGTCACAGCAGTAACTTGGTAGAAACTGTTTAAAACTAGTGGTTTGATTTTTCCATAAGTTCCCCAAATAAATACCTAGCTGTATGCTTACTGCTGGTTCGACTGGTCTCCTGAATTCCTCCTATCCACAGCTCTACACCCTCACAGTCTGTTCCTGTAACTCCCACCTGTTGATTCCCCGTGATGATACCGTGACTGAGTCAAAATGTGTCTGATTTTTACCACATACACTGAGGGAATCACTACCTTTTCCACCCACCCAAGGACTCTTTTTTCCCTTTTCCAGAGTTGGGAGGTAACTGAATTACTGGCAATGATTACATTTAATTTTCTTTTTACCTGTAACGGTTACAGTCGTTCATTAAAAATGGTATCAGTTAGGTTGGTTCTTATAATCTAGTCAATGCATTTTAAAAAGGTATATTTAAAGCCTTGCTATAATTAAGCTCTTTGTGTCTTCTGTAATGTATGGTGAGATATTTCTAAACTAATTAAATATTTTTTGAAGGCTCCTTTTCATGGAAAAAAACTAATTGGTCGAAAGAGGTGTAACCAAACTTTGGGAATTAAATAAAGCAGTTATTTTTATGTCCAGGATATTTTGTGCCTGTAAATCTTGGCTACATGATGTATAAATAATTTTGAAAGTAGCTTGTCTCACAATTAGGGATGATTTGCTTCGGGAAAGTGGAATAGGAAATTAATTATGTATCCTCCAAAATAGTATTAATCTAATAGACTTATGAAGCAGAACCGTGAAATAAAAACTCAATTTAGTTAAGCGGGCGCCCTAGCGTTTGAGTTTCCCAAATTAACGGCTCACGAAGGCCTCTAGCCGCAGCGCCCGGACATGGAGACCGAAGCCTAAGGCCTCAAGGGAGAGATAAGGGGGAGGGGCGAAAAGGCAACTCCCATCCCAACTTCGCCCGCGACGACTCCGAGGAGAAATTTGATACTCATGATAAATTTGATACGAGTCGATGGAACAGGGGTCGCAGTCGGAGTTGATATGTGACACCTAATGCGAGCCAATTAGAAATAGTAGAAGCCAACTTATGAGGCCCGTGTTCCTCTCTCATGCGCTGAAAAAATAGGGCTGCGAATGCGAAGGTCCTTTTGAGTTTACACCTTTTCCGAAATTGCTGACGATATTATCTTCATTATATTAGCAGACATTTCATCAAAATCACGTCGCCGACTTCGGTGGCGGCTGGGTAAGTCCTCGCCTGCCAAACAAGAAATCGCGGGATCGAGTCCCGCCTGGATAGGTTTTCCCTATCCAGGGCTTAGTTGTTCGTGTAATTTATTGTTAAATTTTTTGTATACCCAATATAAAATGGCTTAATATGAGTTGTATTCGGTGGTTTAGGAATTAAAAAAATTGAAAAAAATATAATTTCAGTATTGAATTGTGGTTTATGATATTATTTTGATGGAATGTAGAGTCTTTTTCCGTAGTAAAGATATCATGGCTCGCATTTTTCTAAAAGGAATGGAAAAACGGGTGGAAACCGAAAAATGGAGAGGTTTCTCATTTAATATATACATACTTACGCAAAATACACCTAACTAACATAATAAATTATCAATAAAATGTAACAATGTATGTCACCTAGCTTGCTTGAAAGTCACACTTGGAAGCGAAAAACAATGGTTACTTAAGTTACAGCTAGAAATATTTTTTTTTATTACCACCGATGAAAAGAAGCAATGACACAGAACACGATGGAAAAAAACTGTGGGGTGCTGCGCTGCGCGGGGCTGTGTGGTTCAGAAGCCCTTGAAAGGAAACTTTAATTTTTTTTTCTTCCACTGATGTCCCCTCTGGGTACGAATATTTTTTTACGTCTAGTCTAGCTAGGATAAAGCTGGTGGCCTCAGATCTTGGCAGTCTTTCGAATAATTTTGTACAGAAATTTTATTAAATTACAATCAACAATTCGCGAAAGAGCTTCTTCTGGCGTCAGTTCATTCTGAGTTGTAGGTTTTTTCCTCCAGTTCTGTAATATCAGTTTCCCTCGGGGGGCGGGGGGGGGGGGGTCATTTCCGTGATTATCTTCGCTGCCGCATCAACCTCTTGCGAGCGTATCAATCTAGTCTTTTTGAACTAACTCAAATATCATTCGTGCAGGTACTTTTAAAATTCTATGATTTGTATACATTGTATTTTCCATCCCTCTCAAATCTAATGAAAACATTCTTAAAAGGTGATGGAAATTTGATTTAAATATTAAATTTTAGTTTTTATTTATTTTTGGTGAATGTCTGCTAAGATTTCTTTTGCGACCCACTCACTAAATCATTTAACATCACATCATATCTTTATCAAATTCAGTTTAAAAATGAAAATGTGAATGAAATTCAGGATGAGGATAGTGATATTAAATACGAATATCTGAGATTATACATGAGTATTAAATAAATAAAAAACTCCAAAGGAACTTCAATAAATTGATGGATTTTTTATCTCAGTGATGTGTAGTCCACCAATGGAGGTTGTGCACTCAGATCCAAAATCGCAATTCAGTGAACAATTCGGTAGACGGAAGGGAGTGATAAGTTACAACGAACAGGGACGCCGGCTTACAAAAGATACGGGGGCCCAAACCGGGGATCTTGCCCCAGGAAATTTTATAAGTGATGAGTTTGAAGGTTTTTAAGCATTTTAAAAGAGTCATATGATCAACATTAGAACCCTGATAACTCGAATCTCGATATCTGGATACTCCGGGGAAAATCGACAAGCCTGACACATTTTTTCCTCACACCCATAACGAATTTTTGAGGGGGGTCCGGGCCCCCTCAGGCCCCATGGAGTCGGCGCCACTGACAACGAATAAAAAATGTTCTTAAATTCAAAATGAGACAAAGCGAAAGTTGCCGCCTATTTTTCATGATTTATTTATGTGATTAGATATTTGCTTTCTTTACCCGTTTTGTAAGATCGTTTAGAAGAGGGAAGGGATTGCTGGCTAGAGTTTGAACAACAGCGAACCAAGGGAGACCCATTAACAGGATCGAGGTCCAGCAAAGACGAGGTGACATGCTAGGCAAGAGTTTGTGACGTCATTAATGTATCAGCGAAAGTAATTAAGCCGTCGATTTTTCAACGCAAATAGTTGGAGAAGTGGACGACGGATCCAAAAACGAAAAAATACCGGTCTTTTATATTCCTAACTGTAATCACAATGTGCCTTAAATAATTTTGTTGATTGAATTTATTGAAGAGGAAAGTTTTGGTGGTAAAAACCACTATTTACTTTCTTTTCCGTAGTACGGACCAACATAACTTTTTTCGTGCATGGCATATGTCGAGGTATGTGATTATAGTCACGCCGTTAATTTCATTGCGAATGAAAAGTGCAGATGGTTAGGCGTTCACACATCAATTTCAACTAATTTATAACAATATACATGCGGAATAGCTATTTCCTCGAAAACAGTACTTACATCGACTCATACCGTGTGCAGTCAGATATCGTCGTTGAAACATTTAGAAATTTTAAACTCGTGCAAATGATGAAAAGGTGTAGGCCGTAGTTTCAATTGGAGTAGGAAGTCCATGTTGGTAGGAGAAAAAGACCGGAGTAATCTACAAAGCACTACATGGAAGCCTACCTTAATCGGTGCAATACTTATTCAAAACATGGTGTTTGAAACTTATTTTCCTAAATAAATTCTGTAGCAGATAATAAATAGCGTATACTTTATAAATCTTCGCGTGCGGGACATTTACTCCGTAGGGCAGTGGAATCTCCGGCTTTTCCTTAAGTTCAGTTACTATTTTTGGTTTCTCAAACAAATGATGAATACGGCTAGGAAGCGACGCGCCGCGAAAAAAACGGAACGACGCGGGAAAAGGGGCCAGCGCAGGCGCTGGGATAACTTCCCCTCCGTCCCTAACCTGTCGGGAGGGCATGAATGGAGGGAGCGATGGAATGGGTTGGAGGGGTGGACACCCTCCCCTCCATCTCTGGCCAGGGAATTGGAGGAGGCGGCAGGCAGCGGAAGTCATATGCGACGTGAGGGAACGGTTGTAAAGGGCATGGATAAAAACCCGGTGTCGACATCAGCCTGCACTTAACGTTAGGCTCCAAGGGGATCATGACTTAACGCTCCATCCGACAGATGAAGTACTTTAATTGAAGTGCCCTCCACAAGGCACTCAAGTAGGGGTTAGCTAGTATCTGAAAACTCTTCGCCGCTGCATTTAATTTGATCCCGGACGAATGGGATGCCAATGCTGTAGCCACCACACCAAAATTCCCTAATATCCCCAATCCTAAACACATTTTTGAAGTATCGAACTTTTCGAGGAAATTTTCATCTTGACAGTAGTTAAATTTCTAGTGTTTTCCAGAGTTTTTAATGATGCTTCACTACCAAAATCGACTACCGCCATCCAAATGGAAAATTTAGCTTTGATTTATGGATCGCATAACAAAAAATTAGGGGTTAAAAGTAACGGAATTGCGCAGGTTTGAGCTGCATTAATTTCTAAAATGGCGTGGAATTGCGCGAATGCATGAACGGAATTAGAACAGGGGCTATTTTGCCGTCTCGCATCCACGCATTCTCGCATGTGTTCTAGCAATTCACCGCTTTACGCGACGCAATTTTGATTGCGCCTTCGCACGTACCTCAGATTGCGCAATTCCGTGTACCGTACAGGGTGCCCTTTAGAAAAGACATACCAATGTTCGTATCTTTGTTAATAACAAAGCTACAAGGAAGGCAATCATGCTGATTAATGTCCCCCTGACGGCTAATGAACATTTGCTTGACACATTTTTGAATTTGCATCTGGACAAAAAGTTATTTCGGGTGGTCAAGATAAATGGGACACCCTGTATAACGCGCTTAATGGTGTGTGACATGGAGTTTGAAGATTGAAAGGAGGGGAAAAACCACTCATATTACAAAAATGGATCCTCTCGTCTTCCTCTAAATGTGTTGTCACCCACCGCGCATTTTAACGGGTTTGCATAAGTCTCCACTCATGTCGCTGACGGACAAATTGATCCGAGTTTCACGGGGAAACATGATATAAATAGGGGTGTTAACTAAAATTTAAATTCAAGATGGTGTGACTTATCAAATTCATAGCTATTCAATGCAATTCCTTGCATTTGTAAAGACAAAATGCAAAATAATGGAAAAAAGTGGATCGCATTGCACTCATCACCGCGCCGTGGACGATTTTGAAAATCGATTAAAATGCGACTGAAGTGACAACAGAAATCTTTCTTCTATGCGACGGAATTGGGTCTCCTCTTTGCAGTCTCCTTGGGAATAACGGTCAATCCAAGTCCCATCTCGCCGTCTGACAAATCGTCGCAACGCCATCTTTTGATCGTTTCGTACGGACTGTCCTGCAGGTCCTTAATGCCTTCCCACCCTAGAATCCCCAGGAGGATAACCATTTAGTAGAACCACTCCTCGCGCGCTCATCCGTCGGAAGGCCCTTTTGAAATCGCTTTCGAATCATCCACTTACCTCACCGCAACCCCAGTGCCGTCTCCAAATCTCTCTCCCCATCTGTGCACCTGACTCCATTCGACCCACAAGACACATTTTTTTCCAGTAGGGAATGTTCCATTCACCAAGTGAACCCAGCTCCGACTGGCTTCCTATTAATCTCGCTCTCTTTCATTCTTTTTTAAATCTTTTTCGGAGACGTCGCTCCCCTTCCGCATTCTAACCTTCACTTGTTTTCGTCCCATTTGCTGATTTTCATCACCTCCTTTCCTCTCTTCCTCGCCCCACTGCTTTTTCTCCACGTTTATTCGTCTCATTGAATCCTTTACTCCATTTTTAGCCAATACGTTTCATTTATAGGCTCTGCAGCGATTGCATATGATAAAAAACAGGTATATATTTTATACATTATTGTCTGTGGTGCCGTCTGAGGGAACTTATAAGATAGTGTTTTGTTCGCTAGTCTCCGTAATTTGAGGATGCAAAATCAAAAGGACAAGAGATGATCGCAAACTCTGGTAGGACAGCTTGCCTACGATAGGATAGGATTGGCGGCTGTGGTAGTGAGAATTTATTAGCATTCTCGTAGTCTCACTTTGTAACAGTTGGTGGGTAGACGATCGGGATCTGGTGGCCCCATCTCGTCCACCAACCCCATTCGAGCGGAATGCCTGAGGCCTGCGTTATCGTCATTGGAGGTGCCTGGCAAGAAAATCCGTCGGTAAACGGCGCATCGGAAGGGAGCGATTGTCTGGCGCGGATTGAGGGAAGACATGAGTGAAGAATGAGTGCTAACGAGCCCCGACGGCCTCTGTAATACTTAAGCCTTGCCCATTTCATATCATTCTCTTCCCATTGGCCCTACCTGTCTTCTTCTTCCTACATTCCCTTTTACCTGCCGCAGCAAAGTCGCTAGTTTAAAAAAAGAACGAAGCATTGGATTGGAAGTTAAAAAATAAAACTTTTAAAGGCAAGAAATGTACCGTCATGCAATTGCTCAGATTATGTTCGAGTCCCCACTCTTGCCTCCTCAAATGAGCGTTGTTTAAGTCCGATGATAGAATTTCATAGTCAGAGTGATCGCTAATTTCGCGATAGATGACAGCGTCGTCAGCAAATAAACGTATTTTACTGCTAATGCGGGAGCAGTGATCATTAATGTATATAATAAACAACAGGAGACCGATTACGCTTCCTTGTGGAACACCTGATGTAACATTTACAACATCAGAGCTAATTCTGTCAAGAACTACTTTTTGTTTACGATCACTGAGAAAGTCGCGTATCCAGTTTACAACTGTTTCGTGTAATCCGCATGACTGTAATTTGTTTAAAAGTTTGTTGTGAGGTACAGTGTCGAAAGCTTTCTTAAAATCTAGAAATGGTGCGTCAACTTGTCTTTTCGATTCATCACATTTTTTAACGTCGTAAAGAAAGAGCGCGAGCTGTGTTTCGCATGATCTACCTTTTCGGAATCCGTGCTGACAGTCATGGAGGAAGCTACGTCTGTCCAAGGGAGTCATGATATTGCTAACGACGATATGCTCAAGTATCTTGCCTATAATCGATGTTAATGAAATAGGACGGTAGTTTCCTGGGTCATGTCTGTTTCCCTTTTTGAATATGGGTGTAACGCTTGCAATTTTCCAGTCTAGCGGTAACTTCCCTTCGGAGAGTGACTTCTTGAATATGATCTCTTAAAACCATTGGATGTATAAATTTAAAGTTATATCTGGTCTCTCATTTGGTGGTAACTGTAAATATACCGCGAAAAATCAGTAAAATGGTGTTGCTCGTATGATATTACGTGTAATATGAATCTACAGTATGAATCCGGAAATATAGATCGTGGTCTTAGAAATAAATCTTAAATTATCTAAATCTTAAAAAAATAATAATAAATCTTAAATTCTCATCTGAGAATGGGAATTGGAGATTTGAGATAGAAATTCTCGTTATTTATTTATTACGGTATCATTGAACCAATTTTTGAATAAAAGAACATATTAATTGTCTTTTTTTAAAGCACACTTTAAATATTTTCTTTGATTTCTACACTTCGGCTCTTAATCTCTCATTGCGATTTCAGCTCATGCAAAAGGAAGCGACTTGGTTCTCCGATCATGGGGAGAACAAGGTATCGTAGTTTGCATCGAAGAAAATGTCAATTTTTTACCTTTGTAGTTAACTTCATGAACAAAAAGAGCATAAAATCTAAAAATGAATTAGATTCGTGTCGAGCCTTATTTCCTAGGTAATAATCTTTACCCTAGTTCCCCTATAAGTTAAAGAAGCGTGAGAAGGAAAAAATATTTCTATGTTTTCTATCGTTTACAGCGACAAGCAGCATGAAAGGCACTCGCAATCGTTGCGGAAGGCGTAAATTCCGGTAATACAATTGACGAATTTTGCAGAAGAACACCTGCCTGAATTTTTAAAAAGATTTTTCATGAATTGAAATGCTGAGGCAAATGAAGAGCGGCTTTCATGTTAAACACTCGCTGGGAAAGAGGGGTTGGATTCCATCCCCAAAGCCTCAGAGAAATTTAAAAAAATATTTAAAACAATAATCTCGTTTTGGCGTATAATAACTGCATCTGCTTTTTGTTAAATTTTAAGAGCCAAAATGATGTAAAATGTATTTCCGGGCATGTCATTTTTGAAAAATTTTCCCGGAACCCCTGTTGGCTGGAGGTGGATTCGCCCTCTACGCCTTTTCATCCCCCTGCAAAGCATATTCCTGTTTCATCCCATAGCCGAATGCACAAAACTTGCGTTCGCCGAGACAAGCTTCAGACTTACCACTGGAGAGGGTTAGAGGGGAATGTTGAGAGTGGTTGAAGGGCGTAGAAGGAGAGGGGGAAGGAGGGGAAGTTGTAGTATTCAGAGGTGGGAGTAGGGGAAGATCGGAGAGTCAGCTGAGGTCAGCTGTGAGCGCTCTTCTATACTGCTCTCAGTCGGGATGTGTTTTCTTTCCTGTGATTGCCTGTGGAGCGAATTATTCTCCTCGCTCGGCTTGATTGCGGCGCGTAACACGAGCGCTTCCCGACTTTTCAGGCAATGGCTTTCCACCCGCTGACGCCATTTGACCCGAACCTGCGGGTTGAGATTTCTCCCCGCCGACCAAATTAGTGGGTCACTCAGTTCATAGTGCTTCCCTGCCCCACAGCCCCAGCTGTCTTTGTGATGTTGGTGTTACCGTTGGGTTCATAGAACACGCATTGTCGTGAAAGTTTTGTGGTGTTCGAGTGCAGTGATGTATCGCTGCACTTATTTCCTTCGCCTTGCGAGGATCTCTTCAGGCTGTAGTCCCTGTAGGCTGGTGTCCAGTGCGTGTGTTCTGTCATTCGGTTATGTCATGGTTTTGTTGTAGGTCTTGCTTCTGCTCGTTTTGTGTTACGGTCGTTGTTTGAAAAGATGGTTTATTTAGGATTTTTCGCTTAAAAATGAATCAGAAAATAAACTCAAACTATTACTAGTGTGTGAAAAGTCATTTTTATACGATTTTTCTACATAGTTATCCTTTTAAGAGTGAATTGTGATTCACTTTTTTATCGACTTTTTTATTTTTTGTGATCAGTGTTGATTAGCAGTCAGGGATCCTGACGTGGAGATACACATGTTCAGAATATGAGGTGATGGTGGTTCACGAAGGAAATACAGATATATTCCAGGTTTCACTACAACTGGTTGCAATGGGCCAACCAACCCCAGCATGAAAATCGTCCCTCAGGTTCTCTGCTGCTCGTTTTGATTCATCTGTGCCTCTTCGCTGTCGCCGTCTCTGGATTGGGAGGGAGTTGTGCCGGCGACCGCGAGCAGATCGAATGACCACGAGAACCACGTGGGATTCTACCACGAGACTCCGTGCTGCGGACAACATCACTTCAGACATCACAGAGGTGAATATTTACTGCCAAAAATCCTAATCTGACCTATTCTATTACCAACCTACCTTCATTTATCCTCCGTGTGACATATTACATGAAGGAAATGCTTTAATATTGTCCTCATTTACCTACGAGGGTATTTTCCTCTTGTATCCTTCAATATTTATCATCGGCTTGAAGATTTGAGTGTGTGATCTTTCAATACTCTGAGCTAATGAATTATACATTCTGCCAAAAATTCTCACTCTGCGCTATTTTATTATCGGCCTACCTTCTTTTATCCTCCGTGTGACGTATTACACGAAGTAAATACGGTAATATTGTCCTCACTTACGTATGATCGGACGATTTTTTCCATCCTGTATCCTTCAATATTTTAAATCGGTTTGAAGTATTGAGTGAATGATATTTCAACACTCTCATATAATGAATTTTATTGGAAAGAAAACTACTGATAGTTTCTCTTTTTACTCCACTCACCGGCCAAGTTTTCGGTAAGTTATGCCACCACGTGTATAATCATTCAATGATTTTCCTTGCGTCAGTGCCTTTATAGCTCCTCAAATGGAATGGTATTTAACGTTTTGTCTTCTGTATGGATGATACGGTCATATTGAAAAAGATTAACAGCTATTGTTTATAAGAAATAGCATGTTTTGTTCATTTGAGGTGGAAGCTTGAGTTATTAGCATAAGTATGCGAAAGTGAGAAATTCTCCAAAAAAGATGGTCCGTATCCCTAAATTAGTTTTCCACCTGGGTCACTTAAAGTATTTAAACGTTGGAGCGGTTTCATATTTGTTCTGATTAAATCTTATTAGGAAGTGGGGAGCGTCTACATAATTGAATTGAGGAAATAGCGGGCCAGCATGTCTAGCGTAGACTGTGAAACCCATTGGATTGGAGGAGGGAGGATATGAATGAAATCACGAGCTGGCATTTTTCAGAGGTCCGTCCGAGAGTGCGTGTTTCTGCGTGACCCTGTGAACATGCCAAACCTTTTGTCGAATATTGGACGAGCGTGTTTGTTACCGTCGCACCGGGCTTTACACTAAAAGCCACTCTAATTAATTCCTCAGAATGATGCAGGGTAGGTACTTTAGAATGAATTTCCAAAAGGTTTGAGCTGACACATGGTCTCCATTTAGCAGTTTTTTTTTTTTTAATTGGACACCTCTCAATGGATGAGATTTAATTATGTTTTTGAAATCGTCTCTTAGATTATCAATATAAATTATCCTTTGTATTTTATACTATCTATCAATTCAATCTAACTATCAATTCGATCTAACGATTTGATCGTTGGATCATTCTTCCTCATAGAATGATTCTCCAAAGTTGCTAGAATAGCAATGGCTGATGCCTGGTTTCGCTGATGGTAGGACCCGCCCGCCTCTGTGACGGTGCGGGATTCCTCGTCCCCTCCCCTCCTTCCCTTTCCCGCCCCAGGAGGCGCCGCCGTCGGGCTCCTATCGCGGCGGCGCCTCCTTCCCTTCTCCTTCCTGTCTTCCCCCTTCTGGGTGCAGAGGTAAAAAGCTCGCGCTTATAGACCCTGCCCCGGGAGTGTATCCTCGCGAGCCCGCTCTAGGGTTTCGTTCCATTTGTCTATTATTTCGCTAATTACATACTTTACATGCCTCCTCAATTTTCATGTATCCAATTAAGCTAAGGACTCTAGGCCAAGGAGACGAGCTGAATACATACTAGCCTAAAATCTCGTAAGTATACTTATTAGCTGTCTTAGCTACTTACCATCTTTACTGAAATTTACGTGCATATTCAGGAAAGGAGGTATGAGAAAGTTTGGAATTCGTGTTTCTTTTAATAGTTTTACCCTTGATTAACTATTCTTCTTCTTAAAAGTGAAAAGCAAGTGTGCTTGGCATAATTATTACGCTCTATTTATGTGCCGGTTTTCATCAACAAAGAATAGGAGTGCATAGCTAATTTCCACCGTTAAATAGAAACGCCTCCTGAATGTTTTTGCAGCACAGTGGCTTTAATTTTCCTTGAGCACGCGTTTATGGTGTAGGCGCTAAGCTGTTGCGCAAAATTTTTGTTAGCGAGCTCTGTACATCGCCACGCGCTGGACTAAGTTTTATGGGAAGAAGGATTCTTATCCAAGCTCGGGTGAAAATTTTTGCGCTGTCTCGCCGTTGTTGTTTACACTTTCGCTGCGGCGGACGCACCGGTGTGTCCTGCGCAAACTATTATGCTGAGCGGAGGACGCACCCGTGCGTCCTGCTTCGACCCGTTTTCAAATGCCCATAGAATCAGCCGAGAACGTCTTGGGCGCTCCAAATTACCTCTCGCTGCTCTATTACATTCCGTACTATTCAGTGTTGGCCGTCGTTTCTAGGAATCACCTTTCATTATTTAGGTAAAAACCTTTTCATCTTTTTTCTATTTTTTCGTAATTTTTATGATATTTTAATTTTTCTGACCTAAATTGTCTCGGAACCGGAGATAAATGGGTCTCGTATGCATTATAAACTCTTCTAAATACTATTTATGTCCAATAAAGTTTTATATTCAGTTTATCCGAATATGTGGAAATATGTCGATATATCCGAAGATTGCAAAAATATGTGAACACATTGGTTTGGACAATTGTCATGGCTGCTTCTTTTGTACATAAAAGATATAACGTTTAGCTATAATAAATCCTTTGAAAAAGTAATACGCGTGATTGAGCCAGGTTCGATGCCAGAATTTTCTATACATTTCCCTTTATCGTGCATAACGTGGAAAAAGTTAGCTCTAAGAAATTATCACCATAAGGCATATCGAGGGACATTATGTAGTACCATTCGATAATAATGAATTATAATCCATTGCACTCTTCTTTTATTATTCCATATAGCCTATTGATTATGTAAACATGCCATAATGTTGCCGAATTTTGCTGAAATATAATGAAAAATTTTGTTGAACATTCAATCACTTGTTCCACAAAACCCCGGAACACAATATTATAAACAAGTGTCTCGTTATATTACGGTTCAATCGCAAAGGCTATGTACTTTGTTAAACTGACAGATAGGTATATAATTACCACTCTGCGTATACATTACACACGGAACTGAAATCGACCACCATTTCAAGATAAAATATTTTACACAGGATCCATTAGCATTGACCTTGAGAATGAAATTCAATGCCGGTATGACGGAAATGTCACACCGGGAATTCCAAGACGATCACGATAATGTGTGAAATAAAAGGGTAATATTTCGTCTCATTTCATGCGGATATCGTTTCGTATGGCCTATAAAAACAAAGGCATCGAGGCATTCCTTTCACTCTCATCCCTCCACGCCCTCTGGCCGAAATATCATTGCAAGTACGACGCTGCCACAGGAAAGTACTAGGTGCTCGGGGCCTTCGGAATAGATTGATATGCTCGATTTTCGGAGATATCTATCCTCTGAAGTATCATCGGAGGTGTCAACGGCTACCTGAATATCTTGATTTTTTCCCATTTAATTAGATGGCTGAGGAGCCAGTGGCATCAACGTCTGGTTCAGCGGGAACGCGATGAAAAAAGAGATGAATATCCTTAGAGAATTTTGAAGAAAAAGACTAATGAAGAGTTTATGGATATCCTTATGCAGTTTGATGAGGAGATGGACAGCAAGGAAGATAATGCATCCCAGGAAGGAATTCCAGAGGAGTCGTCCAAAGAGAGTCAGGAAGAAAACGCCCATGCTTCTTCATCAAAACTGTTCCGAAAGCACTCAAATAACTTCGATTTATGGTACAAAGATGAACTCCAAGTAACAGATATCCCTTTTACTGGCACCTCAGGACAAAAATTAAATGTTCCCAGCGGGAATCCTTACGACTTACGACTCATTGCCAATGATGCTTTTTGAGTTGCAACAGAAACGAATATCAATGCTGAATATGTGGTTCGAAATAATACTTCTCCAAATTCGAATATCGTCTTGGAATAAGTCTTGAGTCGAAGATAATTGGAAACTTTTTTGACCTTCTATTTCCGATGGGTATTATGGATGGATTTCTCTTAGTAGATTATAATATTATTGGAAAAAATCTGAAATACATTATCTCCCTGTTTTTTCCATATACATGTCTCGAGATAGCTTTTGAAAATATTCCGCGCTATGCACTAAGATAGAAATGTGGTTTAATGCGAACACTTACCCAGTGATCCATTTTACAATATACGACCCTTGCATGATACATTCTATGCAAGTATGAGTGAATTGTACTACGTGGAAAGGGCTGTGAGTCTAGACGAATCCATGGTTCTATGGAGTTGACGTTATCCACAGTTACTATTAAATCAAGTCATTCCTTACAAACGTCACAAATATGAAATTAAATTTTACATGATCACTGAACCACGCGGTTTGGATTTGGATTGCTTGATATATTGTGGCGCCGAGGGTAAAAAAGTGGGGGGAGCATGGAACGCAGAGAAAGTCACTCATAAATTGTTGGCAAATTTAAAAAATAAGGGGCACGCTGTGAACAGGGATAACTTTTACGACAGCGTGAACCTTTTCCATTGTCTGCAAAAACATGCTGTACAGAGAAAACATACTGTACAGTCATTCTGATAATGAAGAGATGTGAAGATGATTTCCTCCGAGTATGGACACGATTTTGCGGGCAGGCGGGGAAGGGTTTCAACTAAGCCCAGTATGGTGGACGATTACAATAAACATTTTGGAGGCAAAGACAAGACCGATCAATTGTTGTCATATTATCTTTACGAAACAAAAACTCGCCGTTGGTACCTAAAGCTGAGAATATACTTAACTCAGATAATAATGATTCATTCTTTCATTCTATACCAAAGATTTAGTGGGAAACGTGTAAATTTGTTAGAATACCGCGATGAATTAATAAACTATACTATAAACATTACTAAATGTCCAACCTGAGGTAATGCCTTCAATGAGTTCCCCTAAACATGGTCACTCACCACATAATTTGGAAATGAAAAGAAAAGGAAGAAAGAAGTGCCGAGTATGAGCCAAAAATAGAGTGAGGAAATATGTTAGCACTTACGATCGAGGTTGCCAGTAAAAACACGGTTTTATGCTTTAGGATATTTTCTAACATCTTATATTTATTGCTGACTTAAATAGCACTCTTCATTCTAGTATTTTTTTCAGGATGATTCTTGAAAGTTATCCCAAAACCATGAGTAAATTATGAGTTTGTAATTATTTTACGAGAAAATTATATTTTCATTAAAAAAATTATCATTTTCGAATACTCCAAATTTTTAAAACATCTATTTATTTGCAAAATCAGTCGAATAATAAGAACGTTAGATGAGAATTAAGGGAGATAAAAATATTTGTGTAGCGGGTTGCATAACGCATGTGACACGGGTTGCATAGCTTTGGCAATGCTGTGAGCGGCAGACGCACCGGTGCGTCCATCGTTTTATTTGTTTAAAACAATCATAGGATTTTTATTATTATTTTTCACGGTATCCATAGAGACATATCTACTTGGTTATGCAGAAAAACCACTGCCGCTCACAGCGATATTTTTCATCAAAATGGCCAGCAGCGAAAGTGTTAAGACTCGCCTCTTGGGCTTCCTTGGAGGCGGCCAGATAATGTTTCAGTGCGTGACGCCAATTTCGCTTTAAGTCATTCGCGCTTTCTTTTCTTTGCCGCAAGTCTCCGCAGGGAGCTGAAAAACACGCGTAGGTGCTCCAGGATTTAAGCTATAGGGGATATTGATCCCTGGGTGTTCAGTTTTCCTCTTGCTTATTTTCATGTCTTTCACGTCGACGGTAACTGCAACGTGCGCTAACAAATTATAAACTACCCTTCTTGCGCAGTTGTTGACCATTATAATTGTTTTATTTGCATCATAATATTGCTTTGCTCGATATTTATAATTTTTTATGCCAGTAAAGTCATTTCTTAAAATACTTTTTGAATAAATTCGCTGTTCATCCTGCGCATCGAGCTCTCACGTTTAATATTTCAAATAATTCAAATTCAACAAAGGAAAGAATGCATATGTAGGAGCAGTTAAAATGATAAATCAGAGAATTTGCGATGTTGATTTGTTGATTTTGTTGTTGATTTTGCGATGGACTGACGGAGTTTAGCCACTGCTTTCATTATTTAGATTTATTGTATTTTATGGAATGTTTGGAATTGGATTAATGGGGTCATAGATCAATTGCTAGTTGTATGATAAGAATTAATGTATTATTTTTTTACTATAGGTGTCTTTTCTGTTTCTTACTTGTTATTAGATTGGGACATTTGTTATTCATGTATGTAGATGAAATGCTGCCACCAGCTAATTGCCTACTTGCAGCAATATGTAAAAATAATAATAAATAACTGTTTTTAAGCGTCACTCCATATTTATCTCTTTGGTTATCTATTTATAAATAATTTTTGCGTAGTCTTCTTTTCTCATGTATACAACTAATCGACACTTGCATATTTGGAAGCGGGTAGATAATCTTTGTGTGAGTGATGCCGATTTCGCTTCAATAGTCATTCGCGCTTTCTTGTCTTCTCCGCAAGCCTACGCAGGTAGCTTAACTTCACGTGTGGACGCTTAAGGGTTACTTACGTATTGAAGACCTGCCACGAATGAACTTAAGGTGTTGTTTCATCCGTAGGTGGTCTTTTTTATGTTTCCTCCTTAAAATACTGTTTTAATAGTGCTGCAGCATCAACGCGATATAGTAAATTATCTTTTTCTTCGTGCACAGTTGCCAAGTGCCTATTTGTCTGCTATTTCCGCGAAAATTATTTATTATTTTCTTTTTCCATCCATATCCTACCTATTACTCATGGTATTCTTATTTTATCATAGTGATGACAAGTGTTTGTACTTTTATATTCTAAGGGAATTTTTCTCATAACGCTGGACCTATATTCTGTAATGCACAATAGTTGGATTATCATCAGACGGATGTAAAGGTGCGTGATTTTCTGAGTTATTTCTATTGGTCAAATCGATTCGTTGATATTTTTTGTTAATAGCCGCTCTGATTATCTCCGAGTCACGAGCTATAATATGTGCTCTCAAATTTCTACATTCAGTACAGTAAAATATTCAGAGGATCGAATGGATATGTTGGCGGCCGGAAGGGTTGAAGATTCTTTTAGGGCTCAAAAAATTTTGCAATGCGACGAAAATTACTGGATTAATTAATAATCCTTTTCAAAACTACTTGAAAGGACATTATCAAAGAAATATTCACTTAATGTATTTCCGTCTTAATGCATTAGACAAAATTCCCCGTCTTAATGTATTAGACAATATTATATTCATATTCGAATAGTCAATTTGTAATACCTTAAAATATAAATTGCCTTCAAATGTGGATCCAAATGCGTGGGTTACGCACGGCTGGGTACGTGACCCAATCTTTCGCGAGGCAGTGGCGTAGCGAGGGGGGAGGTCCGGGAGTTCGGAACCCCCGAAATATAATAATACAAATACTTCCCTTCATTAAAGAAAATGAAATATTGAATAATCATGAATTTAGAAGAGATTTCTTTGAAAAATCAAGTTTTTACGATTATGAATAGTGTTAAAATTAGTTTAAAACCCTCTACTTAGTACCCTGTTTTTCAAAAATTTCCCTCTGATTTTGGACCCTGTCCCCCAAATTAAATTCCCACTGTCGCGAGGGTCACTCGTGTGAAGACAAGATGGGATTAGAAGGGAGCATTGTAAGGGCGAATGTCTTTAGAACGAATTTTGCAAAAGAGTATTTTCTAGTCGGCCTCTATATGTGTTGTTAAATGGGATTACAGATGTCGCTTTCGGACAAATTGATCTGAGTTTCACGGGGAAGTAAGGTATAATTATGGGTGTACACCGAATTTACATTCATGATGATGTGGTTTATCAAATTCATAACTTTTCCATGCTATTCCTTGCATTTGCAAAGACCAAACTGCAAAATATAGTAATAAAAGTGGAGCGCATTGCACTCATCACCGCGCCGCGGACATTTTTGAAAGCCGGTTACGACGCGACCGAATTGGTGACAGAAATCATCCTTATACGGAATGGAATGGGACCTCCTCGATGCAGTCCCCTTGGGAAAAACGGTCAATCCAAGTCCCATTTCGCCGTCTGGCAAATCGTCGCACCATCATTTTTTGATCGTTTCGTACGGAGTGTCCTGAAGAATGCTTTCCTCAAAGAGTCCCCAGGAGGATCACCATTTAGTAGAACCACTCCTCGCTCGCTCATACGTCGGAAGGCCCTTTTGAAATCGCTTTCGAATCATCCACTTACGGATCGCAAGGGCACTCATCATCGCTCCGCGGATAGTTTTGAAAGCCTATTCGAATGCGACCGAAATCAGCCTTATCAGGGATGGAATTGGGCCTCCTCTATGCAGTCTCCTTTGTCTTTAGCTAGTGGCCAAGAGTTGAGTGCAGCGGACGACGGCGATTCAGGGAAGGTGGGCATGTGAAGGGGGCTTGTACTTGCTTGCTGGTGGATGATAAACTTATTTGGAGGTGATTCGGGGTGGCTAGTTGAACGAGTGCTGGCATTCCACCCTGTGGGTCCCAATGAAATCGTTTCAGGCTTGTCATGGCGGACATGCGATGCGTTCACAATAAAATATAAACAGTAAGTGGTAATTTCAACACTTCAAATAGGTAACTTTGAACATCGAGTGTCGAAACCATGGCCGACTGTGGTGTTGTATATTAAAGTGCGGAAATCGGCATTTGTTGATTATATTTCATCATAGACAGGTGGTACGAATTCAAATCCCGGCGGCGCACAGTGGGCGGAAATCGGAAAAAGCCAGACAAAATTACAAAATGGTTTTTTTAGTTATAGAATTGAAACCTCGCAGGTATACTCATAATGATTGAAATGTATGGATATGTACTTCATTTGATACAGGTATTACCCGTTACTGAGATACAGAGGCTTGAAAGTGAGAAAATTCCCATAAAAACTCCCTAAGCAGAGATATGGTAAAGTCATAGGTGGAGTCCTGTGGAGTAAAAAACTACATAATCTGTTGCTATGTTATTTTTTCTTTAATTTTCCGTAATCTTAAAGATTATCTTCGATAAATTCTTACCATGCAGTTACAAAATGGCGGACACTGTTTTTTGGCAACGTTTTACTTTTAGGTAGAGTTTGAAATGGATTTTCGGCAAGGTAACCCGAAGTAACTTATAAGAGATCATTATTTGAAGATTTTTTAAAGGTGTATATGTAGTTATCTTTTAAATAAGTTTGCGACGCCAGAAATTACCTTGATTTTTCGATTGCGCGGTAGGTTACGCCTCCGCGCGTCGGGAGTTGGATTAGCCGCGACACGGTAAGGTTATAGAAACTGTATGGGCTGTAACGCTCAGCATTCGCAGTTTTTAAGTTTTGCCTCAAGACACCAATGCTAAAATAGTCTATGGCGAAGACATTAGAGGATTTTCAGCCGAGGTAAGAGCACGTTTCATTGAAGTGCATTTAGATTTCTTTGGATGCGATCGAAGACCATGCTTCTATTAAAGGCGTTAAAACCTCGAAAAAGTGAGTTGTTTTCCTGAAACTCATGCAAAAAGACATCCAGAAAGACACCAGCCGATACCCTTTTACCCTCTTAACTCTTCGATCCCTGACCCCTAAGACTCGACTGCGAAAACGGTCGTTTTATGTCACTGCGGAGCGGGGCCTTTGACGGTTTTAACGGGGTATCTCCACAGGGAATTTTAGCTTTTTGCAAATATGCATCATGCTCTCAGTTCTACTTGGATTGTGGTAAAGGCCTGGTTAGAGTTTACCGAGTCATCATACCGCCGAAAATTTAACTTGAAAATAGTGAAAATTACAATAACAGCATAGAACCTTAGAATTAGGTGTAGAAAAGCCAGAGACCCTAAATTAAATTATTCAATGACCAAGGTTTTTAAACGCCGCAAAATTTTTACCAAACGTTTTCAAACTGGCCCCCAGATTAATATTTTTATTTTGTACCGTATTTCTCCGAATATAGTCTCCTCTAAATATAGTCCCCCCTCCTAATTTTGAGACATGATTTTCGGGGAAATATAAAAAACGCCTTTGAATATAGTCCCAATAGTCCCCCACTTTCCAATAGTCATTTCCATTGGCATTTTTGGAAAAATATGGGGGGACTATATTCAGATAAATAGGGTATCTTTTTGGTGCCTGTAACCTGTGAAATCTTAAAATTGGAACGACATTAAACGACGCTTGGTTTCTTTGTATATTTTTGTTCTTCGTGGCTAAATATTTCAAATTTTACCCACTTTCCAGTATCTGCCTTTGTTTGCCATCGACTTATTTTGCACAGGTCAGAACCATATGATAATTCATTCTTACGCTATTTCTAGTTCTGCCGAGGTTGCCTGAGTCGCCATTTTGGACAATATGCATTGTACCTCTCGCTCAGTTACAACAGAACATTTAACGATTTGATTCTCCTTATGTAAAGAGTACGTCCTCTGGCTTCTGGCGTGTCTGAATAACCCGTGGGCTCGCTAATCAGAAGATTCCAGGTTCGCATCATAGCTGGTTTGCTTTTTTATCATGTGTTTTCATGGTGAAACAAAACCCAGTACTGTTCCATAAACTTTTTATTACTAGCCGTTAACTAGTTTTGACGTCTATACCGTCATTATCAAGACTAACAGAGTAATAGCGTAAAATGTCCAGCCTTATATACCCAACAACAGTATGAGGGAGGGAAGGGGGACCGAAATGAGGAAGGGGGAGGGGTGGGCAGGTTGGATAGAGGGTCAAAACATAAAAGTATAAAAGCTGGGGGGGAGAGGCGGATAGGAGGTCAGCTGGTGACGAGGTTAATGGGGGGATGGGGGAGGATTGTCAAGGAAGAAGTCAGATTTTAAAACAACAAATAAAAAACTAGAACATTTTAATGCAGTCATATCATTTAAAATTTTGGCGTTATGTCCAAGAGTGCATTTGGTGATTTACAAATTTCTAAAATATCCAGTTTAACACTTTTGCCATGTACGTGTGAAAGTTTAATATTAAAATCGCTCTTGTGGCCGTATTAGATCAGGTGTTTAGAAAAATGGGATTTGAAGTCTTTCAAACGGCCACTTCTCTTGTGTTCCTCAACTAGAGTTTTTAATTTGCGGCCCGTTTTTACCGACGTACACACCGTTGCACTCATCACATGTCAGGGCATAGACACCACTTTTGTCTTCAGGATGCACTTTGTCCTTAAAGTTAAACATCACTTTTCCTAGGGAGGTCGGGGAGTAAAACCACACTCGGTATTTGTCTTTGGGGATATATGTTTTCAGATTGGCTCTAGCTTGTGTTGAGCCGGATTGAGTCTGCAGCGTGCATATTAGACTTAGGGTAGTTAGGCTTCCGACGCGTAATATGGACGTGGAGGGAGTTCGATTGAGGAGAACTGCTAGCTCATGCTCAGGATGAGGCAGAGGCCCTGATAAATAAATAGATGGGAGTTTATTCTGCGTGAAAGTTTCCCTTTGAAAAATCAGTCGATTGCGCCGCAATTCATGCGAGAAGCATTATGCCGATGGGGTTTGGCCTTGCTCCCCGTCTCATCGTTCAAGTGCACCTTTAAAGCGGGAAAGTGATGTTCGCTTTAGTTGAGGAAATTCCGTTGAAGCCAGCCGTAATCGACCGAACACATGAAATTCTCGTTAAATGGAGATATGTTTGTATACGGCTGCAAAATGTTTCCCGCACTCATATAGTTAATTGCAATCTATAACTAGCGAAAATCTATAGCGGTTGAGCTCTAACATGGCTCGTTATACGCATTATTTTTCTGTTATCGTTTACTTATTAGGCCTATAGGGTATAAAAAATGGGAGTTCATCTTGAAAATAAAAATTATGCTTTTTTCTGTTGCAAAATTCAAAAAACCCATTACTTTGAAATCTTTCTTGGTCGCCGTGGATGATAAATTGTGTGACTTTTTTCAAATTTCGATTAAATGATGATTTAGCCCTTTTGTATATCATGAAAATTCAATTACTGGCTCTTGCTGAAACAATTTATATGTAGGTGCGGGATTTAGCCACAATTTTGCTTATTTTTCGATGAATATTTTTTGGCATTGTACGAAGTATAAACTTAATGCATAAAAATAGGTTAGCAATGTAAGTTCCTTAAAATATTTTTGTATAGCAGTCTGATGAAAGGAGTGTCTTCTGGCATGAAAATGTTACAATGAGGCATTATATTTTTTATTCAGCACCACCATGCTATTCAGCTGGTACAAATCAGTTTCACTTCTCGTGGGTCACTGAATAGTGTACGGAATATATATTTTGACAAAGTAAGATTTACTGTTTGCATGATTTTAATGGTGTGATGGTATGTTGCTCAAATCAATAATACCTATTATGAAACCCATGGGGGTAACGAAAAATTTGTATGGAAATTAATCCCTCCTTTTTGACGATTTTATACCTTGCTACTTAAAAACCATAACAATAAATACTCATGAATTTCAAGTTTTTCATGTCGCTTAAATTAAATTTCTTATTAATAATATTAATGGACCAAAAGCGCCATATGTTAGCGTGAAAATTAAAACAAATTACCTGCGAATTTGTTTGGTCAGTATGGCTGTGGTGCAATAATTAGATTTTAAATTAAGTGATGATATGGATTGATGAAACGAGTTAATTAATTGTTTTTGTCGATTGCCTCTGAATTTAACATTAATTTCATTGTATTGATGATGGCTTGAAATGAATTGTAATTAAATTTTATTGGTATAATGAATGCTACCAATGATTAAGTCGTTTTCCATAAATATTCTTCACGGAGATCCTACCTAACTTCACGATAATATCTGTTATTTTTGAAATTCGTAATCGTATGATGAGGAATATATATGCAAATATATCCCCGTGCTCTATAAATTCTGTTTTATGAGTAAATATTATCGCTTCGTGATATTTACCCATCGCAGCAGTAAATGTTTTTCGTAAATACATTTACTACGTGATGTTTCGGCTATGAGTTTAGGTAGGTAAATATCCCTTTGCTTTTATTGATATTCTTTATATTTTTTTATTGACTTGAAATTTGTACGTCCAAAGTAAGGGTTACGGAGTATAATTTATGTTATGAAAAAATTCATGTCGACTCATGTTTATAGGTTGCTGTTGTAACGGTAACGGAAATACTTGGAGCAGAAAAGTACTTTAAATTCACTATCCTATATTTGACTGTGACTGACTGTTGGTTTTTAAGATTCTAATCCATATATTTTTGTGTTAACGTGCATGTTGCAGGTCACATAAGCAACTCACATTTGGCACTTCTCTTTTTGCAGGTCGCAAAGAAAAAACATACTTCGCTATGTGGACATATAATTGTCTTCTATATTAAAACCGTAGGAATCCAAAATTTACGTTGCAGCCTGTTTTACTCTCAATAATTATTTAATGAACTCATTATCTTCAAAAGCCTTCCTCCGTAAGGCTGGCTTCACATCTCGACGTTGCGTCCCCGCTACGAGATCTCCCATTCCATCGGAAAGTATTGCTCTTCAGAACACTGCGTTGCGAAAACAAACGAATTGCGCAATTCGTATCTCACTTTTTGCATTTTACCGTAGAGCTCATTTGCAAAAATATCCTCCTTAACACTTAACTGTATGTAATGATGACTCCTACTTATTCATCTTTATGGGCGTTCAGTTTTATTTCCTTACTCGGAATATAAAAAAACGGGCCTAAAGCTTAACAGTATTTTTTTCCAATATGGAAGTTGTAACTGCGCATCATTTTTATCATTAACTTAGTGCATGCTTTGACGCTTGCTGTTTTCCACTGCTTCTTTCAATAAAATATACTGCCTCAAGTTTAACCAATTTCGCAATACATGCTCTCATGGATTAGACAGACCATGTCGCCGTTAGCATTTGCAATTAAACAGCAAAGCCTGGTAACAGTCTCGGCTTCCGGGCGTTCCTCCCCGTTGAGTTGTCCATAGGTGACGACAGTTTCTCCAGTCATACTGCTGGCAAATTCAGGTCAGATATAGCAATGTATAAAATTTGGAAGAGGGTCTTCAAGATCAATGGCCAATAAGAGGCCACGTAAGATCAACCCAATCAGAACCAACCTTTGATCCCCAAAGTGCCTATATAATACGGCCAAATTTTATGCATCGCTACTTCTGACCTGAATACGCCATCAGGATGGCTGTAGAAACTGTCGTCACCTATTGACAACTCAACGCGGAGGAACGCCCGGAAGCCGAGACTCTTATGAGAAAACGCCGCGGAAACCTCAGATCAAACAAAGCCTGGGTTGGCTTAAAAGCCACCTTTGGTAATTAAGAAACAGTTGAGACGTATCTGCGAAATTAAGACGGGAGCAGGCCAAGGGGATGGCAGATTTAGTACGGATTGAGCATAAATGACAATACTCAGTCCTTCACAACAAATTCGATTTTGTCACTTATTATTTTTTTACATGGGAATCCTATGTTAAAGTTTCCTTGGAATAATTTTATGGCTTTAAATGTAAGCAATTCTTCGGAAGGTGCTTTATAGAATTTACCGATTCCTGCAAAAATACTTGTGTAGTGGCTTGGAATTCAAACAAATTTTTCAATTAAAATATAGCACCATGTTTTCGATGGCAAGTCAGTTTAATTGTAATATTTATAGTACAGTGCCAAGCCGATGCGCAATTCTTTATTTGATAGCACTAACCCAATCGCATTGTGTAGAGTCAAAAATCCTTGAAAAAAAATATTTTTTAGGAGGGTCCTAAAGTATGTCCGTGAACTTTCGGGAGGGCATTGCCAGCGTTGGTGTTCTTTCTTTAACAATACCAATGTTAAGTTAACGGACTTTTGACAAGAATATAGTGCCATCAAATTTATGTCGCGAGGGCTATCATGAGTCGTCAAGAACGTTCTGTAATCCTATCAAGAGAGATGAGGAAGACGATTCAGACACGAGGAAAGGTAATCGCATTAGGACGAATGTCTTTTCCAAAAATCGCATGCCGTCGCAGGTATTCACCCCTGAAAGGTATGGCTTGGAATTTCATCTCTATTATAGGTCTTCAACTTCTCAATGTCTCCATAGAGTAAGACCGAATTGTACGCTTGAGGTAATAATGCCCTATGCCTTCAGTATAAGTAAATTAGAAAAATTCATTCGCGAGGACTTTTATTTTTAATAGCGCTTTAAGTTTCGTGACTCGTACTATTCAGTTGGCAAAAATCCGTTTGCCATTGTCTTTCCTTTTTGATCTTCAACATTATTGACGGAAAATTAGCTTATTTTTTTACTTTTCCTCAGCAATAAAAAATTCCTGTGGGAGTTTTTATTCAACAGTGGTTGCAATTTATTTCTGTTAATCACTCTAATTCTTAATTTTTTCTTCTCAATTTTCAAATTCTCTCCGCATATTGTCTATTCATGAGTGCTCTTATCTCAAACCAGCGGTATACATTTTAAGGTTCAAGTAAAACTTGTTATTTAGCGCATTATTCCCTTCTCTTCAGTCCATTTACCACTTTCATCCTCGCGAGAAGTTTAAAAGGGCCTTCGCTCATCCGCTCAATACCACATATATTTCTCACGCTCCATTAAATGCTAGTAGTAACTCATTTCTCCTCTTCACCACCTTCTCCCAGCAAAGAGCCTAACCGTGCCAAAGTTATGATAATTCTCAGATGCCTAGGATAAAAAGGGCTGAAAATTCTCCTTGCCTAGGATATTTACATTCATAAACTTTCATTGAGGTATTAATTCTTCATTCGTTGAAACGTTCTTTCTTTTACATTAATTTTTTTCTAAAAAAATTCATTCTTGGCTAGAGAATGTTTCTTTTTGTCGTAGACGTTTCTCATCTTTATTGCGTCCCGTGGGAGCAAATCGGCAACCTGTTGTTCGCAGTTGCGTTTAGTTTCAAATTGGTGTTTAATCTCTCCTTGACGTGAAGACAAGAAAGTGTATTTCCTCACCAAGGAGAGAGGTGTTTTCTAAAAGAAAGTCATGCTCTCAACTTGATTTTTCCACCTGTTAAAGGAACATTGTTCAGTTATTTTGGTTAGTTCAAGAGATTTATGATAAACAGAGGTTAGACTTTTATGAATACATTCGACGGAAATAGCCGCAGGGGGGTGTAGTTGGTGAGGTGGCTAGAGTATTGGATTCTCACCCTGTTCGTCTGGGGTCAAATCCCGGCAGTGGCGGAGATTTTTCAGAGCCTGCTCGATCCCTGCTTGAGTGCTCTATGGCGGGAAAGTCCTCAAATTTTGCACTCTGCTCGACTGATGGCATGTTAAGCTGTGGTTCATCTTGGCCTCTCTCGTCAAAAGAAGAATAATGCCGTCGTCAGGTTCATCTCCAGCGTTCCTTTCCTCATGGCGCAAATGAACTAATGTCAGCTGTCAATCGCCGCAATCCAACGATTTGATCCATGGATTTTTCTATTACGTAGGAAAATCCTCCAAAATCCTTGGCTGATGCCTGGTGACTATAGTGAGTGGGCCCTTTTCGCTTCTATACCGTTTAGGTGTTTTACCCCGTCCCACCCTTTCCCTACCCCAGAGGCGTCGTCGGGCTTCTTATCGTGGCGGCGCCTCTTTCCTTGGTCCTTCCCTTCCAACCCCCTCCCCGGGTGATCGGCCGGATCAGCTCGATTGCTGGGTCACGGCATCGGTGAGTTGTATCCTCGCAGGTATGTCTCATTCTCTGTCGGTCGCCGCCGTCGCCACCTTCTAACTCTCGATGTCAATCCCAAGAAGACCAGGATTTGTGAGACCTAGAGATATGACGCGAAACTGTCTCATTTCATAGCCAGTACCTCCGAAAAAAGGTCGCTTTTGTGAAAGCTAAGTTACCACTGTTAAAAGAATTCCCATCAATCCATCCTACCATACTTTTCAAATTGAAAAGCGCGTTAGTTACCGCCCTCTTTTCATGGGCCAGTGACTTAATTTGTATTCTGTTTCATTTACTCGTTCAGGGCGAACCTTCCGTTGAGCAAAGAAGTCACTCACATGAGTGTAAACTAAAAACAGGCCAATGCGCATGACCGATGAGTTGCTGAGAAGCGGCGAAACGCTCGGAATGAGTTCTTTATGTCATCAATTTATCTGTGAAAGTGTTAAGGCCTTCGATTTTTTCTTAGATCTGGAAACAGGCCGAAAAATGAAAACAATACGGGCATCCAAAGTATTCAGCTATTACTATCGACAATAAAATGAAATCGTCTATTTAAGAGCCAGAGAATTCACACCCATCATAATGGACTCTTTTGTCGTTGAAGTTGTATTGCATGCCTTTCTCCCTTCAAAGGGAGGTCTTTCCTCAGGAATACCGCACCGTTTGTTTAATCCATCCTGCTGAAATGTCGCCGCAGGGTGCGCTACTATTTACGGATTGCTTGTGGGAAGTTCCCATTCGCATTTGTCTCCCTTGCACCCCTTCCAACGCTTGGCGTTTGCTTTATTGCTACCTCCTGCCTTGGCATTTCCTCGTAATCGCTTTGAAAACCCTCCCCTTTGCCCTGACCCTGAGATTGTGAGGATCCTTTGATCTTTCTACGTCCATTCCTTTGTTTGCTAACCTCCTTTCTCCTGCAATGGAGCATCACAGCTTGTATTTCTCCGGACGCCTTCAGTGGTTTCTTTAAGAAAGCCCTGAAAGACCTGCCCTCGCTGCACATAAAAAAATCATTTTTGTTATAATTCGTTCAATTTTCCGGTCATTCCGTTAAATCATTTCCCTCTTTTTAAAACATTTTTCTTTGGCACTATTTTCTACCTCAAAGGATTCAGTTTGTAACAAGTTTCGACTTCGGCGGAGAAATATACAAGAATTGCCATGAGAAAAAATTTCCCTGGACCAAGAATCGAACCACGGACCTTTGGATTTCCGGACCACAGCGCAGACCACTACTACACATACAGAAATATTACACATACTGCTTTGCGCGGCTTTAGCGCAGATTTAAGGCTCTCAACCGGTTGTGGCTTCTTGGAATTCCTTTCTCCCTCGCGTTACCATCCTTGATGGACCGCGAAGGCCTAACACCTAGTACCATGAGCCTCGGTATAATTGCCATGAGAATCAAAGAGCCTGGATAGCGTAGTGGTCTGCGCAGTGGCTCGGAAAGCTAAAGGTCTGTGGTTCGATTCCCGGTCCAGGGGAATTTTTTCTCCTGAATATTCTTGTCAATTTCATGTAGCATTTTCAACTCACAACGTCAAGATTAAAGCAGACCATTACCTGAAAACGATATCGTTGCAAATGAACCAAAGTCGTTTGGATTGTGCGTAATGCGTATGATTATTGCAGGGAAAATAAGAAAAGTTAACTCCGAGGAAAAAGTTACGTTTTACTTGTTACATTTGAGTACGGGTTTTATGGGGGGAATCTGCTCGAGTGCTACGATGAACATTAATTGTAAGCGAGAGGAGCTTTCTTCGATTTTCCCTTCTGCACACCTGTCACGCTTAAGTTATTCCATTCTCTTGCGGTAAGAATGGCTCAGGAAGAAAAAAAACTCATTTCCAACCTTGGAAGACTTTTTCTGCTCTTGTGTCTTAGCTTTCTGCCTCCCAATAATGACCTCTTCTTAAACATCGCTTCCCTCACCCTCGTTTTCATAAACCCTTTGGCCACTTGTGCCCTCCTCAAGTCTTTCCCACCCCTAAAGACTTTCAGTCCCCGAAACCATTTACCCCTGTGCTCTCTTGTAACAACCTTCTCTCCCGTGGTTGTTTTTTTAATCTCCCATCCTATTCTTTTTTATATCGTCACCCTTACTTCCCCTGCAATCAACTCGTTCCTCTCTTCTTTCTATCGCCATTGGAGCATCCGACCATCACCTTTACATTTCCTGATGAGACCCGCCCACCACTTCCCATTATTTATTTTCTCTCCACCCTTCCTCTCATTAGCAAACCCAGAAGAAGTCATCCACTCCTACCATCTTCTCACGGACTTGTAAGCGCATAATCTCTCTCGTTTTTGGGAATGACTTTTAGGTGTGGGAGCCATAAAATTCTTTTGTGCCCCTCACAAAACGACGCGTTACCTTAGCGGGTGGCTCCCCTAATGCGTCACTCTCCCCGTCTTTGCGTCCTCCGCCTGATTTTCTGAGCACTTTCTGTAAAAGAAGTCACGATCCATTTTGATTTTGATGGTAGTCCATGAAGAGATAGGCCGAAAAAAGAAACCGAAGGCTAATTTTTGTATTAATAATTTCATTTGAGCTGAAGCAGGGGCAGCCTGGGGTATTGGGGTCCCTCGGCTGAGACTCATGATGCGTCCCCCCTTACTGGGGGACTCGGGTGTGCCCCTACCTCGGAAAATCCTAGGAAATTGAATGTCCAGAAATGGATTTTGACGATATTCTAGCTCTTAATTACTAGATGAAAGTTAATAAAAAATAGCGAATGCGCAAGAAAAAATACTGTAATAGGTGATAATTATAAAATTGATTTATGTGTTATGGTTCTTTTATCAATTCATTAATGATTTTCTTTTTTTTAAACTTCACTTAAATCTAAAAAAACTGTGAAATAACTTTTTAGGATAACTCTTTCACAAATGCATTAGGTTCTCTTTTATCTCCTGGCACTTTTATTTTTTGCATAATCTTTGTACAATGAGTTTGAATGCAGTGAAAAGCAACTAATAAAAAAGTATGATTCCATAATTGCAAAAAAAACTTTGGTTCAATTAATCTGAGTCTTTTTTATTACACTTTCCATATACGCTTCACGATAGACGCGAGCATTGTGGGGCCCCCTAAACTCGTGGCCCCTCGGGGATTGCCGACCAGCCGACCTGGCCAGATCGCCCCTGAGCTGAAGCTATGTTTTGTTAAGATGATAACTCGAGTACCGCGATTAATTGATTTTTGAGTGACTTGAGGATAAATCATTAGGGTACTGAAGAAACTACGTTAAAGGAGAGGAAGGGTTTTACTTTGTCAGTCTTTGGATTTTAGTGCTATACGAAGAAAACCAAGATATTAGTATGCAGCTGAAGAGAAGAAGTCAAGACTAACATTAAAATAGGGAAGCAAAAACTGATAGAGGTGGATGAATTCGGCTATTTGGGAAGCAAGATAACTAGTGATAGGAGAATTAAGAAAGAAATCATCAGCAGAATAGCTCAGGAGAAGAGAGCATTCCACCAAAAGAGAGACCTGCTAACAGCGGGAAACTTAAATATGGAAGTAAAGAAACAATTTATAAGAACCTGCATTTGGAGTATGGCTCCTATACGGAAGTGAGGCATGGACAATGACCGTAGCGGAGATAGCAAAGATAGAGGCCTTCGAAATGTGGTGCTACAGAAGAATGATGAAGATTAAATGGATCGACCGAGTTAGTAACGAGGAAGTCCTAAGAGGAGTAGGAGAGAAGAGAAGCCTCATGAAAAACTTAATAAGAAGACGGAACAACCTTATAGGCCACATCTTGAGAAATGATGGCCTGATGAAGACAACCGTCGAGGGACAAGTGGAAGGCAAGAACGGAAAAGGAAGACCTCGAACAAAATATATGGAACAAGTAAAGAAAGATGTGAAAGAGAAGAAATACGTAGGTGTGAAAAGATCAGCTGATAGGAGACTGAGGGGAGAGCTGCGTGAAACCAATCCAAGGGTTGTTGACCAGTGATGATGATGATGATGACACACATATCTCCTTTTTGTTTCTCAGTGTGCTTTTTCCCTGCTCCCCTTGGGTAAACTGTCGTCCTCGGCGGATTTCGTGAACATTCACTCCGCCTTCCGCAAATAAGAGTGAAAAACGCTCGCCTCTCATTTCGCTAGTTTTTTGTCTGAGTGCATGCCCTCTTTCCTCTTTTATTTCTTATCGTTCGAACGTGAGTTCCCAGGCAACCTTGCAGCTTTCAGGACGGATTGCGGAACATCGTTTGCTGGCGAAGATGCATGATTAAGCACTAATATGGGTCAAGTATGGGTGGACTTTTCAAAGAAAACGACAGTTTATCAATGACTAAGGGCAGTACTTTCATAACATCTCTTAGGGTGACTTAATTAGGTAAAAATTCAAGTTTCCTGATGGAAAACAACGGAAGAGGACCAATTATGGTAGACGTGCTCGGCATATGGAAATGTAGCAACGCTGAGAATAAAAAGGAAGTACTAGTAGAAAATAGAAATTAAATACTCTTACGAACGAAATCCTTTAAGAACGAAAAGCGAAATTGACCATTTCTTCGGAACTTATGGTAGGTAGGAAGAACGGCTAAAGGAAGCCTCGATTGAGATATTGGACACCTAATTGATATAAGAGCGTAGAGAATAAAAGTGTAAAATGATTATCGTATAGGAGAATTGAATAATAATCTTAAAATCATATTAGAATAGGACTCGCTGGAGAAATAATTTCATAATACACAGAGTAACCTCAGTTAAAAGATATCGAGGAGTTTTTTCGTGCTATCTAATGTGGTGGACGTACGTAAACCGGTAATTCCGTCTCTCAATCTGGTATCGTGACTTTTTGGCGTAAATAATCTCTTCCACGCGCTCTGCATCGAGTAATCGTGCTCTCTTATGAAACTTATAGATATCTTGTATGTATCACCCCCCATTTCACACCATAGAAGAGAAATAGAAGAAGGTCTCGGGTTCAACCACCCAGGAGAAGAAGATCATCTGGACGAGGACTTCATGCGGACGATCGCAACGCGAAAGAAGACTGGAAAGACGTGCGTAGTACTCTCACCCACCCTGGAACCTTCCTTTCTCCTTTCACCCTGCTCCTCTTCCGAAACCCTAAAAAACGACCCTTTTTCCCACAACCCTCAATATACCCCACCTTTCGACACCCAAACTCCATCCTTCACCCTACGTCTTCCCTTCATGCACCAAGACCTATTTAAGGAAGAAGTCATAAGACTTATGTTACTCTTAATAATGTTGTTTGTAACAACGAAACGAGCAGTCTCAAAATAAAACTCAGGGGGAAATATTGCATTGTCCAATTTTACTCATAAGTTTATAGATCATTTTATGATTTTTGCGTCTTCTCTCACATTATTGAAAATAACTGCCTTCTTTTGCTTTTATCTTTGACTCATATCGTATTTCCGGGCTCATACAGTAGAATAATTAATTCCTGTTTGGAGGTGCATACAATGCCCTCTTGGGTACGTTTCCTGCTAGCATGGCAAATAATAATAATAATAATAATAATAAACAAATTTATTGCTCTAGGAGTTATAACTCCTTTGGAACATACAAATCATGAATAGGCACATGCCGTTCACCAATTGCTCTCCTTTTGTTAATGCACTAGTTCATATTCCTACGAATGTTGAGATCGTTTCAATCTTGAATACCTGCAAGGATTCTATAGGTTTTTACCCTCGAAACTCACTTCTGTTACTAAACTGGATATTATTAGCTACTCCGAAATGCGTACATAGTTGATGAGACCTCTTCTGTTTGATTGATAAACCAATGAATCAACGAACTGCAATTTATGTGATTTTTGCGGTGCTTTGGGGTGGAAGTAATGCATCCAAACTCGTTTCAAGCTGATCCCAGGTGGAAATATAGATCCACTGGACGGAATTCCGTGAACAAATCAATGTGCTCGTGAAGTTTTAGAACTCTTCATTTTGAAACTACATTTCAACACATTTCTTATTTCTAATATATTCAGAATAATGCAGGAATATCCTCAATCCGACGTTACGGTACGTTTGATCACTTTGGATTTTATGTCATTCTCGTTTACCATATGTATCACATCATTTATATCTGTTGGATTTATCATTTTATTTTATCACAACCTGTTCTGTGGTTCATCATTGTCGGTCAACGAGATACTTAGCTGGGTTTGACGCTACTCTCCAATCACTTCCACCACCATCTGCTTTTATACTATTCTGCTTTTAACTATGCTATAACTGCTATAACTATAATATTCTGCTTTTCACTATGTTATTCCCTTAAATGTCCTCCCGAACAAGTTTAATATATATAATGCACACGAGGAATTTCTTTAATTAGGTGTTTTTGTTTTCGATGCCATAAAGTTCTTCTGCTGTTCATAAAGCTGTTCTTCGAATTTCTTGTGAAAACCACAAGTGCTCTAAATAAAAATATATTGCAGTTTTTCATAGGGCCCTATGCTGTGGGAGTGCTGCTGAAGGAAAAGGATTCGTACATTAGTTATTGAGGACATAATATGTTGGATTTTTAAAGTTGACGTTGCATAATTTTGGCATGGACGACAATCAATTATCCTCATGGTAATTAGATGTACGTTCGGCACTTCTCATTTACAGGAAGGTCCTTGAAAAGAGTATCTGCTGATGTGATCCGCAGGATAAAAGTTATTGACGTAATGTTTAGATTAGAATTTAAAGAATGATTACCTCTCAGGCATGGAAAAATAAATATTCGACATAATATGCCAATAATATTTCTGCGACATTCATTAACTTTGCCACTTGTAAAAATATGTAAACATGTTTTATCGTAGTTATCGTCTGCGCGTCAGTGATAATTTTTTGGTATAGTCGTTAAATGCAATACTACTTCTTAATTCCGTGATTTCTGGTCCATCATTGAAGGAATTTGAAATACATTTACTCTCTTATCAGCAGTTCCTTTCCGAATCACTTGATTTTGGCAAAAACTATTGGGGTAGGTGGAATAACTACTATAAATGAAATATTCCTGCAATAAATGGTAGATCTGCTGCCTGTTAAAAAGTAACAACACGGATTTCTGTAGTTACGATCTGCATTCGAATAGTTAAATCTTTATTTATTTTTAAATGTCTGTTTATAATTTATTTTGTAACGCGCATCATTTTAGGAAACCTCATTGGGGTATTTAAAGTACCCACTTGAGCATCAAAAAGTGTTGATCATTTTAGAGAAGGAAGTGCTAGTGATTGTAGTTTTATTACCAGGATTTTAGAAGGGGTCCATTGCGTCACTAATCTTCCAGACGAAGTCGCACCGCAAATGAAGAAGTATCATGCAAAAACTTCATCCAATTAGAGATTGCTGTTTTTAATTGCAATATAAAAAAGTAACAAGAAAATTCCATAAAAGCCAGTGCAGCATAGTAAGAATGATTTTTTTACGAAAATGGCATAAAACGTCGAGTCTTGATGTGACCTCTATTGTGACAACTCACCAAGTCACGATCGGCTCGTCTTATGTGAAGGAAAGTCGGCTAGTATACGACAATGAACACGCTCAGATGGAAAATAAAAGCTATACCCTCTTAGTTACGAGCGCAGCCTGATGATATATCTATTCATTTCTTCTCACGTCGCACTTCCGCGCAGGACGGGATGTATACGGCTTATTGTCGTCATTAAATATCATCTCATGCGGCTGTGCAGCTCATTTCAAGGAGTTGAGCATTATTTCTCCCAAGGGAATGAAGCTGTATTTATTTATTCCCTTGGTTTCCGTAATGGCATTGAAGACGATCGAATGCCAGACTCTCCTCTGCCTTATGACCACTGTGACAGAAAGTTTTGCTTGGAAAGGGTTCAGCAGGTGAAGATGGTGAAAAGAGCCCCCAGATATTTTGAAAAATTAAAATGAATCAATAAATAATGAATCAAAATAAACTTAAAGAGAATCAATAATTATGTGCCCAAAGTTTCAGGCCTTGAGAATGGAAATTAACCCTTTAGAATGGATATTAACCTAAAAAAAAATTGAAACAAGATTTTTCGTTTTTTAACCACATCTCCAGATTTTATTTTTCTAAAATCGTGTTCTTGATATTGAAATGTGAATACTATTACGTTCTACCATGCAGATTTTTTTAAATTTTAATGAAAACTAAAATTAAACAATAGTTTGAAATTTTCCAAATTAATCTAAATTTTTTTGGAATCAATTCGCACACCGAAGAAATGTATGTTGTACCCTCTACATCAAAGTAAAATTCTAATTTTTTTACTGATTTTTAAAATTGGTGAAACAGTCAAAAACACGAATAACTGCTTTGCGCCTTTTGCATTTATGTATTCCAGGAGGATATTTGAATTGATTGTTGAGAGCAACGATTGTTAATCAGTTTGCAATATTATTGATTAAGAATAAATATTAACATAAACAATTCCTATCACACTTAAGATTAACCGTAATTAATGTTTGTAACCATACTATTAAACTTTAAGTTAGTCTTTAAGTTTCGAGAAATGAACTCCTACCGAAAACGATTTTTTCATATCTCTTGACTCTAATTAACCACGAAGTATTCGCCAGCATTTGAGCCAATTTCCTAATAGTGCGAGAATATGACTGAATATTCCGGGACCAGTTTTCGACGAAGCGATGACGCTTCATCATTGTTGATTTCAGCAATAGGCTCTCTCTGATGATTAATTTCTCAATCAGTGAATGTTAAACAGTATAGACGAGTCAGCACGAGGCAGCACCGAGAGAGAAAATTATTCGGATAAGTTGCCTAATGACAGGCTGGTTTCCATGAACATAGAGCTGCATGTATAAGTCTACATGCGTGTAATTGCAAGGGTTTGTCAAACGCAGTGGAAATAAGTGGGGCTGTCGAAGGATCTCGTTATATGTTCCTCTTCACTGCTGTCTCTTCCATTTCCTCTTCATCTTCTGCCTCTACATTGTCTCTCGTACCCTTGTAAATCCCTTGTTAACGAGGTGGATTCCAATGTTGCCATACACCACCAAAATTTGGATGTTCGTGTATATTTTCGTAAGAGATGCTCGTCTGCGGTAGGTATACTGGAGGAAGCTCGAACATCCAGATCCCTAGTTGGATATGGTATCGCTGAATATCCAGGGTATCTCGATTACTCTTTTCCACATGTTACATTCTCATATATTAATACTAAGATACTTTATTCACTATAATCAGTCAATGGTAATGCTATGAGAGCAGTTGGTCAACGTAATCCTCGTTGCGATTTTGGGTTGAGATTGTTCTCCTTGGAGGTCAAGTATTGAAGCAATTACAGTTTCAAATTTTGCCTTACAGTGATAATAGTCGCCTCTTTTCTTAGTTTTTACTGAGGTGGAATTTCTTGGGCAAATAATTTTGCATACTCTTACTTAAGTCATTGGAGTTAAGCTTTGTGAAACCAGTCAGTTTCCTTTTTGACGGTAAGTATGAACCATATTCATCCCGTCATGTTCAATGTACGAGTTCAGTGTTAAGCATTGTATTTATTTTTTAGCAGAATGCCAAATCACTAATACCTCTGATATTTGATCGTGTCATTGAACTATTTTGAAGGTATCGGCAAATAATTTTTGTTGGCACTTACCCCTATATTGCATTCTTCCCGTAAGTCTACACGTTCCTAATTTTTTTTGCAAAGATTCATGACGCAGGATAAAATTCAAACTCCAGCGTATTCACTGGTACGGTTACCATTCTCTTCCACAAAACACCAAACTGCTCATTCTGACAAATTTCAAATGTCTATAATTTGAAAAATAAAAAGATTATTAGAATTTCAATAATTTATAGAGACTAAACTAGCTCAAAAACTCAACTAACTAGCTCAATGAAGACTAGTTCTTCTTATACTTATTTAAAATTCTAATGAAACCCAATTTTTAATAAAGAGCAGCGATTTTTTAAAAGTCTGTTAACATAATTTGGAGGTACAGTCCAGCCATAGAACCAATGTGGAGTCACACGGTGGAACCACAGTTCGAAGGAGGCGGAAGTGTGGGATATGCCACTCAAAAATCAGCACCCCTTTCTTGGCCAAATCCAGAGATAAATTTCTCGAATAAGACCATTTCGCTCGCAGGAATCACGGTGCGTTCCACACGGACTATGTCACGTATTATGTGATCTTATTTTTTCACGCTCACGAAAGATAACCGGTTTACCTTTTTTTACCAGAACGTGACCAACTGGCGAAAAAATGCTTCCTTTTCTCGTTCTTTATTTTTTAAGCTTTGTGAGTTCGAAGGGTGCTTATGACATCGTCACACGTTGTCATTAATCTTCGTCATTGGATGTTTTATCAGATATATCTCGGATCACTCATCGTTTTTACGGCAAACCTTTCGTGCGGTGTGTTCCGGTTTTTACGTTCAACACGGAATGATGGTTTTGAAAACGATGTTTCCTGCTCCAATTCTTAGAAATCGTAATAGCTGATCTTTCGAATCCCTATCTTTTATGCATGTATAACATCAGATGTATCTTGTTACGACGGCAAGAAATTTTTTTCCTTGGTGATGTTGGCAGGGTATTGAAAGAAAAGGATATTTTATATAATTGCCTCGCATGTATATCATTTTAGGGAAAATGCTTTTCCGATTAAGGGAAATGATAACTTTGACGAACTGATAAGGCTGAGGCAGTCCATAATTATCCTTACTTTGCTTGATTTATTCAGCGGTGATTGAATATGTGGTGAACATATCATGTTTTAATAACGGCAAACGTGAGGCTTTGGAATGGAGTTTGAGGGCTTTTTCATAGCTGGCTTCATAATTAATGTTTTATCGCATAACTAATGTTCTTAGTCTTACTTTTGATATTAATTTCATGTAAGAGATCATTTATTTTACAATGGCAACGGTTATTAATGTCATGATAAAACTATTATTCCTCTTCTTATTTTGAGAAATAATTTTCATTTTAGGGAACGTTTCAGCCGCTCGGCTGCAATGTAGCCAAGCACGGAACCAGAGAAAATAATTAATTCCATCAACAACTATCCCCATCACATGCAAACTATGTTTCGATTTTGTAATATCTTTTCCTTCGTTTCTGTAGGCAGAGCACTACTACCACACACTATATAAGCAATACTGAAAAGTTATAGAAAATCGATTATCTTTGTAGGGGGCGGTAAGGCCCAGGAATTTGCTAGTCGCCTTGTAAATGAAGAGGGCTTTGTGCAGGTGGTGGAAAAACCCACCCGTGGGGCAAACATACTTGACGTCATGCTGGTGAGACCAGGAGGGTTGGCGGGTGAAGTAATTGTCTCTCCGGGAATAAGCGACCATTCGGCGGTGTGCGTACAACTCAACTGGGCCAAGGCTCAGTTTAAAGAACCAGATAAGGAAAAGATAATATGGCAATTTGGGAGAGGGGATAGAGAAGGATTCCAGTTATTTTTAAGGGAGAGGTTCTCTGAATGGATAAGCAAGGGACAGAGTGTTGAGGAAATTTGGGAGACATTTAAGCAGATAATGAATGAAGGCCTAAGTACCTTCGTTCCGAATAAAAGAATCAAAGAAAATACCTACCCAGAATACTACAACCATACAATTAGATCACTGAAGAGAAAAATAAGAGTGATTCACAAAAAACGGGATCGGAGTCCAGAGTTATCTACCAAGTATAAAATGTTAATCCGCTTATTAAATAAGGAAAAGAAATTAGCCAAAGAAACGTTTTTGCGGAATATTATCTCTAAAGACAACGGTAATAAATTTTATAAATATTCGAGAAGGAGGAAGGGGAGCAGGGACAACATCGCAGTTTTATTAAACAAAAAGGGGTCCTTAGTTACAGATGATAAAGAGAAGGCTAATGAGTTCAGCGTCTGGTATTCTAATGTTTTTGCGAGCGCAATGAATAGAATAGATAATTCAGATATTTCACTGGTTTCTTGGGAACGGTCGGGGATGACGAACACACAGAACCCTATAAATATTTCCACTACCAACTCAGAAATATATAACAAAATCAAAAAAATGAGGCCAAATAAATCAATAGGACCAGATGGAATTTCAATCGATTTACTGAAACTGGGAGGGAGTGCTGTGACGGGTTATATTCTTCATTTATTCAATGTAACTATGAACAACATTACCTTACCCAAGGACTGGAAGAAGGCTAACATAAAGCCCATATTTAAAGGTGGTGACAAAAAAACTTGTTGAGAATTATAGGCCAGTGAGCTTGACTTCAGTGGTTTGTAAATTACTTAGCTGAAAAGATAATTGCTGAGTACCTCCGGGATTTGTGGGAAAGTGAAAATTGGTTATTCGAACGACAACACGGTTTTAGAAAAGGACACTCATGTCAAACCCAACTCTTAGGGTTCTGTCAAGAAATGGCTGACTCCATGGATGCGGGTTTGGAAGTGGACGCCGTTGTAGTAGACCTGTCTAAAGCCTTCGATAAAGTCGAACACAATCGACTCATACTAAAGATGAGACAATTACCCCAGCAAATAGACAAACGGGTGATCCTGTGGGTTGAGGACTTTCTGAAAGGTCGAACTCAAAGAGTACAAGTTGGGGATATGAGTTCCGATGAAACAATGGTTACATCGGGGGTGCCTCAAGGTAGTGTTCTTGGGCCAATCTTGTTTTTAATTTATATAAATGACCTCCCAAAAAAAATTAACTCGCATGTTAGACTTTTTGCCGACGATTGCATTATTTATAAACAGATAGGAGGAGAGAGCGATCATGAAACTCTGCAAGTGGACATTAATAAAATGGCAGATTGGGTGACTCAGAACGGGATGGATATAAACGTTAGTAAATGTAAGCTTATATCCTTCGGCAACAAGATAAAGTCTACCAAAATGGACTATCAGTTCTTAGGTAACCCTATTCCTAGGTGTGACAACTGTAAATACTTAGGTGTCCACCTGCCTAAGGACTTGAATTGGGGGCTGAACGTTCGATATACTGCCAAGAAAGCCTTCAAGAAACTGCACTGGGTGATGAGAAATCTAAAGGGAAGCAAGTTTCGCACGAAGGAAATGGCGTATAAAACACTGGTTAGGCCTATCCTAGAGTATGCCTCAATGGTGTGGGATCCCTATGAGGTGGGACATATAAAGGCCTTGGAGAGAGTTCAAAGAAAAGCGGCTCGATACGTTTTGGGTAGGTATCGGAGGATAGGGAGCGTATCAGTCATGTTAAAAATACTGGGGTGGGAATCTTTGGAAAGTAGGAGAAAAAGAAACCGACTCTGTGGTATGTATAAAATATACAAAGGGGATAAAGCATGGAGGGAATTAAGCAATGAAGTGGGAAAACCTAATTTCATTGGTAGGAACGATCATCAGGTCAAAATCAAATGCCGGGCGCAGAGGACCAATGTTAAAAAATTTTCATACCTGAATAAAACAATTGAAGATTGGAACAGATTGCCTGCAGAGTTATTTGAGCCCTTTCCTAATAATGTAAAAATATTTAAGAAAAAGCTGAAAAAGTATTTAATTTTTTAGAAATTTTAATTAAATTTTAAAATTTGTACAACTGTCTAGTTGATATGTGTCTTTGTGGGGATGTTGTGTTTTTCTTTTTTATATATACATGTTACCACCTGGCCAGTTGCCGAATTGTAACTTATGCAATAATAATAATCTATCTAAAACACAACGTCTGAAAATAAAAAGATTAATAAAACGACAACAAAGTGCGCACCGATTGCTTCCATCCTCGGAACTTTTAGCGGGAATTGAGCATTTACAGTCTTCATTTGTTTCCACTCTTCTTTCATTGGTGGAGACACGTCGCATGACTTCTAGCTTCCGGTATATTCGTCTTTTCCCTGTTTGGGAAGGAGGGGTAACCATACTGACTGGTTTTGATCCGGACGACAGCACAGAATCTGTGGAAGAGCTTTCGTTGGTAGTGAAACCGTTGTCGGTACGGAGTGATGTCCTATCGGTGGGCTCTAAAGGGAAACCGATCGGTGCTGTACCGACGAAATACAGAAAACGGCCCCTGGCCAGATCACCCCTGATCATATGTCGTGTCCCAGTAGATGTGTATGTATCGCTTCACTTCTTAATCATTGTTGAAAAATACAAATAAAATTCCTGCCAATAATCTATTAGTTTAAAATAATCACTGTGTTTTTCAAATAGAAAGTGAACAATCGATCTAAAGCTACATGTAACTATAATATCTTGGAAACATAATTATGTTTTTTCCTGTGCTAGGAACTGTGCTCTTATTTTGCTGAATTTAATTTAACTTTCACGTGCCACCTTAAGGGTTTTTGGAAGTGGGTGAGTGTTTCCCTTGCATTTGCTAAACTTGCGTGCTGAGTAACACAAAACCAAACCAATTTTGTACCATACGAAAATATCAATCAATCAAAAATATCTTTCAAATTGTCCTTGTAATTGAATGGCGAGATTATGTCTGACGTTTCAAGCTAGCGACATCGTATATTTATCATTTAAGACCAAGCCATACGCATGTCACTTCGATTGAAGCTGAGTGAGGGCCAATGGCTCTTTGTGGCTCAGGTTAATTAATATGAGAAACAAACTCACCGTTAGAAGCCTGAAATCGTCACGGCCGTTACCCTCCGTACTGTTCCTGTTATTATTTTGGAGGAATTAAAGGGATAAAACCGTTCATTAAAAGATATTCTCGGACTGCAAGGCAGAAGAAGAGAAAAGAAATAATATTGCGAGGCAGGGTGTGAACGCGGTGGTTATTTTTTTAAAAGAAGGGGGCGTGAGGCTTTAACGAATAATTTTCTTTTATATTTTTCCGAGAGTCGGGCTTAAGGGCCAAAGGTGTGTTTGTTATGCATTTGTAGGGGTGGACGAGGAAGGAAAGGATTAAGCGCATAAACGAAATCACTATTTTTTATGTGTTCGCACGGCAGAGGGCGGAGGTGAAGAGTTGCCAGAGTTTCAAGATGAGGGTGGCTTGATGTATGCTGAGTGAGTGTTGGGTTGGTTGTGCTCTGTTATTTAATTCGACAGCAGGGTATGTTGCTACAAATGCTCGGGACTTGGGGCGGTTTTTTGGGGGGGTAGAGAGAGTAAGAATGGAAAACTCCGGAGGGAAGTGGAAAACTCACTTGCAGAACCCTCGGTCCGGTGTGGTATTTTTTTAAAGAAGCTATAAAATTCAGTGAGTCCCTGAACAGTGATATAATTTAGAAATTTCACTTTAAGAACGTTTGAGACTGGATGTGAGGAATTCATAGTGCTTAAATTATTCAGACACTTGCATTCACTTTATTGCCTTCTAAGGTATTTTTTGCGCTTTGCTAATATTATTCGAGAAAAATATATCGTGCAAGTTAACACTAAAATTTTAGCATGCTCCTACTAATTACGTAGTCACCACTGACTTTTCTCGTAAGATTTCCGACTTTCATCCTTCTCCCATTGGAATTTCGTCGATTATTTTCGTGCAAATTTTGGTTTGACATCTCAATGGAGGCTCTATGTGCTCATTGAAATAAATTACTGGCAATTTTAATGGCCATACGTAATGCTCATGTGCATTTTTTCGTGTAAATATTTCAGTGTCATGGGAAAGTTAGAATGGTGTAAAGACTGTAAACCATGTGGTGTTGATATGTAGCTAATTCCATTGCGCCCAGCATGCAAGAAATATAATGCTGGTGCGTATAGATAAATTTAAAGTAACAGGCTATTTTCCAGAAACACTGCCATTCAAATAAGTGACCTATTTCGATTGGGTTTCGTCAGAATACGACTCTTTGCCGGAAACTTAACAGCCGTAACCATTAGCAGACGTTAAGACTTTCCAGAGCCGCTCAACGACACTTCGGCCGTACAGTTGAATTTCCTGTTTGAGATTCTATAACTCTCATTTCAAATAAACCTAACCCTTCTTTATTTATTCCCCGGTGTAATAGCCCTCTTTTCTCCCTCACACTACTCATCTCCTCCTTCTCCCACCCTCCTCTTTCCCCTTCTCTTCCCCTACCTCTTACCCTGCAAAGTTATATAAACTAAGTATTTTAAGAAGTCACTTGAAGGCAATAAAAAATGTATTGATCCCGGTTGTGAAGGGTAGTTAAAGTATTTATGGGTAATTATTCTTAACTTTTTATTCACTATTTAATTTGCTAAAATTCCACCAGTTTATACCTCAAATAACACTCTTCCCTTGCTGATGCTCTTCGAGGGAGTACAAGAGGGACAAATTCTAAGGGAGTTTCAAGCATATAATTTATAAATTCGCTTTTTTATGCTTGAAAAACCTCTTTTTTGCATACAGTCTGTTTTCTTTCGCGGAAGGAGATGACGGAAGCGTTGTTTACGTCAATTTGGTTTGCCCTCACACGTGTGTGCGGAAGGGAGAAATGTTTTGCTTTCACAGTCAACGCGGTTGACGGCCGAGCGGTTGACGCGGTTGGGTGTATTCAACGGGAGGCAATTTTGATATGCCGTCCGAACAATTTTTGCAGAAACGTGCGAGGGAATGATTTTTTTGTTTGCCTGTTACATTGCGACGGGGCTGCGGTGCTGGCTAAATGTCCGTGATGGACGCGATGCCGTGAAAACCGTGGCCGCGAACACACTCGGGCGATTCGGAGCCGGATCGTTTCCCTCGCTTGTGCTCGCGCGCGTGGCCTGTCCGATGGCGCGATAGCACGCGTCACTTCTAATGCCAGTCAGGGACGTGTTGCGTGCTGGGTGGAGAGAGGCGGAATCTGGAGTCGCTGAACTGGTTTCATCGCCACAAGATGAGAGAGTGATGCCCTAGCGGCCAGAGCTTCAAGCCAAGTTTTTCGCGTCTAAATTTCTGGATCCCATTGAGAGGAAAAAATTAGAGCAGTTGAAATGAAAAGACAAGGCAACAGCAGAAAGAATGAAATGCAACTGTACATCTACATGTAATTATGCGATTTTCTTAAAAAAAAGATAGAAACTATGTGCCTCGTGATGGCTTTACTAGGAAAACATAACAAGTGGAAGTTGTGATCGAGAAATAAGAAATTTCATCCTCTCTTCTTTGTGAGAAAACTAAATAAGTATAAAAAAAAGAGAATCGAAAATTATATTCTTTGATTCTGCCTATATTTAACTAAAAAAATGCACTTGCCGCTTATGAAATATCATTAGTCATTCTATACTTCTATGGTCTAGTTCAACTAGTTCAACTTGGCATGCAGATAGAAACGCGACCTCAATCAAGTCTTGCTTCCATAAGCATTCGTTGGCTACTCACACGAGTCGAACCTTAAGTCGGCTCTTGCAGCATTCAACTTCGACGTGTTAACCCAGCTTTAGGTTACAGTCTTAGGATTCTCTCTAATGCCACCTGGCAACTTCTAGCCTACTTTGCACGTAAGTTCTTCCATTTCGCCTGTCCTTTTACGCCATCATCAGGCCATCGTGCATCCTAATGTGGCCGACTAGGTTGCCTTCTTCTTTTCAGGGTGTTTAGAAGATGTTCCTTTTCTCCCACTCCTCGTTGCATTCCCTAGACTCTCTCGGTAGATCCATTTTATCTTCATCATCCTTCGGTGGCACCACATGTGAAATGCGTCCTCTTTCGACCTGTCCTAAGTACCCCATTTATAAATTAGGAATGAATGGATAGCTTTGCCCTCACCGCTGCGCTGTGGACATTTTTTCAAACCCATCAGAAAGCGAGCGAAGGGGCAGCATGAATCAAGCTTCTACGGGACGGACTGAGGTCTCTTTGCCTTTAGATAAACTTTTTTGACCCTTTTGACGGTCCAATCGTTTGAGAGCATATCCAACGATTTGATCTTTGGATTTTTTTCTTTCATAGTAAAATCTTCCAAAATCGTTGGCACAGCAAATCATGGTTTCGCTAGTAGTGAGCCCTGGTCGCTTTCATAGCGGCGAGGGTATTCCCTATCCCGCCCCTCCACTCCTATCCCTACCCTATAGGCGTCAAAGGGCTCCTATCACGGCGGCGCTACAATCCTTTTTCCTTACCATTCCACTCCTCTCCCTGGTTGCGCGGGCGTATCAGTTGAATTACTGGGTCCCGAACCCGGTGCGTTGTAACCTTCTAAGGACCCCTCATTCGTGCTCCAACCGCTCAAAGGCGAAAGCGTATTCTTTTTATCCTCTGCAGCAGCATGCGTTCCCTGCAGTGGAAGTTTTAGGATAACAGTTGCGTTGTAAGGTAGAAGGTTAATTCAGTCAGTCAGAGACCTTGGAAGATTTCAAACCAGTATCTCGTCTCCTGCAGCGGACTCCTATTTTCGAATTTTAGCACGCTCATCGAAATTTCGACAATAAATTTGAAACCATGAGCATGTTACAAGAAGTTACATAAAGGCTTGAAAATAATCTCTAGGTGACATGAGAAAATTGGGTATCAAATTTGCAGTCATAGGACTGATTTTCTATCAATTGCGTTAGATGTATATGGTACAAATAGCCTTTCTCTTTCATAAGTTTGTATATGGGAATAAGAATTAATTTTCCGCTAAATGATTTTAAATTATGAATGATGTTACTTATTTCATTGGTCCTAAAGCACGCATCTGTCTCTAATCACGTGAGATATATGACTTTGCAATGCACATTTAGTGCATTCCAGTCGTAATGGCATTTTGCTTCCAATATGCACACCGTGTGGGAATTTAAATAGCATCTGAATTATGTACCTACTCTGCGTTGTTTCCACCGATTAAATTTCACTTCCATTATGTTTTATAAAGCATGCATATTGGTTGCGGTTCTTTGAAACGAATTCGTGCATCGTCTCTAAACTCTTGTTATAATTTACTTGGCATCTCTTTCACTTTTACGAACTTTTCTCCGCCCATCCGATGGTGACCCCTCAGAAACACTGAATGGGTGGAATTCATTTATCCGTATCTCTCCCCTTTTGCTCCACGAGTCGCCCTATTACCAGTTCTATGCCATGGAAGCCGTTTTATAGGTGACTGTAGGAGCGAAATTTTACTGCGTGAACCGGAATTACAGTCGTGATCCCGAAAGAGCTCGCGATCCGTGTGATATGCATGCCGTATGCCCGCCGCCGCGAGTTCATTAAATTCTAACGACCCTCCTCCGTTTCCCTCCCCCGTTTTCTCTTCCCATCATGCACTTCCCCTCCCTAAACCACCCTTTGTTTTCTCTTTCCCTCCCCCCTCCATTTATTCCTTTTTTCTTTGTTGCTGTTTGCTTATATCCGACTTTTTCTTCTCGCATTACAATGTGATCGTAACACGCTGTGTCGTCATACACTTATTTTCAAAATCATTATCTTTTGCCGCTAAACTCTTTGACAATCGAATGCTGAAATCCTCTCCCCAAGTGCAGCCCAGAGATTTCGCATCTGACCGCCTTGAATGGGACCTTAAGGATAACGCTTTGTTCAAATACATGGTAATTCACTTTATTTCTATGGAAATTTATTTCTCTAATTATTAATTCGGCTGAGATTGCGAATTGGAAGATAAATTACTTGGATGTCATACTAAAGTTATTGCTCTTCAAAATGCTCTATCTTTACATTCGAATTTTGTGAACTTGCTTTTTCAATATACATGGAAGTCGGCCATGCGTGAAGGTATGGGTTGAGTTTTCGCTTGGACTTAACTGCTCACGTGTAAAATGCATAGTGAAAAGAATTGCATTGTATTAAGTTAAATGTTTTCTCATCGATTCATTCATGATACAATTATGGCGATGGTAGGATTTCGGTGCAACTCACACACATTTGAAGATTATGTATATATAATTTCTACTTGTATTTTTAGTAATGAAGTATTGGAGTGTTTTTTTTTGCTTTCTGCAAACTTTTCTAAAAAGTATTATTAACGTATTTATTGCTAATAAGTCAATATCAAGTTCCCTGCTATCTCGTAACGATATATTTAGTGGGATTGATTGTGATTTACTTGGCGAAAACCGTGATGTGTAAAAGTGCTATGAATAACTAAATGCAGCAGTAACAAGTTCTACAATATTTGAGCCATTAATTTTGTGAGTAGCCTTACACAAAATTCTGTTGTCTATTTACAGATATTTTAGATGGTTTGTGAATAAATTAGGCTTATTTTGTTACGGTCATGATGCAGTTTATTTGTCGCCTGCGCTAGGTCTGTTGTGAAATCATAAAATGAGGGTTTGGATGCAGCACATTGAAGCGGCACTTGTATGAGTTAATTTCATCAACTTGAAATTTATTTCCTCTTTCACCCTCCATTATGAAGGGTCTTGAAATGTGAAATTATGGACATCAACTGCGATTTAAATAACCTTATCCGCTCTATGAGGTTAATCCATCTGTTCTTCTGAAGAAACGAGGCACTTAATGCTGGATAAAATTAATAAAAGAGCCCCTATCTCATCTAGTGTCTAGAAGCAGGTACTAATAAATGTTAATGACACCAATTAATATGCTGTGAGACACAATCGGATGCAGTGCTAGCTTTAATCTGTGAGATATGTGGACAAAGATAGTTTCCGCTCTCATTTCCTAAAGATAAGCTGTCGCAATTCCTTTCTTTGAAGGTCCTCTGATATTAGTCCCGGTAGGTTATGAGACAGAGGCGCTCGCACGTTGAGGTAGGAATGTATTTCAGAGGGACGGAGTTGAAGGGGGGGGGGGGGGAGAAGTTGCGCGGCGCCATTTCATTTCCCTTGAGCGTATCCGCCATTATTACTTGTGACGTCTCTCATCCCCTTTCCAATTTACCACCTGCACCTGCACTTGAATGCTGTCTTCCGACATGCGGTTAGTTTCGGAGACTTGAATAATGCATGCTTTCCGAGGATACCTTCTGGAATGCGCCGTTGCGGGTTGCTCTCATCACTTATGGTTTGTTTCTCGCCGCAAGTGTTATCGAATTAGCGTTCATTTCGTGTGTCAAAGTTCTGTTTCCTCTTTAACGAATAATCATTGTCTGTTGAGGTGGTCCTTTGAACTTAGCACTTTTATAATGGCTGACGTCTTATGCTCCTTGTGCGAAAAGAAATGGCACTTTATACTGAAATAATTCTATTTGTCTTATACGGCGTTAGTGGGTGCTGGACACGGGTCGTATTGTAAATTCTCCATGTCTAGATCTAAGGTTGTCCTATCTCTTGGCTGCAATGATGTCAGGATAAAAAATTTAGGGGTTTATGTACGAGTTACTGGTTCATTAAAGGTACGCTGAAGATTGTTAGGCATATGTCTTAGCGCCTTCCTGTGCATGAATACATTTGTCCTATTTGTTTCATTGAATTAGATCATATGCATCTAAAACTGTTTTCCATTTGCTGATCAGGGTCAGTATTTCGGGAAAATGTAAATTTATTCTCCTAAGTCCGCTCAATAGCCAGCATAATTCTTGAGTTAGGTACATCTATTCGAGTCAAAGGACCACCTCAACAGACAAATATTATTCGTTAAAGAGGAAACAGAACTTTGACACATGAACTGAACGCTAATTCGATAACACTTGCGGCGAGATACAAACCATCGAAGGAAGCAAAAAACTCCTCTATATTACCTATTTTTTCCATATCCAAGTAAACCTAGAAAATTAACGAGTAATGATTCGAATCAAATTTAATTCTGCTTCATGCATACAATGAGCATGAATAAAAGCTACGGGATTGAATTTTTTTTCTAAGCTGCTGCCCTGGGTAGTGAAAATCACTCCAGAATAATGGTGTTATGTTTATAGTGAGCCTCTATCAAGATCGTTTTGTCCATTCCCCAGTGTTGTTTTTACCCCACAATGGTAACCAAGAGTCGTAGCCTCACGAATGGTAACTCCGCCTAGTACCTACTCACAGATAGCGAATAGCTGTGCACATTCATTTGTGCCCTCCTTTCAGTCACCTAACTGTCCATTGCCTCCCATCACATTCTCTTACGAGACCACCTGTACTGCACCATACCACCATCCCATCTTATACTGAATCTCTTAATTCCTAAAACTCCTTAACAAAAATGAACTCCTAAATAAACCCCTAACGTCAATATTCTTTTCCCAAAGGAAAATAATGTGAATCGTTACGTTCTAAAAACTTTTATATAATTTAAGCAAAATTAACATGTAAAAAAAATGCCATCCCGGAACTAGTCAATCAGAACCTATCAGGAATTGTGTGATGTAAGATCTTGTTATCACCAGCAAGGTCAAATGCACAAAATCATGAACATTCTCTCTATTTTACGCACTTTGAGCCCATAACTCCAGGATACTACACTTCGACTTTGAAATCGGAAAATATCTTCCAAGATGAGTTATTAAATTTCTGATGCATGGCGATAGGGTGAGGGAATACGGAATCCCAATAGAAGAGGGCTGTGTTTATTTTGATTATATGACGGAGAAGGAAAGTGAAAGGAACATCTTGGATGGGCTGGAGAGAGTTGTGAACGAAGCGCCGCGCCGGGGGTGGCTGGTGTTGGAATTGATATCCGCCCTTGGGCGACGGCAGCGCTGCGTACTAAAAGAAAAATGACTTCGTTGACGCTGAGCGCCTGGAGTTCTATTCCCGTAATCCGATTCCGAAATCGCTGCCGTGCAACTTCGTAGTTTGTTGACGTTGCTCTCGGAAAATAGAGTCGAGTCATATCAAGAGTTGAGCTCGCTACTGGAAGTTCGACTTGGGTGATGATCAGCGACTGGCTCCTGGCTGTGAATTAAATTCTCACTTTTTCTTTATCGAGCAGCCGAACTCGTGAATATCATCTTGTAAGTGGTGATTCAGTAGGACTGAAGGAACATGAGCGTGCGTGGTTTCAAACCTTTACCAAAGCAAACCCATATGCATCTTATAAATTAATTTTTTCACATTCACGCATTACTTTTCTTTTATATCTTTTCTTCTTATAGTTTACGAGAATACATCGTAAAAAACGTTAAATTTTAATCACTTTTTCAGTCCCTATTTATTTCTTCCTGTTTTATTATCGTAGTGGGAACAAAAAAAGCAAAAAATATTCGTACTTTTATTCTAACGTAGTGCATTTTCCTTTCTTGTCATCGGTATTTGTTTCGCCGCCATACTTAGCTAATATTCATCCAGATGTAAGCTCCCACTAATCATTTTTGTGTCGAACCAACATTCAGGTCATATTTTTAATCACCTCTAGCACATGAATTTGTTCAAAGACGGGAAATACAAATACCAATTAAAGGTGTAGGGAAAATATCTCCGTGATCAGTATTCCAAGTGTCTTAAGCTATCATTAAGGGAAGGAGAATAGTTGCTGACCTGCCGTGGGCTAGCCTAAAACTTAAATGATAAAAATTATGTTGCATTGCTCACTTATTTTATTTAACAGTTCACAACACATGCATTGATTGCTTTAGAGTATAGAACCTGATGATAATTGTAAAGCAATGACTGACAGACCAGAAATCATTCGATGGTGTTCCACGATATCTCTTCCGTAAAAAAGTTGATTTTATTCTAGGACTCCGGGCCAACAAAATCGAAAAACCAGTATCAAAGTTATTTATCCTTCCATCCTCCGTCTTCGGATTCACTCACTCTAGGCAATTAGTTGATCTTAGTTACTCTACAACTTAGCAACTTGGTTATTCTACATGTAGCCTGAGGTATTAATCTGTTATGGACATGTAAACATTTAAACGATTTGGATGTAGGATTTACCGAGAAATGAACATGGAAATCGTGTTTGTTTCGTGTCTATAAACTATATAGAGCGTTGTAAGTTTAATCGTGTATAGCAATAATCACGAAAAAGGCGTTCGTCGTCTCATCGGCCCTTTTGCTGAGATCCGCCACGGCTGGCTAGTGTTGTTGATAGCAACAATTTATCCAGCAATTCTTGTCACCCCAACCTTGTCAATCGAACGCTGCCTCCGCCTTCTTCCCCCCTTCCCGTTCTATTAATCCTGCCCTTACAAGGCCGTCAACCCCTTCCATCCCTCGATTCCCATTAGTAACACGATATCCACACTCTCCCTTTCCTAAGCACATTCGCCGCCCGGTCATTCCACGCCAAACATGGCCTCAGGCGGCACATTGCCGCACCTCCACAGGACGATGTCAATTTTGCGGACATGCTGTGCAACAACCGTGACCTCCCTCTTTGAATTGTCGGACACAAACAGTTTTTTTCATGAGTTGATGCCAATTTTTTTTAGCTCTGTCGGCAGTCTTCCAATTCTTTTGTCCGATAAATCCGTGGCACCCTGGGAGACTCGTCCCTCTTTTAACGATTTTCTGGGACTGCAATCTCCAATCTTCGACTAATTTCAAGGTTCCTTGTTACCGGATTTGCTCATATTATTCTCTTTTCTTCGTTTTGATTGCGTGCCTAATTCTCTAATGTTTTAGCTCATTGTTGTTGGTGAGTTAGGGAACCAATTAAAAACTCGTTTGTTTCCATCAGTCATATTGAACGCAGAGTATTACACTTGTCACTTAGATTATATGAAAATAGTCTAAATCCCCTGATTCGGAAATAAAGTATTTCATTGCCATTATGCCTATGTAATGTCATAAAAGTAATGTAAATTTAATGCCTTACTATTTTGATAGTTGATTTATTTACTTATCTTGAATATCATATTTTTACCACGTGCGTTGGCTCGCACTTATCGTAATTTCGATCTCTTACCCCTTACCTGCGTCGCGCTTTAATTATTTAACGAAACAAATTACGAAAAAGAGGCTTTAATTTACCGAAGTCAGCCCATAAACGAGGCATATCATGACCCATTATGCATTGATATAGAAATGATGATATTTTTCGGGGTGAACGCGAGAGTTGGAATGCATGAAAGGAATATATGAGCTCTTGAGCGCCGTCATGCGGAAGGAGAGTAAAATTACCAAATGACGGAGAGGGTAGAAACGAACAAATCTGGCGCCAACATGCGTCTATGTTTCGGGAAGAAAGTGAATCGTATTGCTTACGAATAAATGAATCCAATCTGTGCTTAATCAATGGTATTTTTAAAAAGCCATGTGCAGACCGGAGTGGTAGACGCCCACTGAGACATGGAACCCGGCAACACCATGCCCGTCTTCCAGCGATAAACTGATGGAAAATGTGTTGAGGTATGGCCGGTTATATAACTGAAATGGGTTGTAGTCTCAGAGGGAATACGAGGTACGTTCGGAAAGTAAGTTCCGTTTAGTAATTAGAAAAAGAGCTAGTACAGATACTTCTAAGAAATTTATAGCATGCATCTCTACCACTCTTACATTACTTTTCGACGCAGATCCCGTGATTTTCCAAGTTTTGTCATAGCGTGGCGCAAGTTTTTGTACACCCTCATCGTAGAATGTTGCCACCAGTGTAGTCATCCATGAAGTAACATTTTTTTTAGGTCTTCGTCACTGTTTGTCGATGTTTTTACCATCCTCCGTGCAGCCCCGACCTCGCTCCAAGCGAAATTCACTTGTTTCTGCATCTGAAGTCTTTTCTTGACGGTCAGCGGCGCAACTGCGACGAAGAGCTGAAAGTACATTTTACCTCATGGATGACTACGCTGGCGGCAATAATCTAGGAAGAGGGTGTACAAAAACTTGTGCCACGCTATGACAATTACTTGGAAAATCTCGAAATCTAAGTCGAAAAATAGCGGAAGATTGGTATACATGTGTGCTATACATTTATTTGAAATATCTGTACTTGTTCTTTTATTTTTTTTCAAAGCGTAACTTAGTTTCAGAGCGTTCCTCGTAGATACGAGAACGCGAATCGACTTTACTCGTAGGGCCAGATGCTCCTCCCCACGTGATCCCCTACCCTCCTTCTCCCTCTCTCTTGTGAGGCAGTATATCGTGTGATTGCGTAAGATTTAATTTGACATTCGTTTGCTAATATTATTTAATGTTCTATAGATCTGTGGTTTTTTTGCCATTCTATTGACGCGGGTGACGGGTTGAATCACTCGTAACCACGGAAATGAAAATGCAATTCTCCGTTAAATGAATCACATCACGTGGTATATGCTTGCCTCAATCACCACCTACTGCGCTGCCAACATGCTCACTCTATGTATTTCCCCCGAGGTTGTGGTGAGGGTGGTTTTCGAGACTTTGGCTGGAAGAGAAGTGGTTGAGGTAGGTGGTTGGCTTGGTGACGAGGGGTTGGTCTGCGGTGGTGATGAAGTGTTGTGTTGGGTCAAGTATTGGGGAGGTTCTAGGGAATCGCTTGGGTGCTATTCGAGGCTTTATTGCCTCTGGGGAAGATTGAGTTTAATGTAAATTATCGCTCGGAAGGCTAAAGGCGAGGGATCGCGCTTATCATCCCTCATCCAGATCAATTTCCATCCACCCATATTTATATCCAGCTCCAAATCACAAAATTCACATTTTTACTCAATTTATATTTGAATTTTTATGTTTATCATTTTCGCCCTTGAGCACAGTGTTCATATTTATCACATTATAAAATCTGGGAAATATTTCAAACAAGCTCTCTTTACTATTTATAATCGGAATCCCGTTCCTATTTCCCTCCTTAAAAATTTGGGTTATTTATGAAACCCATTGCCAAATTATTAATTATGGTAAAAATAGTGCAGTTCTATTCAATTTATTTATTTATTTATTTCAACACCACCGAAAACAGCACTGTTCGGCCTTTACATCGGGGTTGATAACATTTAACAATCACAAACACCCATGCCCTGGATAAGGTTAACTTACCCAGGCGGGATTCGAACCCGCGACCTTCGGTTTGGCAGGCGAGGACTTTACCCCGCCGCCACCGAGACCGACAATGGGCCGGATGAATAAAAGTGAGCAAAAGCTTATGCTCGCAAAATTTGGAGCATTTGCTTCACTTAGTATGAATAAAAATCAGGAGCATAAGCATTTGCTCAACTTTTTCGCGGAGCATGAGCAAATGCTCACTCTAATTGTGGAGCAGGAGCATATGCTCACATTTCTAGCTCTTTGTATGCATAAAGTGTAGCAAATGCTTCTGCGGGTGAGCATTTGCTCCGTTTTAAATGCTTCTCCTCCGGGGTAGATGCACCACAAAACTTTTCCGCGATGGCCGAGTACGTACCTCATGTGCGATTAGAAAAACGTTATAAAACTCGTGTTTCTCCATTCACCGACGATTTCAAAGCATTATACCGCTTCAATGAAGACAACTTGCAATGGATTGCCAACCATTTCCTCGGAGAAAACAGTGAGACTCGAGGTGGTGCTCTCTCATCGGATCATCGACTGAAAATATTTCTGAGATATGTTGCCGATCCAGGTTTCCAAAGAGGTATTGGAGAAGAGGTTGGGGTGCATCACACAACCGTTTCAAGAACTGTGGCAATGGTTGTGGAGAAAATTATTGCTAAGGCTCACATGTGGATTAAGTTTCCCTCTTCCCAGAACGCCATAGATGAAGCAAAACAGTTGTGGCAAGCCGAATTATCTTTTCCTAGTGCCATTGGTGTTGTTGACTGCACACACATTAAGATTCTAACGCCTGCACTTCATGGAGACGAATACATTAATAGAAAGGGTTATTCCAGTTTAAATGTACAAGCTACTTGCGACGCTAGGGAAATATTCACGAGTGTTGACGTAAGCTGGCCCGGGTCGGTACATGATAGTAGAATATGGAGAAATTCTGATGCTCGTGCTAGTTTATGTCAATTTAACGATGCTGTATTACTGGGAGATGACGGATATGGCATTGAACCGTGGCTGATGACCCCCTATCGTAATCCTGTGGAACCAATGCAAAGAGCATACAACCGACTTTTCAAAAGGGAACGGGTAATAATTGAGAGATGTTTCGGCCAGTTAAAGAGAAGATTTCCCATTCTACAGTACGTCTGCCGAGTACAATCTGAAAGGATACCTTCCATCATTGCATGTTGCTTTGTGCTTCATAATGTAGCAAAACATCTCCAAGATGATGACTTCGTGGGAAATGAGGAAGAAGAAGAAGAAGGCGTCAATGAAGTGGCAGCCATTGATGAAGGAGAATTACGTCAACGAAGCTGCCAAAAACGGAGTAATATTGCAAGAATTATATACAACCAAGAGCAAGAGTAGAGCGGAGTGAAAGAACGGAAGGTAGAAATAAAAGGTCAGTATTTAATTATTAAAGTTTACATTTTGATAAATGTTAAATGAATTTTTCAAAAGTCACAGAAGATTACAGAAAAAAAATTAAAGTTGAGTGAAGCTTAACTCATTACTACACAAATAAGTTTTGTCTGTCTGAGAAGTAGTACCTCTCTTTTCCAGCATTTCCTGGTAGAATTGCCTCTGTACTCTTACAGTTGATAATTGCTCTAACAATACAAGTCTCTGCAATAGGGTAGTTTCCTTCATCAAAGAAAACAAAAGGCATTGATGGCGATTCGTTACCCACCATTAGTGTATTCATAATACACAAATTATTTGGTTTTTGAAATACCGGTTTAGACGAATGGCAAGGGTCAAATTTTATCCTCATTTGAAAAAGGCCAGATTGGCGCCCATGCGATTCCACTCCACGTGACGTCACAGGGACCTAGTTTCTACACGAGAGGATAGGAGTTATGCATCGTCAGAGGCTACCAATGCATGCATGAGTCACAGAGCTCAGGGAAACATGTCTTAATAATCACCTATTAAAACTGGCTAAGGTTTTCTTCGCTTGATAAGGTATTAATAAACCTTTTTTAAGCCATGCGCTACCAGACAGGAAGGTACTCAGCTACCCGTTAGCATCCTGCGTCCTATCAGCGCTCAGAGCCTCGATCAAGGTCACCTACCAGGCGGGAGGGGGAACCAGAAATGCGTCGTACGGACTTTTTCCCTTCATTCCTACTTACGCGTCGCGTTTTCGCGCGCTTGAAATTTTTTACTTTTCATTTGATCGCGAAAAATAGATATCGTCATTTAAAAATCTAAAAGCGTGAAATACGTACTCCAGGAGTAATAATCTTTCGATTTAGGCAATAAAAAAATAATAGGAAACCACCCTATTCTGAATTGGACAAGTTTATTGTCTCTTCAGTCTCATATTTTGACAAAACACTTTTTTTTCTAAGGCTCGAAGATGGTTTCACCCTTGCTGGCATTGAATTACTTGGTGAAATTTGGCCGGCTTCTTGAAAACTTGGGCTTTCACCAGTGCTTGCCTCAGAGCCTGAACCATTTCGTCGACTCGGGTTTCCACCAAGGCTAAGGGCTCCTGAAAAATTAGTTCCTGAGTTAGTTTGATACTACTTTTATTCGTATTCTATTGCCATTTTGTAAAATGATTGTACTATTACACAAGGAAAAACAACAATAATAAAGGAATCGCGTATTACATTGTTACATGAAATTTTTTTTGGATACCCACATATATTTTGTGCAGTTGGAAACTGAAATTGCTCCACGAATATATCAGTTTTTGTCAAATGGCATTTTAATAAATAAGAAAACTTAAAAAGTCCATTTTTCCTTGTATTTCTAAAAGGGGTCAAACTTACAATTTTTTTATAACATCGCCATTGAATGTTTCGACTCCAAACTTACAAAACAAATTATATTTTTAGGCTGTATTATTGGAGCCATTTAATGAGAGATATGAATCGTAGCAAGTCCAAGCTTGGGTAGCGTGTTATTCCTCTTACTTCAGTCTCAAAACAAACAAACTAGTGCACAGAAAATAATACGTTTAAGGTTCTGCCTTTATTTCCAAAGTAGTCTGTAAAAGCAGCCTTTGTAGCCATTTCTCAAATTCAAGGTGCAAAGCACAGGTTCAGTGTGAATCCACTTGCTACAGTAACAAAGTCATACATTTTAGATAGGCCGTTAAAACGGCAGTTGAGTGGATTAGCAGCAACAGCAGAAAAAAGTTTGAAATTCGAAAAGCATGCAAGAAAGATTCGTGGTGGAATGATATTTGAAGTGTAGACTTATTTTATCTGACACGGAGGAAATGGATATGTAAATATAAATGTTGGTAAACATTAGGGAGCACGCAAAGAAAATTTCTTTCGCAACATTTTTTGTGAATATTATGAAAAGCACGAAATTAAATTAGATACAGGTATTTTATTATTTAAGAATATAACTTTTAACTGAGAATTCATTTGAGAATAAAAGTTTGGAGATTGTAAATTATAAAACGAGTTGGGTACCTTTTATAGATAATTACTGAACGCCTGCCTGCAGATATATGTTTACGAGCACCGATTTGCAATTTCAATGGCCTTACTTTTAAAATTTCAGTCTTTTGAAGTAGAAATATAACATTCAAGGAATCTATATATTAAAACAATGAAAGACATTTTAACATATAATTTGAACGAAAATCTTACATACCAGAAATTTTGGCGATTGCTGGGTTGCTGCTGCCCTCCATTGCTGTGTACAGCATATTCTCCCATACTTTAAGTCGAATACGTTTATTCCCCGTTCTTTTCTAGTCGGTCTTTCTACGAAGCCTAGTCTTCATATTGTTAATTTTTTTTGAAGCTGGCTCACGGAAAGAATTTCACCAAAGTTCTTTTCGTAGGAGGCCGAAATGATCTTTAGCGCTTCTTCTTTTTTCACTTTGATACGAGGAAGTTGCGATTTCTCTAGTACCTCAGGATATTTAATAATATGCTGTGATATGAACAGCAACTTGGATGATCCTTCCACATGGCAATCTTCTAAATCACTTTCGGATTTGTCTTCCATTTTTGCGTGTACTCACTACTCTGACCACTTTTAGACTGTAGCTTTGACCGATCCCAAACGAGAATGCACCGCCACGCGGGACGCAAATAATTTTGTCGCGAGAACCATAGCTAGAATATTGAGCAAAAGGTATTTAAAGTGTAGCAAATGCTCCTGAGCATAAGGTAAAGCTTATTCATACAAAACTGAGCAAATGCTTATGCTCCGACCTTTTGCTCCGAGCAAATGCTTATGCTCCGACCTTTTGCTCGTAAGCATTTGCTCAACTTTTATTCATACGGCCCAATACTACAGTTGAAACGTCATAGTTGAGAAAAAATAGCACGAGGTGGGTTTTTCGTGTATTTGCGTGGTAATCTTCCTTTCTGAAGACGGGATGAAATTATCTTTTTTAGAGCTACTTTCACCAATGCTCTCATATCTTTCATAGTATAATTGTCTATTTAATATTGTCTGTTCTCATAATCTTGTAATCTATTCTCTACCTGACGTTATGATTCTATTTATATCTGTATTTATAGAACCATAACTTCAGGTATCTATTGAGAACATGATATTTATTTTCTTACAATTACCACGCACCCTTGCGATGAAGTATGATTTTGATAAAAATATTATTTGATTGATTAATTGTTTCATCTGCAAAGTATTTTTTGTATAGTGGTAATTTTTTGAAATCAGATCTTTCAACTTCAACTCAAATTATACTATTATAGTCTTAAGATATAGATTTTATGATATGCCCAATGTTGGATGGGAATAATATCGGCAAAGTGAAAATAATAATAACACTTTCTGTCAGAACCTTAAGAATTAGAGTATTCACCATCTTACTTTAATCAGTGTTCCTAATTCTTTATTTTCTCTATGACCTAATGTTCATTTTGGAACGAACAAAAATTTAGTCGCTCAATTTTTTACCATTACAGCCTCAGATCATGCAACTGTGGTGGGAAATAAGATATCCAATGACTTTTCCCCCCTTAGTTTATATTTCTCTCCACTGCGAGTAATATTTCTCACAAAATATTACTTACGAGCAAAATTAAAATCCTTGGAAAAAATTGACCAGTGCAGTCACAGATCTTGCACCTAAGGTGGGAAATAAGCTTTCTAATGACCTGTCTCCCCCAAATTTAAAATTCTCTCTACTGCGAGTAGTTTTTCCCCCAAAATATTACTCACGAGCAAGCAGTAATGACCCTCCCCAACACCCTGAGTCCCCCACTTCCCTCCCATCGCAATCCCAGACGAACAAATGCCAGCCGTTCGGCGCCTAATTGCCTGCGATAACGTACGGCTCCCGTTTACTGCCCGTTTGGCCTTTTTGCTTCGCATTCCTCACTCATTTCTCCAATTCTACCTCCCTTCCTCCACTGCTACAATGCCCTGCCTTGGAGCCGTTTTGCGAGGAACACCGATTATAATGAATAAATCATTGTTAAGGTCCCACCAGATTGGTACTTGTTAATTTCGTCTCCGCCTCCGAGACAGGAAAAGATATCGCCCCTCACTCGATTAATTCCACCCCCAGGGCGACCCCTGAGCCCCGTCCTCCTAACCCTCCCCGATTAAACCCTTCGCTAGAATAACTCCAGAGTCTGTGTTCCATCATTTTTCCTTCCACCATCACCCCCACCCTCTAGCGAGTACACCGTGAACATACATAATGTTGGCCTGCACTCTTTTTTTCGCCTCCTGATTTCTGCATTCCAGCCTTTCTTCCATTTTCCTACTCTTCCCCATCTTTCCGCTTTCTCTCTCTCGCTACTTTTCATGGAGTTGAGCATCCGAGTACCAACCGATTGATATATCCGCCTGAGGAGTAATTATGGTAAATTTCTCAGGTGTATCAATCGACCGTTTGAGTTTTTAAAATCGAATTGAGATTAATATTTCCCAAAGCTTTAGTGACGGGAGAACAACAAAGGTGACATTTTTTATCGGTGACGCGAGGAATAGGAGAAAAAACACTAGAAAATGCTGCAACTTATTTATGTTGAAACTTTTATGCAATATTAAGAAAAATTATTTAAATTTATGAAAGAAAATCATGAAACTCTTCTCGTACACGAGAATAATGCAAAAAGAATCAAGAAACGTTAATTTAGCTGGCCGCGCAGTGTCGTGAAGTCGTCACCTTAATTTAAGAGGAGAAATCACTTCCGCTCGACGAGAATTTAGCGACTAAATATTTTTTTTAAGCTTAGGTAGAGCTCTAAAATATCCTGGATTTGCTTATTAGACCATTTCAAAATTTACCTGAGTAAAAAATTATCATAATGGTATTTTCTCAGGGGGTAATTTGCCGTATTTGAGAAATAGCATAAGACTAAGGATCAACTCTACATAAGGATGTTAGAAGTTAAGATTGATGGTGTACCTTATCCCTTATATGGCGTATACAAATAATAATAATAACAAATATTAAGTCTGGATGAAAGACCAAGTATTACTAGCTGTATGGTAGATGTCATTCTCATGTAATGCCTGACCCCTACATTTTGCCTCCTATTTATTGAAACATGTTGGCACAAGTGGGTTTTTTTCTTTGTAATATTCGTCTTATTCTGTTTGCTTAATTATGTGGTTAAGCATGAAAGAGCGAAGTCTCAACTAGTTGTTCATTATTTACTGCATAGGGTACATTGAAAAAAACAACATAATTAATTTTTAACAAACAATAATTAATTTTTAAAATTTGTAATGAAATGATACAAGTAACAATATTTCTTCTCCTTTAATCCTTCAAGGTCAGCTACATAATAATTCGACTGGAGAATCCATAATAACGAATCCTCATATTGTATTCGTGAGCATAGACACCTGAACTTGGCAAGCTAATATGTCCGTTTCCATTCTTCTTTCTTTCAAATATAATTGCACTACGTGGTGGCGTGATTTCGTTTTGCTTGCGAAGCTGGGCCATCTTCACTCATTTTGAGAATGGGCCAACAAAGCTTAACACTCTGTCATTTTCAACCCTTAAAAAATGAAGTAGTGTGAAATCAATGGTCGATAGAGTAATTGCAGCCCATAAAAGTGGCAATGCCTGCATTACTTGGGCAGTGACTTAAGGTCTCTCTAGGAATGTTTCTGTGTGTTCCTCTTCGCCATTGCAGTCACTCCAGTTACTTCATTTTACTCGCTTTATTGCAAGAAAAAAATATTTGGCGACGAGCGAGCATTTTTTTTCCTGCGGCGTATTCTGCCTGATTAGTTTGATGAAGGGTTTGCTGTTTCTCGTTGTTTTCCCTCCTACCGGCCAGACTCTCCCTACTTCCGCGTTCCCTCGCTTCGTTTTTATGTTTCATGGCACGGGCAAGGGGACTGCGCATACAAGGCATCTGCTTTTCCCGTAGTAGATTCACGTATTTTTTTAATCTTAAAGGTGTATTTTCTGACCCTTTATTTTGCTCTTAGATATGTAGGATTTTCATTCATTTATTTTAAATGTCATGTTACCATCAGGCAACACCCTACTTGAAGTAATATGAAATAATAATAATTTCTTAGTGCCACTTACGGCACATTTTAAGCAGTTTATTTACGGCGCCGCGTCATTTTTTGTTATTATCTTTAAAAGTTAGCCTGGATTTACAAATTTCCTGATTGATAATGGTAAATACATCTATTATCTTTATTTTGCCTTCGTGTTTTGCTAAATTTAACCCATTCTTGTGGAATTTATAACAAAAAATCTTGAACGCTGCATTATTTTCCATTTTTTGCCATAATGCTTTCTATTTCTGCTCCCTTTGTCTGTTATTTTCGAATGAAAGTTTTTACTTCGTGTGTAATGGTTGTTTGAAATATTTTTTCTGATATGCGGTGTTGGACTAACTCCGCTTTTTAATGTTTATATTGTTTATATTTTTATGTATCTAAATACTAAAAATGAGAACCGAATAAAATTCGTTTATGCCCATATGACATAATTTTGCTTCACTGCGTCCACCCATATGTTTTATCTTTGCAGTGTACACAGAAGGATAAGTTTTTCAACGTTAATAATGAAACAGCTGTTGGTGAAGTGAGAAGAGACGAGTGTTACTTTCGTGATTTTTACAGGATTCTGGCGATCAAGGCAAATCTTACGAATATTCTGGGAGCTCATAACCTGCAATTAAAGAAATAAAGTCCTATAGGTTTTGAAATATAACGAATATGGGATAATTAGCGAAGTGTCCAACAACCCAACGCTGTTTCGGAGGTGGAGCTAGAAGAGCCGGTATTTTTTCCGGCCGCGGAGCCCCATTCCCTCAGTGAGGACGTTTCCTTAGAGATGGACGAGTAAATGTGATGCGTGGGTGTGCACCAGATGAGGTTTTACTCCTGGATTGGTGGGAAATCCAAGAAAATAACTTCTTAGAAGTATGGGTTATAGGTGGTAGGGAAGAAGGAACAGGCGCCTATTTTCTTTCGTCCAGCTCTACGTGAGGGACTGAAGGAAGAATGTTCTAGGGTGACAAAAATACCTTCAAGCTGGGAGAACTTCCCTCATCTTTTCTTTCCGTAGCGTTTCACTGACCCAAACATTGAGACTAACCATACCTTCCGACTAAGCTTCCTTATTCGTCATTCATCGCCTTCTTCCCCCCTCCCACAAAACTTGATTGAACTTCTCTCCACCCTAATGACCCACCCGAGCTGGACCTTCTTGGAATGAAGGGAGGGCCACCGCGAGGCGTTTTGACAAGGCTTTTGTTCCGTCCCTCATGCAGCGATGGAAAGATAAAGAAAAAGCAGGCTATTGTATCTAATTGTCTCCTTGCACTTCCAACCTTTTTCGCGATAAGGGTTTTCTACTCTTACCTGGCCTAACGATCTGGGCATTCCCTGATCCTTGGCAGTCGACACACTACCACCCCTTCACCTCAAAACAACCTACCTGGCATTCCTTCACCTTTCTCCTCCTCACTCACCCCTTCACGTTAGTAAAATACCAATCAATAAAATATATGTGCTTTTGAGTGCACAAAGAAACGAGAAATATATTTACAAATTTTCACTTCACGGTAAATTGTCTATTCTCCTATTCATCATGAAACGATTTTTACCATGTAAATACTGAACTAATGGTCAGGAAATAGAAATTATATTCTATCACGCAATTAGTTGGGCAGTTATCTTGATTTCACCCCAATGGTAAACTATCACGTCATCGGTAATTCCATAAACGTAAGCAATTTTGCATTGACTATCGTAGCCGCAAAGGAATATTTTCGAATGAGAGGTACAAGACAAATAACAGTAACCGTGAAATGTGTTCTTCACGGTAGTCGGTGAAACCTCTGAATCTCCTGGAAAGTTACAGTTGCTCATTCAACGAGAAATATTCACACGACGGTGAGGAAGCATTATTCTACGAATTCGGAAAATGCTTTGTGTTAAAATTTTCTTATAATAGCTGCTTGGTGTAATTCTAAACAGAGTAACACTGGGATTTACTCAAAGGTGACTATCACCACGGCAGGTACGTGGACGCGGAGCGGAGAAGGTGCCCAAGCAAAACTAAGACGGAAGCCATGGAAAAAAACAACCTAGCTTAGCCATGAGTTTTTATGAATAATTCTTGCAAAAAGATGAAGTTTTGTCAATGAACGAGGCAAACATAATGATTCTTAGCTAAAAGAGAAAGCACAATTGATATTGTAACATTTTCCTTTTGTTAAACAATTTCACTTGGTTTATAAGTAAAAAATTAAATAATAGGATTATAAATACATTATAGCATTTCATACGAAACATAATTGCTTTTACATTAGCGTTCAGGGATAGCGTAGCGACGTAGCGACGAGGAAATTCTCGACCCAAGCAAAACTAAGTAGGAGGCCCAGGAAAAAACAACTTTGGCTAACCATGAGATTCTATGAATTATTCTTGTAAAAAGATGAAGTTTTGTCAATGAGCAATATATCGAGGCAAAAATTATGATTCTTAGCGAAAATAGAAAGCAAAATTGGTATAGTAATATTATCCTTTTGTTTAAAAATTTCATTTTGTTTATTAAGTTTAGAAAATTAAAAACTAATATTATAAATATATTATAGCATTTCATACGAAACATAATTGCTTTGACATTAACATTGAGAGTGCATTCCCCGACGTAGCGACGAGGAAATACTGAGCGCCGCAGCGGCGCCGTAAATCCAACGACGTAACTTTTTTCATTAGAGGCCAATAAAATGAAAACTATCAACACGATGCAAACAAAATTTTATATGAAGACGAAGAAAGCAAAAAAAATAGACTACTGAAAATTTCAAAATGATCCATTGGAACGGAAAAATTTTACACCACTTTTAAAACCACGAGCGCCGCTAAGGCGCAGATAATCCATATGAGGGTTAAAAGCGTGTGAGTTTCACGAAAGATCTTCAATTCGATACCAAATTGAGCAGTGGTAGCTTTTCTTTCAAAAAATATTTTAGTAACTTAACTTGCGGCCAATAGTTGCAGCAGCCAAATCATGTTACTATGAAGTCAATACATGATAGTGGCTGCTGGAAATTGACTAGGATTCTGATCATGAAAATAGGTCTAAATCTATGGTTTGATGCGACATAATTGTTGTGTCTGCGGAGAATGTTTCCGTTGTTTAAGTTTGAATTCAGTGGTAATAAAATCATCCAGTTGTTTCATTTATTATAATAGAGATATTGCTTCGATGAAAGCGCACAAATAGTTAAGTTTTCAAGTTTGGTGACATAGGTTTGTTGGAATGGCTCAGCTGTCCAACTATGACAAAGGATTCCAACGAGGAAACTTTCGTTTAAAATTGAATTGAATCTATTTACTTTTGATTTATAATTGCAACTCAGACCAGGTAATATTATCGTATATCTGTCATGCAGCTAACACGTTTAATTATACTTACAGCAGAAATTAATATGCAACCATGGCTACTGCGGGATTAATGACTTAGTAAACTTTAAATTAACCTGTTTTTAGTTAATGTTTATCTTACTCGATGACTGTAGGTCGGTATTTGCCCTTATGCTGGAAATTACAGTTTTGTCTGCAATGCGCCGAGATATCCATGCGTAAAATAAAAGTCCAGCGTAAAATGCGCAAATGGAATTTATTATTCATGCATGGTACGATTTTTGCAATTCATTGTTCATTTCGTTACCAGCAGATGTTAATGTGGTGGGAATTGGGATTCAATCTCATTTCCTGATTGCATAGATGTTCTTGTGTATTTGTTCTTGCAAACGAATGGATTCCATTTATTTGCGGTGTTAAATCCTCTGCTTGCGTTTCAATATTTTTCCGTTTTAGTTTTTTGCGTCAATTAAGTTCTAATGTGGAGCATTCTTATTGTGTACCCTTATCTCTCGCTCTTTTAATCCAATGATTGTGTCTCTCAGTGCCTTAGTAAAGCGAAGGTTACCGTATCAATCAGAAAAATTTATTTGAGGTTATACTTTTTCTTTAAACTTTTTCAACCTGGGAAGACATTGTGTATGCCTCCTAAAATATAATAAGGGTTTATGGGGGCTTTGCTCCCAACACTAGTGTCTATATGTAGGTAGACTCGCTTGGCTCGCTGGGGGGGCTCTGCCCCCCCTAGGCCCCCCCGAAAAAGGCCTCCGGCCTGTTATGCTCCCTGTGGGAGGTCTTACACTTTTTGTTTGCTACTTGTTACTTAAGGATCGTTTACTTTTAAGCTGGCTAGCTTAGGTATAAGCGATATTTCCAATTTCACGTAAAACGAGCGCATGGTACGTAGGCTACAATATGAATGTAAATATTTATAAAGAGAAACGTTTTTCTGAGGGGCTAAAAAAGTGAAATAAATTTCTACGAGTTTCTCTAACTTATTCAATTCAAATACAAAAAGCGTTGAGACCACGTTCCACTGTAACACCCAAGGCATACGTAATATCATAACATAACGACTTTACGTATTACAATGAAAAACACGTTTATTAATTATTTTCCACAAAACTCAACCAAATTCTTGATACACGAATAAGATGTAACAGCTGTTCCCCTTCGTAAGCGAATTACGTAGGGACAGAATATCAATATCTAGAACAAATGCACCTAAGCATGAATTGGGGCTAGTATGATGAATTTTATCGAAATATTATTTATCGTGATCGCGAATGATTTCACTTCAGAAATACCTCTATTTAAAGTTTTAATGAATCGGGATACACAAATATCTCAGCTTTAATATCCAACGCAATGCGCAATAAATCTGGTGAGTAACGGATCACAGCCTTTGGTGTACAAGACATTGTGAATGTCAAGATTTCGATAATTTTCACAGTTGAGTAACTTAGTCACTCAAGGAAACGTGATTTTCGCAAGACAAATAATTGAATAAGAAATACCTTTATTTGCACTTATCTTCCATATTGTATTATTCACTGCCTATTCACTCCTTCAGTTCACGGATAACATTGTACATTAAAAAGGAAATTAACGGAAAAAAGAACGTAAACAAAAATAAAAAGTTATCACCATCACAAAACACGATAATAAAATCATTTTTACCAACCTATATTATGTAAGACTTGTTTAAAAGTCTTTCTACTACAATCGTGTATCGCCAACAAGATACGAACTATAGTCAACAGCACGAATCATTTAGAGCACTTGTTAACTTTGAAATTAATAACCACCACACTCTCGATGTAATATACCAAAAACAACAACTAATTTCTTACCTTACATTTCTCCGCTTTTCATTTGAATGCGCTTTGATTTAAACAGGTGTTTGTTCTTGCGGAAAGAAGACGCAAAGAAATAGACACTTCAATTATTACTTTCTTAATTTCCTACCTTATATTTATCAGTTTTTCGTTTCATTTCCTTTATCTTCTTTCCCAATTTAGCTCCTCTTGTTTGCATAAACAAATACGTTGCTATGATTGCTTGCTTGTATGACTGCCGCGCCGCCATTGGAATTTGGTGGCCATTTTTTGAACTAATCCCCATACACTCAATTATATATGAATAGACGGATAAATAATTGTAAATTTAGTGTTTTCATAATTTTTCCTAGGGTTTCAGACAATTTTAGAGGGGGTCTTCATTAGACTTTTTGCCGTATCTCGTCTCGTTCACCCCAAACATTTGTATACGTGAATGAATGAATGAGTGGTCGTTAAGGGGCTTCATGTTATATTTACTTTCTTAATTTCCTACCTTATATTTATCAGTTTTTCGTTTCATTTCCTTTATCTTCTTTCCCAATTTAGCTCCTCTTGTTTGCATAAACAAATACGTTGCTATGATAGTTCGTTTGTATGACTGCCGCGCCGCCATTGGAATTTGGTGGCCATTTTTTGAACTAATCCCCATACACTCAATTATATATGAATAGACGGATAAATAATTGTAAATTTAGTGTTTTCATAATTTTTCCTAGGGTTTCAGACAATTTTAGAGGGGGTCTTCATTAGACTTTTTGCCGTATCTCGTCTCGTTCACCCCAAACATTTGTATACGTGAATGAATGAATGAGTGGTCGTTAAGGGGCTTCATGTTATATAGACTCGCTTAGCTCGCTGGGGGGGCTCTGCCCCCCCTAGGCCCCCCCGAAAAAGGCCTTCGGCCTGTTATGCTCACTGTGGGAGGTCTTACACTTTTTGTTTGCTACTTGTTACTTAAGGATCGTTTACTTTTAAGCTGGCTAACTTAGGTATAAGCAATATTTCCACTTTCACGTAAAACGAGCGCATGGTACGTAGGCTACAATGTGAATGTAAATATTTATAAAGAGAAACGTTTTTCTGAGGGGCTAAAAAAGTAAAATAAATTTCTACGAGTTTCTCTAACTTATTCAATTCAAATACAAAAAACGTTGAGACCACGTTCCACTGTAACACCCAATGCATACGTAATATCATAACATAACGACTTTACGAATTACAATGAAAAACACGTTTTTTAATTATTTTCCACAAAACTCAACCAAATTCTTATATCATATACGAATAAGATGTAACAGCTGTTCCCCGCTTCGTAAGCGAATTACGTAAGGACTGAATATCAATATCTAGAAACAAATGCGCCTTAGCATGAATTGGGGCTAGTATGACGAATTTTATCGAAATATTATTGATCGTGATCGCGAATGATTTCACTTCACCTCTATTTAAAGTTTTAATGAATCGGGATACACAAATATCTCAGCTTTAATATCCAACGCAATGCGCAATAAATCTGGTGATCACAGCCTTTGGTGTACAAGACATTGTGAATGTCAAGATTTCGATGATTTTCACATTTGAATAACTTAGTCACTCAAGGAAACGTGATTTTCGCAAGACAAATAATTGAATAAGAAATACCTTTATTTGCACTTATCTTCCATATTGTATTATTCACTGCCTATTCACTCCTGCAGCTCACGGATAACATTGTACATTAAAAAGGAAATTAACGGAAAAAAGAATGTAAACAAAAATAAAAAATTATCACCATCACAAAACACGATAATAAAATCATTTTTACCAACCTATATTATGTAAGACTTGTTTAAAAGCCTTTCTACTACAATCGTGTATCGCCAACAAGATACGAACTATAGTCAACAGCACGAATCATATTTCTAATATGGCATTTAGAGCACTTGTTAACTTTGAAATTAATAACCACCACACTCTCGAGGCAATATATCAAAAACAACAACTAATTTCTTACCTTACATTTCTCCGCTTTTGATTTGAATGCGCTTTGATTTAAACAGATGTTTGTTCTTGCGGAAAGAAGACGCAAAGAAATAGACACTTCAATTATTACTTTCTTAATTTCCTACCTTATATTTATCAGTTTTTCGTTTCATTTCCCTTATCTTCTTTCCCAATTTAGCTCCTCTTGTTTGCATAAACAAATCTGTTGCTATGATTGTTCGTTTGTATGACTGCCGCGCCGCCATTGGAATTTGGTGGCCATTTTTTGAACTAATCCCCATACACTCAATTTTATATGAATAGACGGATAAATAATTGTAAATTTAGTGTTTTCATAATTTTTCCTGGGGTTTCAGACAATTTTAGAGGGGGTCTTCATTAGACTTTTTGCCGTATCTCGTCTCGTTCACCCCAAACATTTGTATACGTGAATGAATGAATGAGTGGTCGTTAAGGGGCTTCATGTTATATAGACTCGCTTAGCTCGCTGGGGGGGCTCTGCCCCCCCTAGGCCCCCCCGAAAAAGGCCTTCGGCCTGTTATGCTCACTGTGGGAGGTCTTACACTTTTTGTTTGCTACTTGTTACTTAAGGATCGTTTACTTTTAAGCTGGCTAACTTAGGTATAAGTAATATTTCCACTTTCACGTAAAACGAGCGCATGGTACGTAGGCTACAATGTGAATGTAAATATTTATAAAGAGAAACGTTTTTCTGAGGGGCTAAAAAAGTAAAATAAATTTCTACGAGTTTCTCTAACTTATTCAATTCAAATACAAAAAACGTTGAGACCACGTTCCACTGTAACACCCAATGCATACGTAATATCATAACATAACGACTTTACGAATTACAATGAAAAACACGTTTATTAATTATTTTCCACAAAACAACCAAATTCTTGATATACGAATAAGATGTAATCTAGAAACAAATGCGCCTTAGCATGAATTGGGGCTAGTATAACGAATTTTATCGAAATATTATTTATCGTGATCGTGAATGATTTCACTTCAGAAATGCCTCTATTTAAAGTTTTAATGAATCGGGATACACAAATATCTCAGCTTTAATATCCAAAACGCAATGCGCAATAACTCTGGTGAGAACGGAGTGAGTAACGGATCACAGCCTTTGGTTTACAAGACATTGTGAATGTCAAGATTTCGATAATTTTCACAGTTGAATAACTTAGTCACTCAAGGAAACGTGATTAACGCAAGACAAATAATTGAATAAGAAATACCTTTATTTGCACTTATCTTCCATATTGTATTATTCACTGCCTATTCACTCCTGCAGCTCACGGATAACATTGTACATTAAAAAGGAAATTAACGGAAAAAAGAACGTAAACAAAAATAAAAAGTTATCACCATCACAAAACACGATAATAAAATCATTTTTACCAACCTATACTATGTAAGACTTGTTTAAAAGTCTTTCTACTACAATCGTGTATCGCCAACAAGATACGAACTATAGTCAACAGCACGAATCATATTTCTAATATGGCATTTAGAGCACTTGTTAACTTTGAAATTTATAACCACCACACTCTCGATGCAATATACCAAAAACATCAACTAATTACTTACCTTACATTTCTCCGCTTTTGATTTGAATGCGCTTTGATTTAAACAGATGTTTGTTCTTGCGGAAAGAAGACGCAAAGAAATAGACACTTCAATTATTACTTTCTTAATTTCCTACCTTATATTTATCAGTTTTTCGTTTCATTTCCCTTATCTTCTTTCCCAATTTAGCTCCTCTTGTTTGCATAAACAAATATGTTGCTATGATAGTTCGTTTGTATGACTGCCGCGCCGCCATTGGAATTTGGTGGCCATTTTTTGAACTAATCCTCATACACTCAATTTTATATGAATAGACGGATAAATAATTGTAAATTTAGTGTTTTCATAATTTTTCCTGGGGTTTCAGACAATTTTAGAGGGGGTCTTCATTAGACTTTTTGCCGTATCTCGTCTCGTTCACCCCAAACATTTGTATACGTGAATGAATGAATGAGTGGTCGTTAAGGGGCTTCATGTTATATAGATAAGTATGGGCCTCAATTGTATCATTTCAATCTAGCCAATGTGATAAAATCTCTTTTCTCGATACTATACTGTAAGAGATAATAACCAAGTAGTACAAAAAAGCCTTTGATTTTATTGAAAATACTTCTTTCGGTTCGGAAGACGTGTATTCTATAAGAATTAACATTTTTGACGTAATTTCGTAAACTGAACGAATTTAATAATTTATTCCTGCCTTTTTAAGCATTGTTCCCCTATTTCCTCAAAATTTATTTTTTCTCCGCTACCGGTGGACGGGGAAGTATTTCGTTGCAGCAGACGTTCCTCAGGTAATAATATTCCCTCTCATAAGCTCAATTTTTTTTTCGCTAGGGAGGGATTTTGAAGTAATTACTTGAAATGTTGCTGGAAGCGACGTTATAATGCGTGTTAATAGTGTGTCACTGTCTTCGACCTGTAGCTTTGACGCTTAGACCTGCTTTCTCACTAATTATACTAATGTTAAATTTGTAGAGAGTCAAATTCTCTCTTCAAAGGAATTTCCTTTCACTGCACACCAGTTTGGAATACTTGAGTTACGGGACGCAACCCCAAAATATTCTCACCCATTAATTTGCAAATTTAGCTCAAAGAAATGTGATGTATTGCTATATTTCATTAATTGTATAGGTTTAAGTTCGCAATGGAAGAAAATGGTCAATGGATTTTGTGAGAAAATCATCGCTATAAAATTATATGAGGTACTTGACTGCCGATTCCATTTCCGTTGAATAATAAAATAATCGGTACACTTAAACGCATTTTTCGATTAACATGGGCGTTTGGTCAAGCATATTATGCAATGCATTGCGTTCGCAACACTAGTAAAATAAAATAAGTATATAATGGCGCAAACATGGAGCCCTTTTGTTACGATTAAATAATATATATAATTTTTTCAACCATTTTTTTATTTTCGGAGTCTATGGCAAAAATGAATGGTCTATGATAAACAGCAACAGGAAGAATCTGATGCATAGATGGTTTTTAACTAATTTTATATTCTGAGGTCGATAATTGTTCTGGCATTCATAACATGAATGTTAATTGCAATTATCCCACCTTAATTATTAAATTTCGGTTTAGCACTAAGATTTACAGTTAGTAATATGCATACTGGAAGCTGTTGAATAACCTTAGCCAATATCGTCTTCGGGTAACTCCTAGTAGGTGAATTTTTAAGTTAAATCATTAATTATCAGTGGTTACATCAACGATCATGCAACGATTTTCTAGCTCAGACATCCGAGTAAGTGATTCCGTCCTATCTGGTTTATGCTATCTGTTAACTCAATCTGGAGTTGAGTAGTGACTGGCTTTTTGATTCTATCCCTTCGCCTTGAGCCCACGAGTGATTTATTAATTGCTTCTCCTCCGAGCGGCTGAATAAGCATCTTGCCTCTCAACGAACACGATGTCATTCGCCCTTTAAGCCTCTTCCTCTATAATGCTAGGGGAACGCCTAGAAGTCGTTGGATAAGTATTGAGAGTGTACGGGTGTAATTAACGGGTCGCTCGTCGTTAGGACTGTTTAAGCAACAAACAGATTTAACACGCGATCAAAAGAGAGGACTCAGTTAATTAAAGTTAAAAACGTTTGTCGTGCACCTATTTAAAAATACTTGGAAATTTTATATTTTTTTCATATTAGCCACTTTTTGACAAGTCACGGAAACGAAATCTATACGAAATCCACGGCCTCATCGATGAGTAACATGATTGTACACGCCAAAAATGGGTACTCTTAATAAAAAAACTTAAGAAAAGAAGTACTGCGAAAAAAAGGATTAAAAATTTGATAATTCTTAATGAATATATAGGTAATGAAAGGAATAATAATTAATTGATAATGAAATGAATCTAAATTGAACCTAATACTTTAAAATTATGCGCTACTGAACGCTAAGTCGCTTTTTGCTTTCCGTTAGTTGCGGAAAAAAAATGAATAAGTAGTAATGATGAGCATAAGTTTTATTTTGATACTGAAAATAAACTGAGAGCGATTCTATTTAACGTTTCAGCGTAATGGTCGGTTGTGAAGCTGAGTGCGAGGGTAGTGAAATGAGATTCATTTAATTTAAGAAATACTGCCGTGTCGTTGGGGCACCAAATTTCTCTCCGTCAGCTGAATGAGACACATTTACATGATCCGAGAGGTAGAATATTCGAGATAATTTACCTGAGAAATACTGAGGCTTTATCCTGTTTATCTCCTTTCAGTTACCATTGTTTCGTTACCTTTTGCCAAGATAGCATTATTTTTTTATTTACGGTGGCAGTAGGACTTCAACAGACACTTCAGATTGCACTGAAGCATTCGTAATTGGCCCGTGATTATTTAATATTTCAGCGGAAAAATTTGTATGTTGCACTGTGTTCACACCTGCGTAATCGCATTTGCATATCGAGCTGTAACTCCAGCACCTCTCTTTGTCCAGGCGATTCTTCTTCTCCTGTGTTGTTCCCCCGATTCATTGCATCGAGCAGGTTTATCTCCCCTTTGTCTAACCTTTCTCGTCGACATGACCTTTCAGCTGTATCGTTCTCTTGAGTGTGCGTTTACACACGAGCTGTCCGGCTCAAGCCCCACTGTTTCTTTTTGCCCGAACAATCTTTTTATTTTTATTTTATTTTATTCTCAAACCATCGAATACAGCTCGCATTAGCCATAGATAAATATTTTAAATTTTTAATAAATTTTTCGTGAGACTTGCGAATATGGCTTTAGTTTTAACTTAAAACTTGATTGGTTTCATTGGTTCTAATGGACGGATTTACGATCACGCATAGCTGTTTCCACATCATTTCCATGTTTTCTAATTCGCGCCTATTATGGAAGCTTCTTTTGCCACACACATAAAAATAATGTTTTGTTTGCGTATAAGCGAGTTCGAAGTATTCGTATTCCTTACTTTTTTCGTACTCACCTCCTCTAACTTCACATTTGACTTCAACCAGAAGACGCGGGCAGCAGTTCTTGAGAAACTGTCCTCACCTGAAAACCAACAACGCTGAAGGTAACCTAAAGGCAGTAAGTATCATGCCTAAGTTTTTCCTGGATATACACAATTACTTGTACCACTTATTTTTTATCAGATCTCGACCCGGGTTTCCATGAATTATCATCAACTTCAGGCGCTAATTATAATTAATTATTTAATTATAATTAATTATTATTTTTACTAATTAGCGCCTGAATATGATGATAATTCATTGAAACCCGGTTCGAGCTCTGATAAAAAATAAGTGGTACAAGTAATTGTGTATATCCAGGAAAAAACTATAATGGAATACCAAAAAGTAAACCAAGAGTTAGTGATTTTTCTTTAGTATCACGCCTCCCCAAATCATTCTGAGTATTAAATATTTGTTATCTCATCCCACCATCTTCTCCTGTCTTTTCGACGGCACAACCCCCTCGTCTTCTATTCGAAATTTTCCTCTTCCATATCTCCCTCTTCACCTCATTCCAATGTCGCACAGGACTTCAATGCTCGCGACCTTATCGGATTTACAGCGTCGCATTATATTCCTCCCAATTCCTCTCCCCCTCAGTATCCAATGGACCACCTATCACCAAGTCTGATTCTCAATTGCTCCCAGAGGGTCCGTCTCATTTTACTCAAACGTTAGAAAGTCTCTTTTTCTTCAACACAGCCCAGCTTGCCAGTCGCCTTACCTTGTGGAAAACGGGCCCGTCGACTTTGCCTTCCATGCCTTTTGGGGCCTTATGCGTCTGGGGTTCTCACTTGCGAGGACTTAATGTGGAGGGGTGACCGCGATGGCAGAATTGGGGGATATAATACCACTGTATGGGACACCAGGTTCAAATTCAGTTCTTGTAATAGGTTTCCCGATGAGGCCGTTCCCTCACATTCAAAGTCGTAATTCATTCGAAGAATTCGGTAGATGGAAAGGAAAGATTATTTATTTCGGTAAACCTTTTCCTTTTATCCATTATGTCGTAGGTTTAAAATAAGGAAACGTGAAAGTTGCTTTTTGTTGTGACGTCATTATTGTTCTATAAATTTCTCGTTCAAAAGAGCTTTTCATTGGAGAATGGAATCACTACCTTGGTTATAAACAACAGAGAACCACGCGAGTCCATGCATCAGGCCCAGTATCCCTTCTCAGCCTAATCTAGTCATCTGCGAAAGGGTTACAATAAAAGTTTTGTCGCTGGCAGTAGCTCATGATGTTGGCAACGGACACAAAAAAGGTTAAATACGGTTCTCTTTATTTTTAAAACTATTAGAAACGACAGTATTTGACTACGCTTTGATTGCTTGAGATACGAAAATCATGTCTTTCATAGTGACATGGAAAACATAATCTTAGAACCTGACTATGTTTTATCTAAGTCCGGTCGAAACGATTAGAGAGATATTTACCGAACAGATAGTTGTAGGATTTCGTTTTACCCCCGTACAGACTCCATAAGGGTCAGGTGGGACCCTGAATGGGATTTTTATGGTGTTTTTTCAACTTTTTTATGCTAACGGCCGGTAACGCCACTTACATACGGAGGCAATTTGTGTAATAAGTGGTATGTAGATGTAGAATACAAGAAAATTGGTGAACGAACCAAATGCTAGAGGTCCGCTGCACATCCCAATCAGTCGGGGAAAGTATAGGCGCAGATTTTTGAGGTAGCTCTTAGCAACATCTTTAGCGTTTGATGGTGCTGTAGATAGGAATCAAGATGCAGTTCTTGTAGTGCTTGGCTGTAGGGATTCTTACTCTATTGACGTTGAATAGGAGGTTAACAGTAAAAAAAATTCTCCCTTTCCTGCATGGCTTGACTAGGATTATCCTTGGGAAATAATATCGGGGAAAACAGAGAATGTCCGTGGGCTTTCTTAAGAGGGAGGAAACCTGACTAATTGCTTCCTTTTTTAGAGAGTTTTATCTCAAGGTAGCATTCTATTGAGCATGGTTTTTTCAGCCACTGACTTTGTGTACCCTCATAACAGAAATTTATTTCAGCTTAATGATTTCAATGGAGGCCATCGATTTATTGGACACAGATTTCTCGGAACATGCCATTAACTCTAGTTTTTTTTCTGATTACATAGCACCTAATGTTGGCTTTAAAACATTTTTGTTTTATAGTTGCGAGAAAATATTATTTCATGGTATGACATTTTGTGTTGTAAAAAATCTCGTACATTTAAAGTCTTGCAATATAAGTCAATTCTCGCCATGAATGCTGCGTAATCAGAATTCATATGTCGTCAGCCACCGTTCCAAATTGGTCGACAAAATAGCATTGTTATTTTTCATGCACTGGTATAGTCTTACAGTAATTCATTTGCTTTTATAAAATATATCACTTGTTAATATCGTATGTTTAAAAAATGACTTTCTTTTAGTGCCTTCCTTTATATTCTTTGTTTCGATGAGATTGGTTTTTCAGAATAAAAAATATTGGACAATAGGGAAGTGCACTAATTTTTTTTATTGCTGAATTTGAAAGTTTAGCCTAAAAAAGAAACATTAGTATAGTCACTTTTATTTTCTGCATCTGGGGTATGCACTTTAAAACGTTTTGAAAGTCGGAAATTTTCATGTTGCGCTGAAACACAGTGCCTCCATCTTGATTGAGATGTGACGTCACAAGGCAGTAGTCACCAGTGGAGTATCGCTGTATTCCGTCGCCTTCTTTAGCGCGGCGAGAGTTTCCGGGAATCGGTGGAGTTTGCTTCCTAAAAATGTCGTCTAGTACCGAAAACATGAATTCAAAATAGAATTATAAATGATTTTTGTTCCAAATTTCATCTCGACGTCGAAACAAAAGCCTGGAGAACACATTCATTCCCGTGCCTTAAGCACAAGCTATACGGAATAAATGGTTCAAGGCTGCTCCTGACTCTTACCTATCGATGATATTCTGTTTTGAAGATCATTTGAAGGTATTGTAAGATCAAATTGATATTTATATTAAAATAATTTACTTAATAGGTACCTTAGTCACATCAGAAAGTGTGTTGAGTCAAAATATAGCATCTTCCGCGTAGACCTACGTAATTTATAAACTGAAAGTAGTTTGGTTAAAGAATTATGGCGCGACTGTTTTTTTACACGACCGGGCAAAATGCGTACTTTGCCCATGATATGTGCATATATGATAACAAACGATTTTTGTTAAAGTTAATCTTTATTTGTTGAAATTAGCACATTTACAGGTGATACAGATATAAAGGTACACGGCAGGTCGCGCAGCGTAATTTGTACTCCACTGGTGACGGGTTCATCTTGCTGATCTAAAAAATTAGCTACAATACCTCGAACTTTGAAAACTCGCAATATAGGCAGTCAAAGTATATTGTAAGAATACACGAGACCATTATAGCCCAGAATGTACGTACAATGTCGAAATCCTTGGTTTTCAAAGATTGACGTATTTTATACGCCAGCGCGCCCGGTCCAGGGTTATCAACTTTTATTTCATCCTATTTGTTAGTTGAAATTATATTTCAGAATGGTTCTTTTAGCACTGGTAATGAGGTAAACTGGTAGGTACTGAGTACAAGGTACTGAGGTATGTACGGAGTAAGTAAACTCCCTTTGGAGTAATGTGAATTACAAGTGTTCGAGATATAAGTATGGCATTTTATATTCGCTTTGTGTTCTTATTAATTATGCCAGTACGCATATTGTTGCTTGCCGCGAGCCTTTAATGGTATGTGCTCTTGCAAGAGTGGTTTTCATTTTTAATGTGGAAGTTGGTCAGTATAAGCAAAGAAAAAATTAACATTTTAGCGCACACCAACCCTTGTAGTCATCGTATCTCGGCGTTTGTAGTGACACTGCTAAAATACCTAAACGCCATAATGACGATAAAAAAATTGTCTCATGTCAATGATTGCTGCAATTATAATTAATGATAAACTAGACGCCGTATGATCACAATGAAGGCAACAAAAAATAATACCATGACGTAGACTTGAACCACGGTCCTTCGGGTATCATCTTTCCATTGACTTGTGCACGCTACCACTACCCCAACCGACCCATTGGCAGATTGTGGATATTTTGGATTTATATATATAACTTGTAAAAAGTAATGCATGAAAATAAATTGATTACAGCCTAACTAACGCCCTAATTGAAAATGATGCAGCAAGGTACGCGGTCTCCCCTTGGTAGCCTTAACGTCTCGCATTTCTATGGAGCGTTGAACCTGTCCTCCTTATTCAAAAATTCAGTAACCATAAATACATCAAAGTTTGGTATACCATTTATAAATCGTTGGAATTTTCCTTCTCCCAACCAAGATTATCTTTTCTTGAACCCATCCTGGACAGCGAACCATTGCAACAACCAGCCAGCTCGGAAATAAGGCTAACATCCCATGATTCTAGTAGCGAAGGGCGAACGTTCCGGCCGGCGTGAATACATACGCAACGAATAAGTCTTGCAGCAAACGTCTGAAAAAGGTTTATTAGTTTGACTCGGTTCTTACAAAAAAAGTTTTGGCACGATAAACGGCATTGTGCCAAAATATATCCAGCAAAAAATTAATGCCATCATGCATTTATTAAAGATTCAATGTGCTATTCGTACTACTCTTTCCAAACTTGAAGTTGACACGTAAATGAATATTAATATATTACGCAATGATGAAGTCGTTTACTCAAAAGAGAAGCAGCCAAATATATATTCTGAAGATATTTTATGACAGCAAAAAACGGATACCCTCAAATTCTGTAATTTTTCTATGCAATAATAGTGGTAGAACTAAGCGGTGTAGAAGCTGCCTTCTGCTACTGCCTTGTGACGTCACGGCCAATATTCAACATGGACACCCGTTTTCGCGGCCTTTGAATTTTTCCATATTTCAGACGGTCATCTCGAATCAAGTATTCACTATTAGGATTTAAACTGTGGTTTTACGACATTATGTTATTCTGAACTCTAATTTAAAAAATGTGTTTGGTGCATTTGAAACACTAGTGCACTTCCCTATTGAAACTGAGGTTTAGGATGCTTTGATCTTCAGCCACGTCCAATGACGTGCTAACAGATGTGACGATTCTCACGCATTATTATTCCATACTTGGTCCACTCCATTTCACGGGCCTGGATTATAAAGAGCGGTAGGATTTTCGGAGCCTGGTGACAAAAGGTACATAAGCCTTATTAGTCTTGATCACTTATCATGCTCCCTTGTATTACAGTAAAAGCGTAGCGATCACTTAAAAAAAATAAATTGGGCTCCAGATTCACGTATAGAGATAAGATAACCATGGTTTGTGTGCCATTTATAAAAATCTCACGTGTTACCTAGATACGTACTTTGAAAACCAAACATTGTGGATGTATTTTATTCATCACTAAAAAGGAAATATTTGTTGGATATATTTTCATTAGTTAAACGAATGATGCCCATTATTCGACTGAGTTCCTCATGGTGTTATTCTGGATCCATTGTATTTTTCTTGACAACTCATTAAGCCGGGAATTACCGATGTTCATGAATTGTGAACCAATGCCATTCAGTCAATTGTTACTTGAGTGGTTATTTCTAAATGAGTACTTTATAGCAGATGGGTGATGAGAGGGGTAAATATGCTTGGGAGTGGAAGTTCGAGATTGGGTTGAGTGTGATAACGGAGAGCCCCAAACGAAGAAAATTTCAATTAAATGCACTGCTGGCTGATGAAAAATAAACAACCGGAAGGAATTGTTAAAAAGGAATTTGTTTTGATAGTTATTTTCGGCGGTCGGGGGACATTTGGAGTGCTCTCTCCCGGTAAAACCGGGGAAGGAGAGTAGGGAAAGCTTTCATCGATTGAAATGCGTTGTCGTCTCCGCTGTCGAGAGCGCTTGACGTAGTCAAACATATTATACACTCCTGTTTCATGTTCGAATAGCAGAAAAAATTTTATTCCGTGGGCATTCTGGGGTTTGGCTAGATAATAGCTCAGGGACAGCTCTTGCTTCGCTTCATGTTATGAATGCCTCTCTTTGAAAAGAATGATTCCCTTTCCAGATTCACTTGAAATCATTGATCGACTCGAGTTTTTTAGGGAACGTGTACGGTCCATTCGACCAGTCGAGTTGACGGAACTCGTTCATATTGACGACGGATTACTTTCATAAAACGTGTGCTTTTATCTTGAAATATGAGTTGCTTGAAATTTTCTGGGTCCAAAAATTAGACTGTCGTCAATATTTTTCTGTCTCTCAAATTTGATGATTTTACCTTCTAATTAAATTCTCGGATGCAGATTTTCAGTACTTAAGCTACGGGAAAATATTGAACGAGGTTTTCTATGCCTAATCTGAACATTTCAAAATTATAGCATGAGTTTATTGAAGTAAACCGTCACCATAGAAGACCGATCGACTAAGAGGTATGCATCCTCTGAAGATGACGTATTCCTCTTCGGAATGGGATATATTTTGTTAATTTATCCTTTCCTTTACCTAATTAATCCTTTCTCCTTTCATTTTGCGGGTGGTATTATTGTGAAGAGAAATCAAAGGATGAGAGGCTCAGAAAGGGCAGAAGATAGACAAATGCACTTCATTTCCTTAAGAAGACGCCTAATTACATCTTGGCCGGTCATATTTTGTCATTTTAATGGCGTATTGCCCGTCTAAAAGTCATGCTGTTGCCTTGTAATTTTCATAGAACATTTGTGTTAAACATAAGTGTTTCATATTCCAAAAATTAACTGCCAGAAATATACTGAGGTGTAGTTGCTGTTAATAAATTATATTTTCCCGGTAACTATCCTTATACATATACTTAAATTGCATTACAGATTTCAGTAAATTTAGTATTATCTTCAGGTAACCATACAAAATGAGTTCAAACGGATAATACAGTTAAAGTATCGGTGGAAAATTTGCCATTCATTTTTAATTTATAAATATTTAGAAATTCCATGAGATTATGCCTGAAAAAATCTCTTTTTAATTTTATTTTATGCATACGATAATATTATACTTTAATTTAAAAATTTTTAATGGAAAAATAGAACATAAAACCTTTTGAGCGGGAGTGATGCTTCCTCTTGAAAGGAGGACATCCATTCCTGCGGATCTTTGACGCCTTATAAGCCCTAAAGGTACAATAAATGATCCGTTTTTTGTCTTTCAGAAATGAAAACGTTATTTAAGGAATTAGACATGCATATTCCTTCGTTTTAAAAGTCGCATTGAATAATTAACTTGGCTATAATTCTATTGTTGTGACATTTTTTGCCATAAAACAATACATCCAATTAATTACAACATGTAAAACATGCAATTCACAGTTCATGGCAATTTTGATAAGCTGGATAGAAAAAATGCAGTGACTGTTATATATCGGCGAAGGTATCACGTCGATAGTATTGTACTCATCGCTCCAATTAGAAACATCGTTAAACGGGGCAATCACCTTTCGCCTTAATTACAGAGGGAAAATTCCTCTGCAACTTATTCTACCGCTCATTTTTGTGCACCAGTCCTCACTCCAATTTCCCTGTTCTTGCATTTCCTGAAGTGACCCTCATTTCCTCATCACGGAATTTCATTTTCTGTTTTACTCTTTGCTTCTTGTTTGTTGATCGAGTGCTGAGTTTGACGTTCATTTTTTCCTTCTTTTCATTTCTCGCAAAGTGCCATCTCTAAAGCCTTGTCAAGGCATTAATCTTTTTCGACAAAGAGATCCCTCTCCGGTCGAAGTTCCTTACCTGTATCGCACTCTCAATTGTTCACTCTGGCTTTTAAGTCCTGAATCCATCAACGCGCGATAATTGGCTAAGGCCTCCGTTGGAAAGAGGAAAGTCACATGCAGAATAAGTATCTCATTTAATTTAAGGATTTAGGGGCATTGCTCGCATCTGTGTATAGACCGCGGTCTTTGCCCTTTTATTAGACGCTTTGGATATAAATTCCTCGACAATTCTAAGTTAAAAAGTTTACGGTCTTGAAGTATGTTAGAAAGCAGAGCTTAAAATGCTTATGTCCATTTTAATCCCTACGCTGTCTCATATTATAAGATTTATTGGCAAAATACGAGCCGGAAACGGTCCCTTTTTAGTGAACGACACGTTCACCAATTCAATCTTTTCCGATTGTGATGTAGTTTGAAAAAAAAAACACCCGCTCGCATTTTCTGTTTTAATATTCTTGGTGGATTTCTCGAGCCATTGGGATCGAAATATAGAATCGGTATCGATATATTGAGGGCCTTAACCTTTTAGCTGATGAGACGATGACGATCCCGCGCTTTTACCCAGTTTTTCTTTCTCAGTTATACTATCTATCGACTTCATCAATTCTTTCCTCTTTCCCTTAACCTCATTCATAATCACTCTGCTTCCCGTTTGTTATCCTTTTCCTTTTCTTAACTTTTTTCGTTTATCCTCATGTTTATTCCACCGCCTTCCATTTCCTCTCGCTTTCTGTAAATATTGCCACAATGGTGTTTTATCTCCCATCCTCTTCTGGTCTTGCGGGTGTAAGAAAAGAAATAAGGAATCGAGGTTGAACCTCTTGAGGAGTGGAAGATACGCAAAGTTAGCATTAATAGTAAAAGTAGGTAATAACTTAAGTATATTTCCGTTTCACAGTCAAAAATTATGTACTGGTGTATGTGGTATGTATGTATTGGTGATATAAATATATGATAAATCACTGCAATAGGTTTTAGGTGCTGATATGGCAGGTCTTCTTCAGTTTTTTCTCTCGCCTCAAATACAAAGATTTTTCGAGAAAATTCCGAGTTTAATTTTGATAATATTTGCAAGGTCTCCTCCACCTGCCGTTAAAATTTCCTGATGATTCTGTTATTTATAAACAAATAATTTTGTGAAAAAAGACATGATCAACGGTAGTGATTCATACTCTTGAAGCAGATAAGGAAATGACTTTTGGATCAATTTTAAGTTGAAAATCGATGACTGCATGAGTTCTGATTAGAATACTTTGGGGAATACTTTCCGAGCTAATATTTCATTTCATTTTATGAATCTTGGATTGCAAAACCTTACCTGAAATTCCAACGAGAATATTGGGGTGGACCGAACCAAAAGTATAAAAATTAAAATATTGATTCCTTTTACTTTATTTAAGTTATTCCGCGTGAGAAATAGTCCTCGAATGTTGCGTCATATGGCTCTTTCCGAAAAAAGCGTGAATCTTTTTATGTTGAAGCGGGGCGGCGTCAAATTTCATCGCGATTATTCGGGAAGAAGTGCACCTTTAGCCCTCTCTGTCCTTTTCAACCATGCGGAAGGGGCCCTTGAGGGATTAAGTTTGCCCGGAATACCTACGCACGTGGAATTCTACCTTTTCTAAAGACAATGGCCATGACATCGGAGGCAGCGTTAATATTTAACCAAGTTGAGAGACTTGTCTTTTGGAGCCTTTTATTCATCAAATATAGAGCAAGAGAATCTTGAAAGACGAAAGAAGTGTAGAGAGGACGACTTTCGGGAAAGGTTTTCTGCCTGAATTATTGAAGCTAATTAATACCCCTCCTGTGAACGTCTATTTTTCACCTATCTTATCAGGATAACCTATAGTTTTCTAGCTGGGGAATCCCTTTTCTAAAGGTAAATTTCCTCGCTTCCGTCGTCGTAAGTTCTTTAATGCTTCACGATGAACCTGCTAAGTTGTAACAGGTAACAATATTAGTGCTTTAAAGCCTTCACCGATTCCTATTATATGGGCTGCACTTCAAATTGCATTGCATCCTGAAGTAATTCGCTCGTTAAGTTACCTGTCCTGAACTTCCCCAAGTAACCCTCACCATAGGTTTCTAATTATTCGTCTCGCCAAATCACTCGGTCCTTGCTGATTTTGATACAAAAACTTTTATGTGGTGAAATAAAAGGTCCTGCATTAGCCTAAGTATTTTTTCAAGTATGCTTTTATTTCCCGTACCTTTTAGGATGTAAAAAACAGCAAAAATGTGAGTGCTAAGGTATTGTTTTAATACATCGAAAGAAATAATATTTTTCTCGCTTCATCTTTTAATCCTCAGTCTTGGTGTAAAATGTGTTGGACTTTTTTTCCTTACGAATGTTACTTCGGTTAATCCGTTCAATTTGGTTATTACTAACGTTACGCAAAGACTGTCAGTTGTATATTAAGATTTTTCCTCTGTGGATTTTTCGCACTATTTGTGCATTGCGGGTGACTCCGTAAAAAGTTATCACCGTGGCTAGTCCCGGTACACCTTAATATTTCTTTACTTTAAGTTGCTCTAATATTTTTTTATTTGTTTTCCATATTAAGTCATCCCTCATTGCTTTAATGAAACACATGCCAATGGTTAAACTACCTGAATTGTTCTTGGTGTACATATATTAATTTCAACGTTACGTAATGACTAATGCTGTTGGTGATCAAGAAGTGAATTTATGATTGTCCACTTTTCCTCGGAGAGCATTACCTTAATGCCGTGTAAAGTTGCTGTGCAAGAATTCAGTATTACCTGCCTTCCGTTATATCAGTGACCTTATGACTTAAATAGATAATGATCGATTTTTTATGGTAACTCAATATATTTTAATTCGCAAAACATACATGCATAATTATAAATTATTTTGACATAATTTAAAAAGGTAAGAGCTGCGTATTTTTATTTTTTTATTTTTGACCCGTTGCCTGTAAGTACTTGACATGCAGTCTACACGAGGTTGAGGAAGGTGGTTTTACGCAAACAAACCTCGCTTACCTACGTGTATTTCTTCTTGCTTTTTCTTTTCCGCATAACTCGTCCAGACTATTTGATGTAATTTTCACTGCGCCTCCCGTTTCATTTCCCGTGCGATATTAAAGGAGATATCTCTGAGTGAGGAGACCTTTTCCCTGCCGTAGTGGTTGCGTGTCAATTCTTCTCTTCCAGTCTGTCCTGCATTGCATACCCATCCCTTTCGCTTATTATTTGTACCCTTTCGTCCTCTGATCTTCCACATTCCTTTTACCGTCCTTTCGTCCTCCTTATTCCTCCTTCCTAGATCTCCTTCCTCATTCGCCCTGCTATCCCTCTTCTGCAGTCTCTGCGTTGTTATTCTTACGTCCCTCATTGTCATGTTAACTTTCCTCCAGATATTTTTGTACATATAATAACTCAGATGTGATTTTGTGTTATACCATTTAATTGATGAATCATGTTCGGTTGTATTTTATCTTTATTCCTAGCAAAACACACTATTATAACTTTGATCAATCTCTAAGACCTTAAAGGGATTAACGTTTTGTTAATTGAGTGCGAATAACCCCTATATCATTTATAATTCGTTCCTACTTCACGTATCCTTCAATTTTTGAAATCATTAATTAAAAATGACTAGTTCATTTACTTTTTTATCGTGATTTTTGTCCCGTAATTCCTTCCGACGATATTAATGAAAGCCTTATCCCAGAATTGGTTTTTTATTTAAAAGACTACCTTTTCAACAAACGTTTTCAGGTTATTTTCCATTCACAGATCACTGCTTATCCTTTCGCCTCTATATCTTCTCTTTGTTATTCTCTCTCCACTTGTTTTGCAAATGTTTTCATAAGTTTTTTCCTTTACTAACCTTGTGATATAAATAGCCGTAACTCTACCGCTCCAGATTAGGTGGCCATGAAAGCTTTTTCCTTTGCGGGGAGCGAAGCGTATTATTTTGGTCCAAAGCTAACTATGTGTAAGGATAACGTTTTCCCAGTTGTCTGGAGGCAAATTTGCCTTGGCTAATACTTCAGGATGAGGGTTGGGGAATAGCCTTGCTCTGAACGGTCAACATAGAATTCTATTCCGCGCGTGAGAAAGGAAGCTATTTTGACAGCCATCTTGAGACCTCAGGGGCACCTACTCCTTCTACTCTTAATACTTGCCTAAGGATTTTTTCATGCATCATCCGTATTTAAGCCCTTTGAGATTTGGTGCGGTGACAAAAATGATATTTATAAAAGAAAGGTGAGCTACCTGCCGGATAAAATGAATCGTGTTACTCGAAATGAACATGATGCATGCAGCAATGTTTTCGAAATTCCACTGTGAATAATAAATTAAATAAAGTTGACTTACAAGTTAGTACATTCCACTCAAAAGTTATAAAATTGTGTGGGGAAGCTACTGAGGTCCGAAAATTCTAAAAAGTATCGCCTTCTTTCATTAATATAATCCTTCACTGAGGTTTAATCACCTGGAAATTATCACTATTAAGGGTCATTGACTTTGTAGCGTCAAAGAAAATGCATCAATTCCTCTTAACAGTTAAAAATTGATTCTCACGTAATAACTTTGTCTTAGAACATTGTCTGCCCGCCGGGTCCTAACCCAGCCAATAGTACTTCATAATTCCCTCTATTCCCAAATCTTCGATGTACCACCTTTTTCTCACTCCATTCGATCTTCATCACCTGTTGAGAGTACCAGGTTTACAAGACTTGGACTATTTTCTGACGAGCTAACCTTGAATATTAGCCGACTTTCATGTATTTTTGAAGGGTTTAGATGGGTTTCAGCTAGGTTTTAATGACTAATTTGCGCGGCGCTTAGTATTTGATTTAACCTGAATCCTATGCGAGGCACTTAAAACCCCTTCATTTTGACCACTATAACGGAGCAATCTTCACTCTTCCAGGTGACCTCCAGGTACCACCTAGGTACTTTTTTATTATGATGTGTTTAGTGCATTTTTTGGGGTACCATAAGAAGAGAAAGCCGAGGTAAGCATTTGCATCTAGCTAATATATCATCTAAATAAACTTTGTGGCGGAATTTATTTTTGGGAAAAGTTCCTCAAATTCAGAGGAATAGCCTGATTTCGAAGAAACGAACCGCGAATACGCATTGAACTGGGTCATTTGTTTCGTTTGAAATATAGTTTTACTCGAAGCATAGGTCTGCCATATTCGATTATCAAAATCTACGATGCCATTGCAAAAAGGGCTAGAAGTACAGCTGACCGTTAATTTTATATCTCGCTCTCTGCTGTTCTTCCCCTCCACCTATTTTCCAATAACAACTCAGCAATTAATATTTAGCCATCGAATTCAGAATTATACATGCGGATTGCTCCCTTCTTCTACACACACTCGATTAGCGTACTCGTTCGTGGGAGGAAAGCTCTTCAAGTCAGATCTTATCTAGTGCCTTTTTAACACACTTGCATGCGATCCAATCATTAGATCTTTGCTATTCATATGGAAATCATTAGATCTTTGCTATGCACCGTCTTTGCGAAAGCAATCATCTCTCAGAGGTCCACATTGCTGTGCTTAATTTCCCCAAATTTACTGCTTCAGTTCATACCCATCTACTTCAATGTTAAACAAAAGATTCCTTGCTCGCACTTCTTAACAGAACCGCCCCACAGGTTTTTTTCCCAAGAATCTTTTTCCATATTCCTGGCACAGTAAGGCCAATGAATCCTCTAGAGCTTGCAGCACTATTGCTGACTGGATAGCACCTGTTCTTTCGCCTATCCCACTTATTTTAACATCACACCCCCAGATTAAGTATTAGGAAAAATAAGTTCCACCAGTGCTAATATGTTCCGCATGTGTAATGGCGTTGCAATCGATGCATAGACGTGGAATTCAGGATCATTGGCGGCTCCCGCACGCATAGAACCTCTGTGTATGCACTTTCATGCAGCACTCTCATTCGTTGAAGGGAAGGATGTGTGTGTGATAATGAATGAGATCGAGTCGGTTTGTGTCTGCTCACCCTCTCTCCAGGGTCAGAGTGTTCCTATTGTTTGCCAATCCTTTCGACTCCAAATCCTACTCTGGGATGCTCTCCCTCCATTCTGCACCCCATGCCCATCACCTCTCATCCCCCCATCGCGGATCAAGAGAATCGCCCTTCATCCCTCTTCAATATCTCTGTTTCTCCACACCCCACTCTTCAGGGATTCGCTGAAGATTGGTTGTCAGGTGATTTGGCGCGGAAGAGGGATATTTAGATTTCTAGCTGTAGTGGATGACCTGTTTCTGCATGACTGTATCAATACTGCCAATTTCTGGCTAAAAACGAGCTGGTATTCTATATGCATGACTGGTAAGATGGTAATGATTAGTTGTAGCTACTGATATATCTACGGGAAATCGTACTATTTTTATTCTCCAAAGGAAAATCTTTCCTTTTCGTGGAAGTATTAAATTATGGTTTCGCTGAAAGTGGCCCACGTCTCGTCCCCCTTATGACGGCGTTGGTATTTCGATATCATATTCCTTACATGCCTATCCTTTCCCTGGAGGCGTCGACGGGCTCTCATCGCGGCGGCGCCTCGTATCCTTTTTAATTCCACTGTCCTTCCCTCCCGAGGTGTGCGGGTGAAAAGTCTGGTACTTAAAGACACTGTAAAACTGTTATATTGTAACCCCGCGATCCCGCTCTGGGACATATATTCCCTTGAAGGTAAATCATATGCCTCGACTGGGAATTGAACCCAAGTGTCTTGAATACAGATGTATTACCACTTATATTTCCAAGGTCAATGTTATACTAAATTTAATTAACACCATTAGCGAACTATGGACATACGGGTTCGAATCTGGGTCAATATCTTGGGAAATTAGGAATTTTCTACAACATCGTCGCCTCGCTGGAATTATCTGACTCCCTTTTTTCAGTAAAGAAATATAAAGGAGCAAAATTTTGTTGTGTCTTTCTTTATTTACCTGTAATGCATCCATTTAGAAAAATGAACTGCCTTCTGTTTTGATGAATGATTATTGAACACTATGGTTGGCTTTTCGGACGTTGTTTCCGCTTCATTAAGGCTTTTAATGATGCAGTGGGAGCATTCATATCTTGATGTTTAGAATTTTATCACCGGTACGTGAGATAATGCTCGATTCCGATTGCATTTTCCGTCGATTATAAGAATGCAAGAGTCAGAGGGTTCATATTATTACGATCTTATGATTTATATACTACAGCCGTGGTACAAAAAGTCCCCCTTTTTGCGGTTGTTTGAGCAGAGAAGAGAGCAGCAGTAAAAGTGGAGTTTAAAATGAAAATTGTGATGTTATTTGTTCCACGTCTCTTCACGGTCAACAATCCTAAGATTGGTTTTTACGCACCTCTCTATTCGATCGCCTATCAGCTAAACTTGATAAGTGATACACCTAGGTATTTTTTCTCTTTCACATCCTTCTTTATTTTTTTCATGTATTTCATTCGAGGCCTTACTTTTCTGTTCTTGCCATCTACTTGTCCCTCGACGATTGTCTTCATCAGACCATCATGTCTCAGGATTGCCTGCCTGCAAGAAGCTTATAAGTTAGTATCTTCTTCTTGCCAAGGTTTCATGAGGCTTCTCTCCTCTCCTGCTCTTCTTAATACTTCCTCATTACTTACTCCGTCGATCTATGTGACACTTATCATTCTTCTGTAGCACCTCAGAATTCAATCCTAATCTACACACACATATCGCCGCCTCTCCTCCGTTCATCGTACTATTCATACTTTTTAAAATTTCTCTCTACCCCTCAATTAACGTCTACATCTATTGCTAGCCAAACAATCCCTTTCCTCCTAATGTACTTCTTTCAACCCTCTGTCGCCATGTTTTTTCCGGAACGCCTTTCCTTCCATAATCCTTTTCTTTTCACTTCGGACTTAACAGAGCTCGCAAGCATCTCGAGAGAACCCCTGTGAAAGGAACAGATGGAAATTATATTTATTCTGCCCTCTTGAGTGGTGACGATTTTCATCTCTCTTGAGCCATGAAATGCAGACTCCGTGTTCGATTAGTCCGTGTGGTCGCTCTACCCTCTCTATCCTAATGTTTGTATTTTGTTGATTGGTTTAGTTGTTTGTTGCATAAGCATTCCCTTTCAGAATTACCGCTAGTAGGAATGAGTTACGCATATTTTTGGAATCATCGTCATCTTCCATCCATTATATCTGAAACTCTTTGGTCTAAGTCTTGAAAGAAGTTTAGGAAAAGGGTTGGATAATAGGTCTGATGCATTAAGTTGGTGGTTATTCGATTCTTTCCGTGGAATTGGACCTGAATGAACACCTATTCCCAATGCGCTCGTTGAACGTAAATTCTCCCGAATTTTGATCTGTGTACTGTTGAATTGCTTAATAATGTCTGGAATTCATTATACATCAGTGCATCAACTTTGTCAAATTTACAATCAGTCAAAAACTTTTTATTATTATTAGTCGTGTTAGCAAATAATACAACGCTCTTAGTGGCCAACCCATCAATCATCCTTGAGAAAATGCATACCTACTTAAACGTCCTACTATTGATCGTTTTGTTTCGAAGTTAGCGGAGATTTACGTTATTTACAACAATCAGATCAATTTTTGTGGCACAAACATTTTGTTTTATATAAACTATTAATACTAAATCAGGCTTTGTTGTATCAAAATTGCAAGTTACTGGAACAAAAACTACGGGAATACCAAGCGCTCAAAGTTGGGCAACTTGATTTTACGCGCAAAAAACGGGTACTTTCTTGAGAAAAAATTAAATAGAGGAAATACTGTGCATCCAGAGATTTTTAAAAGTATATGATCCAACGAGGAAATAAATTACCTTTTGTATGCTTTTTGTTGTGTGTCTTGAAAATGTTCTTTTTTATTTGTTTATGCATTGTTTTCAGTAAGTATATAATTATGCGTAATAAACTCAGAAAATGTATCAATTTATTAATTAGAGACTATCAATTCTATAACATTGTTAAATTTTCAGAGAATGAAAATTAGGAATCAACTTTTTGATAAATGACTCAATGCACCAATAAAAATCGTGGATATTAGTGCCATTGGTAAAAGTTATTTTGGCACATTTTGAAACCCTGGCTTATATCATCTATGGTTTGAAATGATTTGCCTTGAAAACATATAACGTTGACTGCTTTACAGATTAAAAGGTCCCAAAAATCTTTATTAGGCTTAGATGCAGTCCAATTTTGCTCTTACTATATTTTGAGGAGTGGGCATTTATTTCATCTACTTCTGAGTTACATCATTCTTTTTAAAAGCATCCTTCATCTTATTCATGTGCCAAGATAAGTAAAAAGAAAATTCTAACACACAGCTCCCCCTTTACGTCATCCATCACAATATTCCTCTGTTCGTAGTTCTGGCCTCTTCCTTCTCCTCGAATGTAAAGAATGACCTGGAATTCCACATGGCAAGTAAGAGTTCCACTCAAGTATCACTTGAAATGAGTATGTATATTTACATTCCTCTTATACTCTATCATATTAGTGTATATTGACGTTCGAATCTGCCATGGCAGATGAACGTGACCTAAAGTGGATTGAAGACTGAATGTCCCTATCTCAGAAAAAATACAGTTTTTACAGCGCCGCGCCGTTACAAAGTTACACATGGATGTAATAGATACTCTTTTGCCTAAATATTTAAACGTGAACCACTTTAAATGATAGCACTTGACGCTCTAACATGCTATGCTTGCTTTTTCATCGGGGAAACTTTGTCTTCCAGACCATTTTATTTGTTTTACCTTTCCATTTACCACCCACTCTATTATAATTAAAAACTTGACTTCCCTACCTACAAAATATTTTGAATCGGTCAGGGTTTAATCTGTTTTTTTTTTTGCAGTGGCCATCCGAAGTGGTGCATTAGATTCATTCTTTTTGAATAAGTTATTTTCCACCTAGTTTATATATTTTCCATTTTTATTGTTTAAATGTTATCTTGCGTTTTGTAAGAGATCATGTAACTCAAATTTTGATTTATAATGTTCCACAGTTAGCGATTGGACACCACGATTCACAAAATCGCATAAAATTCAGTTGGCTTTGTGCATTGGGCGTTTGACTGAACGAAGCCCGTTAAATTTCTCAATTTCAATTCTGCATTATGCTATTTGCATGTATATATATTGTCATAAGTGGACGCGGTGTGGCTTCAGTTTAAAAGCATACTAGAATTTAATCGGTTGATTGGGGTTTTAGAGCGATAATTTTTCTCACGATAATGTATCGTTACCGAGTTACCGTCAGCGTTATTTCAACGAATCATTCTTTTCGTCCCTACACTGGGAAGTAAGTGCCAACGTTCCTTGAATGACCTCCAGATAAATGGGTGCAGTGGCGGAGCGTGGGGGGGGGGGGGTTTGCGGGATAAACCCCCCCCCCCCAGAGCTCAGAGAAATTTTTAAGTTTAATCCAGTTTACTTCATTGGATTGATATAACTAATAGAATAGTGTAAGGATTAATAAAATATCCGCCAGAAAGCCGTAAAACTCACCATTTTGAACCATTTATCTTAAAATTCCTCAATTTATTAATCTCGCACCTACCGTTTATCCTGGTGGGTATTCCATACCCCCACACACCCCGGTATTAGTCCACTAAACCCCCCCCCCCCCAGCCTTAATTCCTAGCTGCGCCTCTGAATGGGCGTATTCGTTTCCTGCGCATGGCTTGGATTTTGAACGTTGACGAAAAATTATCAACCTCTCGTAAACGGAGCTAGCAAGTTTTTTTTCGGCATACAACTGCGGAATAAAAATAAAAAAGAATGAAAAAGGAGAGCATTTGAATCCGTACGGATCGGAGGAAAACGCGTCCTCCAGAACTATTTTATTCCGCTGCTGATGTCAGCATGCATATTTTTCGCGGATAACGTCTTCGTTTATTTAAAGGGCACGTGACCGTGCATTTTTTCTATTTACGTGCACCCAGTTATCGTTATACAACCGTGCACATCTCGGCTCGTTTCACGAGGAGCTCATCCATTTGAATAATACACTCCACGCCATTGCAAGCCATTCAATTCTTCGCACAACCTCGGAACCAAACTAAAGGCACGAATTCCCGAACATACTCGTTTTATGGACCCCAACAATTCAATGCATCCACTCTTAACCTCTCGAAAAAAAATAATAATTCAATATAGCGGAAGCCGTAGTCAATATAAATTGCAATAAAGTGCAATTTATGTGTTCCAAACTGAAAATTCTTGAAAACCGACCGTGGTTTCGAATTTTGGGTCATTCATTAATAGTATTGTAGTGCTAATAATGGTAAGTTAAGCCCTGTCATTATCCCCAACCCATGCTAGCTCTTTTAACTCCCTGGGGCCCTTCTTTCCTATGTTCTTCTTGATTTTTTCTAGGTACATATCCCTTGGTTTTCGTCAGGGGACTTTTCCATCAAAATCTCCTTCCCTCATGTTTTCCATGTAACTGGCATGCCTCATTACGTTGCCAATTTGTCTGTACTCTTCGGAGTACAGTTAATCATGGTATCATTAATTCCCCCATTCTTCTATTTACATTCTCCTTTCTCACACTCTGCGCTCATTTCATCTTCAGCATTCTCCTCCGTCACTCGTTTTCAAATGGCACATTTATTTTCTGATTACTTTTTTCAATGGCACAAGCTTCTGTACTGTAGAGTGCCAGTGACCAGCCAATTTTTTTTTATTCATGCCATTATCGAGGTAATTATGATACAAGTGTCGAAACGTCCTCGCATATAGAAGTATCCTTTATTAGATCGTAACGACCGTGCTGCGCCTGCTCCCAGCGGGCTTCCCCCGCTCTTTTCAATGCAGGCCCTCAGAGGGATAGGCGCGTTTCTAATTTTGAATTGTAGAAAAAAAAGGCAGGGTCTTATGTACAAATTTAATTGGAATGTTCATGAACAAATTGAGGTCAGAGGACCTCTTTAAACACAACATTGGAAGTAATTACACTATCCTCTGTTAAACGCACATAATGACTCATACTTACGTATCAACAGGAGACTTGAATGTGTAGTCAGCCGCATTTTGATAAAAGTTATTTAAAGAATGCAAGATATTGTTGCAAATGAACAAATGTATCATTTTGTGCGCCATTAACGTCAGGAATATTTACCGGTTTTTGAATTTTTTAAATTAAAACCAATTTTAGGAAACAATACCAATATTTAGGAAGTAAGATAGATTCTGTGCATTTTGGTACCTCATTTGTAGAGTTTGGTTGCGTATAAGCTGAGAAAAAGGTATCTATACAATAGAAATAATATAAAAGATTGTCGAAACCATGATCCGTGATAATGAATTATTCGAGTGAAACGTAAAAAGTGAATTTTATTTTTTTAAATCGTGGTTAAGGAACCTTTAGCTGGGAACGTTAAAGACAGTTTGATTAAGGTCCGATGCATTGACCGTCATCGGTCAATCGCCGATAGTATCATATATTATCTACTTTTGCTTTCTTCTATGATTGTGTCCTCTACTTACCCTCGAATTACAATTTGTGTCTGAAGAAGATACAAAGGCGATGAGTTTATCATTTTAAACCGTCGACTTCTTCCTTTTATAATTGAACTAAAAACTATGGAATACTGTTCCATATTCACAACGCACGGGAGCAGTTGACACCAGGTTGAAGTTGGTTCGGGCTCTCTAATCATGATAGACTCCTGGATAATACATTTTGAGGTGCGAAAGCTGTCCGATGTGATCAAATCTGTTGATTTTCTACGATCCACACTTATTCGCATTGTAAGATCGGACAAAAATTGCAAAGTTCAGAGATTTCTCATGTAAATTGTGCGCAATTATCGAGGTCCGTCTCAAGATGAATGAATAGTAAGAAGGAGATAACCTCTGATTTTGAATAAATAGCAGCTGTAGTTGAGATAGCATCGTCGGCTGGGGTCCAATTTCTCGGCTATAATTGGTTGCTGGCGGGTATGGGCAAACCATCGATATTTTTGTGTGATGGAATTGATTTATTCTACGAGAACTCGTTTTATTTGATTAGTCAGCAGAGACCAAATGAGTGTAGGTCATATTAAAAAATATTAGAGTCTTGATGATGCCAACAACATCTCATTCGATAATTAATATCTTACATTAAGATAATGTTTAAGTTACAGATTTCACCTTGTCTAGACCATAAATTCTTATTTTTTTAATGCGATGCTCCATCTTAAGTGGCGATGTGTTATAAATCCACATTTTTCCTCTCGAGGCCCATCCTAGCTGCCATTTCAAAATCACCTCTTTCCTCAGCCCTCCACCATTCATCCCCTCGCACGAGTAATCCATATCCTTCCTTTATCATATACTGCATTCTAACTCTCGTTCCCTTGTCCATCTGAACGCAAACAGTTATCCCCATTTACGGAAGCAGCACTCCGGAGTCCCGCCACGATTTTCCGCGGTTGCGAACAGGCCAGACAGACATGGAGGGTTCCATTTCGAGACATCCTAAAGGACGTTTAGTTGATTTAGAGGGTTTGGGGTGGATTTGGAGAGGGTTAGGAAAGGGTTTGGCGTTTGCGTTCGTATGCCAGCAAAAGTGAGGGAGATGTGGAGTATCCGCGGTGCGCCCTCTCTGTTTGTGAATCACTCGTCCTCTCCACACCGCCGTCCATTCAACCATCTCGTACTTTTGTCCTCTCCCTATTCGTACCTGCCTACTAACACCTCTTCTATCTCGTGGGCTAGCCTACGCGCACTATGGACCAGCCGCCCACTGTTCCGGTACGCCAGTCTTCCACGTACGGATATTACAATAGAGGATCCTCAAGTCGACCTCATAATGTGCTGTCGCCCACCGCGCATTTAACACTAGAATGCCCGGCTTGGTCAATCTGACCCAAAAAAGAATATTATGCTGATTGTTTTGAAAGGAAGAAAAATTTTAGACGCATATTTCATGACTTTTAACTATTTAGTTTGGTTTACTACTGTACCACTGTTAGGGCTGTTATTTTTTTTTTCTTCTATTTTTTCTCATATATACCTGCTATGCACAGATGGTTCATTTTGACCCAGACTGTCAAATCCATGTGAAACCTTTTTACTTTTCCTTCGTATTCAATGCATGTGTTTTATACCTATTTTTTGTCAAAATGTTATTGCAATTTTATTTAACCTGATACCATTGAAATTCATTCTACTTCCCAAAGCCATCAGATGAAAAGTGATAGGTATTCACAAATTTGTGGAAGCAAGTTCCCCATAACACCATAGAAATTGTGGAACAACTACAATTTTAATATTTTTCGTCCATTTAAATTTTCTACTACCCTTCCAAATGCTTAATAAACTATATTGCAGTTATGCTGCGCATATATAAGGCTGCAATTTCACTCACTGACTGACTGATTCATCACAATTCGCAGCCCAAACTGTGATAGGTGGGGGTATTTGGCTTATTTGACGTAAAAGTAAAAAAAAATTCATCGGGTGAAAAAATCTGAAAACTTGAAAAAGTCGATCATTTTTGAGATATATCGACTTGAATTAACATGAGAGCCTTATGGGACTAAAACGTTTTCGCTTTTATTTTGTGCTTTTAAACGTTTGAGGAACATGATATTCAATGGACATAAAGTAGATTTTTTGATCAATTTTTTGGTACGGTTGTTATGGCGACCAATTGATATTTAGTATTTTTTATTATTTTTTGAACGTCTTCTATGCTTTTCTTATGGAAAAAGATTAGGGATTTTTTTGACCAACTTGCAATAATCGTAGGACAAATTCCTTGAAATATAAGGTGTAGGATTTTTTGTTTGATTTTTTGGCTATCTTGAAATTTTCATACGTCGAAACAATTCCGAGGAATAAACGATTTCGATTTAACATTGTCGTGATGGGCGAATTTTCAAACTCTGATTTCGGCCTTGAGACATGTGTCATATGAAAATTTGGAATCTCCAAGAAAAACCGTACTTCGTACCCTCACGATCTACCTTACTTTTCCCGCAACCATCCTGGTAAATTCATAATAAAATTCCGAAAAATATCCTGTACGCGAAAAATCATTGTCGCCATTTTTTTGTGGAGCATACAAACTTGAATATCTTAGCAACCGTTCAAGCTAGACGAATGAAATTTTCAGGGTAATACTTTTATCAAAAAGGTCAACTTTTGAAATGATGGCCATTCCGCTCGATCGATTCATGTGCGAGTTACATCGATACTAATCTCCTTAGTTACGCTTTAATCGCTAATAACTTTATTTTTAATCAAGTTTTGAAATTGAAAGTCATACACAATACAAATTCTAATGTATTTATCCGATAAAAGTTAAATCAAGCGGATCAATTGATTACAACTGAAGTTATAATCGATACAAGTGTGCATTCGATAGATCCCTTTATGAGACTTATTTACATAGTTACGGGATATAAATTATAATATGATGGTAAGACGGAAAAGCTCTATGCACGCATGTAAATAATTTTGGTGGGTAACCATTCCTAATGAAAATATATCGATATGAATTTATATCGATAGGTCTCATTTTCTCCTTTGCTATTGACCGTACCTGTCCGTAATTTTCAGGGTAGTACCTGACTGGTAATATAAATGTTTCCTTATAATGAGGGCTCCATGGCAACCATAGTTTTCGTTTTATGTCGATAATTATTTTTAATGTAAAGTAAATGGGGATATACTCAAATCGTTCTGTATACGTTTCCTCTTTTGCGAGATCAATGTACTCTTCATAAATATAAATTATTTTCATGCGATTCGTTTCCTTATGAATATGTATCGATATGAAGTTATATCTATAGGTTTCATTTTCTCCTATGATATTGACCTTACCCGTCTGAAATTTTCAGCGTCATACCTTATTTACAATATGATTATTTAGCGAAAATTACGTCTCCTTGCCAACCATATTTTTCATTTTATATCGATATCTATTATCAATCACTTCATTACGTAAATATTCAATTCCAAACGTTCCCTCTACGCTTATATCATCGTGGTTACTAAGACGACCTTAAGTATTGTTGAGGGCGAATGGGCGAGTTGTTCGCCCATTCCACCATTTTCAATGACATTTTGAGTGTTTTTTTCGCTTTTTTAGCAACTTATGGATCCAATACTAGAACACACGTAACACGAATATGTTCCCACCCCCCTCCAAAACCCGCTTGATGAATTCAAGCGCCCATCGACTCGTTAATAAATAAACTGGAAAGGAATTGAAGTATTTTGAGTAAAATATGCAGAAAAGGTCATATTGGATCAAAATGACCCACTCGGGCATAATAGGGTGTAAGGATTGTTCGCGCATGCTCGTGCTGAATGGGTTGACAGAAGTCGTCATTCGCTTCGACGGTGGAAAAATTGATCCGAGTCTCACGGGGAAAAAAGGTACAATTAAGGATGTCCACCAAAATTTACTTTCGTATTGATTTTATTTATTACCAAATTCATAACTTTTCAATGCTGTTCCTCGCAATTATACCGCAAAGTATTAGAAAAAAATGGATCGAATTGCACTCATCACCGCGCTGTGGAAATGTTTGAAAACCGATTAAAATGTGACCGAAGTGGCTACAGAAATCAACCTTTTTTGGGATGGAATTAGGCTTCCTCTATGTAGTCTCCTTGTTTCCGTATCAGTCTCTATTCTACTATTTTTCCCTTACCAATCTCTCCGATAATCATTCTCTACAAATGATTTAGGCGTTCAAATATGCCTGTCAGTGCTCATAAAAATAGCTTAAAAATATTATCTAGTTTTGACACACAATACATGTTGTGATGATTACTCACTGATATACGAGTGAAACCCAAATTTTATGTCCCAAAATGATGTGAAATGTATTTCCAGGCATGCCATTTCGAAGGTCGCACCCTTAGGCCCTCATATTCCCACCTAAAGCATATGCATAGTTACACCACTGCTTCTGGACATGATATCGGTATTCTCAAGCTGTCGAAATTTGTTATGCCTCGTAGCTTGAACTGGTTGAGGGAGGAATGAGGAAATATTAATGCGTGTGATGAAATGTTTCAGAGAAACACGAGGGAACCAAAATGAAATTACTCCATCATTTTGTGCGAGAAATTTTCACTAATTATTCTATATTTAACGAGTTATTTTCACTTATTACTATTAGGGCTATATATTGGCCAAAGTTTTTTTCCAAATTCATCCCAAACGTATTATACATCCGAGCCTATAAGTTGGATCTCCTGCTTACTTATTGGAAATATTAACATTGACCGTATATTAGTATTCTAAAAGTATCTACAGATCCCTCAATTTCTTTAAACCATCAAATTGTCTTTTTGATGTAGAAACTGACACAGGTGAAAAAATGTAAGAGTTAAAGTGACATGGAAAATGAGAAGTATCGTCATAAATTAACTCCAAATGGACTTCGCACCGTTAGCATAAAATACTGTTTTCCCTATTAAATGAGGATACGCTATCCGCCTTTTTTATTATAATTCTCTTCATAAGTAAATCGCTATAGGTAGAAGTATAAAAAAGTTGAAAAACTTCACTTGCAATAATGGCAATTGTAAATTAAAATTATTTTTTAATCCATTAGTATTTATATTAAAAAAATGTTTCATCCTCCGGGGGTTTTCACACAATTGAGTGTAAATATGAGTCTTCTAATATTTTTTTGCTGTCTACTTTACGGGTAATTTTTCGTCAAACATTTCGTGTTAGCGAGAATTTCCTGTTTATATACCTTGATATAGCTTTTTTATCAAAAATTGTTAAAAACGATCAACATTTCAAACAAATGAGGAGACGAAAGGTATAAGTACCAATTGCTATCAAAATATGAGAGCTCCAGAATCAACTCTCGTCTGTTGTTGTGGAATGGTCCTTAGAGGAAACTGTTAATAATTTGAAAAAATAACCACTTTTGAATCTTTAGAATTCATTTAACTTCCTTTAATTTTCTCTTTATCATTTACTTGAATCAATACGTAAAAGCTCGTATATATGCTTGGGGTGCATATATATTTATACTAATATATGAGTTTTTACATGCCATTCTTAGCAAACAGCGTCTGGTATTGTGAATGATCTAAAAAATAAGTGCCGAATGATAGATGTTAATGAAAAAGTCAGCTAAATCCTACACAGGGTGCCATAACAACTTTCAAGTGCCAAGATAACTCTGTCACTGACAAGGATTGATACATAAATGCCCCTTACACATTCATTATTATTTATTATTATCTCGCATAGTCATATACGCCTAAATTATTTTATCTTGCTATTATAATATTCTCTTCTTCCTATTTATTCTTTTGTTTACCAATTCCTTTGACCAAGCGCGTTGCCATTACAAAAGTTTCCACTAAGATGCTTTCGGAATTACTCTCGTAGTTTTCCGCTAACCGAATTTACTTTGCCTTAAAAGTGTTTCACAATATTCTTCCTCAACAACTGCAACTGCAACTACGAGTTGATTAACTTACAGGGTCTTTTCCTAAGCGTGCGAAAGATGTAGTCTTTCGCGCCATCCCAAGTCTTTTATATGCGGAAGTAAGTTTTGTTCAAGACTTGAACGCAGTCGACTGAGCTTTGGGGAGGATTAAAGTATTATAGCAAGTAGTACGAATCCCATCACGACTCCGCGGTAGTAGCTGAGTGCATTCGCGAGTAGGTATTATTCAACTTCGTCGGTACCCATGAAATGGCGCGGAATTAGTTGACGCCGGCAGCGCATTGCTGAGATGCGGTACCGTCTTTTGCTAACTCGTGATGTCTCGCCTTCCACCTTGCAGGAAAGCAACAATAAGCGCCACGTACTCTCGCAGCAGCGCCTTTGAAGATATTAGCAGTTAATACCGCTTATTCCGTGCCCTTCTTTTCGGAGAAGGGACTTTTTGCAGCGCTAAGAAGTTTTCATCCCGTGGGTACGTTGAGTCTTTTGTCCTTTCCACGCAGTTGTATTTACTTCGTGCAATTATAATATTTATTTAGGCGGGGATTTCAATCAAGAAATCGAATGTATGCTGTACAAGTGAATTTCCTTAGTGTAGAATGCCTTAGTGGGATGCAGACAAATCAGGTTCGTTCAAATTTTAAAAAGACGTTTTACAAAGACAGTTCATAAGTTAAAGGTGAATTATGTAGAAAGTATGGTGTTATTTGATTTTTATATTATTCATGGTATATTACTCCTTTACCAGCATTCCAGGGCACAATGGACTGTACCGCGTTCCTATAATCTTATCTTAAAAAATAAAATGACATAATACCGATGCTTAGTGCGATTCAATTCACTCTGCCTGATAACTGATTATGTAGGTGATGAGGACATGGAGACTGACATCCTGTAGTAGAATTTTTTTCTCTTCATAGAACCTATTTATATGCATATTATCAGCAGTATTCGTTTGCGGCGTGTTCAATGAATGCTAATATTATCGAGAGATTACTAAGATTTATGATACTACTGAAAATTTTAGCGGTCATTCTTTAGAATGCCTGCTCTAGTTTTGTATTCCTTGATGGCACAAATTTTGATGTCAACTTAATTTCTTACATGGCTTAATTCATTTTCATTTTTTCATTGTTAGAAGCTACCCTTCTCTATTAATTTAATATAAATTGAAGAAAAGAACATTATTTCAGCTAAATCTTATGAAATTATAAATAAATTGTTCAATAGAAATATGTGTCGATGGATATTTACTTAAGAAATATCACCACCTAGAAATAAAAATATCATATTTAAGTTAAAGGTATTAATATCATACGTGAAGAATCAAGTGTAGTTATAACCTTACAATTTTATACTTTTGAAGAAAGTAGAAATTCAGAACTCTGGAACGAAATGAAGCCTTATTATACGGTGCATCACATAATTACAATACTAATCAAATCACGAATCAAAAAGTCTATCGTTCCGTCGTTTATAAAAATATTAGGTGATGCAGTCACGAATCGGCGGCTGGATAATTTATTTCAATAGTTGGATGCATTTGGTCGCATCAGCCAAAAGAATCTCCGTATTCCCTCTCAAGAGATCGTCCAGTTTTCTATAAGGTGGAGAGAGTTCTTTAGAGTGTGAGAAAGGAGCATTTGTTGAGTGCATTTGAAGTTGAGTGGATATTGTGGCCCCTGTGGAAGTGCAATTAATAGTGATCAACTCTCAAGGGGTACGAATGCAACTCCCACTCCAGTGGCTTCAGTTCTCGGAGGCATTAAACTGAGCACGGAGGCGAATAAGACCTGAGATAATAGAGACGTAACTTGATGCGAAATGTGGCGGAAGAAAAGGTTTAGTGAGAATAGGGCGGGGAAGCGAGCCTAGACACTCACTGTCGCCCTCATATAGACCTAATATTCTCGGAGATCTATGGGGGAAGCGCTTTGTTGCGCGAAAGCACTGAGAAATATGAAGTAGCAGGAGAAAAGCCTCGAGGTGCTTGAAATGTGGGGATGTTGAAGTGGACGGGAAGGAGGAAGAACAACGAAGTTGTTGAACTAGGTGAGTCTGGAGAGGTTTCTATATGAGATGCGGAAGAGACCAAAGGTTTCGATGGAGCTAGTGCGAAGTGAGAAACGGTTGTACAAATCATTGTTAGAGTATAGAATGTAAACGAGAGCAGAAGGAAGAGGTCTTTATGGATAGAATGAAAACGAGTAGGCCCAGGACTGTAGTTAATGAAAAAGGAGTCCAAGTTGGGAGGGCATACAGGCCTGGCTAATCTGCAAACATGCCTCATGTTAACCTAAAATAACCGGTAGGATTCTTAAAATCATTTCTGGAGAAGTGCTTTTCCTGAGATAGCAGTCAGTATTCGTAAACTAACGTCGGAATTGCGCGCATAGGGAATATTAATGTACAATGGCCCAATCATAATCCCCCAAATTAATTGTATCTCAAGGATTGATATTTTTCGCCATCCCTTTATCCGTTTCTGTTGCGTTTTAAAGTCCTTTTTGTGGCTTCCTTATCATCCAGAGATTGTTAAGGAGTTACTTCTCCTAAAATAAGCCTAAAATGAAATTATGTTCTTTGTACCATTATGTAAAGGCCAGTATGCACGATACATAAACACGCACGAGTTAATGTCTAAATGTATGAACGCGAGAATGAACGCAACAATGCACCGTGTAACCACCCAACTTGTGCGAATGAATGCACAGAAAATAGAACCTGTTCTCATTTGGTTCATGCATTCGTTCATGTTCCGTTCCGGTCCACAAAAATCATCCATGCAAACAGACATTAACTCGTGCATGTTAATGTATGGGGTAAACAGGCCTTTAGATATCCCTTCTTAATAGGGCAGGTTCCTTCATCAAAGAAAAGGAAAGGCATTGATTGCGATTCGTTACCCACCATAATATACAAATTATTTGGTTGTAGAAATCCCAGTTTAGACGAATGTTAATGGTCAATTTTAACCTCATTTGAAACAGGCCAGATTGGCGCCCATGCGATGCCACTCCACGTGACGTCACAGGGACCTAGATTCTGTACGAGTAGTCAGGAGTTTTTCATCGTCTGATATTACCAATGCATGCATGAGGCACAGAGCTCAGGGAAATATCTCTTAATAATCACCTATTAACATTGACTAAGGTCGGAAAGTTTCCTTCGTTCGACAGGGTAATAATAATAATCCTTATTTGAGCCAAGCGCTACCTTCTGGCTGGGTACTTTGCTACCTGCTAGCAGCCTGCACCGTAGCGGCGCTCAAAGCCTAGCCCCAAGGTTTACTCGCACGGCGGCAGTCAAAATGAGAAATACGTTAACGGGCTTTTCCCAGCATTCATACTTAGCCGTCGCGTTTTCGCGCGCTTGAAAATTTTTACTTTTAATTTTATGGCGGAAAATGGATATCGTCATTTAAAAATCTAAAAGTGTGATATACGTACTCCAGGAGTAATATACTTTCGATTTAGGCAATAAAAAATAAAAGGAAACCACCCTATTTCTCAAGCAATCTAACCCTTGTACGCAGCCTCCATTCTCAAACTGCTCCCAATCTAATGCGTGAAAAAGCTATGTAACACATTTTGTTTGCTCGTAGCAGTTTTTTATACGTATCTCGCATCTTTAGTTAGTATTTTATTGAGCTCATATAATTTCGGTCAATTGAACACGAGTGTAGGGAGCGCGGGGTGACGGCTGAAGGCTGAGTGACGGAGTTCTGTTGCTGAAGAAGAGCTAAAAGTGATAGTTACCCGTAAAGGACGAGACTCAACCTCCGTTTTTCTCTTTCTCCAACTTCACAACCCTAAGATTTCCTCCTCAGCATCTCTCGTTCCTGGACCAACTCCTCCCCCCCCCCCCCCGTCTCATACACCCATGCCACAACTCCCAGCTCCCCTCTCTCCTCTGCTGTGCAAACAACTACTCCAACCACCCATTGTATACTGACCCACCTCCTTGGAAGTGGTTCCACGGAATAGTAGTCGGCTCCTCCCGAGGTTTCGGGCAAAAAGGAGGCGTATTTACACTCCGGAGTTCAGATCGGAATTGGATTGTGGGAGTTCGTTTGATTGTTTGTGGCACTAAGTAATTGCACGTGTAATGAGGAGTTACACGGAGAGAATACACGATGTTATTCCTAAACAACTAAATAATTGGCATTTATTGAATAAGTAGTACTATATAGTGGTGATAATTTTTTCACATAAATAAGTTTTTCTAATATATCTGCCTCCCGAATACGAAATTGACACAAACATAGTACCTGTCAGCCAAAGTTAGGGCGCATATCGTATGCTTTGGCCAAAATAATAACTCATAAGTAGCTATCACATGTTATCCCCTGTATAACCTTGTTAAGACCACAGTTTATTGATGTCATCTAGCTACACTTTGAAACAGGCATGGCAGACGTTTTATTCAAAAGCAATGATGTTTATTCGATATTTTTTCTCCCACCAAAACATAGAAAAAGCTGTCAGGGGAGTTTAAATGTATGCATTGATATATTATTTAAAGTTAATATTGCATGCTCTTTAATTGAAATTGAAAATAGTTTTTGCAAAAAATATGGTTGATACGATGTTTTGCTTTAATTTTTGTATTCAAGTGGACAAAATTTAAGAAGATTACGAATATTTAAATTAATTACTTTTGTGGTCTTGTAATTGGTTGCATAGTGTAAACGTTTTTATTAGGCATAGCACATAAAGGTAGGTCAGGGAGTGCAAAACTTAACTTTGGTTTAACCTCATGGTAAATATTTGAGCTTACTGCCGCAGTAGAAAATTATCGTAATGCGGTTTTCAGCATGCAAGAATTTTTAACTGTAGTTAAGCAAATAAAACATTGTGATATACTTACAACCGAGTATAGTTCACTCTCCAGTGGGCAATTCCCGCGATACATCTACCCTCTTCTCTAAAACTAATCTTTGGTGGAAACCGGCTTGTGAACGATCAATTTTGGCATTCTGTGTGTGCATTGCGTAAAACAAAGGAGTTAAACTCCAATTGATAAATTCCCTGCCTATGTAAATCGAGTAATAACGTTCCTGTGTAATTTTATTATAAGTGGTGACACACTATCGTAACCAGTGAGGCGCAATAACTTTTATTTCTATGAATTGCTTTGGGTGAAATCTTATTTCACTAAGAGGAAAGAGCTGTCTTAGGCATCATGAGGTCTAAATGTATCATTGCAAGCATTTTATCTATCGACACTTTGGATGCAATAAACACCTCTTTGAAAATGGGCTTTCAAATGGAAGATTAAAAATATTTGCACTGTTATGCGAAAGAGTCATTAACACATCCTTTGATTTAAAGAAGTGATTATCAAATTTACCCACCAACAGTCAATTTTGAGTGATAATTTATAGTAAACAATTGGAATTATTACAGAACTATTAAAAATTATTATTCTCCTTAGAAATTGCTTATCAAAATAACTATTCTGTAGTATTTTAATTCATACCACGGCGGTCAATGTATTTAAGGAAGGTGCGAGGTAAGCAGCGTATTTTTGCCTAAAACTATTTTTAAAATTATTAAATTTTTGTGAATTTTTCCCGAGCATTGCACTCAAAGTTGTCAATAATGGAAAATATTTCCATACAGATGATGCAATTGTAAGTGAATATTTTGGAAAATTGAACATAAGACGAGCAATAGACTGAACCTCGACGCAGGTATTCACATGCTCAAATGATTCGCAGGAATGATAGTTGAATTAGTCGTACTAAACGTGGAAAAGATGTTGTGTCTGCGGTGTAAGCTATGAGTTAGAGCTTAGGCACTCAACTCTAATCGTTCACCGCACCGTATAGTGTCCCAGTAGTTGCTTTCAGTGCATGCATGACCGCGCAATTATGCCGACATTATCTTCTCAATAGACGTGCATCATAACACGATTAGCTGCGGTGTAGATAGAAAGTGCGGTCACTCAGTGGCTATTATTCTCTGTAGATCCTATTTGCGTGATAATTCTGCGACAACCCTCATACTCTGTTGCCTGAAACAAACCCCGCTAAAATGACCAGTGTGAAAAATATGGACTAATTGATTATTAAAATAGTTAACTGATTATCTTTTGTTCCTGTGCTTCCCTAGTAGGTTCATTAATTTTCTTCATGAACCAATTTTCCGAACACAACAATGATAATTTGCGTTCCTCAGTAGGCACCTATGCGTGCTGCTTAGTGCTCATAGCATGCTCACATAGTGCGCTAGGGTTTTAATAAATGATCTTGACCTTACCACCCTAACCTAATTTGTTTTTCCTTTTATTTTCCAAAGAGTTCACCCTACCTCTTTTTTCTTCACATGCTCACACAAGGTTGTAAAAACGGCTAACCGAGGAGTGAAGTTATTTTTTTGGGGTTATCTGAAACAAATATAAGAAAGGCATACATTTCCTCTTCCTTAGCATAGACTGATGATATCTAAAAAAAAATGTCATCGGTGCTGAATTACCGGTTAAGCTTAAAAACTCAAATGCCCATGTGCAGCTAATGACCTACCGGAAACCTAACATCAATCAACCGAAGTCTTCGGGAGGAAACTTGGTAGCCTTAAGAGTAAAATTATTTCCTACTGACCGAATGGTTCTTGGAGCAAACCTCAAGTTTAGCTTTTGGTCAACCCAAAAATCCTCCTCGTGCGGGGTAGGTAAAAGCACGGTGAAATCACTATCCATCGAAATGTTATCGGGCTTTATGTGATCATTATTCGTCAGGTCCAAGAGAAGGAAAAAAAGGGTCAGTCGGAAAATGTTTAGAAGTCGCTTATCGGCCTAAATATTGTATAAAAGCACTTTTCTTCGTGAAAAGCACGCATTTGTCCACTTTTAAGGATTTGGATAAATTTTCTCTCCTAAGATGATTTTGTATGGTTGCAGCTATGATATGCCGTCAATTGAGGCTTTTTGGATCAAAGAGAGAGTAAGGGGAAGGATTAATAGCAGCAAAATAATTCTTAGAAGTAAAAAGTAAGTAATTCTTAGAATGCTTACTTATCGGGGTGATGCCTCACCGTCCAGATGCTGATTTGTACTAGCTGTGTCTTTCCGTGCACCTCCAACAAGATAGCGGGAATACTTTCTCAAGACGCTGGAGAGTGAATTACAAACGGAATAGTATCCTTATCCAATTATTAGGTGGTTCACATCAGTTATAAGACCTTGAAAAGTTGCTTTTGCGGTAGAAGTTATGATACAGGCAGCATTTCGATCGCTTGTTTTGATCCTACCCAAAGGGGAGGTATTATCCTACCCAAAGGGGAGGTATTCTCCTACCCAAAGAGGAGGTAATTGTTTGAAAACAGAGTTAATTACTTTCTTAGTGAACTTGAGATTGTAGGCGTAAAATCTACGGATGAAAAATGAGCAAAATGTGTGTTTTACTGTAATATTTTCAAATGGAAAATTGTACAATGATGAATGTAATCCTTAGTCTTTGGTTTATAGTTTAGTCGTCAGTGGATGATTATGCATCAAAATCCCGGTTTTTATGTATAGCATTTTGCATTTAATTTGTCCAGTAGCAGTGTGATTTTCTCCTCTGCCCAATTTGTACGATCCTTTGCTCATGTGGCGCTTCACACTTAACTTTCCTCGCGCTTTACAGTAACGGAGTCAACGCAGCTTAGGAAAATGCGAAAGTATCCCCTTCCTATTCAGAAGAAGACTTAAGGGGTGACATATCATACCTGAAATATTGAGAAGTCATCTGACGAGTGAAAAATTCTCCCAACCAAGTGCCATGCACCTGAAAAGCGGGCAAATGCGTGTTTTCTTCAGGAAAATTGCTATTTTTCATCATTTGAGGCTAATCCGTGCTTCTTAACCTTCTTCGATTGAGCCTATTTTTTTCCTCCATTTTGGACGAAATGGAACCAAAGTCACAAAAAACTCGGAAAATTTTTTCGATCTTTTGTGATTTTTTAAAACACCTTTACGTGACAGGGTCCTCAACCCTGATAGCGAAATTCATAACCCTTTTTATCAAGGTATAAGTTTGATATGTTATATCCACTCTTACCTTTGGGTTAAAAACCTGATTGGAAAAATTTGTTCGCCCTCTCGAAATGTGATGCTGTTATCAGCGCTCCAGTTTTATTTAAGGAATGACAAATACGTTCTGTAGAGAGTCGTTGGTGATTCAACGGTATGTTGAGTTTCCTAATTATTCGATAGTGCTGAGAAAATTAATGTCCAAGCGTCAGTACTACGAGACTTAGTTGAAAGGAAAAAAATAGGAAATCATTGGCTTTTATATTTTTTAAAGTTTCTAAATGGGGAAGAAAGTAAATTAGGTGAATGATATCAACGGTGTGAATCGACTGAAATTTGTAATAAAAACTGTTGAGTTACAGCTTATCATGAAGCCATAAATTCTAGTGAGGGCTCTTTTGGGCTTAAAATATTTTTTTACAGAATGAACGCGAAAATGCGCCTATGAACGGGCTCTGCGTCTTATGGAAGAAAATTTCCGCAAAAGTTGAAATAAAATCCTTATTTTTCCATATTAATAAAGCGCCCAGAGAAATTGAGAGTTGAACACATTGATCGGATTATGCTAACGAAAGCTTCCCTGTGGTGGACTGCGTGTAATCCTCTGGTGGAAGTAGCCCTGGAATTTATGCCTTATTTATGTCTAAATGAGCTGTCTACAAAGCTTTAAAGGATCCTGGAAATATATCCATCAATAATATATATGAAAAGTGCGTGGGGATTAAAACTTATAAAAGCTTTGACCTTTTGAGGTCGGTTTTGCGTAGCGTCGAGAGGGAAGTTTATTCGAGGGAAAGGATGTGTATTATGTCGTAAAATTAAAATGAGAAAGAAGGCTTAGCTACGGAATGAAAACAGTTCTGAAGCAAGCTAGGAATTAGTGTGATGAGTTCGAAAATTCGAAAAATTGTATTATCCATTGATTCTTCAAAATTAGGTATAATAACATTCTATTATCAGACACTTCGCAAAGATGTGCGTTCACCTTTAGGCTTATATCTAAAAGTGGTCGTTTAAATATTTCCCCATGTTTGTGTTATCCAGTGATTGAATGTGATAAAGAATTCAGGTGACGTGAAATGTTGTACAAGCTTTACAATGAATATTTACTTTTGGAGAACATATGAGGGAGAAATCTGTAAATATTCAAATGTTTATTAATTTGAGACATTGAGTTGATGGGTTATGTGTATCACTATTTAGATGATGAAGTATGATAATGTTCCAACAGCAACCTTTTAGTGCAGCCGTGTTGGGTGAATGAACAATTAGGTAAATGAATCGAGTCAAAGTGTATAGAGATTTGCAAATGATAACATTGACCAAGACGTCAGTACAGTCAAACATTAATAGTTCAACATCAAAGGCTTAATTATGATGCAGTATGATTCTATTCCAACAACCAACGGTCAGCACAGCCATGATTGGTGAATGAATAACTGAGTGAATGAAGCAATGCAAAGTCTATTGAAATTTTCAAATAATAACATCGGCCAATGTGTCAATATAGTCAAAAATTAAAAGTTCAACATCAGAGGCCAATTTTCTTAACTCTAAAAAATTATTGGCATCATATTTTTGTGGAACTAGTATACCGGGAACTCTTTGCATAATTAATTAGGTGTAGAACAGGCCTTTCTATTTGGCGAGAAGGAAGGAAGAGGCAGTTTATCTTTGCTTAATTGCAGCATATTACAAGTAAGGCTATGGCACTTAAAGTCAACGTCCAGAATACCCCCCGAAGAGATTTGAAACTAGTTAGATAATGTTTTGTCAATGCATGAGGGCTCAGGGGAGCCCTTCGAGGATACAACACACCGGGGCCGGGAACCAAGCCCGTGGCTTATACGCCCGGTCACCCGGGGAGGGGGAGGAGAGGAAGGAAAAAGGATAGAGGCGCCGCCGCGATGGGAGCCCGCCGACGCCTCTGGGAAGGGATAGGAGCGGAAGGGAGGGGACGGGGAAAAACACCTCAACGCGAAGCGAAAAGGGCCCACTAATACCAAGCATACGCAATTAATTTTCTACCAATTCTAGTGGATTTTCCTATGAGGAAGAAAAATCCATCGATCGAATCGGTAGATATGTTTTGTCAACTGAAACTGATGGAAAGTGTGCGATAAAAGGCCTGTGACTGTGTCAGTGTTACCGGGTGAGTTGTCCCATGATTAGCCCCGGAGCCGAGGAATAATCTGGGTTCTGAAATTCTGACATTGTGCTTGTTCAACACAAGTTTTAAAAATATAGAGACCATCATTTTTTCGTTTCTCGAGCATTTCTCGCTTTCTTTTTTCGAGCCATTTGAAGCGAAAGCTCAGCGGTACTCAACCTATGTTGAATACGTTTATGACGTAACGAACTCATGCCGTGATCATCACTAGCATCAGCTAGTCTTCGTGCATTTCGACCTTGTGCAAATCGTTTTGTTTACACTTTTGGTGATTTAACGGTATTTTGAGTGCTTAATTATGCCATACTGCTGAGAAAATTAATGTTCAGGCATCAGTACTACAAGACATAGCTGAAAGGAAAAAATAGGAAATCCTTGGAATTTATATTTTTTTTAGTCTCTAATTGGGGAAGAAAATAAATGTGGTGAATCTTCGGGGTGAATCTTTCCCAAAGTGAAAGATTGTTCCCAAAGTGAAAGGTCGTTGTGAATCTTTCCCAAAGTGAAAGATTCACAACGACCAAACTCTCATGAAGTCAAAAAATCATTAAAAACGGGCGGTTTCATCGGAGTTTTCTTTTTTTAATAGTACGAAGGAATGGATGAATGTGGAATATTTTTTTGCCATGACTTATTTTTCCCTTCCGATTACCGGATTACTCACCAGATATTCACCTTTCCTTTCAAGTATTCCAAATTGACATTAAGTATCTTCAACTCTATTCTCCTTCAGTTAATATATATTAACCCGGTATCTTAGAATTTGACGCTCACATATTAAAAAATCAATTATTCCGATTTACATACATTGGAGGTTGAATACGTCAAAACTGGTTTTTTCCTGTAGTTAACAATAGTAAAGTTAGAACTCATAGTAGTGTGAGTTTCGGTAGGGTGCTGTGCCAGTACTTTGGAGTATGTGACGTCACTTCAGGCCATTACTCGACCTTGATTTATCAACGCTTTCACTCCGAAAGTCTCGCTGTGGCAAAGTGCCTTCGTCTATTTGAATGGATTCCGCTCTTCCCTCTTTGCAGCGCGTCAATCATAATTGCTTTCTCTTTTCATCCAACCCGCGCTCTCGTGTCTACAATTCATTTCCTTGACACGCTTCTTAGCCCTCTGGTCCATTGCAGAATTATGGACGAAGCGCTCAGAAAAAAAAAACAATTTTCTTCTCCCAATATAACATCATCGGCCCTGGATTTTATTGTGTTGGTGTTTTTATAGGTTAATCTCAGCTAAGAACTCTACAACCAAATTCGTCAATTTTTCTTTTCTCCTTGCTTTCCTGAAAACCAGGTCGTAACGTGTTTGTTTAAAAAAAGGCCTAATTGAGGACAAGGAATGCGGTTAGTGTGAACATTAGTTTGTGGATTTAAAGAAAAATATTAAAATGCACTCCGTGCTAACATAATATACCTTGGGGGCCTTTACACCGTTTTCCATGCCTTTTCATTAGTAGTTCTCAAAGCAAATCGCTGCTTTTACCATATGGTAAAAGGATACAGTCGAAAATGATAGCACCTAGGAATGGTACCCTTGTTTTTTTCTATACGCATCCTAATAAAGTCATTATAACACTCTAGCATCTATATTTTTAAATAATATAGGTCATTGAAAGGATTTGTTAACTTTATTTTAAAGCATCACGAGTTATAAGAAGAAGTTGGTGTCGTGAGTTTTTTTCGTATAAATGCTGATTTTATGCATGAGAATTGTACAATAACTTTGTATAGGAAAATACCTTTAACTAACTGGAGAGAGTTTCATTAGGTAATGAAGGTAATAACTGTGTCAGGTGTTTGTGCACTCTCAATGAATACACTTTTCCTGAGGCCGGTTAATTCCTAATGTGCTTGCATAATTATCAACATCTACAAAATATAATACCGCGAAAGCCGCATAAAAAAGTGTTTGGTAGGGGGTGTTAGGATACCAGCCGTTTAATATATAAAGTAAATGCTCAACAATATTTCCTCTAGAATTTATTAAAATTCTCTATTGTATGGGGGGAAAAATGAATTTCCATATCTATCCGTTCGACAAAATACCTTTCTTATTTTATCGCTTCTTTTGGACCTGAAAATGTTGTGGGGCTCTAAAATGATGTTCTACGTGTCGCTTTGCAATATATCTAGTCTTAATTTCTCAAGCAATCTAAGTCTACCGCCCAGCCTCCGAGTCTCTAGCGGCTTCAAGCCTTATCCGCTTAACATCTGTGTAACGCTGTCTGTAAGCCTGTAGATGTTTTTGAGGAATCGTGCAGCTTTCCTTTGTATTTTAATCAGTTCACGGATTAAGTCTTTCTGCAACGGATCCCATAAGCTCGCTGCATATCCAAGGTAAAGTCGGACAACTGCGAAACGGCACCTTTCTTACTCTTCTCACCCGAAAATATTCCCTGTATATGCTTGTCGAATCCTAAGTTCTTTAGGGCTCTACCACCAATATTCCATATGTGTTCCCCACGACAGGCTAGAAATTATCATAACTACCACGCACTTCACATCTTCTGTTGTTTTATTATATTTACTGGTAACGAAAAATGATAAACTTACTCATTGTGAATTTAGTAATTCAATGTTTTGTCTTGCTAATTTACGAGACAGTTAAGAACGTTACCTGTGCTTATGGGCTAGAGTTCCAGATGCACCGTTCACCTTTTAAATTATAATTATTTTCTTTATTTTCCGCTATAAATTTGCTACCTCTTAATAAGTAATTAATGATATTCATGTGTATCTATTTGATAATACTGTGGTAACTTCTGTCGTCTCTTTAATAATTATTAATACTATGGTACAAAAAGTGTCATCAGGATTGTAACAGAAACTATTAAAGGAAAGTATAATGGCTACTTTTCAGCTGTAATTTGACTGCAAAAAATTACTTCGCCTAATACTGCGCGTTTACAAGTCTCACGATTTATTTTTCTATCCATCTCGTTCCTCCTACCATTATAGTAGCAGCATCTCATTTCTCCTCTTTTCCCTCGACCATCCAATTCCGCACTTCATCCCTATGGTGACGCATATACGTCGCACCCTATGAGGCGTCTCGATTTTTTCCACCCTTGCGATAAGTGCTCTTTGACTAAGTTCCATGCTCCAGATAGCAAGGGGATTTTTTTCATTTGTATAGTTTCCCGGAAAATGGTAGCTTGTTTCCCCCACTCCGCATACCCTTGGTTGGTCTCACAAATCTTGCCTGGAATGAAAGATTATTTGGCATTGGGCGTCTGGGGCAGCGTGCCTCGTATTCGGTCATCTTAAAAGGCAAGTGGTACCCCGCCCCATCAGTGTCGTTTCGAGAGCTGGGTGCAGGGTGAGAGAGAGAGCACGCCAATTTATTGCGCTGTAACTGTGAAAAGCTCACTCAGAGTATGGGGTCGGCCACTCAGACGCGAATTCGTATTTCAGTAAAAGTAATTCATTTGGTGGAACGGAAAGATAAGTCAGACGAAAAAAAATTTTCTTCATTAAACCACTGTATCATAACTTTACAATAAGGAAACGCAAAAGTGGTCGCTCATTTTTCCTGAGCTAATTACGCCATGTTTAAGCGACCTTGGCACTTCATTACTGCTCATTTACTCCTTCAGAGAGAACTGTTAAATGAGAGATTTTTTCTGTTTTCCTTCTTCTTTTTCTTTCCGTACGACCCGAACCATGCTTTTTTAACGAACTACTCGGTATTTGTCGCAGGAGGCCATAGATTTCCATGCCAAAAACATATTTTATTTTAGCGTCAGTACCACGGCAGTGATAACAAATGCAAAATTTTAATTAATTTAAAGAATTTGGTAAGTGGATGGGAAATAGAAGCAAGAACAAAAACTAACCTATACAAGAATTGCCATGAGAAAAAAATTCCCCTGGACCGAGAATCGAATCACGGGCCTTTGGCTTTCCGCTATTGCCATGGGAATTAAAGAACCTCGGTAGCGTATTGGTCTGCCTAGTGGCCTGAAAAGCCAAAGGTTCGTGGTTCCATTCCCGGTCCAGGGGAATTTTTTCTCATTTCAATTCTTGTAAATTTTACCGTCGTTCACACGGCAGGGTGAGTAATATTAGAAAAAAAAGAACCTTTCTTCATTCAACCCCTATCTCTTAATTTTAAAATAAAGAAACGAAAAAACTATCGCCCATTTTCCATTTTTATGAGTAACTGCGGTCAGTTTCTGCTCGTTAATTCGTTCATGGATAACCGTAAATTCTCTTAAACGTAATGTGTTTCCTCCAGTACTTTTAATGTGGGATGGGTGTTTCGATCTTTATAACGATCAATCGATTTCTCTATCCATCTCCTTAGCTCTGTCGATGATCACGTCTCATTCCAAATAACCCTCACTTTTCCTCTCCCCCTGCATACCCATCATCCTTTTCTACCCTCTTCTTCAACCCTCCTCTCTTCTTAACCATCATTTCGTCCCACCTCTTCCTCCTTCCTCCCCTGCCACTCGATATGGTCTCCAAATAAATGCTACTCCTCAAGCCTCATGTGATGCGGGGTTATGCCTCGTTCACATTTCGATTGTCCGAGCGATTGTCCTAACGATAGTTGGCCGAACTAGCCGTATGAATGCATGTCCTGACAATAGTTCACGTAGTTCCGAACGTTGCCCATTTTTCGATGGTTAGGCGCTGGGAGACCGGAAAAGGAAGCAACAAGAGAAAGACGAAAAATTCGTGAAGCTCTCTTCGCTCTATCTTTTTTCATGGATTTGTCCCAGGAAGGTAGAATATGGGTGGCAGAAAAATTATAGGTTTTATACACGTGGAACACAGTAATATCTTGACCCTGCATACCTCAACAGCTTTGCTTACCGTCAATTTCTCGTTCACTTTAGATGTCAGCACTAGAGGGCAGCACAGATTTTAACCATCGTTGTGTGAATGCACGATAGTTTCAGCGATTGCTGGAACAATCATAATGTGAACGAGGCATTAAGGATATCATTCCTTAGTAAACAATTTTGAAAAATGGAGACGTGAGTTGGATGTACAGGGTGGAGAAAAACGGAGTACCGGAGGTTAAACCCTGTTCAGCCGATGGAAGTGTGAACCTAAATTACATATGATGTTCAGATTGAAAACTAACTATTTTTTAACTACAAAAACTTTGAGCCATGCGCTCCGATTTGCCACGACTTTGCCTTGTTGCCGGATGATCTAGGCAACTCATGGCATCGATCGCTTTGCTTGCTGGAGATCACGATGCATTCAAGACATCCGGCAACAGAGTAAACTAGCGCCCAATTGCAATTAAAGAAATTTTCTTAATAGATCAATAAATCTAGTCTTAGCGCGCAGCCTCCGAGCCTCTAGCAGGTCTCAGCCTAATTCGTGTGAAAGGTGTGCACCTATCTCAGTTCAGCGCCAAGCTCGACGTTCTCTGCGACGCATCGTCGCATTCTTGCCCGTGTCTCCTTCCTCTCAATCCACTCACCCTCGCTCCATACTAACTTTCCACCATCCTCCCCTCACTTCCCCGCATTCCTCCTTAAAATCAACTTGACGGGCCTGGGAAACTCTCATTATTTTTTATTTTCCATAAAATACACTGACAGAGTTTCTCCTCTCCCTCCTCATCTTTCCAAAACTCCTTCCTGTTTACGAGCGCATACATTTTGGATTCAGTTCACGCATCCGCAGCCTTTTACAATGGGTCCCCCACCCTCTACCCCTCTACCGATGGAATGCGAAGGAAATCAAATTTCATGTTTCGTTCGAGGTGATGAAAATGCAAAGAAAAAAAGAGAGTGAATGAATTTTCTATGGAAAAAATCTTTTCTAATTGTAATTTACGAATAAAGTCTTAAGCAATGTCGATTCCTTGCTAAAATTAGCGATATAACATAGCGATTGATGTCAAATCTGCACCTTCAACACAGGATGCCAAATATCAAATCTAAGAAAAAGTATGCACAATCTATTAAAGGAGGAAAAGAAAAATTAAAACGCAAGGGATGACGGACCAATGTCTACCCTAAGAAACCCTACGGCGGGCTCGCGGGGTTACAACCTGGGCTGAAGTCTCAAGATAGAAGCTTATCACCTCTCCACCGCAGGAGGGGGGAGGGCTGGAAGGAGAAAGGAAGGAGGCGCCGCCGCGATAGGAGCCCGAAGACGCCTCCTGGGACGAGATAGGGAAGGAAGGGAAGGGAAGAGGAATCCCGCACCATCACAGAGGCGGGTGGATCCTCATGTCAGCGAAACCAGGCAACAGCCATTGCTATTCATACAACTTTGGAGGATTATCCACTGAGGAAGAATAATCCAACGATCAAATCGTTAGATACCCTATGGACCAATCAGTATACGCCTGACTCCGACGTGTGTGCATAAAGTGGGGTCGAAACTACTTTCTCCACTGTATCGACCTGAAGAAGCAATGCCGTCGAAACTGTTGTCTACGAAGATGGGAAATCGGGGTGCATATCCTGTAATCCTCTCCGCTGAATCTTCACTGCACCACGAAAGCCTACGAAATTATCTCTACTAAAATCATCGATGATGCGTCTGTACTATGTGGGAAAAATGTATTGATTAGAGGTTTCCGTACTTAAATGGTTTAATGCCATTTTTGAGTAGATTATTTAATAGAATGCCATCCTTGTCTTAAGAATCCTTCAACATTTCTTTTTTGTTAATCACTGGTTACTCGGGTTCCCATGTTACAATTATTTCACCTCCTATAGCTTTTGTTTTAAAGCTGCGATAGAGTAATGAGATCAAAATAAAATAATCAATTAGTAAAACATTTTGATCGAGATGGAAAATTGGACATTTCGAGACTGATACTGTGATTTTAAAATAAAAAGTTCGTTTCATCTTGCTGATAGGACCTAATAGTTTGACAAGTAGTCGGTGCCTCGTTTGATTGGTTTTTCATCAGTTTTTCTCTTTCGTTAAATATTTGATAAGCCATCGTGTTAATTATATTCGAAAGAGTGATCAAATAATTAACATTGAAGAGGAGGGCCTTGGAGGAGAAATCTGAATATTCGTTAGATTTCAATACGATGAGATCCTACTGTAGAGCCTTCTTCATAGTGGATCCAATCGCGTGTTAGTTAACGGTGAGGCACTGGAATCGATCCCTAATTCACAGCTGCGATGTACTCTTCCGTTTGAATGTCTCTCCAATAAGTGCTCAATAACGCATTTCACTTCGCATTTATTTGCTCAGCCTTTCCGTTCTCACCATTCTCTTTGGCGTTGCCCTTCTCGCCATAGAGCCAATGCAAATTCATTTCCCCATTTTTTTCTCCAATCAATTTTCTATTAATGCACAAAAACGTTTCCCTTTCTTGCCCACCTCATCGGAATGCCCACTCAGTCCCACTCTTTCACTTTTTTTCTTCCCCTAGCCTTTTTTATTGCATCATAATATAAAGACATTATCCCTTCCCCATTAGGTGGAGAGCCAGTCCCACTCTAGCACCCTCTATCGCATCCAATTGAACCGAAACCTACTCCCCCAGCCTACCCCACCCTCCCAGCATTTCACCCCATTCCAACTCCTCTCCAAAGTGTATCCGCATGCTACCAGGATTTTTAGGAATGCCGATAAAAATACGAGCATGCAATTTTTCCTTCATGCGTGACCTCGACCTCGTATATTTTTATGTTGCCAAAACATTTAATACACTAATTTGATTATTGTGTTGGTGAACAGTTGAGGGGAGGGGTGATCGGGAGGGATTATGGAGAAAACCTTATTAATTCCAATTTTAAAAATTCTGCATAATATATTCGTTGATTTATTTGCGAATTTTCGTTCTTCCTTCAAAATCCTTTCCTTTTCGCTTTCGAATCCAGGCATCTGATCACACATTGCTTGTAATGCTCCTGAGTATGCGCTAAAAGCAGTGAGTCACATTCCACGAGCTACACACGAATGCACACATCCGATGGGAGCATGCAAGCAAATATCTCGGTGGGTCTTTTATTTTAGTTCCGTTGATTTTCACCGTCGTTTTGAATACCATCCGTCCTCCGTCGTTGCTTTATTTATGAAAACTCTTCCTAACAACTCCCAACAGCCGAATCCCCAACCTCCCCAATCCCTCTTCATTCTAACAATTCACCCAATCGTATCCCACTTACCAACCCACGACCCCTTCCTCAACGCTTTGCCTCAGCTCTACCGCGATTTCTCTCTCCCTTAATTTCCTTCTAGCTCTTACTTCCCATAGTATTGCATGCAATTTCCAAAAGAACACGCATACCACTCGCTTGACCTATCTTGTTAATTGTCACTTTAAACATTAATATCTTGAAAATTTCAGGCCAGTCTGAGTAGACCATTTTCAACATTTTCTTCTATCTCAAATTCGGTAATTTCACATTTCACGATGAAAATTCTGCGATTTTAATGGTGCTTGCATAAGTTTTAACTGAGTATTCCGTCACCAGAAACACACGGTGGAGACGAAGTATTCCCATTTCTTTCACTATCTTTGCCAATTAAATATTTCTTTTCCTATTGCCTTAGATAAAATTCTGTGGGAGCCACGGGATATTCACGGTGCGCATAAGTAATAACCATATATTTCGTTAGGGGTAGGACATTGCCACCCTGTTTGGCTTAACAAATGTTATATTTTGGTAAATTGCCATTTAAAAAGAAATTTAACTTTATAACAAATTATGAAGTACCTTTTATTAGCAAAAAGTCCAAGATTTGAATATCTAATTTTTCGATGGATAAAAATAAATGCCCCTTTTAATCATTACTTTTGATGACCTATTCTCATTCATTTCAAAGAATAGAGTTGTGAAAATAAATAACCGCGACCTGAATCCACGATACCAATATTGCTCGTAGACTTACATTCACTCAATGGACTCGTGAATCGCTGTTCCCTCGCCATGTAATCTCCGTTCGCTCGTTTGGAAAATATCACCCATTTGCCATTGGTTATCATGAGGTTTCCCACGCGCCGCTTATGACCGCGTGATTCCCGTATGCGTCGAGCAAATTGCCCCAATTCCCACGGCGCACAATGGGCTGAAATCGAAAAAAGCTGGACAAAACCTCAAAAACGATTTTTTGAGTGCGGAATTTGAAACTTTGCACACTTGTTGTCAATACAATAGTGCATTTTTTGATTCAATTCGTTTTTCATAGCTTAATTTTTTAAACAAATTATTTGGCCTCAAAGTTAAACAAATTTCGCAAAGATTGCCCGCATTGAATTTTTTATCGAAATTCAGCATGTTAAAACTAATGCCACACCTTCTGTAGTATTTCAAGAGAAACAAAAATTTACAGTGTTATCATATGCTTTATTATTGTTAAATCTCGACCACTTTCACGACTCATTTGTATAATTGAGAAATATCCCACACAGGTACTTCGAGATTGAATTTATTATTATTACTTAGTCCCCTACAGCCCTCTATCTATAAGCTCATCGTCGGAGTCTCCAATATTTGATAACTTTGATTTGTCGATCGCTTCCTGGGGCATAGGAAGCGATTATCAATCCTTAAAAAAACTTAAGACGGAGCTCATCTCCTGGTTGAGCTGCCACGGGCCCGTTTGATTCGTTTTTCGATGATTGATTGCATCATTTTTTTATTGCATCATCTACTTGTAATTCTCTACAATCCTGCATTTTCTGTTTTCTTTGCTCTCTTCCTCCTGCTTCTCCCCCTTCCACAAAATTACTTGCATAAACATTTTCACGTCTTCCCCTTCTCTCTTAGATCTTTCTCAAACAAATCATTCGATTTCGGCGTTTCTTGGTGAAACAAAGTAATAATGATATCATAAACATAAAATAGTAATATTCCTCCGACGGTTCATTGCTGTCAAATTGTTTCAAAGAGTACATACACCGTTACTGGAGGAAGAGTTATCGGGTTTCCTGCCTGGTCCAAGGGTTTTTCAGCACCGACGTGACGTTTCGAGGGCGATATCTGCCATCGTCTTCAAGGTGATCCTTTCAGATTTACCCTGAAGACGATGGGAGACGTCGCGTCGGTGCTGAAAAACTCTTTGACCCGGCAGGAAACCCGAGAACTCTTCGTCCAGTCTATTTGCCGGGAAAACCTTAGATCCTTCATACACCGTTAATGTACGTCTTAAAATTTACGCAATGGTTTAGCGGCCGGAAGCCCGTTTGAGTCGTTTAAGTGGACTCCATTCTATTAAGGTAGCCTATCTTCCACTATCTAAGGCCCCTCCTTCTCCGTGTTTACGAATTACAGAACGCATTTTATTTGAATAATATTTGACGGATACTCCCTCCTCTTAAGAGGTCACATTCCGTCCTCTCGACCGATCTGTTCTGGTGACGTATTACTCAATTAAATATCATGCTTTCATTTTGACATATTCTGGATGTACAGAGTAGACCCTGTTCGATATTTTCCGATGTCTCGCAAGTAAAATAATGAAGCCAGAGAAAAAATATTAAAAGTAAAAGGGATTTTTTTTCAAATTTGTGATGCATGAAAATATTGGCAACGGTGTAATTTATATACCAGGTAAAATTCAAGATGATATCATGCAATTTAAGTCAGTTATCCGTATTAATACAAGAACGGTCGAGCATGAGGTATACGTCTTTTTTAATTTGAATAATGTTGATCAATTCCGCGGGTCTCCTTAGCAGTGATAACTGGATGTTATGCTTCTTCGTGAGTTGCATTCTCTACCTGTGATACTTAACCCTCCTTTATCTCCACTTTATCATCAGCTTTTGATATTTTTGAGCTGGGTTCCTGAAGTATTTCATGTTATTATTTGATATTCAAATTCATGAAAGTCACATGGTTTGAATCTGCAACGCCATTCTGACTTTTTCAGCATAGCAATTAAATTATAAAATTGATCGTCAAATAAAATTTGTGTATGCTGAAGAGCGTAGAGATTATAGCTACGATCAAGCCTACATCTTAACATATAATGTGCTGTTTATATTAAGCTAAGATCAGATTATTGCTCGGTTACTTCTTTCAGCTTCCGACGATGTAAAAAAGGAACGTTATCGCGGGGTCAAATGAATGAAACAGGAAAAGAGACGTTGGACTAAAAGGCCAAAAAAGATAATTATTATTGCGAGGACATTAATTATTCTGTAAACATCTGAAAGGCAATGGAAATTGTGTAATTTATTATTCCATTATTCGAGTTGACAAGTTGAATTGACACACGGTAATTGGAAATTGTAGCCCCTCGGAAAGGGAGACGACATAATCTCCTTGGGCTTACTTATGCGTGCTCTTGCTTATTTTGACCGATTGTGGTCTAGCTCTTGGGCTTAAGTCGAGTAAAACGTTGCCAAATGTTGCTATCACAACCTGCTATTTATCACATTAACACCAGAATGCCGGGAAATCGGCATACTCCAAGAATGCCGGGAGGGTTTCATTATGAGACACATGTTCTTATAGCCGTTTTATGTTGCAGATTATATTTTTTCTTAGTCACTAGTGTTAAAGCGTCATCTTCATTGTAATATTAGTTTTTGGTTCCTTAATATTTTCAAAAAAATAATGTTTTTCGTGTGTCGTCGTGTGTAGTGTATATAAAAGTGTGTAGTGTATTAAAAAAATAAGTGTCGTCGCAGTAAAATTTGGCTGGTTTCAAGGAAAATCATTCGCAAATAGAGCGGAATATACTTATCTCACGAGCTAACAAATTAAAAAAAAAAATATAAATAGCTGATATTTATTGAAATTATGTAAAACATAAACATTCATGAAGGTAATATACTATTATAAAATACTAATTTGGCTAGTAATAATCAAACTGCATCCCACGAAGCACCTAAACCGAACGAAGAAATGATAAAATATACTCGGTGTCAAAATGACACTCTCCGGCATTCAAGGTAAATTTGATTTTTTAGGCCGGAAAAAAGAGAGGGAGGTATCCCTAACACAGTCGTCTTATTGAGCCATAAATATGATTAAAAGTCGCGAAAAATTTCATTCCACAACAATCTTCAAAGGCAAGCTTTGAAAAAAAATGTTCGCTTAGGGTGTCAAAATGACACCCTTCGGTATTCTACTGTATTCACTCACCCTTCCCTTACCTCAAGGCCATGCTTTAAACTTTTTTTTCTTGGTCCGTGTTATGCAAGGGGTGCTCATGAAGTGATGAGTGTTTTTTTTTAAGTAGGTATAAATAAATCGAATTTGTCATTTTATAAGCTCATTATTACTCATTATTTTAGCTAAATAGAATATTTTATTTTAAAGCTTATTAATCAGGAGTAAGAAAATTCGAACTTCCTGTGAGCATCAATTTGGAATTTTTATTCATTTGCACAGAATCGTAAAATATTCCCTGGAAATGCACATTTTTTGCAAGAAAATGTCCAGTAGTTCAATAAACACGGCTATGAAACGACGTGCGTTCGAGAAAAATAGAATGTGACGAGTACTAAAGTTTAAAAAAAAAGTATATGTTACTTCAATGTCACGTTGTTCCCAATGTGTTGCTAATGATAAACTGAATTATTACCTCAGCCTTTGGATTGGATGAGCTAACGTGGACCTTGAATACTTTCAGCAAGCATACCTGAATATGGGTACAAAGACTGCGAGAGAAGGTGTCCGAGTTTGATTGAGTTAGAGAGTGTATACGAGGTTAATTGCAAAAATGAAAATTTTGGGGGAATAAATTTAAACTTTTTTCCGCAGATTTTTTTAGTAAAGCACTAATATGGTTTCAACGGTTAACGTCATATTCTGATATCATCACCAGAACATGAGGTAACCATGGTCGTCTTTCAATTAAAAAATTCCGTGGAAAAACAAATTTTTAATTTATTCATCCGAAACGTTCAGAAAATTCCACAAAGTATCCCCAGAAACTTGCCTATCTTGCAAAAATGAAGTTTTTTTAAACTATTTTTTCAAACTTTGGGGCCTATGCGGGACCTCAAGATGCCAACCGATTTTGGTATTTTTTCTTTTGTCTATACGATTCGCGCAACTTTTCCGTGCTATTAAACTTCGAAATAAAAAATAGTTTTTTTTCGACTCACCCTAATAATCAGTTGTAGAAAAAATATATTTCTTACTTCAGCATTAGTGCCCTATATATTTGTTCTGGCAATTTTAGAGCTCATCATGTTTCACCCATTGCCAAGTAAATTTACTGCATTATGGATATAGGAGCAATATCCCTTTTCTTGACGACAGCTAAAGCTCATTTTTGTTGAGTAGATTTGAAGACTCCCGCCGGGATTTGAACTCAGTAGAGTAGTAGCGAGTAGTAGCATAAGGGCTAGTCCTCTCTTCTCCTCTCTGGTAGTAGCGGTAGTAGTTAACCCTCTTGATCACGCTACCTAGATCCCATACTATTGGCGTAAGAATGAATACTTATTTTTCATGTAATAGAGTCTATTTTTTTGTAATTGAGAAACGCTGCATTAATATATCACTTTTGCTTTATGTTTCATCCTATTTTTAAATAATAGGTGTTGCTGGGTTTTGATATAAAAAGGTATTTAGAAGTCATTTCTCTTGCTGCTTGAAGTGAAAGGCCCTGCTCACCTTGATATTTCTTTGCTTCCCTTCTTCCAACGTGAGCCTCCTTTTCCCTCGGAACTTCAATTTGATCTGAAGGTCTTTCCTAATGAATGTTTATGTATCTCTCGCAGCACGTACCCCTCATTAAAGTTCAAATTAATTGACTTGGCTTTCCGCAAGCTCATTCTCTTTCTCTTCTTCCAATTAACGCTCTACTTTCTGTTGTTAACATTACAGATCCAAACGATTCACTCTTTCCGAATTTTTGTTTCGCTAATTGGGAATAACTTGAAGCCTCGATGATCGAATCGCTCTCTCAGTTTTCACCTTAACCCCTATCCCAAAGTTCAAACTTTTAAAATATCTCACTCCTCGCATAATTGTATCCATACCTTGCTCAATTCTTGGAGATAGGACTCATGTATCAAAGAAATTATAATGAAAAAAATTGATATTTTCCTTCTGTTGTCTCTGCGTATCAACAAGGTTAAATCTAATTTCATCAAACGCAAGAATTGCTTGTTTCATCGGTGTGTAAATGGTTGACAGGTCTTTATGTAACCGCAAATTATGTATAAAATACAATTTCTTTTAAAGTTGCGCATTTTTATGGTTTTGAACTCTTTTGAACCGACTGGACTTAAATTCTTTAGAGTGGGTAGAAATGTTGATTTGTTATACAAGAGAGAACGCCGTGGTTTTGTCTCCAGAGCCCTTCTTCTTCATCCGTCTACCTTCTATCTGAAATTGTGCTTGGAGAACTTAGTTAATTCGGCATATGTAATCCGTTAGCTTTTATAATTTCCCCGTAGTCCATATTAGGCCATTTTCCTCTTAAGTTTTCTTTTCCTCTTTGCTCCTATCCCTCGCTCCTTCCCTCTCTGCTTCTCCTCTTTTTGCCCTTTTTCCTATTCTACGTCCCTTATTCTCTTGGACTCTTCCCCAATCTCTCCCCCCTCTTATCCCTCCCCATTATCTCATTTTCGTCAGATTCTCCTTCTTCTCTCTTAATCCGTCGATGGTATCACTTTATTTTCCTTCTCCCGCACGCCGACAACTTTACTTTTGTTCTAGCAAAAGCGTTTTCATTTCATGTGTTTGGGATTTGCCAAGAATAAATATTGGTCCATCGGCCATGCTTTCTGTTGGAGGTCGCTACAGGGAAGTGAATCCCTAATCTTCCATCTGGCGACACGTCACAGGTTTACCTCTGTAAAAATTCCCTGTGATCATTGTGTTAAGCTCTCCGGGTAGAATTTATCTATCTACCTTCATAACATCCTGCGAGCCTCCTCTAGGGTTTTTGGCAGGGGTTGATCAATCACCAGCATGCAGCATGTAATATGATTCCCGTATGCAAACCAAACGGTCCAAAAATCGTTACGCATACTAACAAATTATACTCCAACATTCATGCATTGGCAAAACTTGCCAACTACTCATTATGGAAATCTGCCAATAAAGCTAGAACACACGAAACAGGGTGTTAGAAATAATAGATCGTTCAGAAAGATGCATTGAATAAATTATGTTATAGGCTACGCTAGAAGTCAATTAAACTTTTCGTAAGCTCTAACGCTGCCGTTATAGTCTCTTATTGACCGCAGAAAAAACGGCATGCTGAATCTATCAGTCCAACTCTCTTATTTTATTGACACGATCTGATCTACCGTAATATGTGGGCGTTCGTAAGATATGGCTAACTTCATCGGAAAATACGCTGTTCTTCAATTTACGTAATATTTTTAGTCTATTTTCCAGTCTACGTCCTGACAGAGATCCCCATCCGAGTTTATCTAAGAGGTCAGTAACACTAACAAGGCTATCGCAACGCCTTTTCACGCACCTAACAGCTTTTCTCTGCACGCGTTCTAACTCTGTTTTTAGGCCTATTTCATGAGGATCCCAAACACTGGCAGCGTATTCTAAATGGGGTCTAACGAGGGGAAGTAGCTAATTTCTCTCGCATTGTTGACACACTTTCCTTGTATTCTTTTAACAAAACCCAATTTACGTTTAGCTTGTCCTGTGATTTCCCGCATATGTTTATTCAACCATTCATCATTGTTGAGTCTTACTACTACATATTTTACGGTTTCTATAGTCTCTAATTAGGTACCCTAGATGGAATTTTTCTGTTGTGAGGAGTTATATTTTCGAAATAGATGTAGGGGCTATGGGGGTGAAAAACCTACTTCCAACACAATCTCCCTCCGCTGAACTGAACGTGTTTTCAATTCTAAGAACAATATGATCAATATCTGTCACCCAATTCCTTAAGTTCTCATAATAAAAAGCATGCGAAATAGTATTCTGGAAATCCTTTTCATCAATTACAGAGAGTAAGACAACTGGAACGTGTGTGGATTTAATATTTTGTTTTCCATTCCATCTGATTGTTAAAAATTCCGATGTAAAACTGTGCTGTTTTGGGGGCAATTGAGATAAATAAATAGGTATAGAAATAAATTGTTCAGTATAATGTGTTCTGGCGTCGTTTTTTGCATTCCTCACGCAATCCTTGAACTTTCCCCTTTAAGAGAAAGGCCTCGGGAATTACGTCTCTCAGCTACACCATGGCTGTAGAACTTTAATTTATCCATATCCCATTCATCAGCTGTACATACTAGTAGTTAAGCTAAAAATGTAATGTTTTTAGGAATCTCAATTATATCTCAATCATACCTGTTAAAACCAGTTATATACGATGTTAGGCGCATATGGAAAGATGGAGGGGGTTGACGGATGGACTAAACCTATTCATCCAACATGAGAATGTTGGATGAATAGGTTTCGTTTTTGCTTTATTCTTTAAATTTCTCATATCCTCCAGCTTTCCTCCTTTCCTGACTTTGAATCGTATGAAACCATTGCAAATCCACGTCTCTCCCGTAGATAATGCACGAAATAGGCCAGGAGCCGTTAGAATGTGGGAGGCTATATTCTTGGGTTAGACGACGACTTCCGACAGATTCTACCCTCGGTAGCCACGGTTAAAGTGCTTAAGTAATAAAAAATGGATATCCTTCTCAACAATTAGGGAATATCATCTCAGAAACTCACTATACTTCCAGGTCCGAGAGAAACGCTAAATGAAGAGAGATGCTTTGCCGAGTGGATATGTACAGCAGTTAGATTTTCCTCCGAATAATGAAGGGCCATAGATAAATTATTCCTGGGACTTTGTGTGCGCATCTTTTTTCTCATCTTTCTTCCTATTTTTGTGAACGGCTGACGTCCTTTTAGCCCCAGCCGCCTCTTGTTGAGGCTATTTGGGGGTTTTTATGTAGATGATCTGACAATCATTTCTGATGGATCATCCATTTCAAATGGGCTGTTATTACCTCTTTTGCTACTCTTCAGTCTCTCTTCTCGCACTCCTGATTTAGAAGTTCTTCTTATCCAATCTTCCCATTGACTCCCCAAAGCATCTCTTATCTTTCTCCCAGCCAATCCATCCATCATCTGCACCTCCGCATGTCCATCCGTCCTCTATATCTCTAGCATTTCGGCCACATGGACCGCTTCCTTTTATTTACCGTCCGCACCTTGCCTACTTCCCGCGTATCCTTCTCTTCATTCTAATCCAGACATATCTCACCGCTCAGACACAGGGGCGCAGATAGGAATTAAGGCTGGGAGGGGTTTACGTGCAGCTAGCACCGGGGTGTGTGGAGGTAGAGTATACCCACCAGGATAAGCGGTGGGTCCAAATTAATAAATTGCGGATCTTCAAAAATATATGGTTCAAAATAGTGAGTTTTACGGCTTTCTGAGAGATATTTTATTCATCCTTACACTATTCTATTCGTAATATCAATCCAATAAGATAAAATGGATTTAACTTTTAAAAATTCTCTGAGCTCTGGGGGGGGGGGGGGGTTTATTCCCCAAAACCCCCCCTCGCTGCGCCACTGCTCAGACTCACCCTCATCCCTTATCCCGCACACTCATCCTCATTTCCATGCAACTTTCCTTTTCTTGGGTCTCTCACGGCGTTTTTGTGCAGGCATATCATTTTCTGAGAATCGTCTGTTAAAATATAATTAAATTAATTTTAAGTCTGACCGAATTTATATTTGGTAAACACACATGAGGGCAGCGAAACTCACTATTTTCTTTTCGGATATTTCATGGCCACCGTAGAAATCATTTTTAAACAGTTTATAAGAAAGGGGTATTTTAATATAATTTACGTGATTTGTAATTTCCACCCTCTCAAGAGTCTTATTAAACACTAAGAGGTTTTTGGAATGCATAACCTGCAAAACAACAAGCATTTTCACTCCCTTTTATTGCTTTTGCGAAACTGTGAAATTGACCGTCTGTTTTTTATTAACGTTTGAAGGTATACAATTGCCAGTATCTTTGTACTCCAGTTCATTGCGTCCTAAATGCAATTTCGTCATTCATCAGCGTTTATTGATGAAACGTATAACAGGGCTCTGGTGTGGATATATTAGTTTAAGTACCAGTAAAGTCAAAGCCTGATACCGATATATTATACATGGTGTCCATATATACAATTTATTAGCTACAAGTGTTCCTTTGAGTAATGGCATAAAAAAGAGTCTAATTTTCTTTTCTAAAACGCGTTCTCTACCTGCCTATGATTCCTACGCTATATGTGCCATTCATTTTTAAAGAAAGAAATCATTGATTTTATCCAAGTTACCAATTTAGTATTTAAAAAATGTATTTTCGGATATTTAGACCTTAAATTTATATTTTTAAATGCAATTTTTTATGTTCGATTATCCTTCTCATATGATTGTTTTGCTCGACAAACATAAATGTGCGTATATTGCGTGCGGATATTTAGATCTTAAATTTATATTTTTAAATGCAACTTTTTATGTTCTATTATCCTTCTCATATGATTGTTTTGCTCGACAAACATAAATGTGCGTATTGTGTTTTGCTTTGCAGAAAGTAGAGCAGATCGATTCATAAATTACTCTGGACTGTAATTTCAAGGTTTATTGTGTATCGGATTTTTCGTATCAAGTGTGATTCTACTCTCAATATCCATCGAGCCTGGCCAAGGGATCCTCAGATGTCTCTACTCCTTTGGTAATCGATTTGTTGGCCTTACTTCCAAGGCTTGGTTTAGTCGGAGACATTGACGAGGATGCGATTACAAGGCGGGCGGGGTTTTCCGGATGGAGGCTGTCTGCTATCCAAGTGAGGTTCTGGGTGTGACGAGGGAGTTCAAGGGTGTGGAGGAAAAAGAAGAGATAGGGAAAAGAGAGGAAGGAAGGTAGAGGGAAGGATGAGGAAAAATGACACGACTTGAGCCGATAAGGAGCGGATCGAAGCACAAAGAGGAAAGAAAAAACTCCTCTCTCGCCATTAAATTTTCTTCTTCTCACTTTTCCTCTTTCATCGTCTGCTTCTGTTATCTCTATCACTTCTATACTTCTCCTCAGTCCTGGCGTATTGTATACAACACATCGACGTTTGAATTTTTTTATCGCTTGGCTGAGCGAAATACGTCATTGCACCAAGTTCAGTGTTTCCTAACAAACGGCAACGTAATACATAAGCATTACTTACAGAAATAGAATATGTTGTTTGTTAACATTTAAGTAACCAGAAAACATGAAATTCAGATTGAGAGTATGTCCCGGAATTGATGAGGCTATATTAATACTCTTTTTCTTGCTCGCATTGAATATGCAGCTTGTTCAAAATCAACTATGTTTACGCATTTCCGCCCTCCTTTTCCATATGGCTGCATCCTACCATTCTGAGCATTTTAGGCACTTGGAGAAAACACGCTTTTCTTTTTGCTGTCGTATTTTCACAAACATGTCGTTGAAGCTTGCGAAAACATAATCCACTTATTTGTTTACTGTTGAAGCTGGTCAAAATAAGCCCACTGGCGGAAAGAGACTGGAGTGAAACATAAGGTCAATACGGACACCTGATGTCTGTCAATTATATGCAAGTATCATAAAAATATTCAGAAAATGGCATTGTATAGATATTAAATTTAGAGAAATTGAACAATATTATATTGCGACCTTTTTACCACCAAGGGTAGCTACATAGCTACCGGCCATTCTGAAGGAACAGGCATATGTATCACCAACTACTGGACTACTAAAGCCGACCAGAGGAGTGACTTACCTGAATAAATTCACAATCGCGTGCAGAATTCTTTGAGGGCGGGAATGAGTTATTACCGACCACGGTGGCGAGCGGGGTGAAGTCTTCGCCCACTAATCCTAAGGTCGCGACGTTCGACACCCACCTGGATGAGTCTTCCCCGATCCAGGGTTTGGTCGTGTGTGCTTGTACAAACTAGTTAAAAGGAAGAGGGGACTTATAGGCCAGATTCCGTTTTCAAAAGGAATGACACGGTTATTATAATTTTTTTCGAATGAAGGAAATCACATTAACAAGATGATACAAGTCAGCTTCTTAAAATTTTTACCATGGTAACAGCGCCTGGCAAAATTGACGAAATTCTTCGTTAGCCTATTGGATTTTTTAATAGTAATGCCTTTTTATTATGAATGCATAGGTTTTTGTCCATCATAAGTTGTGTTCAAGTATGCAGTACGTGTAGTTTTATACCAAGGTTCTTATTTCACTATTATTGAAGTTGTTATTGGCCTTTAGAAAATTAGTATGCTATACCTGTACTATCCCCCAACTCATTTTCAACTATAATGATCCTATAAAGCGCATTGAACCTGCCGTTTGCTTTACTCAACTGCGTCATAGCAAATTACTGTAGTAGGTTTCCACTTATATGCTATTCAGCATTAAAAAAAATTTCTAATTCTTTTTCAGTGCACATTAAAGTTGACAATGTACCAACTTGAAAGTCATAGGAAGAAACGAAATTGTTATTGAAATCTATTGAATTCTCTTGCCAGGGAATTTTTTGTCTTTGAGGCAGAAGTTGACCTCCAAGTTTTTTTTCAGCTTCTCGAAGGTTTATCGTGTTAATTTTCAATTGGCCTTTAGAAAACTTTTCTCCATTAGATGAGGGCATTGTCAAGGCTGCAGGTTAGGGAATTTTTAACCAAGTAAACTTACTAACTCTCCATAAACTGAAAATTTATGATAGTCTACTATTTTGAGCATTTAATGTATGTAGTTTTTTTTAAGGCTCCCAAAGTAACAATCGATTGTTGTTGCTCACGTGGAAGTCCATTTCTCTCAAAAGTTCTTACATTTCAACACTTGTCTGCTATTTCGCTCGTCCGGTGAGCCACTTTCATTGAAAACCATTTGCATAAAATGTAAATTCAGTAGAAACTGTTGGTAAAATCAATGTTTCGTCGTTAGTAGTATTTTTGCCTATTAATCAAGATTTCTATCTTGTTTGTAATTTAGATATAGACTACTCTTTTCTTGCCATGAACTTGAATTTAAACACCATATCATAAGCGATATGATGATTTCATATCCAAGCAATTTATATTAAACAGTAAGCAACGGGTGTTAAGTGGTACCATTTAAACATGGGAATTCAGGAACCCAGAGACCTTGCGTAGTAGTTTGCGCAGTGGCCCGAAAGCCTAAGGTCTCTGGTTCGATCCGAGAGGAAACTTATACCATGGCAATGCATGCATATAGGCGTTTTAGTCTTCCATTCATTGAATGAGCGGCCCCCCATATTATTTGAAGCATTACATGCTTTTCATTCATCATCACACCCTCCCTCCTCTTTCGCTATCCTCGCTTGGTCTGGTCGTCTGGCGGCTTCGTCTCTCTCTCGTTTGCGTCATTAAAGTAGATGGCTCACTCACCCAAACTGAAGACTCCCGCAAGTCCTTTCCATATTTAAGCTCTAAATGGACTGCAGCTACTAGAGACGCATCGCAACCTCTGCAATCGGCTCGTTTGTCAGCTTCTCTTTTTTATTGAATGTGATGTTTGAGTTTAATATATAAAGAAACCCGTATTTTTCGGTTCTTCACAACGAAACTTAGTTCTTTAGCTATCCAACTTGAAAGATCTACGACCGTGACCCTTTCGCTGATTATTTAATGACGCCACGAATTCATGCTCACTTCTGATTTGCACATACTCTCCAGTTAATCGTGTGTCATTTTTGACCTCTAGTTTTTATTAGCCTCCCAACGAGCTATACTCATGAAAATTGGCATGCTCATCGGAAAAGATCCTTTGTTTTTTTGAGGAGTGGTGGGTACCCACACTACTGTTGCATTTGAACTCCTTATGACCTCTGGAGGTGAACAATTAAGCATTCTGGATATATGGACTACGTCACTCACTTGGCCACACTTTAAAACCTTTGTTTGAGGACATAAATTACCGTGATATTTCAAAACATACTTCAATGAACTTTGATCCCCCATTATGACCTTCGCAGATAAAAAAAAAACAATGATACTCAATGATACGGATCTTAGAACTGCACAACTAACTTGGGTACCCCTTAAAACCTATGGTTTGACGCGTTGGTTGTCAGGATGGGGGGTCTGCCATGCTATGCCATGTCTGATGTCTTGCCCGACATTTAACTATATGGCCTTTGACCTCCGTATTAGCCTTAGAGGTCATGTAGTGGATAACACGGGTACATAGATTATACCACTGACTTGGACGCACTTCAAAACCTATGTACCGACGACATTGTGGGTATGATATTATTTTTGCTATCCCTATGACCTTGAATCTGATCTAAGTAGATCAACGGTTTAATTTTCGTCAGTAAAAGTATTTTTAGTTTGTTTTATTTTTCGTGTCCAAAAACCTAAAAGTTGGCATCTTTGTCGATGATATTCAGACTTTTTTCTATCTTGAATTTTTTTAAATTTAAACCCCATGAGGCAAATGTTAAGGTTTAGTTTGAACTCAAATTTTGTGGTCAAAAGGTCAAAATTGTTAAATTTTGCTTGCACTCAACAAAACATAGGACTTTTTCTCATAATTATGCCAATTTTTATGGATATATCTCGAGAGGGAGTTACTAAAATTAGAGGTCAAAAGTCACACACGATTGACGGGACAATCTGTAGATATTGCTGATGATAATATTTCTCTTATGATCGTATTCGTATTGATCCCTTGTATTTATGTGCATTATTAGCCTTAAAGAATTGCATAAATGTTTCAAAGATATCATTTTGCCATGCCTTAGTTGAATGAATAAATTTTTGAAGAATACTCTCTGTGCACGCTATTGATTACTTTTATTTACAAATATTTCTATTTATTTTAATTATTGAAGCCATTAACTAATTAGCAAAATTTCTTTCTATTTCCAGGTGAGCGTGATTATTCATGATGCTTGGGAATTTTTTTCCATGGGAAGTTTGAAAATAAGTAAGTAAAAACCTAGCATATGTGTATATGCAAGGGGAGGTAGTGCACTTAAAGACCGCGGTGGATATGAAAGTTGAGATATTTTTGACCTTATCAGAAATTTTATTCACAGAATTAGTAAATTTTTCACTGAAATTCAGTTTATTTAAATGAGATGGTAATGCAATAAAACCCAAAAACCTGGGCCTAAAATGGTTGTGTTTCAAACATACCTTGGTCACTGACAAATATTTTCTAGAGCGACCGTCGCATTGTTTTATATTTTGCTTAATCGGTTTCAATTCCAGCCAATTCTTTTGCCTTGAATACATGCGATGAATAAATTTTATAGTGGTTAAAATTAAACCTTGGTATCAAATTTTTCCAGGACAGTATATTATCTTGCTGCACTTAAGGTGCCTTGGTGGAAAAAATTTCCGACCTACATGATATACTACCGACCAAATCATCAATTCGATGACATGCTTTTCCAATTATTTTAGTATTAGAAAAACAAGCTACCTGGTGCTTGAAGGCTTAAGTAATTTAAATTTTCTGATGTTGTTGATGTTATCAATTCCTGCACGGAGCATGTTATTATTTATTTTGGGAACTTTATCATCGTGAATATTTCATTGATTTTAAATGAAGGAATTGTACATTCCGTTAACGGTAAGGTGTTAGCTGAGCGTCCAATGTTTTTTCCCAAAACATCATTCTTCTGGATGTTTCTAAAGACTTTCGATTTAAATTGAAAATGCCCCAGGAATACTACAGGAAGCAAATCGCAAAAAAATGGTTAGGCAGTCAATGTGTGATAAATGTAAGTGCCTCTGAATCCGATTCGTTAATCTTTGAACGAGCTCTTCTGCCGTTTCCCATCTTGCAGTAAGTGATAAAATTCCGTCCATTTCTCGAGAAAGCGATCGTATCAGTGCTATGCCCCGGGCGAACAGCTAATTCCTCCGTGAAACTGGGTAATGTACTCCCGTGCTCCGTGGTTTGACGCACTTTACGCGAGCCTGAACCAAGGCGAATGTCAACACGGTCGATCTTAACCCTTGCATCTTCCCATCTAGATTTCCCATGCCTTCAACCCTCAAGCTATCGCGACTCTTCGCTATTTACTCTGCCGTTCTATGCACACAGCTACCGATCAACATCCAGTCATGCAACTTAACCACCTGATGCCACGAATGTGAGCTCGCATCGGTCAGAATCACTGAAGCATAAGCGTGAAAGGGATGATAATAAGGATAACGTAAAGAGATGATTATGCTACCGTTCCTGAAATAAAGTTATGAAATTTTCATATAGCGTCGTTTTGCGAAATTAAGATTTTACTGTCCTATTTTATTATTTAACATACTTCCCTCTCCTTGGTGTGCTTATTAATTCCCCTATTTGATTTCCCTATTAAATTTCGTTGCGTTTTCTTTATGAGCTACAACGACCTAAGCATTTACAAATCAAAACGTAATTATGGGTAGAATATTATATTTAGATTGCTATGTTGATTTTTCCAATGGAAGCATTCATCTCCTACACGATGAGGTCTAAATTTGTTTTAAATAAAACATTTAATATTCATGAGGTCGGTGTGAAGGACCCTACGGAGGGTGTGCCACGCCCATCTTGGGACTACCTGATCCATCGCCCCACCAAACGCATCTTAACCCAGATTTATAATAAAAGGACATAATATAAAGGAGCCCATGGCTACACCATCAGGTTGTACGTAGAAATTATAATACCGATGAACGTTTGCCTTCATGTTTTTTATCCTCTTGGATTTTCCCGCTTGTTTAAATCAGCATAAATGAAGGAAAGGCTGACATCCTGGTATCTAAAGAGGTCTGTGTGTTCTGTATGGCCTCGTCTTGCGACTTTAACGTTTTATTGTTTACATTTATCGTAAATTATTAAATCTTCCCTTAAAAGTCTTGTGTTTAATTATCCATTTTCTCCATGCTGGAAAATTGAAAACCATAATTTACATTCATTATCCCCGCCTCCCACTTCGGAATGATGGTTATTCAAATCAAGATTGCGGGAAGAATCTTTAAATTAGTTAAATATATATTAGATCCATTTACAGAGGCATTGATCTCCTTCACGATTGGGCAAAGGATATATGCTTAAAAGAAAAGATTTAATAGGCAAAGCTGTCCCTAGTGCTACAATTCTTAGTCGTGTGGAAACAAATTCTTTTTCTATATTCACGGGTCACAATTCATATCCAAAAAAATTTAAGGCCGGTGTTATTGTATGATTAAGTATTTTTATCGGAGCATGAACATAAGTGCTAGCGATGTCTTCCCTCTTTGGTCACCTGCATAGCTAAACTTTATTTTGCAATGCTTCTCTTTAACTTTACAATATTTTCAAGTTACGGTTTCATATGTGGTATGTTCCAGTTAACCCTGATGAGACGTTATAAAAATTGCTCCAGTGATACAGTTCTGTGGTCAAAAATCAAAATTCAGTTAACTTATAATTATTGAAATAAAAATACAATTTCTGAATGTTTCTGTTTTGATTTAACATCTATTTTCAAGATAAGTTTTTGAGTACCACATGCACTCTTATCATTAAAGAACCTCACGTAGTCCAAGAGGATGTTTAGTGTAGCGGCCCCTTGGCCCTGCACTCCTGTAGTATCTGTTTCCCTCCATCCCAGACAGTTCATAGCAACTGCACCATCCGCTATATCCTCTTCGTGGGCATGCGTGCCTATCGGGCCATCTCCAGAGACTGTAGCGTCGAAGTGGCTTCTCTCAGTTGTCGGGGAGAGCGAGATAGAATGGGAGAGGTGACGCAAAGTGGGCTTTCCAGTAGGCGTGAGGAGTTTGAAAGTAGGAGGAAGAATAGTGGCGAGGGTGAAGTGACATGCATGATAGGACGACGGGGAAGGGATGGAGTAGATAAGAGGGTTTGGCTTTCCCCCCCGAAGAGGTTGGTAAGTGTCTTGTGGACCACTCACTCAAACGTGTCCCCACCAGATCGCGTTAAAACTTCGCTCTGTGATACAAAGTGTAATTTTAAATGATAAACGTTTTTTACTTAAAGGTCCAATGGCCCGCAGATATTCTGTCGATAGAAAGTACTTGTGGAACGCCTAGATTAATACAAGCGGCGATACATCAATACAGCAATATAATGGTAATGTAGCCCCATTTACATTTACGGAAATTCTTCCTCAGTTACTACTACAGGCCCGAGGAATGGCGCGGATAGTTCTCTATTTGAAGAAAGATTTGATGCTTTCCCGGCGAATGATGTGAGTAAACTTCTCTCGGGTTTCCCACCGGGTTAAAGGCTTCATAATGGCCATTATGAAGCCTTTAACCCGGTGGGAAACCCGAGAGAAGTTTACTCAGTTCTCTATTTTCTAATAATGCTATATTTTAATCTATAATTACCTCAGGTTGCTCATATTCCCCGGATGTTCTTCTTCCGCATGACCTCAATCTGTCCCAAGTATGTAATCATCTGTTGGTCTACCGTGAAGGTCTCCTTATTCAATTTTTCCTCACGTGTTCACTGCATCTTAATATTAGGTTTATCAGGCGCTTAGCTGCTCCACTAATTTCTTTCTTCTCCAGTGAATCAATGTACGTCCTCGATTCTTGCCTTATCCGTCCATTGGAAAGGTTCAGGTCTGAGAGTCTTATATTATTGTCGTTCCGGTAGATCTCCCATGCATCGACTACATGTTTTTTCGTATAGCTACCCTTTTCTTGTCTCCCATCCTATTTTGGAGCGGGGCAGCGGGGTTTTGTGTTTTTTTCATGAGTAATTATTCGGTATCAGCCATTTCATGAGTAATTATTTGGTATTTACTATAAATTTCACAGGATTTCCAAATTGTCCATACGTCTCATTTGGTTCATAATATTATAGACATCCATGAGAGACATTCATCCTTCCATGAGCAACGAAGATTAATTTCAGAATAAGTGAATGAACCAGAACTCTAATGACGTCACCAAATCGTGAAATGTGGATTGCAATTTTGGCGCTTTTATCCCAAACTTTTGAGATTCTGCTCAAATGGCGTAGACTTCTTTTACATAGAAACTTATATTTCTCTAATTAATGCTGAATTATTGTAGAAACAGCGACGCAGGGTCTGAGTTACGGATGCCATTTTGTGAGCCACACTAGATAACGTTTGGCATTTCCGACGAGGCCAGTTGGCGATTCGGAATCCATAAGTACTCAGTAATCCTTATTCATAAACGTAAAAAATTTTCTTTTCTTCGGGAAGGATGCACATGCGGGTGACTTATATTCTTTTCGGTTTTTAGCTTAAAAAACTTCGCCACGTAACCAAGTTAAAATCATCGTCAGACAATCGCCCTCGAACGGCGCAAAAAATGCTGGTTATTTTTTTCGGAATTCCGTATTCATTTGCCTTCCGATATTGATTGATGGGACGAATAACGAATCATGCCTCAGCATCCCTCCATTTGGATGCAAATTCGAGTTCTCCAGACGGCAATTTTTTTAAGGATGAGAACGCACTGTAATGGAAAAAAATATTTTTCCTGATACTTTTTCAATTATGGTGTAATTTTCTGTTTAAACATTTACCTCGGAGGACATATGCTCATTGTATGCTTAAACTGCAATCGAAACTACGTAGTTAAAGTAAGTTTCATTCTTAAAAAAATTGGATTGATGAATGAGGTGCTTCATGTTTCAAAAATTTATGCCTAATGTTGTATCTTTCATATTTAATTATCCGTCGAACCTAAATTTATATTCGGCGGCTATTCTAATGAGGAAATTGAATGATTTCTTCGACTGGCTTCGACAAACTAGAAACAATAACGTCATCAGCAAAAAAATCAAATCAAGACCTACATGGCTGGGGATGATGACCCTTGCATTTTCAGAAGGTGACTCACTAATGACCACTGAAATGACCTTTCACAGTTAAAGCTTGAGTGGATCGAAATTTTTCCTATTAATTCTTTCCTAGCCCTTTGTTTTTAATTTTTTCTTTTGAAATTGGCTACTGGAATGGAAATGTATGTAGAAACATTTTTGTGGGAATACAGGAATATCCACGTAAACTATATCTTTCCTTTATTTCTATGAATTTTTGACTGGATGAAGTATCCACGCATCCCTTGTGGACTCTTTCTAATCATCATTGCTGGAAATATCAATAAAATTATAGCTCTTCCACGGTTAATGATTTATCACCACCATCAGGAGTACTCAATAACCCCACAACTGGTTTGACGCTCCACTCAATTCTCCCATCTGAGAGCCTTCTCATATTTACGTGTATCTCTGTATTTACGTACTGAATAAACAACCCTCTTTTGCATTTCTTCCTCTCCACTTTTCCTGAGATTGACTCCTGCAGTCATAATGAGGTCGAGGAGGTTCTCTCGTCTTCTCTCCAGAGTTATATGAAGATTTCCTTTCTCTCCCACTCTTCTCAGCACTTCATTTTTACTTCTTCTGTCCGTCCATTTGATTTCCATCATTGTTCTATGGCACTAAATTTCGAAAGCCTTCACCCATGAGTTCTCTCCTGCCGTCATTGTCCATGCCTTACCTCTGCAGGGAAGTTCAAGATTAAGTTCTGATAAATTGTCCCATAACTTCTATGTTTTATTGCCTGTTGTAATTAGATCTTTCTTTTTTTGAAATTTCTCTTCTGCTGATAATTTGTATCTTGCCTCTTTATGCAGTTCAGCTAATGAGACTAAAAAATCCACTTAATCCACATAGGACATACCTGCTCCTTTTATCTATTTTTTCTGTTTTCCATGTAGGTACATTTAAACTTTCTGTCAGCTTTTAACTAACTAGTCTATTCCACTTCAAGTATAATCTATCAATATCCAACTTATTAATGGGAGTTTTATTGAACTCTCAAATTCATTACTGCTGGATCAAAGTTACACGAAATTTCGTCCACCGCGATTGAAATTTCGATATTGGTGATAGGTGGTGAAGTAATTCTCCTTTCATTTGTTAGGTTTTCTCCTTCTTAGCTTTTAATACCCTTAATTATCGTTTGTTTCCAATCCAATTCCCACATTAGATTTCAGGCCCACAGTAGTTATGTTGATTTAATGAGTTGTTCCCGATCTAATTTCATTCTTCTTCTGGAATTTCTGCGTATCACCTCTGACGCAACGGTGTCGGAAGTTTTAAAAATATTGAGCACCGAATGGAATGACCTTCTCCCGACAGCATGTATTGATTCTTCATGACGACACTAACTGCGCGTTGGTTTTCATGCCTTACCCTCTCCCCCTGCTGTCTTTCTCCTTCCAACCCTTCCTTCCTCTCTCCTCTCCATCCTCACAACCCACCCCAACAATCTTCAACGAACTTTCTCCTCTCAGCAGCTTTCAACCCCAGTTTTATTTTCGAAATTCTCCTTTCTCCATTTCACGAACGTCTACGTGTTCTTTCTTAATACATTCATACGTACTGCAACTACCCATTTCTCCCTTTCCCCGAGTTAGTTTATTTCTGTTCCATGATGTTCTTTTTCCTAGAAACCCTTATTTTATCTCACTTGTGCCTACTCTGGGGTTTTCTAGGGTGGAATTGTCCACCTATTTTTCCATCCACTTCACTCCTCACGTAATTTCTATGTCCAATGACAAGGCTATCCTCCGTGTCTTTCTCAGGAACATGTAGCTCCACAATTCCCTTCTTTTTCCTATTCTTCGATGCGCTACATTGTATCCATTTTTGTATCCATCCTTTCTCTTGCCGATTTCTTTTATCTCCTATCGTTATAAATCCAATTTATCTATTCCAACGTCTTTCTTGTTATTCAGATAAAATACCTGCACGTTGATTCCCTACCCTGATCCTTTTTTCATCCCTACGCCTTTATTTCCTATTTCGTATTCCTACTCCCTATGAATTCAACCTCTTCCTCCATTTCCGCTAATCACTAGTCAAGTCTTCAACTTTTCCTCTTTTCACTATCCTTCAAAATCCCCTTAGATTCCCTATCGTATAAGATTTTTGGTGCCTTTGGCTGCGTGATAATCTGATAGCCTTCAGTTGAACACTGTCTGTATTTTACCGCAATTTCCTAACGTTTACTGCTTTTGTCCATTTTATTAATTTACCCTCGTGCTCACAGCTGTTGTTCCCATCGTTTCTTTTCTCTATTATTTTCTTTCTTGCTCGTGTCTGTATTTCAACCCCAACTAATTCCTACGTCACAATTTGACCATAACATTATTATCGTGTATGGTTTTCTCCCTCTTACCCTTATCTATTGCCTTGCTTCCAATTCACTTCCTACCATAATTTTAAGAATTTAATTTTAAGTAGGTATGTTGTTTTGATGAGTTGCTTTCATCCTTATTGACATTATTATCATGTTATTTTCTTACTTGGCGTGTGTCTTTTCTCGATTAATATTTGTCTAATTTTTTCTTTATTTTTTCAGTTAATTTTTATTCGAATGCTACATTTTCTCCACAGTACAGCCGTTCGCATAGACTTAAAACCACACTTTAGTTAAATAATTAAGTAATTGGAAGGTAAATATAGGATACTAGGAAATGCAAGCCATTCTCATCGAGCTAGTCTCTCATTGTCTCAATGTGAGAAAATGCGACAGTTGCCGCCCAATGTAAATGATTTGACGACGCCATTAGATGTTTGCTTTCTTATCTGGTTCAGGGATAATCTTTCCGTGAGGGATTCCAACTAAAGTGTGAGCAAAATGGACCGCATGAGGCCCATGAACAACGCTCGTGGAGTTTCTGAGAAATGATTACACGCCCGACATAAATTTACTAGGGAAAGGGTTCAGGTCGTCGATTTTTCGCTGTGACTGGCTCCAGTTGTAGGAGACTGGATAGAAATACGAATAAATAAGAATCTTATAATTTTAGGAACACTCTCAAAATTTCAAATGAAGTAGGATTAATATGGGTTAATTCAACTCGTCCTTCTTCGTCACTAACTCTTTTGTTTCCCATCGGCCATCCTCCGTCGCGTCGCGCGATATCGATCTTTTCTTCATCACCGTCTCTCCCACCCCTGCCCACCCTTCAAACCCCTCTGCTTTCCATCATTTGCCCTCCTCTCTCTCTCATATCCTTCCACTTTCACTTTGTTTTTCTTATTTTTAGCAATTATCCACCCTCTCTCGTCCTCCACCCCTTCAATGCCTTTCCCTCTCCATCCTCCCTCTTCTCTTTCCCACGCCTTCTCTCCTCCCTCCCACCCTGCGTCTCAAATGTTTCTGTCTGCAAACTCGGCAAGAACTGATTTCACGGGGACAGCTGTGCCTTTTGAGTAGGGAGGGAGGATTCTGGTTGCATGGTAGCTTAAATGCTTGACTGCTGATCGAAGGATCCATGGTTCTTATCTCGGGTGAAATCTTCTGACGACCTCAAGCAAAACCCTCGTTCTGTAAGGTGGCCCAAGGAACAAATTGGCCTCCCTACCTTGAATGTGAGACATAAAAACGCTTCTGGCTAAGTCTGGTGTGTCCTCTACCGACACCCCTCACCAAACCAGCCTTCGGGATGAATCACTTAGTTAACTGTGCTCTTATTTTGGCTATTTTCTCGTTCCTTTGCCAGTGTCGTCTTGAATTCAATTGATTCGGCTTTTACTTTGTGAAAATCTATGTTGAAATGAAAATACACAACCTTGGTAACTTTTCACTGGAAAATTATTTATTGGTACGACGCGTTTCGACGCTGAGCCGTCATTCTCAAGTACACTGTTCATAATATCGACAATCCAATAAATACCCAAATTCTGGCAGGGGGAGGGAGAAGGTTAATAAATTTGGGAAGGAGTGGGTTGGAGAGGGAATGGTTGGGATGCGTGACGAAGCCCATGCTAGGAGAGGCAGGTAAGGTTCCTCGGCCGGGGGAAAGGGTCGGTTTGGAGAGGGGTAAATTATGAAGGTTAAGTGCAGTGGTAATGAGAGGTGAGTTTCTCAGGAAGACGATGTCATTAAGGACATGGCCCAAACTCAAATTTCCTCTAATCTCCAACTCTTCCAGGACGTCCATCTTCCTCCCCTTCTTGACTTTGTGTAAAATGTCCGGTTCGAAGTCACTGCGATGTCCCTCTTCCCACAGGTGCTTTGTCGTCTTATTATCACAGTGTCGTCTTATTTAAGAGACTATTTGTCACGGTCAGATGAGATTTAAGGCCACTCTTTCGCTCAAAACAGTTGTTAACGTTCAAATCCAAAATTTTCTTTCGCAGCCTAAATGTAATTCTTTGACCCTAGCAGTTTTGTACCACTACATTCGCATCCATGTAAAAATATTTGCTTGTTTTATTTTGAAATGTATTCCGTTTGCTTCATTTATTAATTTTTGTACATCCATTGCTGCTGATATTTAACCATATTATGTTAGAGAAAACAAATAGAATAGTATAAATCAATCGACGATCGAGAGGTACGTCGAAGACGCTTCAAGGGAGCGGGATGACGAATTAACGAGAGGGTGGAAAACGTCCGCTCTATGACATGCTTTACCCACGATATCAACCCGATGGATACCTCCACGCGTCTCCCGTCCGTGCAACCGTCGCACAGTGGGCGGAAATCGGAAAGTGGGCGGAAAGCTAGAAGTTCCCGTGGAAATACCCAGTTAAGACGGTCAAAGGCTCCGCTCCGCGGTGTCATAAAACGACCGTTTTCAAAGTAGAATCCTGGAGATCAGGTATCGGAGAGTAAAGAACGTATAAGAGTCTCAGCTGGTATCTTTCTGGTAGATCTTTTTTTATTAGTCCCAGGAAAACAACCCACTTTTTCGAGGTTTGAACGCTTTTAATAGGAGTATGGTCTTCGATCGTATCCAAAGAAAACTTCAATGAAACGTGCACTTCCCTCGACTGAAAAACCTCCACTGCCTTCACCATAGACCATTTGAGAATCGGTGCCTTGAAGCAAAACGGAAGCAATACGGTGAATGCTGAGCGTTTAAACCCATACAGCTTCAATAGCGTTACCGCGTCGCGGCTAATCCAACTCCCAACGCGCGGAGACGAACCCTGCCGCGCGATCGAAAAATCAATGCAATATCCGGCGTCGCAAACTTATTTCAAAGATAACTGCATAAAAATCTCGATAAATCTTCAAAAAATACTCTCATATAAGATTCTCCGCGTGACTTTGCCGAAAACCCATTCGAAACTCTACCTAAATGTAAAACTTTGTCGAAAAACAGTATCCGCCATATTGTAACTGCACAGTAAGAATTTATAAGTGGTATTCTTTAAGATTAAAGATAATTAAAGAAAAAACCCTATGCCAACAGATTATGTGATTATTTTGTTCCCCAAGAATCCACCCATAACTTCACCATCTACTTACTTTGGAAGATTTTCAAAGAAAATTGAAGACGGGCGTTTTTATGGAAATTTGCTCACGTTTTTGCCTCTGTATCTCAGTAACGGGTTAGATCTATGACAAATGAAGTACATATATATTAATTTCAATCATTTTTGAGTATACCTGCGAAGTTTCACATTTGTAACTCAAGAAAAAGCCTTTCTGTAATTTTGTCCGGCTTTGTCGATTTCCACCCACTGTGCGCCGTCCGCCTCGTGTATACTGTCCCAACACCACCGCCACCGTTTGACCTCACCTGGCGATCAGCAACACCGTGAGATCGTAAGTCAGCAACAGCGAACGACGAAAGGAGGGGAAGAATGCGAAGCAGTCATTACAATAAGATTTTTTGTACTTCCCGTTATCTTCATCGAGAGATTTTACGAGATCAGCGCTGTTTACATGGAGCTATTACAAATAAGAACTCAGAAAAAACTCTCTACCAATATAACCTCAACTAAGGTATACCTTTAAGGAGGCGTATCCCGTGGCTCCGATTCAATCGAGATATTCTATCACCTTCTTTACCTTCAAGGTATGAACATGGGAGTATTTCGGTGTCGATACCCTTTTTCCCTTTCGATAATTTCCCTTTCACTGACGGAGACAGCCTTGGGGTCTCAATAGCTTCCAATATATTTACCTAAGTCTATTTATCCAAGTAAATGGTTTTAGTCGGCCCATCTAATGATTTTTGTAATTTTTTTTTTTTAGTTTACCACCTTAAATGCCTTTTCAGACTATTGACCTAATTGAAAATTTAAATGAACGGCAAAAATTCGTCCACAGGAGAACATATTTCCAAGAAATAAACTTATGATATCCCCACTCAATTTTTCCTGCCTAGTGGTTTTCATTTAGGATGTTTTGAAGACCATTTTCAGTTGCAAAGGGGCACTAAGAATCTCTTTCAATGTTCTGTCTGGGACCTTAATTTGCTTTACAACATATGACTTTGAGTGTTTGCTAAAAAAGTGAGAAATAGCTTTCTCGACAATCTTTACGTTCCTTATGTTTCCACAGGTGTCATCATAACTGCACTCTTGCCTTTATGCAATGGTTTGTAAAATAGATTCTATGTAAAAAAAAAAGTCGCTTGATGAGAAACGTGAATCTGAATTTTCTGAATCCGGGTTTCATTTGCGTCGTAATAATTGTCCGTACTAGAACACCAATTTTACATGAGAATTACTTGGAAAATTTAAAGTGACTTGAATTTAAAGAGTTTATATCCGGTTCCTATGACAATATGACGCGCTGATGTTATTTTAGTTCAGCATTTATAGATAGCGTAACAACAAGCTTTTTGAAATCATTTTTCCTTTCTACGAAACAACAATTTTGAATTTCCTGGCAGAAGGACCTCTATATGCAATTCTTTAATCCAAGCAATTGAGAAAAAAAACTAAGGCACCCTTTTAGTAAGCTAATATAAATTTATCTGCACTTATAAACCATTTAAACCATTTTTTCCTCAATTCGTTTGTGATCTCTACACGTAAACGGCCGGTGAGATAACATTTCTTGAAACTGACGCCATACCAGAGGTTGGCGAACTCCTGTAGGCTTGAATAGAGGTGTCATCTTTTGAGTGGCGTAGAGAGTATTTACCTGAGGAGGCAGCGAACCTTCATTCACATTGTAGAAACCCTTTCCCGTTCATCATCACAATTTCCTTTAATATCCACTACAACTTGACGGCGGCGTTGAAATCCAGCGATATGATTAAGCTCTCCCTCCCGCCTCTTTGCTCGTCTGCCTGCATCGAAATCAAATTGCGTGTATGTGGATTGGAAGAAATGGGGATCAAATCCCCTTTCACCTTTACGGGAATACAAACCGCATCCTCTTAACTCCCATTAGCTGGCGTGGGTGATTGAGTAGCACTTCGTGAGACAAAACAGAGGGTTTTGCCCTATTCCTTCCCCTATGGCTGACTGGGGAACGGTTTGTTGTCTGCTGTGCCCTTTTCCCTATGCTCGTAAATTTGGATGAATGACTTGGGAACATCACCTGGATACTTATTTATTCAACGCATTTTAACGCCAAGGCTTTATGATCAGGCAAAAAATGCATTTTCATCATTTTTTATTTACAAAAAAGGAATGCAACTTATCAGCTTATAATAAGGTATCAAATACACAGTTATATATAATGTATTTGTTCAATTAAGTTTTTATGAAAACGTTTTGGTCTTATTTTATTATATTCATCGTATTGCGCTTTGGGACTTCGGAAAAATATCCTCAAAATATTTCTAAGCTTTTCGTGTCCACCCACAAATATTCATCATGTATGCAGGTCAGTCGAACAACATGTTATTAATGTTTTAGGACTGTTGTCTTCGACTTTCTCTAATGCTTGCATTTATTGCAAGAATACCCTTAGTTATCTAATCGTATTCTTGCTATCGTATTGCTTCAATGCACTAATTAAATTTCGGTGCTTAATGTGATTTATAGGAGGAAAAAAAATTTTGCGACTCGATTCACTGATTCATTTTCAGCTTAGTATGTATTACTGTTTCGGCTATTTCGCCTTCCCTCGATGTAGTATATGCCTACGGTGCTGTATTTGCGCTAGAAGATCGACAAACGTAAAGTTATATCGTTACGGTAAACGGTTTCACGTCGTCACATGACTTGCAGGTCGTTTATGCCAAGTACTTTGTACGACATACCGGATTGTGAGGTGGATCACGTCTGGAGATTACGAATTCTCATTTACGGCCGGGAAATCATTCATGCGAGGAAGTGTTCCTCCCTTTCGTCGATGTGAATAATAAAACGTAGAGAAGTAATATGCTATCAGGGGGTCATTATTCTGCCACAAGGTGTATATTACTACGCCAGATTCCTTATTTACGCTTCAATTCCATTTCAGTACATTTACGACGGTTTTTATGTTTGTGAAAATTCGAGTTTGATCGTAGCCAAAGTACCTTCAAATCATTCTTATGTGCCTAGTTTCAGTGGAGCTTTCTTACCTTAGCTTGCATTATAAATTCAAACTTTGTTTATATGGAAACCTAAATAGTGGGGTAATAAATTTTACTACTCAGTTCTGAAGTAATTTAGGGTAGCAAGGTGAATGCTTAAGTCAGGTTCGCCGCGTTGTTTAGCTACCAGTGTCTAAGAAATTTTGGGTGGAGATGCTTTACAACCCTATATAGAGCTGTATCTTGTTTCATATGTTTTCCAAGATAAATTTTTTTACCTTGCATTCATGCTCACTTCGCGGGTTTTATGAGCGCCTTTGTATCATACAATGGCTGAGAAACTGAAAGACTCGTTTAAGAGCATTTATTTTCCTCCGCTGATTATAGGTATAGAGATATTATATCACTCCAGAAAGTCATGTGAGAAAACTCAACTTGGTTTGGAAACTCGGCATTTGTGGAACAGTCACGAAGGTTATAATTTCGACCTCTATACTAGACATCCGTTAATGATGATTAAGCTCGGTATAATGCCCTTTGATTGCCCTAGATAGAATCGCAATGCTATACCCCTATCTGGAGAGGCACGAATGAATCGTATTAATGAGCTACGTTCTAATGATCGAGATGTTAGTGTTGGATAAAGAGTAAGTAGTTACGTAACTACCTTCGAGGATGACGGGGCGTGTAAAGCTAAGCTTTGCAACATGTGGACCGTGGTTTTAGAGAATTTATCATCTTATCTTCCTTTTTTCACTAATGTGTTCTCGAAGCCATTTCCCTATTGATGCTTTATAATCTGTGGAATAGTTTATTGAGTATCATATATGTTACCTACATAATATACGCTCTTTCTGCATCGTCATGGCTGTTGGGCTTGCCAAACATGACATTTTCTCTGCCTTATGATTTTTAACGAAATAAAACATATATAATTACAACTAGTTGCGTTATTTGGTTATTGTTCATTGCTGTCACTTTCAAATTGTTATTAAGTCTATTTTTATTCACTTTGATTTCGTTTCTTAAGCATATATAAGACAATTTTCAATTAGCGTGCTACAAACGATTCTATGGTGGTACCAGCATTTCCGAAAATTGTAGCTTTACCTCAGGCCAAGAGTTATAACTCACTGTTTGTCAAAACACGATGGGAAAAAGTGCGCTTAAGTAAGCCCCGGGGGATTATTCAGTCTCCCTTTCTGTGGGGCCACGGATTCCAATTATCATGTGTCAATTCAACTTGTCAACTCTAATAATGGAATAATAAATTCAAAATTCTTCATTGCCATTATGATCTTTAGAGAATAATTAAAATCGCCGCAATAATAATTATCGTTTCCGGCCTTTTCGGCAACATCCCTTTTCCTGCTTCGTTCATTTGAAACCGCGATAATTTTCCTTTTTCACGTCGTCGGAAGCTGACGAAAATAATCGATCAATAACTATAACTGATTATATTTATTTGTAACAGGCTATGCAATTAGCTGTTGGCGTGATCGTAACCAGAGGATTTACGTTTTTCTGTGCACAGATATTTTATTTTGACGTCGCAATATTTTCATTCAATTGCGTTCCTATGGCAAAAGTTATTGTTATTTTGTAAGTTACTATTGTGTTTGAAGTTCACAACATGTGGTTATCGTGTGCTTAGATATCAATTATTTAAGTGAAATGCCTCAGATACTCAGCTGGTAAAATGTCAGATAACAATGCTTATGTAATTTATTCTGAATGTGGGTGCTGCTATTCTACCCTACCATGATGTCTTCTGTCAAGAAAAGCAATGGCACCAACTTAATGTAATTTATAAAATAATACAACAAGCGTCGAAATAAAATGAATCATTAAGATAAAAATGGTACTGCCGTATCCTTAGTTTGGATAACTAATGATCGAAAAAATACCGTACGTATTCAAAAAGCTGTCAGATTTTTTACTTTCAATTTCTCTTATAAGCTTGAGTGTATTGTGGAATAATTTATTGAAGGTTAAATCAACATTAATCACTGTCTATGCATCGTATTATGTATAGAACCCACCCAAATAACTGGGCGCCAGTTTCATTCCGGTCAGGGGACTAAGGAAAGTAAAGCAAATATTCCGAAAATCAGGTTATGATTAGGGAAGAACTATAGGCGTTTACCTAACAGATGAACATTTTAGTGTTGCACATGAAGCGTTACTATAGAAAAGCGAAGCCTTTGTTGTACTGTCACCATCCTTACTGGGTAGCACAGGGTTGCGATGAATTTATGTCTGCCTCTTATTCATACTACTGCAGGACTTAATTTCACAATATACCTTGAAGAATTATTTCATAAAATACCCTCTCTTTCGCACTTACCAGCCAGCCGTTTCAGAGTGTTTTACATGTAAGGACATCTATTTCGCATCTTATTTCCTTCCTTCGGGACTTAAATTATGGATTCTTAATGTATTTAAATCTAGATGATAGAATTCTTGCATATCCATAGGATTTAGAAATTTACTAACAACGGAATGAGATTCCGAGCACCGCTAAATAGTTTGTTGAATAATATACTCAACCGTATTTCTTCATTAAAATATTTTCAGCCATATTTACTGCCTGTTGAGATTATTACCTTGTATAGCACAAAGAATACTAACACGAAATCAAGGAATCAAAAAATGGACTGGGAATCAGAGAAAACTCAGGGAATTTAAAAATTAAAACTTGGAACGAACCCTGCCTTCTTGGCCGCTTTATCATTTTCACTCTTCCCTTATCTGTTGTGAGAATAAAAACGAAAAAAAAATCCTCTTCCCTTTCCTCCTCTTCAGCCTCTGTTGTGCAAACCCTCGCTGCTAATTATCTGGCGTCGTCACAATGTGTGAGCAGGGTAAATTTAGGGGGGCTTCGTCCACCTCCCCTACCCCTATGGTCGCCTCCGGCTTCCCCAATCACCGCTACTTGCCGCCCACACTAACCCTTCCCCCCTCTCTGTCCGCCCATACTTCACCAGTTCCATTGTCACATCATCCTCTGCCATACTCCGAAACCCTCGACTCACACCATTCATGGTTGTATCTCCTTCGGCATTCCTACGCATGCTGCAGCGTCCTGTGCCTTCTATTAGCCATGCCCGCTTGCATAAAACTTATTCGATTCCTACTTTAATTCCGAGCCATTCAGCAAATTTTTCATAGAATTTCGTATACGCGGGAGTTGATTTCGTACCCTGTTTTCTTTAGCTTTAGGAACTTGCAATATTTAATTTTAAAAGAATTTTTACTAACAAGATGAGATACCGAGCCCCGGCGAAAAGGTTTTTCATGATAAATACCTAAAACAATATTTTCATTAATGAAATTTTCCACATGATTACTGCTTAATGAGAGTTTCTATTTGTTTTAAATAATCTTTAAATGCTGCATGCCATATTGGACATTTCGAGTCTGTCCGGGTCAGTAGGAAGACCTCCATTTCTACTTGAAGGTCCAAGGAAGATATGTATATCAAGAGATGTGTATGGCGAAAGATAGCTAAGTTTATGAAGACGCATAAGAGGGAGTAGATATGTTTGTTAACATGCTGTCGTACAATGAGTTTCAGATTTGGTCCGTGCAACGCTGCGTTGATAATTTTCCAGCAAGTGCTCTATAGTCTACGCAGGATTCCATAGTTATTTGCATAGCTTCCTGCAGCCTAAAAATATAATTTTTATCTTTCTGTGTAAAGTAAATGTATGTTAAAAAGCTATAAGGGTGCGAATGAAAGTGTGAAATAATGGAGTGAGAATATTTTGTCTTAGATTAGTAATGAATGGCTTAAGTTGAATAAAAGGATTTAAGCTTGGATGGATAGTACTTGTGTAAACCAAATGCATATCGATCCTTGTACTTTAAGAAAAACTGAGTTCATTTCGTTAAAGAGTTTCTTTTGTTGTGTTACGCTAATAGCAAAATGTAGAATGGACACATTAAATAGGAAAAGTAATTGATAGGAAATCCTAGAAGAGCATTTGCCTATTAAAGACACATCATAGAGAAATTGCTGCAAAAAGATGGCTATCTGTAAGTGTAACTGATAACTTTGATTTGCAGAACAGTTAATCACTAAAAGCAATAAATTATTCATCACTTAGGCAAATTTCACGTAAAGGAAAAATAGCGGAAAATATTTTTTAAGTGTCTTTTCTGATTACGTAAACGAAATATGGTGTCAGAGAAATAAAATATTGGCTGGACTGTGATTTGATACTGCATTATCTCAAATGGCCGTTTTCAGCATCTCAAAAATAGATATAATCACCGAAATTGAATGAACTTCTAGATATTAAATAGCTAAAATAGATTTTCCCCAACAAAATCCCACCTTAATCAATAAACAAACCATTCAAAATTCTGAACATCCAGGGGTATAACGCCCACCAGAGCAGCTCTACTTCCCACTCGACATGCTGCGTCAATAGACGTGTGGCGGGGGTTGTTAGCTGAATGGTGGCTAGGGAAACGAAACTTAATGTTTCGTTTCGACCCGGAGCGAAACGAAAATACGAGGCCTGGGTTTAGTTTCGTTCCCGTACGAAATTAAAACAATAATAACAATTTATTTCTCCTAAATTTTGTTATTACAACTTTATACAAAAAAAAACAAGTGAAGGAACTTTAGGTGGTCTCCAAGGTCATAGGACCAGAATTGAGTCACCATCAAGTAAAAAATCTATGCCAATAAACATAAAATGCAGTTATGTACATGAGTGTTTTCTATAAATACCTAACATCAAAATAAATTTTCAACTATTTCTTGAGAGAAGAGCCAGTCTTTAGCAAGTCTTAGCATTACATTTGAGGTTTTATTTTTTTTTTAATTCTAGCGGGCAGTAAATTATATATCTTTGGCCCCATATAAAGAAAACATCGTTTAGGTAAAGTTAACTTGGGTCTGTTTCACCCAGAATCACCCAATCACCCAGGAAAATCATCCAGAACGAAAGTTTACTCCCGGGAACGGAACTAAATTAATCGAAACTCCGCTGCTAATGGTTAAGTTTCGATCCCAGAAGTTGAATAGATTGGCATTAGAGGGAATAGTTTCGACCCATTACGTTTGACATGCGTGTAGAGAGGTTAAGTAATCGAGCTCAAAAATCGTATGGCTAGTTTGCGTTCACTGTTCTCCAGTTAGAGGTTAAAATATGAGTGTCCCATGCATCTGATGGTGGTAGGCCGTACCTCAACTTCACTCAACCATTCTTCGGTGTGTCGGTGTGTGGGTCGAAACTAGACTAGCTTTTAAAAAATAACTTTTTGAAGGAACGAACGTGTTCCCTCCGGTGCCAATCATTATCTACGCTACGTTTCGTCCCAGAGTTCTAGTTAAGTTTCGACCCGAAGTAATTTTGATTCCGATTTCGTTTCGACCCTGAGTTTATCTCCCCGGGTTTAAATCCATTTAGTTTCATTTCTACGCTTCACTCCCAGGAACGACACTCTTGAAATTTTACTGACTTTGACTTTCGTTTCACTTGCCATCCCTGGTTGTTAGGACACCAGCCGTTCAACGAGAAAAAAAAAGAAACGAAAGGAAGCTATTAATGAGATATACCTCGAGATAGAGACCACTGAGTCTCACTTGGTATTCGCTAAAGTCCTTTATTTTTTACGGGAAGAACGAGTTCCTTTACCTATCCGTTTAGCTAACTATCCCTTATTTCTTCCCTTCTATTGGCTCTTCCAACCAAAGGTGGGATTCCTACAGGAGGCTCATTCCTACGGATATTTGTTCTCATTTAGTCAAATAATTTAAGCGTGGCTCGAAACCTACGAGTTTCTATTGTTTCCCAGCCTAATGCGTGTAAACTATATCTCTTCCCTCGTAGCAGTTTTTGACAAATCATGCGATGTACGTGGATTAAATTCAATATTAAAATCGCCTTTGATTTTCAATCAAAATGGAAACACTCCAATTTCTACAGTGCTCGCAGTCACTAACAGGGAAACCACCCTAGTGCTTTTACTTTTGCCGTTGTCCGTCTCTGGCCAATGATTTTCTCTTTTCCAGCTCCCTCCTACCCTTTTCATTCTATCCAGCTCTACCCCACAACCCCCCGCGCCCAACCTCCGACGCTCCGAATGAAAAAATTCCCCCGACTCCGTGCGTGCGATTGGTCATCTCGGATGGCAGAAGCGAGTGTTGTTAGTATCCCTCCTTTATCTTTACCTCCCCCTTACCCTCTTCCCTTCCGTGTGGCAGGAATTTCCCCTCACTCTCAAATCGGGCGAGGGGACGCGGGGGTATTCATTCGGACGGAGTAGGATGATTTGTGACGGGGAGAGAGAAAAATTAGAAGTGATGAAGGGATTGAAGCCGGGGGCGGAGATTCATCTTGGATGAAGGGATGCATGGCGTAGGCTAGATCGGCCCAATGGGAATGTAATTGGCGTCGTGGTCAGTGGCTATTTCAATGAAAAATCGTTTCCAATTTTTCTTATACTGTAATTTTCCTCGGTTCTACTCATTCCACCTTATGGAGTGTTTTAATGACAGTAGTCTATGTTTCACCAATTTTTTTTCTTGTTGATAACGATAGAGTTTGGAAAATCGAAGAAATTTTTCCATCACCCACTTCTCATACCATTCTCGGCCAAAAAGTCAACAGTCTAACCTAAACGCCTATAATTTGATGACGACTCCAATTCGTTCTGACTACATTTATGCCCTGCCAGGTCTCAGGCATCGATCGCGCTTAGTTCCTTGTTTAAATTCTTGTGAGCGATGCCATCTTTAGTTAATCGGATCTCCTTGAGCGAAAAAAAATATCCTAAATTCTATAATAACGTGAAAAAACTCACGAGAAACGGAGGAAACTTTTGTTTTCAGTTCACGATAGAAATGGCTGAATGGGAAGATTTTTTTCTGCGTAGTATTTATATTTCTTCTGTCGACGTGACTCTTTATTTTTATTTAAGTTTTCTGCCGGTTATGGTATCTTTGTAAGGAGCATTTGCAAATTAATCCGACCGTCTCACCTCCCTTCATGCACCTTCCTCTTCAGTTTACGATGAGGCTTATTCCCTTTCATTCGATCTATAAATCATATAATCTTCCTCCTCAAACTCCGTCTACCAAACAATCTTTCCTGTAGCACGGTTTTCAGCATCCCCTCCCCGCTCCCAACACGTTCAACGAAAACCATCTATCTCCACCGTGCATCATCTTGAAGCTCTCTCTCCTCGCACACCAAACCAAGTACATAGTTACTTCGTCAGTCCTCTTCCCTTCTATTCACTTCAAACACTTCATTCCCCTACAGACACACTTATAACACTCCCACTCTCTTTTTGCCCTTCTCTTTTTTCCACATTTTATCACTGTCAATTTTGGGTCAGTGTGAACGATCCCATTTCAATGCGTTGTGGTCATTCCCAACAAAATGTAAGCGTTTGTGAAGACACCAGAACACGTAGACTATAATCATTAGTTCTGTTAATTAGACAACGAAAAAAGTTTGAACAAAATTTGCTTTTTCGTCCTAACTTTTTCGTTATTTCTATCGCAAATTTTGCTCTATGTTTACACATTATCAACTCTTTGCCATTTCTTTAGCCAACGTTCTAGTTTCTACGGAAGTCATCATCATGGCAACTGAATTTTCGGAAACCAATTATGATGGTGGAAGAGAGATTAAGGGATCAATTTCATTGGTAAGAGAAGGGAAAAATGATTCCTGATACACTGATGGTGGTTGCAATGAAAACCGAAAGTTTAAGGAATTAATGAATGTTAGTAATTATTTTGATGTATAATTATTAAAATCAACCTCATGGAACATAAGAAGACATAAGAAATTCCAATGGCCACGGTATAGTTCATTATTACTTTTTATTTCAGTGTAGAAACAATCCTTTTGCGAGCTCGCGAGTTTGTAGCATGACATCCTTTAGGTATACCAGGAACTCGTTTCATTGGCACTTCTTCGAATGTGGGTGCTCTGAAGATGAAGTTGATAGTTCTCTTGCGAGCGAAGCCGAGAACCACTTTTTGACTTTCTCTTCTTGTAAATCTTCGATGCTCCCGCAGCAATATATCGCGATCATGTTTACTCTTACGCGTGTCAATACTGACGCCATCCATTGCGCCGTATCCACAAAAAAAACCCTCTCCCGTATTCCCTTTTCACACCACCCATTCAAAATGCTCTTCCTCAGTTGCCGCCGTCAAAATACACACTCTGAATGCATGGAAAAAATGTTACTCTTTCCTCCGTTTTACTCTTTGTGAATACCATCGTGTGTGGTTGTGTATAAGCGAACACAGTAAGGGAACATCGCGAGCTGTGGAAAATCTGTGAGTCGATTCTCGTTGGAAAATTATTTTCGGGGAAATACGTCGACGGATTGTGGGAATAGGGTATGTGGAGGAAGAATAAACATGATCGCGATGTTCTGTTGCGAACGCGTCCAAGATTTACAAGACGTGAAACTCAATAAACTTCCTACATCTTCGCTCACAAGGGAGCTAGTTATTATGGTTTTAGGACCCTCCCATCTAGAAATAAATACTTATGCTGCGTCTGCCTATAATATCGTCCTGTGTCATGTTGCGGATTTGTGCAACGATTGGTCCAATTGTTCGCGAGATAAAAATTTTACTCATTTGATTTTACTCCATTTTCGTTTATTTAGAGTTTTTAAATCACTTATTTGATACAGATGTTTAAGTCAAAAAGCGTTGGCATCTTACGTTTCTTGAAGCGGCGTTTGGATTATTTTGTGTTTCCGCCACATGATATGGACGCTCATTAGCGTCGCTTCGAGTATCTATTTTTTTCTTTTAGTCTTTCCAATCAATTTTTCTGCTAACATATGTTCATTGGCATGAAAATGTTGGTAATCTAGCCTGACAGTGAAATTCTATGCAATTGTGGTCGAGTACCCTTGCATATGTGATAAGTGACGTATAAAACAATTTTATTAATATCAAAACATCTAAAGGGTATACATATGAGCTTTGTGCGTCCTTAGAGGTCGAATAATATCAATAAGAAATATGAATTTATTTTCCTTTATATTTTCAACGATTTTTCGCCGAGATACTCTGAATTATGAAATCTAGAACACTTCCTCGTATCGCAAATCTATCTTTCTTTGTCATAATTTTTTTGGTACGTGGGTCGTTCATAATTCTACAGAAGAAGGTATGAAAACAAATTATACGGGGTTAATATTTTATGCTTTTCATTATATTCCCTTTTCAGCGCTATAAACTTTTGTAAGCATCCCAAGTATTTAAAACCGTTATAATAGCAAAATTTTGGGATATCCTCAAAATAGGTATTATTTTGGGTGATGACCTCCTCCATTGACGTTAACATTTGCCCATGAAGCCATTTCTTCAAGTTTTGAAATAAGAAAAAGTCACTGGAGGTCAAATCTTATGAATAGGGTGAATTATGTTTCGATAGAAACTTTAATTCCGTAATTTTTGGCTTTTGCGACTGAACCGTGTATTGTCTTGATGAGGGAAGATAATTATCTGTTTCAAATGACGCTTTTCTTGATTTATTCCATCAGCCGGTCCAATAACGATGCGTTATACTCGCCTGTTATAGTTTTTCCCTTTTTCTAGTAATCGATGTAGATTATTCCCCATATATCCCAAAATATCGTTGTCATGGCCTGAGCGGCTCATTTTGCTATCTTCGCCTGCTTTGGAGCCCGTTCATCTTCAATAATCCATTATTTTACCCGTTTTTTGTTATCTGTAATCAAGTGATGAATCAATATTTCATCAAAAGTTATGTATCAACGCGAAAAATCCTCAGGATGGCGAAGAAAAAGCGCCAAAGTAGCCTATGAGTTGACGACGCGATTGCGTTTATTCTCCACAGTGAGCAAACGCGGTAGCTATACTGCCGAGATTTTTTCGTTGGGAATTAGGAAATGATTTTAGAAATAATTAAATATTGAACTTTTCTAAGGGTTTAGAAGAAAACTTACCAAATATTTTTTTTAATGGAGTTACAATCTGAAGTGAAAAGCCCTGATACGTTCAGTTGTGTAGCAATTACATAGGCGTTGTGTGATGCTCAAGAAGGCAGAAGGAGTGAGGAGACTCAAAGAGTGTGCTGTATAGTAAGTGTAGCCGGAAGATTCGGAATGATTGAGTGACGGACTAGGATTGGAGGAAGGCTTTTGTGTGAGAGAAAATGGGATGTATGGAGGTGGGAAGAGCGATATTTGAGAGGAGTCTTATAGTTGGGGGTGAATATTTTTGAAGGTATGGATGCTAGAGAGGGTTCTATCTGTTATAATGGACACGAAGGGGTAGACGATGAATAGAAGTAAAAGCCGAAGATCATGGACGGAAAAAGTTATTTTCCGGAGAGTAGCCAAGGGGTATGAGGGAGAGAAGAGTAGCTTTGTGAGGCGAGGATAGTCGATAAAAAGCAGTGGGGGAGATGCGAATTTAACAGTCGTAAGAGGAGAATTAAGGAGTTTTTTGACTGTCGTCCAACTAGTGAAAGGCTCTGAAGGAGGAGTCCCCTTTACGATTCAGTATTTGAGTGATTTCAAAGAATTTTACGGATTTTATAAGTTCCCTGTTACCTTGTGTATTGGGAACTTAAATTTTTTGATTTATGAGATTCTACTTAATAATGAACGCGTGCAGTTTTTAAAGTCTTCCATTGAACTTATTGCGTGCATTTCCTCAGCACCAAAGTAGCTGATATTGCTCCGCGTGAATTTGCAGAGGCAAACGTTTACTTAACTTTTTCGTTAAAAAATTGTTTTTATTTGATTTTAAATGATTTTTTTCTCCTATCACGTACCTACACTGCCCCACCTCTCTTTTGGACCTTGGTACCACAATGACTACTTTTCTTCCTCAACTAAATCCCACGCAAAATCAAATAACCCCACCTTATATGACCATTCAGCTGCACTTTCCCTCCAACTTCCACTTTTAGACCCTATCCTCGTGAACTTGAATTTATGTGGCACCCACTCCCAAAAACTTTGCAGGTTGACATTTGAGAATGACACAGTTAGTGTGAAAACCGGCTGAATTAAATAAACGTTATGTAGAAAATCACACAGTCGTTATTGCTACCGTCATCATGTCCCCAATGGTTGGCAATCTGCTACTTTTTTAATCATTTTCATTTTCTTCTCTCTCCACATTTCCACGTCAAATGTCATCAGTTAATAAACGCACTCGGTCATTCTATGGTTTGTATGTAATAACAATCTCAATTTAACCCTAATCTCCCCTTTTAACAATTTTTATATCCGCGAGAACTGTTAGAAAATATCACCCCCGGGGAGTTACTCTGAGTCAGTCGGAATGATACTTATTAAATCAATGTATTAAATTCATATCCTTCGTCAATAAAGCTGCTTTCTATCTTGTGCATGTGAATTATAGACCGGGCGATCATTTTATTCGCAACCCTGAGACACATCAACACAACCTTTATTGGCGTGAGGTAAAGTATTGATTTCAAATTGTTTTGGAGTTATTATTGATATTTTCTAAATTAGAATGCAAAGCTTCGTTGTGTATTCTCATGTTTTCCCACGAGGCCGAGTATCTTAGCCATATCTTTGAGTGCTATATTTGGTTTAGAATCGCAATATTTTGTCTATTGTGGACAGGAGGGTTATTGCTCTATAAATCACTTTGTTTCACATCGGGATCATGCGAGAGCCCAGAGCAGCCTCATGACAATGGAAGCCCTACAGTGCGACCGAGTTCATTGAGCCAAAAATCTCTCGTTAGCGGAAAATGTCGATCCATAGCGCTTAAGTCACACTCAAAGAGCCAGTCAACTCCCCACCTTAAATCCCTTAATACCGTGAATCAACCCTGAAGACCGTGTTCGAGAGTTAGGAAAAAAAACTGCTTCGCCCACGAAACGGCGGCGTACCGTGAATGGAAGGGCGGGAGATTAATGCTACCGCCGCGTACAGCCCGAAAATATGAAAATGAAGGGGATTTCGCGACTCTCCACTTCCCTTGTGAAAAGAATCGAACCCTGGGCTTGCAAGAAACCCTAGACATAGTTTCTGTATTAAGTCTATAGCCGTTCTCCTCTCTTTAGATGCGAAGTTTTGGGAGGGGTTTTTGACTGTGGAATTGTATGCTGAGGCAGAGGGAATTCGGCGTGGATGGGAATCAGAACAGTCCGGTGGAGGCACCGCCGTGGAAAATCGGGATTACAGTGGAGATGAGCTCATTGCTGGGAGGGGGTTTGCAGTGGAATAGTTATGAAATCTCAATAGAGCCCGTCTATGGTAGAGGGTAGGGATTTAGGGCAGGGTGAAAGGTGACTTTTGTAGGTGAATTGAATTTGTGCATTTTTGGGGAAGTGGGTGCAGAGGTTGAGGACAGTAGTTTTTACACAGTCAAGCATCAAGGAAACATGTGATAGAATGAAATTAGTTTATTACATCCATGCTATGATGGTGATCCCTCTCTCGTTTTGTGCGCCTCCCAACTATTTAGCGAGCAAATTGACTCGAACTAAATGTATAAAAAATGCACTTAGCAACAAATTTAGAAAAGATATAATCTGTGGATTCATAATAATAATTTCTGGATCATCTTGAGAAAAATCCCTGGATGATTTTTCTTCATAGAATAATCTTCCATTTCCCTAGGTACTGTAAATTCGGTTTCGCAAGCGGTAGCTCGTGCTCGCCTTCATGACGACGTCAAGATTATCCCATCCCATACCTTGGAGGCGTCGTCGGACTCTCATTGCGGCGGCTTCTCCTTTCACTTTTCCACCCTCTCTCATCTCCCCTCTACAGGTTAATGAGCATAGAAGTCTCGGACTGAAGAAAAGTAACCCAGCGGACCCACCCTGAATATTCTGAATACCCCTCGCAGCTGTTGGCGGGAATGAAAAAAAACTTGTTTTTTTATGAGTGCAAGGGTAAAAGTTGAATGAAATAAATGTTATTATATTATAACTTCAGTAACGCCAATACTCTACATGGTGGTAACTTTTGTACTTCTTTCTTCATATTTTAGTCAATGTACAGCCAAATATGAAAGATTCCTCCCATTTCGCACAAAATCAGTGCAAAAACCTAAATGTAGCCTACAATGTATTTATAAATTATACAAAACAACATATTACATCAGTAAAAACAGAGCTATGATGCTGAATAAAGGAAACACATAATTTATGAATTATAAATGAGGTACATGAGATACCCCACGCAGTCGTTCGCGTAAGTTTTCCTGGCACAGTCACGGAAGGGTTTAGGGTCAATGTTTCTCGAGTTTGGAAGAGAGACAGGGAGAGAGAGAAAAATGGAGTACTGGACTGGACTGGTTTTTTATTCCGTCTTGCTGAATACTACACTCCTGATGCTCTACATTTCTTGCGCATTAACTGTAAATGTTTCGCTTTTCTCGCACTTCTTTTGTCTCATTGTTCACTGGAATTTTCCTTACTTCTTTTGTCTCATTGTTCACTGGAATTTTCCTTACTTCTTAACAGTATGCTTTAGTTTTTCTCTATCACATTACTTACTACGATGGAAGCGTTTTGTTTATTTTTCAAAGCTTAATCTTTCAACTAATTATTGCCCGTATTCGTTTATGTTTATGCCTAAAACCTTTGATATTCAGCAGTTGGTATCTAGTTGCGCTATCCGTCCTGAATTAAGGTAGAAACCAAGCATACAACTTTGTTTTACTCTTCAATTCATGGAAAAATATACTCCAAAAATATTAATTACTAATTGAAAGGCTGGTTATAATTAATGGATGGCACAAAATCTATTTTTCCTGCAATCAAGTGATTGAATTGTCTTCATAATGTGGAGGAAATTATCTATTCATTAGGGTCATCATCCCAAATGATGGAGAGGCGTAGGTGTTAATAGAGAAATAGTTTGTTTTGAAAATCACTCCACCAAACTTTGAGAAGTGGAATTTACAAACGCTGTAGTACTCAATGCCCCTGATTGGCGAATTATAGGCTCTAATTCCTTAATATACGGAATGAATGGGAGAGAGATGTAGAAGGGGGCGGAGTAGGAGGACAGGGTCACTAAGCATCCCATCGTGAGATGACAGTGAGCAATTGAGGGTTGGGTGCGGTATTAGCACTCTCTGAACCGGACGCTACCTTCTCTTTGTTTAAGCGGCGGCGGGTGTGAATTTACCCGAGGGTTAATTCAGGGGAAGGAAAAGGGATTGTTGAGGGATGTCTCCATGGCGAGACCTAATGCCCAGGAACCCTTGTTGGTGCATCGAAGGTATAGGGGCGAGAAAACGTTAATTGAAGTAAAGTGCGGTGAGAGAATGGAAGAGGTCAAAGGATTTAGAGGGTATATATTACAGTAAATCTAAGCTTCAGTTGTGCATCTCGAAGAAAAAAATCTTTCTTTGGTTGAATCACGTTAAGTCCTCACAATACCAATGAATTCGTGATGTATCTCAATAGCCTATTTAAGTAGTCTGTTGCGCTTTATTCTTCACAGCTTTCTGCTGATTATTCTGTAATAATGTAGAGTTCCAGGTTTGGCATTTGATCCCCGTGAAACCTTGATTGCTATATGATTTGCCATAGCATCTACATTTTAAACCTGGACCCAATTCAGAGCCATGAAAATTAGGGGTTACATATAACATTTTTTAATAGTTTGTCAAGAAATTGATTTTTTCAAATTTCTATTTTACTTTCTTTATGCTTACTTCAGTCCTTTTTTTTTGCAATCTCCGCGGATTCCCTCTTTTGTTTCTTGGAATCTTCTCTCACTGTCCGCTCAATTCAACTTACATCCTCAGCCATCGTAGGAGATTTTTCTTTTTGCGACTGGAAAGCATTTCATTTCTCATTATTCTCCTTTTTTGGTCTCTTATCTCCTTCCTTAATTTTCCTCGCCTGCTTGGCTTCCCTTCTGCGCCTTGTCACAACCGTTTCTTTTCCACTTCCGCGCATTTAATTCCCTCGTCTCTCCACCTCAACATCTCCCTTACGAGCAAACAGATGTTCCCACTCCATATTTGAAGCCTTACGCTCCTTAATCCGTCTCGTGGCGAGGGTCAAAGGAGATAAAGAGAATTGCCTGGAAACTTCATCCCCACCCTCCCCATCCCTCTCTCATCTTCCGAAACCCTTTTTTAACCCTTTGTGGTGAAAATTCTTGTCCTCTCTTCTCACATCTCCCAGCTTACCTTCAATTTTATCTCTTTCCATTCTTCAGTGCCTAGTTCATCCCCGCCGCATCGTAAATTCTTATCGCTCCTATCTCAGGATTATAAGTGTTCGCGCGAGCCAAATTTTCTGGGCCAGCAATGTTGCCCAGGGTCAATGATGACCCGATTAAGTAAAGAAATGTGTCACACTTCGAATTGGAAGAGGTGTTAGTCTAATCCGCGCTTGTCTGTGGATAAGAGGCGATGCACGACTTCAACGCGCGCTTTTGCGGCCAAAACCCGTCACTTAGTGATGTGTATTGAAGGCGTAGATATCTTAAATTGTGATATGTAGCCTTCGTGTCCTCTCCGTCATCACCGTGACCGACGGAGGTCTCTGAGGTGCACCCTAGCCGATGCGTCGCGACGTTGTCCAGGGATCTGAGGACATGAAGGATGGGCGAGAGCCCCTTTATTACGGGCCTGTATGTAGAGGAAAAAATCCTCTGGTCAAAACGAATTGCAGGGACGGGTGCAATTGTAATCTACCCCACGCCAACGCAGTCTCAATCATAAGAGTAAGGCCGAGTATATACCAAAAGCAACCAATTCCCAACCAACCAATGATAGCAACGCAACGACAACGTAACGGCAACTTGAGTTGCCTATGAATGGCACACGCAGTTTATTGGGCCTGTGTATACCAAAGCGACTGTGATGCGACGGTGATTCAACGGTCACGTGACTGAGCAACGCAGGCAACTCAAGTCACGACATGCTGTAAACTTGCGTCGCCAGTTACGCAGTTGCTCTTGTGAAGTGCAGACCGTACGTAAATATGGCTGCTGAACAACAAGAAAATATTATTTTTTCACAGTTCATTGAACAGTTTAATTGTTCATGTGGCCATAACAACAAGTCATACAGTAACAGGGTGGTGACAGACAATGCTGGACATGCTGTTGTATATGATTTTAAACTAACAGGTAAGATAACAAAGCTAACCAATTTGTTTAGTTCTTTAAAATATTTTATTACAGTTCTTTATTCAACTTTGCATCTGAAATACAGTTAAAATATTGAAATATGAATCTAAGATCGGTAAAAGTGACTGGACAACTTGTCAACTTGGGTTTCTTTTGCATGTACACGCGGTGTAAACCTAAAAGAAACTCCAGTTGACTGAGTTGAGTTGCTGTTGCGTTGATATCACCGGTTGCTTATGGCATGTACTCGGCCTAAGGATATGAGGACATTTCGAATGTTTTACATAGAATTCAGATGACAGGAGCAACTTCGCCGAAATTCTATTAACCCTTGATCACCCTTGTGATTTTGATTTCATTATCTTACATTTTAAAATAATAAATTTTATTTAGCTGCTGTGGAGTAATGATGGGGAGTGGTCGATGGTTACGTAAATTTAAGTGAATAGGATAGTCGGAGGACCTGAGACCATTGTCCCTAATGAATATTGATAACCCGCCTCTTCCCCCCTCTTTCATGCCACGCCGTTACCAACTCCGCATCCACATCAGATCCACTATTGCCACAATCATTACCTATTCCAGTCGCCAAAAATCCGTCCAGTGAACTCGTAATTACCTCGCTAAACTGTATTTTGAAATTCATTCTCATTGTTCGAGAGGAGATGTTGTGAAGGATTGCGATGAAGCAGTCTTTAAAGCAATTGAAATTTACAGCCTAGACCTGAATATTCATTTCTCTTTTTATCCCTCCTGCTTTTGTTACCTGAATTCCATTTCCCCCATTATTCTTCCTTGGTGGTATGACGCTTCTGTCTTTACACCCATTTGTTCAAGCCCTGAAAACGCTGACTTACCTCCTCCAATTACTTCTCGTTCCTGGACATATCCTCCGCCACCGCATCGCTCAATATCATTGCTCCACTTATTTGTTCCGACTTGATTCTTTAGCATCGGATTTTCGGGTTGCATTTTTCATTTACAAATTTTAACGTGAAAATCATTTTTTTAAATTTTTTTAACGGTGCTCTTTGCAGTATAATGCTATTATTCTTATGTGAGGAATCAAGATGTGGTAAAGAAGGAAAGCATTATCCAACTGTGCAAATTTGATTACTTTGTTATTAGCATTTTAAGGCACTGCGTCAGAAATAATTCTCTTGATTGTATATTACGAAATATGTTAAGTATCTATTTGAAAATATTCTTCTTTCTGAATTATTTCCTACATTTGATACAAAAATATGACTATCATATGTCAGTGCATGCAGCTTTAGAGAAAATGAGAAAAGTAAATTATTCTTAGTTACGGAAATATTTTGAGGTGTCTTCGAAGGAGAGATTTCAAGATTAGAATTAGAATAAGTGTGATTCTGAGTAACTAAGAATAGGTGCGATCGTAGGCTGATGGGCTATATTACCCTACGTGAATTTAATAAAGTGATGGCTAGTTACTCTTTTCTTGCAGCCTGATTTAGTCATGCGGCCAATGTTTTTTTCCTAATTTCAGCCCTGTCATTATCAAAAAATCAGTGGTGGTGTGATTTTTACCACTCGATCCATTCTAATTTTTGGGGTTGCACTTCTGTTTTCTCTCCTTGATTGTAGTCTGTCAAGTCTCTCCTTTTCTGCCAAATACTGCTCTTTTTCCACGTATTCTATTTACTTCAAATTTTAATTTATTCTTATTTGCCCATAATCCACCCTTTTACATCTTTTTTCCCCATTCCCAATCATACTGCTTTCATCTTCTTGGCTGGCCTGTCTTCCTTAATTCCCAAAAAGCACTCTCATTTAGCCTACCTACTTTCGCGTTGCCATTTGCCCGGGGATATCCTTCGCATCTCTCTGAGCCCTTTGCGTCTGCTCACCTCATTCCTCTCCAAAAGAGATCGGCTGACGGCAACATAAGGGAATCTCAGACACACAGGATATTTGCATTCACAACTGTCGCTCGCTATCTTGCTCTCATTCGCTCTCTACCATTACGAATTCCAAAGCCTCACGACCGAGTCTCTTTCGAGTGTCTCGTTTCCTTCCCCTCGTCATTTTGTAAAGCTTTCTAATTATATAGCCTCCCTATTTATATGGGGTTATTACCATCGCATCATTCACTGTAGAACATTTCATCTACTTTTTTTTTTAATAAAAATCTGGATTTTCATGGGTTCGACGTACGAGAATTATTGACAGATTAACAATCAATTGATTAATCATTTTTTTCGTTCTATCTCAAGTTACAAGTAAAAAAATATAACTTTTCGCTTGCTTTTCATGAATTGGTTTCGTATGTCGGTTTGTCTGTCCGCAATGCATTTCAATACGGTAACATGGATTGCAACTACAATTCGTACGTAGGTGCATCTCATGCTCCTAAAGGCCGTAGTGCTGCTTTTTGTGGTGCCTGACTTGTCCTTTGCGTCGTTTTCTCATTGACTTATGTTAAATCACGTCAAACAACTTTTGTAGTATGACATCTTGCCAGATAGGCACACATCTTAACTTTCTCACAGGGAACTTTTTCCAAGTTCCAAATTTCTCAATTCGCTTGGAACGACATCGTGACATCATCAATATTAGGGTTAAGATCCTTGAATATTTGCAATTCTGTGATGATTTCTTTGAGAAACGTGCGAAGTTTGCGTCGGATCGTAAGACGGAACATTGAAAATCACCCTATATTTCAAGCGATATCACAATCGCCAGTAGAAGTAGTCAAGGAGCCCATGGAACTGAGGAGAATGGAACGCATGGCGATCATTCCCCGCTCTCTCTCCGCCAGCTCCATGGATGAGACATCGCCCCAACCATAGTCAATTTTGGTGTATCTCAAGCATTAAAAGTCAATGAAGACAAACGTCCAATTTAAAACTTTGCATCGAAAATCGTAATCAAAATACCACTGTTGATGCTCTTCCGAGGAATGGCAGCTACCGAAATGGAAGCACTGGTAATAACCGATATTTTGGTAATAGACTATTACACACGAAATCGTCTCCTACCTAGCGTCGTGAGGGGCTGTTCAAATATGCTGCAATCTTATTTTTGTTAATCTTAAATCCCTCCATTATGCACGCAAGCGAATGTAAGCATTGCAGTAACTTCTCCTCTCCCCTCGCTTTCTTATGTCAGATTTTTCGAGTTTTATACTTGCTTCATGTAAAGAAAACCAATTATTTTATACTTTTTATGGACAGTATCTTTCTCATTATTACATGCGTAATAATCATTCCGATACAAATATACCCTTAGGGTAATTCCGTAGGATGAATTAATCAATTATTTTTTAAACCTGCAAAGATATTTGCTAACTTGGCATTTTGTGTAGTGTACAATATGCAGAACTCCTTCACCACTCCTTTTTTTCATTAATTGATCAAAATTTTCTTGTCTTGAGTGAGCGATGTTGTGAAAATCCCCTCCCATTTGTCAGCAAAACTAACCAACCTAGAAATCTCCTGCCCTGGCGGTAGTTAAGTTATACTTATACATCCCCTAAGCTTTCGATAAGATTGTACGGTCATTCCTTGAAACCCGTGCCACACCTATCCTTTCCCTACACCGAATTTCCTCCTTGCCTCAGTGTTTCCTGTCTTATTCGTCATCAGCCTTATCCTACATCCCCCCCGGCCCACCTCCCCTGGGAAATTACCTCTCCCCCTCAATTCTTAGAACCCTCCTTTCTGACCCTAAAATAATAGCCAGTCACAGTCCGTTTCATATAGGCACCCACTCCACCTTCCCCTTCTGCGACCATTCCTCCCCATCCCTTCCCTCCCTTCTCCTCATTCCCTGGTGCCTCCACATGATAACAGTCCATCCATTGGCCGCTGCATTCGGAAGTGACCCTCTTTTGGGGTATCCAGTTCCACAATTCGACGGAACAAATGGAGAGAACTCTTGAGATAAGATTTGGCCCCAAGTGTCCGCAACCGTGGTGAATTTGAGGCGAGTTGGGAAAAATATCGTCCGGATGGCGGGGGAGCCATTTTGAGAGGCTACGGGAAGTGTTCGTGGACTGAATTCAGTCAATTTTGGACCTAAATTTGGTTTTTTTTTGCCCTTTGGGTCATCATATCCTCGGATGCAGGGGGAAAAATTCTCTCAAATTCCAAAATAAAAAGAACCGGATTCCCTCCTACTTATTTATTTTTGTTATCCTAGAATATATTGCTTTACACTTATTCTTCAAACTCATTAACAAAATATAATCATAGCTGTGTGATGTGAACGTACTAATATCTCTCTTCTATTCTTTTTACGTAAAATGCAGTCTTATCTATGAATTAAAGTGCCACTTTAGGTGTAAGTAATCGTTTTGAGTTGAGTAAAAGCAAATAAGTTTAGTTATATATTCATTGATTAGGGAAGTTACCAGTTTGAATATTCACACCTTACCAATTTATAGAGATGAGTATAAGGCTTTAAGGTCATTAGTATTCTTGATTGACTCGGTGGATGGACCTCAAGCGTATTTTCTCTGATAAATGCACCCATTTCATTTAATTCACACCCAAAATCAATGGATCTAAAAAAATTGCCGTAGAAACGTATTTTAAGCATTTTCATGTACTTGTAACCTCATCTTTCCAAACATTTTTGCCATTTCCTTGTGATGGTAAGAGGCCACTATGCATTCGAGTTGAAAAATGCTTTGCTTAAATACTAACCATGATTAAAGCACAAATGATAATATCATGGATATATCATTATTCCACAAATTAAGCCGGAAACGATTTTATACGTTAAATACTAAGTTATTAAATAAACTTTGATAAAAGTGGCGGGAAAAAATAATTTCGTTCTCTTCCTTATATATTTTTTTTTGTGTTCGGTAAAGGGTGCAGCTTGTACTATTCCATATGCAATTCGCATACTCGTTTCTCTTGCATTGCCGAAGAAACCTGGCGCCCTATATAACTATTAGTGATTCATATGTTGGCATTGTCTCTGTCATGAAAATCCTATTTTTCTTTCCTTGCATTTTTTCCGTGCGCATTCTGAAAATATTATGTTATTACATTTTGTTGCAAATGTGTAAGATGATTTTAATCCATTATGTGAAATAACTGCATGGATTGGAGGAAACCTTACAAGGACATCGAAAATCTACCTTGCAACAAGCATTACAAAAATCGCTGATTCAAAAATCCGCAGCGAAACACTATATCTCCCTATGTGGACTTTGAAATACTACTTGGTGGTGGAACAGCTCTTAACATGTCTGTGTTATGCCCAGCAATTCAACTTAGGTAACGTATTTTCGCCTAGTCTCTCTTTCCCTGTGCCTTGAAAAATATTCCAGGACGCGGGCTATCCTTATCTTTCCCAGGATGGTTGGTCCCCACCCTTTCCCCTGTTTGTGTCATCCCTTCTCTTTTTCATTGCCTCTCTCTTTTAATGTACTATATTTTATTCTCTTTTCCAAATCTCTCTATGCCTTTTCCCCTTTGTCCTTATTATTTAAGACCCCTTTCTCTGTTCTTTTGCCATACTTCTCCGTAGTATCTCTTCCGATTCCCTTGAACTTTCTCCTGACAACTATATGGGAATCTTATATTTTTCTCCCTACATTTTTTTGACTTTAATAAGAGCGGTGTTATGATATACTACAAATCGTAAATAAATTTATTCAGTTTCAACGGCTATGGACCAAATAAGATTGGCAATTTTAGCAAAATCAAGTACCAACTCAAGAAGGTGGTATCATTTTGCCTTACAAACCAGCAAGAATCAGGACACGGGAGCTTTGTGCCAATTAATTTCATCGATTTGCTCGTGTAATAGGTTAGAGTAGCTGATATTCCTTGGAATGGAACGTATGCTAGCCAGCAGTGAACCTTAGCAGTGCTTCCCGCACACGGAGCTCCGAACCATTATTTTCAGCTGTCATGTTAAAAAAAATTGGGAAAAACTGAAAATTGTTCTTCAAATAGAGCTGAAGTCCTCCAAGAATTTAGTGGGATGAAAAAACGTGAAATTCCGCGATTTAGTGGCTTAGAAGGCCTCGCAAACATCAAACCATGGTCTTATTACCTAGCGCCTCTGTTCCATCTATAATTTCATTTGTTGTTAATTGCATTATAGGTATATTTTTTAACATATTAGGTTTTATACGATTAAAAGTTCCCTTGGTTTTATAATTAAACAAATATGTAAAGAAAATTCGTAATAGCTAGCCCTGTCGTGAAGATTATTATCGGAAATCCTCATTTCAGTGGGATCAAGAGAAATTTGACCTGAAATATCAAGTCCATTCTTGCCCATCAAAGCACCTCCAGTGAAGATGCCTCAATGAGCACAACCTTGTTCGTAATTTAATGTTTTTATGCTTTGTGGTATCATGAGGTTTTTGACTTTAAAGGCTGATGATGTTATGCTTCATCTCGAAAACGCCCGAATCTTCTGACTTTTTGAGGGTTCAGACGATTTCCAAGATGATGAAACGTGGCCTAAAATTTGTCATCATTCCAAGACTTCCAGGAGTCTTTCATTCAGGCGCAGTATTGTCTAAGTGTCAGAGGAAATATCTAGTGTTGTAACTTTTTCAAGTCGCTTAAATGAATGCATCAGGCCCGGAAAAGTGAAGGTAGGATTGATGAGGGTAGCTCGACAACAGGTAATGCAAAAGATATAGATACATCCTCTAGTTCGACTAGAGAAACCTCCGCTCTTGAATTGCTTGGTTAGGTATGATATTTGGTCACGGCGATGCGAGCTCAGTTTTAGCCAGCGTAGAGGCCGTTTTACACGCGGAATTGCGCAGCTTAGAGCTGCATTAATTTCTAAAATGGCGTGGAATCGCGCGAATGCATGAACGAAATTAGAACGGGGGCTATTTTGCCGTCTCGCATCCACGCATTCTCGCATGTGTTCTAGCAATTCACCGCTTTACACGACGCAATTTTGATTGCGCCTTCGCACGTACGTCAGATTGCGCAATTCCGTGTACCGTGTAAAACGGCCTTAAAAGAAGGCAGATTGTTGGGAGGCAATGGGAATAGGGAAGAGTCCGAAATCGGAATGGGGAAGAGAGGGGGGGAAGAAGCATCGTATCTCCCCTTCCGTCCCCGCCCCCTAAGCCTCCTCGCCACTACTCTTTGCCCTGACATATTATTTCGTCTCTTTTTGTCCTACCCCCAACCTCCTCTCCACGTCTCTCCATCACCCCCTGCCATCGTCCCCTACTTTCCTTTGTGTTTCCTCCCCATCTACTCTTACTCCATCCCTGGCATTCCTATCTCCTTCCCTTTTGCATTCTCTCCTTTCCTTATTCCTTTGTGTCTCCCCTGGCCAACTATTTCCTTCTCAACCTTACCCACTTCCTTTCAATATTGTTTCATCTCCTTCCTTCTCTCGTATTCCGCCTTCTTCACCTCACTTACCATCTTCCTCCGCTCCATTTCCCTCGCCACTTCCTCTTCTTCTCCTTTTCCGACAACAGCATGGCTTTCAGTACTATGTCGTCTCATCTTTCGTCTTCAATCGTTATATGACCCTAGTGGAATGAAGTTTTTATATTTATAAACAACTTAAGTGTGCCCAAAGATTATTGTTTTTCATTTTATTTCAGTAATTTTTTTCTTAAGAAGATGCGACGTTGCTCAAGAGCTTTTGAACAATTTCTAATATTTATATTCCTTAAACATGTTTAATGTAACGTTTTTAAGTCTTGAACGAAAGATCCTTTGCAAGTTCAACTTAAATATTTTGTTAAATTCAAGACGCGTTCTTTTCTCGGTGTTATGTCCTTCTTCCCTCCGCCTCCCGACGAACTCCAATCGCTTTCCATTTCCTCCGGACTACGTGTCACACCTCACATCATCCGTCCTGATGCGTTATTCGACTCTTAGAAAATGGAATTTTTGTATTTCAATGTTTTATTTAACATGAGTACCTCCTAAAATGAAATTTCATAAATATTCCTTTAACTATTTTCTAAAAATATTTTACACAGAAATCAATGTTTACATTCGACTTGAACATATTTTTAACCTATCTTTGAAAGTTTTTTTTGGTAGGTTTTCCGGCAGCGCATATTATCATACTTCCCACTGTAATCATGTTTAGTTGGTTATTTTACGTTAAATTTAGTTCGTTATTAGAGGTATGGCTCAATAAAGCAAAAACAAATGAGTATGAAATCCATGAATTGCTTAGATTTAACCTTTTCATCATGGCAACCTCACTACGAGGAATCATAAATTTAAAAATTGAGGTCATTTTAGAATATGTCATGTTTAATTGCAAGTTTTAAAAATTATTTATTTCGTTGGAATGGTGTAAAGTTGAACGTAGACAGTGATTAATTTCCGATGCTCGTTGCTGAAAATTGATCGATTGCTGACTCTCCCTTATTATGATTGTAAATCCTCATATCCTGTCTTGCAAAAGGATTTAGCGATACATGATAATCCAACATGTATAGCTTTACGCGTTAAACACCCTATAATTCTTTGAGTTAGCAATGTAGAAGGTAACGTTATTAATTGCGAAAACAGTTATTGATTTCTAGACGAAATTCAATTACTTATATGTGTTACCCTTGTGTCATATCTGCCACTTTCTCTACGTAGGTCGGACGTGCATCAAATTGACTTGAGGCAAAGGAACAGGTGGTGAGTAGGTGAGACGGAAGAGTATATAGGAGGAGGGGATCAAAGGAAGAATTGGAATAATAAGTGCATGGAGGAAATCGCTTAAGGTTGGTTGAAGGGGTGGTGTTTAGGGAGGAAAAGTCTGGATAGTGAAATGGGGCAGGAATGGTAGTTTGAGGAGTGTGTAGTAATGGATCAGGCCATCTAAGTGATGGAGTTGAAAATAAGGAGGAACTTTTCTGGCGGCATTAGGGCTCAGCTTAAAAAGAAGCCGAACAATTATTTATCCGCACGATTATATTTTACACCAAATGTGTGTTAAAAAAGTAACCGAAAAAAGTAAAGAAAAAAATGTTTTTAGGGAATTTTATGCTTGTCTAAGAAGAATCGAATTTATACATTATTGGGGTAAAATCAACACCATTAATCATTTGTAACCATTTCAATTTCTTAGTAGAACTGTTCATTGCACATGTAATTAAAGCCTTAGAAATTTTATGGCAATAACTTTGACATTACGAGTGTGTGTCGTAGAGCAAAGGAATCAGTCAGTTGGGACTCCTTGCTTTATATAAGTTTTTGTTAAGTATGGGATGAAAATCCCCTAGAAATTACACGCACGACAAATCTCCAAGTTCATTTATTTTGGAGCGGAAAATGACCTATCCTTTCAGACCTGTTTACCCTATGTCTGTGATTATATCCAAGAAAATTGATAGGAACCCATAATATGGATAAATATCCATGGGGTAAGATAGGAAGTTGGTGGCGCACGAAAGACATTTGATTCTCACATTTCACAATTCCCTTTTAATCATCCTCTCCTCTTTATTGAAGGAATCGGATTAGGTAAAATTTTTTTGTAATGAGTTGCAAATTCTTCACCTTTCTCTCTCGTAATCACATGAGCAGCTGCTGAAGTTAAATATTTGTGGTGCATCAATCCGTAGTCCATTCGTCTGTAACATGATCTAATGTTGGAGCCGGATGTATCACAATGGACTAGATACTGAAAATTAATTATTCTTTTTAGCCATGTAATGGCATTCTCAATGCTTAATTGAAATCATTAATTATATTGATTTTATGTTGCTATAATTTTGGGGAAGAAACTTGAAAACAAACCTTTTTAGCATTTTTTAGTACCTAATGGAAATTATGTAAATGAATGCATGGATAAAACAGATTATTCCAGTGTCTGAATATGTTTGTTTACGTTGACACCATGTGATAGATTGGTTTTTCTTTTCACTGTAGGAATGAATTTGCTTATAATTGCATTTCCCGGTTCAAGGGAAACTTTTTCCTATGGTATTCATGTAAACATTTACTTAAATTCAAAACATTTGCTCAGGATAAATTTTTCATTTAGTACTATGGTGAATAGTTGATAGAATAGTTTTTTCTTTTTCCTTAATAAGAGTAAGCAACGATGTATATCTTCTGGAGATAAATTAGAAGGCATGCATTTTCCTGTTTTCATTGTATTTTCTCATTCATAAAATGTGCAAAAGAATTTTCTTTTAGATCATTATTCAGGGTGTAATAATAGCTATGCATGTAACTCCTCCTCATTAACTCAAGAACACCTCAAGGTTGTGAATTCTGTTCTCCTAGGCAGCGAATATGAGATATCTTCAGAAAGATGATTCATTCATATATACCTACTATTATTTCCCAATTCCGATTATGTGTTTATGCAACCAGCTCCGTTCCAACTCTTTCCGTCTCTCCTAACCAGTGGCGGATACATATTGGGGGCGCGGGAGGCGCCCCCCCCCCCCTTTGCGGGGCTGCCCGTAATGCCAAACATTGCAGAACCACAATTGTAACTTTTTTATAACATAAGAATGCGTTGTCTTGGACATGTGCATATTCACTTTAATTAAAACTTTCTTCAACTTTACATGCGACTTGATTATTTTTTATTTCGATAAAAGTGAAGGCATCTCCAGGTATCTTTTGCGCCCTCCTTCCTTGAGTTTTTTTTCCTTATCCACTACTGCTCCTGACTTATGTTTACCAGTGAAAACCTATCTTGGAGGAATAGCCGCTCAGAGAGTGTGAACCGTATTTATCTAGAAATCTCACTTACTTACGCTGCCTCATTTTACTCCCATCTTTGTTTCCTCGCTGAGGATTGATATCCGGGGTTGTGTGAGTGCCGCAGGGAATTCTCCTGACTCCCTTTCAAGGAGAAACGAGAAACATGAGATGACCCCTCCATTAACGGCTATCCAAAATATCAATTGAGCGAACAGTGAAGGTGGTGTGGCTACTTCAATTCTCTTAATGATTGGTGCTGCGGAAACTTGTCGAGTCGTTTAAGACAAGTATCTTACTTACACTTTCCCATCCTCATCAAACGTATCCTATTTCTTTTGCCGACTCCTGCCCCACCCTCGTGGACAAGGAAGGAATAAATAAGCGGCGGGAACCAGATAAAACTTACTTGGGACTTACTTTCTTTTTTAAATCGAAGAAGGAGCTATTCAAGCTGTCAACCCTTTTTTTATGGCGTTCCTTTGGCTATAAATATACACCACAGGCGGCGGGAGCTCTATAATGTATTTGAACTGAAAAAGGAAGTCCCTTAAAAAAAAGACCCTTGCTCTCCTTTTTTTCCCTTAAGGATTCGGAGTATGGTTTTGGAGACCTAGAAATGACCTGTGATTTATTTTCACTAAGACGTGGAAGAATCAATATGGCACACTGAGGCTGTATCGAGTAAACAAAACGCTGAAAAAAAGACACATAAGGGAATATTTGGTGCAAAACGATTTTTAAATCCTAAAAATGATCGTTTGTGATAACTATTATCTGCTTTCTCCACATCCTAGTTTCATTATCTTCCTTCCCAATATCTACTGTCTTCAGTACCTAACAAGAGGGTAAAGAAACAAAGTATGTACCACAGTAATTGAAATAAAAGTTTCATGTAGCTTTGGATTCAATAAGTTAAGTCTGTTTTTTTACAACTACTTGCCGGTAAACTAACAAGATTCATTAACTCATTTTTAACCGAGTGGTATTCCATTAGGTTTCTTGGTTGAATCAATTTTACTTCTACCACTTTTTTACACAAGTGACCCGAGGGTTGATGAATAATCGTCAACCAGACCTTAATTATTGAATCCAAGAATACCTCATTCATTGTGAAAATTAAGTTTACATGGCTAGACGCATACCTACATGAAACTTACATTTCGATGACAGTGGTACATATTTCGTTTCTTTACCTTTCAGTTAGGAACTAGAGGCATGAGATATTCGAAAGGAAGACAATGAAATTAAAATGTGGAGACTAAGAAGACACTTTAAGGGCACGCTAAGGTTATTGGTAACTCCTGTTAACCTCAACTGACCCTCGTAGCTACTTCAAGAGCTTTCCAAAACGACAACAAACGGTGGCCTACTTCCAGGCGCGACCTATCCTTCCCTTATCCAAGGGTGAAATAGTGTTACTCCTCAACTCCTGCTTTTACAATCTCCATAAATGTATGAATATGAGCCCCCGATCCTACCTATATGCCAATGCCTATCGCTATATTTTCTCTTTCAGTTGAGGCTCTCTAGTATTGCTCCTTTTCACCACCTCCATCTTCTCTCTCCGCCTCACTCTACGCCTCTCTTCTGCGTCACTTCCATTTCCATATCTTCGAAGCGCGCGCACGTTCAGTTCGGAAACGGAATGAAAATAGGCGATGAGACTTTAGATGATGAGAAGTAGACAAAGTGGTGATTGGATGTGAGGTGGCACAGAAGTGCAAGGTGTAATGAGGAAATTGTGAAGGAAGAAGTGGTAGTTTGTATGAGAAGAGAGAACTTCTATATGCCGCTAAAATATGCCACCTAAGTTAGAAGACCAACGTCTCTAACGTCTTAATGAGAATATTTTAAACTGCTCGGTATGGAGCTCTTTTTTGGGGTGGATTTGCCCTGATATTTTTGTCTCTCTGATATGGACCCAGCTCAATAGGCCCGTCCCTTACCCCGGCCACTGGACTTTACCCTCTAACCATATCTTACAACATACACCATATTTAAACCTTTATTTACGTGCTGATTAATAAAATTCCAATTTCGTTGATGATAATAATTATTTCACTATGGGCTTGAAAATGGAATTCCACCGCATTTTTTGCTTGCCACGCGGATGTATAGTATTTTGGGCTTTGTAGCTACAAAATACATTGAAATATCAAAACTTCTTTCATGCATGTTCCAGCTAAAGGATTTTCTAATAGTTGTATTAAACTTTATGTTATTATCATGCTTATCATCCTTGAAGTTATTGTTAAAATGGAGTGAATTGGGACTTAGGTAAGAAATATTTCATGAGAGGGGCAACAGGAGAGTTTTAGGAGGATGCGTTTGTTGGGCCAGAGGCTGTTGAGGCGATTGAGAGGAAGAGAGATTTTCGGAGCGATAACTTAAAGCGATTGTCATCTGATGACTTTTTTGCTCTCTTTCCCTCCACTCCGATCTCTCCTCTTTTTTTCTCTTTGAGAATGTAAGAGGGTATCTTGCAGTGAGCGTTTGAGATTGTGACGGACTCAGTAACTACTGTGGTCACTCCATTTCCACTCCTTTCACCACTCCTTGATCTCCTCCTTAGACTCTTACCCTCCCCATCCGAAAACTGAATCCATTCCATTATCCAGTCAGCCTCTGAATTTTTCGTGAACAACCGCGCATTTAAATGGTTTTGCATCGGTGTTCACTTCAATCGCTGTCGGCAGAGTGATCCGAATTTCACGGGTAAATGAGGTTAGAGCTATAAACCGAAATGCATATACGTAATGGTATTATTTATCTAATTCGTAGACATTCAATTCTAATTTTAACCCTAAGCTCGTTGCTACGCTATGGAAATGGTTTAACCCGTCAGCGCCCAAAGTTTTTTTTAAATTTACACATATTTCACTTTAAAAATTATGATACATATAAACTTAACACAAAGAACACAATTCAAAGTGACTAAATAATAGAGGAAACCTTCTACTAAGTATGTACACCAAAATGTACGCTTAAATTCACATGATAAATGCATTGCCGGAGTATTGGCTCAGAACTGCACTGTGTGATATATATGGCACCCGTGGGCGTTGACGGGGACTGAACGAAATGCTTCCGTGACAGCATTGGCCAAACTTCTACGGGGCGGACTAGGGCCTTCTCTATGTGGTCCCATTCTTTCTCTCTCCTAGCCAATACTCCTAGCATTCAATGAGACATTCCTCGATAAGGAAATGCAATGTGATTTCCCGCGATTGAGGCATATTGCGTACTGCTCTTTTACTTACACGAACTGAGGAGAATGTTTCATTTGGCGGAATGAGTTCGTTTTCATGAAAAAGTTTGCCATCGAATGCGCCGAGATACTGAGTCGCGCTACTTAATTTTCTGGCTCGGATTTGTCACCGGAAATGCCATCGGAGCTAAATATATATTTGAAGTGATTTGAGGCATTACGTAATTTTTACGCAATATATGCTTTATTAATTATTATTTATGCGGGCATAATCGAAATTGTAGGTTATGAATAAAAATTACACTTTTCCACAAAAATAGAGTAACCCTCGAGTAAGAAGATAATATCATTTATATCCACTTCGAGTTGCATTTACTTTATTTAAAATATTAGCATGATTAACACTAGGAATACCGGACTTGACACCCCTCCTAGAACTACCAAATGGAGTCATTTTGACTCCTACCTTATAATTGTTTATTTTTCCAGTTTATCTCTGTTTTTATTCATACATTGCTTTAGTTTATCGTTTTTTTTATTTTTTCAATATTTCAGACGTGGTTTTAACAAAAAATTAATTTTTTTTAAAATTCGAGATTCGACAGTATTGCTTTGAAATTCTTTTTTCCTATATACTATGTTGTTTTAATAGGATTTTCACAGAGGAACTGGATTAAACAGCAAACATAGACATTTCAACACATTATAATCATGTTTGAATGATTAAAAATAATACCTAGGCTAAATGGAAGTTGGGAAGATTATATACAGCAAAAATTGCATTTGATAAGCCACGCATTTGGCTAAGATGCTTTACAGTTCAAGAACTGTCGTTCATTTTAATTGCTCACACAAAGATTTTGGCAGGTCATACAATTCCCAACAGATCGATTCTTTTTGCTCCTTGGTTTTGCCTGGAAATATTTTTTTTGCAGAATCCCGTTAGAAGAATATGCAGCACTGGACATGCCACGCTTTTGTCGAGATCTAATATGAGTATCAGCCAACTCTGTATCGAGCTTTTTCAAAAGCGTCTTGCGCGAAATGTTTTTGGTACCTAGTCTCCTTGTACACTATCCATGAATACCTACTAAGTCGGAAGTATTTTCCAACGAGTGGATAGGCCATCGCTGAGTATATGCTCTTGTGGTATATTTGTGATTTCATTTCTTTTGGTACTTCTCTTCTATTTATTTACCTCTCCCACAACACTAGTACCCTAGCTTTTTTGCTGTTCAGCGAGTTTGACTACGGTAAAGTAATTATCTACAGTAATATTTTGCCCTTTTTCAGAAACGGTTGCATTATTTTCAGTATTGCTAAACGGCAATCTGCATGAAGTGAATTATCTTTTCCATCATAAGGGAAGGCATTTCCAAGAAATTTGCTATCCTTGTCAACAGCTAGCCAATATTCATGGCCCTATTTGTCCGGCTTAGAAGGAATGTAATGAGTGAAATACACCTGATTTTACTGGGGAAAATTTGTTCAACAACCGTGATGTACGGATCAGGTTTGTAACAATCAATGTAATTATCTGTGAATCTATCCTACACTATTGAAAAGACGGCAAACTTGACAGCTTTGAGCTGCTGGAATCGATTTGATTTCTCATCAAATCTTAGATAGTGCAAAATTTTTACAAACCGGTTCCCAGTCGTTCATTTTAGAAAATGGTATTCCCCAGTCATTTGACCAAATACTTGCAATAGAGAGATCATTTGTACTTGATATTCCGCGGGCATAAAATATGGCTATACATACATCTAGCTCCCCATCGGAAAGAGTAAAATCTTCATAATTTTACCTACGTGCTTCCACAATTTTACATCGCTTTATGTGAGTCAGTATAAACGAATCAATAAATAATCGTAGATAATATCTTTGTTTTGTAACTCCTTATGAAAGGGAAAGTAAATGTAAATTACTGCATATCCTTCGCACGTGTTTTGTCTGAATCTTCAGACTAGCTAGAAACGTTTTGAGGGATAAAATCTTCGACTTCGTCAGAGACGAAATGTTCTTCCTTTTCGCATTCCGATTCACCTTCCGGTTTAGAATGCAACATAGAAAGGACTTCTTCACGCTTTAGCCTACTTCTTCTGGTCATATGGCCAGTCAGAAAAAATGGAAGCCTTACTTCACCGGAGTTCTACAGTCCACTAGAGAGTTCACTGGATTCACTAATGCAAAGGACAGCGCACGGATTTCCTGTACGACGCGCGACAGCCAGCGCTGTCAGAGCCGACAATGATAGGACAGTAACTTTATTTCATTCTACTGATTTATTTCCCTGGTTCATCATTATGTCAATGGAAGGATACAAAGGTACTTCTTCAGGTTTGAAAATCAACTTCCACGTAGTCAAGGCTGAAATAAAAGCACTGCAGCACAATACGGTGTATACAGTATTGTGCTGTGCGAGTCTTACAGGTGGGGAGAAGGGAGGGGTAAGGGAGGTTGGGCAGACACGACGGCTTCTAAACCCATGAATTTGAAAATACTCAATATGAATGGCATATTCACCACTTTATCGCAAGATAAAATGATATGAGGACATTCATATGGTTTGTAGTTTCAAAGACGGACCCGTAAAATTAGAAATGCCTTCAAAGTCTCGCAAATATTGGCCTAAAAGCGAAATAATTATATATTTAAGCCATCGATAGATTTGAATTAATTATTTACATAAGAAGAAATAAACTCTTGAACAAATATTACTATTTGGCGAAAAGACAAGCAAAATATATTAGGGAGTCAAAATGACTCCGTTTGGTAGTTAATGGTAAATTTTGAAAAATGTGTACTATTTTACTTTCTAGAGCTATTTTGATCGCAAAGCCTTATTTTGTGTCAAAAATGAATAAAAGTCACGGAATTTCAGGCCGGAATTCGGAAAATTATAGTCAAGGGAGAGAAATAAAAATAGCGAGGAGTCAAAATGACTCCATCGGTAGTTCTAGTGTTAAACAGTTGGGATCTCCGTTAAAATTACCGTTTAGTGCACTAAAAGACCCAGCAGTTTTTTCAGCAGTTGAGTGCCCTTTATCTGAGCCACATTGCCACCCACACCCTTTTCCTGCCCATCCATCTTCTCCCTCTCCTTGGAACCTTTCCCGACCCTCTCGTCCCACACATGACCTGGTGAGTTGCCCGGCGGTTGACCTGGAGTGACCGCGGCTTCATTGGAGGCTTCCCCTCTCAAATATCTCAATTTCATATCCGTTTTCACCTTCATTCTGCTGGGTTATGGCCTCTTCTTCAATCAACGCATTTTATCTCTATCATATTCCCTTTTAATGCCATGGACTGGACATAACTCTGATTTACTATTTCCTAAAATGATGGGAGAATTAGGTAACTGCTGCTTCTACTTTTCGTTGAGCAGACTATGTGCCTTCCAGATCGTTTTCCCAAAAGCTTTCGGTTTCCCTTATATTTTCGGTCAGGATTCTGAACGAAAGTGATGAGTTTTTTTTTATTATGCCATGTGAGGAAACTTATTGAGTCGTGAAGTAATTTAATGTATTTTATCCCCGTATTTCGTGTGAATTTGCGGAAGAAGGTGCTGGCGTACTCATAGCGTGAATCCGACAGCTGGTGACTGCGAAAGGTCTTGCAACCATGTCTTTATGCTTCTACTAACAACGCTCTGAATCTGAGATTGTGAACCATTTCAGAATTTTTAGGGTCAATTATTTTTTGGATGCAAGTTTAATCTTTGGAACCCGTTTTTAAAATATTCAATGCGGTGGGCTGTGTGTATTTTGAAATCCCGTTTGAAATTGAGTGCTACACGGGGTAATTAATCGCGGAGAATTTTTATTGCACTCGACACTCACGTATGCTGTCTCAAAATTCACTCTGTCATGTATTAAAGTGAATCTCGAAGTTGACCTTGTCGTCTAGACTAGAGTATAAAGGTACATCATCCATCTCTAGTGATAACTCAATCACAGAAATCATTAGGTTAAGCCAACAGTGGAACCCATTGTCATTGTCATACGGTCACAATTGAGAAGTGGTAATCTGTGAAGGGCTTAGATTGGCTTATGCACGTTAGTGCAATATTTTCATCTATTTTGCTCCAGTTCATTTTAAATACTTTTTTCATTCATTAATTTGTCGTGCGTAGTAGTCCATTATTCGCTTGTTTGATTTCGGAACGTCAAATCACTATTGCACTTTATTAAAGATCTATTGCTGATACGCCAGGTGGTAAAAATGTTCTTCATCCACATCCTATCCGAAACAACCTTCGCAGCGGTGTGCTTTACGTCTAAATGTGCCTTCATAATAATGCATTTCCGTCGTGATATGGTGGAGTTCCTTTGTAATCGATTGGACAGGGAGTCATTATCCTTATTTAAATGATGATACGGCAGAATCTGTTTCAAAATACACATTTAGGTGTGCTATAACTGAAAGCAAAAAGTCTAGAGTGTAAGTTCGGTCCGTGTGATAGGGAGAAGGAAATGAACCTTGGAGACGTTTAGCATTTCGTAAATGAGTAGTTCTAAAAATTCGAGGCTTTTTTATGCAAATAGACGTAAGACTCTAATGTAAAAGTTGGTTCACCGATCCATTAGATTCTTGTCGCATTTTCTATTTATTATACTCTTATTAAGGCGAAGACACTTTAGGTAACTCAACGAGACAACACCATTGACAGAGACTGTATTTACAATACAAATGATCATTGTACTGCACATAACAAGTACCTTTGTACACAGTCACTCGCATGGGTGCAGAGTAATATTATCAATCAAATGACTGTTGCAAAAAGACTATTACATATTTTATTATTTCAAGTATTTCATTACAATCTTAACGGCTACTGTAAGTAATTATATCTTGGGCGATACAACGATCGATCGATCCTCTCAATCGATCCTCTCAATTTTGACGGGCTTATATACCCGAAATCAGTCAAGCCTCCGGTGTGTATATATACCACCTCTTCGGCGGCGATGAATTTACGCTAAGTGCGTAAGCAGGGGAAAATGACGATTCAAGTGTAAAGGGACCAGTGTAACCTTTCCAGTTTTTTTTTTTTTTTTTTTTATTCTTAAACCACCGGATACAGCTCTCATTGGCCATTTTATACCGGGGTATTCAACAAATTTAACAAGTAAACGTACACGAACAACCATGCCCTGGATCGGTTAAACCTACCCAGGCGGGACTCGAACCCGCGACCCCTTGTTTGGCAGGCGAGGACGTTACCCCGCCGCCACCGAGGCCGGCAAAGTTAGTGAAGGAGAAGTAGAAAGACAGGCTTCTAGTGAGCACGTGCAAAAGCACTCTAAATTTAAGAAGACTACATACTAACGGCATCGGAAGCCGGGAACGGCCCTGATTGGCCCCAAATGACACTTCAAAATTTTTTGACAACTATATTTTTGAGTTTTTCACAATTATATAATTTTTTTGTTGCATAACAAAGCATTTTGTTCATTTTTTATTTTTTTTTGGTACATATTTTATCAAGTTTTATCATTTTTTTGCTTGATTTTGAACAATTTTATAACGGCAGCTGTGAGTTCCTGTATATATTTCGTTCTATCCCAGGTTTATTGAATCTTGTCAGTGACAGGTTTTATTCGATGATTTCAATTCTTCCTAAATGGATACTAATGTATTACGAAATTGTATGGAAAATAGCATTTTTTTAATCTTCCCAACTATTAAAAAATATATAAACTATTATTATTTGAACAAATTACCATTCACTTTGTTCGATCAAATAATACTCTCCGGGGTTATCCACCTGTGGGTCTATTTCAAAAGCTTAAGCCTCTGATCTGTAAATATTCATCATTAAAAAATCCCATTATCCACCCATAATGAGTTGAAAATAACTTTTTACTGGATGCATAATGGATGTTTACTTTTAATGGGTGGCTCAATCCATGCCCTCGCTAGAATCAACAGATATTTTTACATTTATTAGAGAAGTTTTTTTTGCATTGACTGTCCCTATTGATTGAGTATACAGAGAGATGAAATATGTCATGCCACCATTCGCAGTTCTCTCCCGTGAACAATTTGCGGCTAGCCTCAGATGTCATTCGAAGCAAAAATTCAGCTAATTTAGTGGCGATGAAGGGCAAACTAGCACCGACGGAGCATGGGCTGAGCAAATCATAAAAGAAAGAAAACAAAATCAGCATCGAAATAATTTTTTATGAGCTTTCATTTTTTCCGTATTTTATCTGTATGCCCAAAAAAAGTGGCTGCAAAAAGCATGCGAATGGGCTGTTAAAAGGTTGGCTATTGCTGTTGAAAAGGGAAAACTGGGCTTAGGGATGACATTGTTGGTTTTATGGAGGGGTTAGGAGACCATTTCGACTGTGTGGACGGAGGAAAAATCTCATAGGGGAAAGAGGAGAGTGGTGTTGCCATGAGAGTGTTGTTCCTTTGCGTTTGCCATTTAATCTGCGTTTAAACTTCACAATGGACGATTTAGTGCATTTAATAGACTCGTAAAAATATTCAGCCACAAAAACATTGCGGTAGAAAATATTAGTGTCATAAAAAGATGTCGCAAAATGTAATGGGAAGCAAATTGAACCATACTTTAGTCTTGATCATAGTTTTTATAATCAATGTTGTTGCATTGAGGTTGTACTTTGATATGAGGCTATCAAGAAAATTCGGATATCGAACTGAAGCTTGATATGCGATTATTCGCCATATACAACGCAATTTCGTGGTGTGTTACATACGTGTCCACTTTCCTTGAGAAAAATGTACTGAAAGGTAAACTGGTTTAATAATATAAATTTCCCGACTTCAATCACCTCTACACGTATAAAAATAATTTAAAATTAAGACTATTCAGTAAAATTTTAAATATTTGCTTGTTCCAAATGCTATACAGTTTCGATTTATATTGTAACTAGCTGACCCGGCGAACTTCGTACCGCCTTACATTCAATGAACTTATAGTTTAGTTGCACCATTTATAAATAAAGAGCGGCTGTATCGTTTCAATCATAATTTATTTATTATAAATTAAATGAGAAAATATTGATGAAATAAAAATTATACGCATTCAGTTGTTGTTTATTTGTGTTATTAACCGTAAAAAAATGTTTTTAGGTCTAAGTCCGTAGCGTAAAGTTGGCTCGTTCACGAATGCAACACGAATTGGAAATTGAATACGATTAACAAATCGCATGGTAAGTTTTTCAGTTTTTGTGATGTTTGTTCTCATGTGTCAGTGAAAAATCATTATTTTCTCATGGTAAACAATATGTGGTATGTTTACGAGTCGGTAAACCATCCGCTGCATTTCTTCCTTCGCTTCAAGGGCGCAGCTAATACTGGCGGGTCTGTAGGGTATAGAAAACTCGCCAAGGTAAGCGAGAGGTGTGTGGGCCCTACCCAGACATTTTTTAGGATAAAAGGTTCAAAATGGTAGGTTTTGCGGCTGTGTGAACAGTTAAATATTTTGTGACTCATCCGTCCCCCTAATATTAATAACCAAATGTTTTATAAAAAGATTCTCTGAGCTTTTGGGGGGTTTAATACCCCAAAAAACCCCCCTCGCTGCGTCCCTGCTTCGCTTCGCTATTTTTATTTAGCTTCATTTGCTTTATCTTGAGCCTGATAGCAAAACAAAAAATGTTGTTTATCAGAAGGCGCTTGACGTAAGAAATTAAACCCGAACACACTGTGGTGCGTTTACGCATGCAGCACGTTTACGCAGTGCATTTTTTCCAAACAGAGATACTATAACTGGCGCGTCTAAAGTCATTTGATACGAATGCTGCTTCATAGGGGCTTTTCTTACACTATTTTGAGCATCAGTCAAGCGTCGGTCTAGCGTTGCGTTAACCTGCCCCGTGGACGAGCCAAGTTTATGCTACGGACTTAGACCTAAAAACATTTTTTTACGGTTAATAACACAAATAGCCAACAACTGAATGCATATAATTTTTATTTCATCAATATTTTCTCAATTAATTTATAATAAATCAAATATGATTAAAACGATTAGCCGCTCTTTATTAATAAATGGTGCAACTAAACTATAAGTTCATTGAATGTTAGGCGGTACGAAGTTCGCCGGGTCAGCTAGTTGTAAGATAAAGTTGAATTGTTTTGTGAACTTTTCCTATTTTTTAATGTCCTATATGTTATCCGGGGCTGAGACAAATCCAAAGAGCCTTATGTCACTAAAATCGGTGCAGCCGTTCTCGAGTTATAAGTGTTCTAACTAACACGATTTTCGACTTTATTTTATATGCATAGATATGTACGAACAAGACTAAATTTAACCATGTAACATAGTTGCAACGAAGTTCTAAGGGTACTGTAAGATTCAGAATTTAACTTTTACATTTTTCCGATGTAAAGAGATTTAAATGAGTTAAGTGGATCTTCAAGGGCTATGATTAGTTTTCCGGGATTTTGAAATTTTTTGGAATGTTTTCCATGGGAAAAAAATGTTTTCATATATGAAACGCTGCGTTTTGCTCATTTAATAGCGGAATTATTTTCTTAGATCGCTGATGGATCATTGCCAACCCGGCCACTGCTTAAGCTCGTTTAATGTCATTCATTATAACATTGATTCAATCCTGAAGTTTGCCACCACTTAGGAGCAATGAACTTTATTTATTTTCGGAGAGTTTTTTAGCCAAATAGAAAATTCCATCGATGGAAAACGGAGTCTCTTTGAATTCATGATGCTGGGATAAGAGCTTGAACAAGACTCGCTTGTCATCCCGTTTTCCGTCTTACATTTTTTTTAAATATCCTCTACTCAATTGAGCATCATATGACTACGATATTCCGATGAAAAACAAACCGAGTATCTTTTTGCTCTTATTTGAGGGTACATATAACTAAATTGATAAAGCACTTATGTAAACAGAGTTTTAGATTAAAGTTTTCCAGGTAACATATCGAGCTGAATAAGTAGTTTTCATTGATTTCCGTTGAAATCGCGTTTTATGATGCGTAATATCTTTTCATTTTTTCCAAAATCTCTCGCATTTACCCATTTTCCAAAAGAGTTTTATTCATTTTGGACGCCATGAATGCTTTATCCCCTAGCTTTTGCTAAAACCATTTTTCCTACTTGCCAGGGAGGCGGCATTTACTTAACCCTAGGAAGGCCCCATTTTTCATGTTCAGAGCAGCATAGGCTGGCAACCCCTATTTCTCCCTCGCTGTGCAGTGGCAGGTCCGCGCAGGAAACTCATTCTCCGGGCTGCTCCTTTGCGACGCACAAAAATGATGCACGTAAAAACGGATGAATCTGAAGGGTTGAAGGGAGTGTGGTGGAAACGGAGGGAGAAAGAGTGCAAAGTAGGTGTCATTTGCGGCTGACAAAAGGAGCTCCGTGGTGATTGTTGAATGCGAGGGCGAAAGTTCCCTTCTCGGTGGCGGAAATACCATCGTCCTCGGTGTGAAGGCGTCGCAGCTAGGAAGCGGTTTTTCCTCGAGGGGAAGCGAAACCGCTTTCACGAGGCAAAAGGATGCGACGATACTGGGACAGCGAGGGAAAAAAAAGCTAAGGGATTTGAGGCGCACCGCAGTTTCAACCCTTTCCAGCGACCAACACACTCGCTCCCTCTCAGCTAGGAACAGCATTTCATCAACGACTCGGTACCCCGCATGTTGCCTAATAACTGGAGTGCTTAGCGGGGGCGTTTGGCATCAGCCGTAAATGAAGTAATAAATTATTGAAAAATTAAATAAAAAAATTCTCATTGAAGATATTTGTCACCTGAGTGCTACCAAACATTTGGTAAAGTCAGTCAATTAAAGTCGGGGAAAAACGAATTATTATATGTCTGCGTTCGCAAATATATCTCTAATATTTATTGTTCCTATCGGATGTAGTGAGGAGACAAGGGGGTATTCTCCGTGTCACTTTGAAAAATATGCGTTCTGTAACAGCTCAAGCAATCCAAGCCTCTCAAGTAGTCTCTGAGTCTCCAGTGGTTATCTCCATATTTTTTCTTGTAAGCTGTGTAATGTTCTCTATTCACTCGTAGCAGTTTTTAGCGAATCACGCAGCTTTACTTTGTGTTTTTACTAAGTTTTCGGATTATATCCCTCTGCACCTTATACGTGCTCTTTGGACGTAATACTTCTCAAAGCATAATTTCAGCCTCAGAATATTACCCTCTTAGAGCGAAGGGGAAATTCGGCAATAACGCAGAATGTGCTTGCAACCTTGAGTGAAATGGCCTAATTTAAGACCACGTGATCCCTGATGGTTCTCATTGGCCACCGTTTGCGCACGCGTTATTCATAACTATTAGGAAAATTCATATCCATTAGCTTATAGACTGACGTTTAAACCCGTTCACCAATTTTAATATATCGTCGTTTCTGATGCAGTTTATAAGTAAAGAGGTTTTTTCGTAATATCCTCGTATTTTTCCGTTTTTCGATCGTTTGCGTACTTATCGAACTTTTCGCAAGAATCCTCGTTTACACGTTTTCCTCGTTAAAAATTCATTTATTATAATTGATAAGAATCTTGCCATGCATGAAATTGAATACTACTATAATGTAAAATATTTTTGCGAATTTGAAAAGAATATGTCATGAAGCTATTTGTTAAATAATTTCCATTGATTTCAACGGATTTTTAAGACTTTGTACCTGTTTCATATCCAAATTCCAAACTACACAAATGTAAAAGTGTGCCACAGGAGCTGTGTAAAGTTGCCCTAAACACAGGGAAAGTTATCACGCTTGACTTACAGTAACTCATAATAATTTATTTGAGGCTCCTGAGAATGTAAGCAATTTTTCAATATACCAGAAGCCAGTCGGAAAATTACTCCATACCGTAGCGTAATTTTTGTATTTAACAACGTTTGAGAAAAATTATAACAACAAAGAACCTAAATCTGTGTAAATGTGTTTCCTTCCCTATCTTTTCGCTCGCTGAGCTTTTCAGTTATGTGACCGATATTATACCGAGGCAGAATATTTTCCTCGGCCGAAGTATGCACGGAATATGAGAAGTGATGTACGGGAGGATGAATTCGGAGTGATGATCCCCTAACCAATTCCGCTCTCGCTCCGAAGGAATGTCTTTGCTTTTCACTTTTCTGGGAACTCGCAGACGCACCGCTGTGCATACAGGCACTTGCCTCAAAGGGTGTGACTGCAATATATGATATTGTTAACGATTTTATTGCTCACGGGGTGATTTGCAACTAAAAATGACATTAAAACTGATATAAAGGAGAGTTTCATCCATAATGGCACAATTGGCTCATTCAACAATATTTGTTTTTTATCAATGTTGATAGTTTGAAAAATAGAGACACACTTAGGGCCTTATCCAGGAAATCTATTATTTAATAGGAAGGAAATCATGAATTAATAAGAAAACTGACTACGGAAGGTAGTTTTCTTGCTATTTGATGATAAAATCGAAGACCTTTAACCTATCGTACATAAGTTGATGTCGTCCAGCACTCTTGCTGAGCGGCAAAATGCTTCTTTGCTAGTCTTTGCTCTAGCGCAGTAACCTCAAATCATTCGCTATTGTTAACACTCTTGTGCGCAATTTATCCCTCAGTGAACTCCTCGCCGCTAACGAGGTATGATCCGGAACACTAATGATGACAACTCATTATAGCTAGGGGCAACTTTCGCGTGTTTTCATTTAAAACTTACAAGAGAATGGCTGCAATTAAGAAGATGTTTTTTTCACTGCGATTCGTCATTTCCATCCACTTACTCAATAATTTTCATTACTTGCGATTCAATATTAATTTGAAACGTTTCCTGGATACGTATTTTGAAATGTTTGACTATCCATCTGCTGGAAAGTGGTCCTACCATTGAGGCTAACAATTCTGCAGGTAGGTATTTAATATTTAACGATTCCTTATTTTAAAATCATGAATGAAAATGAAAAAGAAACTATAAACAATGGCTACCCTTTCAGTCGTTGGGATGAATCGGGTTTCGTGACCCAAATTGCGCGCTGAGGTAGACTTATTCCCTTATGCGCAACGGCGGAATGGAGGACGGAATAGGGGGGGTTATGCATTGAAGGTGGAGTGGTGGCCCCGTTCTCCCTAAATAGGAATGTCAATGCTTTTCACGCATCTGCGAATTCATAGCCGCGTCGCTCTGTAGGTATATGCACCTAGCCTGTAGGGCGAAACTGCATTCTCTTTCCCTTGCCCGAAGAAGGGGTAGAGGAATTACTTTTAAACCTGCACTGGAAATCATATCAACCAGTAAAAATTATAGAGTTGTGTTAGCAAATATATATATACATAAAAATGCAAATACTAAAAATATACCAACATAATTTTGAGTCAATATTTAATATCAATTTTCGATTTTACTCTCACTTTGGTTCATTAAATTTTGTATTTTTGTAACTTTTTCTCACCACAATTCGTTTTTTTTCTCCCTGCTTGTTTCCATCAATGGCATTTCAACGAATTGATTTGAGAAAAAGTTGTCTGAAACTGGTCGTGAACTGAAATTAAATATACTTTTATATTACTAACTGTTAATCTTATTGTTAGTTTTAATTGCAAAATTTATAAAAATTTTACAGCAGTTGTTCTCGGGGCAGAAAATGAAATATTAAATAAAGAGGGACACTACAGGTTTTTGTGGTGTTCTCTCGGATTTTTAGCCTATTTTAAACAGGAAATGTTGCCAAATTAATGATGGGTGAACCTGCCAGCATCCTTTGTAAATTTTGGTGCAGATTTTACTTTGAATTATTGAATATCACTATGAATACCTTTTTGCATGCTCAAAAGAAAGGTGTACTCTTTGCTTTAAGTTCTTGGCCGATCGATTTCAAGTTTAACTCAGAGGAATGAAAATATAATAAAAAACCGACGCCTCATTGGTTAAAAATCCTGAGATTAGTTCGACGCATGTATCCATTCTGACCTACTTTCTACTAGGCTTTTCGGAGTGGCCTATTAATTTTCTTTCAAAAACTTAATAATCTGTTCTACGCTACGCATGTAGGGCTGTTTTTAAACCTTTCTTCTCGTCCACCTATCCTTAGTTGATTGTCTTCATCAGGCCATCATATGTTGCCGACTAAGGCCTCAGAGATTAGGCCTCTTTAAGTGCAGTCCTCTTCTGAGAATATTTACAAAACTTTTCTTTCTCTTTTCTCCCACTCTTCATATTACTTCCTAATTGCATGCACCGTTGATTCATATCATCTTCATCATTCTTCGGTAGCACCAATATGCAAACGCATCCTTTCTTGAATTCCATGCTGCTGTCTACGTCCAAGCTTCGCTCTTCTGAAGAAACATGAATTATTGCCTTACTTCGAAAATTCCCTTTCCTTCAGACATTTGTCGTGCTCACTAGGAATTGCATATCAATTTGGAAAATTTCCACCAAATTTGCGTTTGCTTGTAGTTGTGTAATCATCCATCCTACCATTAGTGTGCTGCGCATAGCGTGGGAGTGAGTCTGCTTCCAAATGGACCGTGGGAATTTGCCTCCTGGGTGAGGCTGGTGGATGCGATGAGGGACATAGTCGATTTGAAGGGGTGCACTTAATGCGCATGAATGCATCATAGCGTCGCTTGCACGAGAGATGTATCTTTGAAAAAAAGGGACAAATCACTCTATGGTGTTCCGCGCGGATAAAACAAATTATAATGATTTTTTTTAATTGATCAAACGAGAAAGACGACTAAAAATCCACAAATGTATGGTATTTATACATGTTTTTAGCTTTTAATATGCAGTTTGCTGATATAATATGTATCTCCAAAACAATGTAGCACCGAGAGGCACAGTTCTGGGCCTGATATATTCTCCATGATTGATTATTCTTATCGATTGTTGATGTTGTCTGGCAAATTGTGTGAAAGGGAATGTTACCAGAATGTGTCCATTATTTACCGTAGGAGTATTATTTTAATATATATTATACCGCGAGTCGGAAAAAGAAACAAAAAATAAAATACTTTTTCTATTATAATATTTTTGTTTGTTATACTTATAAGTCCATTGCCGATTGAATAGTGAAAAAAGGATTATAAATTGAAGACTGCATGTAATATGTATTATTACGAAATATTTTTGAGTGAAATGCTCTTTTTAATATCTTTAAGAACTTTTCCTAGCAATTTCAAAGAATAGCAGTAATTTAACACTATCCCGATGTTCTTATATAAATCGATGGAAATGGAATGATATCATCACAATAAATAACGATTCAATACGTATTTGCAATTGGGGAATTCAATTTTACAATAATAAAGGGGACATAAATATTTCTTTCCTCCGATATTTGCTCACATAAAAAATACTGCCCCTTTGTCGCCGCAAAAAGAAACAAACCCAAACAGTAAGTATAGCCAGACGAAATTCCAGGAATTGCCAAACGAAAAAAATCTTCCGGAATATTTGAAATCTACTCCCATAATCCGCGATGCATTGACGCGCAATATAGGCGGGATAATTAACCTTGACTAGTGTTTTACAGAGGGGAAGGAACGTGGGTCGTTTTTGCAATTGACTAGGGGAAACCTAAAAATAACTCTCTTTTACGTGTGGACACCGAAAGCTTTAATTACTCTGACTCCTCCAACCAGCCTTCACCTTCCTTTCTGTCAGTCCTCTTCCCGATATTCATCCTGTCCGTGGTGCTCGCGATACAATATTTATGCACGGCGGCGGTGCTGCCGTCTGGCATCGGGTTGGTACAGCGTGTCGTCTGTGGTAGTGGTGGGATGGAGGGATATCTGCGGGAGTGGTTTTGCGAGGGTGTGTGGCTGGGGTGAGGGGAGCTATTGGAGACGAGTTCGATTGGGGCGGAGGGGTGGGGTAATTTGATTCCTCCCCCAACCCTCCCATCGCACGTGTCTCCCAGTTATCATATTTACATCGCCTCGGGGTCTTCAAAGGCTCCTGTCGACGCTGTTTCCATTTGCGCATCGACAAGTACCGATTGGTCGCCGAGAGAGGGAGAGAGAGATGCACATTTTATTTATTTACTGAAGGCCAAAAAGAGCACAAAGGTCTTTACAGAGAGTTAATTACAATAATAATTGAAGTCATAAATAAATATATGCGAAAATTTATGGAAGCAATAAATGATGAGGCAAAAGGCAGTAAGCAGATGAAAGCCATAAATTGAGCCAAAAAGCCAAAAAATTGGGTGCTTTAACTGAGAGTTGAAACTATTGCGTAGTCTGTCAAGGGTAAGGGAAGCGTCAGAGAGGGTTGTTGAAAGGGAAGGGAACGATGAAGTAAGGATCGTTGGGAAATCAACAGACAGGATTTAGACTGGTGTAAACTATAATAGCTTTTAGTATAAGTATATTGTATAAATGTATTTGGTCTTTTTCCGTACATAACGCGTACACTTGTGGCCTCCATAGGTACTACGTCTGATATCTTGGGATTCGATCGTATGAAATTCGCGTACATATTGCGCTTGGGTAATTTTCTTAATTCGTGCTTTGGACTCAGTTTAATGATTTTGCTCACCGTGCAGTGTGATGGACCCATGATTTCAGGGGTATTACCGGTGTTAACGAATTATCTAGGAACATCAACGGTGAAAAACACTGATTTATATATTCTTCATCGAAACTTCTTATGTCTATCTGTCATGTTTGTATCTTGTCTTGTTAAAAATTATTTTAAACCTAGTTCTTGGTGTATTTCCTTTAATTACTGCCCCGTAATTTGCTAAGTTATTCGTACTTTTTCCGCTAAGCTGCAGTTACGTATTTGCGAAAAATTGCAGTGTTTCATATTTTTCTGGGGTATGAATTTTCTTGAAATAATCGCATTCATTTTCAAATAATTGAGTATGATATGCCATCGTTTGGAAGTGGTAGATATATTTGGCTCCGCGTGAGTAGACTATAGTTTTCTGCGTATTTCATACGAGTTTGATAGCTGTGCGTTGGCTATCATGCAGGATGGTGGTCGCGAGTATCCGTGCGTTCTGTGAGCGTGATTGATTCCTCCCTCGACCCGGCTCTATCTTTTGCATCACGGCGCCGATCACTCGAAGCCTCGTGATCCGCACCGATTTATACATGCACATACGTATGTATGGCGAATGCATGCGAAGCGGCGGGATTCAAACGATCAGACTGCGTCTGTGGTCTCATTCACGCTTCACCTGTCTCATTAACATGCCCCGTATAATATCCATCCTATCTCACCCCAATAGCCCGTCCCATTTCGCCGTTTCATCCTCCCGTTGCTGAATTTCTCACTGTTATTTTTCATCCCCTCCCCCAGTCACTATGCTGTCCGTACGCTTTCCTTTGGCGGGAATGGGGACGATGGAAAATAAATCCAAATCTTTTGACTGCCGCGATTTGCCGACGGATTCGAGGAAAAAGGCCAACGTGCTCCGGGTAAAATTGATTAAAAGGGATGTATCCAATTCTCCCTCGCCCTAAAGCCATGTGAATTGCTGATTGTCTCGTCACATTCGCTATGTTATGCACGCGAGACTTTAGGTCGCTATGAAATAAACAACGCAGTTGCCAAAAGCCTGAATTCCATACATCTGTTTGCGTTTTGATCTATTGTACCCTCCGCCTCTGAGTGCATAAGCCTCATTAAGATTGTTTTTTGCCATTTTGTTCGTTTTCAACTATTTTTCTTTTGCGGAGGATTTCTGCTAATGTCACCTCTGTTGGAGTGGGAGCGGGGCCGGGAGCTGGAGGGGAAAATAAACCTTAAGGATCGGAGGTGTGAAAAACCAGGTTTCGACCAAGTTACACGAGAAAAATAGGATTAGATTCTTCTCCAAGCAACACATTCCCGCCCTTTCGCTGACCTTTTTCGAGACGATGATCCTCTTCCTCTGGCTGCTGGGTGACAATAGAGTCAATTCGTGGGGTCTATGACGACAAAAAAAAACAGCTAGTCACAAAATTCTCAATTGAAGTAGCAGTAAATGGGATTCACAAAATTTACAAAGAATTAAGTCCAAAAAAGATCCAATAACTTTAGATAAGTATGATTTACTGCTTTAATTATGTTCAGAAATTCGGTTTTAAATTTGTTAATCGCTTTGCGCTATGAAAAGTGCGGTGGGTTGATAAAGCGGCACGTATAAAATGAGTTTTATGACCCTGCAATAGCGAAATTTACCTTACACGCAATTATAAAATCTGTTTGATATCATTATAAGCGTCGTAAAAAATCTCCATGACGTTATTTTTTCCAAAGCTCAACATTTTATGAAATAGTACTTTTAAAACTTTTCTTTAGTAACCTAACTTGAAGGCTAGTATTGAGAGGGTCAACGTTGTGATCCGTGTCTCCCGAACTAACCGATATGCCTATCAAGGACACGTGGCGTCTGGTTACTTAGGTATATTTGGCTTTCACTGGGCGTTCTGGATGTGAGATAATTGACAGCTGTCCGGCTTCCGAATTGGATCATCCTCCTTATGAAGGATTTTAATTGTAATTCCAGCTCCCCGCCACATGGGTACGCATTGGAAGTGCCGCTGAATTGTCAGGTCGGTGGATGTCCGCGTTATCCGTCTGGAAGGCGCGTGCGGTGGCCTGCAGGTGATTTTTGTTGCTGCGAGATGCGGAACAGATCCAAAGACTTTCGCCAAAATCGTTGGGGGATATAGGAGAGGGCGTAGCAGACCTCTTGATAGATGCAGAATGTATCTCTCGGGGGATTTATGTGATTCGTGCGCATTGAGCCGACATAATCCTTGTTTGATTCGAGGCGCGAGATGACGTCATTTGATTGCTTGAGCGATTTAACCCCTGGCATCGGACCAAAGCATTAATCCTCAGCCTTCTCTCGCATTCCTGAAGGTTCAAAGAGCTTTCGAAGTGCTTCAAAGATAAGAGTTGGATTGGTGTGCCAGGGAAACTGTAGGGTGATTAATCGTTTCGCTCTTTGGTGGCTGATCGACGTCCTACCGCCTTTTCTTGGCTCTTTTTGAATTGAGTCTCATGGACTGCTAGGTGACTAGCCTAACAATTAGCATACTCTCTACAACAAATTCAACGTCTAACATACATATATATATATATGTGTGTGTAATTTTTTCCTGCATATAAATAATAAAAAAAGAATTCTTAACTATGTTAATTATCGTTAATCTTATCTTATATTTTGAAGTGATGATCCTGGAAAGAGAAGTGGCCTCGTTCCCAGTTTCCTGATTCATACCTACTCGTCAATCGTGTTTTTACTACCTTTCTAGACATCTGTTTGTTGTTGCCGAAACTATGATTTCGATTGTTTGTGTCGAGTTTGTTGTTGGTTAAGTCAACTTACATGGTGATAATTCTGAAGAGAGCATCCTCAACACCTTGAAAACATTATAGCCTACGTAGATCGAAATATTTTAACTTTTGCGCAAAAGCATCTGCTGAAATAACATTCTAAACGCATCATCTCTTATAATGAAAAATGCATGCATGAATCTGATTGTTTTGCTATAAAATTACCCAGTCACATCCGAATGGAAAACGTAGAGGACATTTTCCAAAACGTTTGGAGTAGATTATTTTCTTTGTCGAGGTGTTGGCTCGAAAGAGGTGAAATATTGCTGCCGTACGGTCGTGAACTTTAACGTGTCGTTAAGACCTCTATGGTCGTTCAGTGTTACTAGGTGAAAGAGTGTTTTGAGACCCGCCTATTCGCTTTGCGCGGCTAATGGCGTTTCACTCATTAAATGAGTTGGGAGATACTCCATTGATAAAGTCGTTGAAGGCAATATTTTATCGGATGCTGAGGTTTCCTGAAAGTTTTTTATCTTTATTACCTTCGGATTTTATTGTTGATTGAGTGATAAAAAGGGAGAGCTCTGATAAAAGTAATGCTGTAGTGTGAACGTTATGCGCGTGAGAGGGTTTTATGTAGTTCGAGTGAGGCAACAAAGTCTATATGGCAACGGACTGTCGGCGTTATTGCTTATTCAGTGTTCCTACTATTTATGAATGTGAACGTCAGATGTGTGCATTTAGATTAGGTCCCTTCTGAATCACTCTCAGTTGCTGGGAGCCTGCTAATAGTCACGATGTATTGATTAGTGACTATAAGAAGATCCCGTTAATAAAACGGGCTTTTAAAATGAAGACGTAGTGAGTGGTGCTGTTGTACCGCTGTAACGAAATTATATGAACATTTTGTAATCATGGTTTATTTATAAGCAAAATTTACCTAAGGATGGACTTGCTTTTCTGTTTAAATTTTTTGTAGCTACCTCTTTGTAAATTTTATACCTGGGCATACATCTACGTAGAGCTCAAATCCATTCATTAAATTATATATATCACTCAAGTGGGCATTCTTAATTTAACTAAGTAAGTTATTGAGACTGCAATCGTCTATTGAATTCAGATAGTCTTCGGGCACCTATTTAAGGGCCACTTTTAAATCAAATGGGCTCCCCTCGATTTAAGAAAATCTTTTCATCAGCGTAAAGCATGAAAACATTATCTCATTTTGTTTACTTTTTGGTCACTGCAGTCCTTTCCATTTTGAAAACCATCGCAGCAAATTCCCGGTCAGTGTAAAACGGATAAGTGTAACTTGTTACGGCTTTTGGAGCTTTCAATTAACATTCTTTGTAATCTTCGGGGGTTTTGCAATCTCCTCAACATTGAGTCGTAGGTTTTAGTGGCCATAAGCTGACCTTATTTCATTTCACACATTTATTCCACGGCTGTAAATGCGAGTCGAGAACCTGCAGAAGAAAACAAATTTTAATCCTGTTCAACAGCTTTTTCATTATATAAGGAATTTTCCAGTTCCCGAGGCCGAGTGAACGAGGCCTTGATTCACCAAGTACGACTATCGTGTGGGCTACTCGAGAACGCCGCAACGTCATTTTTATGCTTTTATTCTTATTTTCATTCCGAAGAGAATAAGCGAGATGTATTCTTCCCTCCATGGAATGAGTACCTACCACTCCCTCTTACGTTAACATAAACTCAGAAACTCTTAACCGTTGATTGTAAAGATTGGACGACATTTGTGTTCATTTACGAAACATGCTCAAGAAATTTTGATGTGCTAATGAATTTGATTTTTGCTATGTATATTACGTTTGAAGAACTGTAGTACTTCAGTATTATTTCAGTGCTACTAATATTTTTATTCTTGTTATTGTTCTCATTTTATATAGTTAATGCGAAATTTATTTCTTATTCCGCTGAGAATTGAAATGTTTTACGTTACTGGTTGTACTTACTATGCCCGAGCAGAGTATATTAGTTATCTATCTATTCATTACTCTATATCGTGATCGCTATGAGTAAATACAAGGAGGAAGGACTTGACGCAAAGGTGTGCGTGACTTGAAAAGGAACTCCTTCCCTCACTCTTTCGCTCCTGTTGGCCAGTCCTCGGCATGAAGTAGGGGTTTGCCATTGCGTGCAAAGGAGGCCTTCGAACAGGCTACATTACCCTCCACTCCCTCTCAACTCTCGTGAATGCCTTTCATATTACCCGATTCCCCCCCCCCCCCGAACACTTTTTCTTCCCAACCCGTATTACCGCTAAATTGTCTAGAGAACTTGGGCCTTTCGGGGGTAGGAGGTTTCTGTAGGGGCATTAATTACGTGGACTAGATAGTTGTTGTCGAAATGGTGCGTCTATACTGCTTGAAACTCGTCAGAAAACCCAAAAATGGTTTCAGGGAGCCCTCCTGAACCTTTTTCAATACCAAATAATTCACCTACGAAGATAGGTGGAGTATTTAATGTTTTGTTTGTTTTTTTACATAAGGCTAGGAAGATAGTATTCATGTAGGTAATTTCGATCGTCTCTTTATCGATGTCCATAGACATTGAAAAGAGAGATTCAGTACCGTTAAAAATTATTCATAATCCAACTGGTTTTAAAACTTCAGAGCCATTTGCTTGAGACCAACAAGACTTAACACGGGAGGATTCTTATTTAGTGCGCCGGAATGGAAGGGAAACAGAAAAGTCATACGTGCATTTCTGGATGCTAAAACACGTGGTAAAATCAACGGTGAATCTCATCATGTAACAAAGACAAATAAGAAAATATGTCGAATCAATAATTGTAACATCAATAAATAGAAATTGAAGATATCAGAGTCGGAGGATTTATTTTGCGTCGTTTATTTTGCGAACGGTGTTATTCAACGATGCCCTTAAATTGATACTAACCCGACCATATATTGTAGCCTTCAAAAATGTATGCCAACACAGTTAAGCTATCCTTTCCGCTTCGGAGTGCAGTGTAAGGTTACCTCCCGCTGAGATAGTTTATTCCCTGGAAAATGGCTTCGTGAAAGTTTCGAAAGTGTTGGTAAAAAATCGTTGTGCAAAAGTGCAGCCTATTTTTTCATATGCTCACTACCCCTGTTCTCGTTACTTTCGTGTGCAATATGCCTCTTTCACATCTTACAAAGTGACAGACTAAAGTGCAGCCACACTATTTAAAAGCAATGCTTTTTACCATTCCTCGTAAATACTCTCGAAGATAGTATTTTTGATGTCAACGTGGAATTCATTTATTCTTCAATAAAGCATTTAATTTAGCATCCAATTCCAAGTGAATTGACAAATCCTCGGCCAATCCTTATGAATGCAATGTGTAAACGAAAAATATATTTTACACAGTAAATTTAAAGGAAGACTCGCCGTTCAATTCAGAAAAAGCGAATTCTCTGTCGAAAACTGCGTATGAATTCTGAATGCGCCTAATCTGATTCGATGCTATGTTCACGCGTGAGGTACAAGAATCGGGAGCCGAAAAATCGAATGCTTTAGCGGTATTCAAAACCAGAGAAACCACATTTACCTCGTCACGCCTTTTCATGCTATAAGGAGAAGTGAAGTGGTTGCTTAGATAAGTGTTCCAGGATCGAAAGAACTGATCAATTTTGATCTTTTGGGCTGTAGTTCTTGAGCGAGAGTTTAATAACTTGCTTTTAGGACATCTTACTGATCGTAGCAACCCCCACATTGAGAGCTCCTCCCTTTTTACTATCCTTCAAATGAATAGCTCTCTCGCTCGTAAAATCGGAAGCACTATCCCATTAAATTTCGACGATCAACCCTACTTACTTCTATCTCCTCGCATCTTTTGCCCCGTTCTCCCGTTCCTTCGTCATAGGCGTTCCCGAATATTCGACGGCTCTGAAGGTAATTTGTGGGTGCAGTCTTTTCATGAGGGTCTGTGAATGAATAATAGTTTTAATTAGTTCGAAGTAGATCTTCGCTTCCTTTCATAAAGAGTTTACGGCATCGGACGGGGTGTAGTCAACGGCCATGGGAATTATTCCGGTTAGGTTTTATTGAGGTGTAATATTATCCGTCTATGAGTCAATTGAGCGTTAAACTTTGGAAGCATTTAACTACGTCACAAATAGCCTATGGTCTTAATTATTCTAGTGAAGAAAACACCTTCTTATATTTTAAAAGGTGTTTGGAATCATCTTACGAGCAGTAATTTGATCTTATCAAAGTGTTTCGGCTGCTTGATGACCCCAGTATCTTCATGCGGTAAGTGAGTTCGTCATTGGAAAGTTAAATATAGAAAGCCAAATTTTACAGGTTGCAAACTTCGTTATAACTCAGCGCATAAACACTCTTCGCCTATCCTGAACATAATATAACTCCTTATAGTAAAAAAATTTGAACTCAGAAATTGCTCCCCCAAATTAATTAAGAAGGAAGGGATAAGTGTAGAACAGCACTAGCTGCGTCAGAGATTTTCAGATGTGAAAGAGTATTAAACAGTGGTAGTGCTGAAATAATTTCAATATAAGCTCTACTATATCTTAATTACTGAAGCTGGCCCTCATTTAAGAATGATTGGTGAAGGTTTCCTAAAATTAATCCATTGCTCATCAGCACTCTATTAACTCTCTCTGGTGCATTATTAAATTTGCTGAACAGTTTTCGAATTTCATTCAACAAACGGTTTTACTGCACTTAGAGAACTACTCCCAATTTTATTGCAGGCAATTGTTCTGTTCAAAATTCTCAAGTAGTAAACGTTGATTTTTTGATTAATATTGATATATAGTTGATAGCGGCTGTCCAAAAGGCTGTCAACGATAATTTTTGCTATAATGATTTCGCTCAAAATGGCAAATAACCTTCGTTACTTCAAAGCATGGATTTTTCTATGCGTTTCCACTATAGTTTACAGTAGCATCTCTAGCAAAAGAATAACAGCTTTTTGACAGCTCTCTTCATTTGAAGGATCATGATCTTTGGACTTCGTGTGAAAGCCAAAGTTAATATATTTTTCTTTTCTTTACAGGTGAGAGAAGTAGCTTCATACACGATGGATAACCCATAAATACTTGGAATTTTTCGGTAACCATTGGTATTAGTTTCCATTGGGGTATTTTTGGGATTGCATGTAAGGGGAAAAATGCAATTCAATTATTTTAGAAAATAATTTTAGTAAATCATTCTTGCTGTTAGTTTCAGTATATTTACAGGTTTATTTTGATCCCAACGCTAATTATTTCTTTCAAAACCAACGCACTCTTTGTCCAACCGATATAAGTATCCTTAAAATTTTCTCTTTTTTCAGCTCAATTAAAAGCATCGGATATTTTCTGGCAAATGTCCATTGTTGATGTTATAAAATTTATGCAAAAGCCCCATATTTATGTGGAAGTTTAGCTGCTTTTTTCGTTAATAATCGTCCCTTTCTGAGTCTAAAATCGAGTTTTGTAGCTACCTCACAATACAGGTATGCAAGGGAAGGTAATGGGTTGATAATTCGGAAAGTCAAAAATAATCTAACAATTCATGTGCGTTTACATGTATGTTCCCCGCTCGTCGTAAAGATCTTTTCTACGGTTGTATAAATGTCTACTACTGTGCATAAAATCCTTTGTATCCCTTCTTTAAGTGATCTTCTCCAATCCTCATATTTTTATCTGCCAGTAAAATAAGTATTAATTGGCTCTTTTAACAATTGTGGTCTCTCCTCGCATGTGAGTATAATTTGGTCGCTCAATGCATGGAAATATTTGTTTCCTCACCGATGGGAAAATAAGCGACCTTCCGTGATCCAAGTAGCCCAAGGGAGAGGAGTACTATCGACACGAGCGAGTAAGCAAGCAAAAATTACGGGAAAATTATTTTAAGAGTCTGCAGCACGCTTCAGTGAAAAACCCTCAATGGGTCCCTAAAGAAGCGGTGGAAGTCGGGGATTCATAACTCTCTAATGTATGTAATGCACTCAAATATCCCAGAAGTATATCCATATAAAATCACTCCGTGCTTCAAACGTATATGTTTTTTCCTGTGATGTTTTTCAGAACGGTTTAATGCCCGAAGACAGAATTTTCATTAATGGATATCTATTTATATTGCATGTAGTTTATGATATGCTTTCTTGTGTTAAAAAATGAAATATTGTCTTTGTAAAGATGCTATTCAACACTGTTGATTGATACATCAGTTGCATTTGCTTATAAATTTTGAAATATATTTTATTTCCTTTTTTTGGGGATGAGTTAATTCGCATTTCCATGCCCATTTCAGGTGAAATAGTCTGCATATTCATTATAAAAATGATCAGAAAGCTCTCCGTAACCTGGATCCATTTTAGGTATCCGTGCGGTATCTCCGATATCAATGCGTTCAATTCGGTGATGGAGTGGATTTCACTCATCCTCAGACATCGACCCACCTCGAAGATTGCGTGACCGTCTTGGAAGCCAAGCGATTAAGAATATTTTTATGGTGACCGGTGAGTCAGGGCTCTATATTGTTGCATCACGCATGCCTTGGTCGTTGACGCCGGTAATGTAATTTCTTAGCATTTTAACGGTCCACGAATTGTTTTAATATCACCTTGTGTAAATAATATTTGATTTAAATCACCAACTCATATCCCGTCTCTTTTAACCATACTGCTATATTTATATACATCTCAAATAATTTACTCTGAAATCGCTATATGAAAACACATATTGTGACCGATGATAATTTTCATTGCTCACTCTCATGAAAAAATATTCTCCCTGAATCTGCCAACTCACTTTCCAATATATAGCATTTCTTTCTCAGGGCTTCTCGTGTATCGATATAGTTCTACTCAGAGAGACAAATATTACCAGGAGATGTGTTTATACCACACCAATGCCATAGCATGTATTCTGTTTGCGGTATTTGATTAAGTGTTCAGCGTTCAGTGATGATAGCTTTTGCAAAGAAAGATGTTATTTATTTCTCATTATTTATAATTATACCATTGAAAACAACACTTTATTGGAGTTAAAAAAGGGTCTCTAAAATGCTCATAGCTAAACGAACGCGAACCAAATACGTGATTTATCAGGCAGGTTGTTATGCGTTAATAGTTTTTTGGGCAGTACCTACTGTGAAATTTCTCCGATGATGCCATACGACGCACTCTTACTTATCTTATGTGTTATTAAAAATCATAACTTTTTAGTCCGTTTTTTCCCGGAAACCGTTTACCTCCTTTCAAGAATTGAGCTAAAAATAGCTTTTTTTTAAATTGTACTTATTTCATTTTATTTTTTAAATACTGGGGGAATTCTCAGTCTCACGTGATTATATTCTCTTTGGAAGAATTGAGTACTCAATGCCGTTTATTTTGCAATAGAAATGTAATTATGCGAGGGTAGCCTTTTAAGTATCGGGGATAGAACGTTCCTTATCACCTAGCAACTATAAATGGTGTTCAAAAACAACTTTTTCAGTTGGTTGATGCCCATTCAAAGTTTCATTAAGATCGGCTTGATAGTTTTAAAACGGTGGTGTGTCAAAGTTCCCAAGCCGCTGTACGAGATGGAATTAAGTCATGAACAGTACCGCACCATAACTTTCTATAAATTTCAAGGAAGCCTCAAGCAGCAAGAATGCGTAACTGAACTTGTTGCTTTTGGCGAAGAAGCACTATCAAAAACAACCGTTTATCACTGGTATGCAGAGTTTCAGCGAGGACGCTCTTGCTTCAGTGACGAACCACGTGAAGGGCGACCAAAAACCGCCGTCACTCAAGAAAACGTGGATGCTGTACGTAAAATGACTTTGAAAGATCGTAATGTTACATACCGTGCGATTTAGGCATCATTGCAAATCTCAGGGACCTCAGTTTAAAAGGTCTTACACGAAGAGTTAGGTGTTAAAAAATTGGTTTCCCGCTGGGTACCGCATCTCCTCACAGATGAACAGAAAGCAGCTCGAGTCAAATGGTGTCGAAATACTCTACAACGATTTAACTCAAGAGCATCAAAGCACGTCCACAACATCGTGATTAATGACGAATCATGGATATATTGCTACGAGCCCGAATCAAAACGCCAATATTCAGTATGGGTCTTCCAAAGTGAGCTCAAACCGACAAAAGTTGTTCGCTCTCGCAGCGTTTCGAAGAAAGTGGTCGCATCGCTCGTAGCCAAATCAGGGCATGTAGCGACGATTGCTCTTGAAAATCAAAGAAGAGTTAATGCTCAATGGTATACGACCATTTACTTGCCGGAAGTGATCGCCGAACTTTGGAAAGATAAACCAAATCGACGCATTACGCTCCATCATGACAATGCAAGCTCACGCACCGCTCGAGTCATTCTTGGAACAGGAAAGGAAGCTCGAGTCGTTTTTGGAACAGGAAAACGTCGAAATTGTTGATCATCCTCCATACAACCCGGACTTAAGCCCCATTAATATTTTCAAATTTCCCAGAATCAAGAATATGCTACGAACAAAGCGCTTCCAGGCGTCCGAAGAAGCGGTCAATGCCTACAAAACAGCCATTTTTACTTCGTAATGGAATAAATTTTATAACGACTGGTTCCATCGAATGCAAAAGTGCATTGACTATCGTGGAGTACTTTGACAAAAAAAATTGCATTGCTGTACCTCTTATAGTTTTCTTCATTCCCGACACGTAAAAGGCTTCCCTCGTAGCTACCAAAATGTTATGCTCTTACTTTTGTGATTTTTGTCAACCCTTGAAGTTTCGTTGGCTTCATTAATATCTTCAGGTATCTAGAGCATGCGTGTTTATACCAATCTGATTTCTGATGAATACCTTACTACAACCATGTTACTCGCCATAAATCAGTATTCAGTTAATAACGATTAAGTTATATCGCTTTAAGCACCGTGCATCGCAATATATGATGAATTTCCTTTCTAAGAATCGTAACATTTAATTTTATTCAGTATTTATAGCATCTTTCACACTACTCGAAATTCCTTGAAGAAGAAACGTGGAACAAGTCTTTATCAACGCTAAAATGATATTCAGGACCATTCGAGTGGGGATGGCAAGTGAAATGAAACGAAAATGTTTCATTTCGACCCGGAAGGAAACGAAAATACGAGGCCTAGGTTTAGTTTCGTTCCTGCACAAAATTATAACCACCAAGAAGTTTAGTTTCGATCCGGGACGTAACTTTACTCCCGGGAACGAAGCTAAATTAATCGAAACCCCGCCGCTCAAAGTTAAGTTTCGATCCCAAAAGTTGAGTGGAGGAGGATAAGTGGGAATAGTTTCGACCCTTTACGTTTGGCATACGGGTAGAGAAGCTAAAACATTGAGCTGAAAAATCAAACGGCTAGTTTGCGTTCACCGCTCTCCTGTTAGTGGTAAAAATGAGTACCCCATGCATCTAAAGGCTGTAGGCTAAGCCTCTACTTCGTACTCGGTGTGTGGGTCGAAACTAAACTGTTTGAAGGTGAAGCTCAGGGTCCTTCCTGTGCAAAAAAATATCTACGTTTCGTTGTGTCCTAGAGTTTTAGTTTAGTTTCGACCAGGAAGTGGTTTTGATTCCGTTTTCGTGTCGACGTGAGTTTAGTTTTCCAGGTTTAAATCCATTTCGTTTCGATTCTACATTTCGCTCCCTGGAACGAAACTATTGAAATTTTACTGGTTTTGACTTTCGTTACGTTTCCCTCGCAATCTCTGCATTCGAGACAGTCTTTCAAGAGTGATTGTTCAACAATTCTTGAATCAAGTTGAATGGCCTGTTATAGAAAGCTTGAATTTACTCGGATGAGGGCAGTCAATACAGTCAATAAAGGAATAAGGTATGGCGACACCGAGAGAGAATTATAATGATAATTTTACTTTCAGGAAAATATTTGTATCAATTCCTTGCAGTGTCAAACTTCTATTCTGCCTCATGTAGTAGTTAACTTCATCTAAACACCTTAGATCTTCGTAAAATTAAATGAGGGTTCCCAAGGGGCATGATCTAAACACTCATTCCATCTCCAAGTTTCCGCTAAGAAGGCTAGAAAACCTTCAATGAATGGTCGAAACGTCTCAACACCATTCGAGAACAATATAAATTAGAATCGTCCAAGACAAGACGAATTTGATGGGAACTTAGTGATTCCAGAGTATTCAACAAAAAATGTCAGCAGTCATGACGATTGGAATGACGTCACATCCAATCGAGAAAGCTTTTTCAACGAGTATTCAACGGAATTTGACAGTGTGAAACCGCCTTAACAGTAAACTAATGATAGTTCAAGTTTGACTTCCTCAAGGTGATTCTGAAAATTTGACTATAAACGACAAATAAATTACGTCTTCTTGGTTTTTATCATTTTAGTGACCTGTATTGGTTTAAAGTTATTAAATTCCCTTTGCAGAAATTTATTTTCCACGCTTTGAATTTTATGATTCAGGTTGATTTGCTATTAGATACAATAGGGTGGTTTCCTATTATTTTTTATTGCCGAAATCAAAAGATTATTACTCCTGGAGTACGTATTTCACGCTTTGCTTTTATATTTTTAAATGACGATATCTCTTTGTCGCGATTAAATGAAAAGTGAAAATTTTCAAGCGCGCGAATACGCGACGGCTAGGTATGAATGCTGGGAAAACTCCGTGTGACGTCGCGTCGTTCTGGTTCCCGCTGCCGCAAGTGAGGTGACCTTGGGGCGAGGATTTGAGCGCTAATACGATGCAGGCTGCTAGCAGGTAGCAGAGTACCTGCTAGCTTGTAGCGCTTGGCTTAAATAAGGATTATTAATACTTTATCAAACGAAGACAACTTTCCGACCTTAGGCAGTTTTAATAGGTGATTATTAAGAGACGTTTCCCTGATCTCGCTGCCTCATGCATGCATTGGTAATCTCAGACGATGTAAAACTCCCATTTACTCGTGTAGAAACTAGGTACCTGTGACGTCACGTGGAGTGGCATCGCATGGGCGCCAATCTGGCCTTTTTCAAATGAGGATAAAATTGACCATTGCCATTCGTTTAAACCGGTATTTCTAAATCAAAATAATTTGCATATTATGAATACACTAATGGTGGGTAACGAATCGCAATCAATACCTTTCGTTTTCTTTTATGAAGGAAACTAACCTAATGGTAGAGATTACCTGTAAATCTGCATGCGAGACGACTCGAATCACCTTGAAGGATTCTTCAGAGTTCTTCGCCCTCTGCTACCATGTTCTCCGTCTATTCCTCACCATATAACCCCGCTACGACTGCAAACCATCCTTCCTTCTCCATCCACTCCCCGAGACACTCCCATTGTCTTCGTTTCGCCCTCGTCTCCGCTTGTGCGATGCGTGACGTGGTTCCCCGCCTCGCACCCCACTAACAGTGAGCGTCTGTCACCCGCAATCTTCCCACTCATCCTGTTTATATTCTTTCGTCTGAAAGCGGCATTTGCCCATCAAAAAATCTGGGATGATGAAGCAGAACTCAAGTTATTTTAGTAAGGGCGCTTTACGATTTGGAGTGAGAATAGGAAAACGGTTTAGGAGAGGACAGTTGGCGACTTAAAAAATGAAAATATGCGAGATGCTATTGGATTGCAGAAGTTTGCGTTGAAGAGAAGTGGAGATTATTAGAACTTAAACGTATAGGAATTCAAATTATAGGAAGAACCTCTTATATCGTAATGGCTTTGATATGATGCTCATTAACAACTTTTTTTTAATGAGTCAAAGGATTACAGACGAAATGATCTGTAGGCTGAAGGCAGTTCAAATGAAATAATTAATACTAAATGATTAAAAAGCATGTCATCAAATATTCTTTGAAACAGTGAATCAAATCTGCTATTTCGACACATTAAAATTAGATTTTCAGATATTAGAAGTCATTTCTTACCGTGTAGAAAGGTACATTATTGAAAGAAGAAGTATATTACCGCAAATATATTGCAGGGGAACGGTAAAATCTTCCTTGTCAATTTAGAAACTAGGTTGCGAGTCTGCAGCGACAGAGAAAGCTTCGTAAAGATATAAAGATACTTTTGTATTCTATTAATTATGTGGTGACGCTGCCCTTGATTAAGTCGCAAGCTCTTAAATGAACATAATTTGCACATTGTGACAAAATACGAGGGCTATACTGAGGTGGGTGCTAATGTGTTCCTAGTGTCTCTTTCCTTCTCAACGATGCATGAGGTAGTAAACAAAAAAAGATAAAAATTTACTAATACATGCTAATACATGCATCATACCATTTCTTGGCTATTTTTTCTTGCCTCAGGGGCTCTTTCTCAAATAATATTCTGGCGTAAATGAGGAAGGATTTTGTTGAGGAGGATTTTATTGAGGCGAATATAATATTAAGTTTTTAGGGCACTATTCTCTTGCTGGCCTCTTACGCTACGATAGTTTTATTGTTATTTTTGATGCTAAATCCTGAATCACTCGATAACTTGTTTCGTCGATCGATCACTTGCCGGGGCCGCAAAAGTGATCGCTAGAGGCGCCACTTTTATGAATCACACGGTCATTATATCCGACACTCTTTCCATCACTCCTTCCTTCCCTTTCCGACTTTCTCACAGTCAGTCGTTCAAGTTTACCTGTCTAGTTCCCACGATTATCAACCGTTGCGCTGTAATCCCTCTTTACAGCCATTCGATCTGATTGGCTGATATGCGGTTTCGGTGACAGTTTCAGTAACGGAAAAAGTGACGAGCGGAGTGAGGAAAAAAATGATGGAAATCGCAGGAATAGAAGGATCAACAACTTTTCTATTTCCACACAGTAGTTTATTGACACCGACCATGGCTTCGTTACAGAGTAACATTATCAAGGTGAAAATGCAGGTAAATTGACAGTATATATAACAGAAGGTTGGGTAGGGAAAATTACCGGGAGCCGTTAGTTAGGGGTAGGTAAGGGTTGGAGTTGGAGCACCCCACCTGCAATGACGCCAAACCCAGCTCCAACTCCAACCCTTACCTCCCCCTGACCAACGGCTCCCGGTATTTTCCCTACCCAACTTTCTGCTATGTATATACTGTCAATTTACCTGCATTTTCACCTTGATAATGTTACTCTGTAACGAAGCCATGGTCGGTGTCAATAAACTACTATGTGGAAATAGCAAAGTTGTTGAGCCTTCTATTCCTGCGATTATGGATTTCCACCAAGTCACGCCCGCTACGATTAATTATATTAATTATAATGATGGAAATCATCATCAACTGGAGCCAACGGGGAAAAACACGCGCGCGACGATCATTTTCCGAGTGGTCACTGGAGTTATCGCTGGAGTGAGCACTAAGGAATGTCGAAATAATTTATCGTATGATTCAGGCTTAAAATGCGGAGTAAAATCCGTTATAAAAACTTTTTCAATCCTTAGATAACCTTTTTTCGTGTTAAATAAACGATTTCAATGTGTTACGAGTTTCTATTATTATATTAAAAATAATTTAATAATGTATACCTTCGTTCATCATCGTTATTCACCAATGTGAGATGATAAAAACGTTGGCTCATCATCTCAAGCTGGTAAATGTATTCCAACCATGAATTGTGTTTCCCTGGGTGTTGCTGGAAAGCAAACGAAATAAGAGATTTCTTGGCAATCTTTTCCTCGTTGGCTTTGGGGAGAGGTTGAAAGGAAGGTCTCGGAAATAGCATGGTAAAGATAAGGGTCGAAAGGAAAGAATGAGAAGAAGAAAAAGAGATTTTTATCGATTGATCGATCGCTCTCCACCGTTCAATGAAAGAGACTCTCACACTCTCTTGCATATTCGATTTCATTCAAATTGATGGGATCCATTAGAATCCATAGATACTTTATGAGACTTCTTAGTCCCTCTTTCAAATCGTGAATTCTTTTTTTATCAATGGAGCGAGTCCAAACATAGCTTACGCTATCGCATTCACCATTCATGACGTGTCACGTCACTTCTCTGAAGACATAGTACTCTAACTTCATGTAATGATAATATTTTTGCTCCCTCATATAATTATAACGGTGTTTATGGTGATGGATATGAAAAATAGAGGCAATAATTTTACAAATTCCACTACATAAAAACCCATCGCAGACATAAAAACTTTACAATTAAAGATTATACCACAAAAAGATATAGATAACTAGCTACGACCATATTTCCTCCACTACTCAAGCAAAAGGTATTGAATCGAATTTACTGCACATGAATTTCATCCGATATGTTTCCATCCGAATTCCATCCGATTATGTTTCCTACTTAACATATTCGAAAGTACCATAAACACAGACTACGTATTGTCACAGCCTATCTCTCTTCCTCTTAGTAAAAATAGTTTTATTGAAGAATAAGAATCAGTCGTAGGTAGTTTTAATGAATCTGGTTCACTAGATAGTCATGGGAATACTAAAAATGGAGTCGATTTCAGTGCCCCACCGGAAACGAGGAATCACGCTCGTACACACTCCGTGATGAGAGGTGAGTGCACGCATTTCTTCAAGAAAGCCGAGAGCAAGGGGGATTCGCGTGTGACCACTACTTAAATCACTCGGCTAATGCTTTGCGAAATTTATCGATCGTGTTTGCGACGTTCTCTTCTTTCCTTTTTCGGCGTGGACATGGTAGTCCTTCCATCCCTTTCACTGGTCTCTTTTTAGCGGTGCCTTAATCCAGATATATCTCCATGATTGCTTGCAATTGCATGTGTACACTTTGTCACTGGCGCCACTTTAAAGTCGCATTTGTCAGCGTTTTTACGTTTCCCTTTCCAGACAAAAGGAAGATTTTATGTAAATAAATGGCGCAGGGAAAATATTTTTAACTTGCGGTGTTAAAATCCCCTATGCAGTCGCATTAACATCTCAATGTTTCCCATAGATTATGATGACATTTCCCATCAGTATGACCAAAAGTTATACCCTGGCGGTAACTAAGCCAATAATTTCATAGTAAATGCATCGTTTCACTGTCAGTGGGGTAACTAGAATTACGTGAGGGGATCTGAGCTGTAATTATGATGTTTTTAATTGAATTTCATGTTTTTAATGATGTATTATATTGGATTCATAAAATTTTAATGCTATTCCTCGTGAGTGCATATACTCTGTTGCAAACATTTTGCATGAATGGCACAGAGCGCTTTGTACTCATCTTCACGCCACGCACATTTTTGAAAAACGATTAAAATGCGTACTATTTATTATTACAGTATTCTACCAATTAAGGTAGGTTTCCATGGAGTACTAAAAAGGTGATCTGGGAGCCTCCCTTTCCTTCCAGCGCTACCTGCTCAATTCACTGTAAGGCCTACTCCCTTTCAATCTATCTAAAAATCCTATTCTTTTCCTTCCCCTCCCTCGTTTCCTTAACATTCTACCCTCTAACACTATTTTCAACATCCTACACCCCGCTAAGCACTAACTCCATCCATACCTTCTATCTCCTCCGTATCACATCTAAAAGCTGCCTCTCCTCACCCACCAACTCCAGCACTTCGTCGCTCCTTTTCCTCTCCGTCCATATCACCTTCTCCATTCTTCTCCATACCCACATCTTGAATGCCTCCAATCTTCTCTCGTCTTCTTTCCTCTTTGTCCACGTTTCCGTTCCGTAGAGCGCTACACTCCAGATCAAATCTCTTCACTAACCTTTTCTTTAAACTCTTACATAATGATCCTCTCAGAAGCTCCTTCATGTTCATGAACGCCTCCTTTGCTAATGCAATTCTCTTCCTTATGTCCTTACTACTGTATCCGTTTTCCTCTAACGTGCTGCCTAAATGCGTACTATTTAGCTCCATTAATAAAACTTCGACGGGCCGAAATGGGACCACACCCATGTAGTTTCCTCATGTCGCTTGCTCGCAGTCTCCTCTTTATCTGTTCGCGGGGTCAAACGGGGGCCCCGTGGCGACCCCTAGCCCGTCAGGCCACGACCGTCTAGAGGACAGGTGGTCGCCGGTCACGGCCAGGCCAATGTGAGCGGTGTAAGGGAGTCTGGCGATAATCGTCATTGAAGGCCCCCTGCGGGAAAAGACGACGGAAAATGGTGCATCGGAATGGAGCCATCGTCTACCGCATAATGAGGGAAGCCATGAGTACGAATAGGCCTCGTAGGGCTCGCCAGTTTAGCTTCGTCTTCCTTGTATGCTTCCAATGTCTCCCTGAAGGGCACTGTGTTTATATGTGGTCGAGAGACAGGAGCGATCATGATAAAATTGAGTGTCCTTTTTGGGCTTCTGATTTAGCCTAGAAATGGTAGTAATAGCACCGCTGGCAATGTGGAAAAAGACATTGCGCGTCGGATAGAATCTGCTTCCTTCTTTGAAGACCGGATTGAGTACATTAATGTAGCCATACTCTTTGCTGATTTATTTATTACCATATTTGTTCTCGTCAAGAAAACTGGTTAGCAAAAAATTTCTTCCAAGTCTTCAATCCAAGGTTGACTGTAATAGTCTTCAATTTTTATTGTGTTTCGCATGCTAGGGTTTATAAAATGAATGTTACAGTTACGGAATATATTTGCTTCTGAGTATATTCAGGGATGGAAAATAATCAGTCCCGTAGTGACAAAATGAATTAAATTAACATGTACGTAGTTTATGTAGGAACGCGGCTAAATTCTTTATATTTTAACCTGTAGTCTTACAATTAAACTACAGTAATATAATTTTTATTACGATGCGGGATGTTCATTTCCCCACAGTCATTAAATCAAAATCATCATACGTGGCTCGCTTGAATATTTGATGATAGTGATCCCTTTTTCGAATTTTTCCCACGAAATAGTGATCCTTACAGGTGATTTTTCCTTTTTTAGTTAACCTCTCACCTCGAAAAAATCGATGGAAAACGGTATTTCGGCAGATATCGATCGTATTCCGCGAAATGGGAGAAGCCATGAGTGCAAACGGGCCTCAATGTCCTCAAATAATTTATAACGATCCCACGGTTCATATCCCTCCCTCCTATTCCACCCCAACCTACCAACTTCTCCCCTAATACCTACTTGCCGGCTGCAACGAATTTGCGGGAGAAGAAACGTAGGTTAATATGCTTGCATTCATTTTTTATAATTGGCCCCTCATTTCGTTGATGGCTTTAAAATCACATAGCAAATAGGTTTCGTGCATTATTAATATATTACCTGTTATCCCCTTTGAATATAAGAAGTATAGACTGTTATATTTATAAAGGTAGCCACTTAATTATTATTCAATTTGCCACCATTGCGGAAGGGTTTATTTAAAAAAAATGAAAAAGTAATTGCCCTCTAAATATATAAACTATAGTTTTTCATGCAACAATTTCCCCATTACCTTTTATCTCGTTTCGAATTAATGCTTCGTGAATGTAATTAGAAGCGATTTGTTTGTTTAATGGGAAAAACACGATTTTAGTCGAAGTGCGGATAAAATGAAACGGAAATATATCCTCGCTTACCTTTGCTGCAAATTTCTATGAACTATAAAATGTATAAAGTATAATAGAAACCAGATTTGTGCGATTTTTTTAATAGATTGAAATCTTTTTACAGTCCCTGGCATGTAAATTTCGACACGTGTTTGGGTTTAAAATCTGGCGTCAGTGATCACTCTCTTGATTTTTCCGAATCAAGTATTGACTCTCTGGCTCCTCCATGAAGGTATGTGTCCTCATTTCATTTGCACTCGTGAAACCTCGAGACGAGAAGTTCACACGGCCGCACTCTCAATGGCAAGCCACACTCTCTTTGGCAAGTAGAAGGAATATTTGGTGTGATTTGATGGCTGCGTTCTCGTGTTGAGGCTTGACGTTCGTGTCTGTTTGGAGTGCAAGGTAGGGAGGAATGATATGATATAGGGAGGATCCCTCGAACACGAGGATGCGCCGCTTGCATGTAGTTGGAAACCCAAAATTAGTTTTGTGATTTTATCCCTTTTCTTCACTCCAAAGATTAAATCATGATGCGCTATATAGCTCACGCTTGCGACTATCATGAGGCTTAATTAATTTTCACATATTCACCATTTTACTTCTGTTACATTTTTTACAAAAACTGTGCCATAATGGGCACTTTCTCAATCCCTCCGAGACTCAACCCCTCTGAGACTCGACCCCTCTGAGACTTGACCCCTCTGAGACTTGACCCCTCTGAGACTTCACCACGAGGAGACGATTCGCGAGCTCCTGAGTACCAGTCTCGCGAAGCTCCAGAGTACGTCGTGCCTGACTGATCCACGCGAGCCGCTGATCCTCGCGTCCTGTGAACTGCTCACAATTTATAGTGAATTCACCAACGGTGTCGGCCTCTTTACGGCATGTGTGAACTTCAATTACCCTCCGCCACCGTTTACCCAATTGTAAGGTGAATCGTCAGCGTGAAACCTGTTTCCCCTCCTCTGCCTACACCTCCCCTCTCACGCCTGCTTCGAGCGCGGCCGCGATCTTGTAAGCGGTCTGGCGCTCTCTCTCTGCTACTGACCTAAGACAAGGAAGGAACTCTTGCGTGCCCGGCTTCTTCCCAACGGCAAGAGTACATTATCCTCAGGCAATTTAGTATTTTATGTATTGTGCTCCTAAAGCTTACTTCGGTCATTAAATGTATTATTACTGTTGGAAATCAACCATATTGTTTGTTCATTTTTTACTCCTAACCACCTATATTCTCGTCAATTCATTCTCGCGACGTGTGTGCGTTGCAAAACACAAAAAAATATAATTTAAAATCAGTGTAATTTTGAAAAAGGACTGTACACTGTAGAAATAATTGGCCACAAAAATTATCTGTGGCATAAAAAGTATGCACCATGAAAGTTAAAAGAAAAAATAATTCTGACAGTTCCAATATATTTTCTTGGGGAACTTTTGAACTCCTTTCACGTGCATGTGCAATGTGTATCTGAAGGAATTGAATGCTCTCGTTATAATGTGAATGTACACTTTGACTGCATCGAGCGTTTTAATGTCGTTGCTATTTCAGATATGTTACAACGCGGGAAAACAGATTTTATTAGATATCTGCCCTGAAATACTGCTGCTGCTGAGTTAATGGAATATTACTTTCGCTGTTAATTTTACGGCATTACCAGTATTTTTTTCTTCTTCAAACTGAATTCAAAAAAGTTAATTCGCAAAAGTCAATAACTCTTTCGTTTCATTCGGCTTTGTGTTGATATCTTTTTTGCCGAGGCGATAATATTGTCTTCAAATTTGGCTATTGAGAAGGTTTAATATTGATCGATTTCATGGAATAATATTCAAAAAAGTGTTTTTGATTCCATTTGCTTCAAAAGTTAAGTTTGAAAATCGGAATTTTATCTTATGTTCTGATTTTATTGCAGGTAGAAGCATTGGGATTTTTTTTATTAAAACTGGGATATAAATGTTGCTCTGTCGAATTCCTGAAATAAATTTCGCAATGCCATAAGACTCATGAGCTAATTTAAACGTAAACTCTTTAAGTTTTGTAATTTATTTAGCAGAACTCTATGATCAAAGCCGGGGATATGTTGTTAGTTATGCGGAAATGGCACTACTGTAGACTCCAAAAACCCCAAAAGTTTCAACAGTTATAGTTTCTAAGGCTTGATCAAGCAACAATTACGAGAAAATATTGGCGTTGAACCGTCTATATTGCTGTATATCATAATATGAAATTTTTAAATGTATAAATAGTTGTCATTACCATTAGGAAAACGTTTTTAGACCTGAACGTATAACTTTTTTTTGAATTAATCCTTCACGGTGGAATCTGCACTATCCGGCTTTTAATAGTTTTGGAAAATGATTCAGTATTTAATTGTACTATTTTATTGGATGTGATAGTTCTGCCGTTCTAGTGGAATAAGTCGTCCTTCGGTCGTCCGGACTTATATTTATTCACCAATGTTTTACAATGCTTTTAGAACGTTTACATTAGGTTTCTTTTATTTCCCTTGTTATTATCACTCAATGTTATCAGCTGTAAACGCCTAAATATTGATATTTAGCAATGTAAAGTTAGACTCTACACGTATGACTAAAATTTCAACTCTCATAAACTGTGATTACGGTTAGACGAATATTTATTAAAAAGGTACTATTTTTAACGACTGGTCTACTGAACTGTTTTTTTTTCTCTATGAAAATTATAAGCTATTTTTAAGATATGTTTACTGTTGTATCACGTTGGCACTGACACGGTCAACGCTAACCTCTCGTAATAAAATCGCGCCTTTATTGTTCATGTTCTTACCCCTGAATGCGAATTGATAAACTAATTATGTTTTACTTGGAGATATTTTTTGCTGATGTATATCTGTTGCAGTTTCTGTCCTCTTAGAATGTTTTAATATCATAATCTTGCCTCATTATTTTTTATATTCAGTCATATTATTGGTACCTTACCCATGGTATGAGTGTTTTTTATTCCAGGATGTTGTCAATTGTGAAAATTCGGCGCAGTAACTGAAATTAAGATTAGCATATTATGAAACTTGGAAACGATAATTATACTAACTGGAGGTATTTGAATCTTCGCCAAGTGAAACACAGATTATAAAATTTGGATTACTTTTTATCGTCGTTATGGATTTCCACGTCAGCAGAAGTCCCACCCACAGTAATTTCTAGCGGATACGCTGACTCACCTAGTTTCTACCGCGTTAGAAGGCAGCGCCACGTGAGGTGGTGAGGTGAACGTGCAGGTTGCATCCCACACTTCTCTGGAAGCTAGGAATATCCATTCAACTTAATTAAATCATCAAAGGGAAATAGTAATTCTGAATGCATTTCGCCAACCATGGCTATTCAATCCCTTAACCGGGAAGGAAATAGACACTCTTAGAATGAGAGAGATTCCAGGTTTTTATTAGCAAAGAATAAAATGTTTTATTGGAAAGAGTTTTTAAATAAAACGTTTTCTGAAATTTCTTCATTAGTTTTTTTTACTTTTGTTTTTCACAGAAACATTCTTACAAGTGTTTCATCGTCGACTTGAAGAGTTTGCGTGATTTTATTGGAAGAGATTCTGAAAGTTTGTCTCCATGCCTTTCCGTCCACCCTACCTACCCTTGCAAGCAGGATATTGGCTTCCCAGTTGTTAGATCGGAGTCAATCCATTCCCTTTTGTTCCAAAGAGAACTGACTTATACGAGAAAGAAGAGGAAATGAACAGAGGGGTATTTTTTCGCAGCTACCGCAGTTCCTTCTCTCCTACTAAGAGATTCCATCCTCTGAAAATCTGTAGTGACCTCCCAGTCAAAGAAAGATTTGTGTTGTGTCTTAAAAAAGAACGAATACCTCCTTCTTGGTCGGACGAATTTTGTCTTTCTTATTTGGTGAATAAATACTTGGTTAAAGTTAATCTATCATCTCGAAATTCTCAAAATGGATTGAGTAGACTCTTCTCAGTATTTGACAATTTCAAAGGTATGCAATTTCGACCCCATTCCGTCTATAAAATACCTGATATTCAGAGCATGTAAACTATATTTCTTGCGAAATCAAATAGTTCCACTAAAAATCACATGCGTAAATGGCTCTTCTACCAGAATATAATAGTCAAGTATTTTTGCCGCTGACAAAATGCTTGTAACCCTTAATTCAAAAGTGCGATTTTAGGCGATGATATGCTCGAATGGTATCGAGAATTGTTCGGCTTTTTATCTCCGAAATCGGTTGGCACTGACTGTATGCATGCCATAAATACAAAGCAATATCGTTCAGAAGCAAGCAATCATTGTTATCGCGAAAGATATCCAAGGTTCGTCTGGTTGAAGCGGCAGTGTCATTCTTGGCCATGACTTAGTGCTCCAGACTCAACTTATGAGTAGGAAAAAGGGGTTGGAGGGAAGGTAGAGAGATTTGGAGGGTAAATATCCCAGTGAGAAATGGATCATCGAATCTACCTCAAATATACATCGATTCGACGTCTAGATCGTTACGTGGTCGACGTCGATTTCATTTGTTCAATCGACGATTTTTCGGCGTGTTATTCTGATAAGTCTGAAGAAGATAAGTTGATTGGTGGAGGGGGGCATAGTGATGTAGTGTTGTAGCCTTAAATTAACTGAGAGCCGCTATTAAAATATATCTGACAAAAATAAGAAAGCTAAAATTAAATAATTATTTTGTTAATTGATATACATTAGCTTCAATCCCGGAGAACAATCGTTGATTCCTTTTGATTCAATAACTTGAGAGGAAGCGCGTGGCGTTCAAGCTTGAAGTCAGTTGCTGAAGAAGAAAGAGTGGGAAAGCCGATAGAAGTGTCGGTTGCTGTTGGTGCTGTGTTCGCAATTTGTGCGGTACAGATTTCTATGCTCACACACTTTCCTCAGATACCCTGGACCTTCTACTTTAGTCACACTCCTTAATATTTCCTGCGTGATGTGTGACACTATGCTTAAGCTTGGCGTTGTAACTACGTCTAATTTATTTTGATACCTTTACACTCACGCCACAAATGTCAACATGATCTCTCATTTTTTCTTAAGGGTGTCTGCTTATTATTGAAGATAAATATGCGGGACTTGAGATTACAATTCGCGAATATACAATGCAACCGCCTAATTATTTCAGCCTTCATTTGTTTAAACATTACGTGCTCGATCAAAATTCGTGGTTGTGGCCGCAATAGATGGTGATTTTAGTCGAAAATTTTGTTGTTTCCGTGATTGTTATTAAACTTTATTTTCTATTGGATCATAATCATCCGAAATTTGCTATAAAAAAATTCGCCGGTAAGTAGTCGATATCACGTCGATGACGTTGACATCGAAAACACATCGATTTTTGGACCAAATAGGCATCGATCGATGTGTTACCATCGACGTTTTATCGAAGACTACTTCGACGTCGACTCGACGACGATTTCAATAACTCATTTCTCCCTGGTTATGGAGTGAGAACAGAAGCTACAGGCAGAGAGTCAATCCGAACTATTTCTTTCGAAATACAGTTACTCCGTGAGAAGAGAGGATAAATGAAAATTCTTCACAAAACTTCGTTTTTGATAATTATTGTGAGGCATCATTTTAAAGCAAAAGTATTTGCAAGTTTACTTCGACGTTTGGACTAGGCTTTACGAAGGGCCCCTTCTTCCGTTCACGGTCAGCTTGAATCGACGGAAGATTGGACATATGTTGAATGGGGGACGTTCTGGGAAATTTCCGTTCACAATCAACCCGTTGAACTTTAGGACCGAATGGGATCAATGGAAGAGACGACACGAATGCTATTCCACGTGAGGAGATTACAGCCGTTTCACTTTCGAGATGAGAGAGATTTCCGAGTCGTGGATTACATGTTACATTTATTAACACGAAGTTGTTGGGTTTCCGGCCGTTGAGTTGGTAGACTGTTGGCTTCCCACTTTGTCGACACGGATTCTAATCCCGGCTGTGCGGTGAGTTTTGCAGACAGTGTGGCCCCCGCTCCATTGCTTTGTGGAGGATAGCACTCGTTAAGCCGTGGTCCTCTTGGCGCCTTCCGATAAACCCGACACTGCGACGGGTGTATTGCCATCCATCATATTTACCTTGTCTCTCTCCGTGACTGGAATTGAAGAAATGTAGCCGATTTCAAATATTAGATTTTATCATGCTGATCGGAATTAATTTTTTTCCTATAGCCTAAGTTGATTGCCGGTTGTGTTCTTATAGCATGCACCCTTGGGTTGAGAGACCGTTGAAAGAGGGAGGTGGTCATTCCATACAGTTTCATATGCCTCTGATTCATGATAGATTGATCAAAGTAGATTAAAAAAAAACATCCAAAGCCAGCAAACAGTGACTGAGAAATGCGTAGATGCGGGATAAAACGGAAATAAAAATGAAGTTTGACGAAAACAGAAGGGATAACGAAAAAATCCTTTGCCTTTCATGTCATCGAAATGTGAATCCGAGTGAGTGAGATTGAGTTGGTTTACCGCCAGGGGGAGTGAAATCTAATGAAATGGTCCGTTCTTCTTTCGGGATGTCCCCATTCGTTCCTACCTTGCTGTGAACTACCTTTGATTGGCGAAAGGACGTATTCCAAAGTGACATGCGATTGTCAATTGTAGCTGTCTGTGCTGTGGGCGAGATTAACTGTCAAAAGGGAGACATGAGTGGAGTTAGTGTTTCTTTGTTTATTTTTCGACTTTCGTATCACCGTTTCCTCTCCAAAAGCTGGCGATTACGCTGTCAATAAAGGACCCCATAGGCAAATAAATTATGGTACAATATTTGAGGACGCTTACATTTTTCTCAGCAAGTAAAAGATTTAGGAGTTGGCGTATGTCTTAGTGATTAAGTCTCTGTATTTTTTGCTATATTCAGGTTCGAAATAACTGTAAAATATCCATTTGGACTTGTGGTCAAAAGTGGCTTTGGAAATTTTCAGATCCTTAAGCTAGGATTTGGCTGAAGTTCTCCTCTGCAGCAACTGGAAAATTGGATCAAATTATCGGAGATGTCAAGCAGAAGGGGATGCACGACGGATTAGCCTTCTTATTCGGCGGATTGAATGGCGTTCGATCAATTGTATACCATACTGTTTTTTCCATCGATTTAACTGATTTTTTGAGGCATCCAGGAAAGAAAAATTATTTTTATTCAACTTATGAGTAATTATGATATTGATCGTGTCCTGACAATGCTTTTACAAGAATTATAAACTGGAGAGGGTAGCTAAGGATATAATTTGATAGCATAATTTTAAAACTTTAGAGAAATGCAGAGGACTTTGAATTTGTATCTAATCAACTTTATTCTCTTTTGCAGAATTCAAACGATCAATTTCCTTCTTCCATGCATCCATAATTTTGGTACTACTGCCACAAAAATTAATACCCTAATTATTATGGATAAGGTAAAAAGTATGCATGAAGGGAACGATTGTGATATCCACATACCTTTATCTAGAAATTATTATCAGTTTTTTCTATGATTGGATGAATATTTGTTAAAAATAAGCATTTATTTTTATAAAATTCTGCATATTGGCCCCATTATTTTCCTTGTAATTTGCAGAACACAGTTCTCAAAGCAGCGGAATAACGATGATAATTTTTCGTAGCATTCCTGTTCCTCTCTTGAGAAAGATGGGCTGTGTCCAATCGAAAATTTAAATGTTCTCTCATTCTCAACACGTGATTGAAAATTTGTGGATGTCTTCCCGATGACCTGATGCAAATAAAAGTTGTCATATTTGTTTCGTACGTGGTCCATCCGGTACCTCGCCCCAATTCGTCCTACCAGCGTGTAAGGTCTTCGCCAAAAAGCTGATTTTACATAGTCCAAATGATCTAATTTTATGACAGCACCACAGTCAATTTTCAATAAGACATATGGATATCTGTGGGGCGTTATGGGCTGGTGAGGAGATGACGCATCGGAGGAAAGGGAACGAGGTGGTGAGTGGTGACGTTAGGGATGGAAGAATCGAAAGTTGGAGTGGATGATGACGAGGGTTCAAAAGAATGAATCCCGAATCTGTGTGTGACAGTTTCATTAATCACTGGCGGAATACAACCACTTTCTCTCGTTACGTCTGAGAGAAGGGAGGAGGAAAACGAGGTAACAGTTGGTAGAAGCTAATGAAGAACGTAATGCTGCTTAAAGTTTCGCGAAGTAGATAAACTTAATACTATCATGGTTTCTTAATGACCAGCTATTTAAATTCGGCACGCCCTCGTTAGACCTTAAATGTATTTTCCTTTGTCACCGTCTCTCTTATGCATGAGGACTTTGATAACTCTAATTTTTAAATGGAATAGGTTGAAATGGTGTAATTTAATGTAAATTTGTCTGGTATGCTGCGCTCAAAGGAAGCATGCGTACAATTTTTCCACAATATCATGATCCTTGTGTATTAGTGTGCTAGTTTTAATAAATGCTGCTTTATAATTTTATTCTAATTTATCCTTAGTTATAAACTAGCGTATTCTAAACCTCGTTCACAAATTGTAATCCATCGAACTCTTAATTCCTGTGATCGTTTAATTTTTCTTGCTCATACGATGATCTTTCGGATAAACCCCAGAAGAATTCTCGGCAATGATTCGCGTTTACTTGAAGATGCAAGTATGGATAAGGATTCGAGGAGATGCTTTCAGGGTTGCAATGGGAGTTGAGGGGGAAAACGCGTTAGTCCGATATCCGGAATTAGATGTTTCACCATTGCTTGTGTACCACTACCGATCCACCACAGCGTCCATTCCAGTCAACACCACAACAGCACACTTTTATATTCTACTCCATTAAAATCACCGTATTATAGTTCTCCTGGCGATGTATATCACGAGAGAGGGTGGTGCTCCAACTGATATCCGCTTGATACCTTCTTTTTATGTTCGCCTTACCCTCCAAACAATTTCTTCACATTTTTTTTCGAATACTGCGTTTGGAGAGTGAAAAAGTCAAGTATTGCCGTATTTTGCTTTACCGTTACAAGTTTCTGATTCATCGCTATCGTATAAACTTTCTGTCCACGTTTATCGTAATACAAAAACCCAAATCCTGAAATAAGATTAGTGGGCCTGAAACTAATTTCACGCACGTTTGATAAGCCCATGTCCGTCGTCAGCTCTTAGGTACTAATAAATTATACGCGTGGGAAAAAAATCTCTTCCTAATGACGCTTATCATTAGTGTTTTCCAGGAGGTAGTTGGACGTATAGTTTTCCTCTATATGAGAATTTAATATGCTTGGTATTGTCAACGCATTGATAAGCCATCAAAACTTATTTATCGTTGGGTTAATTCTATCAAATTACGTAAAACATCGATATACTCAGTTTTCCTGCCATGGCATTTTCATTCTGCTACGTACTTATATACAATTTCACATTTCAACATATATTTCACAATTTATCTGCACTAATTAAGACGTGAAGATTTTGGAAAAAATATTTAGCATGTTTGGTGTGCAATAAATCGATGAGTCATGAAATGTTGTGGCCATTTTTCGAATTGCCGAACTCAGTAGAATACTTTTACATTGATTTATTGTGATTTTTTTGTTATTTGAACGCAAAATCTTTCATTTAACATTTTTTGAAGCAAGAAATTATTTTTGCTACTTTTAATAACTAATTACTGTTAAGGGTTTGAATGCACACTTTTTATTTAAAATTGCCTTGAAATGGCTTTAGTGCAAATTTATTTAAGATAAATTTATTCATGTAAGATATTACATATCTTATCATATTTATTTTTTAAAAAGAAATCGCTATAATTTCTACAAGCAATAACGAAATGTTTAATAAAATAATACCAGGGAATATAAAAAGAATGGAAATATAATATTCAATTAATTGTTATTTGTGTCGAAAATAACGAGTACCTTTTCGAAAATATGGGTGATAAGATAATATATACAATCTCTGCGTCAAGAATATTTTTATGGTCGTAAAAAAGTACTTAAGTTTACGACCATACGTTGTAACGTGGGAACGTGCTTTATTCTAGTTTTCATGTTATTTTTAATATTTCCACCCTCGACCTTGACGTCCAAACAATGACCCATGTCAATTAGGTACATTGAAACTGACACGTATCGAGCTGAAGTGAATAATGACATTGCTTACCCAATTTTGAATATGTCAGCCCATGCCGCTACGTTCCATGAGTGGTTGTTTTATTTCCTCTCTGAGAGCGAGTTTATGAGCCGACTAATTGTGATACGGGTAATTGTCTCCCTCATTTCTATATGCTATGATATTTATTGACTAACATTGCGATGGAAGGATTACCTCGTTTGTTATTAAATATCAACAATTTTATCAAATTTTATAGGGATAAAAAAGGAAATAATTGCAATGCAATTATGAGAGGCGTTACCTGTCATTTGCAGGATCAGTGGATGCGTCCGTCATGTGTCATTAGCCTTTGGTCTTGCCAGATGCAGCTCAATATGTATATGATTTTCGAGTGATAAACTAATGAAGGTCAATCAAGTTTTATTTTTATTAAATCAGTATTACAAAATAAATCATGCAATCCGTTTGATAGTATCGAAGGAATACTTTGATTTTTCTCACTTCGGATTTCTTTCCCGGAAAATTTTGGCTTCATGCTTTAAAAAAAACTATTTCTCTTGGATTGTAAATCAATAATTACGTTGATATCTTTGGAGACCAATGTGTACAAAATCTCAGTCCTGTCCTATATATTTTATCTGCGTAACACTCGTTAAGTTTTACACTATCTCATTTTAATCTTGGATTTAAACTATTTTGGTTTTACTGTGGAGAATATTTTTCTACGGTTACGTAATGAATAAAATGAATCATTCCCTTTTTTCGCGATGTGCAATGACAATGGCATTTATTCGGTCACAAAATTTGGCTGACTTAAGTCCGAATTATTTATTTTGCGGCTAGTTCATGGGCACGGTATTACCCATATTTTAGATCTAGAAAGATACATTTCTAAAATTAATCATTCCATCATTAATTTATACGACATTGCGCCAAGATATTGGTATCCGTGGGATTTATTTAAAAAACTGATAACTCTTGTACAATCATAGTAAGTTTTTCTGTTGTCAAGTATAGCGTAACTTTACGCGCGTTAATACCATCCTATGAACGGGGCTACGGCCCTGTTCAGCATTTTTTTACTCTTAGAAGAAAGCTCAAGGAAAACAAAGTGAAGTGCCCTGTCAGTGGAAGTGTTGCCTAACCATGAATTGTTGACGAATCGTGCATTTTTATCAAAATTTATCGATTTAATCGATAATTTAATGGAAAATTGAGCATTTAAAAATATATTGACATTGAACGAAATCATTCAATTCCGATCAAGTGTTCGATATAATGTGGTGCAACCAATAGGTATTTGTTGAAGTGTCTGTCGCAGGGTAAGTTGTACATGCAGGTATACTCAATACGAAACTTCTTGAAGTTAAATTTTCAATACTGTCATAAAAGGATGCTAGTTTTAATGATATATGTAATTCAAGCATTATGAGAAAGTATGCCTCAGGAAGGAGTTAACACTAAGTTTTATGTCCCTGTGTGGAAACGTTTTTATGAAACTATATTTCACCAGTAATTCGTATGAAGTTGTGGTCGATTAAATTCATTTCAATCAAAATTTATGTATGAGAGAATATTTCTTGAAAGCTATCTCGTAAAATTGTGATAGCATAAATCGCTCGCTACAAGGATATCGTTTATATCATCACGAAAAGCACCCGCGCTCCCAAGATTTTATTCACGCGATCACTCTCCCAAAGCTTCGATTTTTGGCAGCCCGGTAACTTACGCCTTGCATGGATTCACGAATATTATTCTCTCTCTTGCTGATTTTGGAGATTAATTTGTCGCTGCTTCCAACTGCAATCTCTCTTAACCCCCCCCACTCACACTCTCCCTCTCAAACTCATCATAATCCGTCAAACGGGTGTAGGCTTGCCGTGAAATCGCTGCGCAAATTGGCTCCTATCGGATGCCATTGCTCTGGCGAGGAGAAAAGGATTCGCGTATCCTGGACGCATGGGGCCGCTTTCTCTCGCGCCATTGGTCCTGCCTGCCAGCCTTGTGAGTGATGCATATATCGGTGTGTTACGCGGCAAGGGAGAAGTGGGCGATGGGATGCACCGTTTCGTGCCGTATTAGAAGAGAGATGCTTTGTGAATTTATCCACTTCATCACAAATGGGGCGTGGCTGATCACTGGGTAGGGTGTCTGACCCACGGATGGATTGGTCTTAAGTTCAAATACAGGGTTTCCAAAGCTCGAAGTGAGCGAAGGTATGGGCAGGACCGGTTTAAGCGACAAGCAAAGTACGACAGTGGCGCAGCGAGGGGGGGGGGGGGAGTTTGGGGGATAAAACTCCCCCTAGAGCTCAGAGAAAATTTTAAGTTTAATCCATTATTCTTAATTTGATTGATATTACTAACAGAAAAATGTAAAGATTAATAATATCTCCCTCAGAAAGCCGTAAAACTCACCATTTTGAACCATTTATCTTAAAATTCCGCAATTTACTAATTTCGTACCTACCGCTTATCCTGGTGGGTATTCTATACCCTCTCACACCCTGGTATTAGTTGCACCTTAACCCCCCCCCAAGCCTTAATTCTTAGCTACGCCCCTGAAGTACGAGGCCGCGTAGGGCGCCTTGAAATAGGTGACACCTAAGTGCTCAGTCCAATATTCAGTACCAATCAGACAAGGAGATTAAAGGCTGAGGACTGATTTACTCCACCAAATTATTCTATAAGCAAGGCTATATCGTAAAGTCGATACCCTTACCTTCACTATTCGGGTTATCGTTATTCCTAAATGGGCTCGTCCGTCGGACGCCCCTCCCACATCTAATTAGTTTCGTTCAGTCGTCCGTCGCTTCGCCACCTACTGACTCATTTGTTATAGCACTCTTGATTATTATATATGATTGCTATTTAAGCCCTAAAAATACCACATTCAGTATATAAGAGAAAGGACGTTAAAACTTTGCGCTGATATTAAAGTGTTGACCCTTATTCCTAAAGTATTCGTATTTATTTTAGAATGTATGTAGAGAGAATCTCTACTATTTCTTAGGCTATATTTAAAGGGGAGCCTGCGGCGTAGTGTGGGATGAGCTCTACAACTCTATATGTGTAAATCAACTTTGTGGTTGAATCACTGGATAAGTCTATAAAGTCGCAGGAGAGATGTTTCGTTAAAAGCAAGATGCTAGAGACGAGACTAAGTATGCACTTGTGGATGACTCCGTTTTGATATGCTAAGGGTCCATGTTTTTTGCCTTGAAAGACGCTATGATGGCCGATTTCTATTTCAACTTTTAAATTTTGGCAAACTCTATCAGCAGCTATCTTAAACATATGACTGATAACTGACTCTGATAAATTATTATTCATGTATGCGTAGTTATTATCATCTGGCAACTTTGAACAGCCGTAAAGCACATATACACGATTTGAAATGCGGGGAGCGAACTGTGCGCAAACCATAAACTCAAAGGTGACCAATTTCCATATTTTATTAGATATATTTAGTCAATATACATTTTTATATCAATCTTTTGCAAATGAAAAGCAGTAGCTAATATGATTAAGGAATCCTTAAACCAGTGAAATTGTTGCATGAACTGTGGGTATCGTTTTTAGATAAAAATCGAATATGATCGTGTACCTCATATCACTTTCAATGACTGAAGAAAAACCTAACTCATGTTCACATAATTTTTCATGGAAACCTTTCAAGCCAATTCATTACCTTTAATATGTCAAGGTTGGATATGACATGGTTTGATAATGCAAAAGAATGAAAATCGAATTCTTGGCTCCATTGCCATTACGACTTGCAAATGTTGGGATTATTTCGAATATTTTACAAAAAAAAACTTGAAAAAAGTTGAAACTCTCAATGAAGCAAACAAAAAAAAACTCGGTAAGTATTATATTCCATGTCACCCTCTCCTATAATTCTTATAAATTTTATCTCTATCAGGTATCAATTGATTCCACCAATACTTCTCACCTTGTTGACACAGTTTTTCAACTGCACTTTACTTTCTCCCTCCAGTTTTCTAACCTCTCATTCCCGTGTCATATTCCAGTTGTATTTCGTTCAATATAGGCATTACTACAATTCCCCGGTGGTATCACCCATTAGTTTCTCTCCCACCGTTCCCCCCTTTTCATACTCATTCCCATCTCTATCCTTCCTCCTTCCCCTGTCGTCGTCTTCTTCTTTTTCATCCTCTCTACACATTCAACCCCTTTCCCTCCCGTCTCCCTCTGGGGCTCTAATGCATTTCGCTCCTGGCGCTCTGCCATGTGTCGATAATGGGAGACCGACAATAAAGCATTCAGGAATTCATCGCGATGACGGACGATGGTGACGCGTCGTGCCCATGGACATTTCCCTCTCGGCCTGTCCTTCTCTTCCCATCCCCTTGCTTCTACAATGGCACCAACTCCTACACACGAGCTTCCATCCTTCCTAGCCCACTTCATTCAGTGTGTAAACCGACATCCCTCTCGTCCATCTTCCAATATATATTCCTCTCCCTCATCTCTTTGACTATGTGCACCTACATCAATCTCTCTTCGTGAGCACGCAAGTTCTCTATCGTATGGCACCAGCTGGAGCACCAAAAGATAGCAAGGGTGTCACTCACCACATCAATACTTTTATTGTGGGACAGTTTATGTTCCTGCGGACGTCAGGGGCGGTATTGAAACAATTCTTTTGAAACTACATGACACCTGGCCATTGTAATGCTGTCTTCTTTGGAAGGGAAAAATATAGGTTTAACACAATTAAGTACCTATCTATTTTCACGCTTTTTTTATTAGAATCGACCCAAGATCGGCACATATTGCCATTTTGTAATAAGTGCCAAAACCTGGGTCGGTTGCAGCAAATAAGTGTGGAAATAGGCAAGTACATTCATTATGTTAAATATCAAAGATTTCCACCGAATTACCCCGGAATTTATCTTTTAACCAAAACTACACGTCGCGATTCTAAATTGTTTGGGAGATCGGTAAGGTAACTGTGAGGAACAGATTGATCGTGGATTAGATAATGGCTGATCGTATACTTATTATTGATATCCTGTCCAAGCCCAAAATGTGAGATCTCGAAAGTTTCTTATTACTTCGGTTATTGGGCGGAACCAAGTCTCGATTTCAACCCTTTCTTCTTATTCCTTTACTTCCGTAATCACAGTCGTAGTATCTCAACTCTCGTGCACCATTTCTAATCCCTCCCTCAATATTAAATGAAATCTGAGGATAATCTATTTGCCCACTCTCCCAACCCTATCTGCCATTCTCGCCTTTGCTCTCAACTCTTCAACACGTCTTTATGGCTGCAACGGGGTACACCGTCTTAGTTCAATTTGTTGCAAAGTTCTGAGACCCGAGATGGAAGGCGGTCTCAAAGATTGCTCGTTTGATTTTATAACGAAGTAAATATCCTATTACTCTGTGTGTTCTGATTTTATTCAAGAAACTTTATTGCTAATAACAGTGCCATCGTGCTGGGACGGAATACCAATGCATTTTTTTCTTATTTTCGCTCGAAAGGATCGCATTTATGCCTTATTAAAAGCGAAACCGATGCGTTATAGACGTATAGTACGAAAGGAAAATCGCAAATACCCTTGAAATATCTGAGGGCATAAAATCACCATCCAACATGCTCCGTTTGGGGTGTTGGCAGGGGTTCGGCTATTGAAAATGTAATCGCTTCAGCAGTTGAATTATTACCGATCGGTTATCATTGTTGAAGATAGCTCTATTGTTACGGGATCCTGCCTGCCTGTCTGTCATGGAATTCAGCTATATCGAAGACTCCACATCGTAACCTTGATGGTGTTCGGTGGGAATAATGGGGGACCTGGTTGCGGTGTTTGAAATGGCAGGCGTGATTCCTTTGTGAGAATAAAAGAATTGTCCTATCCCAACGCATTATGATAGCACTGATGGAGGGCATATGTATGGGAGGGTGTGTGTGGAGTTTAAAGGTAATATTAGAGACAATGGTGAGTCCAGTGAGGAACGAGCGAGTTATTTATTTTATAACCACAAATTTTTGCTGTGAAAGTTAAAAGGTTCCTCCAAGAGCCTAGAACGGGATGTAATTTTTACTTGAGTGGCCTTTCTCTCGTCGAAAGAACAATTTTGAAAGACTTACCTAGCCATGCGTTACTTGCATTCATTCATAAAATCCAGTCATTGTTAGTAAAAAACAGTTTTGGAGATGTTTGTGACGATTTTTCAGTACTCGATTTCAATTTTCTCTATTGATTTTTTTCGTCGTACCTCACCCAGCTGCGCTTCTATGAGAATAATAATGATGAGAATATATTCATTTATTCATTAAATACTAAAAAATAGTGTTGGGACCCTGGGAAAATGGGTCGCCTTCTCGGAGTGGAGTCTCGACAACTTTTCTGCTCGTATATAATCCGTTCGAACTGTTAGTGGCCTCCAGCAAAATGCTACTTCTTACTTTTTATCTGAATATAATATCACATAAACTTGTATTAATCGCATACATTTCCATCGTATAAACTTTTTATCCGTACTGAACTGCTGATGATTCGCCCTTACTGCGTAGTAGCGTCCTTAACATATGAGGTTTTCTGTGGGAAGAACGCGTGAGGAAGTGAGTAATTTTATGCCGGGGTTCTCGCTCTTTCTTTATCCTTTAACCTTCTTTTCTACTCACATACTCGACGCCACTGTACCCACGTCCTTCTGCTGAGTCCCCTTCCTCGGAACTTATTCCTACTCCTGTCAAAGTACACTCATGTGAATGTGTTGAAGGACATCTCAAAATTGATTACAATTTTAATCATTTTGGTCTTTAAAAAAAATCTCCTCACAGTTTCAACAATCGTATTAACCTTTGAATGATATTGTTGTCATAGCGCTTGTTAAAATCGTTGTTTGAATATTCTAGCGTATTCTCGTTTCAGTCCTTATCGTCCCGAGGAAAAATCTCCTATGTGTGGTGCATTGCGGCGTACCTGACTCACCCTGTCCTCAAGATTGGTCGTCTCCTTTACATCGCCTCATCCAGGGCAGCGTACCTTATCTCTAATAAAGCAGCCCTTCTCTCCTCACCTTTACGCTCCACATTAGGCATTCCCAGCCATCCCAGTATCCTTCGCTGAGGCTTCCTTCTTATCGCCCACGTCTCCTCTCCGCACGTCCCGCCCTTGGGAAAGGTCCTCCTTATCTGTGTACCCATTCCTCCGTCTCTATCCCTCTATATTCTCCATCCAGACCTCGCTTCATTTCCGCTCATTTCCTCGCCCCTGCATTCTATCCCCCTATCTACTTCACCCTCCCTATATACCCTCTCTTTTCGGAAGCACTAACAGCCCTCTTCACACATTTTCTTCTCCGAGATGTTATCTTTTTTGCCCTTTTTTGCAGTAAACTTCATCTTATCCTCCTTAGTAACCTCTCTCAGCGTCCCGTACTGCTTTCACTTGAGTAAATTTCCTCCCATCCTTTGCTACGTCAGAGAATATTTCTCCACCCTCTTATAAATAGTCTATGTGTGCCTTTCTCACTGCCATCCACCTATCCTATACATTTTTCTTTTGTACCTTTTTTCATGGAACTTTTATCATTGAACTTTTTTCACGGAACTTTTTGCATGGTACTTTTCTCATGGAACCGCTACTATTTTATCTCTCTTACTGCCTTCACACAAGGAAATATCCTCCCTTCTCAGGCGGCCAGGTTAGTGATGAGTAGCTGCGATGAAAAGTTGTGCTTCAAATATGTTAGCCGAGTTAGGATGCGACTCATTACAGGAGCGTGGAGCATGGTATAGGCTTATTTTCTAAATAAATTCGGGGAAGATTTTATCTTAGACAACGTGAAATGTGTCCTTCGATTACCGTCGTACAATGTTAGGCGTGATCACGAATGATAAATGAAGGAAGTAAATTGCAAAACAGACATATTTAAAATGTAATTTTTTCCTCGTACCATGAAGTATAGCAACGGTGTCTGGATTAATCAAATTAATTCCGTCATCGCTAGGGCTCATAGAATGTTTTTATAATTCCATTAATCTAATATTGCATGGATTTATTCCAGCAATTAGAAAGCGTTGGCAAGTTTTGCCTTTGCGTGAATGTGGACATATATTTTGCTGTTATGCGCATAATTTTTATGACCGTATGTTATTCACGTGGGTATCCTCTTGCATTCCATATGCTGGTAATTGATTACCCGCTGCCAAGCACCTTAGAGGTGGCTGTAAGGGTAATCAGCAGATGTACCTATACATAGATTCCTTGCTGCGCCTGAATCTCTCCCTCCCGCACTTCTATCCCACACTTTTCCCTTCCCTTCTCTCTCCTTTCTGCACAACCATCATCAGCCTCTGCAACCCTTCCCGCTTTATCACAGAAAATCCCTTTACTCTTTCCTCCTCCAGCCTACCCTCTCCCATCTTCTCCCCTTCTCCATCGTGGGCCATTTCCTCTTGGGCTGATAGGGTCGGCATCTTCTCCCACGAATGTGGCGATGCTTCTCCTGTGAAAGTGAACCCCGATCCGTATCCATCTCACCCGCTACGGTCGTTAACGTGTTCGTTTATTCGAGGCAAAGCGTTCTTCTCCACCGACGTTTTAACTCCAATCCGAGCAGGACACTCCCTTGTTGAGGTAGCATTCATGTTTGAAGACGAGCTTCCCTGTGGACTTTCTTTGTAATTGCTAATTTCAGTATTTTTATCACCATTCATTATTGTAGTTTTTACCTCTATCGTATGTACCCACACAGCACACGGACACCTTTCGGACATCCGGTGATTGTCCGCCAAGTGGCCTATGGACATCCTACGGACAGCCGAATTCATACAAAATGATGTCCGCTGCAAGTCCGCATGTCAGTAAAAAAGGTGGCCTATGGACGACCTGAAATTGTCCGCTCTGGACACCTTCAGGACACGTTTAGGTTAGGATTGCATTTTGTTCGATACTAATAAATAATAGGTCCAGACAAGAATTTAAATAAATAAGGCATCAATTTCATGCACAATATTTATTTGGCTTCTTAAAACAGTACAATGCCAGAAACTACATACGATTTATTTAACTTTCTTCTTCCCCTGTAACCTCTCCTTGGCGTGCCTTAGCCAGCTTTGGATGGCAACCTCCACATCCTTTTCAGGGGCTGTCTTGCTCTCCTGCACTGCTCCTGTAATAATGAAGTATATAAACATTTCATTGTAGCAAGAAATTGTATCTTGTACGTAACAAGCAGATTACATAAGACAGGACGCTACAGTCTTATTAGTCACATGTTTAACATTCTTAAGGTTTCAAAATTAGGAAACCTGTCCATTACAGGCTGAATACATTTTACAAACTTTTCTTCGACTTTTTCTTGTTCCTAAATAAGAAAAGATTTTGAGTAAAATTATTAATGTGTTAGTAATGTATATATTATGATTAAGAACATTTTTCATAGAACAATTGTTGAACTAGATTTTAATCCCAAATATGAGAAGACTGTTGCCTGTTAGACCCTGGTGCACCATCTAGAAAAAAATTCTTTGATCCATCCTTGCCAGACAGCTTAGTAGAGGTCTCGAAAAAGATATTGGAAAAAGCATTCAAATGGAGGATAATATTTCTGAACAATTGGTCTCCCCTTGAAGATTATGACTACACTAGAGTGAATTGTGGAGGTGAAGAAAAGTGTTACATAAGCTGGAGCTAAGGAAGACTAATGCAGAAGAGCTGAATATGATATAGGAGTAAAGGAAACTAGAAAATTTAAAGGAGGAAGTTTAAGTGAACTAGATCTCTTGGGATTAGTGTGAAAACAGCCACACTGATTTGGCACACAAACCACTTAGCTGCATTGGCCGAGATGCAACTTAAAAAAATAGAAAACTAGCAAAAACTTGCTGTAGTGAAGGCCATTCCATGATTTAGATCTCCAAATTCTTCCAATCTTAATAATTAAAATAGATCTTCTAATGTAGTCTGGTATCAAGGCAAAAGTGACAACCTAGCTCACTGGCAATATTCACATTTCGACAGAGACATAACAGGGGAATAGCAGCTAAGGCCTGCTGTGAGCTACTGAAATTTCTATAGCTCCTACAAAAACACCTACTTCAAAACATCTTAGTTAGCTAGAGCTACTAGAAAATAGTAGCTTCTGTAGTACTGTGCAACTACCATCCCTGTTGAATAAGTTATCCCATTCTTAAGTTCTACAGGTGCTATACATCGAACTTTTATAGAGCATGAGATCCTTTTCAACCACGTTTTTGGTAATTATACCTCCCATATGCAGAACAAAAATTGTTTTCAAATGTTTGAATTACTTGGTAGTGGAATCTGCATCTGAAAATAATACATAACAATACTATTTTCTCTACCTTTAGCATGGAAGGGTGAACCTTGTATTACAAGATGTTTAATAATTATTTAAATTTACTTTATATGAGCTCCCTTTACAGGAGCAACTTGCCAAAAAAGTATCCAGACCAAAATTATTCCTCCTTGCTCAAACCTATATAATAATCAAACGAATACTTACACCTCTCTCACATGCCTCGCTTTAGCATGTTCCAGCCAACTCTTCACTGTAACTTCCACACTAGAATTGGTGGCTGTATCGTCCTGGTTAAATGCAACATCTGTAAAGAATGAAGACAAATAAGTATACAGACAATTATAAGAAAAGAGACATACAAACTTATAAATAGAGATAGGAAATAAATAAAAATACAGATGAACTATTTTTATTCAACTCCACTACATGAAAGCTATAGTCAGTAAATGCCTCCAGGTAAATATATCAGGTTCACGATACTCTACACCAAAATGTGTACCGATGGCTGTACGAAAAGATGCACAAGTTCTATTTTCTGGGTATAAGATTTCATGCAGCAGTTTGAGCAAATAAATGAACCATGAAACATAGCCTTAAGGTTTGTTTACACAATATATCACTTACAATTAGACCTTGTTTAGATTCATCCCGAGTTTCTTACAGTCGTCCTATAGTTTCCACTAAATTAAATGCATGGATGACTAATAGCACAGTTACTTAGTTTGTAGTTAAATTAGTTTATATTTTATTAGGTTAGCAAAGTGTAAAAAGGCTAAACATTGGTGGTTATCCTATCATAACATTATTGTTCTTTTTCGATGCGTGCGTAACTATACATATCGAAAGAAATCACACGGTGTAGTCCGATTTCAAAGAATTAATAATTTACGTGAAACCTATTAATCATACATGCGTGTTGCAAAATCCCCCGGTTACACGTAAGTACAATTCCTAGTTATATTTATTGCCAAGAACCCTACTTGATTTGATTTAGGAACGGAACCAAACGGACCGTCGGGACTTCCAACAAATTCAGCCGTAGCCTACGCTATCAAAACAACAGGTTCTATTTTATGCGCTAGCACTTACATTATTTCCTATAAGTTCTCGCGTACAGAGACTATAGTACAAGAACTTCCACTTTAAATTATATCATGTAAACAAGGAACAAAAGCGAAAATTTCACCATGAACAACGGAAAAAGACGCTACCTTTAGTTGCCAAGTAACGGTTTTACCAAGACGGTAATGTTGTTCCAAGCAGAGCCATATTTTTCCTCGAGATGTTACAGGCTGAGTTATAAGAAATATAAGGAGCATGCGGAAACACTATACTGCCGCCAGTGAACGCCAAGAAAAAATTATTTAGAAGTCACATCAAACTTACTTGCAGCAGCATCTTTGTAACCGCCAAACCACCATGCTGTCTCCGGTGTTCCGTTCCGGTTCCTCTGTTGGAAAGGAGGAACGGAGGAATGTGGAGAACCATGGTAGAACACCTGAATCGCGGAGTAGCGGTAGATTCAAAATTCGTTCGCCACCAAAAAAACTAGAATTTCGATATAAAGTAAAGGTACGGCAGTACTTACCTTCTATCTTCTACTACTTCTTCTACTTGCCTATCCTTAAATTGGACAATTACAATTTCTAATCTGGGAATGAGGCCATCGATGCCGTGATAATTTTAGGAGAATTCTTACCATTAAAAATTAAAATGAATTTAAAGCGTTATGTTTCATTAAAATACTTTCCAATCAATCGCCTCTGAGATTTTTTAATCCCTAGAGAGTAAATATTAATTAATCAATAAGTTGAAAGAGTTCATTTAACCTGTAGGAATGGAATGTCCCCGAGACGGCTACGCGACGTCCGCAGGACATTGGTACATAATATAAAATTTCAGTAAAAATCGATAAATTCCATTATTCCTGTTGTTAATTTTTGTAAAAGTTGCTAAATTTGTTTAAATTTAAGTAATTTTTATAATCATGAAAAGTACGGGTTTAATGTTCATCCAACGCTTCTCAACCGTACAACATGCGGAAATTTTTAATTTTTTGAAAGTTTCTAAAATTGTTGCTAAATTTATTTAAACTTTAAAAATTGTTATAACTAATGTAGAGAGTCATAAGTTCGTTCAATTGTTGTTGTTTAACCCGTGAGGCATGTAGAAATTTTTAACGCTCGTAAATGTTACTTAAATTGTTGCTAACTTTGTTTAAACTTAATTAATTGTTATAAACAATATAAAACTTAAAAATAGCGTACATTTGTTGTTCTTAAACTATAGAAGCGGTAAAAATGTCAATTTTTTTTTGTTAAATAGTTTATAATTTCCTCCGAGTCCACACTCCAACAAGAGGATTACATTTGGTTACCTAAAATAATCCTCAAAATATCTCTTCCTCCACGAAAAATTTCCTCTTCCTCGATCGGGAGGAAGTATTCTGGCTTCAGAAACGAGAGAGAGTTTTTTTTCTTTCTCCCTTCTCCTATACTCCCTACTCGGAGGAGGATCACGAGACTTTCTCTCGGAGTTCCTCCTTGAGGAGGTGAGTGTTTTAAGAGGAAACCAAAACTCCCAAACCCTGCGTAATGGGACACTAGCTGGACGTCCGCTGGACATCCGAGATAGGACAGTGTGCGGACGAATGGCCAGGACAGCCGGCGGATGTCCTCTGGCTGTCCTGAAAATCCGCGGACACTGAGAGGACGCGACGGACGCGCAGCGGACGTCCTCTGGCAACGATGTGCTGTGTGGGTAGATATCAGCAATGCCTATTCGGAATTTACACGATCACAGGAAAACATGAAACGACTTAGGGTACTTTAATGATGAGAAGCTGATTTTGATCTTGCATGCATGCAGACGTATAAAATAATCCATTAAAGTTGTTTATTAGAGTTCTTACGTAAATTGTTACACCAAAATAGCCTTTATTCAGTAGAAATTGATTTAATTTAATATAAATATTCCAGAAAACTCTCTGTATGATACATTTCATGTAGAGTATTTTATTATATATTTTCTCTGTATGATATATTCACTATATATATGAGTGTAATTATTTAGTTATATGAACTAATATAGGAGGTATAATTTGAATAAATTGACGTTGTTACGCAAGTTTTCCTTCACATTGGAAAACATTGTTTCACGAATGGTAATTTACGTACTGTTATTATTCTATATAATTCTTGTTATAAACATGTCTTTTTAAAGTCAAAACCCATGTTATATAATGATATTAGGTACATAATTAAATTTTAATATTACGCACATATCACAAATACATGACGACCGCTTAATCTATGGTAAAACATAAGCAACAAATGGTAATTTGAATATTTTATACTGTACATATCGCATTGCCGCTGCGTAAAACCTGAAATGATTTCATTCGTGCGTTTAAGTTTCGCAAATATATACATTGGAAGTGGAAGTAGTGGTAAACCGTTTAATTTATTTTGCTTCGACTCACTGCAAAGCAGAGACTGATGGGATCAATCGTTTGCATTGGAATCACCGCATCTGGCGAGAGGCGCTTAAAACCCAAAATGTTTAGCGTCACTCATCGTGTATGAAGAATCATTTTATTTTAACGTGATTTTTCTCTCTGCATGGAATTTTGCTTGTTGGACGTGCATCCCGATGGAAATTACGCTACGAAACGGAACCAATTTGATCCTTTTTTTGTTACGCGGACTTTTTTTTGACGGTTGAATAGATTTTTGTCCAAAATCACGACTGAGCGGGCTCTCATTGTTGGATTCAAAAAGCAGAAACATGCTCTTGCAAAGCAGTCATCGTGTGTTGGAAAATTGGGGCGATTGGAATGTTCTGATCAGGGTGTGGAAAGGAAATGCGAAACAGCATTCTGCGAGTGGCTGGAATTTCTTTAATTTTTTATGAATGATGTATCGATAATCGATGTGACGGCAATGGGATTCCATTCCACTCAATTTGACGTCAATGTCCGCTATTTATTCATCATTTGCCTTTCGGCCTACGCGAAGGGAGTTAAACGTTGTTTTTCATGTGTATTTGACCATTGTTTTAATCAGTGCAATGGCAATGCTGTTATAAAAACAGCATCATTACCAGTCGGAAATCCAATTATTGGTTATACTCAGTCTCCAGTAAATCTCCACTCATTTCTCCTATCGGCTAATAATTTCAAATTTTCAGTGTTTGTATTTTACATCCTTAATCACCAGCTCCTCATATCTTATCCAAGGCTTTTCTTTGCCGATCTTCCCTTTCACAAGCCCCATCCAGCCTTAATTTTTATCAGACCACCGAGTACCGTTATGTGGCCAATTCATTAGTCCTGTCTTCTTTTCATGGTATTCAGAGGACGTCTGTTTTCTCCTATTCTTCTTAAGACTCATGAATTACTTGCTCTATCGATACATTAGATGTTTATCATTGTTCTTTTAGGCCACATTTTTAAAGCCTCCAACCTTTGTTTCTCTGCTGCTAGCTGCTATATAAATGTTCAGATTTGCCTATAGACCTGCCTATCACCTTGGAGAGTTGGTAATGAAAGTGAAAATTACGATAAATTTATCACTGAAATTTTAACAATTGGCCATAACTTTTTGCCAAAAAGTTGATACTTTCCTGGGATAATAATTCTTGTCAATTATCTTTAATTCAGCAATGAAAAGAGGGTTATGACTGAATTTATCGACTAAATCACTACGTTGATAAACAATATCATTAGCGAGTCCAAAGAACCATAAATATTTCATTACAACGCACTCAATATGAAGAGTTTCTTATATATGAATACACATTATGAACGTGGACCTAAAATGAGGGCACCATAATGACGAATAATAGCCTCATGGGGCACCCAACCTCGGAAAGCGTATCGCTTTAAAAGTAACACCGACGATTGGTCTTCCGTTTATTATGAAAACTGATCTCTGTTTCCACAGATGTTTGCTCTAATTACAATTACAGATGTTGAATACATAGAAAAACATAATTTTTGCGTTTTTTTTATAACACAGGGCATATGGGTAAAAAATCTTGAAATGTCTATGGGAATTGTCAATAATTTTTTACATTTTTATACAAATGAATAAAAGTATGCTGTTTAAATTTGAATAAATTGGAATAAACTTGCAGCAGTCACATGATGTCTACCATTGAATGTAGATACTTTTTAAAACTGCTAGCTTCAAGTCTTCTTTCTTAAAATTTTGCGCTAAGTTGCTGGCTCTGTTAATCATTGGAACACCATAGGATAAAGTCTTCACGGGAAATCAGCCGGGTCAAGATTGACATTGCTGCCAACGTTTCAATGGCCTTCTCTGCCATCGTCTTCAGGGCGAATTCATTGATCAAGACGATGGCAGAGAAGGCCACTGAAACGTTGCCAGCAATGTCGATCTTGACCCAGCTGATTTCCCGAGAAGGCTTCATCAACAAGATCGGCCGCGAAAGTACCAGATCCTTCACCTTAGGATATGCTGAAATTATTTTTACTATATTACACCCAATGCTTAGTAACGGGCAATAATGATGGCATGCAGTGACGCTTTTCGCCAAGGTATTCGGCGTTCGTTAATCGGGTCGATGTAATTAGCAAATTGACAATTGGAGATACAAGTTATCTTTCACTGTGTTCCTTCGCTATAGTAAATTTGGTTTTTTTCATGTGCCTTTATGGTTGATGTCATTATTAAAGTAAACTATACGCTTTGAGTAAGCATGAGTGTGAATGTTACTTGCTTTAGTTATATCAGATTATTAAGTCCTTTAGGAGAGTTATTTTATTCCACACATTCATCTTGCTTAGACAAGCTTAGTGGGCAATACTGGGTCGAATTTATTTTTATTGCCGCATTTTAGTCTCCATTAATTTCTATCTTGGAATTAGTCCTCCAACATTTGGTTATTATCTGCCCCTTCTGGCTATCCCTTGATGCCCAGTGGGGCATTCGGGCATTGTCCACCCCACTCTCCTCTCTTCTGTAATAGCATCCGAAAGTGCTTCTCTGTCCAGAGCGGGGGCTTCTTTTGGCGGTGACTCGTTTGATATCCCTCTCCTCCTTTCCCCTCTTATTCTCGCGCTCGCATCTACTCCTTGCATATCCTTCCCTCTCCGCATCTGCCACAAAAGACAACTCAATTATCCCCAAGTCATCCGTTCCGCGTGGTAGCTACCATCCACCGGCTTCTCCAAACTCTCACTCCATTCTCCATATAATAATATGGTGGTTTCCTATAATTTATTATCGCCTAAACCGTGCGCGCCTTACGGCGCGCACGGCGTACCGCTGCGATGGAGGCTGCTTGCTGCCGAGAATGGTGGCAGCGTACTCTGCTAGCAGGTAGCGCTTGGCTTAAATAAGGATTATTGATGCCCTATCAAACGAAGGAAACTTTCCGACCATGGGCAATTTTATAGGTGATTATTAACAAATGTTTCTCTTAGCTCTGTGCATCACATGAATTGGTAATCTCAGACGATGTAAAACTCCTCGTCACGTGGAGTGGCATCGCATGGGCGCCAATCTGGCCTTTTTCAAATGCGGTTAAAATTGACCATTAACATTCTAAACTGGGATTTCTAAAACCAAATAATATGAATATTATGAATACACTAAAGGTGGCTAACGAATCACAAGCAATGCCTTTCGTTTTCTTTGATGAAGGAAACTACCCTATTGGAATAAAAATTTTAAAAATCGAATCAGAGAAAATAATGAACTGCTTATGAAGGTGAAAGTTAAGAAATGTCATCTCACTTTCATTCAACAGGTGATGTTGGTTTCGAATAATCGTTTTTGAGAAAATTATATGCCTCATTTCTACTATCCCTCTACATTTTTTTATTCCTTCGGTAATGTAGTTCTAATCTCTTACCTTTAATTAAATAAACTACCCCACGAAGGACCTGAAGAATTCCTTATGCTATTTTGAATCGACAAAATACTCGTATTACCATGATCACATTTCTATCGATTTCATATTTATATGCATTCTTCTCACACGCCATCTTCCAATCACTTATTTTGTCCTTAAGGGCTCATAAGGGTCGTTTCTTTCCAGTATCAAAGTTTTTAACGTTGATTATCAGTTTTAGAACATATTGGCAATCTAGTTATTATTTTCTTCAATTTTGTGACTAGCTATGCATTAACAATAGTTAGTATACCATACTACCCATCCTCTCAAATACTTCAAAGTCAACGATTAGAAAAATATGTAATTATTTTAATGTATTTTAATGCTGGGACACGGGGTTGTAAGATTTTCACGCTCAGAATTAATGGATCGATATTCATGTCCGTTATTAAAAGCAATTCATCCTCTGAGTTTTATTTCATGCCCACATTAACAGGCAATCCCGACGCCACGCCGTTCATCGTTTCACGGTTCCGTCACAAGTGCCTGCAAAGCTCTGCCGGCATCACATCTGTGGGAGGAAATATGGAGGACTCAGTCAAATGGGGCCACGGGTAAATGCCCTCCGTCACAACCAGCAGCAAAAACAAAAACAAAACACGGAGCGTGCAGTCTGCACCTAGCGTGCACTTGCGCACTATACAGAACAAAAGAAAGCCGTATACGAGGACGAGAAGTTCTTTTCAGGAGTTTCCTCTTGAATGAATCTAGATGCGGTACCGTAAATGTGGGCATATTAACTCTTTCCTTATTTTTACAATTCTCTATGAATAACCTTCATTGGCCATATTTCTAAAATCTTGCATTTACTCGCGCCCCTAAACTTTCATCGGAGACCATGCATTTGATAGCGCCCGGCAGTGAAAATTTCACTTACATCTCATTCCTTTTCTCAGAATTTGATATCCATTTTTTTAATAAAAAAAGATAAATTTTAGTTCAGAGAATGTGCATTGAAAACGCGTTTACTACCTTGCCAAATATAATAAGTAAATATACACGACTATGGAAACAACTAAGTAGTTGAATTAGATATGTTTAAAGTCAAATTGTGTGATAAATTGTAAACCAATATATATTTATAGATTAATTTCCATTTTCCCTATCTTACCCTCATGAAGTTTTTAAGGTTAATATTTTTTCATGTAATTCAGTAGATTTTTATTACTATGGAAAAATCAGTAGTTTACGTTTGAGTGTAAGCTACGTTTCATAACATGTGGAAACCACATGTTTGTATCTTTTGAGATTGTTTGAAATGAGGTCCTAGTAATTATGGTACATACGGCATTATCAGATGTAACACGTTATGGGTGAATGAGAAGGCACAAATTCATAGCACTTGGATTACAGTTCATTTGGACCATTTGGCTGACGAATTACTAGTGAATGTCTTTATTCCTTCTTAATATGATTTTCGCTGTTTTACATGTAATGGCTGGAATTTCCAGTCTAAGAATCGGCTCATGAAGTGTAGAATCCCTTTTTGCTTTCTTCTTTTTGGGCCTATTTGGAATTGGATACCCGTATTTATAGTAATTCCGCAAATACATATAAAATGCGTAATGTATATGGGTATAAGGGTTTATCACAAAATTATGTATTACTCTTTTTCGATATAAATCTTTTAGCATCGTATAAAATCGAGAATCAATCCTTCTTTCTGGATTATCACCGACCCGGAAGTCCTTAAGATTAATCATATGAGTACAGTCAGGTTACTAGTGCCACCACTTGGGAATTACAGAGAAACTGTGGTCTTATGCAGGCTAAAAGCACCGTGGGAACCCGGAAGTTAGAAGGAGATACGGAAGAGCTCTCTCGCGCCCGCTGTGTCTTGTGTCAAGATGGTGGGCAACACTTCGCCTTGAAAATAGCATCACGTTGACCATGTATTAAGTATCTCATAACATTTTCAAAGAATCCTTTTAATAGTACGGCCACGCTTGATCCTCTCAGTTGCTTAGGAGACGGGTGTCTTTCTCATGAATCCGCGCTTTTAACGCCTACTCCTTATTACCTCCTTTATGCCGTATGCCTCTACGAGACACATCCCTGTACTCAAGCAGCGAATGTGCCTCAAACCTGTTTTTTTTAAATGATGCTGTGGCGATACTGTCATATAACCAAAGTGAACGCTATAGTATTCAAGGATGACAGGCTCACTTCCACACTCCTGCTATTTGGCATTGGTGATAAAGCGATTTTTCCAATGCAATCTGATACTACTTAAGGCATTCCTCTACAATTTCCGTAAAACTACGTAATAATGCGGTAATTGTGGAAATATTTATTTTATATCTGGGAAAAGAAGGCGTACCATTTTAGTCAAGTTCTTTAATATCGCCCTCCTCTGAATTCTCGTAATTTTGATGGATATGCTCTTGCGAGGATCCTTCCATAAGAAACTTTTACATTTTTTCGGCATGAAATACCCCCTTAATTTTGCGTATTTAGTTTCATCTAAATATATAAATTTACTTATTATCTAATTCCCATATCAGTCAAGTTCATAGATATAACCCTCTGCTGAATTCCCGTAATTTTGATGAATATCCTCTTTCTAGGTTCCTTTCATTAGAAGCTTTTACATTTTGTAGGCATGAAATACTACCCTAGCAAATTGCGTATCTGTTTTCATATAAATTCGTAAATTGACCTAAACCTAATTGCCAAAAGTGGGCACGTAATCTGCCTTTTACGAGGAAAAAGTCTAAAGAGTCCTTGGGAAAGTGATTTAATTATTGGAGAACTCATTTTCTCAGCAATTTCTATCCGTAATCAAAAGGGGTCTCTAGAACTTAATTATTATGCTCTTTAATCTTAATTTTCCCTCTCCTATATTTTTTAAATGAATGAATGCATTAATCTATACATAGCTATTGAGTAAATCAGCAATGGGATGATACTTATTTGTCGGTGATTGTGAAAATCAATTATTGAGCTACGTTCTTCGAAATATAACTTATGCCGTATATCATTCATATAATGGATTTATTTCAATCTTTGAATTACATCAGATAGAATAGCATGGTATAAGCAAACATTCTTTGGTTGTAGTAGTTCGTTTTTCTAACATGATTGCATGCAGAACTGGACATTGTTTTCTCTCAATATTATACGCCAAATTGGATTGTAATGATTGTTTGATACAATCACCGACCAAATAGATATGCTGTGGTGACGTTTTTATTCAGTCTTCTTTACCTGTGCTGATTTATTCCAAAACCATTACGCAGGAAAGGTAAAGGTTTAAATCTGAACCTCTTTTGGTTGCTATTACGGAGAAAGGGAGTACGGAATTAATAAATCACTTTCTTAACTACTCCAAGCTCTATTTTACTCGGTAAATGTAATAATTAGATATTATATCGTCATTGAAATGAAAAAATTCTTGGAAAACGCACACTGCAAGTGTAAAGCTTAATAACATTAGGGTAACCAGGGATTCATACTTTATTTCATTGGTCAATAAGTCTAAGTGCTCACCAAGTAACGGTGTTAAAGAAATTATCAATTAATACATTCTTTCTGTTCTGAATAAAAAATTAAGTTAGGTCTAATTCCGAATGGTACTTTATTCGAATCTTTGAATTTCGTCAGAGTTTCGTTAGATATCATTCTTTTGGTGCTCTTTGTTTTCCATATTTGATAGCTGGCCAATATAAAGGTATTCGGATATATCATCTTATTTAATTTATGATCGGAAATGATTCTCGCTAGATATCCAGTCACATTTTTTATCTCGTTTATTTTAAATTTTAAATCATATATTTCGCGATAATTTTTTGTAATTAAATTTAAATTGCTATTCCAAATCTCTCGTAAATCATAAGTGTACCCATCATTCACACTGGAGGTGTGTTTGAGCGGCTGTACGGATGTAAATTTATTCATGAGTTACCCTTCCAAAGTCGCCCTGCAATGAATGTTTGAATCGAAGCCAGAATGTGAATAGTGAGTTTTCGGCGTAGAATCCCAAAACACCGCATAAATATCCGCGAGAGGGAGAATTTGTAGTCATAATTATTATGTGGCTTTGGCAAAATGTGCTCCACAGATGGTGTCTCTTTTTCGGCGTCGTTGAGTCAGGAAATTTTATTCATCCCACTTCACGGTGTGCCCTCTTTTCTTACAATTGGATGAAAAAATCTCTTGGGTCTTCATGAAATGCGCCAACTTTTATTTACCGCCGTACTCATGGTTCAAATACGACTCCATTCTCGATGGGGTTTTCCGCGGCGCGGTTAATCAGTTGTTCGTTGGCTTCGGTAGCCGTCATTCTTCCTTCCTCTACGCCTTATACCATTCACCGCACATATCTTTCTCGTGGTAACCTGAGCCACAACATAGAATTCTATTTTCTTGGGCTGCTAAAATCATTACATATCATATTTATCCTACTCCCTTCTTACCAACGCCTTCTCCTGCGTGAAACGTTATAAATACATGCCACAGAACTAGTTTCACATATTATTTTAGAAAATGTGAAAAGCAGCTGCCGCAAAACGTCGGGAAACGACGAGATCATTGTATTCGGTAAACCTCACTCTAAAAAAATCCAAAATTCTTTTTAATAATTACTGTCACCATAAAAGTCAGGTCTTTAAGACTTATTAAAGAGTTTTACAACACTGTTTTCCCTTAGCATTCGTCAATTAGTGACTTTTTCTAATGAAATTTTTGACCTAATTTGAAAATATTGTCCTTCTCTCCATAGAAATCCTCTATTATGTCTCTGTAATAAGTGCTATGAATATAATCAAAAATATTTTTTGGCAATGGAAAAATTCCAGAAATTTAATTTGATTTCTACAAATAGATTCCATTATCTAATATAATCTAAATATGCATCGGATTTGTATTATACCGTCGTAAAATTTATAAATATCAATGAAAAGTGCAAGATCAATTACAATGTGTCGGAAATTGTGAATAAATTTGAGAAAACGCATCGTTAGAAACAAATATTGTATTGGTATAAACAGTAAACTAACGTCTTTTGATAGCAGAATACAGATCTTATTCTATCATATTTAGAGGAACCGGGTATGTAGCTTTTGTTGACCTAATTCGATAAGATTTTTTTTTGTGATAACATAATTATCGTTGATCGTTTGGCAAAACTGTTTTTGAGTAGATGCTTATATAACGATTGAAGCGATGAAAATTCTGCTGTAAATAATTGGTTCCGCTAATAGTTACCGTTATAAGCCGAGGAAAGAAACTGGATGCTTTTTCTTATTTCTCTCTATTGCTCTAGGCCCTATAAGGGCACCGTGAAATGAGAAATTATGCCATGCTTCTGATCTGACGGGTGCCGCTTCCCACATAAATGTTTTCACAAGAGGTGGTGTTGGAATAAGGTCATAGCAGAAATAAAACGACTACAAAGAGGATGATGGTAGTGGCCCGACCGCTCTATTTCCTGTTAATATATTTCCGAATTCACCGAAGTCCACCGACCTCGTTGGCGGTGGGATGAAGTCCTCGCCTGGCAAACAAGAGGTCAAGGGTTCGAGTACCGTCTGAATATGTGGACCCTTTCCAGGGCGTGGTTGTTCGCGCTCGTGTAATTGTTGAACACATCCCTATGTAAAGAGCCAATGTGTTTTGATTTCAGTGGTATTATTATTATTATTTTGATTATTAATTAATATATTTTTACAGCATTTTTGCTGGTTTTAGGCGAGGTACGGGTGTCACCAAGAACTCTCGTCTTTTATTATTTTATTATTATTATTATTATTTAAGTATTCTACCAATTAAGGTAGGTTTCCATGGAGTACATGAGATGCATTTTGGGAGCTTTCCTGTCCTCCAAGGACTTCCCTCTTTAATTCAGTATAAGGCCTACTATCTTACATTCTGCGTGAAAATCCTATTCTCTTCCTTCCTCTCCCTCGTTTACCCAGCATTCCACCCTTTAACACTGTCTTCAACATCCCCTCCCCGTTAAGTACCCCTCCATTTATACCTTCTGTCTCCTCCATGACTCATCTAAAACCTGCCTCTCCTCACCCACAACATCCAGTACTTCGTCGTTTCTCCTCCTTTCCGTCCACTTCTTCGGTGGAATGGGAATGAAAAAATTGAATAAATAAATTTTAATTAAATGAATTGACCCCAGTATTTCTGCTTAATGGTTGAAGAAGTTATCTTTGTCTGTTAATAGCGCTCTTAAATACTCCTAATAGATTAAAGTCCATTCGCTCATCGCTCTACTCTCGGGCAGTTAGTCGCGGGCCATTTCCCGGAGTCCCTCTGTCTCTCGGCACCAATCTTCCTCCCTGTGCTCGCTGTTTTTAATGCTGCGGTGCGATGAGGTGTGTGCTCGCGGGGAATTTTGGGTGCCGCCTCAGTTTTTTGCGGTAGCCGTGGAAATGTGGGAGACTCAGCGTCATAATTCATATCGGACCGCTCCAGGAAAAAAAAATCCTCACCCTATTCTCGCCACCCACCCTATTCAAGCCCCACCGGCCAACCCACCCCTAGGAGGCGAAGCGAGTCGCCTACTTCCCCAGAATGGAAAGTCCCTTCGAAATATCTACCCCACCCGCCTGGCCAGCAAGAATGCATTCCCCTAGTCTGGTGCTGCGCGGGTCACTCGGTCTGCATAAATAATGCGAAGTTTTCCCTGCTTATTCAGTGCTGGAGGAACGGAAAAAAATACCGGGCTCCACGGTTGAGGCGAGTTCACTGGTAAATAAAGACAGTGTGGGTATATGAATGGACAAGTATTTTCGCTACAACCTACTTCCAGCTAAATGCAGGCGTTATTGTGGTCACGTTTGCACGGCTTTTTTACGTCATGCATTTCAGTGGAACGTTAAAATATGGCTTTACACGAGCATTTCATTTTGAAGAATGCTGCGTTTAATACTCCAAATGCACTATGTTTCAGCATTCATTTATGAATGTTTTATCTCCTTCCTTCCTGCACTATATTAACACAATATCCGGGCTGGGCTGGAATTTTTCTTTTAAAACTGAGCTTGAAATCAAAATGTTAAACTCATTTAATAAAATATTGCAGTTATAACCGTTTTGGCATACGCATTTCTTTCAAAAGGTAGTGAATCCAGTGAGTAAAGCTTTCTCGATGAATGTCAATTGTAATGTGAATTTATTGCCATCTACCATCATAAATATACTGTATGTAAGTACTGTTACGGCGAAATTTATAGCTTCTGCAAATAATGCATGCGTCATTAGTGAGAAGAGCGACTGTTGGAAGTACCTGCCAGTGGAACTAAGGTGTGGATCTGGGGACAAACAATTGGGGTCTGGAGTTCCAGCACGCATATTCTGGAACCCTCTAACGATTCGTACTTTCTACTAATGGACACGTTAACTGCGCTTAAAGGCACTCACTTTACAGGCATATTCCAAAACTCACTAACGTGAGGAAAGCCATTACCGATACCGTTATTGGCGCTTTAAGCTAAAAATTGCATTCTGGGACTGGCATTAGCAAATAGTCTTAAAGCAGGGAACTTTAAGGGGCTAGTTATCGTAAAGTGCATATCTTCCTCGCTTCAAGTGCAAGACCGTAAGCGTTATTGGAGCTAATTATCACCAAAAAACTGATTATAGGTACGTGGAACTTAAGAATTTACTCTGTATATATACTGTGACTTGCATGTTATCTCTTAAGGCCTATAAACCGATGGGGAACATGCATGCTTTTTAAAAGTACTAGAATAAGAAGATTCCTACCTCAAATGTGCTCGCCGAAATTTTCGCGGATGAATTATGTTTTTAGCTGAGTTTTGAGTCTATAAAAAATAATCTTCATCGACTGCTTGAAAACACGTGACGGAACGTGGGCACGTTATATCACGGCACGGTATCCACTGATGACAGACTGAGGTAGTGGATAGAAAAACTGTCAATGTAGGGGCTCAAACGCAAATTTGGCGAATATAATTGCTGTTTTAACGTCAAACTTCGGATTGTGAATATATATTGGGTTGCCAAGGCATTGTTGAAATAAATAAAGGAGATTGTTTTGGGAGATTTGGAAAGATTACATTGATATAAGTTGATTGCAGATTGTGATCTACCTTACACACCTACATCATTTGCTGAATGCAGTAAATTTATTACAGCATGGATATTAAATAGAAAAACGTGTGAAAACCTTATAAATCGTTTCCTACAAAACCATATAAAGTGCCTCGTCGTCTAGTACCTCCATTTACTCGCTAAAGAATTGCTTGTGTTCCAAATAACAAAAACAAGAAGAATAAGTGGTTGATGATCCACAGAATGGAGTTAAATACATTATCTATATTGTCATTGGGATATTCTCAACGTAAGTACACTTTAAAATAAGGGTTACCGTAGGGTTTTATCGAGTCGCCAGTTTTTCTCGGATGACCACCAAATTTTTGATGAATCACTTATTTCACTTTGTAAACAACCCTATAAATATACCTGTTATTCTGTCTATTATAGTATCAAATTATACGGAAAATGGCTGATTACGAGAACAAATACTGATTATGATTAAACCACGAGGAAAAATAAGGAATGTAACGGGTGGCCGACCTTTCGTCGCAAGGAGCCCCTAACAAGGAACATTCACGAAGTGTCTTTCGCCGATATCGTTCAAATTTGGTAGGGTAGTAGTGTTCCATAATAAAAGCACATATTCAAAATGTCTCGTGCCCTTAAGCCTTGTGACATAATAAACAGGATATAATAAAGGCAGTTGAGTAGACCTGAAAGCGAGTGTGTCGTGACTTCTCTCCATCCTTCCCCTGTGACTCGGCGCACGCTACAGGAATACACGAGAAATATGAGGCTTTTGGCAAGGTAAATTCAATATTTATTACTGCGATGCCCAAAGCGTTCGCTGCATGTCAAAGCAGAACCTAAAATTTCGACTCGTTTTGCAGTCGGTCTCGGTTCAAAAACAGGAACTCGAGTAAATACAGCGTAAATAGTATTTGAAACTTATTTCTTTGTACATCAAATGCTTTTTTATTTCTTTTTAACGATCATTTGGACCTCAATCTTGGACGATTCTTGCGCTTCATACATTCGGCGCCTTTCCATCTAATCCTTCCATTTACCCATCCCCTTTTCTTCTGTTTCATCCTTTCGCTATCCATATCCAGTGAAAAATCCAAGACAAGCAAGACGTCAAATTCAAAATAACTATCGGAGCCATACGTAAACAAAGAAGTCGCCAATACATGCCAGATAAACTAAATAATTTGTCACCTATTTCTTCCATATCTGTAAAAGTAATTGAAAATTTTACCTTCCATCACATAATATAAGTTATTTCTCCTTAGGTAAATATATTTCATGGTCTAGTTATCATTAGTCATAATAATAACATATATTAAAGATGGACACATGCACGTCTCACATTTCAGAATATTTAAATCGATATTTTAATTTAAGATAAAGTTAGTACGCACAAGTAATAGTTTTCAAAATAAAAGTATGATAACTATAACAACAGTTACATTAGCGCCTTTTTAGCGCTTATTTCTGGATATGGCGTATTTCACTCTTCACTTGTTTTCTTCTTAGTTTTCTTCTTTTCGTCTATTGGTCGCAACGATCTACGCCACCAACATCAGTGACGTCTATGGCTAGGCCATTAGAGAGACGGATTCACGGACTTTCACTTAACCGCCCGGTCACCAGAATACGATGGCAAAGTGACTGCCGTTAGCTGTAAACCCTTCGCGCTTTAAGTAGCTCGCGTCCACCCGAGTTCTGGAATAAGGGTGCAGAGACTCAAGCAAAAAAGGTGCATAAGACGGATGGAGAGGATGCATAGACTGGAAATGGAATCGACCAAAAGAATAGGCACGCATCAACAAAAAGAGAGTGAGAACTTAATGGAAAGAAAAGTGAAGTCGGGATGTAACAATTTTTTGAGGAATTTGCAAATAGCCACTAATTCAAGTGTTGCGTTTCAGTAATTTTTATTGGGTTGCCAACTGAGTGAATGGCTCCATCTCCAACATTTCGATAACTCCTCTGCTTCTCCTGATGAAGTTGACGACTGAGAAGTGACCGCAATATATACGTTTGAGTATCACCTATTCCTCCGGCCTTTCTCTCTGATTAGCACCAATTTAAGCCAAAGACTTGGGTAATACCTTTGAGACCCTTCGTAAGACCTTAGGTAGTTCCTGAGCCTTTGTAATCTGATTGGGCATTAACGAAGAGAATGGGTATCCATTAATCCATTTGAAAACCCAAAAAAGTGTTCATCAAAAAACCAGTCTGAAAACCTTGGATCTTTTGTAAATGCACTATTTCTGTGCTCCTCATCTTTGCTATTCTGTACCTACTCTTGAAACGACTCCACCTCATTCGTAGCATCATCCTTATATTTCCTCTTCCTCTAAAATCTCCATACTTTCGTGTATTCCGCTTTCTCCCTCCCCCAACCCTTAAAAACTATGACCCTTCAACCCTCATTCCATATCGCTCCGACTTGAATCCCTTCTTCTCGATCTCTCCTGATTCCTCCTTTCCTTCAGTCCATTCCCTTCCTCCCCTCTTCACGAGGTCGACTTTTTCTCCAGCCGCGTTTTCATCCTCTCCTTCATCTGTGATCCTCCGTTTTCCCTTTTCCTTACTCGTACCCGGCCGAATCTCTTCCTCTTCATTGGAAAACAAAGTCTCGGCAAAGAATGATGAACGGGCGTAACAGTCTGCCCACGCTCGTAAATATGTCCCTCCATTTCCTTCGCAAAAAGAAAATAATGGTTATTATGAATTCTAAAAATGCTCATATTTAGAATTCTGTGAGCCGTGAGCGCAGTGTGGTTTGAAAGGGGAGTTGGGGAAAAATAATCGATGTTTGTTTGGCTGCGGAACATGGTCGTGAATCTTGCTTTATTTGTTGAAAATTCCTTCGGAAAATTAATTTTGCGGCTCTATTTATAGTTTGCATACCAACGTTGCTTGCTGGAATTTTGTTGGAAAACAACAGCTGTCTGGAAAACAAATAAATGAATGAAATGCGCGACACAGTCCAGGATAATATTTTATGAGTAACTTTATATTTCGTTTTATTTATTTATGTTATTAATGAATATTTCGCAATGAATTTCCATTCTGGGAAAAAAGTTTCTTAAATGATGGACACATTATGGTAATACTGAGGATTTATATTCAAGATTACATTCGCTTTTGCTAGGAAACAAATCTGATATATATTGACCAACAATTATTAATTTTATAATCTCAAATTCGCAACACGTTTTCCGTTTTTGATATCTGAAATATTCTTCTTAAACTTATTTTACTTTCTCATCAATCTCATTTGAAATTTTCAATAAAATAAGGGTCCGTAGGAAGTTATTTTCTTCTTTTTAACAAAACGTGGTTTCTATAAAAATGCTTTTTATGTATTTTAATATTATTAGTAAATATCCCGGTTCACATTTATAAAACTTTTTGTAATTCTCACTTTTTTCCTCCACTACATATATGCTGTAATAGTCATAAATCACATTCCCGCTAGCCTATTGTTCTAATGATCCAGGGAGAAACGAAGTTATGTGATAATTCCTGCCGAGTGTGTATCGAGTTTTAGCCATGGGAATATATTACTGTAATAACATTAAGGGCATCATTGGTTCGAATTCTGCTTTGAGTCGTTGTCACCGGCTGCATGAAATGTTTTTAACGATCTTGCGCATTTTTGAGGCTTTTCGAGGGTACTGGCCCGTTATTTAAATGCAGGTCGTAAACCCTAACTGCATAACGGACTAAGCCCGCGGTAATGGTTGAATTATTTATGAGGGAGTTTAAAAATACCTCTGCAGTGAAATGTTTTGCCCAGTAAATTTGGTATTTCTCCAGCTTGCACCGTGGTATAATTCTTTGAGCACTGGATGGAAAAAAAACTACTTAATTTCCAACTTAAAATATCATTGAATTAGGAATGGAACACTATGAAGTTTAAAACGGTATGTCAAGCAAAAATATACGATTAAATATCTCTAAGATTTTTTTCTAAATTTACTATTTGCTATTATGGTTGAAATGGGTTTAATCTGCTTAATAGATTCGAAATGCGACGGCTTCAGTCCGTGTTTGCCATATTACATTTTTCTAAAATTATTGAAGCTAACGAGTTTACTTAAATATTATTTTAGCACTAATAATGATTCATCGGAATTGTTATTACATGATCAACAGCCTGGTTGAAGTCAGTAAAAGTTGTAAATCCGAATTAATAAAAGTAACTTTTCGGCAAATCGGCATAAATACCTTGCGCTTCATTTTTGAAGTTGTTAAGAATTGAAACATGTATTGACAGTAAGTCCTAAGTGCCGAATCTTAGCCTGAAAGTGATTTTAAGACTGAGATGCTTAAGCTACTGCTTTTAATATAATATTTAACATCAAAAAATACTACTCAAACACACCGTAGGCTATGCAAGTAAGTAAGAATAACTCAAATGTGAAATAATGATTTAGTTTACATTGGAATTTATTGAATAAGAGAAAGGAGCATTCTCTGCTTGACGTTTTTTCATGAACCTGAATAATTATTGTATCATTTTGAGACAATTTGATCAATTATTTACAAAGAGCAGGATGCGAATTTAATTGAAGTTTTTATATTTTTTACTGTCGAAATAGAAATATCACTAATGAGGAAGGTGATTGAAATGATATGACCCACATCACATCCTTGTGAAACGTATTTTAATTGAATTTGAGATGTGGTAAATACTCAGCTGAAGCCTGATGGAAGAATTAGTCACCAAATTCAGGTGAGGAAGGCAACTTAATGCTGCCTGGCTTATTAAACGGTCATGCCTTTTAGTTGATAAAGATTCATTTACTATATTATAGGTAGGTCCCTCCTCCATATTTTTTACTATAACCTTTTAATCCACTTTAACCACAAGGCTATAAGAATAATGGTATGTGATGAGTGCTAATTATGAATGTTCCCGTTGGAGTACGGTACGCATTTACGGATATGATGAGAAAGATACTGCTTAACACATTTTGGAGGACTAGTCTGCCCACATGTTATTTGTGTAAGATTGTTTTCGATATAATCACAAAAACAACTGTGGAAGTAATCTAGGGAAATGCGTGCTTTTTTGTTTAATGCTATAAATATGCTCGTCGAAATTATTCGCAAAAGAACGAGGTCTTTGACTGTAATTGGCTGACGAATGGGATGTGGAGTTGAGGTTTTGCTTGACTTCAGATAAAAGGGAAATGAAAAGAGGAAACGTGTTGGGATTCATCAACTTCGCCATTTACGCAGTATTAAGGGGGAGAGAGAAGATTGGTGGTTTTTGGGAAATGTAACCCGGAAGAGATGTCGGATTTGATACGGAATCTGTGTGTGCCAGGAATGAAGGAACTGCTTTTGGGATTCTGGGAATGAAGAACGAGGGAGTGAAACCATTTTGCGGCGAGCAAAGGAATACTGTTAGTGGTGCTTCTGTACGCAAGGATTTACCCCTAAAATGATCCTCAAAAATCGAATTTACTAGCATATTTTCTTTAAATCTCTAGCATAGACAATATTTTTAATTTATTTACTAAGTGCATTCCACTAACCTTTTCTTTAAAATTTTTTACCATAAATTGGAGCAAAATCTCGCGGAAAAATGCATTTTGGATATTAATAGTGTTTTTTTATTTATAAATGTAATAACTCGTTCTTACTATGCTTTAATCTTCAGAGAGTTTATCCATTTTTGTGAAAATCAAGAAGAGAAATGAAATAAACTCTGAACGTGGAATTTGTGACATTTTTGAGAAATGGATAAAATCACTTTAAAGAGGTGTTGATTGTGTGTCTTTTCGGTGACGAATAGGCCTAATACTTGTGTAGATAACTGCGTTAAATATGAAGGTTTTTTAAACATAATATGAAAATCGCAACCCCTCCAATGTTCGTTAAAAAGTTGCTTACTTTGTCTGAGAAAAGGAGATAAATCGACCGAAAGAAATTTTGTTGTATTGCGAAGTACGAAAAAATTAAATTCTGAGGGCACTTAGACAATGGAAGTCTACAAATCACGCACAGTGGCGGAAAAAATTAACGCAAAGCTCATTAGCGACTAAATACGGCCAGCTAAGAAACTACTCGAAGACCTTACCATTTTCTGTCGACTTAATGCTCTCATAAAACGGAATTTTCTTACTACATTCGTCTTATACCAAACAAATTCAACTAAATGCGTCACAGTATAGCAAAGGGCCGCTTCTAAACATTTATTTCGTCCAAGCGATCAACATCTCGCCGTCTCCCTCAAAAATAACCTGAGAGGCAGTAGGAATTCTCTCTGGAGATATATTATAATAAAAATAAGTTCTTTAGGAATAGCGATCAAAACTTTAATATCAGCGTTAATTTATATAATACTTTCTCTTATGTTGAATGAGATACTTTAGAGCTTACAAATCAATTATATATTAAAATCCAGGGTAAAATTGTAAAAACATTAACAAACATGTCACCTCCCAAGAAATTCAACCATTTATTTACTCAAAAAATGAAAAGAAACTTAAGAAGTTTATACTTGGAACGCTAAAAAATGGATTTTCCTGGGCATGGGTATCCATATTACGATATATACCTACTTCTGCAATAATTTTGCGGAGTAAATGAACCCTTAACCTTTAACCTCCTTGTTTCATTAGTACTGAACGCTGGACTGAGCGCTTTGACTCCCCTTTTTGCTTGATGCACCATGTGGCCGCGTGCTTTGCTTACCGCTTAAACCGGCCGTGGTAAGACAACATTGAAAGCAAGGTACGACGTCTTCCTCGAATTTTGTGAAGTAAGCTTCCGCTCATATCTCATCCAAATGGAGTTCATTCTCGCGGGGATATTTTCACCGTATGAAAGATGGAGTGTTAAAATATCAGTGAATTGACGGAAAAATCACCAGCCAGCTTCTCCCCTTAGCTGTGTTGAAAGCAGAAGTAATATGAGTTTATGTACTGCATCATTAAGTGGGTGGTTGAGTTGAACGTTAAGGTTCAATTATATGACATTTTTTGCGCTGCTAATTACTTTCCATCACAGTTCTGTTCTTTTTATCAATGCTTCTCCTTCGTGCATTGAGCACGTTAGAGTAAAGCTTACATTTGCGTATACGAGCATGTTTTCCAGGTCAGCCATCTATGTTACGTACTAACAAAGAGCGCGCTCCAATTTTAAAACAATGCACATATTCTTATTTGCTTCCAGTTCGGAGAAAAAAAAAATGGAGGCCTTAGAACTTGAATGAACCTCGTCAATATTTAATTTGGGCACATATATAACACGGACAATGGTTTGATGACCAATTTGATGCACTGTTTCGGGCAACGTATGAAAGAAACTATTGAAGATCAATTTTGCAAAATCTTCTCGACCTCGTGCTAGGTTTTGCGAAGTGTCAAAATCAGAAAAATGTGTACAGTGTGTATGCAGAATCAAATCATCCGTCTCTGAGATTTGATCCGTGGAACCTCTCAATCGTTGCATGGTACTTTATCAACTACACCACCGGATTGATTGTGCTCTAAGGCAGTTTCAATGCCCAATATGTCGGCTGTGTTCACTGATGCCCCGACGAGAGCAAACTCCATCCTAGATAAATCGTGGGTGAAGTATACTTCGGAGAATATGGGGAGGAATTCGTACCTGGATCATTAGCTTTGCGCGTTGTCACAGTGCGACGGATTTGATTATATCCCGAATAAAAGGGGCATATATATCTTTAAAAATTCTCGGTTGTATGAGAACATTACGGGGGAAACATTTTGGAAGACGGAGGTCTCTAAGTAGTTCCTGAACTAGCCGTTTTTAGACGCCAATGAATATTGCGTTAATTTTTTCCACCAGTGCACATGATTGGTCCATACATAATAAAGGGAGACGTAAGCTTTCTTCCCCTTGGCCCTTCACGACGGGTGAGTTATTTAGGGAAACACGGTCGCGAGATGAAAAGACAAGCTAGGAGCAGTGGAGTGGGTGCAAAGAAAAATACATTTTGCCCGGGGAAGCAGGGTTTGTGTAGAAAGATGACTATATGCAGTAGATGGAGTGAGAAAAATGGCGTTTAAACATTGGAGGGAGTGGTGAGAAAAGACTTGCTTAGGATGTGTGGGCTGGGGCCGAAGACTTTCTTTCCATCCCCTATCAAGAGCAAAAAGGACATCAAAAGGAGAGTTGAGAGAGGAGAGGATATGATGTGGCAAGGGAGGACGTGTTTCTTTCTTCTCCGCAGGATTGGAGGGGTGGCGGTGATGTCGAAGGGGAAGGAGGGTGAACTTTGCTGGGGGATGGAGAACAGTATGGTTTGGCAGCGGGCTGAGAGATGCTTAAAAAAAAAGAAAACTCAGGGTGGTAAGTAAGAGGGGTTGAATAGATGGAGGGTGCTTTTTAGTTGGCCAAAAGGGGAAGAAAAAATTTCAAAGACCTTTCGAAAACGCTTTTGGATAAGTGCTTTTTCTTATTCCCCTCGCCTTCTTTTGGCCACTGCTGTAAATCAGAATTTATTCGCAAATACAGGCGCATTAATTACGCCCCTCAACTTCTGTTTCATCCAATTATTAGTCTTTTCTTTCTTTTATAGTCGCATCCTGTTCATAGTATTTGTCACTTCGTCTTTTGCTTTGATCCAAATGAATTTTGACCTATAAAAACCAATTTCAACTTCATTTTTTTACCATTGACCGTAGTATTTTCGGGGTTATCACTTTAACTCATTGATAATTAATGTTTGCTACCTAAGAGTTGAAATATTTTTGCCTCATCAGTTATATCGTAAGTCTTATTTCTCTGTGAGCTAAATCATATGTATTGGTTCTTTTTTAACATTAACCGATTATAGCGTTAAAGTATTTATTTCAGCTATCCAACATAGTTATGACTGAGGAACCATTTCATCCTGCAAGCATTTTTGTCTTTGCAATGTTTTTGAATTAAATTGCAATTGAATAGTAATAACAGCAGAAATTATGTGCTAATTTTCATTCGATATCATTGTAAAATACGTAGTGGTGAAATCTCCACTTCGATGAGATGTCAAATTTTGGAGTCGCTTCAGAAAGGATCCAGTTCATCCGTATGAAGACCTTTCCGCCGTTGCGACTGATCTCTGTGCGACGCGTCACCTAGTTTGGGGTCTCTGGAGTTTTGGTATTCCAGCATCCCAACCTCCACTTCGAATCTACTGCTCAGAGAGATGGGCCGAAGAGAGTTGCTACCTACAAAAGAGGTGTTCCGTCCAAAACTTATATAGTCTAATGTCCAAAAATATAATAAATGAATAATACCTGTCCACATTGTCGAGCGGCGCTGTTACAATAGGGTGGTTTCCTATTATTTTTTTATATTCTAAATCGAAAGTTTACTACTCCTGGAGTATGTATTTCACGCTTTTAGATTTTTAAACGAAGATATATATTTTTCGCGATTAAATGAAAATTGAAAATTTTCAAGCGCGCGAGAACGCGACGGCTAAGTATGAATGCTAGGAAAACTCCGTGTGACGTCGTTCTGGTTCCCGCTGCTGCAAGTGAGGTGACCTTGGGGCGAGGCTTTGAGCGCTGATACGACGCAGGATGCTAGAATGTAGCAGAGTACCCTGCTAGCTGGTAGCGCTTGGCTCGAATAAGGTTTATTAATACCTTATCAAACGAATAAAACTTTCCGACCATAGGCAGTTTTAATAGGTGATTATTAAGACATGTTTCCCTGAGCTCTGTGCCTCATGCATGCATTGGTAAACTCAGACAAAGTAATACTCCTATCTGATCGTATAGAAACTAGGTCCCTGTGACGTCATCGGGTGACGGTATCGCAGGGTGCCAACCTGGCCTTTTTCAAATGAGGTTAAAATTGACCATTGCCATTCGTCTAAACTGGGATTTCTGAAACCAAATAATTTGTATATTATGAATACACTAATGCTGCGTAATGAATCGCAATCAATGCCTTTTGTTTTCTTTGATGAAGGAAACTACCCTATCCTCTTTCCCCGCCCGGCTGTGCAAGTGCATTGAGCGGAAGTAGAACAGGATCATCCATTGCCCAGTGGAAGAGTGGATGAAAGTGGATGGATGTTTTGCTTGCTTTGAAGGGGGCGTAGAATAACGCATGAGAAGGGTTTCTGAATGGAAAGGGATGAATAGTATGGAGGGAAAAGAGAGTTATAAGTAGGAAACGCGTGCGTTACTTTGCCCAACGATCCACCCCGCACGGGTGCGTGTCGTGCCTAAGGCCCGCCCTAAGGAGACACAGTTCCATTTCATATTATCCCGGTCAGCCGACCACTTAAATTTCATTCATTTCATACGCCCATTGTCCCAGGTATTTCCACTGCACCCTTCACAGCACGCGAAATGTCTTTCAATCTGGCCGCTCTCGTACTCAAAGGGCACCCTCCTTCCAGGGGTTGGGTGCGGAGCGGAATATGGATATACCGAGTTGACCCACGAGCGCTTGAGTGAAATGTAAAATAGATGGCGATTTGGTGCTCTTTTTGTGGCCGTGCCTCGTTCCGTGAAACCTGATTTCCTCGATCCAAAGGAATCTGAATCAGTGTTAAATAGGTCTCTTAATGAGACTTGAGTGTTGCACATTCATGCTCACGTGCGCGTTGATAATCGTGTTTTGCTTTTGAAAATGCTTTTCTACCTCTTCTTTGTTCTCGTACAATGAGACCCGCAGTAACAAGGTAATCTGTGCGTTTTCCCCTCCCTTACCTTTCGTTATAAATCAGGGTTTTATCTTTGGATATAACGCAATGATGTATTTCAAATTAAAGTAAAATTTTATGATGAGCATCACTGACATTTTATCGTGCAAAACCGGCCGTTAGATTACATATCATTAGGCCTCTGTAAACAATACTATGCCTGTGGCAATAAGACAGAATCACCTTCATTGTGACAGTGAAACTTTTCAAATGTGTGCCTAAAACCTTCGAGTAGATGATGAATAATCACTAAGGCCGGAGTAAACAATTTTGTGGTGAATATAATCTTCAGTACTTGTTAGAAGGAAAATAAAACTCATTCAAGGCTTTAGGGCCACCAATATAGTTGGAGAGCAATAACTTCAGTTGTTCATGGTACTGATACGGCTAAATTATTTGTTTTCGTCTTAGAAATTTATATCACAGTGCAAGGGGTACAAGCTATGCAATGTTTAATTTGTTTGGTAAAGTGTTATCCAAGTATTTTACCGAGGCAGCGGAAGATGGTGTATGCGTGCACGGAATGTGACGAACAGCTTAACTTTCGCTCGAATTTTATTGACGATTTTGTTACTTCTACGTTTTCATTGGTGGCAAAGCAGATCGCGTGGCCAAAATATTTATTAGTGGGAATTATCATGTCTCTGAATGATGAAATTGGCACCAGAAATGGGTGTAATTCAATACGTTCGCCAGCACCTTCAGGGATTTTTTGTGGGAACGCGACAGGATAATTTCAGCTGAATTTTAAAATTTGTTGAAATCCGTGTGGTCTTTAGATCAGGCATGGACCATTCACTGCTAATTAGTGCTATTGATGAAGCTTGGGTAGTGCACCTTTATGCTCATCCAATTACTGATTTTCACATTTTGCTTTCGATAAGTTATATTTTCTTTTTCCATGTGATTGCACAAGAATATTTCACTCAAGGCACTCGGCTACAGTATCAATTTACATAGAATAATATATGAATAAATCAAATACAGAATGATCAGCCTAATCAGGAATGTTGAGACATTGACGAATTCACTAAGTCATTCTCTTTACCGTGGCGTAATAACTTCCTCCTCGCAATGACTTGATGAGTATTTCCTTTTTATGCCACCTGATATTTCGCCGTAATGGCTAGCTTCATGACAATTTTAACCAATGTGTAATCACCCTTGAGCTACTGGATAGGGCGTGGCGTCATCATGAAATGATCACGAGAGATGAAGGCTGTGTGTCCTCCCGTATGCAATTCCAAGTGCTTCAGCAAAAGCGCAAAGGGGAAGAGTAACGATTTTATGTGCTCCACCTCAGCATATACTTCCACTTTCTTGCCCTCACGCAACTATGGGCAATGGGCAGTTTTCCCAGCAATACCATCAAATAACTTCCGGTGCTAGCCATAAAATGGGGTCTCTTTGTAACAAGTAATCGAGTCTTTTGTCGGTTTCATCATAAAATAAACGGTAGTTTCTAGTATTCTCCAGTAAATTGAATGGATATCATCACGGAAAGTTCTTGCTCAGAAAACACCAAGGAACGCTAGTTAAATCTGCCATAAATACAAAAGGTATATTTGTAGGATATTTGGTGCATCGTATGGCTGAGTATACAATCACCGTGACAATATTATAAAATTTGAAGAGATTTCTCTATACTGTGTATCATTCTCATTTTTTCACCTCATCCACGAAGGACACACGTTGAAAAGTGAAATACTGCTGTTTCTCAGACAGTACCTCTTTCTTTATATATTTCGAGCAAAATTTTTAATGACATGGGCAATTTATTCACAGAAAAGGCTCCCATACCTGTCATTAATATGATATCTTTAACTACAATATTAATTTTTAATCATGCCTTCCTATACATGGCCGATAACATCATCATCCTTTGTGTTTGTGAACAAAAAGAAAAACATTTTGTTCTTAGTTTCATTCATGGTTGCTTATCCTGCTTTCTTATCGTCATTTGTCTGGGCATAAAAGCGTGTCAATGGAAATGTATTTACATGAGCTTGATGACATGTTGAGGAGTCTTCTTCCAAGTGTGATGCGCGACCACATCGTAGCATTCTCTGATGTTAGGTTACCTAAAAAAGCTCTTCCCGCTCGTGATCGAGCGTCCGATCAAATCCGCCAGTAAGTAATTCTCTTATTTGCTGCCAAAACTATTTCAGATTCTGTTTTAATGAATGCGTTTTTGTAAAGGTACAAAATTGAGTAACGAAATGATTTTTTTGGCAACAGGCGTTCGATGCATGTCTTCTGCTGCTCTTCCTCCTTCTTTAGACTTCGTTGGCCTCCTCTTCCTATCTAGAAGCCACGCGCGTCAGCTTCTCCGGATCCTCTTTGGTTAATCCTCTTCAGACCAAGTGTGAATTTTCTTACGAAGAGGGTCCTCCCTTTCTGAATCTCTGAGGTTATAGACCCTCGTTCTTCTGAGCTACTTTCTGTCCCGGCTTTTCTCTCAAAGAAGTTTTTGTTACCCACATCCATTACGCACTTAGCTACTCAAGTTTAAGTATTTAATATAGTCTCTGTGTGTAATGATATCTTTCCATTTATCGTGTCAGTATCTTAAATATTTTTAATTGTAAAAGTTTAAGAGTTCAAGAAAATTATTTTTATAAGAATAAAAAGCAATGGTCATTACTCATAGGTCAACACAAATAGTCAATACTTATAAATTGTAGAAAGGTTTTGGAGTTAGTGCTCCTTTTATTTGTATTATGTTTGAATTCCAAGATTTTTGGTCTCAAAGATGATGAAACCTTTTAATAATGACTGGACTTCCTCTTGATTATTGGATACTAAGTCGAATTTCGGTCTATTTTGTCAACTTTACATATGGCAGCATTGTAATACAATTATGAAATCTTTGTTTCTCACCCTCCCTTCACGACAGTGGTTTCTAAGACTCTAAGAAATGGCAGCATTTGAGATGCCGTTGCATTTTTCTATCTTCAGAACCGATCAATTACCAATTAATGCCCGGTGGTAGTGGTTGTGAGATATCAGTTTTTTCCAGTATCACCATCAACATTGCTCACAACTGATTAATATCTATATAATGCCAGTAACGATAAATTACTTTAAGTACAGTAACCATATTCCGTGTTGCCTCCACTGCAATGCGAGTGCAGATATGCTGGTGATATGCTCTCATTGATCTCATATCATTTTTTTCTAGATGAGGTACTGCGGAGACAGAAGGTTAGGGTGGAGGGAATAATGACCAGAGAGAGGACGATAAAAAAAGTGTTTAAAGGTAGAATGCTAGGCAGAACGCAGGGAGATGGGAAAGAAGAGGATAGGATTTTTTGATAGACTAGAAGAGAGTAGGCCATATTCTGAATTAAAGGAGGGAAGTCCATGAAGGAGGGTAAGGCAGCCGGAATGCTTCTCGAATGCTCCATGGAAACCTGCCTCAATAGGTAGAATAATAGATTTGGATGCGTTTGAAAATAGATGATCGGCTTTGTGTGCTAAACTGAAGCATGCTATCTCCAGGAAGCACTCATTTCGGACGATGCGTATGTGTTTTTTCATATTTTTCTCTACTTCTATCCCCTTAGTCGTCTCTTCCGATAGAAGTGCTTTCATTTATCAGCCATGCTTAGAGCTTTTTTCTCTCGCGTGCGATGCGCATTATGGTGTGCACACAATCCAGACACTGTGACCATATCTGAAGAAAAAGGCCCCGCGGAATCCTTTTGGAGGCAAAATATTTATGACGGCTCTGAGTTAAAAGTTGGTTCTTAGCAGGATTTTTGGACTTTTTAAAAGGATGCAACTGCGGAAACGAAATTCTCGGCCTGACCAGCGGAAATACTCTCAAGGGGTGGGGTACTAAGTCCGATACTTTAAGAGCCAAACTCCTAAAGAGGGGAGGACGAAAGGAATAGAAAAATAAAGGAGGCGTCGTGCCGTCGCATTATGGAGCCCGAGAACGACTTACGCAGTAAGGATGGAGATTCTTGTCGCCGTCATGAAGACGATGCGGGTCACAATTAGAGAAACCAAATTTTATCTTCCTACAGAAATGGAAGACTATCCTATAAAACTATACTAGTCCAGAAGTTTTCCCCAATTTCTAGCATCCAGCTATTTTTCTCCAGATAGAAGGATGCTAGTGACGGATTTGGTCATTAGAACCTTGAGGAAGGTTGAGGAAAAACAGCGTCGGTATTAGCTTTCTGTCAACGATAAGTGCCAAGAGAGACAGAGATCAACATTGCACCCGACGAATGCAGTGTTACACTTGAGATTCCATCCACTCAGAATCCATGCAGTGATCTTGTTTCCTCTGCATAATCTCTGCCCCGGGATTTGAAACCGGGCTCAAAACGTGGAAAGTCAACACTTCAGTTTCACCCCCAACCCAATTACCGCTAAGAATCCAACATAATGTGAGAAAGTGGAAAGACTACTCCTTCATGGTAGGAGGGGAAGATCAAAATTCTTGCTAGGTTTGGGGGAGCAAAGTATTTTCTCCTCCATCATGTATTCATAGAGGGAGAAAGGAGAGTGGTATGAGCTCTCAAGCTCAGAAGAGGGGATAGGAATAGGGGGAGTTCTCAGGTTTGCATTTTTTAGAGCAGTAATGCGGAGTGGGGAATGTAAATAGGATTGTGGTGGATAAAAGGGGTTTTTTACCCAACGGTGGTAGACTGCTGATAAGTATAGACACTTTAAGTGTGGTGCCTATTTAAATAAAACCGGTTGTTATTTCAATCTATACGTTTAAGTAAAAAATTATGCCTTTATGCAGAGGTGTCTCACCTCTGTTTTCCAGAAGTTTCCATGAACATTTTTGAATGAAACATTAAATATTTACATTATTGCAACATTTTTTCTACTAATGTTATATTTGAATTAAGCATCTAGTAATGAGTAAATTGTTGAATAATGAGCAAGCTCTTCTGCATCCACTCGATGATACTTTCTGACGATGATCGATTACAAATAAACCAAACCAGAAAGGATCATTATGTTATATCTATATTTGGATTATACATTAAAATATTAGCTGTAAGATAATCGTGCCCTGGCGGTAACATTTTTTCAAACTTAAAGAGTAAATGTTCAATCTCATTTTATATTAGATCCTTTATTTAATCATTGAAAATGCTATCAAAACGTTTGAAACGACCATTTGAAGTTGACATTCATTTTCCCACTCTCAATTTTAATAATAACTTGCTATTTGAAATTTAGATAAAATATATTTGAAAAACATTGTTTTGAGACACCTCAGTTATTAAATTAGTTATGAGATAACCCATGGATTTAAGTAGTTACGGAAAGGCGCTTTCAGCAATGAGCTTAAATGTCTTATACTAGGGTTAGATATTTCAATTGTCAAAAGTAGTGTAAAGGGATTAAATGGTGTGCGAAACGCACGCTGTTACAGCTAACGACTTTAATCCCACCTAATCTGGCTCGGCTTAGGCAGAGCGAAATAAGGAGATGATATCCCTTTGGCCTAAGTGTTTCTTGGGCAAGTTGATCAGCAGTACATCACCTTTCGCCCTTCTCGGTCACCCAGAGCACTCTGGCGGGCGCTGCGAAAATTATGTTAATAGTCGGGAAAAGGAGACAGCAAAGCTCGCATCGGATTTAACTTCACTCAGCTTGTAGAACTCATAAATATCTTTGAAAATATGGTTTTCTTTGAAAATGCAATTTAGCTCAATTAGAATAAAAATTGGCGCTGAATTAATTGAACTACATATCAATAGCACAGTTTACTAATTTCCCTGTTATAAACAGTTATAATCTTTAATATCATTCCAGCCAAACCTTTCCTTTTACCGCTCAAAAATGGATGGTGATTTTTTTTCTACGACCATCAATAGAATATTTGTCCTTTTGAATATAGTTGTTGATATTTTTGAGTTACTGTTCAATGTCCTTTTAGTTATTATCAATGTTGAGAGATCCAGTTTTTATATGATCTAAGTTGTCAGGCCATTGAAAATGGAGGGATGTTGATGGAAAGGATTATAGTGTCACTTAATACTAAAATTAAATAATTTTCGTGATGCTAGAGAGTTTAATTTTACGCTGAAAGGATTTATAATGAGCGTCATAATTATCTCATTGTATTTGCTTGAAAACGAGAGTTCTTTTTTGTTTTGTTTGTTTTATTTTTAGAAAATGACATTTTTTACGATTCAGTAATTGAATTCTTCTTCTGCAATTACGCCTCAAAGATATTTTTGCGATGGAGTGATATTTTGACGAGATAATCGTAATATTGTATATTTATTTTTCTAAATATTCAGCTCCTTCTTTGAGAAAAATCTCATCTCTTTTGATTTGTTTTCAATTGTTATCACCATACACCATGCTATCCAGCCAGCTCGTGCAAAGAAGTTCTTACCCCCCTAAATTAACCAGCACATAGGCTCGGAGGGAGGATGGAGGTAGTGGTCTAGGCAATGGATCGAGGGTTGCTTTACGCTCTTCTTCACTTCCCCTGACGGTCATCTTTCTCCCTCCAGTATAATGTAGCACACCCTCCGCTCCCTTGACGAAGAAGCGAGGAAGATGGTCCCCTAAGCTCCTTTCCCTCCCCTATTTTCTCACTGCCTTAACCAAAGTAACAACTTCCAGCCTCACCAAGGCCTCTTTCCCGAAGACAGTTTACGCAAACCTTCCACAGCCCTCCCCAAACTATGCGAAACGAAATTTATCCCCCCTCTCCTTTAAACCTCCATTCTCTACACCCTCGATTGATTTTCAACGAATTCGACAAGTCCCACCTCGGCTGAAATACGGCGAAGTTCTTGGTTTGGGATACTCAATGCGAATCTTGAGGCATTAGGCATATGGATGCTGGGGCGGAATCAACGTTTTCAACGACGCGGGATAGGTAGTCGTAATGTCATAGAATGGGAGCTTGCAGAAACGTGGACGGAATAAACGTGACCCTGGCTATCAATTGTCTCCAGGAATTACTTGAATTTCCTATACGGGATGAGGAATACCGGATATTATATGGCGTGCTAGTAAATTATTACTTTTATAGCGAGCGTGAGAATTTTAATGAAAAATTAAGCTAAATAATATCAAGTTCTTTATTGCAAAGCCTCAACCAATGGTTAAAGCTCTATGAAGTTCTATGAAACAGATTGCGAGAGCTATTAATCCGTTAAATGCTTCAATCCGTTAACGCCTGTCAAAACTTGGAAGTGTGTGGTGATGTAGTTTTATTCTTTGTGATATATTTTGACTCCGTAGCTAACGGCAATCGACTGAAATTTCCAATTCTCGATTGGTCCTCTAATTAGCTCCTGGTTTACGGTAGACTCAAAAGAAATCGAAATGCTATCCGTCCCTGTAAGGTCGACCTCTCTTTATGTATGCTTTATTGAGCTTCACCGTTAATAACTTTACGTTCTTCCATCACTCGGCGCATATTGATCGTGTCCCAGCCTTCAGGGGTTATTTCAGCAGTCCTGAATAGTATTGAAGAGGATTATCCAGTCGGCCACGCATTTAAATGGGTTTTCTTAGATTCCCACTCGTGACACAGACGATAGAGCCATCCAGCTTTCACGATGCCATGAGCTATAAATAGGGTTATCATCCAAAATCTATGGATTCATTGTTATTTCTTGTGATTTTGAACACTCGAGTGCAAAAATTTGGAGTCAAAGAATAACTCTGCGCTCGTCACACGTTGTGGGAATTTAAAAATTTAAAAAGTGATTAAAAAGTGGAGGAAGGGGCCATCGCTTTCTGGAGCGCACCCTACTGCAGACACCCCTCCGTCCCCGCCGACCCTCAGTCTCCTTTCTCCCCTCATTCTCAATTTCCCTACTCCCTTCTCTATCCATTACCTTTGAACCCTATCCTTCTCGCTAGCCTCTCCGTAAACCTGTAAAGTTTAAGGGTTTACGCCGCGCTGATGTTCTCTGTCGAGGGTCGCATTACTTGCCACCGAAACCACCTTGAGAGATGAGTCAAGAGACAGACGCGAGGCAGTGGATAATGTGATTGCTGAAGTTAGAGACGAGTGTGGTTTTTTTCGTCTAGGAAGACGGAACAACCTTATAGGCCACATCTTGAGACATGATCGCCTGATGAAGACGATCGTCGAGGGGCAAGTGGAAGGCAAGAACGGAAAAGGAAGACCTCGAACAAAATATATGGAACAAGTGAAGAAGGACGTGAAAGAGAAGAAATACGTAGGTGTGAAAAGATTAGCTGATAGGAGAACTGAGCGGAGAGCTGCGTCAAACCAATCCTAGGATTGACTAGTGATGATGACCAGTGATGATGAATAAAAAAAATGCATCATTATCTGTAAAACTAATAAATTTAAAGGGAATGAACTAATAATTCTGTAATACTAATGTTGCAATGCTGAGACTTATGTAAAAACGTAAGCGCGTTGGTACGTTAAGAATATTAAAGTTTTATTTTAACTTGTTGTTGGTATGATGCTTGAGTCTATAAGACAACTGGTGCATAAGACGATAAATGTATAATAAATTTAACTATTGGAATTATTATATTTAACCACATTTTTAACTGTTGTTAAACTCCGTATACATTTTTTCCTTTAGGGTTTTCAGTGGGGAACTCTTATCATCTTCCCCATTGATCAGGGTCTTCAACATTTTTTGATGGAAGTTCCAAAAATCGATTTTACATCGTCTGTGGAACCACAATGCTGCACGTTACTTAAACACTACATTGATCAAATTTTGAAAAAAATAACACCATAGTGCAATAACATTATTTGTTAAAAAGTCATATCAATGGATGCGATCTTTGATATTTTTTATCGTTGAGAATGTGCCAATATTTTCCTTTATATCTGTAGTTGAACATATTTCTTTAGCAACCAAGGGCCGCAAGAAATTAGTTGGCGAGCTGCGGGTTGAAGTACGCTTCGGAGTACGCACTCTTCCGAAAACTACCCTCCTATCTACGAACACTCTTCTACGGTGTTATACTCCGAGTATGATGTGGGAAATGTGAGACGATGTGGAATTGAAACCGTTTGTGTCTGCGCTCTAGTATGAAGTCCTTTATTTCCGCTGTTGAAGGGGTTTCGGTGAATAGTGTCTCCGAGAGGGATATAGTTTTGCATCTATGTACCACGACGACGTGGTTGATGGCACTGAACCTGAGCTCTCTCGGGAGTAGAAGAAAGCTTCTCCTCTTCCAGATATTCATTCTTTCTCGTTACTCTTTCTTCTCAGCCACTTCATTGTCTAGACTTCACTCAAGCCAGAGTATTGTTGCTGGCGTACAATCGTCATTTGTAAGGAAATGTGAACTGAGTTGGCACCCAACACTTTTCATTGTTGCCATAAAAGTATTCCTCCTTGGAAAAATGTGAACTCTTTTGGCTGGTAGATATAAGTTTTTTTTATTTTCAATCAAAATGACATTAAGTGGTAATAAAAAAAATGTCAGCTAAATATTAGCCTCCAAAAACATTGAAAACTTGACTTCTTTCGGAGACTCTTCACTTGAACATATTGATGTGTTTTGTTTATGATTCCAACATTCATATTTATGATTCCAACATTGAGATATCATCGTATGACTTGCATTTTTCCGCATTTCTATTGAAATTTAGTCAAAAAAGCCACGAAATGTATTCCTTCTTATCGCGCATTACGCTACTGACTGCATTTCGTAGGGAACCCACTAAAAACTTTGGTAGCCTCCCTTTCCATCAGGAGGCAACACATTCTAAATATCCTTTAATTTCGCAGAGAGTGAGATTAAAACTTGACTCATAAAACTGTGGCTATTATTTTTTTCATATAAAATACACATTGATGCATAGTCCAGCAGTGTGCCTATTACAATCAATATCGACGGATTTATACCTGCCATTTTGAAAAGCTACTCATGATTTTTATTTACGAATAAGATTATTCATATATGTGCTTTCATTTCCTCATTCCTTTATCCCGATCTGTTAGTGATTTACCAGGGTTATTTGTCAGGAAAACCGTATCTTGGCTCCATCTAGAAGTTTTTCTCTTGCCATTTTGCAGAGGTGGTCATAGTAATATATGATATCCGCATCATGCAGGTAGCTCCTCTACTAATATGGAATAGGTTAAAAAAATGATGTTGAGTAACTAAGTGGTCTAAGTGATTACATCCGAATATGGGAAATGAAAATGCCAATTTAAGCTGGAGAAGTTTTGCAATTATGCGTTTTGAAGAATACAAATTAGTTTAGGTGATTATATCATTAATAAATTGCCGTTGCATTCGTACTATATTTCATAGAGCTTGAGGCAATTGTGGATACATTGCCGGAAAGAGATCTGATGTTATTTATCCTAAATTCAATTTTAAAATGCTAATATGGCGCTTCAATAGCCATTTCCATGGAGGTATGATTAATATTAATGCATTCGTGAGTGGAGTAGTTAAAACTACGTTCGTGAAAGAAGTATTTTTTTCATTATATTCAACGTAATTATGTGGCGCTTAGTCACATTCATTCATATTCTAGGCATGGTTGATAATGATAGTTCGCCTCGGGAGCATATTTCATGCAAAGTTGCTGGATAAGCTGTTGTTTTTATGCAGTTTATGATGCAAAAATGAAAATTATGTAATCAATATTATTTACTATTAAAAAATGTGAATAACGCGACTCTTATTTGACTTTGTGCCCATGTAACTCTGCTGTAGTCATTATTAGATATATAATATTTTTTGTCGGCCACACGCTTCAAATATCATATCAACATTAAATTATGGAGAAAATTATTTGACGTACTGATGAATTATTGATCTCATTTTTTATATTTATTTACATATGCAATATACTCTTTGTTCCAGCTGTTATGTAGATCTATTGGAAGACTACTGTAATAAACTCTTTCTTGCGTTACGTAGTGAAAAAATTTCATGTTGAACTTATGTACTACACAGACAGAGTAATATTAGAAAGTTGTATTAGATTCAATATAATTGGAAGAGGAGTACTTCAAGAGAAATAAATTCTTGGACATCCTTGGGCACTTTTTTAGTGGAATATCTGATCTATAGGCTTTGAAAAAGAGTTATTATCTCAATATGCCCAACCATCTGCTAGAAAATAGGGTAACAGGCGTCGTGGTATTGCTGTGGGAGCCATTTTGCGGCCATATTTCAGGAGCTTAGAGGTGTTGCCGTTGCTTCGGCATGGTTTCAGGATACGTAGCAGGCAGCTGTAAATGTTTCGTAGCGTCTCACTTTTTCGCAAGATTTGTAGCCCGCTGAGGGCGGTTTGACATCTACGACCTCTTGCGGAGGAAAGAGAAAGGATTTTTGGGTTACGTGGACGACGGGAAAGACGTGGAAAAGCTTTGAAATGGAATGACTGGCGGGAGGAGACCAGAAAGGAGATGAATAATTTTATGTCGAGGTAGGGGCCGACGAGAGTTTCTTTTGCTTACGATCGGTATATCTGACTTTTTATCATGCTGCAAATATTTAGGGGGAAGATTTTTCCGGTTTCCCACCAATAAGATTATCACACGGTAGGCTAAACGAGGAATATTCTATAACACTATGCATCGTGCCGGGAGAAAGAAGAATATTTCAAGAAATACAAGGCTCTTATATAGATAGAGCTTCCATATGATCGAGTGACCTTAATAACTACCCTTACTATGAATTTCATAACATAGGATGTACCCTGCGGACTTCAATAAAAAGAAACCTGACGTGAGTAGACTGGGAAAGAAAGGAACAATTTGAAGTTGAAACAGAGTTACCAGGCTTGTATTTATGTTGGGTACGCTCTGGAAGCCTGACCTCTCTGCGGATACTAATCGAAGAAATGGCTTCCATATGATCAAGCTACTTAAATGATTCCTCCTATACCTGTTAAGAAACTCATACAGATAAGCATATGTCGTAGCGTATAACACCTGGAAACAGCTGGTGTTATACGCCACACCTTATGGTTATAATTTAGTTAGTTATATACACCATAATATAGTTATGGTGTATATAACTAACATGGTTATGGTGTATACACCACAACCCTGATAGTTATACATTTTTTATCCCTTTTTGTTACAGAAATCGTACCCTATACATGAGTATTAAATGGAATTGTCTTCTGACCAATGAGCTCATACTCATCAATTGTTTGAAATACGTGGTGCTGAAAGAACGATTATGTAAATCCGATGAGCTAGGAGATAACTAGAGAGATGGTCATGCAAATGAAGACTGTGTAATTATGGTCCTCCATGTGGAGAGCTGTTTTTATTTTTCTCAAAAAAATCAACTTGAGCTCTATAAATGCTATGATTGCTTCATACTCTCCATGCTAAACTAGGAAAATACAATTACTAGTAAGTGCTTGACTAAATAATTAAGAGAACAGCTAAATATTGAAATATAGGTATATATTCTCATCTGATGATGAACGTGAAACTACGGTGGCAGTAAGCAGTGGCGTAGCCAGGATTTTGAAATATTTTACCGGAGCTTTCAGAGCTCTTCCGGGGTGTACAGAAAACACTCAAGGGCGTAGGGGGGAGGGGGAAAGTTCATGGATTTTTGATGCTGAAAACGAGTCAAAGCGATAATTTTGTACGAGAATTTATTAAAATGAAGTACTTATGTAATATATGTATCAAATAAAGTAATAAAGGCTCAAGGGGAAGTTGTAATCCGGAAACCCCCCGTGGCTACGCAATTGGCATTCAGGGTCTACCTTAAATTGGAATGAATATTTTGTATTGGCATTCTAAAATATGCATTCTGTAATTTTTTTACTAAATCAAGGTAGTATGATAAAAATTGCATGTAAATAAATACCACGGAATGAATTTCACAATATCATAGCATTAAATTATTTTTACTAATACTATATTAATAACTAATTAAAGATCTTGAGTAAGATATTGAAACCCGTTAATATTTATTAAAATTCGTTCATGCATTGCAGAAACCCTCATCATACCAATTTTCAGTGACAAGAATTACTTTCATTGACACATGTATGTATCCTAGGAGCTCAGTAATATTACAAATAAATACCTAATAATATTGTTTAGGTGTTTACGTAAGCCCAAATTTTTGGCATGAAAAAAATTGAGGACTGCGCACTTTTTCAACTAAGAACATAAAATGTATTAAATTTGAGTGTGTGAACTCTGTAATTAACTAATTAACTGTAATGTTCACGGGGCATTTTCGGAATTATTTTTCAAAGATAAAGGAATTTCTACTGGTTATAAGAATAAGGTGCTCGTATTACGAAAAATAATTTTGACATATCCCGTGAATTTCGAGGAAAAGGATATCTATTTCCTCAGATTCTGAATGTAGTCGAAATCATGAAATATCTGTTGAATGGCAATGTAGGAAAGTTATGACGGGAGCTGTGGGAGAAAAGGGTAATAATTTAAAGGAACTGTCATGTGAAATGAAGGGGAATCGGAAAGTTGATATTTCTTTCGAAAGATAGAAAGAATAAAAAAATGCGGTCAGAGAGGTGAACAGAAAGGATAGCGGCAATAAAGTATTGAGAGGTCAAAACAGGAGGAGGATATTTTCTTCTGGAACAAACAATGGAGAAGGGATGATTCGGTCGTTTTTTTCTCTCCCGGTTCATCGCACCCCATTGGGAAGGCGCCAGTAGAAAGGCACGGTATACCCTGGGCATTTTCTTACGATAAGTGGGAAATATAAGGGGATTTTTCTAAGTAATCTCCCATTAATCTACTTACAATTCATACCACGGATTTTCCCTGATAATTTTTTCACTTATAATTGATTTCGGAGAACCAATATAAATTACCTCCGAATAGCGAATGGAGTGATATGTACGATGAACTTATGCTCCGTCAAATGGAGAATTTTTGATGGAGTCACCGGTCGAGAAATATTAAGTTTCATCTTTTATACCATCCCCGTAATTTTATACCTGTTTTAACAAGAAAACGCTAGTAATTTTCCCTTGGGGTTATTGACACATTCTAACCTACTTGCAGATTTATATAGTTTTACTGTCGTAATTCGCTCTAAATGTGCTTGTTTCGCGAAGTATGCATTTTAAATGATGAGATTTCTCTGGCATGGAGAGAAATTGAAATTTTTGCCACCAAATTAAATGGAAGAAGAAATAGTACATGGCTGTGATTGCTTTTTGAATATTAACAAAATGAAGTAATTAAATATATCACTGATTGAAGTTTAGTTTGGATTCTAGATGTTAGCTGTCGCACATTATATAGCATGTAGGTTGTTTTTGTTTGCATTTATTTCGATATTAAATATAGAAAATCACCAGTGACGAACAGTTAAATTTACCTTATGTTTTTACAATGAAAATTAAAAGGCTTTCCGTTGCATAATGTTAGGTGTACCGCTGGCTGGGATTGATCAAAAGCTCAAGAATTATTATTCAGAATTATTATTATAAATACATAAATGTTATTCAGAGTTAAAGGGGCATTTATTATTTAAACCTGCCATCAAAGGTTTATTGATTTTATAACTGCAGAATAATTGAAATATTTGTTGGTAAGGGCACGAAAACAGTGAGATGCCATTAAATAATGTGAATTTGGTGAATTATGAGATAAGAACAGATAACATTACCTTCATAAGGAGAGATCATGAGAAGTCTATTTACCATTGTACCGTTCATGCGGCTCAGTGCTGGAAGGGAAGGGTTAATGACCGTTCAGATGTTTGGACCGAAAAATAAGGTGGAGGAGAAAGTAGCAAGAATTTCAGGAGGGAGAGACTGATCCAAAAGAAAGGTATTGGAGGAGACTGTTAGATGTTGAGTGAGCAAAGAAGCAAAGATCTTGGAGTAGACGAGCAAGGAGCGCGCATTAGAACTTTCCGTAATCGCTTAAGGGGGATGGGGGATGGTGGTGATTGGAGTGTTAATCCCAGTGAGAGGGTCTGTTCTATTGGTAGAGCGAAAGTGGAAATATGTGTCACCGATAGACGGTGAGATAGCCTGGGAGGGTCTAGTATTGGAAAGCTCAGGGAGATGAGCTTTCTCTGAAGCAAGTAGGAAAAGAGTCCCATGTCTTCACTTCTCCAATCCGCCATAATATTCCCTGCCTATTCCGATCACTTTATGTTGATTTAAATTATGCCTGAAGTGGAGGAATCTACAGTTATCTCCATTTTATTGGCCTGGCGTTTTTACAGCATGTTTAAGGTAACGTATTGTGTAGTAAAATTGGCCAGATATTTTTTTTACTTATTCGACGACATTCGACGTCATTCAATAGCTGCGAAAAATAATATTTTTCCTAACCTTCGCCAATTTATTTTCAGAACTATAAAGTTTGTGAAAGCCCGCATCTCTAGTTTGCATTATATTCAATTGCTCTTTATACTACTGACTCAATTACGCTCTTCTCACGAGCAAAAATTTCAAATTACTTCCCTATTTTTTAATTTTTTTAAATTTATTTTTGCATTTTTTTCATTTTTTTATTTGCCAAACTGAATTTAAAAATCGATTTCGCACCTCTTCTTCCCTCAAAAGGGGCACCAAAAGTACACAGAACGTAAAGTGTTACTTATTAGAGATGAAGTCTCTGTTGTTCGAAATGTTCTCGATTGTTTGCTGGCTCCATTTTCTGGCTAGCAGACAGTAGTTTTTATTAAAATGCTACTTCAAACCAATCTTAGAATTGATACTTATGATGATGACCACTTTCAGCTTTAACCGCTACCCCCATTCTTCCTGCACTGTCAACTTTCATTTTTTAGGCGACGTTGAGTTCAGATAGTTGAAGGCTCAGTGTGGGTGGACACCCATCTTGATTGAGGGAAGTCGTTAATTCTCGGAGATAAAAATGGGAAATTATAGTGCGGTGTCCAAAATGCGTCGCGAAGATAGGTGCAATAATTATTGGCAGTGGGCTGCTGTGGTTGTTGTGGGCTGCTATAAATTATTGGCGGCCATGATAAGGATCTGGCGGCTGGCTTGTTTCCACGAGCAATGCACGATGTCTTTGCCAAGTTTCAAGGGTTGGGATTGTGAGTAAAGGCGCTTTGAGACTGACTTCGTTTATTTGGTGTCAGCCTTGCCTGCCAGTTTACTTCGTTGCACATGATGATAGCATGTTTTTTAAAAGTAGAAGTGCACATTTCAAACCGAGCATGATATTTGTATTAGCGGAACAGGCGAAAGTTTTTTTTTCAAAAGGTGTGCTGTGAAAGATACATTGGTTTGCAAAGGGATCGTAAGACATTGCAAAATTTAGACATGAAATGAAAATAGGCCAGAAGTTTCTTCTGATATTCCTTTTTCCTAATGACACTCTCTTCCTTTACTCCCTACTCGTCATGTAAGCTAAAACGTTTTTATGCTTAGGGGACACGGTATCAGGCTTGAATTTTTATTGATCCACTGTCATATTGATGTTGCTGACGTTTACCGCATTATTTCTAAGGAAAATAAACATATTATGAACATAAACGTATTCAAAGATGATATCCACGGAAATATCTTAGCAGATACGGTGGAATGGTGTGAGGTGGAACATCATCTATTAGTGTCACGCTATTTCATCGTGCTTGTTTGCTTTTCCCCAGGCATAGAAGACACCTTGTAGTCAGAAAATATTTTGCATAGGAGAGACTAAAGAAGATTTTTCGTATAGGAAATAATAAATGTGTGCTCTGGAACAAGTTGTGGTGATGCTGTTATTATTTTGTTCTTCCTCTGCTGTCTCTTATTCACATTGATTTATGGTGTGGCTCTATGTATATTTACAACATATTGCCTCTATGCTAGCCGGCTAATCGTTACCAGGTAGTCGCTATCGCTTAGTCTATTTAGTTTTATCTAGCGAATTACCTGCATTTTTCCAAAAATTTCTTAAAAGTGTAAATTCTGTACCTGTAAATGTATTATTTACGTTTTTATTTTCATCTACATGAGCACGCTTCTCTGCCAAAAGAAATTTGTAAGAGGTGTTGTGGAAATTAGTTAAGTTCTACTTCTATACGAGCCTATTTCTGACACTGATCCTGTAAGGAGCTGATTATATGTGATTGTATTGTGAGCCCAAAAGTTGTTTCGTTAAAAATGAAATTACATTTTTGCCGCGGTTGTTTTCGTCCAAAAGGTCTTTAAGAAAGGAAGTTGGGCGTTAATCTTTTGAAGATATGATAGGTGAATGGCACGAGACCCACGCTCATCTTCTTCGAAAGCTGCAAATACTTTTTTCAAATGAAAATCTGAAGCGGCGAACTAGGTCTGGGGTGATCACAATGACAGCGCATTTTTTCCACGATGATGCCTACCTCTGAATTTTCGGTACGTTCGTCAATACTGTCGTCACCCCTGGCGGAGGAACGGTGAAATTGAAATCTCAAGGATCCGAGACATTGTGAGAGATCTCTTTCAGGGTGGCGCCGAATCTTAAAGCGGGTAACAGAATGATGACTCACTCCATTCGCATAGCGCGAGCATTTGTAATTCATTTTTTTCTCAATGCGAGACTTTACCTGCTCAACGGCCCTTTTGAACGCTTAAAAAGTTTCCTTCGTGACATCAAGATCCATAAATAATTACAATTTTCTAATATTCGTAAATATATTGTATTTAAAGCTTTGGCCTACGGAAATACAATCCCCAAACGAGATTGCGATAGGACTGAGATAGGATGGAGATTGGCTGCGAGAAAAGCGAGTAAACTTGCTGTAGAAGCTATTCTGGACAAAAAGCAACGCCATTCCGAGCTGTTATTGGCAAATCCCTGGGAAAGTTAGGCTAATGCCTACAAGGATAGCGAGGGTTAGTGGTTTGGGGGCCCAATATCAATTATGCTTCACATAACGCGGAGGAATCAGCTCTCCTCAGCTTCCTATGAGTGGAGGAGGAAACCACACTGGTCAGATCAGCGATGATCATTTTATGGAGGCCTGGAGGTAAAAATATTATATATGTACAACTGAGATGTAAAAGGTAAGAGGAAGCTACCTCATTATTATCGCCAAGACCTACAGCCATTTCTCTGATCAACATTACGTAGGTAATAGTAGGTAGAGTGAATTATAGAACTCCGTGAATGAAATAGTCGTATTGCTTACGCATGATTATCATAAATATATGCTAGATATATCATTTACGTGTAATAACTGCGATAATGAAGAGCGAAATTGGACCACACAATACGACTATTGGGCAGTGAATGAATTTGTCGATCAATGCTTCTCTCAGTAGAGTGAGTGTACTGAGAAACCTCTTTCGTTCACTTAGTGATTTTAGTTTTACTTTACTTGTAGCCAGTCGAGTGATATATTCGTATCTTCCAAAGTAATCTCCTTAGGAAGTTGAGAGTTTGTATATAATTAGCTCAAATTTATCATGGGGTTATGCGTTACATTTTTTCTGACGCTTCTATGTCCCTATTGCACATCTAAACCTCGGCAAACATGCAATACTTGACTGGGTGGAATACCCGATTTTATCACGTTGACATCATACGACGGGAGGGTAAACCAACATTCATCCATTTTACCTTAAGTTTTGTTTATGGCTATTATTTTGATGCAATTTATCTTGGTTTTGTTGTTAGAACACAAATTATAGGATAATCATCTTTGTTGCTTTCTATTAACAGAAAACCTTCGTCAAAAGTATCTATGGAACTTGGTGAATATTTGATTTGATTACCATGAATTGTAAAATCTGAAATACATTGAACGTACATAAGTCGGCAAAGTGCAAAGATTATTTTTTAAACCTCAAGAAAATTGCTTTCAACTCGTTTCAAGAGAATTCCTCCTTAAAGTACGTATGGAATACAGTATCACCTCTGCTAACTTTATAGAATTCTTCCTAGTCGAACGAAGATGGTTAGCGTTGTGACGGTGATGCCAATATAGTGTTGGTGTCACCGAGGGGTTAGGGAGTTGCTAGACTGAGTGAGGTAGAATGCTGCATGACCGAGCAATGTTTAATTCATTACGATCGAAAGCCGGAGAAATATCGCGGGCGCCTGTTGCTCCAGCATCTTGAATAAATAAAGGCCAGTCGTGAGGAGGAACGGTGGCGGAGGAGAGAGGGTTTCCCGCTTAGAGAGAGACTGGGGCCGAAGTGTGGAGAAGATCGACCTATGCCGGAGAGTTCACTCCGGTGCGAAAACGTTTGGTGGGAGTGGGTAGGAAACGTCTCGCGGCCTCTTGGGGGAATGGAAGGGAATGCCTTTCCTGCGTCGTGTGACAACGAGGGAGGAGGGAAGCGCAAGATAGTGGTAGGGAGGAATAAATACGAAATGAAGCAGGGTGGCTTGGATGAGCCGAGGGACAGAATGCGGCAAGGGATGAGGACAGAGATAAAAGCGATAGTAAAGGCGAAAGACTTTCCACTCGCTGCAAGAAGCGAGCAAACACGCCTCAAGTTCATTATTCGCAGCTCGGTGTGCTTTTTACCCATTTCGATATGTTGTCATGGAGGCATAAGCTAGATGATTTTATCTTATTTTTTCACCTTAATATTTGCTTTAATTATCTCATGCTAAAATTTTCTTATTACTTCTTCAAAAAAGTTGCTCGAGTATTATATGTTTGCTTAAGCGATTTCAATTTTTAATGAAAGATACAGTGTCCGGCGTGATACGGCGGAAATCTTTGTTATTCAGCTTATTAAAACCACATGTCCGTTTCCACACACTTTCTTTTACACCGACCATGGTTTCGGCCACTTGTGCCATTATTTTTACATGTTATCCCAAGGAATTGGACCTCATACGTATTTATCACTTCATCTAACGTTTATAATAATTTGAGAAGCAAGTGTAAATAATTTATAATAATTATTTTTTTCCGAATTGTCAAATCTTCATGCTGTGCACAGTTTTTTGTCTTCAGATTTTACAATTTTTTTAAATGTTGCTTAATATATAGCTGTACTTTTTTTTGGTGAGACAAAATACTCATGGCTATATAAGGTTTGATATATAAAGTTAGGGGGCTCATTATCCTTTCATTACTGATTGAGGGACTTTTTAAAACACATAATTTTCCATTTTTAGATCTTTCGCATCCTCTTGAGTTATTCACTACGACAATTCTACGAGCTTAAACTTATCGCAGAAGTATATGACGTCATTAACATACATCTAGTGAGTCATCGTTTCGCAGCCAAGAGTATCCAAAATGAAGAAATAGCGAGGAAAAAGACTCCTAAACGCCTTGGCTGGCAAGAGTATTTAGATGATATCCGCAAAAATAGCTTGTGGCTTCTGCAATGTCGATCACCACTATAGTCTCCGGACAGGTAAAACAAAAAGACAAAGAGACAAGTTAAATCGGTTCCCAGAGAATCTCTTAAAGTTTGAGCAAAGGGGTTTTTGTAAGTGCCGAAGCGTCGAGGAACTTAAGGAGAGCTGTCTTTGCGCTCCGATTGAGTGCCAGTTACAAATTGCAAGTCCTCCTTTTTTATTCTAACAGCAGCTTATTCGGTCTTGTCACTTCCGCCCTTCCATCAGCCTCCCGCTCCTGATAATTGGAAGCCCTTCTCCCCAACTGCCAGAGGTTCCAACTCCCCAGCTTTGTCGGGATGAGCTCATTCCCGTGATATAATTGGAGGTGGGAATTGAGTGGGTCTGGGCTGGAACAAGGGTGATATGCATCGGATTCGGGGCTGGCGTAACAGAGGTAGAAAACTTTGCAAGTAGCAGTGGGATGGGGCTAAGCGTCAAATTGGGAATAGGGAGGTGGCAATGTGAGGGTAAGATTTATTGTTGTTTACTCAATGTATATAGTGAAATATTTAGAATTTTTTTGGCACAGGGAGTTGATATATCAAGTTATCAACATATCACCGATATTATTTCATTTTTGTAGCTCGAGACCTCGATGAGCACTAAGATTCAATGTCCGAAATGTTGCCGAAAGTTCTGTTTCCCAAAAACTGAAACCAAAGTATCGCTCCATTAATTTTATATTATAGAGGTTTTTACATTCTCTCACTATAAAGAATAGTTATTTTCCATAAGGTGATACTCATTGTATTTGTGAAAGTATATTCTTTTATAAGCCAAAGAAGCTCTTTGATTTATCCTATTTGAAAAACATTGCAAGTTGCATTGCGGTTCTTCGACTGAAAGATTGAACTAATCGATTAATTTATTAAAACTACATTGCAATTTAATTGGGACTTTTTAATGTCTCTTCATCACTGGTTAACAATCCTAGGATTGGTTTGATGCAGCTCTCCACTCAGTTCTCCTATCAGCTAATCTTTTCACCTTTTAATTTCTATTGGAATAGAAATTAATTTATAACAATCTTATTTTATTAATTCAGCTTAGGTGAGATTTTAATCGGCTTCTGCTGCACGGGTATTATACAAGTAATCACTTCTTATCACGTTATTATTGATAATCCACGTAAATTAGAAATAAAATATTAATTTTTAAAGCGCTAAATTGAGAAATAAAAGACTGTTCATTGTATTGGCAGAAGTAGACCGTTGTCAACATTTGCTTGCATCTCAGATTAGAAAATTTTGCCTTATGCTTTTGAAATTACTTCACAAATAATTTTTTTAATACTTGAGATGCATAAAAATATTTTACAAAATTAAGTCTGCGTACCATAAAAATGTCAATTTCATGGCAAAGGTTTACGTGAATAAACCGTCACTGAAAAAGACCGGTCGAGAGGCGGGTATGCCTCATTTTAAATAGTTACAACGAAAGGACGGATTCTGAAGGCGGCAGGCATCTATTTAGGAGAATATGAAGAGGGCTTGGAGAGTTTTCAAGTTTAAGATAGAAGTGCAGAAGTGGGGGTAGGGTTATATGGTGTGAAACGGGGGTTGAATGAGGGGGGTGGAAGAAAGTCTGAACGGCTGTCTAGGGGGAGAATAGTTGTAGGGTGAGAAGTTAAGACGCTGTAGAGGCGTAGTGGCGGAAGGAGTCTCTAGAGGGGTCGGTTTTGGTGTGTGCCCTCTTTCGTATTCAATAATAGACGAGGTTTTTCGGGGGATTGATGCGGAGAGGGGGGTAGCAAGATGATACACGTTGGGGGAGGATGAAGGGAGATTGAAACGAGCGGGGAGCTTGGAGGGGGTGCTTTAAGAGTTAAAGTGTGTAATGCTGGAAGAGATGCAGGGCGAAATGAGGGGTAAGATAAGTGAGGGCTTTGCTGAGGGGTTGGGGGATGAATGCCTTATTTTCACGACCGTTATATGAACAAATTTGAAAAACTGAGATGTTGTTTTTTTACTCCGCCGTAACTACCAACTGCAATTTGTGCTATCTCAGTATTTGCCATACAAATGGATTTTTTAGGTTTATTTCTGCTGTAAATCCATTACTTTTCCTTGAAAGTATTTTGATTTTGATTTTTTATAATTATTTGTAGCACATAATAGTATTATATAACCATTTATGATTTAAAAGCCGCCATAAATAAGATAATTCGTGAATTCTGCTCCGTTTGCCTGAAATATTTTAGTCTTTGGCAGTCTTTCTCGAGAAAGCATACACTCCGTAATTTTTGGCAATATTTTTTGCAACTTCTCACCATCAGAGCAAATTTGATTTTATTTTCATGCTCCTTGACTCGGCCAAGGATTCTTTGCCTCACCACGAGAGCCACGTGGTGCTAAATTTTCAGGTCGTATATTTTCAATACTCGACAGTCTAATGTGCTTTTGAATTCAGTTTCCTTGAAGTAAATTTACTGTTCTCAATGGGATTTGGAGATTTTTCTCTTGCATTCTCCAGCGAATGAAGTCAGGGGTACAATCAGTACAAAAATGTTTTTGCAATATCTACGAGTAATTCATTTTACCGATACTTTTTATGCGAAAATTGATTGTTAGAGGCGTAACTTTGTCAAAGCGATTCATTATAAAAATTAAAAAGAAGAAATTTTGTGCTTTCACATGAATATTAATTCGCCCATTTACACGACCATGATTTCAACGTTAGACGTCATCATCAGGTGAACTCTACAGTGGTCCATCACATCATTGATTGTTCACATATGATGTGATGAACATCTGTAGAGTTCACCTGAGGATGACGTATAACGTTGAAACCATGGTCGTGTAAACGTTCGAATAAATATTCATGTGAAAGCACAAAGATTCTTCTTTTTCATTTTTCACTTTTTATGCGGTTATTTTAAGTGAAATCAATTGTTTTTGTTTACAAAATGCTTTGATTTTCATTGTTCTATAATAAATGCGGCATTGCTTTGGGTAGAAATTTGGTGGAATCGTCTCAAGGGTAAATGACGTGATGGTGAGAGTTGTTGCATTAGGGAGGTGAGGTTGAAGAGTACGAGAAGGAGTTTTGACAGAACGGAGGGGAATAGGATAGGTTTTAAGGATTTTGACGCATCCTCCCTTTGGAGTAGGAATGGTGAGCCGTAGTCGGACGTTTACTGGGATTCCCAACGTATTCCCCTGGGAGTGTCTTTGCATGAATGTTTCTTCCTGAGTTAGATATCGGAAGAGATGATGAGGATAAAGCTCGGAGATATTCCCGGAGTGGTATTAAAAAGAGGACATTGCGGGTAAAAAATCATAAATTAACCGATGTTATGGCAGCTTCTGCAGTGCAATCTGTTCAGCTCAACGTTGGCACTAGTACTCATTAGATTTTGTGTGTTAAGAATCGGTTTTCAAAATTGTTTGAGTAGATGGATGAAGTGAGGTGAATGGTAGGTTAGGAAAAGCACAAAATATAAGGTAAGAGTAATTTTTTTCTTAGAATAAATTCTTGGAGTAAAATATTTTATTGTACCGATTCGTTAGAATCGAGCAAATTATTTTCTGAACTCATTGCGCTTGTGTACACGCTTAAATCAATTCACCTAATATCTATTACATTAGGTTAGTTAAGTTATTGCCTCTTCAAGGCATAGTCTATAGAAAACACCTATTATTACTTATGATGAGTTAGTACTTCAAACATCCTCTGGTAATTTATGTAGATTTTCCTCCTATGGTGCTCTTTACTCCTAGATTAAATACAGTATGAGATCGCGAGCTTCAAAAATTATTTTTTACAGGATACTTGTAAGCTTCACAAACGAGTCCTGGAGACTCCATATTTCCGAAACTAGTGTCACTTTTAGGCCGAAAGGTGATTGCAATTACAATTTTTACGTTTAGCAAATTGGTCAAACCCTCAAAAAACATGGCAGTAAAAAGTAATAAGTTCCTAATTTCATATGTTTTAATTATGGGGTATTGATAATGGTTATATGATTACTTCAGCTAAGTATGAGCTCAAAATCGATAACTGAGATTCTCAGCTGGGCTTTTGGATGTCATTTTCTATTTTGAGAATTCTTTCTCAGACTAGGTGTTCGTGAAGGAGATGGCTCCTTTGTATTTACTTCTCTGCTTGCCACGCATCTGCTGTCGTCTATTAATAGAATCCTGTTGAATTTTTTTCCCTTTAGTTTCCTCCTAGCTCATCAATCACGTTCACTGCCCTAAATGTAAGAAGGTTCCCTTTTCTCTGGCCAGGCCATTAATTAGTCGTTCAACTTTAAGTAGAGAGTACGTCATCGTTGTCGTCAACTTTTATTTTGTCTTAAAAGCTAGACACGTCGGAAGTGAAAATCAAATATATATTTTGTCGGGACGTGTAATGGGAGAAAAATATATTCTTCGATAAATGGTTTTCTGAACCATACAGCCATATCTCGTGCATTCTATTTTAACACAATAGTTGTCGTGTCAAAAGTGGCCGGGTCGCTACGTTTGAGTTGCATGGATGTATCTTTGTATATCTATCTAAAATATTAATCGAAATCATGGCAACTGTGTCCAGCTTATTGATCTTCCATTAATTATTTAGATATTTACGTTTCAATCAGACCCATGTACAAATGAAGGCTCTCTATCAGTATAACCTAATGTTTTTATTGACTTATAACACATATCACTTTATAAATGTCTGCCTCAAATTTTCAATATTTCAAATGCAGCGCACATTAATTATTTTTGAAGTATCAGTGTATTTATTTTTGTTTGCCACCATTCATTTCTTACTTTTGCCCTTCTCTCTTTTTGGTGGATTTTTTTCTGGTAGCCCATAGACGATCTCGTATTTTAATTGCAACCTGCAGTTTTTCTTCCTTCCGGGATTCCCGTCTCATGATTTCGTGAATATTGATAGACGAAAGTTTTACTCCCCAGACGCTGATGACGCCGCGCCGTCCGTGAGACCATTTATGGAATCCCATCACGCAATCAACTCCGAAAAAGGGTTTTTGTGCCGACGCTCTTTGCTTCCTCGATTATTTTGGGGAATCGTCCACCATCATTTCCTCATTCGCTTTCCTTGACTTTCAGTTTCCACTTCGTGTGGGCGTGTGGACTGAGAACCCCACCGAATCAATCACCATGCACACTTTAGTTTTTTTCCCATCACGATAATAACCTCATGTTTAACTTCCTCGTTTCTAAAAGCAATTCACTATCCGTTTGGTATTGCATTGTACTCAGTAAAGCTATGAAAAAAATGAATTTATTTGATTGAATCATGCAGTGTATAGGTAGAGACTTCAAATTTCCTACCGCCGTACATTTTTACAGCCACGCACTGCAAAGACCGTTACAGCAAACTCTAATTCTTTTTAAAATCGTCATATTAATAGCATTGTATCCTATTTTCAAACCAGGTATGTAAGTAGGTCAATGAAATGAAGAATACCAATGTTCCTTGAGCTAGCGAGGACTTATATTATACTTTTAATAATTTTGTATAAGCATGTGAAAATGTGTGCTTAAATTTAAATACGTTAAAATAAAGAATTGATTCCAAAATTTTGGATAACAGATCACCTGCAATACTTTTAATTGGATTGATCTTGAAATTGAATGCACAAAATTAAAGAAACAATCCCAAAAGCATGATACGCTGATCATTGACAATAAATACAATAAACGCGTTAAAATAAAATCCCTTTTAGTTTTTGAGGCAGTTAGGCGTTACTATCTAAGAATTACTATTAACGTCGCTAAGTGTTTTTTGTTTATTTCTAAGTAAAAATGAACCATTACTTGAAAATATTGATTACTGCCTCTGAGCAATATAACCTCACTTCCGCGGTTGCATTACTAACGATATGTTTTTTAAGTTAATACTTCTTTTATAATTTTTTTAAGTTAATGATAATTTATAGATTGCAAAATATTAATATTTTGAAAACAGCATTTCATTAAAATTCATGAAATGGAGAAAAAATTAGTTCTCAATATAACTCTTCCACAATTAACGTCATTATTTAGTCCCCAAGGAATGACATTTTTTTCTGTTTGCTTTCGCTCCCTTACGTTATTCTTATATTTTAGATTCCTTCTTCTATCCTGAGTTTCATTTTTCTGTTTTATTCTCTAGCCGGACCCCTGGCGGATTGAATCTATATTCCATTCCCTTCCAGTCCCCTCCAATCAAAATCTGGGATTAAGTGCCTCTCATCCTAATCCTTTTTTTTTCTTCGTCAAAAGTCCCTTCGAACCATTCTGGTCTTCCTCGGCCCCTTTTGTTCCCTATGTCGCACCCTCGGCCATCGTAACCCACCCTTCCCACCACACTTATCCTGACTTCTCCCATCCCTACTCATCCTAATGACCTAATTCCCTCAACCCTGCTCCCTGGGACCATGAGAACTGTTGCAACATATTGTGGATTCACAGTGCGATCTTATGTTTAGGGCCTGGTGAGGGTTACCCAACTTTCACGGGGGATGCATTGCTGGATGACAGTCGGGATTAACAAATATTCTTATAATAATAATTTATTACTCCTAAATTTTGTTTTCACATCTTTATGCAAAGAAAACAAGAGAAGGAGCTTTAGGTGGTCTCCAAGGTCATAGGACCAGAATTGAGCCACCATTAAATAATAAAATGTATTCCAATAAACATAAAAATGCAGTAAATGATACATGAGTTTTTTGATAAATAATATCAAAATAAATTTTCAACTATTTCTTGAGAGAAGAGCCAGTCTTTAGCAAGTCTTAGCGTTACATTTGAGGTTTTATATGGGGCACGCCAATGCGCAATCTGACGTACGTAATAAGGCTCAATCAAAATTGCGTCGTGTAAAGCGGTGAACTGCTTGAACACATGTGAGAATACTTGGATGCGAGACGGCAAAATAGCCCATGCTCTTATGCCAAGCTCTGAACATTATCGCAATTTTAAAAATTGTGCCCGAGAGATGTCGCAGTGGTAACCATGAATACTATTCAGATTATTCTCGTCTGCTGAGCGAAAATTCCCCTGATTCATGCTTAAAAATAAATATCAGAGGTGAAAATGACGAGTTTTGTTAAAAATAAATGTATGAGTACCTCTTTGAAATATTTGGTTTGATAACTTTGAGTGATTTGTCGATCATGGTGTCTTGAATAATGTATCGCGATTGTCCACTTGTAAATAGGTAAACGCAAGTTAATATCCTAAGAATACCGATTTTCGCGCATTTATTTATAGGAGTTACATTATGTATTGAACTTAAGGAAGGTTTGCAACGCATGAAATTCAAACCCACGCAATGACGTGCCCCTGGCAAAACGGCCTTTAGAGATCAGTTCCATTGGCGTTGCCACATAGGTGTCTACAAGGAACAAGATAAAAGTGAACGACTTCTGAGCACCAGACACACGAGGGTAACTATAGTGTGCACTTGTTAAAAATATGGAATCACGGCGCTTTTTCTCTCAATTTTATCGTGAGGGAAATGACACTGCAAAGTTCCAAGTACAGATCGTCCTGGAAAGAACACGAAGCGTTAATACTTAACCTGGGCAGGGTACGAATGACCGACATCGTGCTTATCTGCGGAGAGACGAGATAACGTAGTTTATTTTGTATGCTGTGTTGCGTTTCTACTATTACTAAGTCATGCCCTTGCATAAATGTGTTTTCTCGTTTTCACTTCTTTGTAGCTAGCTTATGTTATTTTTTATTTCAGCTCGAAGGATCAAGTCCCGCTGTGGTAATATTGCGTGATTATTTAGAGTAAATCCTTTTATCTCCTCTCCTTGAACCAAAACTCAACTCAGATAACTCAAAAACATGTCTTCAATGAGATTTAAATTGAATTTAGCGGTTATTTTTATTTTCTTAATTTATTTAAGAAATGTTTTCGTTTGCATTCATTTCAAAATACGCATCTCCGTAATAGTTCATCGGTATGCTAAATATCCTTTATGTAAATATTTAATAAATTTTCAATGCTTATTGCATTATTTGTCTTTAATAAATGCAGTCTTTAACACTATGGTTTGATAATAGGCTGAAAATATTTCCATTATCTAGGTCAAACAAATATCAAAGAAAGTTATTAAAAATAAAGCTATTTTGCACACATACGAAGTGATTGAAATATACTTACTGCATTTACACATTACACTGGACTCATAATGGTGTAATATGCTATATAACTGCCGTATACAAATCGGAGTAAGGTCAAATTTATGGAGAAACCCATGATTACTCTTTGGTACCGGTTAAGTAGATTTATCTATGAATTAGGATCCTTTCATTAGAATATGAAACATTTTTGCCCAGTGAGAAATCTTTTCTCGAACCCGTTATTGATCTCTCTCGAGCGGCAGTAAAACAGGAACTTTCTAGCAACCTCCGCTGTATTTTCATTTCTAAACCATAAAGAATTTCGTAGAATTTCCATATAAACAGTGCCCCTTTACAAGACTTTCGCATACATCCTCCATGTGAGCTCATATGCGAAGAAGCCTAGTAATTGAATGCATATATTTTGCCGCGAAGCCTTCGTGGGCGAGGCTTGTGGCAGACAAAAACGACCCCAATTTCCTTCAATTTCCCCCGTCTCATCAGTCACGAATATCTCGAAAGGGTTCTCTGACTGCTGGGTGCTGTAAAAGTTCGTGTCACTCGCATGTGCCGCTGCGATGTCATTATCCTCTGCCCACCCCTCTCCTTCTCTCCCTTGCATGATACCGTATGGCACGTTATTGAAGGGAATTAATCCCCAGCCTTCCCACCAACCACCGTCTTAAATTTTGCACCATCCTTTGCATGGAGGGGGTGAGTTTCTTTTTCTTCTTATCCATTCTATTCTTATTTCATTTCTATGCAGAATACATTTCATTCCCATCCATTTGAGCTCTGATTTTCAACCCAACTTTTTTCTAAGATGTAATAACCTGGTAAAGTATGACGTCGCGTCAGTCGTTTGCCATTGAGATCGTCATCTTTTCCTTCAAAAAGATACTAGTTGCAGCTGTTTCTACCGTAATTATATTTCAAACAGTGAACTCCTGATATAACGGTATCTTTAAGAAATGTCATGAGTGCGGGAATTTGATATAGGGTGCCCGCAACTAACAGATCGGATTTTTTTAGAGACTCGTATTATTATTAACACGTGTTTTGACGACCACAACAGACGACATTGGCATGCATAAGACACATCCTCTGTCTCATGATTATCCATTTGGCCCAAGCTGACTTGGTAATTTTAAATAGGGGCTGATTGTATCATTATTGTTCCTTTTACCGATATATATCACAATTAGCGTTTCGTTTAACTTTTACGAAATTTACTCACTAGAATTCGCGAGAAAAAAAATTGTTATCTGTTGTAGCAAGTGATTGGAACATTAGGTCACCTTAGTCCCAACATATACAAGAATTGTTTATATATTTCCAACCCTCCATTCCACGCCACACATTCAAAACAGCACCATTCGGCCTTTATATCGGGGTTTATAACAACATTAAACAATCAAATGTGCACAATCATCCATGCCCTGGATAAGGGCAACTTACCTAGGCGGGATCCGAACCCGTGACCTTCAGTTTGGCTGGCGAGGACTTTACCGCGCCGTCACCGAGGCCGGCAATGTATGTTTTGAATAATAATGAATTATGAGGATAAATTCTCTTCCATTCTATGCTTGCCTAAAAACTGAACATGGTGCAAGCAAGGTGTTTTGAAATCCTTGTAGTTCTCTCATTTCTCCCGTAGGTGGTACGGAAAACACTCAATATATATTAAGTCATAAATTAAAATTAACAATCCCCAGAATAGATACCGTCAATATGAATATCTTTAATTAGATTTATGGAGTAATTTTAGAAATATCAGTAATACTCTAATTAGCTTAAAAATTCGTCTAAAATTTAGCAGACATCTAATTACCGCGAGAAACATGTCCGCCCTTCGAACGTTTCATTTTTTGAAAGCTAAATTTCGGTTTCATTAGTTTCCCATTAGACTGTGCAATATGAGTACAGAATTTTACACCGATGGATACCATTTCAGCAAAATATAATACTAATAACTAAGATTTTTCACTCTAAGGTTTGAAATACGCGGAAAATAATTGTTTGGGAAAATAAACCCATGAAAAGTGATGTGCAATGACAAAAATATTGGCGTGAAGTAACAGGTATGACGGAGATTGATTTTATTGTAAACCAGTTTCATTTCTGGGGTGTAATTTATAGATTAATTTTTCTAAATAATTCGTAAGAAGAGGGAACTGTTCCTTTGTTACATCTCAAAAAAATTTTAAACCATTTCTTTGGGACACGCATTGCTCATGATATTCGTTCGTAATTCGTTTTGTTTAAGATTAGCCGTTCCACTTTCCCTCGTACTTCCTTTACGCCTTTTATGAGTTCCCATCGCTTTTGACATCTGAGATATATCCTTTGACCATCTCTTCATTACTCTTCGTTCTTCCTCTCTCTTCGTCTTGCCATTTATCAAGTGGACACACACACAAACACTGTTATCCTGCGAATCCTTCCCAATCAGTCAGTGCTCTTATCCTCCGGACGCCTCTTATTCTATCCTCTTCACCGACCATTGACTTCTCCTCCCTGAATCTCGTCCCCCCACTTATATCCCCGCTCTGTTAATCCTATATCTCTTCTCTTGTTCCCCGCCGATAATAGGGTGGTCTCCTATTACTTTTTTACTGCCTAAATCGAAAGAATATTACTCCTGGAGTACCTACGTATTTCACGCTTTTAGATTTTTAAATGACGATATCTATTTTTCGCGATTAAATGAAAAGTGAAAATTTTAAAGCGCGCGAGAACGCCACGGGTAAGTATGAATGGCGGGAAAACTCCGTGTGACGTCGTTCTGGTTCTCACTGCCGCAAGTGTGGTGACTTTGGGGCGAGGCTCTGAGCGCTGATACGACGCATAATGCTAGCAGGTAGCAGAGTACCATGCTAGCTGGTAGCGCTTGGCTTAAATAAGGATTATTAATACCTTATCAAACGAAGAAAACTTTCCGACCTTAGGCAGTTTTAATAGGTGATTATTAAGACATGTTTCCCTGAGCTCTGTGCCTCATGGATGCATTGGTAATCTCAGACTATGTAAAACTCCTATTTCCTCGTATAGAAACTAGGTCCCTGTGACGTCACGTGTAGTGGCATCGCTTGGGCGCCAATCTAGCCTGTTTCAAATGCGGTTAAAATTGACCATTGCCATTCGTCTAAACTGGGATTACTAAAGCCAAATAATTTGTATGTTATGAATACACTAATGGTGGGTAAGGAATCGCAATCAATGCCTTTCGTTTTCTTTGATGAAAGAAACTACCCTATTCCTTAGCAGGCATTTTGACATCGTCTTATTTCATTCTTATCGCCTCTGCATTCTTTTATTGCCCTCTTTATGCCCTTATATGGGTGAGCTTTGTTTATTATTCCTTTCGTGATCACTATAGCTGGGACTAAAGTATGCTCGGAGGCTTGATAAATAATTTTTTCCTCGTGAAAAAAGTAAAATTTATGTTTTGAAAGGGAGTGTTACATTTTACTCAAAAATACGTCAAATTGTAATGATTATTTCATGTTGAAGGTAAAAAGAAGAAAGCTTGGAAACATTTTTTATCGAAATGGAATATTACTCTGAATATGGGGTTGCCTTTGTCCGGTGAAAATTTGCTTTTGCAATTATATTTTGAAAACTGGGTCCAATATAATAATATTGTATGAATATAGATGGATATTGAGTTCAACAGAGGACTTATTCCTTTAAAATTGTGTTTTTTGGCGTAAATTGACTCCTATTGGTACCATATATGACAAATAACGTGGCTATTATCCCTCAAGACTAAATTTGAACGGTTATTTGTTTCTCAGATCAAGCCTTTATGCTCTAGAGAACTTGGAGAATTGAAATTGTGGCCGTTATTAGAAATTGACGCATTCGTTTTTTCGTTTTTGGGACGGATTTTATTTATTACATTTGAATCCTTTTCGTCCCCTTTCCTCTTACAATCCTCTCGCCCCCTCGATTTCTCTCTCGCACTCTTATTACCCTTTTACGCTATTTCTCACCCCGTCATTTCTCGTTACTCTCGTCCACCACTCTTTTCCTGGGGCGGACGTCCCTTTGTCCCTTCATATAGGTGTCTCACCCTAAGGATTGGTCAAAAGGGACCGACTCAATGCCCACACTCTGTGCTTTGGGGACATCGTATTAAAGTTATGGGAGGTGGAGATTGACCGTGGGCTCCATTCGGATGAAATTGGCACCATTAACTTCCCCGCCCCCTTTTCCTTTAGGAAGCCCATATGACAGGCTGGAGAGAGAATGAAGCCATGGGGCGGGAACCATTAGGCCGTCGGAGATGTGATTTTGGAGTGGACGAAGGTATTTTTTGTATTACTAGGAAACACCATTTGCTAGTACTAGTGCATACCGCATTGCTGTGGCGCTATGATTGGGGATTATAATCGAGGACTACAATGCTAGACAGTATGAAAACACGTTGTCAACAACTCATCATAAATTTAAATAATGCCACACAGTCGTGGAAATGAAATTTGCTATAATTCACAGCTCAAACCACATATCATTCGTTAAATCTATTAAGAAGTTTTGATGGTTTATATTACAGCCGATCATATTATTACCGTCTCTGCTACTTGCTACTTTTAAGGAATAGTTGTGTATTATTTCGCCAATGACCATTTTAGGACATGATAAGCCCCTTTTGTTAATGTGAACCTAAACAGTTTTTTTTCATGTTTTAGGCACCTTAGTCACGCTTAATAAGGTCAATTTGTAGTAAGCGAAGTCTAAGCGTGTCACTTGACCACCGCTGCGTTGAGAATCTAGATCGAGTCCTCAGCCATCAAAGGGTGCGGTACACGTGGTGCTTGTCACTATATACGTACTTGGTGTGGGTGGACGCAGGCCTGAGGGGTAATGAGAGGTGGTAACAGCTCGGATTGATGGAAGATAATAACGTCCCCTAGTCGAGTGGTGGAGATGACGATGGTCATGTGAAGCGCGGTACGTCGTGGTTATCAAGAGTAGGTACATTTGCGCGTCTCTTACTTTACCATCTTGAGGCCATGATGGTCGCTTAAGACTATTGTCAAAAAGAAGTTATGGGAATTCGATTAAAATGTGTTTTAATTATAGGTGAAAGCATGTCTTTGATTTAAATTTACTGGCTTCATTTTAAAAGACTGAAATTATAAATTATTTACCTCAGTGGCTGAAGTCCGGAAATAATGATGGTTTTCTGAATGGCAAGTTTTCTACTATGCCAGTGCTATATACCAGCCAGTATAACTATTTTTTATGCAGGAGACGTGCGCTTAATACAGTTACGTCAAATTATTCCAATCGAGTGGCAGCGATTGGACGAATTGTATATAATTCTTATATGAAACTTGTGTGAGTCCAGCGAAGGCAAACTCCGTCATGCCACTCCACCAGAGGCTCAAATTTCCGATGTCGTTTTTCTTTCGGGTTTTTGGCCTACAATCAAAAAGAAATCCACAAATAATTGAATGTAGAATATACTTTGTATTTAAAATTTTCAGTGGATTTTATTCATCAAGGAGTTTAAAACATAAGTAGCTAACAATATAGTGCAATTGCAGTGGAATCGATATGGTGGTGGAAAATTTCATTCGAGGTACTGCAGAGAGGTGCATGATTGGGTGCTTGATTCAGACCAGAAATCGCATGTCATTTGGAGTGTTCAGTAGATTGAAGGGAAAGATAAGTTATCCTAAATCGATCCTTACTCATACATTCTCTCCTAAAGTTAAAATGAAAATAAGCGAAAATATCCACCCTAGTTTTTATGAATTGGTGTCATTAGAGTTTTGTTTATTTAGTTGTCGTGGGAGAAAGTATAGTCAGAAAAGTGAATTTTTCATATAATTAATAACAAAATCACACAAGGAACACGCACAAAACTGTGTAGGAGTAAAGAAGCGGCGTATCGTTCGGTATGAACAGGTGACGTCATTAACATATATGTGAAAGAGTCATGGCCCTCAACTTTTCAACGTGAATAGTGTGAGCAGCAGTCAACGTGATGGATTTAAAATGGAGAAACTCAGTTCTCTTCATTTTTAAAGCTCTATCATGTTTAACCAATTAAGAAAATTGGCAAACAAGCCCATTGCCTTTGCTCTAAAAGAGTAATAGTGGTCTCAAACGAAGCACTAGGATGGTCTTGCGATTTTGGAAGTAGAGAGCCTTTGTCGCGAGGTTGTCTTAACTTACTACCCTGCTGTGAGAAGCATAATCGTCACAGAGGAGGCTATGGACGTGGTGGGTGACACTGTTTTTGAATAGATTGCTCGCGTGAGAAGTGTCGAATGATTGCTTTCGATGGTTGTTCTCGGGGTGTGCTTTTGTAATGGTTTTTGGAGACTATGCTGACGCAGTTGTGGCCATTTGATGATTCCAGAGCTTGCGTTTTTGCGCAAGAGTAATAAGTATGATTAATTCTTTTAAAAATCGTGCAGTTTTATTTTAAATAAATGAGGTTTTTGCCCCAGAAAACTTCCCTAAGTCAGCTTGAGGTTGGGCTGATTTTGAAGACTATGTATATTGTTATCTATTGTTTATGTTTTATTCTGTAGTGTCGAAGTTCCCATTAGATAACAATATTATTTGAATAAACGAATTGGCGCCGTGATTTTATGAAACTGGCAATGCGCTGATCAAGGATGTGTTGTAAAGTAAATGAGGTTAATTTATATGCATTTATTCTTTCTCAGAGACTGAGTGGATCTTTTATAGAGCATTCCTACCACATTTCCAACCCAGCTATTTCTACATTTTTCTCTATTTTCTTCCCAAATGGCGACTCTATACTTTTTTCCGCTTCCCCTATCTGCAAGCAAGCTATTCACCGCCTCTTTCTCGTAGCGGATACGCAATTTCGCTTATCTAGTTGCCATGCATCTGGAGAAAAGACATAAAGCTTCGTCCTACCAGCAGACTCTCATAAAAGTCTTGGCCTAGCTCACATACCTGCTTATTTTTTACTCACTTCCAGCCACACGCTCCCCAACTTTTAACCTCCCCACCCCAACTTATATTTCCGACGTATATCTACATCCTGCCAGCCCATCCACCCCTCCTCCACGCCTAACCAATTCGGCTTCTCAGCCCCTGGCCTTAAGGATATTCATTTTGAAATGGCTGATGTTGATATTTTGCTAGTAAAAATGAAAATGGGGTCAATGAGTTGGTATTCGCTGGATGGGTTGGTGAGATAAAAGTGGGCAGGAGAATGGATGGGGAGAGTTTTGGTTCGCGACCAGAAGTGTGAAAAATGGGGTAGGGAGAAGTAGAGATTTGTGATGAGACCAAGAAATGGTGCCTGTAAGGGAATGAGGAGTGGTAAAGAAGCAGGTATGGAATCTTGAAGAAGAGAGGAGTGAAATATGATGGGAAAGGAAAGGGCATTGCTACTGAAGCGAATGCGCTGAGGTAGTAAGTATGATTACGATATGTAAATCGCTGGGTGCGTTGGGCATTGAATGAGCTAGCACTAGCTCATTAAAATATATGCATATGCAATTTCTACGTTGATTATTTTTTTTAGATCGTCGTCGTTGCTGAAATAAGTATGGGACGTTAATACATGCGTGGCTTAGGTGGAAATAGAAGGCAATAGAAAAATCATAGCTTTCAAAATGTGTATGTTTAAATTTTGATATTATTTATCTAATTTACATTTAGTGTACTCAATTATATCCCTTTTCCATTTTCTCTTTCTCAGAAACTGAGCGGCTTAGTTTCAGTGTGGTTAAACTTAGTAATTTAAAAATTTAATCGCTAACCTTAACGTACTCTACCATTGTCTTTACAAATATTTTAAACCATTGCCCTCATATAAAGGCATCGTTAAAACCCTGGCTGCGAAATTGTGATTTAAGGAACTTTATTTTTATGACTGCTACAAGCCGGCATAAAAGCCAAGGAGTATATAAAATGACCTTTTACATCTTATATACGAAGAGATTGTATTTTTCACTCCCTTTCGTTATTAGCCGTAAAATATTGCCATTGATATTCCATCATGCATACTTCTAATATTGACAGCCATGGAAAAAAATTCTTACCGGCCAAAGATAGTTCTCATCGCCCGATGTTTTAGCGAATCATATTTTTGATACTGATATGTAGTAGAGTCTAGAATGAGTTCTTACGGTTTCCTTTCTAAATGATAAAATCGTGTTTTATGCCAATTTTGGTGATACCTAACTCTAGTAAAGTATTTATATTCGGAGGAAACATTCCTTTGTCGGAGTCGGAAGTATTTTTCGATAAAATACACAAAATCCGGGTTATAAGGAAAAGCGGGCAGCACTATCATTCCACCAATCTTCAGCAGTATTCGTGTCACGGAAGCGTTGCACAAACATCACCATAATTGCGGTATTTTATATCCGTTGAAAGAAATGAGGACGTGGAGTTTAATCCGCGTTTTATTGCAGCCCCTTCCTAGCATGCGTCTTTGTCCAATACGCCGTAGGAACGAGAGAGGGTGAGTGAACAATGCCTTTTCTTGAGTGAAATGGAAAGAAGAGAGAGCCGGCTCTTAAAATCACGTGTTCGCGTTAGGTGTTGCATGCGCGCCATTGGTAATTGTGAACTTTGATTAGAGAAAGGTGAATAATATTGGCGGACATGAAAAAAGCAGTGTCATTTAAACAACAATTTGATCACTTTTTGTCACCCTGAACTTAATAGTTCATTTTCCGACATTTGTAAATGTTTTGCTGACCACTTTACTCATTAACACTTTTTACTCTGAATATATTATGAAAGTTCTATGTTCAGTTTTATTATAAATTCTACATATGACTTTTTAAGTAAAAAATGGGAATTCATTGCTGCTAATAAATCAAAAAATGGAATTCGTCAAAATGAATTTCAACAACATATCGCCTTATTATAAATATCAAGTATGAGTTTAAGCATGAATTCTTTGGTGGAGTATTCTGGATTAAATTGGTTTTAGTAAATACCCTATGATCAAGCTAAAAAAAGGAATTCGTTGCTTAAGTATTATCCGTCAACTCTTTCCAGTTAGCTTTTCTACTTCTATGAATATGTTGTACATCGTTCCGATCTATCATACAAGCTAAAGTTCTCGTTAGCTGAAAAATTCACCAATGTGCTTTAATTCATTTTATTCAATTATTTGACCTCATGCGTATCATGCAAGTTAATGTGGTACGTTTGTGGATGAAAAGACGGAGTTAGTAATATTTTAGAAGGATTTTGAAGTTGTGAGAGCCATGTACGGCTTGAAGCCATGTTAGGGAAGGAGTAGATCCACGAATAGAAGTTTTGATTGCTGCATAAAAAACCCCTTTGGTGATCGTACTTTCCATCCATATAAGTTCCTCCCTTTCCTTTGCCACATACCGTCAGCTCATTGGTGATCCCGTGATTCTTCCCCTCCTGAATCCCTCTCTTTTATTCCTTAGGATTTTATTCCGACCCGAAGCGGCTCAACTTTGTCGTTTGTACTGGTGTATGTGTGTTTTATGGATTTGTCCTTCCGTAGCTATTTCTCGAATGGCTAAAGCCTTCCCTTCAATGTTCTCTCCACTTTTCCATTTCTCCATATGACCTCATTTGAGCTCTTTGGTTCTTCCCCACGTCCGTCCTCATAAGTGATTTCCCTGCCAAATTCTGTTCCCTCTTCTTACTCTTTTCTCTTACTCAATAATTCGTAGACACATTCACATACGGACTAAGGAAATTTCCAACACTATCAATTCCTTGGAGGACTCCTGGTTTACGATTCCCCACGTCTGGGAAGTATAAAAGTTGATAGGACGTGAATTGTATGGTCCACCTCTCACTCTCTACCCCTTTCACTCCGACAGTCTTTTCGCACCGCAGTGTCTCCCTTATTTCTCTTTCCTGCTAACCCCTAACCAAACAGACGCAGGAAGACCGCAGTTTACCCCTAGCATTTGCTGTGGCGATTTAGGTGATTAATAATCATTCATATATGTGTAGGCTGATCTGTCTTTTATATATTGGATTCACTTTTACATTTTCCCCATAAAAAGTGTTTTTAACTCTTTAATTTATGTAAATTACCGTATTTATTTGCTGAAGATGGCTAAAAATCATGGTTACCGTTGGTCAGTTGGTTGCAAGAGATGGTTAGCAATAGCTGTCTGTCGAAAACCCATCAATACGATAAATTCAAATGGCAAAGACTCTTTCTTCTCCCATGAAAGTGAAAGTAAGCAGTCACAGAAAACTGTAAAGTGTAAGTTGTATCTTCATTCGTATAACGTTAGGCTAACTAAGTTTGCATTTTGATAGGTGTTTGGTAGAAGTGACTCCGTATTGCAGTTACGAACGTAAAAAAGTGCTAAAGCTAGAGTTATTTATGCTGATGATGGCTAAGCACAGGGCTCCATTTGCCGGAAGGAAGCATCCCTTAATGTTGCAATCTTCTCAGTTTCTTCAATTACCCCTTAAGAAAGCCTTCCCATGTAACTGTTCATTTGAGACCTCTCTATCTTCCTCGCGTTAGCAGTACAAGTCTTTAATTTCATTTCGAATGGGAGTCAATCTGTGAATGCGAGTATCGACAAATTATGCATCTCATCCCTCTCGTATCCCCTCTTGGCTCTCATTCGCATTATCGGGCTTCTTATTGTATCCTTTTAAATAATATATGTGACTCTGAATGATCTTTTTGTCCCCTTCCTCGAGAAAAAGCGGCACTGACTGGTATCTCCCATTCTTTGCCTTCCCGCCAATGTCTCCCAAGATATTACTACCGTCCATTTCCTTTTCTTAAACTACCTACCGCTATTACAATCCACTTTAATTTAAACTTAAGTGTGATTGGCTACTTGCTTCAAATTTGTTTAAACAGAGACTAAAATATTTGGTTCATCGTCTTTTAAATTTCGCTATGAAGGATGCATTTGGGTACCCTATTATTCTAACACTTAAAGGAAAACCAGGTTTTGATGATCATATTCCCTCACAGAACAGGTAATGTGTATGTGTAGCACAAAAAACAGCCTTTGGCGATTGTTTAGGGATTACAAGAACCAGGTTTTGATTATATTAGTTTCTTACATAACAGGTAATTTGTATGTGTAGCATAAAATACATAATGTGTGGTGATTGCTTAGGGATTGCACGCTAAAATCCATGGCTTTCATATTTTCGGAGAGCAATTCCTTTTTCCTTTCCTGGATTGAACTGATGTTTGTGAAATTTAGTTAAATTTCAAGCAGCCTTGGAAAAATCCTGGACTCTTGTGCAATAGTCTGTCCTCAATCATGAAAAATAATCTACCAAAATCTTCTTAAGCGGGTATCATGAGTTTTTCTATCCCAACGTTTGGCGGCTGATCGAAGGATCACAAGTTCTAATGCCTGATTAAGCCTTCTGGCATTCCCCAAAATTGAATTTTCCTCCATTGCACAACCCTCCCTCCATTTACTTTATTTTATGATTCAATTTGGCTAGTAAGTATTCCGTTTGTTTTTCTCTGTCCTCTTCGAAATATTCGTTGATGCATAGGGTTTCCTGTACAGCATCAATTTGCTTTCATTACCTCCGAATGAGGATACGCTTCTTACTCATGGAGTGTTTTTTTTTACATCCGCAGCTTTTTTGAGTGCGAATACGCATGAAATGAAAACGCCATCACAGCGGACCAATTCACTATGCTAATTCTTTACTATATCCATAATGTCGCTTTAGAAGGTTATGGATGCATTCAATAATTTATTTCCGCTATCAGTGCCTGCGACAGAAGTGATTGTTTTCACTCTTTGTTCTTCAAGTTGGGGAGTGCGGCAACCTAACGGGTAGAAGGGGTATGGGGAGATGAAGAGGTGGGACTAGGGGGTGAATGGGAGGGGCAAGAGAAGGAAAAGAGACGCATCGGCCAGCAGGAGAAAGGAATGGAAAAGGGTATGATCATGCAAGGTATGAGTTGATACGGGAAATGATAATTAGCGACGTGAAAGGAGGGCGCGTTATGGGTAAGCAGAGGCGAGAGAAAGTATGAGGAAGGGTGACGAAATAGCAGTGGTGCCTTTCTTGGCTGCTAAATGAGGGGTTCCAGCTTCAAATCCCGTCGGACCCCCGGAAAAGCAAATCCTCGACGTGCAAGGTGGCCCAGGGAAAGGAACTGGCTCCTCCCACCTTGAATGTGTGGAATACACACGCCTGTAACTAAGACCGGGGTGAGCTTTACCCTCACCTACCCAATCCAACCTTCGGGTGGAACCACTGAGTGATTGCGTGAGGCGATTTTTGGTTGGAAATTCTGAACTGTGTTTCTTTTGCTCAAGAGGAGAGAGTGGGGGAGCAGGGGAGAGAAAACGGAAGAGTTGAACTTGCGTGCGTTTGTTCTTTTCAGCTCCAATCCCAAATTTACTGCGCTTTGGAGGAAGGAAGTGAGGTGCAGAGGGAAAGTAGGGCTGCTTGATCGGGAAAGGAGCAGTCGCCAAGGGGAGATTCGGCCAAGAAAGGGGGTGAATATCATCACACGGCCTGCGAGCGCGCTTCCATGATGGGACGAGCGTAGGGTTTGGATTTCGCGAGGGCTTTCGGGGGATGTGGATGGGATCTACGCTCGTTTTAGGGCGACGCGTCGGAAGGCATCAGTTGGGATTTAAGGCGCAAGGCAGCGGCACTAGTCTCTCCTCCGCTCTGTCTCCTATTCTCCATTCTCTCTCTCCCTCACCCATTTTTATCACCACCACTGCGTCTCTTCGGCCTCCCGCCATATTCCTTCGTCTCATTCTCGCACTTTTTACATTCTTTACCCTTCCCATCTACCCCGTAGCCTCATTTCTTCACCTCTCCATTTCCCCATAAAATGTCCCATTTTGCGTCGTGGCACCGTCGCTCTTTTGTAAATCTCGCCTCATACTTTTTTCTCGTCCCTGCTAGCACATAACGAACCTTCCTTCCTTCACGTCTCTAATCATTTCACGTATCAACTCATACCTTCCATGATCATCCCATTTTTTAATTCGCTAGTTTTGGACAATCTCATTTCTTTCGGTATCTCTCTTTCGTGATCTTTAAGCCGTGCAATGTAGCTTCATAAATGGGTCGCATCAGTGGTCGCTGAACATTGCGCCTTAAGCTTCGGACATAAAATAATGGTTAACCATGCACTGATATTGGCGAGGACGGAAGATTAACATCGACACCTTGGCCGTCGGAATAGCGAAAAGGGTAAAGTATTTTAATAGGGAAGATGGACATAACCTCAGCAGCATATGGAGAATGATCCTGGCCAAATCTAATGCCCAACGGCTATCGCCTTCCGTGGGAAATTCAAACTTGGGGAGACCACCCTACCAACTTAATCTGTACATTTCGGTTTCTCAGAGAAATAAACATTTTTAATAAAGTCTAATTATGTACACTTTCAACGAAGACATCAGATGCAGTAGAATACTTTATACATAACTTTTGTAATTAAATAGCACAGTAGTGGTGCAAAATGACCTTGCCGTCGACGCACCCTAAATCCAAATACTACTACTACTCAAACTTGGGCAATAATAAGATAACGAATCTCATATGAGCGGGTGAGAAGCCAAGGGGTACAAGTGATTTCTTTGTTCCACTCAGAGTTAGGTACAGATATTAGGTATACAAAACAAACGAGATCAATTAGATGTTTTGTAGTGCATTTGATTTTCCACTCAATGTCAGCAAAGAACAGAGACTCACTCGTATTTTGGCAACCAAGTTTTTGTGTATTTATTGTAACAATTAACTTAACCTACCTCTGTTGAGAAAAAAATTACTTGTACCCATTGGCTTCTCACCATCGCATATATCGTAAGATCGGGTCGGGGACGTTTCCCTCTCATTCTCTTGAAAAAAAACGCTCCCAGTTGGAGGAGTGAAACGTTGAGCGAAAAATATTACCAACGCAGAATTTCCCGAAAGGAACGCACAAGATAAAAATGAAAATATTTAACTTAAAGTCTAATTAATTGTTTACTCACGGGCATCATACTACTCATTCAGGCCTACTGTTCTCCATTTAGGTATTTTACAATGAGAACTTTTTAAAACATAATTTTGTGTACTGCTTGGACATATTTGATCCACAATTGCATATGTATCAACTTTAAGTAACGCATGTAGTATTTTCTTTTATTTACGCACGCTTTACTATTCTCAGACTACTTGTTCTCTTACACTGGGCAAATAAAAATTTCCTAGCCCATCCAAGACTGATTGAAGACGATATAATTTAAAACCGTGTTGAGGACGCTCACACAAATTGGAAAATTCTTCAGTTGAGATATTTTTAGCAAGGAAACAGATATAACGAATCTGTTCAAATATATTTTTGTCTTTCATATGCATAAAAGGCATGTATTAGAGCGGCGACTAAATATTCCTATTATATTTTCTGGTGCGAATAGAATTCTTTAGTATATTTGACAACAACGTCTTCGTTTATAAGATGAACGTTTATTTTTTAAATTCGAGACTCGCATTATCCACCCCGAGATAGAATATTTATGGCATTATTTTTTCCTAACTGAACATTCCGAACTTTAATATACTTACTGTTTATTTCTTGGATTACTCTATGACCTAATAATTTGGGATAATTCTAATGTAAAAATAATTTAACGAGGATGTAATTCATCATTTATCGCTTCAGGCGCATCAATGAAAAGATAAATATTTGTTTATCTATTGCTAGAATTGAGAACATTAATTCTTTCACTTGGTAAGAGTATATGAGGAGGAGATGAATTCTGAATATATGCATAATTTAAGTTGTCGAAAAAGTAGGAGTAAATTGTTTTGCAGCTCTATACCATCAATGTTCCCATAAATATATGAACGTACCCACGTTAATGCTGTTTTGTCGGGCAAAACATAGGACACTTAATCAATCGGATGTGAATAGTATAAAAAGCGACTTTATTGATATTGTTTCGAAGCTCAGCCCTCAATGAAAGATCGGAGAAGTTAGTAATAGTTTATAGGATTGTAAAATATTGCTGCTAAACTGTCGGTGAAACGTAAACAGGAAACGTATTCTTTCACCGGAATTTTAATTCCCTTATTCCCTAATTATTTTTGTTTCAAATTTTTTAAATTTTATTTGTCCGTAAAACGAATATTTATTTAGCAAAACGTACTCCTGTCATTTGCAATACCAAGTATTAACTTTTTAATTTATAGAAATTCGGGGAAATTATTTTCCTTGCATTTGTTTCCTTGTAAATTTTTGATACAACATGGAAACGAACGTTGGGGATTTTTGGATGCGAACCAGATAATACTGTCGTGTCCTCTCGCGGACAGCTGGATAAGGGTTTCCGGAATGCGAAGGTGGTCTTGTCGGAGGGACAGTATCGGAGAGAAATGAAAGATACAGAGTTTGCCGTGTATTTTGAGACTGTTGGATGTTGAAAAAGACTGATCTCCACCCTCGGATTCTCCGGGTCAATCGTAGAGCTTTCCTTCCACGGCACTGTGGGCGTCTGCTACGCGGGTCCCGACTCTTGACGAAATGACCTTGAGTGAATGATGCGTGCAGTTTTTAAGGCATCGCGGCATCCAACCACCCGCCCCCCTTTAGAACTGCGTTCTAGAACTTTCCACTGGTGCGCCATTCTTTTCTGAAAAGTACACACGCACCATCATAAATGCATTCCCCGCTGTCATCAAAATCAGAATAGTGCGGGCATAGTGGAAAGACTCACGCATTAACCAAAAAAGGCGAATAAGACGGGCCGGATCGGAATGAAGAATAGGCAGGCATTAAACAGAGGGGATGCATAGATCGGGAATGGAAGCGGTCAAAACAATAGGCACGCATCAAAAAGAGAGTGAGAGTTTATGAGTTGGGAGGTAACTATATGACCCCGCGTAAAAAGAACAAATGTGGCTTAGTCATGTACTGAGGAAGTATATAGTGCTGCTGGGGGTTAGCCAAAGAGAGAAGAAAGTTGGGAGGTGAGGAAAGTTAATTGAAGTTAGTTATAAAAGGGTACTGTTAATGTAACCGTAGAGAAGGTGGGATATAAGGTAAGCCATTAAGATCAGAATTCCGAGGGCATTTAAATACCTCATACGGAACCTAGCTACCTACGCTGAGGTTCAAATTCGATTGGGATATGATCTTTAAAGGTATTTCCCTGTAAGATTATTCAAAATTTATATTTTTATTCGTTAATTGTAATATCTAACATAAAATTACTCAACGATGACCAAGTTTGCTGAAAATCATGTTGGAGCGTTACGAATTTTAATACTCTTTGAGTAGAATGGAAACAACGCTAAAACTTTCTTTATGTTTATATATATTTTTTTTAGATCGCGAGATGTGGGTCAATTAATTATGTTATGATTAATTACGAAAAAATTGACTAGAAATTTAACAAAGAAAGCTTCCAACCTAAGGTAAGAAGCTGCATAATTTCATTGCTTATTACTTTATTAATGTTTAATCAATAGACACTGAGGAGACTTTTACCAACCAAAGAACAACTAATAAAAACCAAACAATTATTCAATAATTAATGAATTATTACATTGCGATTTTTTTACCGTGACTTTCCTTATTGAGTAAGATATTATTTCGTCCTTTAAAATATTTAAAATAGACCAAAGGCCTTGAAAAAGTCTTACATTTGACTCATTCATCAATTCTATAAAGCATAATTAACTGGACACAAACAAATCTGGACCCATGAATACGCGCATATATTAGTGAAAGAGGTTATGCAACTCATATCAGTCATTTGTTTTGTTCGATTATCCGCGATAATTAGTAAACTCTAATTAAAGCGAAAGACAAGACTAGCCGTGGCGCTATCCGGTAAGTGGTTCTCCGTGAGAAAGTTTTTCAATTCCACCCACCCACCACGGGAGACATCTTTATGGCGTAATTTAGGACACGACCCCATTTTCCCTCTCGAGGTTACGTCCGTGAAATCCTTCTCAATCTCTTTAAAACACTGGTCCGCATACTCAAATAGAATATTATTGCGTTTCCAACCCCTTTTTCCCCACGAACTGCATCGTCTTCCACTATGTACCTTATCGTGGCGCATAACGGCTGACTGTTGATAAGATTTTATCACGATCACTTCGGGCGATTATTGTCATTGCCACTCGTTCCCTCTGGCGCCCTTTTCGATAACTATCAAACACTACTCTCTTTTCCTTCCTCCATCTGCAATTAACTCCCAATGCTTACAAATAACGAGCGCCCTCTTAGATTGAGTTTCTTCCATCACTATTCCTTTCTTTTTCTCCTTTCTCTACTTCTTCCATTTTGATCAGCTCAGCCCTTCTCTCTGTTCTTTGCTGGTAAATATTTCAAGGTTGGTTTGACGCAACTCATTACGCAATTGTGCAATCAGTTAATGTTTTCACACCATTTTTTTTCATCTTTCACATCCTTGCATTATCTAATCCATTTATTTTTTCTGAGATCTTACTTTTCAGTACCTGCTATCTTGCCTTGTCTCTTAACGTTTGTCTCCAAGTGGCACCATGCCTCAATGTGTCGTCGATAAGGTTCTTTTGTCTTCTTCTTAAGGTTTTCACGAGGCTCATCTTCTCTCTTTCTCTTCTTAAGACTTCATCATTACTTACTCGATCGAATCATCATTCTTTTACAGCACACTGTTTTCAAAACCTCCACTTTTGAATTATTCACTGCATATTTCTTTTTTGTCTCAAGCTCTCTTCGCCTGAACTATTCTGCATTTTTTTCCTACTTCTTCCGTGTCTAGTAATTCTTGATTTGGAAAAGTAGGATAAAACTGCCACAAGCTTTGGCACCCTCTCAAGGAGACAATTACTAATCGTATATCTCTCTCGTACCCTTATGCCTTCAGCATAAATATTCGCTCTCTTCCCTGCCACTTTGCCATTCCTTCCGCGTTAGTATGCTTTTGAATCATTTCCTATGATTCTTCATCGCGGCATTTTTCTTCCGCCTCAAATGTTCAATGCTGATTGAATTACAATCACTAAAACGAGTTTTAACTTTTTCCTCTTTTCAAAAGCTATTGCGAAATGCCATACCTCGCTGTTGGTATGAAGTTATGCTTGTACTCATGTTGATATGTAAGACATACGGAAAGGGAGATTGAAGTGGTGTGGTGATCATATTTTTGGTTTCCAACCCCATCGATATAAATCAGATTTCAATACAGACGGTTGAAGAGAAGTTTTTTTTCTATTTCCCCGATATTTGCTTCAGTGCCAGATTGTGTGAAGTTCAGCATTCCGTGAGCTACAAGGGAGTTCAGTTTTGGATATATTGGCGCCTTTATTTGGGTGGTTGTGAATTAACGCTGGTATAAAAGATACCATATTTGTATTTAATTAATGAAATACTAGGTCTGCCTTACGTGGAAGGTCATACGGTTAGAATTTGGGACTCTTTCATCTCGTCCCTGTGGAAGGCAAAAAATAATTTACAATTATCCCTTGGTTATAGCATGATTTTATGAACTACTGTTATGCGACGAAAGCAAAAATTTGCTGCTGAAAAAAATATTTTAAAAGTCTAAGTACTCTACAGAATCCTTGTTATCATATTTCTAACTTTTCATGTTCCTTAAGAGATCTTTTTGCTAATAATTTATATAATTGGTAATATGTATATCGGTTCAAAAGGTTGTTTGCTTGCATAGAGAGTATTTATAAAACTAATCTTTTTCGCTATACCTTCTAATAGAACGAAGTAATTTTTCCACTAAGTTTTAAAAGAATCTGTTCATCCGCGTAAAAGATGAGGATAATACGAAAGGCGGGATTCTGTCTGCCATACTTTCTCCACCATTCCTTTGATGCAAATGAGTTTGGACTTTGGGCGCCTCTTCCAAATATCAACCAACTTTCAATACCAAGTCCCTGTCTTTCGAAATGTCGTTATTATGATCTCCTAGCAACGCTTATATGAATCCCCTTTCGCTTTGCCCAGTGGCTGAAGTGATTTACGTATGCGACAGCCTCTCACCCTGTTTTCTCCCTCTTCAGTCCTCCGGTGCGAAAGACTGCAGGGAAACGGAGAGTCTATTAAGTTCATGTGGCGGCATTAAGTGATATCATGAGGGCAAAGGATTGGAGGCTTTTAACACCTTTCTTTGCGCCAAATTTCCACTTTAATCAACCTCTCTCCACTTTTCTACCCTTTTTTCCCTGGGAATACGTTCTGCCGGGCCTATTTCTCCATAAGACTTAATTTTAAATCTTCATTGGATACTTATGAAATTAACCCGGTAAAGCTGATCGTTTCAGCTTCATTTTAGATACTAACATTCCTGCTGTCATCAGAGTAAGCTGGTGACAACGTCGGGCTTCTTTTCACTCTACCCTCCCAACTTCCCCTAAGGCAGAAACACTGTTATGGAACGCCTCTCCTAGATACCTACCATCAATCGAAATGCAGTTCTCGCCTTTGGCGAGGGGTTGCCTTGCTCCCCAGGTGACGCTTATTACTATTATTTTCAATGACTATTCTATCTGCAGCGCTTGCTTAACGTGATAGCGTCTCACTCAATGTCCCAATACCTCGGTCCTTTTCAGTCCCCCGTCGCGAATCATTTCAGGGTGATGATGATTTTTTATTTTTTTTTTATTTTAAAGAAATATAACCACATACAGCATATGCCATTTTATAGTGGCCAGGTAACAATACATAAATTAGAGGACGAAGACGCAATATAACATGTAGAAAACAATAATTACATTTACAAAAACAAAAGGACAACAAGAAACTGCAGTGACAGACTACTTCGGTGACAGATAGGATAGGGAAAGGCTTATGAAGGATTTCAATGGAAGTGCAAAGGGGTCGATGTGTGGAGGGAGTGAGTTCAACACAGAAGTAATGCGGTAGAAAAACGAACGTTTAGTGAGTGAAAGTCTAGGAATGGGCATGTGGATTAGGGGATGAGAACGGGTAGGGCGGGGTGGAACTTTAAAATTGATAAAAGAGAGCAATGCTGGGCAGTCGATGGTGGAATTGAGAAGATATGATGAAGATGATGGTGGAATTGATGATACTTTAAAGTGAATGCGGCGCCATCATGCGACGTTATCAGGACAGGTGAGGAAAAGGGCTGGAGTGTTTTAATCCCCTATTTCACCCTATATTTCCACTTAAACCAACCGCCCTCCGCAACGTGCCCTGGGAATACGTTCTGCCACTTGGCTCCATATTGCCTCCTTGACCTCCTTCCGGCTTAGCGATCAAACGGGAGCGAGTGCTTCTGACATATTCTCTCGCTGCAGCGACAATAAGCCGAGCAGACTGCCGTTCTCACTTGAGAATCCACTGTGCTTCACGTGGGCGATTTTGGCGAAAAAAGGCCCAAGGGAAACTAGGGGTGACAGTTCTCCGTGTTGAGGTCGCCTTAGCAGTGTGGGAATGAATTTTTTCATTTACCGTGATCTCACTGTATTAGGCATAGGTGGCGTTTGGCGTTGATCTTTATTTTTGTATATTTTCTGCAGTCAATGAAGTCTCCTCGTTCCTTCATTTATGTGCGGATTTACGCTTCTAGGTCAAGTGAATTTTTTTTCTTACTGAATTTACCAGTGTCCTTACAGCTAAGGATTATCTTTCTTATTATAATTACAAATAAAAACAAGGTAACCATTCGGTCGGGTGGTGACATGGATTGCCTTTACACAAGGTAGTACATGTTGTTACAATGGAAACAATATGCATAGTGAAACGCATAAACAGTATTGCAATATAAACTTTACCATAAATATAGGAAACGTATAAAAATGAGAAACACCCTTACAATTCAATATTATTTAAGCTTCTATAGACGTTCTTTAGGTAACGCTGGAAGGGTGCAAATACTACCTTTGGTATACCGTTCTAATCCCCCATTCCCCAATGCTGGAAAGAATATTTCACAGAAGTTGAAAGCTTATTCATAGGACGTATTCTTTCCTTGTGATTTTTTTGACAGATTTTCTTGGCTCTTTAAATCTATTTTTGATGTCTATCTACGTTGGATCACCAACATAGGATATGAAAATGCCCTTCACTGTGCTTTTTTTTCTCCACATTGAAGAGATTACCATCGCGGTTTACTCATCGTCACCTTTACACTGGCTTTTCTTAAAAAATTCCCAGTTGGCTAAACGTTTAAATTTTGATAGGTGTGTTATGTCTTGTCCCGTGTAAGGATCCCAAACTGACCCTCCATATTCTAAGAAAGGCCTTATGAATGTATAACGTAATCTTTAGTGCGTTTTCAGTTTTTTCCTACGGTTCTCATGAAAAAGCGTTATACTACTTAAGAACCTTTAGTTGTCGTGCTTATAAAATGCGGTCCCCATTGAAAATCCATACCTGAGCTAAAGATAACTCCTAAATTCTTGCAACAATTTTCTTCCATCAAAATTGTTCCCATAAAACGGTTATCGTTTAACATGAAATTTCTGCGTTCATTTAATATAATAACTTTTGTTTAATCCGCATTGATGACCATTCCCTTATAGTTTTTCCAGCTCTCGTCTCACGTGGCTGCGTGCTGATAATTGTTTTTTTTTAATTTCAACTCGTTTTATGATCAACTATAGATTCTTATTATGGCCGTTTCAATTAATATTTTGAAATACGCAGTAATTTTTCAAATAGTCTGGAGTTAACGTCATTTGAATAAGGTTTTCTTTTTGTTTTCTTCATCGCTCGTTGGCTGGTTTCATATACGCATGAATTAATTAGTGAAGGCAGTTTGGTTTCAGCAAATGATGTCAGTTATTAAAATTTTCCAGTGTTGAAACAGCAATAAATTTTAAATATACTACGCTTGGAGGTGATAGATATATTCCATGTACTTTACAGACCACTTCCGACCACTTACTCACTTGCTCATTTACTCACTCACGCAAATGTTTAAGGCGATCGAGATGAGTTACTTCTAAAAATTTTGTGATGATTCCTTATAAATCATCTGAAATGTTAATAAAATTGTCAAAACGCTACATTTCATATTTTTTAATGTCGTTATTCATTTGTTATTGTGTATGCGTATTATTTCAAAATATGACCACCAAAATCCGATGGTGCCGCTGCGATCATTTAAATAAAAAGAATAACATAAAATCATAACAATAGGTTTCTTTATGCAAACTAAAGCATCAAATTGAAATAGAAAAGTGGAAAAGAAGAGGGCGGAGCTTAAACTGGAAGATAAGTAAGGAAATTTGCAATGTAATTTTCAAAAAGTAAAATTATTCAGGGCTTGTTTTCATATGAAAAAAATTGTTTATAACAACGCATATTAAACATTGAATGAGTTGTCAGATATTTTGAGCTTAAAAGTTTAATTGGACTGAAATTCGCCAACAAAAGAAACTGAAGAGAAGCAGACTAAAGAAGAGTGGAAAATAAGAAAAAGCTGAAACGATAAGAGGGGTTAGATTAGGTAAGAAATTTATTTGCAGTTGTAATCGCTTTAAGATCGATTTTCTCAAATAACGTTTTTGTAAGGAACTAAAATGAATTCAATACATTTCCTATGAACTTGAAAAGGTTTCAAAACTAACTATGGTATATTGTATTCCGTGGTTTTATTACGTCAAGATTTCAAATCTAAAAAAAGTCAATATTCTCGTAACAACGTTTTTTGCAAGGAACTAAAAGGTATGTACAATAAATTTTCTATCAGCCGAATAGTTTCTTAACGAACTTAACCTCATTGTAATTCGTAATTTCATTGCGTAATGATGCTAATTATAAATTGAGAGTCATTATGTACAAAAAGATAAGGTAGGATATTATTTTTTTGATTTTTACAGTGGAACATGCACCCAACGATTTTCATTGTAAATGAAGCAAATAAGTTTAAGACTGTCAAGCTAATAGAAAGTTTATCTTCAACTTTTTAGTTCTATGTAAAAGGTTATACCATAAAAATACTTTTATGTTTTAATCCATTTGCAATGCACGCTCGTTTAATCAGTGCCACTAGAACTAATGATTATTTCTAACATAACCATTTTATTTTGTGAGGTAACATATATATTGTCGACAGTGTTGCATAAATTCGTAAATCCGGAACATTATCATAAGAAAAAATAATATCACCATTTAGCCGCAATACAATTTATTTGCGTCATTAATTTGAGGAGCTGCGTGCATAGCTTTCTGGAAGATTTGGGATCCATCATTATATCACCTCACATCTTACACTCTACACTTGCCCATTTATATCGAGATAAGGTTAGATACCACGAAAAAATTGATCATTAAGGAACAAATGGCAGACAAAATTGCATTAACTAGCAGAAAGACGACTAAAGAGCCGCAGGCTTCTTCCGTGGGATTTGGGATGAGCGAAGCGAGCATGTATGTAGTGAGATTTAAACAGTTTTTAAAGATGTATTAGTAGCAAACCTTTTTAACTTGAAAACAATTTTACTGAACACAAATAATGCAAGTATAGAAACTTTACCAAAAACATATTTCAAACGGCAACTTGCTTTAAAACCTATGTCTTTCCTTCCGCGACTTGATTCTGTGACTTTGTCCACCAAATATTTCACTAGTAACCTAAACCAATCATGCCTATTCATTAAATCCGAGTTTGGCACATAACTTCGATCTTAATGCCGATGTCTCTCTAATTAAAGCAAGTGACATGGCTCGCTCCTGTGTCGAAATTCCGAAAAGGTATGCGAGGGTCTTTCATGGGCGTGAATGGGAGAAGTGCATGGGTAAGAAGAGATAGAATATGCCAGCGGGTTGCAGTAAGATGCTTCGGCGTGGTATTCGGGTGTGAAGGGGTGAGTGTGTTGTGATGGGGTGGGGCTTCAGCAATGAACATTGCGAATATCTCTCTCCCCCTCCACTTGGATAGGCCACCATTTCCAAGAATCCCTTCCCCAAACCTTCCCTCATCCCTATCCCATCTTTCAGCCTCCTACCCCAATAGGATCCCAAAAAGTTTATCCGCTCCTGGAATTCCAGTTGACTGCTCTGGCTCTAAATCTTCCCATTCCGACAATATCCCTTCACACACCCTTCTGCTTGCCGTCCGAAGCAACAACGTATACCCAGCACACACCAGTGATCATTCCTCACGCAGAGCACCTACTCGTGCAGAATGGATACTGTGTGAACGGAACTAGCACTTTCCATACTGCATCTTTTGATTTCAGCCTCCTTTCTTCTTCCGTACGCACCATAGAGGGAAAAAGCATCCCAGAAATATATAAACTGCCACTATCCGTCTACGAGAAATAAGGTTTTATTTCTGACTTTATTTTATTCTCAGGCCAAATTGGGATGTGCGAAATCCAAAAACGTCCCGTCAACTATGAATCACTGCACCACTTATGTAAAAAAATAGGAGTTTTTAGTAGCCTCTAAATTTGTTGCCGCCCACCGTGCATGTGAATGGGTTCACAGATGTCACCAATCGCGTTTTTGACAGGGAGAGTGATCTGAAATTCAGAAGGAAATTAGATATATTAAGGTCTGGCAATCAAAATTAATGATGGTATGTTCAGTAAAATTCAAAACTTTTCAAATATACTGCTCGTGGTTGCAAATACTGCACTGCAAATTTTGAGAGTACATTCGATTGCTCTGCACTCACTATATTTGAATCTTTTTTAAATGCACCCAAAGAGGCAGAGCAAATAAAGCTTCGGCGGGAGGGACTTCGGTCTTCACCCGTGCAGTGCCCATGCGTTGAATATTGCGTGAGTGCGAATGTAAGCGCCAACTATAAATGAAAATACAGCGTGAGAGGAGAATCTCGGGATTTTCGGCAAGAATTCATTTTTATTGCATAAAAGATCGAATTAAATTTATTTACCTATCCTAAAAAGGTATAAACCCCTTATGAAAAACCAAGCACGCCGCTAAATCTGCAGGCGATTACTAATGGAAACACTTTCAATCTTCAATTGATTTATGTCTTTATAGCAAGGAAATTCATGGTTTTGTATGTTTTTCAAAATAAAATCACCGAATACCTATGGAATAAATTTAGACAAATATGTATATCATACAATTTTTGGCATTGTTATCAAACTGAATGGGCTGCATTTTATGATCCCGAAACCTCTATGACATAATTTAATTTATTGATAAATAAAAGAAAAATATTTTACCTCCTTCTAAATGACCTGTGATTATCAAATCAATACACTTATGTAGATTGTAACGTAGATAAGGTATAGAATCAGTAGTGGAACTTTTGTGAAAAACAGAGAGTACAACAGTGTTAGTTTAAAAAAGGGTTTTTAATATTTTCTTAGGAAATAGAGAAAGACGATGAGATTACAAAACGTTACTCTCCTCTCAAACATTTCTTAAAAAAACAGCATTACACTAATTACGACACTTATTACAGCCAATAGTACATCTTTCTCCCATTAATTCTGACTTCATGGGACCCATTCTACTGACTCCCTTCGCTCTTTTCTTTCTCCCTTTATTTTAATTATGCATTTTTATTTTTCGAGCCTAAACCCGGGGAAGGCATTAGTCCCGTTCAGTGTTGTGTGATGCAGCACTAAGCACTTGTCAGGGGGCATTTTAAAAGTTTATGTGCTGTCATGAGTGCCCACTCTAACGTACTGGACATTCTGCTCCTGACCCTCTCCTATCGTGATAAAGCCTAAACCCTTCGAGCTTCGATACCTGAGTGAGTGATCGTTTCCATACTGTAGTTTCCCACTTAACCTTACATGGATTTTTCTCTGCAGAACCCCTCTCCTCATTTCATTCCTCCATTTACTTCGTTTTATGATTCTGTTTACATCGTATTCCATTTGATTCTCTCAACCCTCTTCGAAATATTTATTAGAGCGAATGAATTCCTGTAGAGAGTCGCTTGGCAGTGATTTCCTCCGAATGAGGGGGAGCTTTTTGCTCTTGGAGTGAATTTAAAAAAAAATTGTGTTCGCCTCGTTTTTGAGTGTAAATAGGAATGAAGTGGAAGCGCCATCACGGTGGGCCGATACAGTATGCTAATTCTTTACCCTACCCGTAATGTCCCTTTGGAAGATAATGGACCCTTTTAATAATCGATTCCCGCTATCTGTGCCCGCGACAGAAGTGATTGTTTTTGCTCCTCGTGCTTCACATTGAGGAGCGTGGTATCGTAATGGGTAGAGGGCTTGGCTGCTAACTGAAGAGTCTTGGCATCAAATCCCGGATGAAGCCTTCGGACACCCCCAAAAAAATCGTCGAAGTGTGGAGTGAGATGTGAGGTGTGGAGGGAGAGGAACTATCTTTCGACCCTGAATTTGTGATTTTCACACGCCTGTGGCTTATTTTGGGGTGATATCGACTATCACCTATCCGAATCAGTCTACCGTTTTAATAACTGGGTGTAGATATTGTAACGATACACGCCCACTTACCGTGCATCGTCGAACTGAGATTACGATCTAAGCTTTTAAGTTTTCGTGGGTTCTGCGGCTCGCGGTCAAGATAGGAACTGAGAGCTTTGAATGCAATGGCGCTGCAAGGAGATGAATGACCTCGTACACAGCGTTTGAATATCATACACAATTTATTAAACGAAAAGAAAATGAACACTTTTATCCTTAAACACTAATGAGGGATGGGGGTGATGCTGACTTAGACGAGACATAAATGACACACTGCAAAAAACGAAACGAATATGCCAGAAACAAAAAGAAAGAAATCTTACATCTAATAGATGAGGGATGAGATGACTACTGGGATAAATGCACAGAAATGGACAAAAATGACACTGAATATTTCAAGAATCGACATGACACGGGCACTCGTTATCTTGCTTAAGTTGCGACAAAAACCCACTGCACGGTTTTAATAACTGGGTGAAGATATATAAAATTAAGTTGAATATAGATAAAATAAAATTGCAATACTCTAACGGAGTTACGGATAAGAAAACGAGGCGTTTGCTCCCTGGAAGAAAAATTATATGCTACATTATATTTCAGGAGAAAAAATTAAATATGTATTTATCAGCCACAAAATCATTTTTATCAGGCTTTATCTCCGTTAGATTCATATTATAAGATTTTTTCGAGCATTGCTTCCATTACTAATAATTAATTGGTGGTTATTTTTGCTCCTACTAAGAACAAACTTCATTCAAATATGATTTAATGTATCTCAAAATTAACATCTTCAAAAAAAGATCATGGTGCGCGAGATAGGAGGAAAAAAATAATTAGGAGCCATACCATAGAGTAAATAGTACTCCTATTTTCACCTAAAATGTTAATCATTGCATTAATAATTGTTAATCCACATTTTTTTTTACTACCGATTGAAATTCTATGACGTACCTTTCACTAGTAGGTTCATATATATGGGCATTGAATAGGATAGCATTTTTTATGTAGTGATTTAGCATATGCACCTGAATTCCATACTCATGATAGTTTGTGGAAACGGTTATCTACCTTTGAAAGGAGGGGTAAATACAATGCGATCTCAAATTTTCCTCATGTCAATAGTATTTTAATAGGTTACACTCACCTGAGAATTTAAAGCTCAATATGAATAAATCTTAAGACATGAAAATGAACCGTTTTATGAAAATAACCTGGCTACGAAATTTAGCTTTCGCTTTTAGTTATAGGGCTCATAATCACAAAGGTGCTGTATTTATCGTCTCGTTCGATCCTTTATAGTCCTCTGTAATGATTCTAGTGCAGACAGTGCATAAGTTTGAGTTACAGGAGATTTACTTAAATGATTGCCTTACATTATGACATCAACTTTATTTCTATCTATTGTCTTTTAAAAATACTTTTAGGTCAAAATAAGTGATAATATAGTGTAAATAATTCCCTAGTTTGTGTTATATGTGAGTGTCAAGCTAAGTGTCTGTGACTTCAATGCACGATTCCCAGATGCGGCGGTGGGGTAACGTCCTGACCTGCCAAACAAGAGGTCGCGGGTTCGAGTCCCGCCTGGTAGGTTTGCCCTATTCAGGACATGGTTGCTCGTGTACGTTTACTTGTTAAATATGTTGAATAAACAGATTTAAAATGCCCAATATGAGCTGTACTCGGTGGTTTTGGAATAAAACAAAAATTAATAAAATAAAATATGCGGCTGCGATCCAGTTAGTGGAATTTGAAGGTGAACCGAGTTTTTTTTACCTTTTCAGTCCAAATAAATCCTTTCTTCCATTGAATCCATTCAATATCAGTTCAATTATATACTGGTGATTCTATTTTAGCACTCTTTTCACCCAAAGTCATGGATGGAGAACCAAAGCATGTGGAAGGCGAAGCGTATGGCAATCACAAGGACTTGATTTTTGATTTTGGCTTCTCAAATTCAATTCTCCCCTTTTCAAACTGATGTACAAAAGGAAAACAAAATAACTTAATTTGGAAACTTTTACCTGAACATTTGGACTCGCTTTCGTTTGAAGGATTTTTCCAGAAATATTTCTGTATATACTCAATGTAAAGCTTTTCTTGTACTCTTATTATTATCTAACCCTTCAATCGATTGGTTATTTGAATTTAAAATCGCAATATGTTTCTTTCGCGGAGATTAAAGCGAAAATGTTGTAAACCATATGCCTGAAAAAATAATTTTATACTTTATAAATTTACTAGAATTGGGTTGTGACGAAAAACTGAATAAACAATTTTTTCACACTTTTATATGCAGCATTTTGAAGAGATAGCCCTTTCATTTGCTCCGTTACGCACTAAATGTTTCCTGAGATATGTTGATGATACCTTCATTATATGACCTCATGGACTAGACGCTCTTCATAATTTTTGGACCATATGAACGTCAAACTATGGAGATAGAGCGGAATAATAAGGTTGCATATCTTGATGTCCTCGTCCATCGGAAAGAAAATTGCAAACTGAGTCATAACGTCTTTCGCAAACCCACAGAAATAGATCTGTACCTCAATGGCTGTAGTCACCATCATCCTTATCAACGCGGAGCTGTTCTTTCCACCCTGATACATCGTGCGAGAGCAATTTTGGACGCGGAGTCTTCCTACGGAATTGGACTATCTCAAGAATACCTTCCGCCAGAATGGGTACAGAGAGCGGCAGATCTCTTTGGCCTTCAGAAAATCCTCCGAAACTGTAAAGAGGTCGATTATGAAGGAAGACCAACCACAAACGACAGCCAAGGCCTTTTTACCCTATGTTTCTGCGGTATCGGGCAATATTTACAGGTTTTTGAGGAGGTATAACATCTAAACCATCCATGGACCTATTTCAAGTTTGCGTAAAAGATTCGATTGGCCTTATCTCTCTTGGAGTTTATAAAATCCCTTGTGAGTGTGGTGATGTGTATGTGGTGAAGACTGGGCGAACAATATCTACTCGTCTCAAAGAACACCAAAGGCATTTCCAACTTGGTCAACCGGAAAAATCAACCATAGTCGAGCATAGCCTGGACGAGGACCATAAAATAAGGTGGGATGACACCTGAGTTTTATAGCGATCGAATCAATTTTGAGATCGTTTAACTGAAAAAGCTATAGATATAAGACTGGAAAATAATTTCAACAGGGACACAGTATATTCGATCAGCAGCTCTTGGAATAGAACTCTTTATAGAATTATGATTGCCGGAGCTAAATCTACGCTGTTCCACGGTCCTCCGCGACAACAATACGATCACGACCGATCCCGCCCCTCCCAATGCTGAGCTTCAACGGTCACTTCAAATATTCTTTCAGTAGCTATGAGAATGGGTAACGAGTCGGTACCCGAAACGTCGGCGCTCTTGCACAATTTTACCCGCGCGGAATCCCGAGAAAAGTTTAAATCTTCTGTTCGCTGGTAAAGTGTAAAATCTTACATAATTAGGAGCTTGTTTTCGTAATAATTCCCTTTTACGTACTATTTCTGGAAATTTAACGAGCTAATACTAACTTGCTTATACTTAACCAGCCATACTTACAGTCGTAATTGTAGTATCCTGATTTTCCTACCTTTATTGATACGAATGCTATTCTTATAATAATAATATACTATCAAGCAGTACAAAATTGGGCATGGGGATTTTTCTGGATAGCTCTGGAAATGGGAATGCATTCACCTATATCCAGGCTTCCTGGTCAATGCATACCTCAAAGCCAGGTTGAGCCCTTTTGAAAAGGCGCAGAACGTTTCATAAATGATAAAGTTTTAAAAGTGATAGATGGATGGTGATCACTATATTTTCTCTGCTATTACTATGATAACAGTGACCTTAACGCTCTTGCCTATAGTTACGTATTCGTGTATCTACTCTTTCATCTTACCCAATCTAAATCCAGTGATCAAACTTTTCGTTTACGTAGGCGAGCTCATCATTTTCTGAGAACCCAGAGTCCCATCAAAGAGGCTCTCTCCGTTTGAGAGATATCTGCTCGCCTCTGAAACTGTTTTCATCACTTAGTCAGCATCTGGAAAGTCACTTGCTGTTTAAATGGACAAATCTGATGCACTTGATGTCTTCCAAGAAGAATCCTTTTAAATTTTATAAAAACATTCCTTGTTGTGCCCACTCGTAATCTTCGCTAGCTACCTCAGGTCTGGCGTAGCCACATTTATTAAGTATCTGCTTTCAGTGTCACATTAAATGAACCGTGATCTCCCTTGTAAAAAGTGTGCTTTTTCCGCGCTCCAAGGCCTCAAAAAAAAAACTCCGTGAAACACAATATCATAGCACATATTTTTTTATTATATCTTAAAACAGAAAAAGCTTTCAAAGGATGCAAGGCGCCGTTGACACATGAGATTCTGCGGACTATCATTCATGTTTTTTTACTACCTCGATCACTCCGGTGTTTTGTTGGGGAAAGTGCTGTTATAATGGGAAAAAAATATTTTATGGAGAGATGTTGATAAAACGTAATAAAAATAGCCCACGTTTCGGAGACACCTTGATGGGTTTTCTCATCATGATTTCTGCTTGGCATTTTCGCTTGCATCTAACCCCTCGAGGTGAATAAAATGCATTGTGATAATGTGCCTACCAAGTTTTTTTTGAAGAAGGAAAGGAGTGTGAAAACAGGGCTGAGCAACAGGAGATTTAAGACCAGCAAAAATATGAAACGAAAAGCATTGCTCAAGCGTCTATCCACCGGAGTAGTAAGTGAATCAGAAAGTCCTCTTTTTTAAAAGATCCTATTTTCTCCTCTTCCCGGCAAACTCCTCGATTTAATTTCCTTCAAATCTTTGCATCTCCTTTGACCATGTTCACGCGCCACTCTGATAGACTCCCCTTTCACGTAGCTATGCGTGAGAGATTACATCTGGAGCGGGAAGCGTACAATAGGATGCTAAAAGGGGATCGCCTAGTTGCTTTCTACTGTTTTTTTCCACGCACGTCTCAAATTTATTTTTGTCTTCGTTTAGCCATTTGTAACCCTCTTGTCTCCTTCCATTATTCTCTTTCAAAACTTTCGAACGATCATTCCAATAACTTTTCTCTTTTTTGTTTATTTTTCTTCGCTAATGCTTGCTTGACTACGTCTCTTGTTTTCCATCTTCCTTGTCATATATCCCTCCCTAAGTCGGTGAGACAGTTTGTATTGAAAAAAAGGCATGGCAACACACCTTTTACTCAGATTATCCGCTGGCACATAGAAATAGAAAGATGAATCCTTATCATCTCCTCATATTAAAAACAAGAATTCTAAGGAATATAAATTCATGTATAAGACTTACATTCCAGCTACGTGTAGGTGAACACGAATCTCCTTACCTCACGCAATTGTGGTGGAAAAAGGTTCAAAATAAGTTTAAAAACATAATTTAATAACAACAAAAAACAATAAAATCACTTAAGAGTGACATTTGTAATAGTTTTGAAAATATAAATCCCTTTTACATGCTCAAATTTATAAATAAATACGAGCTCCCAATTCATTTCATTCGCTTAAATGCAGTTATTTTCCTTACACCCATTGACCATCCTAAATGCTTGGCCTCACAGGGCCTGCCCTAGATTAATTGTATTTCTATGTAACAATAACTCAGTTTTTATTAATTAAAGCAATTATATTTTTACAATCACTGCTCAACCGCTGGCTACTCTAATTATAACAAGCTAGAGGAAATTCAGGGTAATTACCCTAAATGTACAAAGTAAGCCTTTGTGTCAAGGTGCAAAGCCTGCGGTGTGTTTTACATTTGTTAGCTTGTAAGTCCTTTCGGCATTACAGCAGTTTCTCATATATCCAACCTGACTAATACCACTCTCGTCTTTATAATTTTCTATAACTAATAAGCCTATTACATTGAGTTTTCTGATTTCTTTTTTTAAGTTCTAATACAATTAAGTTCATCTCTAATGCGAAGCGTTCGTGATTCGTGAATCCTTTTTCTTTAATATAACCAAACAGGCTTACTTTAACCTTTCACTATACATATTTATTTGATTTCTTCATTGCGACAGGTTCTTTGCATCTGTAGTGAGTGATATGGATCGCAAACGGCGTGTTGCATTAATTTGAATTTTTAGCGGCCCCAATTTTTGAGGAGTGTGGAAGCGGGAATTCCTGTCTGCAGGGATAATCATTGCGGAGGAATGCGGAGAGAGATGAGCGCGTTAGCGGTGTCAGTTGGATTTACGGCGTCCATTGAGGCGAGAGGAGCGAGAGCAATGATCAAGAGGAATGCAACAAATCAATTTCGGGAGTCGAGAGGGGGAAATAGCATCCGATGACGGCCGTTAGAGGAGGAATTCAATGGAGGCACAAGAAATAATTTTCCTTCCGAAATTGATAGTACGTGCGTACTTATGGAACATAGCTGCTTATTTGGTTGTTAGTGGGGAGAAGCGTCATTAGTTTAAAAATCTAAATGCGCCATTTTCGATTTTTTGGGCGTAAGTCGGCCAAAATTGTGTTTGCAAAAAATCTCAGCTTAGGCCTAAACGGACAGATAATTTTTCGATCAACGACAATAAGGTTTCATTTGCTAGATTGATATCATCATTCAGAGGGGATAAGTAGGGTAGCACCTAAATTACAAATTCGTATTTTATATGTTAACCGTTAATTTTATTTTGTAAATGGTTACCTGATATTCAATAAGAGCATCGCATTTGCCATTGCAAAAACTTTTACAGCCAAATATTAAGTTAGTTGGCTTTTAATGACTCAAAATTATTCTTTTAACAATAAATGGATGCAAGTTTTTTTTTTCAATTATGAGCTCTGTAGCATTCCTTTTGGATGTATAAATTTCAATTGAAATTCCCCAATGAAATATATCTTCACATTGTAATGCATGTAGTGCTGACTCAACGTAGTTGAACTGTACTTCCGTCACACAAAAATTAGGAGGCACTAGATAATAGTCTACTAAATATTTTACATTAATTTAAGAATGTAAACAATTTCTCGAATTTGAATGAGAAAATTGTTTTCCTGAAATTGATTGAGCAAGTTTACAAACAAATATATTGCGTAGATACAGCTTATAATTTGGTTGCTACCGGGGAAAGGTATGATTTAATTCGAAAATTCAAAATCGTAATTTTGGTGTTTTGAGGACGAAGGCGCTAAATTGTACTAAGAAATTAATTTAAACGAAAATGGATGGATGATGGATTTGCTAATGGAAGATTTTGATTTGTCGGCTATTAAAGGGGGTGACTAGGGAATTATTTCGGATCCATAACTACTAAGTTTGCAGTTGGTAAGCCAAAATTCAAGGAGAGCCTCACTCTTGCCACGAGAAGAACGAATGAACCGTAACACTAAGGTGCTTGGTGCTTGATTCATTTAAATTGCTCTGGCAGTAATTTTTAGACACAAATTTGGCAATAATGAGCTTCTAAACATTTTCTTTATGTATAATTCCTGGACTGGAATGTTCAACAAAATGTATACCTTCAATACACAGTGCAACTGCAGCTGAATCAACTGAATGAAATTGTGCTTCTTTAATTAGGAGTGAAATCACGAATGCATCAGGTGAAATCCAACGAAATTGATTGAATACCGATCACTATTATCTTCAATGTTTGTGTCGTTGATAAAGTGGCCGGTGCGTTCTATCTATCCAGTTATCAATGATTTATAATATTTGAATTTCGATTGTAACTCGTTTCACCCAGGATGAAAATTTTCATTTTGGGTGAAAATATTCGTACTAAATGACTGAATCGAAAGAGATATCGGTCAAACCAAGAGATTGTCACTGAAAGGAACACCTACTTTGAAGTCTTTGATAAAACTATTACTTAGAAGGAATACAAAAGTTGCAAAAACGTTGGACTAAATTTTTAAGACTTAAAAAGGAAACTACGTAAGGAAATAAGACACTTTTCACGAAAAAAATCTAAAATTAAAAAAGGCACGGTCTTACCTAAACACCCTCGTGTTTTCATTAATTTCTCATAAATTCATTTTAAAGTAATGTATCGGAGCCGTATTTGCGGATTATGCGACTTTTTCGGAACCTTGTCGAAGAAAACTGTAACCTGGGGAGCATTTTAAAGGGTTACTGAGTGGGTTGAGGGTTGCTGTTGTTCTGGCGCGGTGGGAGATTGTCGGAAGGGTCGCTAAGAGAATGCATTCCACTGAATAGCGAGGGCAAGTTCTTGTCCGCCATTACGCGGGGAAATCACTTTTCGGGTGGTTGTCGTACGTCACTGCGGATGTGCAGACCCGACCCAGGGTTTGAACCCCTGCAATTTACGTTCCCCACCCCTGAAAGTCGTTCCGCGTCATGGTTGCGAATGGCACGCGGTGCAACCGTGTGGCGCCAAGCGACGCCTAATTGCCGCATAGAGCGCCATCCGTCGTCATCCCCCAGCGCTTCACGAATTCTCACCACCCCCTACACTCCCTCCCACTTAGACAGGAATGCGCGTTGGAATTCAGTCAGAGGTGGCATCAACCCCTTGGCCATTCTTCCTTGTTCTCTGATCCCCATTCTCCGGCTGTCATCCCCAATCCTACCCTGGAGAAAACTTGCCTGGTAGAACTGCTATAGATGGCGTCCATAATCGAGGCATTGCGATTGATTGGTATTTATCTGAAGAATGTTTTCATCGTAAAAGTCTCCATTGGTGATAAACTATTGATGCTTTCTCATGCCCATCACTGTAGCAGGTTCAGCGTTATTTATTCTCCAGAATGAGAGAGAACATAACCCTTTTACTTCCCCTGTAACTGAGTGAGGAATTCATAATTGTAGGAATTAATTCGTAATATGAGGAAATAAGACTCGCTGAGAGTCTTTGAATACTTTGCACGTACCTACTAAGTTGAAAAATTGCTCTGGGAAACTCGGATATTAGGCCTTGTTAAATGCACCATGTTTTTTTGAGGGATCTCCATGTCTTAAATGTTTAGAACGTGGCTCCAAGGTTTAGGCCTTTAGGTTTCTCCCCTAAGCTGGGGATGTATATGGGGTAGATGACAAACTTAACGTAATGCGGTAATCTGATTTGAATCGGTTCTGCACCATGATTGTGATGTACGAAGGTTTCCCAGAAAGTGATGCTACTTTTTTCGATATTTATTTATTGCAAGTAATGAGAGTTACACTCAAGAAAGAAGGATGTTTCAACGATACACCCTGTTTTTCCACGTAATATCCGTCTAGTTCTATGGCCTTCCTTCTGCGCGAAACAAGGACGCGGTTTCTCTGTTGGTATCAATCCTTGTTCTGGAGCCTCATCCAGTATCTATGTTTCCTCTTCTCCGAGATTTTGGAATCTAACTTTCCATCTCCGATTCCGTTTCCGTCACTCGGAAGAGCTTTTATGCTATCCACTATGATAAATTTACTGCAACTCTCTTTGCATGTAACCTATTTAATTCTTAACTTCGCACATAATCATCCATTTCCCATAATTTTTAGTACAAATACCGTGCAAGCATAGCAAATTACTTGTAACTTCTTAACTTCTTCTGCAGCACCATTTTAGAGGTAAAATTATTCCATAGCTAACCAGGTGGCAAATCACTTTCCAATTCCGAGGAAACGGATAGTCATTTTCCGAGACCTCCGTGATTTGCTCTCGGACGAAGTATCCGTGACGTAAAGTTCGTACAGACCGTAGCGGATACCTCATTTCGAAATTATGACGCCTTTTCGAGGACCAACCACGAACTATCCGAGAGATTAATTACCTTAGTGAATAGGGCCCCTGTCCCCGACCGCTGCAAACCTTGGAGTACCGCCAAACCGCCTTAACATTTTCTCGCCTTCTGAGTCCAGCAACTAACAGTACTCCTGTTGACAGCAAATACTCCATAGAATTTTCATGAACGATGTCGAATATTCCCTGCAGTTTCTTTCTCTGCAGTGATTAATTCAATGACGACACGCTGTTTTCAACGTAAATTACTCACAGGCGCCATTTTGAAACGGTCCTGCAACTATTCTTTCCGTTAGAAGAGCCAGAACTTTTGTGCTCGCACCCATAGAATTTCAGTTAATGCATACTTTACGTCAGTGGCGGCGCGTGCATATACGCATGTTAGCAAGTTCACACCCAAAGATGAATGAATTAATAAAAGAAAATTATGTTTTCCTTTCTAAAGAGAAAGCTAAAAATCCTGTCCACATACAGATATGATATGAAGCTCCCAACGCTACAGCTATCTCCTTGGGGAATGCACCGCTCTACATGTGTGCGATCCCTTGGCATTGCGCCGGCCGCATATTCGGCCTACGCAATCGCTTGTGGGTTCTCGGGCGGGACGAGGCAAGCGGAGGGGCATGCCATGCTCAAATGGGTGGTGGGAGCAGACTCAACACGACGCGAGTGCGCACGCGCATATTTGGTGAGTAACTCGCAGGTAGTGTAGCGGTGTAGCTGCCACCTAGTCCTTCAATTCATTCAGAGCGATTTAGCAGCATTCATTTGAACTTCATGCTCTTTTTCATCATCGTTAGAGATACGTGAAAATCGCACTTTAATTTTTATTTTATCGCACTTTCAATAACAGTTTATCGCATTTTGTAGCGTCAATATTTTCATAATGAGGTAGATGACGATAAAATGTAGTGAAACACAGTTTTATGACAAAATACAGAATATTTTAAATAATTATGTCGTAGAACAATAATAAATTAAGGAATAAGACGGATAGTGGCGGAGGTGTAGCTTGCCCGCGCCCACTTGTAGTTCGCGGCCACTTAGAGTTCCAGTCAACTAGCACCTGGCCAGTCGCTCAAATGCTTTAAGCGGTGAGTGCCGGCGGAGCATTTAAACTGCGCTCGGCACAAAATGTACGAATTTGCCGTCGAAAAGGCAAATTTGCGTAAAAATATGATATAAAAGTCCAGCCATCGCGTCTATATCGCATTTATCGCATTTGCGATTTTCACGCATCTGTAATCATCGTAAATCTTCTCTAATGCACACCCTGGATATATAACCACCAGCCGCCACTGCGTTGCGTTTCAAATAGGCATCGTTGTTGTCGTCTGAGAAAAAAATTGCGCGCATTACTTCCTGGGCAACCCTCGTATTTTCCAAAATTAAGATGTCATTCACCGTTTATAGATCCGTCGCTATCTTCTCGAACTACTTTTAGTGAAAAATCGACTGCCTTTACCCTTTATCAGGTTTGTTGATGTGTCACGGCTTCCCAGCCAATCCTGTCCACCTCGCATTGGTCTCGCACACTTCATTCTTGTCTCCGCCCCACTGAGCGATCCCTTCCCTCAAAGGCTATTCATCAAGAGTTAATGAAATGTTATTCTAGTGACGTCATCAGCTCGCGAACAGTCGCGATCGCGTGAGCGGTCATTTGGCCTTTTTTAAACCTAAAATGTAATGAGAGAGTGACTGAATAGGTAAGATTTGTTTATGTTTCGTACTTATCTTTCCTTTCAATCTTCTGAATTCATTCAGTGAATAGCAAATTCGGGTCTGAGTGTAATACGTAATTTTCCCGCACTATGTTATCTCAGAAAATCATTTCACTGCATGAACTATAGCCGCTGGGAAAAGCCAATATTATTGCGTAGGAGGATGCAATCATGTGAAATGGCAAATGATTCGAAATATTTCTCAAAGCAATTGGTATCTTTCAAAATTATTAATATCCTTAAACCCCTGGGGTGTAATGCCTTTGATAAAACTGGCATGTAATTAATTTCATGAAGCAGATATTTAATTATCGAAAATCATCTTGAAAGAAATTATTCATTAACCAGTTCAGTGACCCGCATTATTTATTATTGTACCATAAAACAGATATTGGCCCGAGGACATTTTCTAACGAACACTTATAATTCCATAATTTAGTGATCATGCCCTTTGTGCAGAAAAATATAGTAAAAATTATAATAGACCTTAAATGAGGGCAATAATGAACCTTTTGGTCTTCGAATCACCAAAAAATGTGGGTACGTAAAATTAATTTAGCCTTTTTTATTGGCTAATATTGTGGACTAAATCAAATTGATATACAAATGCGTTCATGACATAAGATATCATGCACATGAATCATTATGAGTGATTGTTCGGGAAAATATTCACGGGTGAACAATATTAAAGTATTAAAGCTATTATTGGTGAGAAATATTTTTTTCTGAATTCCAGCTCACTCGTTGGAAGATAGAACCAATTTCGTTTGCCTTTTAAGCTAATACATCACAAAAGTCGTATTTTTCTACATCTATTTCTTTCTTATCGAACATATAACCTATGGTGATGTATGAGAATTGCTGTAATATTTATATACGGCCACTTATAAATTTTTATGGGCTTGTTTGCAGGTCTGACATCTAGCAAGGGTTTCCTTCACTGCATGACAGGGAGTACGAAGATGCATGATAAAGAATTCTTAGCGGTTGGGTATCATTTGACGACTGTATATTTTGAGTCTCATAGCTTGCTTGTGGCTTGTACCCTAATATCTCGTACAACGTGAGTGAATCTTGTTTGGGCATCAATTCCTAGGTTGGGTGCTAGCTATCCAGTCTTATTAAACAATGCTTGGAAGCTGGTTGTCCAGTATATTGTCCAATTCACCCAAGGTGTTAGCTCAGATCAAGAAGTATCAGTATAGGAGACAAATAGCTTGTGGATTTTATTCGCAGATTTTCGTGAGGATGGAGTGGAGCTGTATGGACAAATGTAGGTGAGCCTAGATGAGAGGGCGAGAATGACTCCGTAAGACTGCGACGTATATAGAATGGAGGATTAAGTTGGGTCGCGAAAGTACATTGGGTTTCATGGGGGAGTAGTAGTGGGTAGAAAGCCATAGTTAGAGAAATATTAAACCGTAATAAGCGCGTATGTTTAGGGCCAACTTGCGCTTCATTTTATTTGATAAAATTAAAATGATAAAAAAATGAAAAATTGAAAACCCGAAAGCAAAAGACGTACAAAATATAATATAATCGTATTTTTGTAGTAAAATGATGATATTATTCATGGCTTATTTTGTTCCTTCCTCACGACTTCAATAATACGAAAGATAGAAAACCTCTTCCTGCGAGTAAATATTTCGTCTTTATTTTTCAAGCGAGTGCTAAGAGACTGAAATACCCCAATCACTCTCATCGAGCAAGAAGCCATTATAAATTGTAATTTAAGATAACTTGTGACTGAGTGATGACAGAGCAGATATTTATTCCTACAGCTAACTCTACTATCCCTTTCACTAATTGCTAGTTTTCCCTCAATCGCCTCTCTTCTGAATAATCGCCTCTCTTCCTCTTTCCTATTCCTAACTCCTTTCATTCACCTCTGACCCTTCATTATTTTCCGTTTTGCTTGCGTCATATATATTCCAACAGAGTATTTGGATGCGCTGGACTCTGAGTGTGTATGCTTCCGTTCAGTGAATTTAGTGTGGTGTGGGGTTGCGGACGTTTTTGAGTGGGGTGAAGGGAAGGGATTTTCGGGTAATCGCACCCTTAACTCCCCTTCTCATCCCTTGGCCGCTTGTTTTGCGAGTGCGTGAGGTCGGAGGGTGCCAGTCCGTTTGTAAGTGCGTCTGCAAGATACGAGCAAGGGGAGACAGCCGTGAGTTGGGGAATGCAACGAGGGAAGCTGTGATTAATCATTTCTCTCGTTGGCCGGAGGGAAATGGTCGTGAATGGGGTGAAGTTGAAATCCTTTAGGCATGTGATATCGATCATCAACTCGGCGGGTATCAGAAAATGACGCACCCTTATTAAGACTTATTTTCCATTCCTCCTCATTCGCGGGGGAGGTTATTCGCTTGCGCAATCCAACTGATAACGATAATGGTTATTTTTTACAGAAAAATCTGTGGAACATTTGTATTTATAATATATTCTTCCATTACTGTTGAAACATAAAATCATGGTTTCGCTAGTAGTGGCCCACGTTGCCCTAATGAAGGCGTGGGATTTCCCTGTTCACTTCCTTCCAACCCAACCCTCACCAATAGGCGTTGGCGGGCTCCGTATCGCGTTGGCGACTCCTTCCTTTTCCTCCTGTCCCACCATGTCCTTCCTGTGGATGACTAGACGAATGGCTTTTGGTACTCGTTCCTGGTGTGTTGTACCCTTACAAAGACACCCTGTGTCCTCATCCGCGGGAGAGATTATTCGCTCCCGCAATCTAACTGATAACGATACTGGTTTTTAACCTAACCTTCCTCTTACCGGGTGTTTTGTGCCATAATACATCTAGCGAGGGTAAATATGTGGTAGAAATAGGGATACAGTGGAGGATGCATAGTAGGAATGGCAATGGAGTACGTTAGAACATATTGTGGGGACTGAAGTCATTGATGTTACAATGTAGCCACCATGGCAGACTTCCATATTAAATCTTAATGTGAAACTGTTTACAATTAATTGAGATAATTACTTCTTAAGCTGCATGTTGTTGTATTCATATTGAAGTTTTGTTTCACCTCGATTTTATTAATTTAATTTGTAGTTTTTAGGCCTCTTGATTTTATACTAATGACTCAGTTTCTGTAATTTTACTACCGCGTTTCATCGTTTTTGTTTCTATTTACGAAAAATTTTAGCGTTTTTTTTCTCCATCGTATTGATTCAGTTGTAGAACAATAGTAGGTAGTCAGCGCTATCCATTGGTGAATTTTTCAATGACAAATAATTTTAGTTTTGTTGTCCTCTATTCATACTACTAGCCCATATCTAGAGTCAATATCTTCCTTCTACCATCTAGAATAATTTTCTCTTTATCGCATGTAACTTTTCGCCTCCCCTGTTGACGATCCACTACGCCCACCACCGCCCCATCGCCATCATTCTCTCGAAACTCCCTTCTCCCCTTGTGTAATCCGTCACCATTACCATTGCGACGTTACCCTTTCCCAATCAGCAATGTAGGGACGTCCGCTCAGTGCTTGCTTCTCCTTTTTTTGAAAGCATCATCCTCCCCACCCTCGCACTGTCCTCCATCTGCAGTTGGAAAAAATATCAGCCCTTTAATTATTTTCACCCTCTTTTTACTGCATCCCCCGAATAATTTTTTTTCACTCTCTATTCCTATCAACAACCGGTCATGTTTTCAAATCAACAGCCACCTTCGCCAGATAATTTCATTTCCTGATTTTACACTAGTGTGAGCTTTTTATTTCCTCCCGCTTCCCCAATTCTGACATGTTTTGGACCCTTAAAAATTGGAAAACAACAAAACATACTGCAGTGGTAGCTGTAATTCCTCGTTCGTTAAAGGAGACTGGTACTAAATCCGACAGTTAGGGCTTGAACAAGCTATTGTTTGCCTTTTTTCTTCCGTCCTCTCCGGTTCCCTCGGAGAATCCGTTGCTCCGCAGGAGGTAGTGGGGTACTTAGGTGCGAGGGTGAATACTTAACCCTCGAACGGGCTCGCTTGATATTTTTACAGGACCAGGCGCGAGGCGTACCTTGCCTAAGAAATGCATATGCATTCATGATATAAATGCATTTATATGACAACACTCGATTTTAGTTAAAATCTATCTTTACTTGTAAAAATTAGTTCAAGCTTGTGCATTATTAGGATATACAGATGTAAAGGTAAAAAAGTGGTACAAGTGGTAAACAGCCGGTCGCGCGGCGTATTTATACGCCACGGGTGTCGGGTCCCTTTTGGAGATTGCTACAAAACTTTGTGCTTTAAAAACTCACGCTATAGATAGCCAAAAAGACATTGTTAGAATACAGGAGGCCATTTGAGAAAAGCAAAGCACGAGATATACGGCCGGTCGCGCGGCGTACTTTGAACGCCACGGCTTCGGTTCCTCTTGCCGGTCTAAAAATAAATAAGCTACAATACTTCGGGATTTGAAAAGACAAACTAAAGACAATCAAAGTTCAATGTAATAATACACGAGGACATTCTAGATCAGCACTTACGCACAATCTTGAAATCCTTGGTTTTCGGAGGTGGGCCTACTTTATACGCCAGCGCGTCCGTTCGAGAGTTAAAGGGACAGGTTATCGTGTGCCTACTGATTCGCGTTCGGTGATTTTCCCCTTTTTCGGTGCGAGCTAGACGAAGTCTGGTGAGTATTAGCGATCGAGCACCTCTCTGTTCCCCGGAGAGCAAGAGAGAGGAAATGGTGCAGCGAAACTTCTGGTTCTCTCCCTCCTGAAGGCTGAAGGGAATGCATTTTAGGCCCCGGAAAGCCACGAGATTGGTTCTCGTGAAAACGCTGCTCTTTCCTATCCTTAAATATACCCTGATTCCATGCTGCGACCTCGCCAGTTCGGACATAAACCGATTACAGGTGGCCAAAAATGCTTGCCTTAGGTACGCCCTGCGGCCGGCATATATGTATCATATGACTCCCTATTATGCCCGGGAGGGTATCCTCCGAATTGTGGAGAGGAGGAACAACTACGTATTGCTCGCCGGATACAAAGTGTGGACGACGCAGTCTCCCCGATACGTTTTCCTGGTGATGACACTCATGAGTTGTCTCCACGGTATTGGGACCAGGAACGCTTCAATACTGTTCCAGATGCCTGTCCATAAGAGCGTGAGGATGGCGTGGTCGTTTTTGGCGAGCTTTGTTCGCAATTTTAACAACTTGCCCGTTGATATAAGGCTGAACTGTTCCAGGAGTAGGGAAAATACGTTTTAGAGTGTCAGAAATCTCGTCTCTAATCCATTTTGTTCCTTTTTCAACCTGGCTCTTATTTGGTTTTAAGATAACATTTTAATAATTATTGCTGTTCTTTATTTGAGGCTTAATTTTGTAATCAAGATGTTATTTAAATTTTTTTTACCTAGATTTTTTAATGTCACATGTATGCATGCTATTACGTTTGCTTAAGTTATTATATGTTTTAAATTCAACTTTTATTATTCAGAAGAATGGGTTTTATCTGTTTTTTAATGTTTAAAATTGTATCATGATTTAAACCCATGCTTTAATGTCAGGTTGCAACTGCTCAGGTCCAAATTGTGTCAATAATGCCCTAAGCCACGACCACCGAGAGACAAGGCGTGAGCGCTGAGACCTTCTAATTGTTTGACGTCACGAGCCGTAGGTTATCAACCACGCCTTTAGACAATGCTTGCAGTTGTTTATATTTATAAGCCATTGCGGTGAAAATGGTGATTGGGTTGTTGAACGCTAAGTTATTTGGAGTTTTAAAGCTTTTGCGATGGTTTTGTGGGCAACAGTATTGAATATAAGTGTTCAAGAAATGGTGTACTAGTGTTGTCTGCCTCTGTGCAGAGGAAAATACACGGAGGAAACGAAAGTGTGCGTTTTCAAATTTCCTAAGGACGAAGAGACGAAGAGGAAATGGATACTTACCATTCCAAGAAAAGACTTTCATCCGACGAAATATTCCAAGGTGAGTTACTATCTTTTTCTTTCTATTTGGACGGCGTGATTATTCAGGGAAATGTTAGTATAATTTAAATGTTGATCGTCATTAAAAGTGAATTAAAAATATATTTGATATTTAAGCATTGACCGGTAGACGAATTGTTATTGGTTTCTTGAAACAATTCTACTGTCGAGTGTATTTGCAGGTTGATTTCAATATTATTTTCGTTATCGCTTACATAATTAATGGGTTTAGTTATTTCATGGTACCTAAATGTCTTTGAAATTCTCGCATATCAACGCTAAATAGAATACGGCGCATATCCTCGTGTTCTAAGGTGTTGTTATTAAGAAGACCTTGATTTTTGAGGGTGTTATGAATAGTTTTTGTTATTAGTAAATTGTGGAAACATGTGAAACACTCGGGATGAATAAATGGGATACCTACTTGTGTAATAAATATGACCCATGCCTACGATGGCATTTTACATTATTTGTTCGTTTACGCATGCATAGGGTAGTATTACTGTTATAGAAAAGAAGATTTTTTTTGCATTAAGTAGTTCTTACATAGGTAATATGTATTAACTAATCGTGTTAATTTGAGAACGATTGTGTAGAGAGCGAAATCCTAAAGTCTTAGAGGGTATTAAATGAATGATTCTTCAGTAGTTAATAAATTATAGAAACATGTGAAACGCTCGGGATGAATAAATGGGCTATCTACAAGCGAGATAAATATGGCCCATGTCTAATTTGGCATTTTAGATCAAATATTGTTAATCTAACTACCATTGTGTGCATAGCGAATTATTTAAGTCTTGTTTACTACACCCTTATCCAACGAAGGTATTCTCCACTTGAAATACAGTTGATTTTCCGTCTACAAATAAAATTATCTCTATTTTAAAGGAGTATTCCGGCATTTTCTGGCTGAAGATGTGCTTCATTAAAGCTCCTACTTCGATGAGAAGCCAGAAAAACTGCTGGCTGTACCATTGAACAGGCCAAAACTGAGGGATGGTGCCATGCCAAGGATCTTCCCTGATTGCCCTGGGACCTTAACACTTCAGAGCAAACCAGGGATGCGCCATCAATGAGGGAACAGCGTCTTGAAAGTGCTACTGTGAAAGCTACTTTAGCTGAGAGTTTGAAAACTCAGGAATCATATAAGGCTTAGAAAAAGCTAGACTCTTTCGGAAACGTAAATTCTCTGGTGAAGATGAATAAGAATTCAGCATTTTGGGATGTGGTCGTGAAGCCGTTTGCTATAATATTAAAACATTTGGAAGAGTGTGCACCACATCTTATTACTAACTCATTAATAGTATACATTCATAATAATATCAAAGTATACCACTGGAAAAGGGAATTAAAAGCAATAGGCAAATTCACTCCACTTTTTCAAGCCTCTTTCATGTATGAAAAGTACCTATGATGTGTTGGATAGAATTAAAAAACTCCACAAATAATATAAATATTTATAGCAATATTGTAGCTCTACTGGAAGAATGCAAAATTAAAGACTGAAAATTAATCTTTGAATAACTTTATCAAATCACAAATGTCTCTTGTTCCAGAAAAAAAGGAAAGAAGGTTCAAGAAAAGAAGGTAAGTAAGGTATACATATGTGACACATTTGTATTTGCTGCAATATTTTGTTATTATCTCCTGAGGTTCATAATTTGCACGCAATTCTGCTAATTTGGTTTTCCTACAAACGGTTACTATCAAACGGCTCTGCTTTTCTTTTAAAGTTGGTCCAATTAAAGAGCAAAATGAGCATGGGTTTATATCTTACGTGCAGCACCGAGAATCTCATTACAGAGCCACGAGCGTTATATCCCCCTTATGATGGATGAAGTTCATTTGAAACCCTTTCTTGACTACAAGGTCAGGTGTATAGTAGGACCTGCATATAACTCCAGCAGTTTAGCTTCTAGTGCTCATGTGTTCGCGGTAGAGAACTTACTATATTCATAAAAAGATGTTGTCCATATTTTGCCAGTGACTACTCTGTCAGCCTGTGTTCTATAAGATATTCTGAAGAAAGTCATCATTGGTCTCGAAAAATTGGTCTGGATGTGGTTTGTGTTATAAGTGAAAACAAATCCATGAACAGGAAGGCAGTATCTCTCTTCACCAATCCACCAAGGCTGAGTATAGTTTATCCACATCCTTCTCATCATTCTTGACCATTACTCTAAAGCCTTGACTCTGTCCATATGTTTAAATGTATTTGCCACACCTGAATCAATAAGAAAAATTATTATTTTCCCAACTGAATGCATTATATGCTACATTTCTGTGCTATCAGGTAGGATATGGTATTTTTCCATTCAAAACAATTTCCCCAGGTACTTTTAAGCAGCAAATCCTAGTTCACCGTTTCTTAAAAGGTTACAATTCGCCCCATTATTGCATAAATTGCCATGAAAGTATAGTTTGCAGATAGGTCTAATTATAGAATCCCTATGTAATTTAACAGAAGCACAATCTAGTTTTATCCTAATCTTGCGCATGTGCAAGAACATAACTTTTTTTATTTTATCATCTCTAATACAGCGATGCTGAAAAAATAGAAGCCCCGTGAAGGATGTAAAAATCCTATGACTTCTATGTTATGTGTACCACTGATGCGTAAAAAATGTTTTACTGAATATAAGACTTTTAATTATATCCTCGAGGTTTTGAATGCATTTGGAAGCAAGCTGTTTTTTTTTTCAAAGAAGATTTTTCGGCGAAGACATTGGTCCATTCGAAACAATTATGTTTCCCGAGGTAGGGATTTACTGTTAACATAATTTAAATGTAAGTATATATCTTATATATATAAAAGAAAGTCGAAAATCGTGTTAGTTAGAACATTTATAACTCGAGAACGGCTGCACCAATTTCAATGAGATTTGGTTCTTTGGATTCGTCTCAGGCGGGATTAACATATTGGCCATTCAAAAAAGGATAATTTCACAAAATAAATTCATCTCTTTCCTATGGGCATGCTTTTAGGAGTTATAGTTACACGACAATTGATAAGTCGGTCAAAACTACAAATTAAATAATTTGTTTTGTTTTACCACTTTAATAACTGAATTTAGTAGCGTTATAACATTTTATTTACTACATATATTCAAAATATTAATTAAATTGAAATTACATTTTTTAATTTTTATTCGAGCTGATTGTAAGCCCAGCCGTTGCCCAGCTCGAGTTGACACTTCACTACCGTGTTTGTAAACATATCTCCAAGCAATCGTTGACAAACGGTAATGTCCGTGTTCCTGTCGAGGAATCGAGTAGTTTTAACTCATTTCCTTGGAATGATTGCAAATTAGTTTCATTGGAAGGTGAGCTCATCAACAAAGAGTTCCAGAATATGATTGATCACCAAAAGAATCAAAGATGGTTGATTTAGCGAGCAAGAACGAAGATGTGGATGACTAAAACGAGGCAAATTCAAATAGTTCGTACTCTGCATGGATTCGAATCTTTTAAATGTGTAACAAACGAAGACGAAATCACCAACTATCTATCTGAATATTTTAAGTCCTTGGACGTACCTGGCTTACCAAGGCACGATTTACAGAAAAATGTAGTTTCTGTGCTCATGATCTTTCGAAGCCTAAACCAACCATAACTATCCAACGGAACGTGTTTGATCATTAAAAAAATTGGTGATGAATGTGATTCACGCAACTTTACTCAAAGGAAAATTCAAAGGTTAGGAAGTCCTCATTCCGTAGATTCCATGATCTCAACTCATATGCCCTTTTGAGCTTAAACGTATTCAATTTACAATTCGTGTTGCATTCGTGATAACGATTAAAAAATCGCATGGTCATTCTTTCAGGTTTTGTGTTGTTTGTGCTCATGTGCTGATGAAAACCCATGATTTTCTCATGGTCAATTTAGCGTGCTATGTTCACGAGTCGATAAACCATCCTCTGTATTTCTTCCTTCGCTTCAAGTGCGTAGCTAGGATAGGGGGTTTTGGGCGCAGCTAATACCACGGGTCTGTAGGGTATCAAAAACTCGCTAAGGTAAGCGGGAAGTGTGGGGGCACTTCCCCCAGACATTTTTCAAGATAAATGGTTCAAAATAGTGGGTTTTGTGGCTGTGTGAATAGTTAAATATGTTTTGTTTGTTAGTCATCCGTCCCCCAAATATTAATAACAAAATCTTTCATTAAAAAATTCTCTAAGCTCTTGGGGGGGGGGGGTTTATCCCCCAAAACCTCCCCTTGCTGCGTCACTGCTTTGCTTCGCAATATTTATTTAGCTTCATCCGCTTCATCTTGCGCCTGATAACAAAACAAAAACTGTTGTTTCTCAGAATGTGCTTGACGCAAGACATTAAACCCGAATGACCGTGGTGCGTTTACGCATGCAGTACGTTTACGCAGTGCATTTTTTCCAAACAGAGATACTAAAACTGGCGCGCCTTAAGTCATTTAATGCGAATGCTGCTTCATAGGGGCTTTTCTAGCACGATTTTGAGCATCAGTCAAGCGTCGGTCTGGGGTCGTGTCAACCTGCCCCCTGAATGGGCCAATATATATATATATATATATTTTTTTTTTTTTTTTATATCACGAGATGTGGGTCGGGGATGTGGTTTTGACCCACATCTCGTGATATAAAAAATATATATATATATAATTTTTATTTCATGAACTGCTTTATTAAACCACAATGCCAAAAATTTCTTAAGCTAAAACGTAAGAAAGACGTGCTCCGATTCACCCTATGTAGATTCAATAAAGAAAATCTCTTTCTGACAAGCAATTTTGGTACTCATTTCCGTAGTTTTATTGAAATTGTATCCTTATTTTATTATAATAAATTAAACATGATTAAAAACGATACAGCCGCTCTTGATTTATAAATGGTGTAAGTAAACTGTAAGTTCATTGATTGTTAGGCGGTACGAAGTTCGCCGGGTCAGCTAGTGATATTATATAAGGAAAATTGTAGCCGGAGAAATGTCTGTTCACATATCGTTTGGTTTTCTTGCCTTCCTTGGCAGCCTTCGCTACTCCCTCCGTCCGCCTACGACTCGTGACGTCACGATGGAGCGCTCAGGCCTTGTCTCTCGGTGGTCGTGCCTAAGCTCTCGTAATAATTTTTTGGCGTTGTTAATTTTCTAACTCATGTTAATGCCAGCGTATTGAATGCGAGAGATTTTGGAAAACATTGCTTTCTTGCCTTATCCGTCATAATTATGCTATATTTTCTTAATATCAAATTATTGCATGTCCGTAAGAAAATATGGAAACAACGGTATTATCTACCGGTAATATCACCATGACAAACAGTATTATTACACAAATCGTTAAATCGCGGTATTAATAATTAATGTGAGGAATTGAGCATATGGAATAACTTATTCCCAACATTTTAATCTGTAATGGTGAGAATAAATCTTCGGGTTCATAACGAAAAAAACACTAAAAATAAAAATAGGGCTTTGGAGGTATGCTTGCCAGTCTTATCACCTACTACGTCGAAATGGATGTTCCGCCACATTGGTTTTTCTCTCTTCGCCATCTCTATTATTCACTCTGCGGCAATAACGTCATAATGAATCGGTTAACATACGCCAGCCAAGAACAATTTTTCCCCCTTAATGTGTAGGTTGCCTTATTTTCCCTTCCTCTTTATCTATACTTCCTCTATGAAAGAGAGTTCGGTACTGCTCTAGATTTAGAAACTAATCTTGAAAATTGCCAAGTAGCAGTTTTATTGCCTCTATATATAGAAAAACAACATTGCTGGTATTATTGGCAAATATTTTAGGAATTCTCTATGGGATGAGTTTCTTCTCACCTCTTCTATATGTAAGCCTAACAAATTTATGTTAAGATAACTCGGCTTGTCGTCATCAGTATACATATGCTCCCTTATTACACTTGAGAAATGTAATTACTGGCAGACTGCTACTAAAATTCCAATATGCCTCTTTGGCTTTTATCTCATCCTAGTATTGCCTACATTACAAGCTATTAAAGACGAGTATATGATTTTACATTATCTCAAATCATTTCTTGAAAGGATTGGTGGGGTTTTTTATTAATTTTCCTGTTTTATTCCTATTAAATAATATTCTTTTGCCGAGAAAGAATGTATTACTTTCAAAAATTTAATTCTGTCAAATTGCATTTTAAATAATTGTTGCTATTGATTGCCTCCAATATATCACCCCTGATATTAGAATTTTTCAGGAGATAATAGTTTTCCTCGTGCTTCTGCCAATAACACTCTATCGGATTGCTATTCGCATCTATGGCTTCTTATCGGACGTGTGACCGTAGTAAACATAGCTGGACTTGCCATTGGTCAAGTTCCGAATTGGTTCATTGAGAAAAGCGTTCGGTACTCAGTTTACTGCTGAAGATAGCCTGGTCACTTGTGTAAGCTCTTCATCTTCTTTGCTCCTGCCTTATCTCCGCGCCGCTAACTTTGAGATACGAGCTATGATTGCAAAAAGGGATAACCTCAAAGACATGAGTGGAACGTAAAACAAATAATATACGCGATATTGTGAACTTTGGGTCAAAGATTCATCCAAAAATAGTGAATGATAGCAAGTGAAGATTTCAAAACCTTCGTGAGACCTAATAAGTTCTGGCGGTTGATGTTCTTTTTTACCTTATGTAGCTGAGATAGGGCACTTAAAGGCGAGGAATATTATCCAGGGAAAGAAGATAATGAAAAATTATTTAGAAAAAAAAGACGATCGTTTGAGCATGAAACGAACTTTTATCCAAGAACGAGGGACTTTTGTCCTTCCAACGTTTAGAGTCCACTTCCTTTCCCTGGGCAAGATAGAGGGTATAACTTGAGACGCAAATTGCCCTCGTAGAGGAGGAATGGGATGGATGACGGTTGCATGTTTATAGCCCAAAATTGAGTTATAAAAGCCACTGAACTACGTTCCCAGCAGTGATTAAATCGAAATTAAAACCTTTCTTGATATTTATTTCGATAAAAAGGTTTTTTGAAATTAATACCTCTATTATTCCAACGTTTATCCTCACGAACTTTGGTTTTTGGGGTTTTATCGCAGGAAAACTGTCTTTTTGTATTAACTTTAGGTTATCCTCTTTTTTGCCCTTTTCAAAGCTTTATTGCTCTTTTAAGACCCTTCATGGAAATAATCAACCTCCCTGGTACTATCAATAGTGACTATACCATAAAAAATTAACTTCCCAGCAAACAATGTTTGTTACATTATTTCTAAATACAAGACTTAACTTATATTACTGAATATTTAATTATCAGCGTGGCTGATCAAGTTAAATTTAAAACATATAATTTTTGTTTCAAAGCAAAAAAACATACGGGTGTTTTTTTTTCAACCTCCGATAGCTCAGCAGAAACACCATACTAGCGACAGGCGGTTACTGTGCGCATAAGGCAACTGCGCATCCTCCGTACCATACGCTCAAGTAATTTCTGATCTTAAGTTTTTAGTTTAAGGCTAGCAGCAATCTCATTAACCACACTGTCTAAATTGATTCTCCCGCCAAGTGTGCACTGCGGAGAGAGAGAGCCAGAAAACTCGCCGAACGGCTTCAGCATTGACATGTCCTCGACCTTTATGCCGATAATAGAGAATTGTTTAATGCACTGTGACTAGAGTGTGAAACAGTGTGAAACATTACACCCATTCCCATTCAAAACAAAAAAGGAGACAGAATGGCTTCAGGAAGTGTTCTGATCCATGACAACGACCGTCATCTCAGCGCTGATGCAGCCGATTTGCTCCTTGAGCAATTTTAATGGGATATTTTCGATCACCCGCCGTACAATGTCGACATAGTGCCGTGTGACTTCCACCTTAACACTAAAGTGAAGAAGTGGCTAGGAAGGAAGATTTTCAAACAGGCTTTTAGATTCAGAACTAAGAAAAAATTCATTGGAGGTCACTGGCGGTAACATCTTCTGAATAGGGTATGGTAAACTTGTCCACATGCACGACCAATACTTCAATTGCCGAGGCGATTATGTCGAAAGGATACCAGAAGTGTGATCAACATTTAGCAATGAAATAATTTGTAATCATTCACTTCGTCTTCTCTTCATGACCGATCGGAGGTTGAAAAGAAAACGTTCCTCGTACATTAAACTACGTGGATTTATCAAGCATGCCATGATGATAGCAATATTATAAGCATATGCTTGGAAGAAGATGTGGCGATAATATGAAACTAAGAAGTGATAGATTGATTTATTATTATATTTCGGGGTTTTTGTGCAATCAATGCTAATCATAAATAAATTTCTACCAAGAGCTAAAAGCATCGCTCTCGGTCGTCTTCATATGAAGTTTTTAGAAAGTGAAAATAAGTAATTTAACTATGACCTGATGAAATGCATGCAATGGAGATGATGCGGAATGCATTGAAAAATATTCGGCTGCAGCGCTGAATTGGAATGACTAGGGATATTTAAATAGGACCCTTTCAATTATTTCATAGCACTTGTAGGTACGACAAAAATACATATCGTATCTGGATGAAAATTTTTGAGATGTGTTTGGAAAGGTTTCTTGAGTACATATAGTCTAATATGCCAGGTAAAGGATTGTGATGAATTTTGTTTGGATAACTGGGCAAAAGTGTAAGGGTTAGAAATGCATTGAAAGGCCAAAAGCTGAAAGGTATTCCTCTAACATTTGGAATTTTGATGATGGACCGTCATTTCCAACCGCTGTCTCTCCTCATTAATCATGTGATATAGACCTCTTCGTGCTGGAAATTTCACTGAATGTGGGAGTGAAAGAGACTAGATAGAGTGAAATAGGCTGATAAAGTGAGAAATGAGAGGATACGGGTAAAAGAAAGACCATTATTTTAAACCATATAAAAGAGGAAGAGGTTCGGGCTTTGTGAAAGATGTAAAAGGGTTTTAAATATTACACTCAGGGTTAGTAGACAGAAAGTACGAGAAAATGAAGGTGGAGATCCAGAATAGGTGGAGTTGGAAACAGCTTTGGTATTTAGGACCTGTGAATGGGATGGATAAGTGTTGATGACTGTAATCCCATCGGGGGAGGAAAGAGTGCGTTCATTTCTGTTAAAAAATCTATTGGAAAAGCAAATGGCTCCCTTTTTTGATTGAAGTTATCGCGTCTAATGATAATAAATTAGGCATACCGGTGTATGCCTTGTGAGAGAGTAGGATAAATTGCTCCAAATTTTTAATCCCACTGCTTGTCACCTTCTCATGGAAAAAATGGGTGATGATTTCTTTCCATGACTATTTTCCCGCGGCCATCAATGGGTCACGAAATACCGGGCCAGATATGGTGCGGCATACAAACTTGTGATTAATTTATAATAGTTCTATTTTACTTACTATGGTTACCTCCTCTAAAATTGGTTATGACAAAAATGGACCTAAACTTTTCCTGTACTGAATTATGATAGCTCCTATCAACTCGAGGTAACGGCAGTTGGACGATGGAACGATTCAGATGATTTGTTGCCGACACCTGTGAAACTTCACCCGACGCAATTTTTGTCTGTTCTTCTCGTTGATGGTTAGCGATGATGAGAAACGATTTCTTTCTTTCCTTCAATTGAAACATTTCTCGATCATTTCCTACGAGAGTAGCTCATGTGAAAAGTGGAATCAGGGACGCCGAATGAATAAATGAAATGTACATACATCCATTGCGGAGATCGATGAAATATTAATGTCGTCGAATGTTTTTCAGTACGCTACTAGCCTCCATCGCAATGCTTCTGCAGACTAGGTAACGATTTTACTCGAATATCTTTAATGTTTTCTTTTTTCATGGAAGGCATAGACTACTCGCATTTTCTGAGTTCTTTCTGAGAAACATCACTTTTCGAATTCCTTACCATTCTTTCATTCATTACTCCCACTCTCCGTTCGGTAAAAAAAATTCCTTCCCAGTGCTTCCATTATGTTTTTTTAGATTTATGTGTCTTTGGCTGAATGTGTTTTCTTGAATATCCATAAAAATTATCGTCAAAATTAAAATCCAATACTGTTTTTTCTTACATTTCAGCTTATCAGAGCTTGCTGGTGTGTAACATTTCAATTCCGCCAATTGAACGGTGATCAAATTCTCACGAATTCCCATGGTTGAATAATTCCCCTGGACCAGGAATGTAACCACGCAATGGGGCACTGTGGAGACCACTATGCTATCAAGGTTCACGGTTTTGTGAAATGTGGACAATTATTTCTATTTCGGAAATCACTCGGTTCCATTCTCGGTGCTGAGGAATTTTTTCTCGGTGCTGAGGCACGTCAAAATTTATCTACTCAGAAATTTTGCCAGTAAATTTGAGCTTTGGAGTATTATATTTCATTGATAACTTCTGGAAGTAAACGCTCATTTCTCTTACATTTTTCGGAATCACCTTGTGAAATGTACAACGTATGATATTTATACTGAGTAGGATGAGAATACACAGAAGGGTATAGTTGATGACATGCTATTTGCTCTGAAAAGTGTATGCATTTTTGCCAAAATTATGCATTTCAAATGAAAAATTTTGTTATTACATAATGAAAACCAATTTTCTTGCATATCTAAAGGAAATAAGTAGCTATAGTTCAAGTGTCAGACCTGGAATATTACACACCGGTGAACTCTGATAAGCAGAGATAATAAACAACACGGATTTGGTTACTCACCCCAGAGGAGGTAATTTTTATGGATATTCAAGAAAATACATTCAATCGACAACAAATAAATATGTAGCACACATTACAGAAGCAATTCCATTGGAAAGGTATATTTAACCGAACAGATAGTTAAAGAAAAGAAGGAAAGTATGATAAAGGATTCGGAAAAATAATAATATACCGGTGGGTATGAACCCAGAAAATGAGCGTCAGGAGTCAATGCCTGCCATTAGAAGAGAAAAAAAATAGACATTAGAGAAGAAAAGTAATCCAGTTGGCGATATAATCACGCAAAAGGCAAGGAGCACACAGAGAAAAATTCAACAACATTAGTACTATGTTGAAATCAATTTGTGACCCGAAAACAGTATGGACGATCATATATTGATTTACCGTTTACAAAATCACTACAGCCGTAGTATAGTTTACATTTTTCCACTCTCGCCGTGTACAATCCCAAATTATTTTATTATCCCTCTTATCTTTATCCTACCTAACTTCCTCCTCCATCTTATTCTGCACATACTGGATTGAATCTCCGCTTTCTCATATCCTTTTCCTCTGCGAGTTATATTTCACCATCTCATGATGAACGCTTTCTCAATCCACTGCCTTAAAACCTTTTTACATTAATGTGAGCTTATCTTCTTATATTCCGGAAAAGGCGTTTTATTTCCGAGCGCCGTATACGGGATTTCATTAGAGAAAGATAACTGCCATATTAAAGTGGCTAAAAAGCAGTATCTTTGAGCCAACTGGAATGGATGTTGGCTCATGAGCTCCGCGACGCCTCAGTCTTAAATCTCGGATGCCATCTTCACAGTTTTGCCGTAGAAAAGGTGGTTCTTGAACCGGGATAACATTTTATTGGATCTGTTCATATAATACATAATTAAAGCTTTAGATATTCGTGCCGACAAGACAGACTGTTAATGGTTTAGCAGGCTCTGCATCATTTCCAGATTTTCTACTTTTTCTGAGTTTATACCCGCCGATACATTATTTTTCCGAATCCCATATCATACTTTCATTCTTTTATCTCACTGTCTGTTCGGTAAAATATCCCTTTCCAATGGAATTGCTTCCAGTCTGTGTGTGATATATTTATTTGATGTTGATTGAATGTATTTCCTTGAATATCCATAAAAATCACCTCCTCTGGGGCGAGTAACCAAATACGTGTTGTTTTTCATCTCTGCTTATTAAAGTTTTACGGTGTGCAAAATCCCAGGTCTGACAATTGAACTGTAACTACTTATTTCCTTGCAAGATGACGGCTCAGAGATGATTCAGAGGGGAAATACCAGGTCTGAAAGTTTTCCAACGATGAGTCCTCTCGTTTTGCTTTCTTCTAATGTGATTGTGAAATTTTTCTCTCATCATCGCAATAATGTTTGATTATTTTGATTGAGGATTTCAAAACCTGAAAATACATCTATTTGCTTTTTTAACGGTTTCTTATCCTAATCTACCGGAATTTGCTAAATGTTAGAAGTATTCTCATAAAAATGTTTTTTATTTGAAAAGATAACAAAATATGGCCTTACTTTTAAAACGTGATATTTAAAATGAGGTGCTTCTACTAAAAATATCTTTTACCTCAAGAATTTAAATGTAGCAGAATTATGTTTTAATTCTCCCTGGAAAGTTTGCGGTTTCAAATGTTACTGGATGCTCAACCCTAAGGATGACTCGGAATCAAGTGAAGGCTAATTTACTTTCGTTTTTTAACTATGGAGGCGCTGAAATTTGATTGTGAAGCTATGCCTTTATTGTGTGAGGTTGAAGTCTAACACAATGGATCAAAATTTTTGAAATTCTGTATGGTTTGCCCTTCGTTATATTTTATGCACAATTTCTAGCCAATTCACCTTAAGACTTTATTGAACATTTTATTGAAATTGTTGCGCGTTAAATATGCTTGTTTTTTTCTTGAATACGTTATATTCTATGACTATGTCTAATTTTTTATATGGGTGCCGTATTAGATATTTTATTAGTAATAAGATATGTTATTGTAAATTGATTGAGGAGTTTCACGAACATTATTGCCTTAATATTTTGGCTGTAATCCTTAATCCGAACCCGTAATTATGGTGTACCCGTGTAAACCCGTGTGTGTGTGTGAGCCCGTGTAATTAGTGCTTCAAGCACAAAATGGGGAACTGTAATAATTGATTCTCTTTCCATTACAGATCATACACGAGAATTCACGCGTTGAAAGATGTATTACTAGGCGTTTTATCTGGACAAACGGCGGAATACGATCTATGTAAGTACAATTTAGTGATTCGATAACACTTTATTTTTTTAATCAAATCATGGAAAAGACGGAAAAACCACTAAATGAAGTCTTAAAATCCAATTTTATGGAAAATTGCTAGCCATGCAGAACGGGGAATATGTATAATATAGTTCTGATACACATTGTTTGAAGGCTTAAGATGATCGATTTCGTAGTAGTATTTCCTCAAGACATCAAGGTTTGCAGACTTCCCATTACGTGGGTTCATTCACTCGTAAGATATATTCACAATTTTTGTTTTTGCTTTCTTATTATAAATATTTTGGGCACGGATTTTTGTCTATTTGGCCTGCTATTGGAGGAAAAAGCGTTGCAACAGAATATTTCCTTCGGTCTATTAGAATGCATCCATTAGGATTGGGTAAGCCTCATCATAAAACACACGGGGAAATCTTATGAAATACATGGATTATGGGATTGTACATCAATTTCCGTTTTTTTTATTGCGTTTGAAAAATAATAGTATATATTCATATTTTACCATATCTCGATCCGTCCCGCTAAAAAAAATTGACGACCTTAATTCTCTCGCAGTTGCGTTGATGACGTTACCAACTTCTGCTCAGCGGGTTACCGCTTCTTCGCATATTCTCCTCCTCACGCGACTCTGTTTTTCACACTCATGAGAGCGATTCCTTCCTTTAATGAGCGGATATCCGTGAACAAGTCAATCAGCCAGGGATTTAACGATGTCGCCAACTCATGAATTATAGGCAGCAACTTTCGCGTATGATATTTGCTTAATAGAATATGGCTGAATTAGGATATATTTTTTCGCTTTGACTTATCTCTTCTTTCCATTTATCATATTATTCAATGAATTTCAGTTACAGATCTGAGTATGTGACTCCATATCAGCACGCAAACTACTATATCCATTGCTATATGGGCCTTGCGTACGTAAAATTTTATTCATTCAAATGAATTCATTGTATTACGTTACGAAAGGTATTTGCTTTGGGTTTTGTGGGTAGTGGTTTGCTAGAAAGGGGAAAAGACGCCTATTTTACTTTGATTTAGTGGCACTTAATGAAAGCAGCAACTATTTTAACATAATTCCAACTTGTTAACGAAATTTATGTAATTAATGTTATTCGATTTGATTTCATTTCAAGGGTCTGCCTGCTACTGACGGGTTCTCAACATTACCTCAACTATTCCCCCGTGGGACGTATACATATCGTATGCTTTCCTTTCTCTACGCATACTATAATACTGAAAACTCGTATTTTAATTGACTCCCTTTTTCTCCTAGAGTTTTAATTCTCTCACCACACTATAAACAGCCAACGTGGTTTGAGCCTCCTTTTTTTTCCTCTAACTATTCTGAACAATTCAGAACAGTTCCTTATTCTTTGCCTCCATTACCTTTCGCAAGTGCTCTCTTAAAGACATAGGGGGTGTCTACCCATTATGACACCTGACTACAGTAGTTTCCCACCCCCCACTCTTTCGCAAACACCCCACCGTACAATTTCTCAAGTGACAGAAATGCCATCTTGATTTTCCAATTTCCACTTCCCCATTCTCTATGTAACCTTTTGGGAATATTTTTTTCCGGGCAGGGTGAAGAGCAAACAATGTGTATTGGTTTTTTGCCTTCTTTACTTCCATGTCTTTCTGTAGATACCTGCACTACTCGCCCCCTTTACTTCCAAAATACTATTCTCACTCTACCGAAGCATTGTATTTGTAAGCTCTTCTTACAGCCAGACTTACTTCAATATTCCTATCTGACGCAAAGTTTTAGATGGGCAATTTGATATTAATTTTGATCTAGAAAATTGGCTACACATGATTCTTTTACTTTTTAATTTGAATTCATTTATTTACATTTTCAACAGTTAAATTGTCACAAAAGAGTCATTTTCTGAAGGTTAATTGTGCCTTTTGCGTTAGATAAATAACTCAATCCACCATACCCTTACGGCATCAATCAATTGTGAGAACTCGGAGACCAACTTCGAATTGGATGACGTATTTAGTACAAACTTACTATTTAAGTGTACATTCTTATAACTATTTACTTTTTGAGATTGTAAATTGGAAATGATTCATTTCGCTCCAACAGGACCCCGTCTAAAGAACGGTGTTTATATTTTGTTGCGCATTGAAAGACATTTAAAAAAAATGGACATACTATGTCCAGGTTTATGTTTCAATTAAAGTCGCAGGGACTTTTATGTATCAATGATAAGTTTTTCTCTTCGTTTTCACTTTAACTTAGAATGTCATAGATCACGGCGATACTGAGCCAATGAATCATGCATTTTTTTTGCAATGAATCCAAAGAAGTGTGTGATTCAGTGGGACAGTAGGCCAAATATATACGTTTTGCTTACGTTTTTACTGTGGACTATCGGATCAAATTTTCTTTTTGGCATTAAATAACTATTTTATATTCTTCTTTCTGGCTTTTTAAAATATGACGCAAATGTTAACTTGAGAGAAAATAAAATACACTGGATACGTTACTTTTTTCGGGTATCCGTATCACCAAAAAGTTCTTCTTTAATAATATTAGATTCCCGAAGGAATTCGACCAGAATCATTAATCTTAAATTTCTCCCATTCCATATTATTTCCAAATGGAAACATATAAATGTCTAACGCATTAATACTGGTTTGGTATATCATATTCACCTCTCGTCCTCCTGTTGCTGGCAGAAGTCCAAGTAATCAACTCGCTTTCTTTTTTTCGTATATTGCCAAATACTTTTCCTGTTTTGTAATGTAGCCGAGATTTCTTTGCCCTTGCCTATCTGAAATCAGCCTCCCCGCCTTCAAAGTTGATTGCTCAAGATTATTTGGGTGCACGGGGACCGCTTGTGTTCTCGAGGGAAATCAAGACAATAATGGCCGAAGAGCTGTAACCAAAAGTTGACTTGTGATCTTTAATGAGTATTTCTATTTCCGACTCTCATTTTGGCTGCACAGTTCCGAAGGCAGGCATCCTGCACCGTCCTAATTCAGACTCTATCTGCGCTTAATGCCCCAAAGCAATTTCCAAAAAAAATTTTCAAAACAAAAATGGCGAAATAATTAACCGTGATTTTTTGTGAAATATTTTTAATTTAAATATAGAAAAGAATATTTTGACCTTAGGTATAGGATTTTTTTGTTTGGAGCAAAGGGAATTCATTTGAAGTAATAAACTGCTATATATTTGGATGTAGAAGTGATCAACACTACGGAGAAAACAAATATGTGCCGATTTCAAGTTCACATGATGAAATATTTTCTCAGCTAAAATGGAGAAATCTGATGATGCAATAAAATTTGGAATGACTATCAAACAGAGAACGTAATAGCAATAATATTTATAAAATAAGACGTCTAGTCATAATCACCCGCAAATGTTATATTTCTGAAACAAATGAAACATCAAGGGTTTAACCCATGCACGCGTAAAAATAAAACATCCATTAAAGGTTTTGGCAGTTAAATGTGCCATACTTCTGCATTTGCAATCGTATTAACTTTTCTGATGTATATTTTTCATCTTCTCCTCGGAACAAGATATCAGTTAGCATATTTCAAATTGATTAAAAATAAGTAGAATTTGGTCCTTTGATACGAGAGATTGAGTGCCTGCGTTTATAAATGCTTAAAGTAAAGCAATAAAATCAGTAGTGAATATCTATGGGCTCAAACCAAATGTAATGGAAACTTATGGCAAGAAGCGTCGCTGACTTTTATTTCACTCTCTTATTTCATTAAAGTAAGTAACTATGCTGTAAAAACGATTGGATATATTCAAAGTTGATCAATATAAATCAATATAATGATCAAATCAAATGATCAAATATAAATATATAATAATCAAATGATAAAATATAATGTTGATCAATAATAATTCATTCTCAATAATGACAAAACGATCATAAATTAAATCCTGTATCAACCATTACGTCTCCTCCGTGTCTGCAACTCTTTTGAATTAGCTTATTGAATATAACGGTAACTAACTGAAGCTGTGTTTCCTAACGAGTGTTATGAACGAATTTATTTGTATGTTATGTACTCTCTTCCAAATTTGTTATCTAAACATTCCTTCCAGTTTCTACCTGATTTAATATAGTAAAAACATGGAAAAACAGGACCTTTTTTACCACTAATGAAAGAATATCGAATTTTCACTCTTTGCAGGGGTTGCAGTCCATTGTACATCATGACTGTGACTTATATCATAGACCGACCATTCATTCCCGTAAATGGTTAAGTAGAATTACTGCGCTTACCTATCATTCCATGAATATTCGTTGAGTTTATTCTAGTTTTCTTTCAAATCCCAAATAAAATTACATTTCTGAAAAGAGAAAATGTATACCAGTGATTTATTTGTATTACTTGCTAGATGGAATGGTCATAATTTTATTAAAAAAGTGCTTTAATTCTCGCTCAGTGGAAGAGTGGGCCAGTCTACTTCGTTTCATTGCATTTATGTCACATTTTCATTTATTTCATGCTGGAAATTGTTTTCATCCATGCATGGCAAAAGTAGTGAACGCTATAAGTATCTAATAAATTATTCGAGGACATTTTTTAACATTCAAAATTACTGTCTTCCTTTTCAACCAGTTATGTTTGAATGCAGGTATAGTGGAGTATGCAGAACGTTTTAATTTGGATGGAAACAGTTTTTCCTGCCAATTATTTCCCTGGTGTGGATCAACAAAGATCGGGAGAAAAAAAATGGAATGAGAGCAGAAATTTCTCATTATGAGCGTCTGAAGAGACCCTTCAAAAAGTTGGCGAGTGATTACACAAATGCTTCTCTGTGGCCTGATTGTTGATTATGCCAGAATCTCCTCGAATCGAAATTAATCTATTGTGACACTTGTGGAGCAAATTTCGTCTTTAGGTAGGTAACGCGCTGTTTAATTTTTGTATTAAAATTGAGACAGGTTAAAGAGGGCAGGGTCGAGTGTGGTGACTGGGTATTTATCCTGAGGGAGAAGCTGAGAATAGTAGATAAGAAGTGAAACAGACGTGGGAGGGTTAAATTTTTATGCCGAAACTGATGGTCCGCGGGAAAATGTAAAAAAAGGCCTCTCCACTAAGAAAGTTGACTGGAAAATGAAAGGTATCCATTAAACAGTTTTGGCTCTTGCTTGTCTTCCAAAATAAGAGCTACTTAACTCTTTTTTTTATCACGTGTAACTCTATGAACGTTTATTGCATTCAAGATTAATGGAATATCTAGATTACTGAGTGTTATATTATTATTATCTTTATTAGAGTGTTGACTTAATTTTTTAAATGCTACGTACTCTATTTTGCAGCTAAACTGTTTGAATGCACTTAAGATTTCGAAGAAAGTAGAAATTGATTTAACTAAAAACTTTTCGTTTTGGGTGCTCAAAGCCCTTCACAACCACAGATGAAGTCCGCTTCAATAGAACTGTGTAGATGTGCTGCAAATATGATGCTTGTGAATTCAGCACTTACGCTGAAAATAAGATGAGCAATTCTTTTTATATGAGAGTGTTGACTTAAAAGAGTATGGTGGGAAGTGACAGTCGAAAATTATATTTAATCTCAATTTTTCAGGGGAGACATATTGCTTAGTCATTTTTAAATTATCAATTATACATTTAAGCATGAAATAAAATTAATATTGCCATTCGTTTAGTGCCATCACTGAACATTAAGTTTTTTTCATATTTGATTGATAAAAATAAAGTTTTTAATGAGCTGTTTTAAAATTAAAGTTGCCTACTAATGCTTCCTTGCCCGGAAAATTACTTAATAGTCTTGGAAACGGCTTAAAAACTTGAAAAAAACAAATAATATACGAGTAGCAGCCGCGTAGTGGTAGTAGCCGCGAAAAATCGTGAGAAGTGCCTGGTAAAGTATTTGCTAGGGGTGTGTTCCCATTGTATTCGTGGCACGCGAGCGAGGTTTCTCTCTTCTTCGTACTCTTCATGACGTCAAAACCCCCACCTCTCGATCACTCCTTCAGATTGGCAATAATGAAACCTCAAGTGAATACTAAACTACCAACCCCCGATCCCGATATATCTCTTTCCAACCCAACCACTCTCCCCATTATTGACTAACCGCGTCGTTCAGACAAGCATACAGACAAGACTCCCACTGCTACGCATCGCGTCCGACCAGCGAAAACATCTCCATTCCTTCCACTGAAACCCCCTTGTCTTATTCTTAAAGAGGTAAGAAAAATTGTGGTGTCGGAATCCACCCCCTTGCTCACAGCCAAGTCAATTGCAGGCAACCGAACCTCACTTGTTCCCATTCTAAGTCTCACCTCAACCCTCCATAATTTATCAATCACTCCGTCCCCTTTTCCTTCTTTTCATTTTATTCATATTATTTCTTCCTCCTTTCCCCTTATATCCGTTTTTATCTCTTTTCAACCTTCAGATACCATTCATTTCGCTTCTATTATCGCCGTCTTAGCTTGGCCATGCTCACCTTTAGCCTATCTAGCACTACATAGGAATTTTCACTCCTCCTGCTTCCTAAAACCATCTATCTCCCTTTTCTCTTCGATGACTTATTGCTGAACGCTCACTTTGAAGATGTCGCAATTCGTTACTTCTAAACAAAAATGGATTCTTCTCTAACAAGCACTAGCTGTCACTGGTCCTTTTCAGCGCCCTGCTGAGGCTCATCAGTTTCAATCAATCGGATTTGTATCCTTGTGATTAGATTATGTGATACTTATATGTGCTCGCGGGGTAGTGTTCCGTGCAGCTAAACGCTCCATGTTCATCCGTGCACAAAGGCTACCTGCTGTTATATTTGCCTGTACGTGCATATAAAACACCATTTTGGTTTTACAAAATTCACCTATAAATATACATTGTACAATCATTATTTTTATAAATTTTGGTACACAGTTTTGCAAAACAATATTTGAATATTTTTTTCCATACATTTCTAGTTCCTATTTTAGATTACTAATAATACCTTAGTCGCTGTCCCTATCAATGCCCCATTTCATGAATTCTGTTCCGTGAACAAATATTCATTCGAATTTGTTTTTAAAGAGGCTACTTTTGAGCGTTGTTTTTGGGGTATTGGGAGGGATTTCTAAAATTTTATTGATGTTATTTGGAACGGATTCTGAAAGGTTGGAATTTGAGCGGCTGAAATGGACAGGGTGCTGTTTTTTTATTACATACTTGAGCAGATAATAGGAATTTCTTTTTCTAAACTATTATTATAAGTCACTTCGAAGTGATGCTTTCTTTCATATTGAACCTTAAGCCACCACAATAGCGTGAGGTAAGGAGATTTGTGTTCGTCTACACGCAATTCGAAAGTAGACCTTTCACATCAAAATCCATTCCATTAAATTCTTATATTCAACACGAATGGATGATGTTAAACAAGTATAATTAATTAGATGGAATATCAGAATTGATATCATTAACAATCCAAACTTTCTTAGGTCAGGATTTGCCCTGAATATTCAATAGGTGCAGTATTTTTAAAACTTGGGTCAGTATGCAATAAGCTTCAAAATCTCACAATAGCTTGCGGTAGCTTGGTCCATAGACATCCTGGGAACGAAGAGCAATGAAATTGATGGAGTGAGAGAGTAAATAAAAGCGCTATAATAAGCGGGGAGAATAGAGAACTGGAAAAAAGAAGATTTTTAAAGTTTTTATGGGTCAAGTCATTTTCGCTTCGCTGTTTATGTGTATCAAATACGCTTTACTTTGTGACAATGTTCAGTCGAAATATTGTCCCCTGCAGATATCATCAGTATTAACTACCATGAGAGTTCTCTAACGCTGCACTCCGCTCAATATTCCTGTGAGCTCCTACGTAATTTTTGTATATTTTATCCTTAATCACTTGTTATGTGAATCTCTCTCGAAGCAATCCATTTTTTCCCTACCGCCTGTCCTTCGACGATACTTTTCATTAGACCATTGCGTCTCTTGTTATGATCGATTTATGCCTCATTCGACAGATGGAGTGCTATACTTTAAATTCCCACCACAATGCACTCAAACAAAGATCGGGCTGTCTATAAAAAATCACTTCCCCTGTCAGGGTTTGAACTCGGGCCCACGGGGTAGAAAGCCAACAATTTAGCCGCCATATAAACCTGATTCCCAGTGGTCGTCATAATCCCTCTGTAATAGGGGAATTTATAAAGATTCCAGCCATGATTTTTCCGCTGCTTTTGTCGTTTATTACTCACAATTATAAAAAGGCATACTTTAAATGGTAATCCTAGTCAATTGCTCCCTAACTTCTATGTTAACCGACCTTTGGTGACTCCTGTTTTTGGGTAATGCCATCTTCGGTGCTTCTCACTCCTATATTTTTCCTTGCTAGTAATATACTGACGGCTGAGTTGAGGTAAAGATGCATTCAGATATTTTTTGTCGAAAAAAAAAACTGTTGCTGTCCTTCCTTGCGTTTCCGTTTAAAAGCACTAGAAGCAAAACATGGCCGCAGCCATTTTATTTGTACTATAACGCGCTCATCTTGCTCATTGTATCGTTACTTGGGTAAAACAGGGAGCGTATTATTTGATACGCCGTTAGCGTCCCTTGTTTCCTATAGCAACAAATGTACCAATACATGGCGGCACAGGAAACAAATAAAGGCGCAGCTCCATTGCTTCCGCCCCAATTCATTTTTCTTATTTCATTCGCTATTTTTTTCCGCTGAACTACGCGAATATTTTCCAACAATCTATCTGCTCTTTGCATAGTCCATCCAAATTGGGACTGCCATTGTTTTCTTCGCATATATTTATATTACATTGAAGTTATTCAAATTTTCCATCAATCTATCTGCTCTTTTCGTAGTCCATCCAAACTGGGGCTGCCATTGCTTCCTTCGTATCTATTTATATTATTTTGTAGTTATTCTACTTTATTTCCCGATCCCATACGCGTCAACGTGGCGTGAAAACGCAGCTATTTTTCTACGTTAGCTCAGTCCTTCCATTTTTTCTCCAGTTTCTTTAAACAAAGGGCTGTCATTTAGCCTTTTCCAGTACACTTACTTGAAGGATCATGTCCAGTCGGATGTATATTTTACCATTGTTTATAATGGCATAGCTGGAGTGGGAAATGAATGATTCTCTTTGAATAATCCTCTGAATTTCAAAATGAACGTCGAAGCACTGCATACGTGTTGCGAGATTCTTTCCAATGGAAGTTCATAGATAATTATTTCTGCCTTCATATCTACAGCTTTTATAAATACTACATATAAATTAAGCGGATTATAAAAATCGCTTGTAATTTGTATTACTTGTTTCGCCACTCTAACGCGTTAGCCAGTCTGTAGAAGCTGCTAAGGATAACCATACAGGATCACGTCTATGATTCTGTTCTTTAATGGATGGCGAATTATTCATGAGCAATTAGACTAATTATAAATGCATTCAATTCAGTTCTGCTGCTTCCCTAAAGTTCTCAAATACATATTTTTTCACCCTTATAGTTTGGGAGCCTTAATTTCAGCCTCTCCTGTGCTTGCATATTTTACTCATGGTCTTGATGATGGGAAACTCTCGAATTTCCCTGGTCTCCACATTCAGTGTTGATAAATATCCGATTTCCACCAATAAATATTCAATTTATTCTCTAGGCACGAATTTGTTCAGGGACCAAAACCTTTGCAATTTCCTCATTTTTCTTCTCACAGTAGCATTTTTATCACACTTCACATTTTCAGTCCTAATTTCTAAGAGGTGCTTATACTTCTGCCCAACTATTAGGCCCACCATCTATCCCTCGCTCCCGTCTAGCCCTCATGTCCCAAGGACCCACCCTCCTAAGTACCCACCACTTACCCCTCTCAATTATTCCATCCCGGAACCCCCGATTCCGTGGTCCCGAGTACCAACCAACCTGTGAACACTGGCCAGTGGCGGATTGAGTTGGGGGCTGTAATATATGAAAAAAATGAAAGATATAAATAATTAAAGTGGAACTCAAGGGTAAATTTTTATTTAACTAGCACAGCAAACAATGATGAATATTTTAGTAACATGCCTAAGCATTTTAGACGTAAATGAAAAATTGCGGCTAGGAATTAGTGAATACCGCATCAAGGAGTAACCGACCTCCAAAACAACGGATTTAATTCGCCTCGGACCCCGGTCTCCCTCAACGCCAGGGACAACGGAAGCCTTAATAAACTACTCCTTTATCATCTCCGGCTTTGCCCGTTAATACACTGGGGAGGAATACAGATTAAAGGAGAGTTGGGTGAAAAAGTCGTTCCAATCGTAATTTAATGATTTTTCTTTTCTCATTACCATCTGTCCCTTTTTTTATTGCTATTCTTAGGTTCGGCGCATCACTCTTCTCAGCCATCAATTCTTACATCTTTCCTCCTTCCTCTCTAGATCCCAACGCATTCCCCCTCTACAATCATTTCTCCATTACTTCTTTGGTCCTCCGCCAATTGCTGCTTACCCGTCGGCTCAAATCGGACCGCATTTTTTTTAACCACCATCAAGTAATCCGACAACTTTTTAAACCGCATTCTTGTCTTCTTCTGCCATCCAGTTAATCTAACTGTTTCTCATTTTCATGTCTCTTTCCTCAATGTTCTCTCGACCTTATTTGGAATTTATGGAATAGCACCTCTTATTTCTGATAATTTATATTTCTGTAGCGAAATTAGCGGAATCGGTTAAGAATTATTTTAGTCCCTCGAATCTTCTATAACTTTATGATTTTCTTCAAGATTCCTTGGAACCAGAATGCATTTTTCCAACATCCATTTTGATAAAAACTTTAATTTCATAAAAGATTATATCACTTTCATTTTTAGTCTTAAAGGTGTTTTATTCAAACATTATTGCCACTATAAAATTACAGGATAAACTCCTTCATTATTATTCGATTTATCTTGGAAAAATATCTCGTCTTTAAATTACAACAATTCAAAAGCATAAACTAAAGCTAAAATTTGCGATAGTCTTTGTATTCTGATGAGTCAAACCTGAACTATATCTCGCCTGAATCGAATATCGAGTATCTGAATGGTGTATTTCAGTTGAAAGGACTGCTTGAAAAGGAAAGTATCGTATGGGTGCATATTTTGCCTAAGAATTGTTTTAATTCCTATTCAGTTTTTCCTTCTTACGATTGAAAAGTCATCTTAAATAGATCTTTAAATCAATTAAAAAGTTCAAATTCTCGTTGCCATGGCCAATTTATGTTTTTTAACTCTTGAAGAGATATTTTAAATTAAATAAACCAGTCGCCTACTATTTTCCAACTTAAGTCGCAATTTTGATTTCAGTGCATCCATTTCATCGTCTCGGAAGCGCTTATGATAGAGGATAGCCATTTTCTTATTCTATGAGTCCGCCCTGCGTTCTCCTCTTGTTTTATTTCTCTCAAGACATAGTTTAATGCAAGCTGGCTGTCGTTAGATTTCGTTTTCTAGATTTAATCCATCTATGGATATTAAAGTTGGCATTTTCAATGAAAAACGGCCAATTTTCGGAATTGAGTCTTGAGATTTCTGCGGAAAGAAGATTTCTGAGCCCAAAAAGCTAATGAAAATATAACGTTATATTTTTTGGCTCACGTGATATTACATCACTTTTCGCCCGCCGTCATCATTTTCCCCGCCTAACTTTATGAATCCAAAGTTTGATGAGCACCTCTTCATGCATATTGAAGTAAAATGACTTTTAGAAGGGTGTGTTTTTTCCTTACTTCTATTGTTTCTTCCACTTTAGATTCCTCTTAAAGACGCTGTTAATTTTATTTTTTTGCAGGCAGTAGTTGCAAACACATCACTGATTAAATTTCCATATGAGATATTAAAGTAATTTTTGATGGAATGATGTACCCATTAGTTCGTTTTCATCGTATTTGCATGCCATCGTGGCATAGTACGATATTTAAAACTTCTCTATGCCGTGAAAGAAAATTGTAAAATTAATAGCAATATTTGTTAAAGATTTTTTTGCTTAGAGCATTATCTACTATAGTGCTTTATGGACATGCTTTGAGTGAACTAAGACGTTGCTGGCAGTGAATGTAGTATAAAAATAAATAACTTAATTACAATTCCTCTGTGGAAAAATCATTTGCCTAAGTCAGGATTTAAAACAGAATCTTCAGAATTCACTACAGTTGCACTGAGGTCCCGACTAGTGCAAGTGAGTTTTTTGTGTAGAATTTTCGCACTTACAATGGGAACTAGAGGGTGACCTCTTAAAGGTACGCTGTTGGCTAGTCCGCGGTTAATATTCAATAAATTTGGTTCTATGGCCTATCATATTAAAGTGTCGTTAAAATATCCTGTGATGTTCAGTGTCTTAGCTATTCACTCATTCATAGTATTGCAATCCGAAGGTTGGTATACCACAGCAATCACTTATCTCTTCCGTACTCTATTTATTTTAGCTATCTTGATCTTCTTTCCCGCATATTTCTTGATCAGTCTGCATCTTAGTCTTCTTATCAGGACCGTTCCATCACACTTTCCTTCTGTTGCGTTTTCTACTCTTTGCATGCCTACCCCACGTTGGTCTTCTTTGGCGCGCTGTGATCCATTGTGCCCTTTTTTCCCTATTTTTCCACATACCTTCCCGTATCTCACCCTATCCTTCCATTTTCTCATAAGAATCTTCCTACAGCACCAGGCTTCAAAGTTATTTTCCGCATATGTTTGAAAAATTATTCCATTTTTTTATTCCCATCCTCTTTTCCCACTTTCCTGTTGCCGTTTTGACTGTCGGGCACTTTTTTCTCTGCCCTCATAATTGTTTACTCATTCCCTCGTCTCCTTGTTTATTTAACCTAATATGCTTTTTTTCGCTTTCGACGAATTTCTCTCATAGCCTACCATCCCTCAACTTGGACCCCTCCACTGTCGACCTTGTACATCTGCGAAGGGATTTTGTTTTAAAATTTTCAATACGCTCCCGTTCCAGCACAGTGAAACGATCAAACGCGTTACAGGTAGCAACTCGATGTCAATCTCATATTTTGCGGAATATTTCCGCATCTCACTATAATTGTTTTGCAAGAGAATACAAATTTTTCTCTTTCAATATTGACGAATGACTCATATTCGCCGGTTTTTTTATTCGTCTTTTTCAACCCCAACGGAGTTATTAAAATTCATTATTTGTTTGTTCAGGGAGATGGGATCTCCCCTTTTATCACCAAATGTTTGTGCGCAATAAACAAATAAGCGCGCTCGGGTCTTCGGTATCGTCTTATTTATCATTGGAGCGTTAGTCACTGAAGGGTAGAATACAAGTTTCCATGGAGTCCACTCGTACTGCGTATTTGTAAAAATTTCCTTTGATTGTTCTTATTTCTGTTAATTTTCACCTTAATTTTAGCCATACTTTAGTTCAAAATCTCTGAATTTCAATTTTCAGTTCCAAATTTAGATTATATTTATAGATCTAAATCATCCTTTATATACGAAAATTCCTCTTTTGTTTTTTAAAATCAGTTAGCTGAAATTAAAGTAATTTATAGATGGACATAGTTTTGACTAGCACGTACTAAAGTATACCTAGTTAATTTTGAGGCTGAGGCTGATGCATATTATTTAGAAACAGTGATGTCATCGCACGAAAACAGTACTTTTGAAAGCTATGTGGCTAAGTCAACATGGCCCTGTCTTCAAAAGATGGGGATGTTTAAAAAATAATTTAGCCATTTATATATTTTTATTCGCTCATTATGTAATTATCTCTATTTACTTTAAAATTCCATTTTCGTTTTTAAAGAAATCGTTTCAGTGGATGTGGGTAGAGCAATAGAGTTGATGAGCCATTGTTCAAGGGTCGGTTGTCTAGGACACGCATCATTACCTCCTATTCGATCTTTTTTCGAGGCATACAAATTATTTTATATATTGAAAAACGCTCTTGAAATTTTCGGAGCTTCGAGCTATCTATCTGTTATAAGGATATATCTTGTCAACATTTGTCTATTGATCGAAAATAATTTTTTTATCTTTGAAGTATTGTGAAGGGAATCTGAATATTTTTTGGACTTGTAATACAGACTAGAGTAAAAAGAGTGTCTAATTGTAAGCTGAGGAAACGAGAGGAAGTCATTTTAAACGCTTTGAAATTTACGTACGCTTTGGAAAAAACATCGAACGGGAATGCATATAACTGTGGCTCCCCATTCGAGAGAGTGCAGAAGTATTGGGTGGCATGAGAAAATAGCACACGGTGAATTCTGGCCGTTAGAGGAGAAATCAGTGTCGGCCATCCCTCGTTGCAAAACGGTCATAAATGTCTCCGTCGCCCGAACCGCTGTATCGCCTTCTGCCATTCGGAAACGGAGGTTGGAAACATAAGGCTGCACTGCACGGTGTGCGCCCAACGAGGCATGAGTAAGCGTCGTTAATGGCCTCCGTTATGTAACATGTTCCCAACTCTAACCATGTTTATGCAGTGGATGGTATTTACATAAAGGCAACAGACGAAGTGACCTCACGTGGGGAACACATATAAAGAATATTTACGGCATAGCCCTGAAGAAATTAGGATTCGTCAAACGTATTGTGGGAAGATTTTCGGATGAGAAAGTGAAAGAAAGGTGCTATTTCGCTCTCGTCAGACCGCACCTTAAATATGCAGCGAGCGTATGGGATCCGGTGCAGAAAGACTTAATTCGCAAAATGAATAAAATACAAAGGAAGGCTGCGAGTTTCGTCAAAAACTGCTACGGGCGTGCAGACAGCGTTACCTAGATGTTAAGCGAATTAGGCTGGGAGCCGCTGGAGACTCGGAGGCTGCGCGCTAGGCTTTGCTTGAACAATTGAGAATGGATATCTTTAAGAGCGACACGGAGAACATAATATTAGAGCCACACTATATTTTTAGGTCCAATAGAAGCGATAAATTAAGAGTGATGTTTTGCCGAACGGATATATATGGGAATTCGTTTTTCCCCCGAGCCATAAAGGACTTTAATAAACGCTAGACCCAACTTCGTTAGAGCACTTCATTTGTTTTAGCTGTAAACGGCTGGTGTCCTAACACCCCCTTCCACACGCCTTTTAGGCAGCTTGCGGGGTACTATGTAGATGTATATGTAAGAGTCCAAAGGTACAGGAAGGGTACTCGAGTGAGTAAAAGATGTTATTTTCCTGAGTGGGAACGGTGGAGAATTGGATCGTGTTGGAAGGAAGTGTTGTTGTAAATTTAGTTTGATTTATTCCGAGTTGGGCGAATGCTTTGCCGCTTGAGCTCTTCCAGCGTGTACTACTTGGTAAATAGACAATTTTGTGTCACGTGTGTTCGAGTGATGTGTCAATAAGCGGATCAAACATTCAAAAAGTCCCTAACTATGTTAATCAAAGGCGAGAAACTTTCGCAAAATACTTTTATTCGCATTGAAACGAACAATTCCGTCGCTCAAGCCTCGTAATCGCCTTCTGCTTAATGGAAGTGGTGGAGAGGAAACGGATGCATTGCACGGAGAAAGTCCGACGAGGAATAAGCGGCTTCCTAAATGACTTATTGTTGACGCTATATTGTTATATCCCGACTTATTTAGCCGATTAAATTCGCTGGATACTCTTTTTGGTAAGTGTCTTTTGCTTTCACCGATTCTTATACATTAAGGGTCTGAATGCGCAGAAAGAGGAAGAAAATAGGGAAATGTTAGTTTTTGCGTCGAGTGAGCCAATGAGAAGTGCTTTTTCGGATTCTCCTTGTAAGAGATAAATGTATCGACTAATATTTGAATATCAGCTTATATCTGCAAGCGCGAACCGTACATGTAGGTATAACTCGTGAGAAAGTTGATAAAAAACTAGTACTATTGGTATTGAAATGCATTAAAGATAACTTAGTTAGGTTAGCTCAAATTGCTAATCGCAAATGTGAAAGATCAGCACAAAAATTAGTACAAAGCCAATCATCTCAGTGCATTCTTTCTCTATAAATCGGTGTCTTCTATGACCAATGTTCTCTTATACTTCCGCAGCATATTTTTCAAAAATGCCGACGCATTGAGGTCATATTGGTCTTGTTTCCAAGTACTCAATAAACGACAACCCTTGATAATAATAGCATAGTTTTGAGTTTTTTTCAGAGAATATTTTCTCCTACATGGAATGGAATTTTTTCACAACACACTGAGTTTTCCTTGCTGTCAATTATAGTGCTTGGTAGAGTTTGTGTATAGAAGGCGAAATGAGAATATTGGTGATTGACTGCAATGTGAGGAAGTGCGAGAACGTGAAGAGAGGAAGGAGATGGGCTGGATGAAGGAGTTTCGGTGAGGACTCCTCCGCGCTAAGGGATCCATCACTGGCAGCGAAGATAATGAAATTAATTAGCTTAATCGACAGTAAATACGAGCGCAAAGGATCGTGAAGATCCATTAGGAAAGAAGAGCTGAGGGGGTTGGAGGGGTGGGAAAGAAGACGGATGTAATTAGGCTGGTTGGAGGAGGTTGCTGAGGAATTGGAGGGGTTGGGGGTGGAAGAGGAGTATGAAGGGTTGCATGAAGGGGAGGAGGATTGATTACGTCAGTTCTCGAGAGAGTGGATAGGGTGGGCGATTGCTACTAGAGTCCAAAGGCACTAAGAGTAAGGTACCTGCAATGTTATTTCAAAAGCATAAATGTTAATTTTCGGAGAATATTTTTCCTTTCAACTGAAATCGATGCCTGGATTTTGTTTTTTTTTTACTTACTGCCTGGATTGATTAAGTTGAGCTACTACAAGTAGTGGCTCAACTTAATCAACCCAGGTACTACCAATGACTTGTTCTCTCAAATTGAAATCCATTTAGATTGTATTTGCAGCAATAGCGTAAATAATAATGGCTTGACTTGATTCCGTGTTGCCACTCTGAGAAATTATTATTAACTCTATTAAGTGTTTTCAGCATTATTTTTTTTTTAGGCAACAAGTAGCGTTAAAATGATGTTTCAGTCTTGATAAAAACGAAATTAATGGAAATAGTTAATAATTTGTCCAGCTTTTTATTAGGAGTTTGCAACTAAGCGGCAGCCCCAAATAACCGATGGCCCCGATAAACAGAACTGTATTTTACTTAAACTAAAACTAAATGCTACCGGAAGGTATCGTGTCATACCAGCCCATAAACTATATTTTATTAATATTATATTAATATTTTCTTATTTATTTCGAATAAAATGGAGTGGTCAGGAGTTTATTCAGTAAGTTAATCATATTTTTTGGGTGGGTCAAATTTTTCCTGTGCGGTATTGGATATGGAAGATTTTCCTGTATTTGATCATAAGGAATATACCCTAATGAATGACGGCTTTTAACCTGCATTTATCATGAATGGGCCCGAAGAGGTCACTTCATTAGAATTGCAGATGTGCAAAACCGTTACCTAAAAATTGATGGGGTCAATCACTGCTGGGTTGCGGTGAGGTGCCAGGAGAGGATAATACTATGGAAGCACTGCGTCAGCGGTCGCACGCGTACTCAATCAATCCCTACAGAGTAATTCTTCACCAGAGGCAAACGGCTCTCTTTGTAAAAATTCTATAAAAGTGAACGAAGCCAGCGGTGGACAATTCTGCATCACATTTTGGTTGTAGTTTAACTTACATCGCGATGGCATGGGGTTTCGGTTCATCTTCAGTTTTCTGGATGCGAGCCTTTTCACCGCAGTGACCATCAGATGTCGAAGGAGTAGTTTCTCCCACGTAAATTAGGGGTTTAAAACCTTAGACTTATTTCAGTGTACTTTGAACTCACAGGTACTTGCTTCCCTGCCTAGAAGGACCGACATGGGATATTTTGAGCCGTGATACTTTTGACTTTTGATTTATTTTTTCAATTACTATAAATGTGAGACCATTAAATAACCACCATTTAGACGATTTAAGCATATTTAAATTGATGAAAGTAAATTTATATGAATGAATTAAAAAAAATAAAATTATTCTAGATGACCTTACCAAACAGTGCTCAAATTGAGCTAACCACAAGCGATTCTGATTAGAAACAAATAGTGAGTTACTGCTTCTCTTTTTCCACCTTTTTGACGTAGATGGTGACCACATATGTGACCTTACAATGGTCACGCTTGAACATTGTGCTAATGAAGGTAATTACTTCATTTTATCCATACTCATTTACTTATGAGTTGTCATTTTTAGCCAAAAGTTCAGACATTTTTGTGTCTCAAAATTTTTAACAGGAAAACTCCCAAGGCAATAAAAAATATTGCGTTTGGGACCAAAAATTCGTTCTCGTCAAACATAACTTACCACCTTGTCTAAGTGATGAATTTTTCCAAAATCGATAAACTTTAAGATCCTAAAATTAGAGATTAGTACTGTAACACGATTAATGGGACAGTCTGCATAAACGCGTTCATTTTCCACATTTTCGGAGAGTAGAGTGGTCTAAGGAGGTCATCTATGGATGGAGTTTCTGAAGTACCGAGCCCTCTTCTTGAGATTGATGGGGTCATCCGCGGTTTGATCGCGAGAGGAAGGGAGTACGGTGTCACGTTGTCCACTCTCCCTGAGCAGTAATTCTTCTTCCAAAACAAACGGATCTTTTCTCTCCTTATGTATGTATGTGTCCTTTTTTCCCACCCCTTCCACTCAATGATGAATTTGTGAGATTCGTGTAGGTACCCATGAGAACATCGCTGGGCTATTTTTGTATGCTGGGTAGCTGACCTCAAGTTATCTGGATGTGGCCTTGTTTACCGCAAAAGGCGGGATTTTGTGTTTTAGTCTCTTCGGTTTGGGATCGAAACCGTTTCAGATGAGGTCAGTGAAAGATTTAAAGCTCCCGCTTGTACCCTTATGTGCCACCGCTTACTGTAAATACTGGGAATACCTACTTGAGTTGCGGCATCGGGAGATTTACGTGACTTTTTTCCCGTGAAAGGTTGTACTAATTTTTTTTCCACTAAAGAATGCTGAGGAAGCCAAAATTTCACGGAAATGCTTCTGAAAGATATTATCCTGTTTTATTCATTCCAAAAGTGAGAAAAAGATGTAAACTGACTATTGTCTCTCCCGATCTTTTTGTACATGCTCACACTCTCTAACTTTGATAATCCTAAAATAAATTCTCTATGTCTAATACTCTCTGACGTAAATATTCCTAAGGATATCGTGACTCGACAGTCACAAGAATGACACGAAGCTCATTGTTTTTTGTGTCATAATGGTCGAAGACATTATGAATTCTGAATAGCCGATAAAGAATTTTGAACAAGAGGAAGAGACCTCAAGTTATGATTCTTAATGCCAATGAACTGAATGACATAGATGTCATAGATTATGAATAATTCAGTTTTATCTAGTTCGATTAACAGAGCAATATGTTTCATTAATGTTTCAATCCATAGGAATTTATACGAAAATTGCCTTGGGGTGATTTTAGCATTATTTAAATATTTTAAGGGGAAGCAAATGAATTGCTTTGTGATTTTGTAGTACCATGAGCTTAAGAAATCGGGTTTACAAGAAAATAAGGTGGCATTACTATTGGTATTTACTTAGTCAACTTCTACTGTATCCAGTTTCATTCATTCCAAAAGTAAGAAAAAGTTGAAAATAGATTTTGAATTGAATTACTATAAGTGTGCGTCTCCTAATATGTCATATTGAATTTCCAGCTGCAGATGGTTGAGCAATGGTGAGGAATGCTATGTTGGAGGTGAGTTGGAGAAGGAACGAAGGGGAGTGGAGAATGAAGCGGCTGAGAGAACTGAGATGAAAATATGTCATTCGTCGCGTGTTTCGCTTGCTCTGTTTACTTGTACTTTGAGCAACCTCTTGCGCGGTAATGGGTGCAGTTGTCGTGCGAATGACTCTTTCATTTATGCTTGGAATGCGAGTCGTGGTCGGGAGTGATGAAAAATATCCGCCGGTGTCTGACACGGCAGCTTTTTAACCCTCGGCCTCCACCTGCTCAATACTTACGTGAACTCCACCTGGGGTCTTTTTTGACCCCATGCCGTAAATTTATAAGCAAATACGTATTTCTCAGGATATTTTGAATTATACACTTTTAAATCATAATAAAGACATAAACAAGTAATTTAATTGCTTTATCAAGTAATATTAACATTTTGAACTGCAATAACATTTATCCTAGAAAACTCAACAAATTATTGTTCATCCAGAAAATATGTCCTATAATTTTTCCGTTACAGTCCAAGGCAAATGCAAATATTTTTATAAAATTATGTATTGAAATAGTAACTAATCTATCTTACAATCCTTCACATTTTCTGCAGGATATAATGATATTTGCATGATCATTACAAACATAGACTCCACATTTTTCACCTCCGATTCATTTTCCTACCGGATTATCTCGGACAAAATGAACAGCGTCCACGTTTTTTTCTACATATTTGCAAATCCCTTCTACGCTGCAGTGGAATAAATGTTCAAATCCTGCAGAGGTAACTGCTTCCCTAATTACTTGCATTCGTGTCCGAGGATTTTTCAATCGTCTTCTTATCTCTGGTTCTACTAGCTCCTTTTCTAGTTCAATAAGAAATTTTCTCCTTGCTCCCTTTCCTGTTTCCCCGTTGAACCTCTTTGAATTAAAAACAAAAGAAACTATTGCTGTAATATCAATAAAATAAAAATAGAGCAAGAGGTCATATTCTTGTCCTACGCTTTACTGAGTAATGTATTGCCATTAGATCTAGTGTCGACGCCGGATTTTGTATGATAATAAAATAAAATTACTTTTTTATGTTTACCGCGACTAATATCAAATGACTGGCGTTGAGTTTAATGTAGACTAACTGCCTTTCTTGGGTTTGGGATACATGAAACCATTAGCGTATTCTTTGCATAAGAAAAATACTTGAATGCTCTTCTCAATGCGTGGCGGGTAATATCACCCTCGGAATTCCTTATGATACGCGATTTGATCTTATGTTAGTGTACCTATAAGTGTTAATTTCCTTTTTAGGAGTTCCTGACCCAGTTCATTGCTTGTGAAGAAATTATCCGTAGTTATATTGCTTCTACTGCCATGCAAGTGGCAAACCAAATCTAGCACTACGCGTTTTCCTTGATTCACCTCCCGGGATCCTTCAATTTTTCCAGTGTATATTTGTGCATTTACAATATACTGAGTTTCAAGTCAACGGCTGCCCATATCTAATTTTATTCCATATTCCTCAGCTTTGATGGCATGCGCACTTTGAATATAAATCTACCTCTAAATTTGCACAAATGCTCATCAACTGTAATATTTGAGGATGGTTTATACGATAAAATGCAGGCCTCCGTAAACATTTCAAACACAGTTCTTATTGCCTTCACTTTATTTTTTTATATCTCTTGCCTAGCCAACGAGTCTCATTGTCAAATCGGAGACACCCAATAATATCTTGAAACCGGTGACAAGACGTTGTAGCTCTAAATATTGGTAAGCCATAGTCTGCAGACCAAAACTCTGGTAGCGGCTTTCCTCGTCCTTTCTAAACACCAGGCATAATCAGAAGACTAAGGAAAGAATTTAGCTCGATGATATTCAGATCCACCCACTTAGATAGCTGAAAGTAACATATTTATATTTTTATTAATGTTTTGGATATCACTTGAAAAATATCAATAAAATATAATGGCAAAATATCAATCAAAATGAAAATATATACATATTTACTACAGCGTTTTGAAGGTACAATTTTTTACTGATCCCACGAAATCGCTTGCGATATAGACTATGCACCTACGGAGCTGAAACGAAAATAAGGCCTGTCCTCCTTGACATGAGAGTTGTGTGAAAGACAGCGGTAGATAGTTTGAAAATGAGGAGGAAGGGGAAATCCTGCGACAAAGTAAAGGTGATGAATCACCGTCACAGTTGAGGCAAATTGTCCCATAGAGTATTTTCTTTTCCTTCTCTCAATGCACCCACTGATGACATAGGGTTATGATGCTCGAAGAGGCCAAATAGTGCCTTAGACATAGGCGTTAAATGCTTTCAGCATAGGCGTTACATGTTGTTATTATTTCATGAGTGTAAATGATAAGTCTTTGACATGGAATAATATGAGGATAATACATCAACATGATACCCTCCGAGAGAACTCAGGCAGGCGGTGGCTATTTTCACTCAATCTTCACTGGGCCCACGTTACAATATCTGTGATACTTTATATTCAAAAAACATAGCTCCAAACGGAGGAAAAGATATTGGATTCTACAAACATCTTCGGTAGGAAAGACGGGAACCAGGTACCCAACTCATGGAAAATAGTACACGTTGAGTAAATCATACTCACCCCCTGCCTAAAACCTTAGAGGTGGCTAGAAGTTTATCATGTAGATTTAGATGTTGAACAGAATGCTCCAACAAAATACGGAAAAAAATTATAGGGAAAATAGGAAAACACGAGGAAGGATTGACCAATGAGATGAGCCCAGTCTTGAACGAATGATACAAAAGACGTTCTCTACCACCACTCTGCACTTCAGTGACCTAAAGATGCTAGCTGCAATTCCGGCGAAACTGTTGTATAAAGAAAGACACACGCGGTGTATAACCCGGAAACTTTGCATCTGAATCTTCATCCCACCATGAAAACCTACATTAGGATTATCTACCTTTCAACACGTTTTATCAATTATATTTCCATAGATATACGTTTCAAAATTTAATACCTACACAGTCTCCACCTGGGGTCAAATTTGACCCCACCCAGGAAAAAAATTCCCATCCATGAATAACTCAAAATTTTAATTTAAAATTTTTATGAATTTAAAGGCAAAACATGCGGGAAGGCATATCTGTAACATGGAAAGATTATCTGAATTGAGTCAAATATTGCAGGCATTTTATCAACCCTGGGTTCAAAAAAGACCCCAGGTGGAGTCGGAGGGTTAAAAGAGCTTACGAGGAATGTTCCCAGTGGATGAGCGAATGAATAACTTTGAATGAACAGATTTTCACGAGGTGCTATAATCCATCTCTAAGGGTGTTTTGCAAGTGTTGCAGTTCAGTGGTTCGAGAAGTTACTTGATGGAAATCCTTCATTAATATCGGAAAAGAATTAAAATTTGATAGTTCCACAATAGTTTTTTCAATTGCGACCTGTTTTGATACCCTGAAAAGATGGTATACTCTATAGAAACCGGTTGCAAGTGAATAGACTCTCATGGAACTAGCAAAGTTTTATAATTTCCTGATAGTCATGAAGTGCTGCCTTGCTGTACTTCCTTACGTGGTTTTCAATGGTGCATTCCGTGGTATCAAATTGAATGATACAGATGCTAGGCGAGCAAATGAATAGAGTTCATCCACCAGACGATTTAGAATTGGCCGTTTTTTCCGTGGAGTAATTATTATTTGCGTATAGTTTCATTCAGGGACCTTATTGTGTATTTCTAGACTCAAGTAAAAAACGAAATAATGAGGAGTCCTTGAATAATGTTACAATCTTTAAGCAGGACACCATTTAAAAAAAATAATTATGAATAGTAAAAAGGAGAAATTTTGGAAATACGGGAAAAGTATGAAGTGCGCATGTTCAATCTCATTGTTCAGCAGTTCACGCTTATTGACTTTTACATTTATTAGAAGAATTACTCCGAAGAGACGTTCTCTACAGGAACGTCATGATTGGCAGTCAGTGGTATTTTTAAATATTTCACCAAAATGTTTTGTGAAAAATTAGGAGTAGGTATTGAGTATGTAAAGATGTAAGCCTTGGGAAGGAAACAGATAAATTTATGGATGCATACAGAAAATACGGTTGAAAAATTATTAAATGATGTGTGTACGTGATATTGGGGGTAAGATGATATAAATTATGTTACTCTGTGGCAATGGTTTCATGGTAAATATTCATGAATCTTATTGGAATATTTCCCTTGGTTTAATTCATAATTCAGAATTTATTTGTATTTTTTCGGAAAAAGAAATCAGCAAATTCTTAAGAAAATAAGAACGACATGACCACAATTTCATGAATCACATGAAACTGAACCATTCCATACTCATGGAATGAATAGCTTAGGATTCGTGATTTTCTTCAATGACCTCCGTTGACCATTGAGGTATTTTTTTGATGCGTGTGGTAAAAGACTAGACATTTGCCTTCGAGACTTTTTGCGTGTGGGGTTAAATATTTTTTTTCAGCCTGATCTTAGAGACAGGCACACGGTTAACTCTAATCCCTCCCTTCTTCGAACGAGTAATCATAGAAAAGTCATGCACACATTCAGTCACTGAGGGAGAGCAGCATTAATTTGGTACAGCGAAAGGAGATCAAGTTTCAGTTTATCGAGAACAAATAACGCTTGTATTCTTGCACATGAAGTCCGTGCGTTTGGCAACTCTCGTGGCGCCGCGAGCATTTCAAAGAGGAGACGGGAAAATATCTAATGGGAGGAGGTGAGTGTGGAGGGGGAGGTTGTTGTGTAGTGGGAGTGAAGAATTGATAGGGGTGAGGTGGTTGGCTAGGGGTGGCTCAAATAGAATGGAAATGGGGTTGCTTCATTCAGTGGGGTAGAAATGGTTTTCGAGTAGCCGCAAGGTCTAGTTGCAATGCGGTGGGCGCAATAAAACTCGTCTGGCTATGTAAGGACCATCTCTTTTCTTATTCATTGCATTTTACAATCTCCTTCAAAATAAGAGTATTCCATCTGAGAGGAGCTGAAAATATTCCAATATCAGTATGATGATACCAGAGGCTTTCCTTATGGTTTTATACTTCTTAGCATCGAATGGCAAATATTCCTACTAACCGCTGGTTCTAAAGCTGGGGTAATTTTTACGGTTTACTTAGCGTTTAAAGTTTTTAGCATCTCCTTTTATCCTATAAAAGCACAGTATATGTTTCAGCCAAACGCTTCATCAGGTAATGATATTAGAGAATGGCTGTTAAAGCGAGGGTTAAATATGTTTGCTGTGAATAAAATCTACGTTTTTAACTCCCGGATCTGCAGTCTCTTGAACGGACGTAATGACCGTACCACGTAAATGCCTTTTATTAAAGTATTGAAAATTTCATGGAGGACATATTTTCATAGCCTTTACTTTTTTGCGCTTACCATTTATTTGGGAATTATCAATCGCTTGACAATTTTTAAATGCGATAAAAATTAAAGAAAATCAAAGATTCATGATAGCCTAATATCATGCATGAGACCAAGAATCATGGTGCTTTTAGCAATGAATAAAATTTTACGAAATGCCTGAAGGCTTGGATACACGATACAATAAAATGTATTAGGTATGTTTGAATGCATGAACACAAGAATGAACGCTAAAAAAGTTTTGATGAGCTAATTCCATCTTTTAAATAAACTTAAATGTGTATGCTTCTTAAGTTTAGTCATTGCTGACATCACACCTTCCGTGTAAAGTTTTAAGTAACTGCATACCCGTTGGTTTGAATATATTGCGGCGAGACTATTTTACTATTCTCCTTTTTGACATTGGAAACCGTTCATAGTTAGGGTGTGACGTGGAACAGAGGTGAGGTAGTGGAGTGAAGAAGGTATTCCAAGTGCTTTTTCTATTTCTGTAGCGGAAAGAAACTTATCGAGTCAGATTTTCTCATACATTTTGTCGTAGCAGTCTTCTCATAAATATACTTTTGTCTAATTAATCCTTTGGGCGGAATGAGCTGAGGTATCCATCGTATCGCCTGTCATGTACATTGATAACTGAGTACAGCTAAATTCGATTGAATTTAGCATTATGTGCCTAGAATTTCACGAAGGAAAAAATGGAATTTAAAGGGTCACTGCGGTTCGAAATTTGTGTAGCGTTTCATTATTTTGCCTATAATTCTGTTAACTCATGCTTTCGTGGAAAACCTGATTGAGATACAAGCATTGAAACTTTTCCTTCGCTCACTTGTTCTTAAAAAGATACCCCTTTTAATTGCATGTGCTGCGCCAGCATGTGAGTTTTTAGTTTGGTGAAGCCCCATGAAGTTTGCGAAGGAGTGCTATGAATCAATAATGTTTCCAATAGCGGTCACTTGTGGTGATTCATAAATTCGCGTTCATACTCCTGTCAATTGTCCTGGTGCTTAAGAACTCTATTTATAAAGTTTATTAATTTAAAGTCAATTGATCTCTTTTTAGCGCATTGGGTTAACTTACATTTCATGATAGATTTGGATCCGAGTACTGTGCTTTTATTGTGAAACTAGGTTATTTTGAAATCTCTCGGGGAATTATCATATTTGCTGTAACCTTTTGCCGTAACCTGAAGAGGAAGGGATTATGTTATTAGTTTTGAGTACATGATAACGCCATGTTAATTATTTTAAGATGAAAATGAAGACTGCGCTTATTTAAAATAAAACGGTTGCATTTTATTCTTGAGCACTGTGATATCTTGAAGGAAATTCTGAATCTCGGGAACGAAGTAAAAAACACTGTCACTTAAGTAAAAATGAGGTCAATATTACTATGAGATAAATGGATAAGTTTCGAGGTTACGGAAGTAGACGTCAATTCTCATCAATATTCTTTTAATCGTTTTAATATTGTTGGTATCAATGTTATCTCGTATTGCCAAGTTCGAGCCATATTTTACGAAGTACTCAAGATTTTTTAAATTGAAATCAAATCGAGACTTTGTGTTCCTTACCATTATGATTCAAGCACTATTACCTTTTAAGTATTATTGGATAATATGGGAATTAATTATAAGCTCGTTCTCATGACTGAAAAATACGTTCTTTGTCTGATACCTTCATGATATTGTATTTTTCGCTGTTTTGGTGAAGAAGATGATAAAACAAGCTTTACAACCAACTGCATCCTACAAACGGTGCCTCAATGGCATTCCATCGTATATATTTATATCTTATTCAATTAATGGTGTAGAAAGTCACAAATAAGTAGTTATTTACGAATTTGGAATTTTTATAAATAATGGATATTCAATTTATTTCTCGTTTTTTTCTTTGCAGAGAAGAAGCAACTCTATTCCGATCTTTATCCTGGGAATTTGGAACGATAAAGTTTGAGAGAAATTTATCTTTATATTCTTGCAGTTCATCTAATTTAAAATATACACTGCTCTATAATTTCAATTCCTTCAATTACTTTATACAAAACTCGCGACCACTTTTTCTGTTTCTTTACCAGGTGTGATGAGGCAGTAGTTTTTTTATTTGCCTGGGTGAAATGAAAATCTTGCGATGTATCACGCACACTGAATCGTCACATGATTTCCCAACATGCCCTGTCATTGTCATTTACAGGGCTCTATTGACCGTGTGATGCATCTTCAGTCACCAGAAAATGAATGAGTCGTGGTATAGGATCTTTTCCCTGGGAAATCATCTTCAAGTTGAAAGCTTCCACTCCTGCGAATGAAGACAATGGCGAAAAAAATGACCGAAATGAATTAGGAAGGAAGGGGTTTGGTGTATTGCCTTTAGGTGGGTAGGAATACGAGGTCCTCTATTCAGCCAACCGTCCCCTGCTGCCCTTGCGGGACCTTTTAATGCCTCATTTCCCTCCCGTCATCTCCACGCACTCACATGCGTGGGTTCTTTCAAAGCCCTTGCGCAAGCACTTTGAAACCACCACCTAAGAAATACGGTTGCATTAAAAACTATTCTGGAACTTAGTGATGTGCTTTCATTTCTTATTTTCTGTATAATAATTATTTTTGCTTTGATGTTTTCGTAACTATTGACGAAAAGGCGCTTATTTGTTCTTTTCTGCCCAAAAAATTATTGAGGCAACATCCAGTATGCAAACTTGCCCATGGTAATATTTTTAATGAAAACTTAATGCTCCTTTTTTGCTCACTGAGGGGCAGTTTATATTTTATTTACGTATTTTGACCCCGCCAACTGAATTTGGAAACGTCGGTGGGTTGGCGTTGTGTGGTACAGTTAAAAAAAGGCATGCTTAGATGTTATTTATTAAATCATAATCAGTCTTTGGGTTGACACACTAGGTGTCTCAGTATTGCATTCACTATCTTTAACTCGTTTTTGGTTCAAACAGCATTTCTATTGCTGTAGTGAGCTTATAATTTTTCTTCCTTATATCAGTCAGTTGAAGTATCTTGATGGCCACTGTTTTTTGAATAACAATTTTCAAGAAATTCATGTTTCGTAAACCGATCTTTTTTTAATGATTGTCGGCGTTGCTTAAAAAGAGGGACATATATCAGATATTCTGAGCGGCCTTCTCTTCATTTGCGGTTCTTGCTTATGCTAAGCTAACAAAAGCACGCACCCTAAACACGATAACACTACCTCCAACCAAATAGACTTCCGCCGACAAATCCCCTTTGATGATTCACACACGGCGTTGGCCCCGAGGACATGCTAAAAGGGTGTTGCTTACTCCCGCCTTCTTCTTCTTCTCCATTGCCTTTCACTTGCATTCATAAGTCTGCGTTGCGTCTCTCCCTCTCTCATCGCAAAGTCCCTCAGGGCAAGAGAATACATCATGCATTTCTTCATTCCTTCCTCATTTCTTTTCTACTTTTTCTTTTCTCGCGAACACTCCCTGAGGTGAATTGAAAGGGAGGCAGGGTCCATCTGACCTCCAATTCCGTTTGCTACCCCCGCCACGTACCATTATCTTTCTCCTCCTCACGCCATCTCTGATTGATTCCGAGTCTCTTGCAACATGCCCTGCTGCGTACTTACTGGCAGACTAAATTTGTGGTACCCCACCGACTTAAATTTCATCCCCTATCTTCTTCCAAACTGAGTGGAATATCTCGTGGGGTGCGTCCAGAGGCTCGTTATGCGACGTAAAACCTCCTCTCTTTGGGCTTTCAGAATGGAATGCTCCTTCCTCCAACCCTTAAATTACCCCAATTTGTGGCAGTGTGCTTTTATAAGTAGATGCTTCCTATAAATCTTAGTTGAGTGATTCATCATTGGAAAGTGGTCATTCAAGTTTACCGTCAACGCGCTTAACATGATACGAAGTTGTTGAATCTGGTTCTATGTGGATACGATATTTTTTTCATTGTAGAGGTTTTTATTGTTCATGCCATTTCGTTGTAAAATAATTTGCTAACTAAGAACTGCTTTTTATGGTATTATATTTTAATTGCAATTAGTTTATAATTCAGATTTTTAAGGTACTCCTATGATTAAACCGTTCTAACAATGAATATCTTAATTGACTTGTAAGCAATGCCATCATCGACAACGGGAGACAAAATGATAACTGTAGTTTCTTGAAGCATATACGACTTTTCCTGCCTTAATCGCTCTTGAATAATCAAGTGCATACATCTTCTGGATGAGGCAATTTTCAAAATTAATCTTCGCGTTTTTCGATTCTTTTACAGTTATTTAGGCAGGAGATGAACGTTTTTATGAGAGTTTTGGTTTGTAATTTAGAGCAATCTAAAGCATTAAACGGTTTCCTTCCGTCTTTCTCTACCTGCTATTTCTCCCCTTTCCTCCTTGTAATACGAGGTCTTATCTCGACTAATTGCCCCTACCAACCTCGCATAACTCATGTCATTTGTTCCTCCTCATCGACCACAGTCTCCAGCTGGTGCCCTTCCGTGTTTCTGTATAAATACCCGCCCATTTCCTTCCGCAGGCATCTCTTCTTTTGAATAACGGTCGTCCAAAGTGACTTTGGTGGAAGGAAGACAAAAAAAAACTCGCCCAAAATTTTCCGCCTTTCTAATGATCTCTCCTTCCCCGTCTTCATTTACATGCGAGACAAATTTAACTCATCCCACGCTGTACCATGGCCCGTCAAAGGCCTTTCTTAAGGCACTCATTATAATACTTTCCCTACCTCTCTCTTCCAAGAGCTCTCTTTTGGTTACCGGCGGCGACATCTACCAAAGGGAGGAACACCTCTGCAGTCTCTATTTGTGTAGAAAATGAGGAAGGACATAGCGGTTCATGAGTGGCATTTTAATATACCTTTACCTCATTATTACTTATTTTTAGGAAATATTCACAAAGGAAGCCTAAGTTTGTTTTGCAGATGCCAGTACGGAAGTAACATTTTAAGGTAAAATATTCTTGTAAATTACACTGTAGGTTTCTTTAGGATATAGCTTCTCGGTTTGATGGATCTTTGCCAGTAAGCGTCTTACTTTTCTTGTTACTCTGTTATTCATAATATTTGAAGCCATGAATTACATTTAGATGATCTTCAAATGGAGACGGTAATTTGAGACTGTTATTTTCTTCTCAAACATTTACAATTGACAATCGTTTCCTTTTTCGAAATACTGTCACTTTGCTTTCCGTATTGAATCTTGATTTAAAATTATAACCACACAGGTGTGTTGGGAGCGTTACCTCATCAAAATCACTGTAATGTATGTTATATTGTCAATATCAATCCAAACACTATCAAGGTGATAACTTCATTACAAATGGTTTACTTTTTGGCAACCTTTATTAGTGCCCTTTTCGGCGTGATTTTCATTAACTAAAGTGTCCAACTTCATCTCCTTAAATTGGAGGCGAATCACAATCCTCTTCTATAGTCCTATTGTTCGGTTTTGCGCCAAACGCTCTCGTTTTGTCTGAGTTACGACCCGAGCGGCGCTGCCTTCGCCCTCCCCCACTTCCTCTCGTCTCGTGCGGGCCGGATCGACGGAGCGACTTGGCTCTCTCTCTCTCTCTCTCGTTCGTCACCGGCGGAGACACTCCTCGCACCTGCCCTGCTGTACTCTCTCTGCGGTTGCCGGGCACTGGACACGTCGCAACGGCCTGCCAACTGCTGGTCCTTCGGGCTCACCTATTGTGTTATAATTGTGTTGAACTTTAAATTTTGTATTAAAACTATACTGTCTGAAAATGTGGTTTATTTCCGCCACATTTATTTTGGTCCTTCGGGCCGGATTCATTGTATTCGCAATCAGTGCATGAGTTTATTGTACCCAGTGCTTGTAAGATACAGTCAAGTAGTATCATCGCTAAATGTTGCTCTTTTCTGCTCATTTTTTAAGTTTTTTGTTTCGCTGCATCTACAATCAAGTTGTACTCCGCTGACGGGTGACGACACGTGCTCCTGACTCATCGTTGGATTTGACGAGCACACTGACGAGCGTACGTTATCCTACTCCTCTCCTCTCCTATTTTCTACCTCGCGGCTGCCCACGGGAAAATGGTATGGATATTTTTTGTATCTTCTTAGTGTGTGTGAATACTCTTAAAAATGAATTTTGCAACTTTTACTCGAAAGTCAAATCTCTTGAAGAAGAGGCTTGAAAAGGTTCATGGTTCCGTGCTCTCAACGGAAGCCTCATCGAAAGAGTCCCCTCTTTCAGACATCCAAATTAGGCGTTTGACTTGCTGGAAAAATGAGATTGATAATACGATAAGTGAATTCAATGATTTAGTGAATCGTTTCACCGATACAGAGACTCCCTCGGGGCTACAAGATGACGAACTTTTGGTGAAATTACGCGAAGAAATGTTAGATCTCTGTGTCGACGCAAATTGCATTATTTCTGCATTGCTGCCGATGGCAAACGTTAAACCAGACTACCTCGCCGGAACTCTTGGTGAAAATCCGCTCCCGCGATCCTCTGTTCGATTGCCAAAGCTTGAGCTGCCGCAATTTTCGGGCGAACCCATTAAATGGATGCACTACTACAACGCGTTTGACGTAACAATCCATAAGAATCAAGTGTTATCCTCAGTAGAAAAGTTCCAGTACTTGCTAAGTTCTCTTCGCGGTGAAGCTCTGCAATTAGTTTCCGGATTGCCCATTACCGGAGAAAATTATAAGATTGCTTGGGATTTGTTGCATCAGCGTTATCACAACGTGCGGAAATTAGTGTCTCTTCATGTAAGCAAGATTCTGGACATGCCTCCGGTAATGAACGGCTCACTTTCGAGCATTCGTTCTTTTTTATCAACGTACTTTGAAAATACGCAAGCATTGTCTGCGTTCCAATACGATATTACTCAAGAAAACATTTTGCTCCTTTCCATTCTCATAAGAAAATTGGACTTCGAAACTCGGAAGCGTTTTGAAGATACGCGAGGCGTCAATCATGAAATTCCGGCCGTCTCTGACTTGATTAATTTTTTGGAAGCCGAATGCGTCCATTTTGAAGACGCAATAATTGATGGAAGGAGAACAGTAAAGGGTCCTCAGATCAGAATTAATAAAACGGCTCTGATTACCACTACCACGGGGAACTTCTGTGCATTCTGTCGAGACCCAAGTCATGCCATTTATTCGTGCTCTGCTTTTAAAGATAAATCGCCGCAAGAAAGGAAAGTGATAGTGGGGGAGAAGAAATGGTGTTATAATTGTCTCGGAACATCTCACACTGTCAAGTCATGCAACTCATCTCGGAGATGTAACCGTTGCGCTAAGAGGCATCATTCGCTCCTGCACCTCAACGTGAACTCCTCTTCATCGCTGAATAATCGCCCGGGTACCGCTGCCGCTAATGCGCAATTGCCCTCACTATCAATTTCTGGTAAATCACAACCGGAATTAACTACAGAAAAACACTTTGTGGGACTATCGTCGTCAAAACCTAATACGTCAATTTTATTGGCAACAACTTTGATTCGTTTAACTACACCAAGTGGCTTCTCTCATGTAGTTAGAGGAATTTTAGACTCAGCATCTCAATGCAGTATCATCTCGGAACGCTGTGCTCAAGTTTTGAACGTTACACGCCGACGAGTAAATAATGAGATTAATGGACTATCACAATCTCATGTCAAATGTAATGGATTAACTTTTCTTAGTTTATCATCTGTCGGTGGAAAAGTGCTCGCTTACTCACATCCTATGATGATTTTACAAAATATCACTTCCAATTTGCCTCTCGCAACTATTTCGCCTGAAGTGAAAGAGAAGATGAAATCATTTGTCTTGGCTGACCCAACCTTTGATGTGCCCTCTCCTGTTGATGTTTTAATTGGAGCTGACCTCTTCCCTCATGTATTTACGGGAATTCGCTGTTTCCTTGGAGAAAATTATCCACTGGCCCTTGGTACTATTTTCGGATTTGTTTTAATGGGCTCAACTCCAATTACTCCAGTGTCTGAAATTAATCACAAGCCTTCCGTCGCTTTAATTTCAACCCATGATGCTAATCTCAATACTTCTATTCAACAGTTTTGGAAACTTGAGGAAGTACCTCATTTTTCGCTTACTCCTCAAGACCGACAATGTGAAGAGCATTTCCAATCAACGCATTCCAGAGATGAAACTGGTCGTTACATCACTCGGCTGCCGTTCAAGGACCTTCACCCTCCTCTTGGAGACTCAGCGCTGTGTGCCAAAAGAAGATTTTTTGGTCTGGAAAGGAGACTGTCAGCGCAACCTCTCCTGAGAGAGAAGTATATTAAGTTTATGTCGGAGTACCTCACCCTAGGTCACATGACACCTTGTGATAATTTCCCTAGAGTTAAGCATTATTTTTTGCCGCACCATGGAGTTTTTAAAAATCAAGATCCAAATTCAAGCCTGCGGGTTGTATTTGATGCTAGTTCAAAGACCTCAACGAATGTCTCACTTAATGACATTTTATTGTCAGGACCCAAATTACAAAATGATCTTTGTGAAGTTATTCTGCGATTTCGGTGCCATTCAGTTGTATTTGCATGTGACATTCGTCAGATGTATCGTCAAATTAAAATTCATCCTGATGACCAGCACTTCCAGTTGATATATTGGCGTGAAACCCCTACGGATCTTCTCAAAGTTTTCAAATTGACAACAGTCACTTATGGAGTGACGAGCGCACCGTTTCTAGCCATCCGCACTCTTCATCAACTGGCTGAAGATGAAGGTGCTCAGTTTCCGCAAGCTGCTCGAGTCCTAAAGTCTCAAACGTTTGTTGACGATATCATTGCTGGGGCAGATAATGTGCAAGAAGCCCTCACACTTCAACATGATTTAACAAAACTCCTCTCATTAGGTGGCTTCCAGTTGAGAAAATGGTGCAGTAATTCGGATATTTTGATATCCCACATCTCAGAAGATGATAGAGAAATTCCTCTCTCTTTCCAATATTCGGAGCAACCTATTTATAATATATTGGGTCTGCAATGGAATTCCACATCCGATGAATTTTCTTATGCTGTGAAAATATCCAATGTACCTCATACTAAACGCTCAGTACTCTCCGCTATCGCAAGAATATATGACCCCTGCGGTTGGTTGGCTCCCGTGGTATTTTTAGCTAAGTCATTCATACAATACTTATGGACCCTTGGTCTTCAATGGGATGATCCATTGTCTTCTAATGTTGCCTTCCGGTGGGAAGAAATTTTGAAGAATCTTGCTAGAGTAAAGGAAATTACGCTACCTCGATCTTTATTTATCGAAAGAACAAGCAGTGTCCAACTGCTTGGTTTTTGCGACGCATCTGAGTTGGGATACGCCGCAGTCATTTATTTAAGATGTGCTTCTGCTGACAACAACACCAAGATAGCATTGCTCATGGCTAAATCCCGTGTCGCACCTCTCAAACGTATCTCTCTACCCCGATTGGAACTTTGTGGGGCGCATTTACTGGCTAAACTCATTCATTATAGTTCAAACTTGGTGTCCAATTACTGTAAAATGGAATCTGTCACTGCCTGGTGTGATTCAACCATTGCTCTCTCATGGATCCGCACCCCTCCCTATCGCCTTAAGGTGTTTGTAGCAAATCGAGTAGCCCAGATTCAAGAATGGGTACCTCCTGAACGTTGGTTTCATGTATCGTCGCAACACAACCCCGCTGATTGTGCCTCTCGTGGATTACCCACTCCTCTCTTCGCGAAGAATTCCTTGTGGTGGTCTGGCCCTCGCTGGCTCTCTCTCCCGCCAGAAGACTGGCCGTGTTCTCCATTCGCTCCTTTGGACGAGGATCTACCGGAAGTGAAACAACCAATATTCAACGTTTGCTCCTCAATAAGACCATTTCAGAAGACCGGAATGGATTATGCTGGACCCTTCAATATTAGGAGCCATGCTCTAAGAAGAACTGTTCCATTAAAGGTCTATTTGTGTCTTTTTATTTGCATGTGTACCAAGGCTGTTCATCTAGAAGTAGTCACTGATCTCTCATCGGACGCCTTCATTGCAGCACTAACCCGATTTGTATCAAGGAGAGGACTTTGTAGTGATCTATACTCCGATTGCGGAACAAACTTCGTTGGTGCATCCACGCAGTTGAAAAGGACAATAAAGAACTTCTATTCATCACCGGAAACTCAAGAGGCCATTTCTCATTTCGCTACTGAAAACTGCATCAACTTCCATTTTATTCCCCCTGCCGCGCCCCACCAAGGAGGGTTATGGGAAAGAGCCATTAAAAGCGCCAAAACACTCTTAATTCGTTCCATTGGCCAAACTCTTCTCACTTTGCAGGAATTTATTACGCTTGTCACCAAGGTAGAAGCCATGCTGAATTCTCGTCCTCTTACACCTCTTTCCACGGATCCTGCTGATGTATCGGCGCTGACCCCGGGACACTTTCTCATCGGAACCTCAATGACAGCCATTCCAGAGAACGATTTCGCCGCTCTACCCACCAATAGGCTCAGCAGATGGCAGACTGTTCAAGCCTTCTCACAGCGCATCTGGCGCCGATGGCATCAAGAGTACCTCCACACTCTTCAGCAGAGGTCAAAATGGACTCGGCGCAGGCAAAATCTTAAGGTGGGAGATTTAGTTGCGGTGCACTCCCCGAAAACTCCTCCTCTTCAGTGGTGTTTGGCACGCATAACTAAAGCCATACCAGGTGATGATGGAATAGTTAGAGTGGTGCAGCTGCGTACCCCCAAGGGCACTCTTACCCGTCCTGCCACCCGAGTATTCCCCCTCCCAATTGACGATTGACATTTGTTGACTGACGTACATTTACAAGAACGGTTTATAATTTTTTTGTGTTATGTATTATGAGTTTCTTTTTTCTCTTTTTATTGAACAAGGTGTTCAAGGGGGGCGGAATGTTCGGTTTTGCGCCAAACGCTCTCGTTTTGTCTGAGTTACGACCCGAGCGGCGCTGCCTTCGCCCTCCCCCACTTCCTCTCGTCTCGTGCGGGCCGGATCGACGGAGCGACTTGGCTCTCTCTCTCTCTCTCTCGTTCGTCACCGGCGGAGACACTCCTCGCACCTGCCCTGCTGTACTCTCTCTGCGGTTGCCGGGCACTGGACACGTCGCAACGGCCTGCCAACTGCTGGTCCTTCGGGCTCACCTATTGTGTTATAATTGTGTTGAACTTTAACTTGAGCTGGTCCTTCGGGTTCACCTATTGTGTTATAATTGTGTTGAACTTTAAATTTTGTATTAAAACTATACTGTCTGAAAATGTGGTTTATTTCCGCCACACCTATCTAACACTTCTTGATTTGGTTAAAAAAGTTCATTTCCTTCTCTTTGGACAATTTTCTCAACAATTCCATTACTAACTCATTAAATGTTAAGTACATCTTACTATATTCATCACACTTTCGGGATGGCAACTTCATTACAAACATTTTAGACGTTCGAGACCATTTTCTGCCTACGTTTTCCTTTCGCCATGATTGAAAGTATTTCAAGGTTTCAATTTCCACTCATGGAATTGCTGGCGAATACTATACTAATTTCAAGCCTCACTCCATGCCATATATAATGCCTCTTGATCTCACATTAAACGGGCTCTTTTCTTCCTCTTTGGATATTATCTGGCAATGCGTTTGTGAATTAAATAGATAACGAATGCTTTCACGAAATTCATGAGATTTCAAGAGGGTAAGTCGTTGGAAAAGCGGCTTCCTTAAAAGAGTTTTGCCTAGGCAAGTGGTGAATATTGGTAGAACCCTCGCGTACTCGCTTTCTCGCCGGCTTTCCATCAAAACCCTTCCACGACAGGGTTTCATGGAGTTCCCTCTCAGGCCCTTTGTTTGCCGCGATATCCATCACCTTAACCCTTCATTCGCACCCTATCCCCAAATACCTTACCCGTACGGATTAAGTACCACCATATTCTACATTTATTACGCATTCCTATTCTGTGGCATTAGGCGATTTTTTTTGTTAATTATAACCCCTTCAGCTGAAATCTATCTGGTTTTTATTCTCATATTATCAGCAATCAACAGTGTTACCTATTTTATTTTGTTTTGACCAACAAATTAATATTAGGACACAGTAGCAGCAAAAGAGATGCTTTGCTCATAACCACGCAGAAGCCTGTTGAAGAACTTTAAGTGAATATTATTGGGCAAAAATCCTGTTACTTTCCGGCAAACACTGATAATACAATTCTTTCGGTTTTTTTTGCCAGGTAAATAATTCAATCCCTGTCAACATTTTGAAGCCCAATTCACAGGGACCTAGTTTCTATACCGGTGGATAGGAGTTATACATCGTCTGAGATTACCAATGCATGCATGAGGCACAGAGCTCAAGGAAACATCTCTTAATAAACACACATTAAAATTACCTATGTTCGGAAAGTTTCTTTTGTTTGATAGGGGAATAATAACCCTTATTTAAGCCAAGCGCTACCTGCTAGTAGCCTGCGTCGTATCAGCGCTCAAGCCTCGCCCCAACGTCACCTCACACGCCGACAGCTGGAACCAGAAATACGTCACACGGACTTTTCCCAGCATTCCTACTTAGCTGTCGCGTTTTCGCGCGCTTGAAAATTTTCACTTTTCGTTTAATCGCGAAAAAAGATATCGTCATTCGAAAATCTAAGAGCGTGAAATGCGCACTCCAGGAGTAATAATCTTTCGATTAAGGCATTAAAAAATAATATGAAACCACCCAATTATATCATTAGCTTTGTGTGTTTATCATTATAATTTTGACTCTCATTGTACTGGCTTTCAGTTATTAATAGCGTGTTTTCATTTTAAAGGAGTTGATTTATGCTTGTCACTTGGCCTTAGTCAATTTGTTCTTTTCTGTGCTATGGTAATACTCCTCAAGGATCCAAACCAGTTTATGTAAATGTGCTATCAGCTCGTAATACTCGCATCTAAAATAGTGGTTGTCAGTGGTTCACCGTTGGCAGATTGTCATGTGGCGATTATAGTCCGCGAGACTTATAATCCTTCCCACTAGCACTCGATATTATGCAGCCAATTTCAATACTTCCCCTTTAAATATTGCTTTTTTATTTTCCTATGCAAAAAAAACTTTCACTCATTTCCGAAGAATATTCTCCGTATCGGGCATAGCTGTATTTGGTGCTTATTTTATATGATTATTATCATTACTCCATGTGTTCTTAGTTCTTTCACTCCGTATTGTGTCATCTAATGTGCAGCAAAATTAATTTTTCTGTAATTGAATGGTAACTTTTATAACGGCGACTCATCAGTAACTTTACAGTAACTTTAGTGACGATGCAGCTCTTTCTTAAATGTATTCTGAAATGGTCATGTAATAAGTCTGTTTTTTTCACCAGCCTAATTATCATTGTGCAACTTCTAAATGATGTTCATTCAAGGTATATTTATGTCAGCTATTCATGCACGGTACGGTTCCGGCGGATTTCTTTGGTCTTTAAAAGACTACAATCTTCAAAAACGAATGAGTGGCTGATTAAAATTTTTATCGCCTGCAGCTCACGGTGTACACTCTCTATGGTAAGAAGGAAAAGAGTACTGAGAATGGTGGTGAATCGTCACTAGGAGTTTGGTTCTCCATGCGGGGAATTCTGGACACGCAATATCAGGCCGTGCGAAAGATAGGCACTCTGTTAGCCATTATTGCAGTGATCATGTTATTCAATGCCGTCTAGGCTAAAGTGCTGGAAAAACGATGTGAGATATTCAATTTCTGTCACAGTGCAGACGAATGAGCTTGTAAAAGGTTTTAAGCGATTAATGATGGAAAATGTTAGCATACAAAACAAAGTCATAAAAGTTCAATGGGTCTTTCACAGAAAGACTCAAAATATTTTTTTCTGTCCCACTGCGTGTCCAGGAAAATTATTGACTTTGTTATGATAAATTTTATGCATGCATGCTGCTGTTATGAAATAAAATATTTTTCTCCAAATCAATTTTCTGGGGTTCGGCTTGTTTACAGGGTGAACAATCTTCTGGAGAACGTGTTATTTCCGCAAAATTCTGCGAATTTTGTTGTCCATGCCAATTCTTATAATTGTTGGAAAACTCAAAAAACGACTGGAAAAAATTATCTTTCCAATAAGAATTAAAAGAGGTAGCAGTCGTATTATTCTGGAACTTGGGTAGGTATATCTTCGATGCTTGAAATGCCAATTCTTAACTTGTTATTCATTCTCTCTCGGCTCTCCAGTTTATTTTTGTTCTTTATAGGTAGGTCTATGGCTGCATGTAATAATACATTTCACCCGTTTACAAATAAATATTTGATGGTATTCATTTTTTCGTGGCATACAATATTGCGAGAATAGTACGAAATAGACCGGGAATTTCAGCTTGAATGTTGGAATACCCGGTAATTAAGTATTATTTTCCCTGAAATAGCATAGAATAACTTTATTTCTACACGTAAAATTCAATGCAGTAAAAACATCACCTATGGAACAGTGAAGATTTTGGTATATTCAATAGTTTGCACCGCTTTAGAATTCAACAGCACTTCTTATGCGTTCAACATTTTATTCAAAATATAGCAATAGCTTTTTAAGAGGGCATGGGCAAAAGTATCATAAGAAAACCACAATGGTTATCAAAGCAAAAAATTAATGAATTACAAGGATTAGAAAAATTTATTCATAGCCTTTAAAGAGTGATCAAACGTAACAGAATAAAAATACTTTACATTACGCTTTTTCCAATTGTGCAATATAAATTTGCGACATGTAAGATACTATTCAGGAAAGAGAAAAAAGTTTCAAAAGTAAATTTCCTTCCCTTGCTCTTTTTGCTATCCTTTTCTTTTGTTCCTCCTTCGCCCTCTTCAGCGCCACGATATGCGCACCCACGATAACTCACGCCACGAAACGGAAGAAACTCCGCCCTCATCTGTCCATAGGGGTACATATATCTAGAGTCAATTCAGGGAGATATAGAGAGACATTTAGAGACATATATTTAGATAGCCCTTTGGATGGAGTGGCGGGACCTAAAGAGATTCTCAAGATCCCCAAAGAAAATGTGGGGGGCAGTTGGCATTGAGGAGAAGACTATGGAATAAGAATGAAGTGTAAGTCTTGTGCCTCAGGACAAGGATAGTTTATGGCCTAAGGCATATATTTGATGAAGTTGGGATGGGAATAACAAATTTATCCCAGGTTTTCTAAAATCAATTTAAAATTTATTGGTAAGCCTATAAATTCTCAAGGTAAATCAGTCAAGTAATAAACTTATTAATGGACTCATGAATTGGCAATATTTTGTGGAACCGTGTCACAAATGGCATTATCGCAGGCAAGCGTTACCATAGTCTCCATATTTTATTTTATTTATTTATCTATCGAGGTGATATTTTCAAGGAGAACTTTTTTGTTTCCTGCTTTTTTTTTGGAAATTTCTTGGAAATGTTTGTTTGTCAAACCCTGGGTTGGTAATTGAAATTTGTGTTTGCCGTTATCTTAGACAGATGCAAAAAATCCTTGAGCCAGAATGGAAGTAAAAATGATAACGCCCACGAAAATGAAGTTCATCACTTGACTAGATCATTTGTTCAACTAATTGATGTTGTGTTTTTCCATATTCATTGAAGACGCTGTGTTACTTTCATTAGGAAATTAAAATTTAACATAGAAATGCAACTTTGAAACTGGTATATCACTGTTAAGATGGATTTGAATACCTCGGTGTCCACATTACTACCTTTCGCGGTACTATGTTATGTGGGTAACGTATGTTTTTTATTAAATACCGAGACTCGGTGTCATGTTCACCGTAGAGCTGTCATTTCTCAGTAGGATAGCATTTATAGGGGGATCTCTCTTTCTTTCCCCATGCAACCTTTGTGGTGTTGACCCCTGGACTCCTTACCTTCTCCTTCCAGTGTTTCACCCCGCCAACCCCCCGTGGCACTCTGGAGGGGAGTCTCCTCCCCCCCCATTAATCGTCCGAGCCGGCTCATTGCCCCGAGGCGTCACAGCAGACCCATCCCGCATCCCTTTCTTTTAACTCCTGCCCCCATATCTCTCTCTCTCCACACCCCACTTTCATTCATCCGCACCCGATCTAAGGTAGTAGTGCATTACGCGCCCACGATGCATCATCAAAAGGGGTGGTATTGTCGAATCAGAGGATCGTGTTGGTTGCCACGGTTTTTTTATAGCAAGCATTGTTTCATTCGCGACTTGGACTCTCATTGGCTTGACGTCACCGACTACCCAAGATCATTCGTCATTCAAATTTCCATCCCCCTGAGAGGGTGTAACGGCTCGCCGCAGCGTCTTGCAATAGTATCTCGGTATCGCAAGCCGGCTTTGAAAAATACATGCTGATTTTTTTCAATTACCCACCCAAAGAGATTTGATAGCTGAAAAAAATGATAATGCCTAATATTTAGATACTTACTATAATGTTATTGATTTGCAACTTATGAACTGAGAGACTTGGAGAATTTGAACCTCATGGAACCTCATATGAAAGGGAACTGAAGGTGCCTGCGCAGAAAGTAAAAGCTGAGGCCTACATTGAAATTTCAACTTTAAAAATAACTTGGAAATAATGAAATAAAACTTTGTAAGGTTCACTGTTATTTTAATATGGGCATGATTCGGGTTTCGTAACGTGGTTAAGATGTAACCACGTTACGAAACCCGGGTAGAATTAAGTGACGCTTAAATGTTTCGTGTTTCTAATCCAAAGCGTTTGAGCACTCGAAAATTATTTCAATTCATGTTTTATAGAATAAGCAAATCGCCCTATTCTTAATAATTTTCCTCCCACGATAAACTTAAAATAATATGTAGTGATTACCACTTTAATTTGGTTTTGATAAACTCAAGAGAGTCAAGAGATATTTGGGTCGGAAGATCCTGTTTTTACCTAGTCAATGAATTCTTTCAAGCATATTCAACAAATCATTGAAAATCATCGTAGAGTTTAGCAGACCTAGCCATTAAATGCTACAACCTTAGAATCAACGTAATAAAAAAGTGATGTTTTAACTATTTGTTAGTATTTTTACAATGTATAAACTACGAGATGTCTTAATTTCTATTAGTAGGATATTGAGGTTTTTATTAGATTTTTATATAAATTCTTGCAGCATGGAAGCCGTAGAAAATTAAACAAAATTATTTAAGGGTATTATTTGGCGATCAAGAAATTTCTGCAAAACTTCAGTGTAGCAATGAATGCTGCGGCCATTAATAGCTGGCAAGGATTCACGGGAGTCCTTTATTGCCAAGAGACATTTGATAACCCAAATAAATATTAGGTTGTATTTTTTCTGTTGCATGGAATTTTTTTTATTTTTTTAGGATTTCCTTGCTAGCCTATCAGTGACAATAAGATAAATAGTATATGCTACTGATAAATATAGACGGAGATTGAAGATACGAGGAAGACTGGAGGCTAATGTGTGTTCTCTCAGGCGTAGAGGACTTTTATATCCCAGCCAAATTTTTCTGTCCCCAGCTATACGCGATATTACTTTTGTCTGTCCCCCCAATTCCGACGCGTCTTCCAAATAAATGTCCCTGTGATATCTCCAACATCCTCATGACTTCTTTCTTCACTGCTGAAATAATTGTTTTCGTATCATTTGTCTCTGCTGCGAGACAGGAAGCTTATCCCTCTGGTTTTATGATTACGTAGTAGGCTGAGGTCTGATTGTCCTCTACAGAATTATGTACATGTATGAAAAGCTTCATAACCATTTTCATGCACCTTGGGTCATTATAAAAAATTCTCTTGTAATAATGTACTTGTTCCAGGGGAATAATTGGATTTATAATTGGCAACAAAAAATATTTAAGTTATTAATAGTATTTTTTATCGTAAAATTCCTAAATTCAATGACTTAGCGTTATGAAATTCACATGATGGCATCAATTGGTCTCATGACATCAATACATATTTGACTCTAAAAATAACTTGAATGATTTTATTTAGCCCATATTTGGTTTTGTCGAGAGTGTAGGTACTTATCATGCAAGAGAATACTAATTCATCAAAATCTTTAATTTATCTATGTGCGTAAATAACTACTCTTCTCGATGCTTAGTTCGAGTTAGTGGAAATTACGTGATGCAAATTCCATGGTACTGCGGAGGGTTTGCTAAAATCAATTTATTATGAATTTTGTATTTACAGGAATTATATTTAAAATTTTTCATTGAATATAATTTATACAATATTTATATTTTTGCCAGTTATAATTTTTTGGATTATTATTTAAAAATATAGGTTTATGTTCTCCCATTTCCTATAAAAACTAGAATTTAATATCTCAGTAAACTACCTGTTGAGAGTTTATCTGGAGACGAATTCCCGCGAGGAGTTGACCCGGAGGAACCACCACTAGAAATATGGTCATTCGTTCGGTATCCATAGTTATCACATTAGCAATTTAAGATTAATGCTCTTTTTTGATTTATCTGTATCGCAAAGAAATAAAAAGTTTATTTGTAAAAATTATGTAAAATGTTTTAATGCTTAAGTTATTGGTTCAACTGATTCGGGCGTTTTATGGTGGAAGTTCAACATATTGAAATGAAAGGAAGTAGCACTTTTCCGCAATGATTTATTTCGTGCGACGCGTTACGAGCTAAAACGCGTCGTACGAAATACATTATCCCGGAAAAGAGCTACCAACTTTCTTTTCGATTTAAGATACATCGGCCAATCTTAATAAATTTTTAGTCTATTTATGGGTAAATATTTATTCTTATGGCGATAAATTTTAATTGAGTTATATCCAACGAAAAATGATCGAGCGGAGGTGATGAATCCTCTAAAATTTATCATCTTCTACTCTTTTTTTTGGCTACGATTGATAGGCTAGCATTCCACCCTCCCTGTGGCGCGTGTCTACATGCCCAAGTACGTGCACATTTGTACTCCCGTCCATCCTTCGAGTCTCTTCTCCGAAGCCACCCTCGCCGTTTGTATTTCCTCTCCCTCAATTCCAATCTCACCACGTCTACGCATTTTTCGCGCCGGAAGGAAAAAAAGTCCTTCAGTGAATGATGTATTTTTGGCTTTGTGGATGATGATGATCTTGACCTCTATATGTGCGCGTGTATCACATATATCATCCTAATGGCACTTGTCGTTAGGCTCATGGAGAAAAACTTCCCCCTTCCCTTTCACTCCTAACTTACATCTTCCCTTGCTACCCTTCCCCATCTGCCCTTTAAGCTCTTTTGGCCGATGGCATTGATTCCTTACACATATTCCATCCAACGAAGGTTTTTGTATTGCTTTATCGCCCTACAAATTGCCTCTGATAGCATTAAGCGGTTCAGGTTTTGCCAAGCGTTATTAGAAAGGTGATATTTCAGTTTTGATGGACGGCTTTGTAGACCATCTGCTTTTTGACTTGCAGCCGGCAGTGATATGCACGTAGAAACTTTCCCTCCATCCTTATCAGTTTCCATACCATACCAGTTACCTACTCAAAAAGTATTTTAAAAAATTAAGTCACTGAGGCAGATATAAAAGCGTTTTAAATTAGGTACAATTTTATCATTATAAATCATTCAAAACGTCACTACATGTCGTTAAAAAAGGTCTTGCGAGATAATTTCGGGAGCAGTTTGATTTCTTCCCTCATTAATGTTTTTTAGCCTTTTACGAGGGGTCCTGTTTTATAATTGATCCCTTTTTAGGCAAATTTTAAATTGATATTATGCGAAAAAATTGACAAATTCTGAGGGAAGAAGGGAATTACCCGGCTTAGAGCAAAAAATATACATAAATCAGAAGTCATAAAGTCAAAATACGATAGAAATCGCCTCAACTTTAAACCTTCAACTTCATCATCGTCATCATAATTCGACAACAATCCTGAGATCGGTTTGGGTACACCAGCTCTTACGGCTAATTTTGGTAAATTTATTTGACCGAGGTGGATGAGTTCGGGGAGCTCTATGCTACTAATCATAGGTTTCCGAGTCATATCCGGAGAGAAGCTGGCGGAGACACACTTGCAAAAATTGTGGGAGTGCTGCATGTCCCAAGGAAAGGAATTTACCCACCTACCCCAAATTTAGATGTAATAAACCTATGGTATTTTAGGTGTGAGCTATACCTTCATCTATCTGAAATAACCTACGGGTTGAATGGCTGATCGACTCTCAATAAACTACGCGTCGATTCAACTCCATATCTTATGGAGTGGTTTTAGAAAATGTAAGGACACGCTAGGGAGAAGAGGAAGGGATAATGATGACAGATGCATCTCTACTTGGGTGAAACAGGATGCAGATTAGGGGGGGAGCAGTCAGTCAGTCACTGGGTGTCGCGGATGGATTACCGGCTGAGAAGGGGTAGCTTATCCCTCTTCTTGTGAATTGGCTGACGCGAGGATGTGGGAATATAAACTTGACTGGAGGAAGTTATTTCCCGCAAGAGATAAAGTCAAATCATATTTGCTAGATTGAGATTAAAAACGTGGATTTATAAATCTTACCTGATTTATTTTGCCCACTTTGTACTCGTCTTGCATTCTAAGATGCGTCTCAAATTTTGTTGGACACTTTGACTGGAATTTCGGAATCTTCCTATCCAATCGATCATCTGTTTGTATAAACGTCTAGTTTTAGGTATTTCAGATATTTAGGTTTACTCTAACTATGAGTGTTGGGTTTTCGGAGACTATGAGTGTGGGGAAAAACTTATATCGCAGAAGGAGAAGCTAGCAAGGTATATTTCATCAAGTGATTTCAATTGATTCTTATTTATTTCTTATTAATTATAATATAATTAAATTACTTGTTCTCTTTGTTCACGCTGCAGTGTCGATGCGCTCTGAACGCAGACTATAATCTCGCGTTATCTCAGAAAACTACTGCATAATGAGGAGGAGTTCCATACGATCGTCGAGAGTTATGCCTGACTTAATGACAACCTATTATGTTTTTTCCTCTCTTAATTTTTCTTGTCCAACAGGCAAAATGAAATAAATGGCCTATAAATGTAATAATAAGTAAATTAAAGTGAATGCCATTAGCCACCCTCATTTGTATCCTTATGCAGGCAAGGGATATGAGAAAAATGTCTTAGGGGAATCAATTTTATCGCCTCGACCGATGAAGATGAGGAATTTCGGACGTTCTTGTGCTGGAGAGCTTGCAGGGTGAATTTTTGAAAAGAAGGAAGAGGAGGGGTTCAGACCTCAAGTGCGTTTGCGGCCAAAGATCAAGATGGCAAGGGTGAGAAGTGTTTTGGGGATGCGGTTAGGGCGGAGGGGCTTGCCTCCCCCGGAGTGCTTCCTGCCAAAGGTTACAAGTAGTAGTGAACGGATGTGGTGGTGGAAAGTGTAGCTTTTATTCAACATCCTATCCTAAGGAACTCTGATTAATGACAGAAATGCCATCGCCCCATGCATTCACTGCGTCCGTGATTATTTTTATAATTCCCCAAAATGGGCTTAGCAATTGGAAAAATTATGCATAGTTTTTTACAAAATTGTGATTGAAATAATTCTAAAACAAGAATCGTGACCATGCGTCGTACTTTAAATTTAATTTGTACCTCCTCTTATCAGATCTAAGGAACGCTCATTCTACGTCTCTCATTTGTTTCTTTTAGCGAGAATTACTGCCCAACCACCAATAATAGAGGAAATGTTGAGAAAAATATTTTTCAGCATTACATTTCTGAAGTGTGTGCAAGAAGTTATACTATGAGTATTTTGATGCTCTTCATTTCCGGTTACTACCGCATCGGTTGCTGTGGAGATTACAAAAGTTTCGCTGAATTAAACAAGTTATACACTATTATCTGGTTTATAGGAACCTTTAACTTGTAATAAATACACCAAAGGTTTGACTTATTTTGAATAAAGGTGAATGAATTTTTTGGCATAAGACTAGAAAGTTGTTACATCGGAGGCAGTACTTCAAAAATGTTTTAATTTAGAGTTTTGAATCTCGATGAATCCAAACTTAACAGCAAGGAAATTAGAATACACTCCCCCACTGTGATGCCACAAAAGCCTTTTCTTCGTTTATTTAATCTGGCAAGGAAACATAAATACAGGATACAAAATCTTGAAATTGTTGTCTTAGAAAAATATTGTCTTTGATTTATTTTCTTTTCCTTTGTATGCGAAGAAAGAATTTAATTTTAGCGCTTTTTTAAGGATGATAAACCCTTACCCAAGGTGACACAAGGACTCGCTTACTGTGTAAAAACCAATTTTGTTACTCTCCTGAAAAGATGAATATTCTTATTAAAGCCGAGTTATTCCATTGAAAATTTTCTTTCCTGGATTCCACAGACGTATTTACGTTCTGAGAAAGATGACATTTCTCTATTTTATTTTGTCTTGAGAAAACATCCATGCATGCCAACATTTTCCTCACCAATAGCAATTTTGGGAATTCCATGAATTCTCTTTGACTGATATTCACCCTAACAAGAAACTCTCTAAGCACTATATCTTAGGTGAGATTATAAATGGCAATGGAAGAAAAAAAATAGGAGTTAAAGATGTTTGGCGGGTCACTAGTAGGATAGTGATAGGCAAGTGAAATATTGGATTAAAGTTTCCAGTAGAGATATTAGTGTCACAAATATACCAAAAATTCTCTTCGTATCGCCTTAATCGTAAATCAAAAGCTAAATTATTCATGCTTGAATGTGGATCATTAACGTTATGTTTGTATGCGTTATTGGAGCTAAAATAGAAATAAATAGCCTTTTATTTGAGTGATTCTGTGGTTGGCTGATTTCACTGAAATTAACAGACATTTTACGTGAAGTAAAATTATCAAGATAATTCCGCTAGTCTTGAATGGGTATTCACTTTAATTTTTTAACACAGCAAATTTCCTTTCCGTTTCTTCCTGGGCTAATCTCGAATAAGCAAATGAACCACTTGTGATCCCTGTTTTTTGGGTGGGAGACAGAGGTTAATCCTGAGCTTCAATATTGTCTATGCAACTCATTTTTCATATAGTGTTTGTTTTGACGCTTTATCGTTTGGGCCCCACCCTTGCTTCCCATCCTAACAGTTCCTCTCCCTTTCCTCCTACCTCAGCCCCTCATTTCAAGCCTCGCATACAACCCACCTCTTCCTCAGAATTCTTCTTCCCGCATTTATATCCCATTCATATCTCCTGAGACGTGGCTTATTACTTTATCATGCCTTTCCCTTACGCTTCTGACTTTTGCACGTGTCTCTCCGAAGCTCCCTCTTTTATTACGGTGGCATCAAGTCTCTCCCTTCCTGCCGCTCTTCCCCTTTTGTTGCTTGTCTTACTCCTTCATTATGCTGTTTCTTCTCTGCTCAACCACTACTTCCATGCCTTCCTCGCATACTTTCCTTCCTCTTTTCCTGCTCACTTTATATCTTGCTGCGTAGAATTCTGCCTGGATTCACTGTTTCCGCAGAAGCAGGCGCAAATGTTCCATATTCTCTCTTTCCCTTTTATTCCCTTGTTCACTGGCCAAACAATTTTCTTGAATGCGGTGTATTTTCCACTGGAATATATTCATGAAAAATTCTTCACGTGTTTTTACATCAGTTTTTGGCATTTGCGTGCTCCCTCCCAACTTTCATACTTAGGAATTTTCTTGAAATTATTTTCGAAAACTCAAGAAGAAACTGAACATGAACGTTTTAGCTAAAGTAGTCTTCTAATATCAAACGCTATTTTTCTGTTTTCCATAATCCTTTGATCAAACCAAAGTAGTGCAGTAAATAGCTATTAACGTTCTCATTGAGTTCACATTCTGCCTTTTTTTATATGTCTCAAATTATACAATCGATTAAGGAAATAGGCTGATTCGTAGCGTTTTAACATAATGGGTGACAGACAAAGTGGAATAAATTAATGCATGAGATGCAAAAAGTGGAACATAATATCGAATATGAAGCGCCGATCGTCAAACCATTCGTCTCGTATAGGGTCTTTAAAATCTTTATGTTAATCTCCACACTACTTTATTTTCGCTTTTTGGTACAAACCATTTATCATGGCATGCATTTTGTTTCCTACCGTATTATAGATGTTGCCTTGTAATTACATGATGATGAAAGAATTTATTAAGGTAAATATTTATGTTTTACATTCCGGTTGACCACCACTCACAATGTACAGTAAACGCTAAGGCATTTATCTATTACTTTAACGAACCTCTTTTGAATAAATAGCGTTTTAATGAAATTATTACAGCTTGTATTGACAGGGCTCTTTCCTTTAAGTTCTAAGAAAATATTATTTATAATCAGTTCATGGAGAATTTGTGAAAAAAATTAACTTTCGCATGACAATTATGGTCATATTTGCCTCATTTAGTTTACTTATTTTAGAGCATAAACTTTAATGAACATCGCAAAATCTTGTGTAAATTGTAGCTCGTATGTGATATTTTATCCTATATGACTGAAGCACTTATGTTGTTAAAGTACCTAGGCTATAAAATAGTCATTCTTTGGATCAAATATATAGCTGAGTTATTTGTTACAAGAAATTCTCCTATTTGAAGACATATAAATATCGTGTTCTTGTGGTATCAATGTTCGCAAATTATACGTAATTGTCTTTCGAGGTTCATATTCATCCATTTCCTTACTTTCATCATCATAAACTTTTTCATTACTTTCCACTCGTAGCTCTTTCGTCGTTTTTTAACTTTCCCATTTTCTCAGCCTCTCATTACATCAGCAGATCTCCTCCAAAAGTTTACCCACCATCCTTCCCTCTCCATTTTTTTCCGCAGCCATTTTGAGTTTGCCCCTCCTTCCTTTTTCTCACTTCGGATCTTGACTCTCGGGTTTCCTCCCCTATTTTCTTCCGCCTACCCTCTTCTTTTACAACTCTCTTTCTCTCCTTTCCCCACTCCCACAGCAGTTCCCTTGAACCCCACATGTCCACGCCCTATCCCTTGTGGTATTCCGGGGCGATTACGAATGTAAGGAGGGTGGATGCACGCGCGGCGAAGGCTTGGAAGGGTGCTTCGAAACGTCGCTCGGATGGACGCTCATGTCGCGACTAAATTATTAAGGTGGTGGTTAGAGGTGTGCCTCAACCTCTTGCCTCCCTACCCTAGCACTCTAGCCTTACCCTGCTTTTCCTGCATACTGTGGTATATCCTCCTGTGACAATTCCATCCTTGCTCACTGTGTCTCAGCATAGGCGAGCGTCTAAGAAGCAAGGATATAGAGAGGAATAAAGGGAATAACTTGCAAAGCTGTGGTGTAATGCTTCAAATGATAATTGTAGACTGTAATATGCTTTTTTACAACTCCCATAATTACTGAAAAATTAAATCAAATCAGCATTGGAATTTAAATTGATCGTAAATAATACAAAGAGCAAACAAATTTTCTTTGCCGAAGTCCTTTGGGTTGAGTGGCGAGCGGCTTACGTAATGGCGAGGGAAGGCGGATGCTGGTGCTGGTAGAGTCTATTCGTGTAGCGCAATAATTCTCAAGAGAAATATAGAGATTGACTTTTTCCAAGATGACAGATTGCGGGAGAGAGAGAGAGAGAGACCGAGGGAGTACGTTGAGCACTAAGGTGCCCTGACAGTGCTACCACCGGGGCAGATGAGAAGTTTTGAATGGGAAGTGCCGATGGTTTTTCAAAAATAGTGTTATCTCTAAAAGTTGATTTCTTAAACGGGTGGACTCTGTAAAATATTCTTTCAAATACTCATATTAGATTTTGCTCATGTGATATTTGAAATTCATGCTAGATGTATTTTTCATTGGAATTCTGTTCGATTTCTAAAGGAAATTAGCTAATTTGAGACTTCACTTAAGTCTGGGACTAGGAACGTAGTTACCCATAATTCGCAACCAAATCTTGGTCGCTGGGGGCCAGTATGCTTCCTGTCTTTACGAAGACGCAAATTACTGTGTATGTATGCGTAGTCGTGAAACAAACATGTAGGATTAAGTGTTGGTTTCTGTGATTCTTAGAAATGAAGGAGGTTGTGAAGGGTGAAGTTGTCTACAATTTGTATCCTGGCATCAGAGTTTCGTGCAGCATTGGATTAAACAATACTTCCACTTACCTTAAGCCATTAGGACACAAATCTTCAAATAGATAGTGAGCCATCAAATATGTATGAAGGCATTTTGCGAGAAATACATCAACGTTCTAAGAATACGTGAAGCTAAATCAAGTCAATCGCATTTGAAATTAAAAGTTACAGTTCATTTATTATATGCACCAGAGCGTCGGAATGGCTGCAGCAAAGTTAAAATTGCCGAAGTAAAAAAAATATTTTTCTTTTAATTCATCGTGTCTGAGCTAGCTTCTATTGCCGTCTTGGCCTGATTTACCTCTTTTTTATAATTTAAAGGAGATGGGCAGTATCCCCAGATACTTAAGAATTGACGTCTTCATAGGCTTTAATTTTTCTCAAAACCCAAACGAATGGATTAGCGAGATGGAATGGATCACATTAGGTTTGAAAATATACTACCTGCAGCCTCTACGAAAGCTGAAAGTGTGTTGGGAAACTCTGAGCGCCTATACCTGATTATATAATACTATCCTTCCAAATAACTCTCAGTGATTATTATTTTCGTTGGGCACCTTCGTTTCTGAATTATGAATTTCATTTATGAATTCCTTATTTCTTTTCCCATCCGGTATGCCTTCCTACCGTCATGGTGTAAGTGCCATCTGAAAACCTTCTCAAAGAATCTTCATACACATTAGTTCAAGAATGGCTATAGTTTTTATATAGCATTGTATCCTCGCTTCTTCTTCTATTTTAACAAGTATTACTTAATCGATATAATATTTTGTTTATTCTCCTGCTTTCATAATGCCTGAGCCTAAGATGCACTTTAACTCATTTTATGCTGTGACAATATTTCCTCAGAGTCAACGCTGACATTTTACGCCCTCTATGAACTAGTCCTATTAACAGCACTGGAATTTATGGCGAGAAATCACTGTGTTTCTTGTAATTCATCGTGATGACTGCTTAAGACTTTTTGTTTAAGAGAAGTGTCTTCTCAAGTTACATTGAGTGTTTTATTTAACGGAAGCGATATGCCTGGAATGTAGAAAAAGGTGAAAATGCAGATGGCAATCATTTTTACACGATTGATATTTAATTCACTATAGCTAATTCATCAACTCAATAAGTATGTAAGCCACAAAAATATGAAAAACTTACCTAAATCTCAGCAGCAGAATAATGATAGAGTGACTGAACAATTTTGAGTTTTGTCTGGTGTATCTTGTACACATATTTTAATGATAATTTTCAGAATTAAGACGTAATGCGAAAAACTACGATAGAGCTTGCATTTCTTTTTATCCTTTCGTATTTGAGAAAGAGTTAATGTAAATCTAAAACCATTTGATGAATATGATCACACTATTATCACTATTTGGCGAGTTGTTGAATTTAATGCAAGTTTGAATGTAAAGAAGCTATGCCAAATAAGGTTCTTTATTCCAAGCGTATGTTATAAATATATTTAAAGATAACTTCACAATATTTTGTGCCTCCAAGTGGCTGTTTTGAGCGAAAAATTGCTATGGATCTGAGCGCATCATTTTCAACATTTATTCGGGAGCATAGCAGTCGGGTAGGTATCGGAGAAAATCTGCTCACTGCTCCACAGATTCAATAAACGATTATTTACGGAGACCCGTCGGCGCTATATGCTGCCGTCGGATTAATGGTTACTTTGCTATTATCTTTTTTATTCATTATAATGGTCCTTCGATTTAGGAACTTGGCCATAGATTTCATGGAGAGGTAATCGCTTCCAATTAATCCCCACTTTTATCGACAGGTGAGGAAGGAAGGGATGTCGCTTCACTCCTGGGCTCGTAATTCACGGTTCAATCACGCCCTAAATCTTCGCCGTGGCGTCCTCGGTAACAATGACCAGGTCATCCTACACCGTACCCCATGTGGCCCGTTCGTTAATCCATGGAAGGTGTTAGCGGATGGAGAACGCTGTGGTTGCCTTTATTGGAGCACCGTGTTGGCTTCGAGAGAGGTCAACGACACCCGGCTCGTCGGCTAGCGTGTAATATCCTTCGACTATCTCACTGATTGATTACGGAAGTGATTTTAGCTCCACTCAGCTCCACTTGTAGCATAAGTTTTTGTGCCAAATTTTAAACGGTGCCGTTTGATAATTAATATTCGAAAGCTATTTGGGTGTTACACTTAACTAGCGTTAGTAATTGGGGTGGGGGAAGTGAGAAGCCAAGGGGTACGAGTAATTTTGTTTTTTAAACAGAGTTAGGTAGAGAAGTTAGGTAAAGGAAACAAAAATAAGCTAGTTTATATATATTTGTGTATTTGATATCACCCGATATCAGCACATAACAGAGACCCACTCGCATCCCTTGGCTACCAAGTTTTTGTACATTTCTTTTATCAATTTCTGCACCTTACTCTGTTTAGAAACAAAATCACGTGCCCCTTGGCTTATCACCCCCTCATATAATATTTTTCTGATTGTTTACTCAAGAGAATGTGAAACCTGTAACCATAGAACCGCTATTGTCCTCATTCATTCTAGTCTTGTATTTTTTCAACTTATTCATCAGTTTTATGGTCATTCAAATGCTCATAGATTCCTGACTTTCCCAGGATTCCATCTTATCGTAACTTATTTTGCACTTTCCCTCTACTGATGACTTCCCTCACCTCTCTTTAAACCTTCAACACAACTACACCCTGCTTCTTCACTTAAAATCGCCTGTCTCCCTCCCCCCTCGCCCTTTCCTATTCCCCACCTCCTTAAGACATCTATCTTCTCCATTTTCAACACGTCTCCTATGGCCAAACTCTCACGTGGATCTCTTTCTTCTGCAGGGTGGTGATTAACGGCATTGTGTGCCATCATGTCTCCGCCTTACACGAAGAATTATCGCCTAGCGGTGGTGCAATGAATTCTCTGGTCTCTCCCGATCAGGGATATCCATTGGCCATCACAAAGACCTCCTTCTACCTCCACGGATATTAATCTCTATCTTCATCTCACAGGTCTCGCCCACTTCCCCCTTTTAATCTCCTGCCCTCTGAGTCCTGCTTGTAACTCCTAAATTACAAAAGTAAGGAATTCATGCATGCAATGTTCTACTATGTGTTTTTGAAAAGCTGAGCTTTCATTCCAAGTAAGATAATTTTTAAGCGATTTATGCGAATTATTTTCCTTGTAGCTCATTTCATAGTATTGCATTTAATATCAATGTAAATAGATTGTATGTTTGATATTTAAGATATTTTTTCTTTTATTGATATCTTTTTTCATTTTCAGGTAAATTCATCACTATGTCATCTGTTATCCATTGAGAATATCCAGGTAACTGAATTTTGTGAGTAGAATTCTTATAATAAATAAATTTTTCCTTACTCAGGGAAATAATGGCCTAATAACCAGCAATTACAAGCCAGTGTCATTTTTGCAAGTAAACCCCCTTGGTTGGGGGCAGAAATTTCCTTATCTTTCACCTGGTGGGGAGCAAATCCACCGATTTTCACGGGATAAAAAAGTGATTACATGTTTTCATGTACCGCTAGGAGCGCAAATCATGAATTTTTCTTTAATGTGATAAAAAATTTTTTTTGCCAAAAACTTCCTTTTACCTAATTTTTTCTTCATAAGGTCTTCTAATTTTACGTATGAAATGAAATTCTGTTTGGTGAAAATTTTCATAGCTTGTTTATTATAGTCAATCACACACAAAAAAATTATAAAAAATTACATTGTATAAACAATTGACAATTTACACAAGTTCTAGTAAAAAAATATTTTCTCCGTTCTATCATTTTGATGATCGAAACTTAGTTTTTCATAGCTTTATACTTTTCAAATTATTGCGCAACATATGTTTTTAATTTGTTAACAAAATAACAATTGAAATATACAAAGTGAACAACTGCAAATAAATGGCATAATTTTTTTCATCATAATGTCAACAAATTCCGATCATTATCTTTGTGGGTTACACTATTAATCACAAAGTGGCTGTTGTGCGATTAAGATTGAACATATTCATTTAAAATAGCTTATTGATGTAAATCAACAAATAATTGTTGATGAATAAAATAAACAAATTTTACATTTATCAGATTTTCCCTTCAAAATAAAATTTGAATTGGACACTTTCACTTATAACACTTCACTTTCCTTAGATTTCCCTTTCAGAATACGTCAGATATTAGAGAAAATATATATATGATACATTGATTTTGATAATAGTAGTGTGGAAAGAACTGAAACAAATATTCGTTTAAAAAATTAAAAAAATCACTTTTTGTCAATAGTTCAATTTTGTGTGGTACGTTTGGAAGCATGGCGCTGCACAGAGGGGGACATCGCACACAGTACACAGAAAGATCGTCTCCCTTCTCTGTCCTTTTGCCAGGCACACGACACACCTTTTCACCCCATGCTTCCTTTTTTGTGTTGGCGGGTTATGTTCAGGAAAATGCCTACCAATGAGTCTCTCTGGTGATTGTGAGCCTGACTTTCTTTCTTTTAGTCTCTCCTCCTTATCCACCGTGGATTTTCCGTATTTCAAGAAAATATTTTCTATTAGGTTCATGCGAAACTCAAGCTGAGTCAAGACTCCACCTTGCTTTTTTTGCACAATAAAGGCATTTAACACTGTCACGTCTAACATGTGCCGAAATATTTGTTGGTAATATTATTTCATCCTTTTTCTTGCGGCGCTGTACGTCACGATGCATTGGTCAGTCAAATCAACGCCTCCCATTACATCGTTGTAATCAACGCACGCTTGGGGTTTCTTTTTATTTTCTTCACTTCTACTTGGAACTTCTATCATTGAGTCATCCTGTATGGTACTCAATATGCACACATCCCTTTTATCGCGCCATTTCATCGCCATTAGCTTTCCTCGATAGACTGCAACTACGTCCCCTTTTTTCAACTTTTTCTGCATCAAATATTGCGGGAGAATTTTCCTATTCCTTCACACAGTTCCGACGGCATCGGTCTCATATTTGGCTAAAAAGTCAGATAACTCGGGACTACTAAAATAGTTATTTATGCCAATTGTATAGCCTTGCTTCAGCAAGTCCTGAGCAAGAGTGAGGACCAATCTCGAAGGCCTTGTGAAGCCTGACACGTCAACGCCATCAATTTCTTCTATAAGTTGAGTGTCCCTCCCTGTGCACATAAGCATGTTCCACACATACCCCGATTTTCAGTCGCACAATTTAAACGACTGCATCCCAAATCTAGAGCGCTTTTTAGGTATGTATACCTTCCACCCAAGGCGGCCTTTCCAAAGCAAAAGGCTTTCATCTACAGAAAGTAGCCTATCAGGGGTGTAACTTTCCCGAAATTTTTTAACCAAATGGTCCATGATGGGTTTTATTTTATATATCTTTGGGGCCACTTGACTCTCAGCATCATATTCCTCATTGTTAGCAAAGTGTAAAAACTTGAGCAGCAAAAAAAATCGCTTTTCGGTCATCATCTCATAAAAAATAGGAGTAGCCAATAGTTTCTTACGAGAAAAATAATGTCCTAATTTTGGCTTTTGAATGATTCCCTGTAAAAGGAGGATTCCAAAAAATAATTTTATCTCCTCACTGTCGGTTTCAGTCCAGTCTATTTCTCGACTTCTCCTTTTCATCTTTCGACTCCTGCTTTTTGCTTCTATTTGCTGAGTAGCGTACAAATTTGTTTGGTTTGCAATTACGGCACAAATATTGCCATCAAAAAAGTGCTCAAAAATATCAATCGGCATCCGCTTACTCAAAAGTTCATGGCTCAAGCCAGAAGTGTACTTTCCCTGAAAACGCGGCTGAGGTCCACCGCTCTCACTCCAATCGGAAACAGGCGTTTCATGCCGCAAAATCTCTTCCTCGCTGCTCTCCTCTTCCGAGCCGCTGCTAGATGACTCCACCAGCTCCACCGCCTTTCTTCTGACGGCTGGATCAACTCTACTAGGGCCAGCAATGCCTTCGGCGGACACCAACAGCTCCTCCTCACTTTAGTCACTATCTTTACTTTCACTACTTAGAGATAACATTTCCGCTATGTCTGTCTCGTCTAATCGTTTTTTCGGCATGATTGTGACCAATATCACAAAAAAACTACGAATAACTTTCCACGAGTAACTTTCCGGCTGCTCACTACCACGGCTTGATAGAAACTGGATCAGAAAACAAAAATGCTCGAGACACACACAAAAACACTTCGCTATGTGTATATCCCGTGCACGTGTGGAGGAATTTATTGCGGGTGTGAAGGCGGTTTGTTCCCACAATAGTAACGGTACAATTCTAACATCCAGCTGGTAGAAGTATCCCGAAAAATTGGTGTTTGAGGAGAAGCAACCACTCTCCATAATGAAGGACAATGGTAAGCCAAGGAACTAAGGGCGCCGAAAAGGGAGGCAGTGAAAGGGATTACCTGCCGTTTTAGGGCAGAAGTACGTGGGCCAGATCACACCTACTCGGAAGACACCCATCCGCACAAAAGAGTGAGGGTGTGAGTGAAGGGTGCAAGGGATCCCAGAAAAGGACGGCGCAGTAAGGGTGGTCAGGTCTTTTCTTCGTAACTCAAAGTGCTGGGAAAAACTGATTTAGCATTCGAAAAGATGGTTTTGGAGTTTTCTCTAAAATAACAGACTTTTAGGAACAGTAGAAGCTATTATTTAGACAATAAGCCATAGAATTTCAGAATCAAACGGCTATGAAGACGAATCTTATGAAAATATGGGATAATGGATAATATCAAAGAGTGGATACATGTTTTCAGTTAAAAATGAAATTTAAAGTTTATTTGACAAAATCTATTGTTCAAACAATGTCTATGAATTAACAACAAAATTATAGTATAGACCACCCGCACAACACAACTCAATTTTGCCTACGTTTCTAAAATTCTATTTTACGGGGCTGAATTGCAGGTCAAATAATATTTATTTCGATTGAATTGAATTTTTTTAGCAAATAAGTCATCATATGGTAGTAAATAATCCCACAAAAAGTATTGATAAGGTAAATTATTTTAAATTAACATCAATCATAATGATGAATAACGCACCTGTGGAGCTATTTTCAACAATAAATTCAGCCAAGGCTGAGAAAGAACAGAACCTGAACACCAAGCATTTCACTAAGTAGCTCTCTGCTAGTTTCGTGAAGAAACTACCCAAAACTCACCACTAACTAATGTGCTAACACAGTCGTGTCCTTCGAAAGGTTCGCTGGGGGGACACGGGTGGAACTCGATGGTAGCCTCTTCCTCGTGGTGAGTTCAGTTCTTGCTTGATGTTAAGGTTCTGTTTTTTCTCAGCCTTGGCTAAATTTATTGTTGAAAATAGCTCCACTGGTACGTTATTCATCATTATGATTGATGTTAATTTAAAATAATTTACCTTATTATTACTTTTTGTGGGATTATTTACTACCATATGATGTCTTATTTGCTAAAAAATTTCAATTCAATCGAAATAAATATCATTTGACCTGCAATTCAGCCCCGAAAATGGAATTTTAGAAACGTAGGCAAAAATGACTTGTGTTGTGCGGGTGGGCTATACTATAATTTTGTTGTAAATTGTTAGACATTTTTTTACCCATAGATTTTGTCAAAAAAAATTCAAAATTCATTTTCATAAACTATAAACATGTATCTACTCTTTGATATTATCAATTATCCCATATTTTCATAAGATTCGTCTTCATAGCCGTTTGATTCTGAAATCAGCCTGATTTTTCGCAAAATTTTAAACTTTAGAGCTCGGGCGGCGGTGGTTAATATTATCCGATTTGAAAAAAAAATTTGTGTGCGAGATCCTTATATCATTTCGCAACTCTCCCGCACAGGGCAAAATTGATCAGGAATAAAAATCTTATTTCGGCCCACCCTAATATACAATAAGTGTCACCGCTCAAAAAAAACATATTATAGACATCTAGTAGTATTTAAGATATCAAAGATATTGCAGACAAGCTTTAGGTATCTAGACGATATTTTGTGCTCTTGGGTTCTGTTCGTGTATGGTGAACGGACTTAGAAAGAACTCGAGGTTCTCGGAGTCTTAACGGAACCATTTTTGCAATTGATATCATTTAGGAATTGAAAATCTAGGATAATGAACTGATATTTTTGTTTCATCCTGCGCATTACATTTCATTTAAACATTTGGATTATTTCGGCTCCTATTTGTTTTGATATCAACAATTTAAATTATCATTTTTATTAACTCTGTCTTGTTTATTTCTTTGGGATAAATTCTGAACACGCAAAAAAGCAGTCTAACTACTCTGGGAGCTCTTTTCACGTTTTATATGACTCCATGGTAAAAATATTTTAGACTTAATTTTATTCGTCTCTCGCAGTTCTTTTTTCTGCCAAAAGCTTTCATCCATGAAATAGAGAAGGGACTAAACAAATTATCCTATTCGAAAAGTTGAGCTTGGCGTCGCTGAATTCCATGGAAATACTATTTCGCTCCTGCTTGAACGTAAATGAAAAATACTCATGTCATTTCCGTGTATCTGAATTCAAAAGTGCTCTAGCATTTATTTTTTTCTCCTTACTCGAGCATTTGTATGGCGCTAGCGTTCAACGCGAAGCTATTGATGCTGTGTTGCCCTAGGCCAGAGTGTTTTCTTTCCGACTATTTGAATTCAAAAGTGCTTCAAAATGTATTTTTTTAAATGTTTGTACATGAGAACATGCATTTATGGCGCTTGCGTTCAATACAGAGGTGCTGATGCCGTGTTGCGCTGTGCGAGAGTGTTTTTTCCTCTGTCTTCCTCTCGCGGGAATGTAGTAAGATAAGAAGAACGTGGTATGGAAGAAGAGAGGAAGTATATAATGTGGATTACTTTTTGGAGAGTGCATCGAGGTGGAATCATGCGTTTATCGTCCTCATTCCGCGCCTATTTATTTTCCACGCCACGAAGGAGAAAAAGCGAACATTCCATTCACGTGCAAAAAATTCAGCTCCGAAAAATATGCTCCACGTAAGGCTGGAGGCCTCCAAAGAAGCTTTCGCCTTTTCTTTCCCTGAAGAAGGAACTGAGAGAGGCCGGAGGAATGATCTGCAGAAAGTGAGAGAAGAAAGGGTGTGAAGGTAGATCTTGATATATAGGTAATACATATTATGTGGCTGAACGGAGGAGGTGGAATTCTGAGTCGGATGACTTACCGCTGAATGATGAGCGTAAACGAATATATATTTTGTAAAGGTGACTTAAGATACAAGGATGTGCATTATGTAAAATTTTTCCGGAATAGGTTAGTAGCTGAATTCACGATTTAGCCGTGCCTAATTTATCTGAGCTCCTTAATAATGTTTTTTTCCTCTTGTTTGCAACTTCCTTAAGCCATCCCTCTCCATTCTCTTTCTTTTATTTTAAATATTATTGTTTTTCAACACCATAAGTCAGGGTAGAAATATTTCAATCATTACCTCCTCTTATGTATAGCAAAATAGTATAGATATACCTTTTAGCGATTCCAAAACCGAGGAATAAAGACTCGATTATTCTAAAAATTATGCCGTAGGAAAATAGTAAAAACCAGAGTTTCCAATATCGCTCTGCTGTAGGGAAATTGCATAAGGCTGCATCTCTCAATTCTTTTCTTCGACATATTATTTATCGTCAGAGTATTCATTCTAGTCTGAGAAATGTATCAGGCAGGCAATGTAATTATGAAAACAGCACATAAATGGATACATTTTTAAAAACAAGTCAATTTATCGGAAAACATAGTGCAGTATAGTTATATTGAAATGACATATTTGACACTGTTGTGAAGCCTTTGTGCTAACGAATTAGATTACACACTTAGTAACCCTTGCCCAATTCTGTGAAGTACAGTGTAATGGTCTAAAAAACTAGGATCTAGGAAAACAGACTAGGAAAACAAACTTCTCTTCATTTTTGGCCTGAGACAGTGACCGTAAAATCTCCCAAGTTGAAGCATAAACTAATTTACCTTCCATGGCCACCCGGTGATGTTTTTATTCCTTACCGCATTTAGCACTGTATATTTTCTCAATGTACATACATTGCAACATGATGGTAGGTACTTTTCTGGAAGCGTTCTTTTTTTGTAACCGTTCACCGGAACAAGGTAAGACGAGCAGGAAAGAATATCTGACGTGAATCTTTGAGTGAAGGAGAAGTGAAGGATGTTTCCTCACTCCCAATGACCTAGATTTTGCTAGGGTGTATATGCTTGTCCTGGGGTGTGACTATTTTCACCCTCATCCCCACCAACCTCCGTCAACTGGTGGAGGAAAATGAAAATGATGAAATTAAAAAGTATACGTAGCAGGGAATGCGAGCCGTTCAGTGAAATGAATCTGTGGATTTGTGTTAGCGTGCTGTATTTCACAATTTAACGTACCTACTAGCAGAGGAAAATACAAATAATTGCCCGATAGGTCACGGATGGCACGTGGGCTCCAGTTTGATGAACCTCCGAAGGAAAACCTTGACAAAAAAGGTCTACTGTTAATTACATACGCAGTTGTGGCAGTAAAGAATATTTTTAACGCAGATGTAAGCACACTCTTTGTTCTTGAAATACGTAAAACGTTGATCGTAAAACGAGAAACTCGGTTGCTTTTAATACATATTGATATTATTGCCTATTGCGGCTGCAATTCATTATTCAAAGTTGATTATGGCAATGCTATTTAATTAACCAAAACTGGCATATACCAACGGAACTAGAATATCCCGTGTGACCATAAAATGGCAGCCCCTCCTCCATAGGATCAGCAGGGTTGTAACTAACTAAGGACATGGCTGGTCGCCGTGAAAGGGCAAGAAATCGAAATAAAAGTTGCAATGGTGGGAATAAAATTTTCACAGTAAAATGAATAATTCTGATACGGCTCAAGAGTTATCAGTAGATATGCGTGAAAATCGCAAATGCGATAAATGTGATATAGATGCGATGTGCGCAAATAAATGCGACATAGATGCGATGACTGGAATTTTATGATATTGTTACGCAAATTTGCCTTTTCGACGGCAAAATTCGTACATTTTGTGCCGAGCGCAGTTTAAATGCTCCGCCGACACTCACTGCTTAAAGCATGTGAGCGACTGGCCAGCTGCTAGTTGGCCGGGACTCTACGTGGCCGCGAACTACAAGTGGGCGCGGGCAAGCTACACCTCCGCCACTATATGTCTTTTTCCTTAATTTAATATTGTTATACAACATAATTATTTAAAATATTCTGTATCTATATAACATGAAGCCCCTTAACGACCACTCATTCATTCATTCACGTATACAAATGTTTGGGGTGAACGAGACGAGATACGGCAAAAAGTCTAATGAAGACCCCCTCTAAAATTGTCTGAAACCCCAGGAAAAATTATGAAAACACTAAATTTACAATTATTTATCCGTCTATTCATATAAAATTGAGTGTATGGGGATTAGTTCAAAAAATGGCCACCAAATTCCAATGGCGGCGCGGCAGTCATACAAACGAACAATCATAGCAACAGATTTGTTTATGCAAACAAGAGGAGCTAAATTGGGAAAGAAGATAAGGGAAATGAAACGAAAAACTGATAAATATAAGGTAGGAAATTAAGAAAGTAATAATTGAAGTGTCTATTTCTTTGCGTCTTCTTTCCGCAAGAACAAACATCTGTTTAAATCAAAGCGCATTCAAATCAAAAGCGGAGAAATGTAAGGTAAGAAATTAGTTGTTGTTTTTGGTATATTACATCGAGAGTGTGGTGGTTATTAATTTCAACGTTAACAAGTGCTCTGAATGCCATATTAGAAATATGATTCGTGCTGTTGACTATAGTTCGTATCTTGTTGGCGATACACGATTATTGTAGAAAGACTTTCAAACAAGTCTTACATAATATAGGTTGGTAAAAATGATTTTATTATCGTGTTTTGTGATGGTGATAATTTTTTATTTTTGTTTACATTCTTTTTTCCGTTAATTTCCTTTTTAATGTACAATTTTATCCGTGAGCTGCTGGAGTGAATAGGCAGTGAATAATACAATATGGAAGATAAGTGCAAATAAAGGTATTTCTTATTCAATTATTTGTCTTGCGAAAATCACGTTTCCTTGAGTGACTAAGTTATTCAAATGTGAAAATCATCGAAATCTTGACATTCACAATGTCTTGTACACCAAAGGCTGTGATCACCAGATTTATTGCGCATTGCGTTGGATATTAAAGCTGAGATATTTGTGTATCCCGATTCATTAAAACTTTAAATAGAGGTGAAGTGAAATCATTCGCGATCACGATCAATAATATTTCGATAAAATTCGTCATACTAGCCCCAATTCATGCTAAGGCGCATTTGTTTCTAGATATTGATATTCAGTCCTTACGTAATTCGCTTACGAAGCGGGGAACAGCTGTTACATCTTATTCGTATATGATATAAGAATTTGGTTGAGTTTTGTGGAAAATAATTAAAAAACGTGTTTTTCATTGTAATTCGTAAAGTCGTTATGTTATGATATTACGTATGCATTGGGTGTTACAGTGGAACGTGGTCTCAACGTTTTTTGTATTTGAATTGAATAAGTTAGAGAAACTCGTAGAAATTTATTTTACTTTTTTAGCCCCTCAGAAAAACGTTTCTCTTTATAAATATTTACATTCACATTGTAGCCTACGTACCATGCGCTCGTTTTACGTGAAAGTGGAAATATTGCTTATACCTAAGTTAGCCAGCTTAAAAGTAAACGATCCTTAAGTAACAAGTAGCAAACAAAAAGTGTAAGACCTCCCACAGTGAGCATAACAGGCCGAAGGCCTTTTTCGGGGGGGCCTAGGGGGGGCAGAGCCCCCCCAGCGAGCTAAGCGAGTTTTGTCATATAACTGCGTTTTACTACATTTTATCGTCATCCATCTCATTATGAAAATAATAAATAGACGCTACAAAATGCGGTACACTGTTATTACTGTGCGATAAAATAAAAATGATAGTGCGAATTTCACATATCTCTAGTCATCAGGTTATGCAATATTTATCCATTGAGAGTATTGGTCTTCGATTTTATATACATTTACTTTGAAAAACCTGGAGCATGACTTTATTGCCCCATCCCCTCTATCATCCACATTTAGGGTCTTTTAAAATTAGGGTCTTTAGGGTTTAGGCTTGTAGTAAGAGAGAATTAAGATAACTACGATTTATACATTTTAACTCACAAATTAAAAGCCCAAAGGATTGTTTTTACAGATGAGGGTACAGCTCACCCGTTTTAAGTGACATGCAAGTGAACAGCACAAAAGGAGATACATAGGGAATCCATTCCCTTGCCTTAGCCACCTCATGTATAGAGGGTTGGTTTTTGGCGATTTCTGTAGGTTTCACACGGGATTTGAACCCGGGACCCCAACAGTCAGGGATCGGTAGCTTTTAGTTGCCAATAGGCGTCGGTGTTCTCCGTTCAAATGCCAATGGATAACATTTTTATCCAAATTTGCCACCAATAGGCATCTATGTGATTCGTATATGAACCGAAATTTGAGTTAAAAACACACCGTGAAAGCGCTTTTAAAGTTTTCCCAAAGCATCCTTTCAGCCGTACTCTTCCAATTTTTCATTCAGAGTAAATCTATACTCCGATATAATTGCCTAAAATATATAAAGAGTCAAGAAAATAAATCTTAATGTGCATAGAAGTCTTATAGTAAACAAAAATTAATTGTCATTTATAAACTTTTTCTAAATACATTTTGAAATCATATTATAACTTGGAATTGAGTTAAAATAGCAACAAAGTTCTTCTTGGATCTTGTATAATGGGAAGATCCTGAAAATAGAGATCCATCACATTAACAATGACTACGTTGCAACTACGCGATGCTTTACTAGCGACAGATGAAGATAAGTGATAACTGGGGCGCTCAGACGCCGTAATACATCCAAAAGGACGCTTAGACCATTATCACGCAGCGTCTGTTGAGTCACATTATTCGCAAAAAACGATAACAGTTCTAGAGATGTGCATTACTTCGCGAATCCATTTGCGGTGAAACTTTTCCCAGCGATTACCACGGACGCGATACGGGTAGTTTGGAGTGCACTACGACGGTAACGTTTGGAAGCTCATGGGATGGAGAGGGAGGGCGAAATTCACTCAATGTCTACCAGCGCATCATGCTTTAGCTTAATTGAAACGGGAGAGGGGTGGTATTAAATTTAACAGGTCGAACAAAAGCGGCAGGAAATGCGCATCGTAGTGGCGGCTAATGTGTCATGGTTCCACGGACCACTGCATTAGGAAAACAAAGCCCGAGAAGTTGGCGGCTGTACAAATGCACTGCATCGTATCAGTTGAATATCCCCGTGATGCAACCACTCGTTATTTCAACGCGCTCAATAAGTCCACAACAATGCGGCAATACGCGAGTTCTGTAAAACGGAGTAATTTGGAGCAAATTGGAGACAACGTTGGACAAAACAATTTCATAAACACATAATTAGGGTGTACATCATGCTTTATACTACTGCGAGGAAAATTTAGGGATGCTTTTAACTGTTATAGCCTTGAGGGTGGGTGTGAAGAATACACGATAGTCAAACAGCTGCATTAAAATATGTATCATTTGACAGGAAATGCAAAGGTTACATAATAAATTTAGCATATTCGTAACAAAATCCACTCGAGATTCTACAAATTTGCAAGTAAAAGAGAGCAGAAATAACGAATTATGCATTCAATGAAGTTGATTAGCCAATATGGAGTGAAATAGAATGTAAAAACTTATTTTGGTTAAGTCAGCTCATGCCAATTAAGGGTATGAATCAATAACATTTAAAAACCAAAAATATTTTGGGGGCTGCAATGGCAAAAAAATTCAAATTTTTTATAGTGGGTATACTTTACTCCTCTTTCTTTCCCAAAATATCAAATGAATAACTTATATTGAAGTGTAATTTTAATGCTTTTATTGAATGAAACTTCTTGACCACAACACTTTGGTATAGCATGGCGAATAAATAACTAATATGATATCATTCCCTTCAAAGAAACTACCTAATTAGGTCAATAAATTTAAAACCCAGAATAATGAGCAGTGAGTATCCTTTAACAAGCATAGTTACAACTTTATCCTTGAACAAATCACATTACTTTGAAAGAAACCTCTGTCATAAATCTTATTGTCGTGAACTCTTATTCTGCTTCAATAAACTGAGAGACTATATGTTTTCTCATGGTGCATTGGCTACTAATAAAAAGTTACCGGCTTCAAATCTTGAATGAGAATTTTGGACACGACAAATAAAAATCCTCGATGTGCGAGTTTCCCCAGGAAAATGAATTATTCCGAATGTGTATTATACATGTGTTTACACACGCTTGTGACTTAGCAGGGATGAGCCATCCAAATCAACCTCTAGACTGAAAATATGAGTCAATTTTCGACAGTTGCATTGTAGGAACGGTAATCTGTTTAATTTTGTCTAAAAGAAAACTATCTTGCAGATATTGGTGGTAAGAAATTCATACGCTAGCCTTTTCTTAGTGATCCTAATTCAAGTCATATTCTCTCATGGGCCGGGTTGGCGAGGTGGCTTGAGGGAGGGCTTGCCACCAAGGGATGGCAAGTGAAGCGAATCGACAGGCAATACCAGTATTAACATTTAAAATAACTTCGTTCCCGGGAACGATATTTAGAAACGAAAAGGATTTGAATCCGGGGAGCTAAACTCAGGGTCGAAATGAAATCGGAGTCAAAAGTACCTCGGGTCGAAACTAAACTAAAACTCTGGGACGAAACGAAACATAGAATATCTGAGGCACCACGTGCTTCACCTTCAAATGGTTTAGTTTCAGCCCACACTCCGAGTACAAAGTATGGTCGAATGAAGTACTCATATTTTTACTACTAACAGGAGAACGGGGAACGCAGACTAGCCATTTGATTTTTAAGGTCAATCATTAATCTCTCAACGCGCATGTCAAACGTAATTAGTCGAAAGTATTCCCTCATATTCCCCTCCGCTCAACTTCTGGGATCGAAACTTAGCTATGAATAGTGGAGTTTCGATTAATTTCGTTTCATCTCTGGGATTAAAGTTTCGTTCCCGGTCGAAACTAAACTCCTTGGTGATGGGGACGAAATTAAACCCAGGCCTCGTAGTTTCGTTTCGTTTCACTTGCCATCCCTATTGCCAACCAGTTAGTCGTGGTTCAAATCCCGGTAGTGATAGAAATTTTTCACAGAATGACCGATTCCTACTTGAATGTTTTACGTAGGGCACTTAAAGCACAGCTATTGGGAAGTTGGAAGGGACACTAAGACGTGGACCTTTTTTCCCTTCATTATGAGCAGGCTAATTCCGACTCCGGCTTTCTCGTATTTTCTTCCGTAACATTTCCTACCGGCTCAAATGAGTTTTTCTCTAGGTGGGCTTCGCGAAATACCACAAAGTGTGCCTAAAATTATCTCTATGGCTACATTGCCGGCCTCGGTGGCGGCGGGGTAACGTTCTCGCCTGCCAAACAAGAGGTCGCGGGTTCGAGTCCCACCTGGGTAGGTTTTCCCGATCCAGGGCATGGTCGTTTGTGTACGTTTAATTGTTACATTTGTTGAACACCCCGGTGTAAAATGGCCAATACGAGCTGTATCCGGTGGTTTGAGAGTAAAATAAAATAAAAAAAATAAAAATATTCGAGTACAGCGAAGGGCGGCCAGATTTGTGATGAGTTGTTACGACAAAAAGTTGAGCGTTTCAAGTATGTTACACGAGTTAGGATGGGAATCTTTACAGGAGTGTAGATCCAAGTAGAGGCTTAACTTACTTAGGAAATTCGAAGAAGATATTTTCTCAGACGACTTGAATCATATCCTTCGTTTACCATCGCACTATAGTAGACGCGATCATGAGAACAATAAAAGAAATAGACTGCAAAACAGAGGCATTTTAAATGTCATTCTTCCCTCGTACTATTAAGGATAGCAACGTTGTCTCAATTGATAGGATTAATGGCGTCGCTTGCTAGGATCACTCATTGCATGTTTTTTCATAGTTCTAATCTTGCATGTATTTGCTCTAGGAATTAATAACCATTAGCAATTTTTTAATGAATAAGCATGTATATTTTGCTAGTGTGCGTAATATTTCTATGACCGTGCGGTGTGCATGTGGCGGTCCTCTTGCATGCTGCATGTTGGTGATTTGCCACCCCTGCCAAACACCCTAGAGGTGGCTCGCAGGGTATTATGTAGATGTAGATGTAGATGTAAATATTCAATATCCTCAAGACTTTTGACTTGTATCAGACTGGATTATTTTCCTTGGACATATTTATACTCGTCATAATAAATTAAAGGCTGACTATCCGCACCTGGACGGTCTCTTAGGTTCGCTACGTCCCCACTGCTGTTATCGCGACGCTGTATATCATTTTATGCCCCCATGGGTTCAAACGGACTCCTTTCCGCTCGCTTTATCCATCTAGGTGGCCGCGCCGCATTACGACTGCTCCAAAATGCCATTTCTACCCTACCCCATGCGGATATTAAAGGGGATAATTCCCATTACAAGGTGGGTTTTTCAAAACTAGACCACCCCTCATTAGCGATTATCTGCGGAAGTAAATTAATATTAAAATATAAATTGAATTTCATTCTGAATTAAGACTTGAATTGTTTAGTTAGGGTTTCGACTTACCCTTCATGCATCGTAACAAATTAATCAGCAAGCACACTTAACTGCTAAGTTTAACTATTAAATTAACGTGAACGCAAGACATTCAAGCTAACCAGGGTCTTCTGCTCATGCCTTAGATGGTGTGACTGATTAAATACCAATTGCGCTCTAACCGAAAGGAATTAGAAACGGACCAGACCACTATAGCCTACTAAAGATAATAATGATGAAAACCTAATACGGTGGGGGCTGAGACATGGGGACATATGGGATATCGATTGGAGGATCAGGCAGCAAATACGATAGCAAATGAGTTTTAGAAAAAAAGAGTTGTGTTTATAAGAGTATAAAACTTTATAATCATAACTTTGAAGTTACGACAGGTGACTCTATGTATGTACGTTGCACATACATTATAGGCATAGAGTAGGTACATTGTACACACTCGGGTATTATACTATTGCAGAACTGTTATTTATTATTGGCGTATCTCTGAAAAAATATCAGTATTACCAAAACCTTACAGCTAAGTTAAAGCGTAGAGAACATAGGCACTGAAAAATTTCGTTTACATGTATTTGTTTTCTCATCTATTTTTCTCTTTCTTGCTTCAGAAAGTTCATTATCTGATGCTCAGAATCAATTTATTTCACGCTCTTTACCACACGCAGGGAATTAAATAGGTGATAGGTGATAAGTAGGTAAATAGAAGTGCAATTTCATGGTAAATGATAGCGTATTTTTTCTCTCCTCAACCGGCTGTTCCCAGTGAGGCTGTAATTTGCCCCACATCAAACAACTGTGGGAATATTGTTAGCCTCTTGCGTTTTGACGGAGCCAGGATGCATAATTAAACATTCATTCGCTAATCACTGCATTTTGAGGCGAGTCATCATTTCACTGCCACATTGTATGTGAGCCGAAGCTGACGTAATTCCGTACACGAATGCGGGCATGAAAGAGGGATTAGGCTACAGCTTGTGGTAATAAATGGGGACTTGTATTGACTTATTTTTCATTTCTTTTGTCCATTAAATATATTTTTAAGTAAAAAAAAGTCGCCCCAAGTATAATCCGGTTGCAGCTATTCACAAAACGCAGAGCGAAGCGTGGAGCCGTCAAGGATGTCTATTTTTCTCGAGTGTCGGGCTTGGATTCTGGGAGCACCGTTAGAAAAATAATCCGGCTATTTTTTTCGTACGTCCTTTAGGTGTCTGGATTTTTAGCCACAGAGCAATAGATTTCTGTTCTAGTTCCCATTGAACCCTCTACGGATCTGAGAGTTTTACTAGTTAATTTCGCAAAATTCGCATGAAATTATAAATGTTAAGTATTATAAAATTTATAAAATAAAAAATCAGTTTTAAAAATGTTCTCAATATTTATTTAACTCATATGTTATTAAATCTTGAAATTGATAAAATTGATTGTAAATGTTATCTTGTAAAGTTTATCATGTTATCTATCAGTTTCTTTCATGTGATTATTCCATCAGACTCCCTGCCCAAAAATCTTCCGAATGATCTGCGGAGGTTCCCTTGAGAATGAACAGCAAGTCACTGCTTGAAACGTCGGGAGACATGGAAAGCATCAACTGTTGGAAAACCCGAGAAACTTTTCTGCATGTTCAGGGTGAGCTTAAAAAAAGAGTTAAATCCTTGTAAACCAAATTTTTCATCACAAAAGAAAAACAGAGATTCCAAAAACAATCTCCTGATATCGTGCGTATTTCCTATACTCTAAAACCTTCTCGTATCCAACGGAACCTTCGGGATGACTGGCTCACACGGTGAGTTACCGCATCCATCCATAGCCTCTTGTTTTCTTTCTCCATTTCTCCCGTGCTCTCTATCCCTCTGCCCTCACTGCTTTATAGACCCATAAAAAAATCCTCATCTCGTCTCACCATACCCCAAGTGCTTTATCTCTCCTTGCTCCTCTTCCCTAATCATCTCTCTCATACCTCATCTTCTCCTCCCTCTGCGCTTCAGTCTCTCGTCCGCTTTCTACCATTCTCCCTCCGCACATGTTGAGGTCGTAACATTCCTCACGTTAACCCATGCGCAGACACGGCAGGCATCCCTCAGTTAAGGGTTTGCGAAACGGGAGAGATGCATGAATTTGAGTCCTAATATGACGTACAGTGGTGTATTTTTTACGCAATATGACTGCTGTAGTACGAAAGGGTGTTTTTTTTTTGGGCGGTAAGGAATGAAAGTTTAGAAACGGTAAAAGTTCATTTGTATATTAACATTGGTGTGACGTCCAAAGTAATCCACCGTTCCATCGACGATATAAAAGATAATTAGAGAAAATTTATATTTTAGTGAACTGAACATCTGTTTAAATGCTATCAATTTTGAAGTTCATTAATATTCCTATACGGATTCATTGCTTCCGTAGCAGTTACCTAGATTCATCCAAAATTGAACCGGGTTTGGAGAACCACTCCCGTCTGAAACCAGGTGGGTAGATACGAAGCTGTGTTAGTTATGGGATTGCATACTGCATTAAATGCATGGAGGGAAGTCAGATCGGGGAGGTGTTTTAACGTAAATGACCGCTTTGGGGTTAAGGATGCGTTTGTAGGTCATTGGGGTCTGGGAAAGGAAAAAGTTCAAATTTATTTGGAAGCTGCTCTATGCCGTGAATAAAATACCGTGTAGATTAGGTGCCTTTACAAACAAAACTAGATCTGTTGCACAGTATTAGATTTAAAAAACAGTAATATTCTCATCGATAATTATTATAATCTGTAGTGATTGCCTTCTTCGCAAAATTCTATCTAGATTCATCCTAACCTATGAGTATCGGTTCGGTAAATACAACTAACTCATATTTTTTTTTTATTTAGCACATGACATTTTTCTATTAATCATGATGCCATTAGTTTTGGCTCCATTTCATATCGTACCTTTGAAATTGTCTATTTACCTGCTTATATCAAATTTGAATTGGCGATAGAAAATTGATACCAGTATTCCGACTCGTTACAGCCTACTAGTGCTGGGAATCTCGTATTTTAGGCCAGGTGTTGGTTGGTGAAGAAGCTCGGTGGAGAGATAAGAAGAGAGGTTAAAGAGGGAGACTGAATTTCAGGAGAAGGTCCGTGCGATCGTAAAGTCAAAGTAATCTAGGGTGACTTGAGAAAGGTGTCTCCTAGACTGCTACCGCTTCTATCGCTCTCGTCCGGAGAATTCACTGCTGGAGAAAGGCATACTCTGCCATAAAGATTAAACGTCTTTACGGCACGGCAGATTAGATCCATAGAGTTTTAGTGGAAGGATGTACATACAGTTATGCATATATATGCTAGGATGGGTAAAGGTGCTTTTGAAAAGAAAATAGAGCGTAGTTTTGACAAAGAATTAAAAATATCAACCTTACAATTTCTTAGTGAGTAACTGATTTCAAGGCGCTTTTTTTTCACTTTGTGTACGGAATATTGTGATTCATTAGCGCCACTAGGAAACAATTGCTGTGAAAGTTAATATTGCGTGAAAAATATCCACGAAGAAAACGATGTGTGTATTAATCCAAAAGGCTTTGTGCTTAGGATGCTTAGTTTCACTCTAAAATTTCCTTTTTTACTTTTAGTATATAACTTATTTTTATATATGTAATTTACATTTATAATGTAAACGAAGTTTATAGATTCAGTTAATTTTGCTTTCCAGTCAAAATTGTACTCTATTTTTGAGTTTTTCTCGCCACTTTCATCAAATGACTAATAGCAAATAATACAGAAAAGCTTTTAAGTGGGTACTACAAACGGTAGAAGTAATTAAATTTAAGGTGCAAAGACATGGAGCGTTTGAATAGTAAGCTCACGTTTTTCCAACCATGGAGAAATGTTGCATAAAACGGAGGATTCGGGTATAAAGAACAGGTGAAACTTCAAGTTTTTAGGGTAAGTTTTGGAACAACATATCAAGGTAAGTAGACTGATTGATTTTTTTCTAGATTGGGAATGATAGACTCGGTAAAGGCCGAATTACCAGTGCTGCTGGTGTTGGTATGAGATTTACATGCTTCTAGTTACGCGCAAAGTCTCTTAATTTACATTTTTAATGCAGTGGAAGAATAAAAATCAGCGTTTAAGATTTTAAAGCGTTAAGGTTGAGTATTGCAAAAAGAATTTTCAAATGGGTTTTTTGTTTATTAACATTATTTTGTAGTTGTATATCGCTGATGTCGTATATTATCCCATCCTAATTTTTTCACCTCAAATAAGAACAAATTGCAATACTTAGGAGAGGATAGGGATTTATGCCATCCCATGTAATTTCTCCTAGAGGCTTATTATTGTTAAAATATTGTTAAACGCTGGTGTAAGATTTATATTTGATGTGGCATTGCATGAACACATTACTCCTTATTACTTAAAGATCGAGGGGCTAAAACTTGAAGAACGAAAAAAGTTACAGTATTCTATTTTTATGTTTAATTTATTGTCAAGCAAAACTCCTGATTATTTACATGAAAGATTAATGGTCAACATTAGCAATTGTGACAGGGTTGTTAGGGCGCGGAGACGTTTTAAAATAACAAAATGCAGAACAAACTCGTTCCTGCAATTCCCTCTAAATACACCAATGAGAATATGGAATGATATCCCTGATTACATTGTTAAGGTTAATAACATTTACCAGTTTAAAAGGCTTATGACAGCTCACTTATATCAAACTTTCCGTGCAAACCTAAATGAAAAACGATCTGGTTCATGGTACAATGCATAATAATAAGTGTATATATATTATGTTGGTATATTTGTAACTATTCATTTTCTGAAGATGTGGATAATTTATTTTTTGTTACATTACATTTTTGTTACATTTGTCATTTTTTGTACATGGGTGTACTCTTGTATGTGTGTTACCTTTTGTGCACACCGAATGAAAAATAATTTGATTTCTTGTCCAAAGAACAGTAATAAGAAAGTGTGCATATATAAGTGTATGTGTATGTATGTATATATATTTCACACATGTGTGTGTATGTAGCTTCAGAAGAGATGCATAATTTATACTTTGTATTTTTTTCCCTTGTGTATAATCATGTATTAATACCTAAGCATGTTTTCACTGTCATGTAATTGGAATTTTGTCTATGTTAACATATGTATACTCCTTTATGAATATCTACGAATGTTTCTATTGGCATGTAATGCGCAGGTATGAAATTCAAATAATTGGTATATTGTCCATTTGCAGCACCAAAACTAAAAAAGGTTAAATTGTAATCCTGTTCCATAGGACACTAGTCCTCGAACAATAAAATTCTATTCTATTAGAAAGTCCGTTGAAATGGTAGGCCGAGAGTGTCATTATGTGGCGGCGTAGTCATCGGTAGAGAAGGAATGTCGCTGGAAGGAGAGGGGTGCTGGGGTCCGTGACTTCGGGGGTGGGTAGCGCGGTATTGTTCCACCATCCACCACCGGGAAAACGGCCTAGGACTACTGCCACTCGTAAATCAGGAACCTTTTAATCGAACCGAGGGACAGTTCCAGCGAAGACTTCCAAAGCTCTCCGCAACAATGCTCCTGGACCGATCTAAAGCGTCACCCATTGCTACGCAGTGCGGAGGCATTTTGTTTCTCTAACCGGAAGCCACCAATCCCGCAAACTCCCCTCCACGACATTTCTTCTTCTTCCCAGTGAACGTGGTCGGGGAAACCCTTATCTGTCCACTCCAATCCCAGACTGGCCATACATCCCCTATCCCATTTAACCATCCCCATTCTCCTTTCTGGGGAATCCCTCTTACTTCTCAAACAATACGCATTATCTACCCCATGGTTTGCTTTCCGAAACTTTCTCTTCTTGAGAACCCTCTTCCACTTCCAACTCTAAGCGACGCTAGAACTGTATCTCACGCATGTATCGCAACTATAACCTAAGGGGTTACTTACCCACTACCCTATTTCACCCCTTCTCTAGCGTTAACCTTAATTGAGTATAGTTTTTCGTAGATATTTCCTAAAAAAACTATTTTTCTTCAAGTTAAGTTCAGCTTGCCGCCTTGACTTCCACTCCGTCGTAGACATTAAATTTCCTAACCCATTAAACGTCGAATCTTTGGGTGAATGGTCATTGCTCCGAGCGTAGGATCATTCTCCTCGCATATTGGCAGTGCTTTAGAATAACTATCAGTTTGTTCTTACACTCGCCACGTTTGAACTGCATCAGTAAAATAAAACTTGTAGATATCGTAAACGCAACGCATGTAACGGTTGATAGGATCATGTCATCCGTTTAAAGTCCAGCTGTCCCCGTTTCTATAGCAAACGATCTGCGGCCCAAACAAAGCATCTCTATGCAATTTACCTGTTGCTGACGAATAGTACAGAGTTGTCGATCTCCTCGTGCGATTTATTTCTTTTCAGTGTTACAATTCTTTTGATAGATTAGATTTTTATGCATTAACATTATCCTTTTCTTATTGTTGAATGCTCAAAAATAGTTTTAAATGCTTAAAAGCAGTTATTTATTCCAAAACTTCATTATAAAATAGTTAACAATTTTCTGCCCACGGAAAAACTTTTGTGCTGAAGAGCTCAGCTTTGATTTATGCCGTTAAGATATAGAAGGTGATCTCTTTTTACCAGAGTCACCCTCAAGTTTCATATTTTATCTGTATTTTCGTCATTTGGCAGTTTGTTTTCTTTTTGCAACGTGGGAATGTATCATAAACACGACTATAGAGCATTTTATCAAAGCAATTTTTTAAAGCCATTTTCATCCACTCATCGGTCAATTAAATAAAAATTTGTGTAATCAAATCGTAAGTATTTATATTTTTCATGTTTAAACCCTTGGGTAAAGACAAACAAAGTTATATGTTCTGTGCCGCTTTCGGGTGCACTTCTTTCCCTTAATTGGCCGCTTTTTGTTAACTGACACGAAATTTGTATGCCCTGTTTTTATGCCCGACGAAACGCCCAAAATTACACTTTTGAAAATGTCCATACCGTATCGGGGGTTACGTAAAAAGAGCCGGTATAGTAATAATTGGATCCAAATCAAACGCCCGATCAGGTGCAAGTGAGTCGGGGTACTTTAATTTTGTCAGTCTCGGGATAGGTTAAAGCATGGCGTCTTTTCACAGCCTTTCTTCAGTAAATCACGCATTTATTCGCTATGTTATTTCTGATGACATATTGTATTTTACAGTTTCAAACTTCCTTCTAATATTTTCCCGTTCCTTACTTCAAAGGAAGTACCTATATCATACTGACTAAAATCCTCTTCGTTAAATAATCCTCATTAAACGCTGTTAAAAGTACTGAATATTTCAATTCGTTAAAAATATTTTTCTAGAAATTTGATGTGACTTATATACAAAAAGCATTTTTATCCATTGCTTTTATTAATGTTCATTTCTTACTTACGGCTTCTTAAAGTATAAAAAAACTAACTTTGCATCTATGTAATTGGCAAAAAATTCAGATGCGTAAGTTTTTTTAATAGTTGTATATTTGAAGTAATTTCTTTTTTCAAATTAAATCCGGATTGAAACTATTTCATTTCTTATATAATAGCGACTGCTTTGACGTTAACTTCAATGCTGCCTCGGAAATGTTTGATATGGCATCATTTTGGCCAAAAATTTCTTTTTCGATTAATACTTATCAAAATTTGTGGAGTCATTTGTTTTATTGAATCTTTACACTCACCAACCTCACTCAGTTTTATATTTGTATTTACCCACCATGTAATTGTTCCACTCCGAACCGGCCATTTTCCGCTCGAGTAAATTTTGTTTCAGGGAAAATATCTCTGAATTGAAGGTATTAAGTAGTCGGTGGTCGAAGTTTCCATCGACAATCTTGCGATCTTGGGGTCCGATAGGTCATCGCCCGTGTCCAGACAGCACGGCGCGGCGTGGCGCGGCGGGTGCTTTCATGCGTAAGATTTTTGCATCACTTCTCAGGGAGCGGGATTTCCCATCGCGTTCTACTTTTTGACGTTCCGTTGAGGAGAAAATACTGGAATCTTCAAATATTTCGACGGTGGGTCGGAGAGGCGTCGACGTCACATTCCGGCACTCTGACCACCGTGAACTTCACTGCCTATTCTTAAGAATTTTATTCTTGCTGCTGCCGTCACCCGACCGAAGATTTGACGCATTGGGGAAATAAATGTCATCCGCACGTCGGCTTTGCCCAGGGAACTTCGAATGGCACATTTCATCCATCCAAAAACTTCCCTAATGCAAAGTTTCTTATGTATTACCCCAACTAGACGTCGCGTTCGTTCAGCGTTAGTGCTCGCTACGATTTGTGAAATCTTTTTGTTTGTTTCTGGTGAAATTCCCATTTTCTGTCGCTACAGTCTCTTTCGAAGCCTAGAATGTGGTCTATGCAAGACATTCATGACCGGAAATTGTTGCAATCGTTTATTACCACTGATTCCAAATATTATGTTGCCATTAATTTGTTAAACCCTAATATTTATTTATATTTGTGCTTAAGGAGAACGTTTCAAGCACTTGATTGATATTTCTGAGTTGATTCACTTTTATTTTTTCCAAACAAATAGAAAATGTTGTTTATTATCGAGCCGCTAATATATGGATTAATTTATTGACTCAGCTAATTTCTGAATGGCCTTTTTTTCCTTTTCACGCTATTCATACTGCTTGCTTGATAATGGCAGAGTAATAAAAGGTAATGTAAAATAAAAAAAAAATTCTGCAGATGTCGAGAAAAATTATATTAGTGGCAGAAACAATTTGAAAGCAAATCCACACCTTCCTGATTGTATTTGGACTCAATTCTGTTCATATTCTTCAAGATTTTGCATTCTCATGATTTGTTATTTTATTCTTATAACTAGGCTGCGCATATCTTTTGCAAAGACAATTTATCCCTTATGTGTAAAATATAGCCTGCGATGACTGAAATAGGGAATTTTGAATTTCTGAAAAACTTTTCAAATAATCGATCCATTAGCTCTTTCAGTCTAATATTTCTTCTCACCTTCAGGTACACACCGGCTATTTGCGCATCACTTATTACCTCGCTGATGCGGGGTACTTTCATGTCTACGGCTTTGTTTGATGTATCGATTGACGGAATAGAAGTAATTTTGGATAATTCTATTCCACGTCGCTCCGCTAATCATCTCATGCGCATGTCGCTTGCGACCACAGAAAAATAACACACCCGTCTTAGCAGTCGTTCAACATTGGTCTCATTTTTCCGATGATGGCGATGGCCGCGTTTTTCGGCTTCCATCGATAGACTTTCACCAGTTTTTTGGAAAATTCACACCAATATGTAGCGATAAGGAGATCGGACGCCAGGTAGTCCAGGCAAAAATGAACTAAACGTGTCACGAATGGGTGATGCCCGCCAGCCGCGAACGCAGTTATGAGATTGAAACATGATTGACGCACTTACATATTGATTAGATTCCGATAGCTTCTTCGATTATCATTATACCCAACACACTTAGTACAGGGTCATTAAAATATTATCCTATTGACGACAGAATTATTTTCGTTCTTCATAATGTCTGAAATGCAATTTTAACAACATCCCCTTTTCATATAACACTACCCAGTGTTTTACCCAGTATGTACAAAAGTGTAAAGGCAAAGGAAATGTAACTTGTTTAGCCCTACAGAGAGAGAAAATAACATAAGATTTTAACAATTGTCTCCCTTTTTTGTACTTGGATAGAAATATTATGGTAAATAATTAGAGACCTGCGTGATTTTAATGCTTTAATCTCGTAGATATGTTTCACAGTTATATTTATGAAAGGAAAAGAGAAGTAGTACCTAAATCAGATAAGGCCATTGCATAGAATCGCGGGCTTTTTTTCTGAGGAGTTTATTTAAAGGTAACAAGTTCTCACTTGAATTTATGCTACACCGTGATTTTTTAGTCTCTCTGGTTGCATAGAGAAAGTGATGGTAGCATAAATCAGAAGGCTTTGTTTGTAGGTCGGCTTTATTCAAGGATTTTTTACATACGCTTACCTATGGTGGAGCATAACATGTGCGGGGGAGCAAGAGAATGTGTTGGTTCATGTTTTTGAGATCAACTAATGCAATATTTTATATTAAATTCCTCTAATTCATGCATAAATCTGTAACTTCTATATTCAATCTTTCACTTTTACAATTGAATATTTTGATGATATGCAAATTGGGAAGATGGTGATGATAGATGTACCGCCAAACTGCGAACACAGTAGGTGAGGCTTGAATGTAAGATATTTGCATCCCTAAAAATATGTATCATTTATTTCATCCTGCAATAAGTGATACCCCATGTATTTTTTGTAAAAATATTAGTACTATTTTACTACTTTGTGCAGCAAAGTTAAGCTGTGCTAGAATGGCATATTCTTATGGAAATTCTCTGAGCAATTACTTTGATTACCAACGTGGCGATAATAATATAATTATAGCTACAACGGAATGTATGCGCATTACCAAGCGGTGGTCGAGCGTTAGTCCTTACAGCGTTAGACCAGCGAATGTCTGGTCATAAAATTCATCGCAGTTTCCATCAGATCGTAGAAATGAGACTGTAGGTATTTGACTTTGTCATTGAATTTTCAAAGAATGGAACGTTGACGCGAGTGTGACTTCCATGACGTCTGCTGCAGTGAATTGCATTGTTGCATTTACGTTTCTCATTTACGTTTATGGTTCTCTCGAGGCCATTCGCGTTCATCTGTTTCATTCTGCATAACTCGTTGATATATGACTATGATTGATTGTTTTGAAATTTCATAGGTTTGAGCCTATGCAAAGCTGAAACTTTCTTCAAACAATTTTTAACTCAACAATATTTCTCAGCAAGAGGAAATAACTATTTTTTTTCACAGAAAATGTTCATTACGGAAGATTTTTCCGTAAAAGTAAATTGAAATACGACATTTTATCATGTCCATCATAACATTTGTGGAATTCCCTGGAAAAGTGGAAATTAATGGAATTTTTTTACTTTTATACGAATAAACTAGATATTTAGGCAGTGAATAAAATAGATTGTAAATATGGAATCAGAGAATTGAAGAACAGTTAAACCATGTTTTTTACACTATTTCCGCGATGAATAAAATTTCTCGAGCGAAATTGAAACAAAGTAGCAAAAATTTTGTGAGTTTTTGTATGCGTTGGCGTAACGCTTTTGTCTCTAGAACAAGATTGGCCGTCAAAACGTATCCATTATTTTACCCTTAACCCTAGAGTGGTGTAGCCCGGTCTCACAGACCGAAGATTAATTCTCATCGGTGTCCAAAGCGAAGTATATAATGTTGCTGTTAATGCTTTTCAGTAGCTTCCTATTTCACGCTGCTCTTCCGATACATGACCGAAAAAATCACTTCGTCAGAGTAATTGGATACTTATTGCTACTTTCGGTCTGCGAGACCGCGCGTCACCACTCATGCTCTGAAATTTTACTTTGTTGCCGGAGTGGTGACGCCCGGTCTCACAGACCGAAAGTGTAACATTGATGTATCATGAGAGTAGATTACAATGATGCCGCTTTCACCATCCCTTGGATTCAAATTTCAAGTCTTGGAAGTTACATGTACCCTTATAAGGCCAAGAAATCCTTTCTCCACGAGTCAGTCACTGTGTGCGCGCAGTTGTTTGACCTGCTTGTGGAACGACGCCGCCGTCCAGGAAAACATCCAAGCACAACGACACTAACAGGTACGTTATAAATTTTGGAGTGCATTCATTGGAAATTTCTTATTTTATTCACGCAAATAATTAATTTATTTTGGTTAGTATTTAGCTCTCGTTCATAATAACTGAACAAGATGAATGGCATTATATGTAATAACTTATAATTTTATCATTATCTCGACATGGTAAAATCTGCCAATCTACTCTTTTCTGTGAATCTCCTTTTGCAACTCTTGCGACAGCTCAGACTGCACTTATCTAACTTGGTGAGTACGCTACGCAGATATTTTACCTTTGAATTTTTATACCTTATGCTGTATATTACTGTTCCATATGTTGCATCCAATTTTCCTCTAAATATGTTTTTATTACTGAAATTAGTTGGAGTGATGAGTTATGAAGAGGAACAACAGAGGATGTCACGGTTGCTGTCCGAAGTAGAGAGAGAACCATAAGAGTCCCTGCATTTTGATGACGACGACGACGATGACGAAGAAGATCTTTTGGAGGTGCGAGAAGAGAGCAGTGACTCGGAGCAAGGCTGGGACATGGACGACGGAGAAGCAATGAAAGAGGATGATATCTTCACCGGGAAAGATGGGACCACCATATGGAGAAAGAAGGCACCAAAACAAAGCGTAAGAACGCGTTCAAAAAATATAATTACACAATTACCAGGGCCTAGAGGGAAAACGAAAGGAATAACAAGTGCTATAGAATCATGGCGATGTTTTTTTGATAGTTCAATAATAAATATGATTACCGATTGTACTAACAAAGTCATTGATAAGGTTTCTCCTAATTACGGGCGTAGCACGTACGCAAGACCTACTAATGTTCATGAAATTGAAGCACTAATGGGATTGCTGCTGCTTTGTGGTATCAGTAAAAGTAATCACCAAAACGCCGGAGACCTCTTTAGTACCAAAGGCAATTCAATTGAAATATTTCGTCTTGTCATGTCACTTCAGCGTTTCCGATTTCTGCTGCGTCATCTAACTTTTGATGACAAAGAAACTAGAAATGAAAGATGTAAAGTTGATAAGCTTGCCCCCGTGCGAGAGATATTTGATTTGTTTGTTGAAAACTGCAAAAATAATTTCAGCTTATCTGCCCAGTTTACCATAGACGAGAAGTTGGAGGCATTTAGAGGTCGCTGTGGGTTTCGTCAGTATATACCAAATAAACCCGCCAAATATGGAATAAAAATATTTGCTCTCTGCGATGCAAAAATGCATTACACGTCCAACTTAGAGGTTTACGTTGAGAAACAACCAGAAGGGCCGTATTCAATGGACAATAGAGCATTTGCCGTGGTTGAACGATTGTATAGCCAATTTATTACACTAACCGTAATGTTACCATGGACAACTGGTTCACTAGCATTGAGCTTCGTAAGAGACAGCTGAATATCTATCAGCTGACTTCAGTGGGAACAATCAGAAAAAATAAACGCGGCTTACCACCAGAATTCGTTCAAGAAAAGGGACGTAAAGTGAAATCGTGTCTGTTTGGTTTTAGGAAAAATTGTACATTAGTTTCGTACGTCCCCAGAAAAAGAAAAAATGTTCTCTTGATTTCAAGTATGCACGACTATGACCAAGTGGATACAATAACTAAAAAACCTGATATCATTTTGGCCTATAACAGCACAAAAGGTGGAGTAGATGTAGTGGATAGGTTGTGTACTAACTACAATTGCGCTAGACCAAAAAGGCGCTGGCAAATGGTCGTGTTTTATTCATTATTAAATATATCAATAATAAACTCTCAAGTAAAATACACTATAAACAACAGGAAAGAAAGCCTTGTACGGCGTAAATTTATTGAAGGAATTGCATTTTCCCTGATTGAAAACACCTTAGGAATCGTGCATCTATGGAAAACATACCACGTATCACTCGTTTACGGATAAATGAACTACTGACCATTAAGCCATCAGAATTACCTCCTAATCCTACTGAAGGGCGCTGCAATAAGTAAGTAAGCGTGGCTAAGTAAGTGGAATCGTAAAACGCGATACTCTTGTAAAATTTGCAACTCATTTCTCTGCCTTGAACACGTAACCATGCTACGTGAAAGGTGTTATGCCAAAAATTCAGATTCCTGATTATGTATGATTGAATATGTTTTTGAGGTATGGCATGTAATTAAAATTAACCCTATTGTTAATTTATGCTGTGAGTCAGATTTTCTTGTGCACTAATGAAAAGATACCGATGTATAAATATTTCTTCCTGTTGTTCAACATAAAAATGAATAAAAGTTGAAAAGAATTGTGTATGTAATGAACATGTGAAATAAATATTTAAAATTAGCAATACAATTTCGTGTTATGAAGCAAATTCAAGGTAATTTAACTCAATCTTCCAAACAGCATAAGAGACCACATCGGTCCAGGAGACCGACGTCACCACTCGTGAACCAAAAATTCACGTCACCACTCTAGGGTTAAGTAGCAGCCTATGCTTTTGCCTAGTATTTCGGTTTCATTAATTTTTTCTTACATTAAATTACCAGCATGTTATTTAGCAAATATTTTACTTCGTGAATCACCCAATTGCCGATTTCATGTGCTTGTTATTCCACGCAATAACGCGAGAGCGAGGAAACGGACCGTAAAATGCCCAGGGATGTAGTAGGCCGATGAATATTTACATTGCCGTGCGGTTTTCATGCCGATTTATGCTCGGAGACAGAATCAATTTGGAATTCGAATCAGACGAGGAGACTCCTGCGTGGAGGTGATTGTTAATCCTCACCAACAGCCCGTAGTAATCTGTGTGTAAAAGATGAAGAATCGATTTCCCTGGGAATCAGTCTACGAAAGTGCGGAAATGGAGCCATCTTTCAATAGAGTCCTCACTAGATCTCTGCTTCTGCTGCTATGCTGGAGATTAGCTTAAACGAGAGAGCTTTATCATCCTCTTCAACAGTGGCTGTGAATTTGATAGACTAGGCCCTGAAAGCCGCCAGACGATGAGACTGTTTGAACACCAAATGAAGAGGACAGTCGGTCCTCACCACAGGCTAATCCCAGAACCTTATATTTGTGTTTTGGAGGCTTTACGCTCCGCTTTCTCTTTATCTGCCCGAATGCAGCTGGGAAATATGCTAAATATAGTGCCGTAAACTTTGGCGGGTCTTTAGAATCACTGCAGTTCCGTGGATTACCTCGCTGGTTTTCTCGCTCGAGATATTCGGGAGCTGGTTGTCTTTCCCCTAATCGCGGCGGCGCACAGTGGGGCCATACCCCACTTTAAGTGGACAAAAGTCCAAAAATGAAAGTTTGAAATGGGGTTTTTTAAATATTAGGTTGGGTAATAGGATGTTATAACTGCATAACAGTGTATTTCACGGGTTGCTGTGTGTGCACCTTCGCGTAGAAATAAGTGTCAAAGTGAGAGAAAAGCGAAGCACTCGTCCTGGAATCCCAGACGCCTAAATGGACGGTCGATTTTAAACTATGATTACAGTACACTGGTCCCTTTGATTTTATTTTTTTACCTTTCAATCAATTGTAATAAGTATTGAAAATATAAATTTGCTTTTACTATTTATATTTTGGAGAAAGTAGCCCTGGAGAAATTAATTATCATGAATGGAACGTCGTTGATTTTTCACGATGAAAAGTTTTATTTAATTAGAGAAAAGTTATATAATTGGACAGAATCGTAACGTGATTTTTAGATATATTATTAATTGAAGAATGAGCTAAATAATGTAAAAGAAATCAACTGCCATCGAGTTGCAAAAAGAGTTTTATAAGGGAAGATTAGCTATGCATGACAAGCCGAAGGGGAATCCATCCGGCCGTAATGGTCGCATAGCAATGGGTAAACTATAATATAAACAGTGTCCATTAGGATATTATTATTTTGCAATAAATGAAATTTGCATAATTTATATATTTTGTCAACTCATAGATACAAGCGGTGAAGTTTTCTATTCAAGGGCTGAGATTTTGGAAATGTAGAGAGGCCATTCCAGAGGCTCCCTCCCTGTCTTGAATGAAGTGCTCGAAGAGGTTATTTCAGTTCAATTGAGGTGTACTTATTCGATTCCGGAATGCCACTTCAGCACTTTTTCACTCTCTACGCGCAATAAACCATATTCTATTGAATTTTATTTTTGAAAGTACCTCTACTATCTCTTCTATGCAATATTTTCTTTCTTTGTGTATTGGAAAATGGTACATGCAAACTTAAAAGCAAATCTTTATTTTTCTATTAAGCATGAAGGTTTTTTCAAAGATATTGCTGAAATAATTTTGCAAATTTTATATAAGATTTTTCTGACCACTAGGATTATTAACGTGAACTTTTTTATTTTTGTTATTTCAAATTTTTATATATAATCTATTTTTACAATTAATGAAGTCACTTTTCAAATTCTAAAAGTAATAAAATTGAAAAAAATCCAAAAATGGAAAGTATTGAAAACCCTAATATTGGATTTCATTAAAGCGGTCTCTAAAACATATATATGAATATTTTAGGGTTGTTAGTAAAAGTTTTTGACTTTTGTCAAGTGGGGTTTGGCCCCACTGTGCGGCGCCTCCTTCCTTTTTCCTTCCCGTCCTTCCCCTTCTGGGTGCAGAGGAGAAAAGCTCGCGCTTATAGTCCCTGCCCCAGGAGTGTATCCTTGCAAGCCCACTCTGGAGTCTCGCTTCCACTGTCTTTCCCCTACCCGACACATTTTCATCTCTTTCTGATTGTGGCTGAAAATGTAGATAAACCACCTTCAATTTATAATTGATAATTTTCTTGAATATTAGGATATCGAAATTTGTGTTTTTTTTACAAATTCTCTTGCCATTTCGCAGATATATTTATGCATCACGAGGAATTGAGAATCTATTAAAGCAAACTACAACAAGAAAAGAACAATTCCTCCAACTAGAAGCACTTACCAATTTGAAAAAAAATATAGATGTAGACTTATCTACCATTAACCCATTATAACCCAATGATACTTCTAAGTTAAATAAAAAAGTTCACATTGGCTGCTCTGTTCAGAAAATATTTAACTTACATGTGTTTTTGTGCCGTAAAGTTTAAAGCCGAAATATATAGCTGCTGCAATTTTTACGAATGATTAGAAAATTGTAAAAATGAGAAGACTTGAATTTTAACTTCTCCTATAAGTAGCTCTGGGTTAAAAAAAAGTAAAATGGTATTAAAGACCTCAGTAAGAACGTTATATCTCAAAGGATGGAAAGTGACCGCAAATGTATGCGTCTCGAGTGAATTTTCAGTCACTTCTACCACCACGGAATCCACAGAACATCAGCTATGCTGGGTGAGGAGAAATTCTTGGTAGTACTCCATGTTTTTGCGATGCAGAGGTTCGCGGTTATGCAGCGGCTCGGGAAGCGTTGCTCACTTGTTATGCGGTACGCCGCTGTCTACTCGCCAATAATTGATGGCGGGTGTGACCTCCTCGGTGACCGTGCGGGGTTCGCACTCTTCCCCGCCCCTTGGCCTCCCTTAACCATCACATACAAGCAGTACGTATGTACCCACTTCTCGAGGTCATAGAAATAGATTTGCCAACCAACCATTATTTTGCGATACTGTAGAGGACAAAGTTAAAAAATTCGAGGAAATTCTGAGAATAGATTTTTTATTTGCCTCTTCCGAAAACGATTATACCTTAAAAAAAAAAAAGTTTTTCAAATTCAACTATCTATGATTTTTAGTGGAATACGATAATATATTTTAATATTCTCTCGCATTCACTAATGAAAACAGCTGATATAAATCTACCTGGCATGAATTCTTAAGTACCTATCCCCTGGTCTGCAGCGAACTGGGTTTGTGAATTGGAGAATTCATTGGGTTAACACCAATAATGTTTGCCAAATGCTGAGTAATTGTACGCGTAATCTCATTGTTCGCAGTAATTTGTATCCTAAATGCTGCCTTGCATAGGTTGAGCTAGTGAAATAGATTTTAGGAAGGGGTGTTGAAATTTTCAGTTATTTTGGCTCGAAACACAGCACCCCATATGTGGGTTTCTTATTCGTACAATTTCCTGAAAATCTTCTGAGAAACGCTTTCAGAAAGAAAAACCTTCCGTTTTGTAAAATATTTTGTTCACTTGAATTATTCATAGCATATTTTATAATTTAATCGCCAAAATATCTGATAAATATATCAATACATTTAATGCCTGACCTTACCATTGTGTTCATAGCGCTAGTGCATAAAGATACCATTTATACGAATTTAATATTCAAGTGCTTGCTGATAAAATTCCTTTGCTATTTCAAGCAGGAAGGTGCAGATGGACCACCAACACCATCGTGGAAAGATGAAGAATATTAACAATCAAAAAACTAGGTTACATGCTTACTTGAGCTTCTCACTCAGATAAGTCTAAGTAGCTTTATAGAATAAATCCCCAAGTCATAATATTTTTCTAGAATATGTGGAAGATTTTTTGGAATATTGTATTTATGGCTTCCATAAATGTATCTCCTAGGTGGCGACAGACTGATGATATATACTCAATATGGATCTTGAAATTGTGAATATGAGGATATTCTATCATTAATAGATTGACCTAGAGCATCTGTACACGTTTAGCGAGCTTCCAGCATAAATTTCCTCCTACGGAGCTAAATTAATGTACGCGTTGCCTAATTTGACGCATTGTGCCTATTAGCGAATCTAATGAGATAGGGGACTTGGAAACGTGACGCAATGAAATTCTGAATTATCACTGACTCCATTATAATTGTTAAATAGAGCATGGATATCAATCATAAATGTTAAGAGATTGGTCTACATGATCCACATTTTCCAGGTTTTCCACAGATATCTCAATGACTTAAATATATGATTCATAACGGCTGTGCTAAAAATGACTAAATTTTGATGCCAATTCACTCAACATTAAAACATTTCCCATCGTGCGGATGTATAGGACATAAACGTTAGAAATACTGTTATGAATATTTATAAGTAGTCAATGAACTGGTGATGAACACCAAAATTAATATGAGTTCTATGGTACTTGTGAAAACTCCGTCTATAAAATGAAAACTAGGTACTTGATCATTTTTTCCCTATTGTCTCCATTTTTAACAAACCACAAGCTGATTAGCACTATCCCAGCATTTACGAAAAGAGGGAGATGATTTCTCCAGTTTTATTCTGGGTGATCTAGCATCAACTACCATTCATTTGTTTCCCTTCGAAACAATTGACTGCTAATTGCTTGATTATTAAAACGAATACCCTGACTCTTTTATATTCATGCAATCATCCCTTCCTTTCGAAATTTTAATTCACTCATTCCGCAAATTTAACCGCCTTTGTTGGCCATGACGTGCGTAAATGCTTTCAATGGCCAACTAATATTCGGGATTGTTCGCGCTTGATGCCGTCATGAAGAGGGTGAAGTTAATGAATTTCCTCCATCCCCCGTCGCGAAACAATGGGATGCTCAAAACACGCAAATTTAACTCCAATCAAGGATGATGCTGGCTTCTGGACCAATGCCGCCTCGCTGACATTTGGGGGCTATTTATCAAAAATTTCCGTCTCTTTTGTCGCCTGAAATTGCGTTGCATTTCACTCTAATTCGGAAAGCAACGTAAATCGGTGGCATTTTGACAACACGCATACCTAAACATCAGAAGTTTGCATTGGACTTCCCTCCTATGATGGCACTTGATGTAATTGCCGTTAGTTGAGGGAAACTGTTCTTTTTGGAGGAAGGGTTTTACAATCCAACTTTTTATTGCAAAAGTTACAAGCAGTAAGTAATTAACAGTTAAAGTTTACATTTTAAGGATTGAAGTATTTTTGAAAACTTTAACTTGAGATACCCATGAAATAGGTTCGATTTAGGGTTTTCTACCGCTGATTATTTCTTCCCCAGCAGTAATTTCACTCGAGAAATATGCTAAAACAATTTGGAATCTGTATGGGTCTTCCATAATTATTTCTTTATACAATTGATGATGAAAACACACGACTTTCGTATTTACTCATAGAAGTCATAATTTACAAATAGTTAAGGATACTAAATTTATAGAAAGTATCAGATCGACGTTTGAAGTACACATTTTTAGTCTCTGTAGTGAAATAAACGTAAAATGTTATCTAAAGACACCAAACAACGTGTTTCCACATATTTTTACAATAGGTTGAGCATTAAAAGTTAATTTAGCAAAATACTGCACTCACTGTAGTAGAAGTTTTGCACCTACTTTGGTGCGTTCTCATTTAAATTACCAATGGTTTTAGGAGGTTGATTACATAATATTTGTAACTTCTTTATTACAAATGAAAATGAATGGTGAGATCGTGCTTCAAAACATTATTTCTGCCAATCAAACATATATTTGAAAAAAGGAATTCAACTCCCGTCATAAGAGAAAAGAAGATCAGAGATTATAAAACCTGACTCTAGAAACAGATATTTTAACTAGTACACTCCTTTGTTTCACCATGTGAAATTTAATATCTTTTAAGAAGTGAAAACAAAGAGAGAAGATAACTTATAGATGAGGGGATAACCAGTAATAACAGAAGCTTTTGGTGAGCTAATGTCTATTGACCATCTTAGTAATGTGGACTGAATTCATTTCTGCGTTGCAGGAAGCATCACTTATTAGTATGAATCAACCACCAAAAGGCAACATAACCTCAAATTAGCCATGCACTAATAAATTCTGGTTGAAAAATTATGAATTTCGAATCAACTCTGAAATTATATCCCATCGAAGATAAATCGTTGTGTGACCCTGTCGAATAAGCCAACTGGAAAGCAGAAAAAAACTGGGGGGGCAGGGGGGGGGAGAGAACAAGGGCCAGGATACTTAGCGAAATTTTCTGCTAACATAGATTTTTTTCAAAAGTCGGAAAAACGGCCGTATAGGATACGAAAAATAATTAGCTGTGATCAACAGTGATATGGTGAGCGGGACGGTTGCCATGGAGACGGAGGTAGGAAGGGGAGAGTGGTTAATTGGGGGAGGTGAAGGTGATAATGAGTGCTTAAAAGGAGGGAGGGAATGCTTCTGCTTTCTAAATGCGACCTTTCCTCCGGATTTCTGTCTGTTTCTGCGTGTAGTTGCGTGTTGGAGAGAAAGAGGCAAGTGTCTGAAGTGGCCACATGGTGACACCACGAGTCTGTTGCTCGCTTTCTCGTGGTTTTTGAATAGAAATGAAGGGGGGAGTCGTGGGGCATATCTTCGGAGGTTAAGTGGTGTATTCGGGGTAAGGTCTGGGGGCGGTTTGGCCTCGGGAGAATTCTCCCCGTGGGACCCGTGTTGACGTCTGCGGTGGCGCGTGCGATTCTCTCGAGTGGAATTAATGAATGGATAATTATTTTGCGAGCGGGTGGGGTTGTTGTGGTGAATGCTCCCTCCCCCTCTCACGCCTCCCCTCCTCTCCACCCCATAATACTCCTCCAGGAGCTCTCCACGAGCGACGAAAAACGTGTTTTCACCGCTGATTGCGAACAATTTCATGTTTTTTTTTACATTTTATCGTTTCGAAAACTTATCCGTCCTGAAATTGGTTCAGTTTAGAGCTATAAATTTATTTCCCAAAGTTTGATAGCATGATATTAAAGTGGTCTGGTTTTCATTAAAACTTTGGCATGTTTTTGCGCTGCATGCACTGATTATTGTTTTTTTATAAATCCGTTCTTTTTTTAACTAATTTTATCACCTTCCATTCTCTTATTTTGTTTTACCTTGCTACTTAATATTACTTATAAAAAAATATGCTCTCGGATGAATTGGATTGCGTATTTTTTATATATTTAGGTGATTAATTAAGTTAAAACTTGATATGCATAAACATTTATTGCTTCCCGTCGTGCTGTTACATGTTTTCTCATATTTTTTTAATGTAAGTGAAGGGGCATATTTTTGTAGGTCAGATGGTGTATTTTCCGTATATTTAAAGCCATTTTATTTCCTCCATTTAAAAATATTCTGATGGTGCTTTTCGATACAAGCCTTGCTTATAATTCCGTTATGAATTCAACCCGAAAAATGATACAGTTAAAATGATACTCTCCTATCGCGAATCATTCCCTTATTTTGCCTATATGTATTCCTTTGTCATGTTATTGAATATCAAGGACGAAATATTTATGCTACAGGTTTGAGTGATTCAGGAATTTACCATATATTTTGGCTGTTTCATTCGGCGTGGAAAAATTGCTTATGCTTACAGATTTTACAAATAAATTCTCAATCTACATGTAATTCCCAATTTTTCATATTAGCTCTAATTGCTTACATATGATTCAATAGCACACTATGAAAGAGCTTTACCTTGGACATGTGAAAATGACCCATTATACTCTGTTACACTTCTGACTCCATTTATCTCACTTTCACCCCTTGACTCCGCAACCTTCTATTCTTGACACTTATACGGTAATATTAGTCCACTTTTTGAAAACCTTCCTCCACCATTTAACTATTTTACATTTAAGACTACTCTCTCATTTATCCAAAGGGTACTGCCCCAAGTAAACTGCTCTTTACACTATTTCCCTATAATTTTCTGCCCGCAACTATCTCCCTCTTTCTTTGCAATATTCATATTCCTTACTTCGTCGATTCTTTTCAAGAATAATTTTGGCTACCTAGGATGCCATCAAACATTGGTCATGTTTATAACTAAGCTGGATATTTTTTACATCCATGTATGCCAGATTTTGCTAGATATCCTGCCATTTTCTTTTAATTTTTAACCAAATATGTTTTCAAGTACTGCAGGTTTTCTTCCTAAAACTGATCAGAATTTCATTTCAGCAATACGAGAATTATTAGTAGAAGAAAATAACTGCAGAATTTTTAGGAAATTTACGATTTATTTTTAGACTTTGACTCTAATCGTAGGTATTAAGAATTTTTTTTCTCCAAAAGACAAAAAATGTTTAGTTTTAGAGATTCTTTTAAGCACGATTAAGTTATTGATCGTGTAAAAACGTCAAAAATAGGCAGCAAATACAAAATTTAGAGTAAGTTGAAGTAACAAAAATTATTTCCGAGAGTTGATGACCTCCATAGAGGTGTTTTTTTTAATCGTTAAGCAATGAGGGTCATGGAAATTGACAATACTTCACCCTACATGCGATTTAACCGTTAATTCAAGTTAACAATTACCAGTAATACAACAATAATCAAGCAATATATGCTACTTGTGTATTCATCAGTTATAATTCACGAGTGATTTAAAATATTTTGCCAGTTGATTTATTTGACAATCTATGGCATAGTAAATATTCTAAATTTTTCTATTCACCTGTTGCTAATGGAACTTTAGCTCATCATGTGAAAGTGTCAAGATGATAGCGAAACGTATCCGGAGGCATGGTCGTATCCTTAGGTAAGTGTTATTTAGAAAATTGCCTTTTGGTACCCTTTGAAAGAGACTGAGAAGAGGGCTTACGTAAGGGCAAAATTCAGGAAAATCTTCCTCAAAGCGGGCACTTAATCATTGATGAAGGGCTTTTATCAGATTATCTTTTGATGCTGATGCTTAACGGCAAAGGTTATTTCATGACAGCTATGTGGTCAAAATGATACAATCTTGTCTGGGTTATAGCGCGTCCGGCGAAATAAAATCCTTAATGCTTATGAAAAATGCAGGAAGGTTATCAGGATGAAACGCCAAAATTAACTTATCCGTGGAAGATTGCCTTGACTCGTACTGGCTCCACTTGCGGGTTCTTCATTTACAGGGAATAATGAATAAAGGTGTTCAGCGCACCGCAGCGCAATATAGGTATTAAAAATGAATTGTTTTAGCTATTACATATTCTAATGACCGAAAGAGAATATGTATTAAACTTTAGAAATAAAAAAAATGATAAAATAGGAATTTTCTAAGCTCTCCTCCGAATAAATGTCATGCATGAGCTTTTCATGTTTTCAATCTATCGAATCTATGCAATTCGATCGTGGAATGCTATTGCTACACTTTTTTGTATTGCTAATTCGAACATCATTTTATGCGTCATTCATTAATCAATATTATTATTATTATGTCAATATATTTTTATTTACTTATAGGTTAAAATTCCGTTAGATTAAGCGTGAAAAAAACTCTATATCAGTCACTTTATTCTTGCAGCATTTCCTCTGCAATATAGCTGCCACGTTTCCTGCACTTGGCATTTCTCCAGGCAATTTATTTTTTACTACTCTCTAGTCTCAGTTGGTTTTTATTTTGTTCCCATTTTCACCATCTTTTGTGTAAATATATTTATGCAGCGCTTTAAATTTCCCGACCTTCTGCGACGGGTCTGTGCACCTCGGCGTGTATTCACACCGTTGTCGGCGAACGATGCGCAAGTGGGCGCCGGCACTTGATTCCGCTGTCGCGTATAGACGCTAGCGTGAAGAGCGAGACTCGGAGACTGCCAACGCAGGCAGATGGAGAAGTTGACTAAAGAGGGCAAAGGTCGAGGTTCGAATGCTTCGCACGTCGAATTAGGGATTGCAGCGCCTCTGCAGGCGCAGACTGACAGGTTGCCTGAGGTCAAGGAGAAAACAAAACACTTACGGACGAACCCGGGTCGAGATAATTACTTTCCGTCTTGCACCTTCCCAGCAAGCTTCGAAACCATAAAATATATTCCTTCCTTCTTCTTCAATACTTAATTTGCTTTATTTTACCTTTTCGTCTTTCTTACCATTATCATGACGATGCACATGGCAGCATCTTTGTTTTAGCTCTTAGCTTCGCATTGTAAAAAATATGTAGCTGCTATGAGCTACAGCTTTGAGTACCAACTGAACGTAAGTGAAGACATTTGTTACTGTAACAGGAGAAAAACCTATCAGATCTTCTCTAATGTTAATAAAGAAGTGAATTATCCCATTTGGGCTATTAGGAATATTTGTGTTGGGATCTATGATATTTTTTAATATTGCATGCATTATTTTGAGTGATATATCAAATCATTAAATTTTTATAAATTATACGGCCTGTGTACCTAATTTTATGTCTTCTACTTTTCAATCACTTCCCTGAAGTTATATATATTTGAAACTTTGAGTTAAAATTTCCTTACTGTGAGCCGGACGTATGATCTTTTGAATATAAATTGGAGCTGATGAATGTAGTTAATAAAAAACCGCCGGGAGCTTAGAGCGTTCTGTGCTTGAAGAGGAATCGATTGAAATATTTTCACATGGTCCAATTTTGCAGTTGCCATCAACATTAACCGGAATTAGAATATTCTCAAGGACTTATTCGTCGATGTAAATGTAAATAAGTGGTCCTCTCTTTTGGGTTCCCCTGCAGACTTGCGAATTTGTGATGAGAGTTAGGTATAAGGAATTTGGATAGTACTGGGTTTGAAGTCGAGGTGGGCGGCTTCGGAGCGTTGAAGATGACATCCGTCTAATGCAGAAGTCGAGACCTGAAGCGTTCCCCAATTTCTATTCGTTGCATTGTCTAAAATAGTAAAAAGGAAAGAGAAGTCGAGACGTGAGCGAAGACTTAGATAAATAAGGAGTGACAAAAAGTACACGAGAAATATATTATGGGTGAAAATATGTTTTCTTGAACGCTTCAATAAAACATACAGCAGGAGACAGGCCCTGAAAATGGAACGCTCGTTACACCCACCAGCCCGCATTCAAACGCTTCACTTGGAAAGTACCGTTCATAAACAAACACCAAGGGAATAATTCCGTAACTCTCAGACGCGAACCAAAAAACTTTAAGGGAAAAAGAGGTGAAAAATTCAGTCGCAAGAGACATGGTACTCCCTAAGGTTGACACGACACATGAGTGGCATTTTTCCATTATCATATCCCCAAATGCATGCTTAACCGTTGCTATATTGTTACATTTTACTGTTTTATCACCAAAGTTTCATTTTAAGTTTGGAATGAGTCCGTTACGAGAATTACCTTTCCCAGAGTTGAACTTGGAATAATTGAATAGGCGAAGGTAAATTCTGTGCAACCTCTTATGCGTATGAGAGTCGGTAACATACCGAGTTACGGTGTGCCTATTTAGATTAGAATTTATTATTTCAAAGCGGAATTAATATAAGTTTTAATGCGCAAATACTTGTTCAAATGCTAACAGAAAATGGATTCGCCGTAGATAAGGTAAAAAATAGGTTTTGCTGTACTACTCAGACTGATATTATTCCAGAGTCTTTTTTTCATCAGGTGTAAATTAAGTAGTCATGCAGCTTTGCCAGTTTTAATCCTTTAGTCAATTTTACAGTCTAGAACTTTTCGCCATAGAAATTGAAATCAAAGACGAGGCTAAAGGTTTCAACAAAACATGGAGGGTAACAGAATAAAGTATGATTGTGAAACTCCTTATCCTACTTCAGGGAATGTTTTGATGAAACAATGTACTACGCCTTCTATACATTGCCATTTCAGATGCGCTGGAATGTCAGATACTTGCTTTTCTTTTAAAGGATCGACGAAGCTTACTCCGCATCAAGTTAAATGAAATTGGCAGTATAATATTTTTCTAAAAAATTAGTATTATTGCTTAAATGATTTTGCACGTGTTGAATCTAGAATCTGAATCATTCCATCTGTTTTAGATTGTGGCAATCCATATTTGTCTCTAGACTCAGATCCGACTCTCATAATAGTTGCTTTCGAAACTATTTGAAGCCTTGTCAAAAAATGAATGGAAACGTCATTGAAAAGATACGACGTCGATGAAAGTTAATTAAGAATGGGCTCCCATCACCAGGGAAGAGAATTCATGGTTCTATCACTGTATTTGGCATCATATCAACCCATGCACATCTCCTTTCCTATTACAACCTCCCTTGAAGCGTGGGCATAGGATACCCCATGGAGAAGGTACCCTACCCACTCCACCGACGGCTGTATTCCCGGAGGCACCCCATGGCGTTAAGTGGAAACGTGCCCGATCCTCCGGCGACGAAGATCTTTCTGCGATGGGGTGAGACAAAGGGAAGGTTATCAGGGGGTGGGAATGGGGTGCACCAAAGTGCGAGGGAGGGATGGCTGGCGGGCAATGGAAGCTGCTTCCGGGTTTCAACACAGGGTTGTAATTGAAAGGATTTCGAGACGGGATTAGTCTGGGGCAGGCGTTCTTGGAAGGAGATAGAGACAAGCTCGCATGTGACCCCAGCTGGAATTGGAGTGTGGAAAAAAATTCTGTCGGGAAGCTGGGCTTGTGAATTGGAAGGGGCGGGTGGTTGATCAAACGAATGGTGGGTTTGCGGTGTTTGGGTGGGGGTTGATTTTGGTGATACGTAACGTATACATATACGTGCGAGGTTTTACTTGCATTGGATCAGGAATATACACATTGGTACCCAAGATTCTATTTTTTCCACTCAATTGATCGCAGTGAAGAACCTTGCGAAGGTCACGGCGGGATTTTTTACAAATAAAATTATATCGTTGTATTATGACGTATGAAATGGCATTAATACCAATCAATTCAGACTGTAGTTGGTGCTAACGGCTTCCGGGTGCAGCTGCGTGTTGCGCTTTGTCGTACAAGCTTTCGTGTCCGTTACAGGGTGCATCATCAGGTGATGAATGAAATTCCGTATTTTCATTCATTGCCTGATAATGCGCCCTGTTACGGACGTAAAAGCACGACAAAGCGCAACACGCAGCTGCACCCGGAAGCCATTAGCAACGATGCCCCTCGCTGCGAAAACCTACGTTCAAAGCTAATTCAGAATATTTTACATCATGAATGTTTCAATAATGATATTCTTGAGGCAAAATCAGATGGGGTGTGTGGACCCACATTATGGGGTCAATAGGTCAAAATTGTAACATTTGGTCTGAAATGAACGAAACATGCACCCGCTTTCTTTGTGCGTGACAAATTTTAATGAATGGCAAAACTCTGAGTATCTATAAGAAAGAATCGAAAGTGGCAATGGCATAGTCCGTGTGAACACGTGCGATCGAGATTTAAGTTCAAGGGAATTGGATGAGACGAGGGAGGGTGCATTGGATGAGGAAGCGTGGGAAGTGACACATGTGTTTCTCTGTGTCGAATCGAACCTGCCGATTCTGCTTAGAGGTGATTGTGCTCCGCTATGATATTCCATATTAGTGCCTAATTCATAAATGTAGGGATACAAATGTATAAATGAAAAACTGATTGGTGGATACTGTAAGAAGTGATCAGGGTAAAGGACATGTATTAAAATTGAACCATTTGGCAAAGGAAACATGATAGGAAATTAAAGTATAAATTTTAATTCAATCTTTTTGCAGTAATCACTTTTTTCAATCGTATAATTTTCATTCATTGTCAGATAACGTATCACTTTCCACATTTAGCTCTCTTACGAAGTCATTATTTAATTCCCTGTATTTCTATTTAAAATAGTCAGAAATTTCATATTTTTTCTGCATGGAGAGGACGTAAGAAATAAATGGTTACGTCCAAGGTATTAATTATTATAATAGTCCGTAAAAATATTAAAAATGGCATGAAATGCCGCACCTAGTGAAAAGAAAATGTGAAGATCGTGTTTTGCTTTGCTGAAAAATCTAATATTTAGGTGCCCCGATTTTTAATATCAGACTATCACTTTTTGATAATCATGTGCTTCATTTATCGTGAATTATTAGTATCGTCATTAAGAGTTCTGTTTTTTTTAATTTCTCAGTAGTTGGCCATTGTAATGTTGGATTTTTATTTACTTTACATAATTATCAATTATTTTTGAGCCGCTGAAACGATTTAAATGCTAGTACTTCATACTTTTTCACTAAGGTAACAATGTTTTTTCTTTTATACTTTCTTTGAACTTTTTCTTATTTTCATGGTTCTTTTTCGGTTGGAAAAAGAGTGCGTAAGTGTGGGCACATTTGTTTGCTCGTGTGCATGGACTGGAGGACGGCTTTACATTGTGCGCGATCCAAATTCTGTCCCGTGTCTAACTTTAATCTCAACAATTGGAATTATCTCGACTGATCAGAGGATACGGGAGCGACTTTTTACTTATCTCCGTACTGTATATTACATTATTCCCCTCTTTATTAATTAGCGGACGAGGATCTGTGGTATTGGTTACTTTTTTTTATTTACGAAGCAAAGGCAGGATTAGAGGCTTCGAGATCCCTTGCCCTTCTGGTGAGGTTTTGATTTTTTAAAGTCACCTCTCCCTGTATTTTAGTATGTTAATAAGTGTGAATGTGGGAGATAATGAACATCATCATCATCATCACTGGTCAACAATCCTAGGATTGGTTTGACGCAGCTCCCCACTCAGTTCTCCTATCAGCTAATCTTTTCACTCCTACGTATTTCTTCTCTTTCACATCTCTCTTTACTTGTTCCATACTATAATAGATAATGAACAAAAACCCGAAATAAATACCATGTCATTTCAAGAACTTCAAGAATTAAATTTTAATGACGAATATTTTCATGCAGCACTGATATTAATCGGGTAAAATTTCTCTTGAGAGAGTTGGGCAAAAGTCATTTCACAAAATTCCGTCTAAATGAGTTATTCCTTGTAGCGTAGAAATATGCTTTTCATTACGGAATTCATAATATAAATATTGTGTTTACACAGTCTTATTACGCCAAATTACGTATTTGCTGTAAGTAAGAAATTGCGTGTTAAGTCTTATTTAACATTTGTTGACTCGAAGAGGATATTTACCTTCGAATTCCGTGTGAGAGACAGGAAACTAATTATGTTCCAAACTATTCTATATATTTATGAGTGTTATTTAACGTGATTACTTATGACATATGATTTTCCATATTATCAGTATTTAGTCCTCTTACAACGCAAACAAAATTTACAGACGTATTGGTGATAGTGAACGTCATTAAGAGGATAGAGATTCCAGTGTCAATATTTTTAGTCTCATCAGGTTCATATTATACAAAAAGGATATCTTGTATTTTATATCGTATCACGGGAGGTGTTTTTTGCGCAAATGCTGAAATAGCTAAAAAGGCGAGAAAACATTAAGTGGGAGAGACGAAGGTATGCGGCTCTACACAATAAGTTAATTTTATGCTGGGTTAAAGAATACGGCCCTAAAGGTTATGTAATGCCGTAAATAGATATGGCCTGTAATGTAAGCAATGGAACAAAAAGTCCATAGCGGTGTGATTTCACTGAGGGAGGATGCACAGGTATAAAAGTCTTATTCTTGGAATTGCTGGGCTTTCAACGCAGCGTAAGCTGCCTTTTTATTGATGCACTGAATAGTAGAGGCCTTCACGTTGTAGAAATCTATCTTACTGATTTGTGAATGAAAAACTTTGCTAAATCTACAATTTTATTTTTATTCTTGCCTGCCTTTTTATTTCTGTCAATTAGGTGCTTCAGAGGAATTTCAATGGAAGGCAGAGATCATTCGCTCGTTTTCTTAACGTCCAAAGCGGCGAAGAGAATTCTTCGATGCTAATCTTCCCAATGGATTCACCATTCCGCCCTTAAGGGAATGCTTATGTTATCTCCTCTCTTCGATCCAGCAGCGAAAGGTGTAAGAGGAGCCTTTCCCTTCCCTCGTATCAGCCATTTGACAGACCCTGGTGTCCTAGAGGCTATTCTGCTGTCGCTGATGTCCCATGGAAGCGCCATCCCTTCCGCTGCGGCACTGATTGCATATTCATGCCAGCGTTTCCCTTGTCCCCTCGTATCCACCACTCCCCAACCTCATTATCGTCCCTCTACGAGAGAGGTCCTCGTACCAGCTTCTCGAGATTGCTCACTGTAGTGCAGCCGATCGAATCCTTCACCTTCTCGATGTTACCTCGGTGTTCGCATGAGCATTAATAGCAAAGTAGTGGGCGCTCTTTCCATGAAAAGGACTTGTGTTAAGCTTCTACAGTTAACATCAGCAAGGAATTGTTAGATATTTCACCACAAAATCAAACGGTCAAAAGCGAAAGAAATATAAATATTTCTGTATTAATTCTTGGGAACGATTACATTCAAAATTTCTCTCACTTTAATAAAATGCGTAGTGCTAACTTTCGAAATAATTGTTTTGAATAATCCAATGTCATCAAAGTAGAGGGATTAATATTAACTTTTCCCAACAGTATGTTATGAATCAATTTTAGAAAAGGTAAATAAATGTTTGTTGTAAACTTTATAATGGTCGTTAACAAATTACCTACTCTAGCAACAATTTTCTCGTTGTGCCTATAGCAGGCCAGAAAAAAAATCGATTTTTTTTAAACCTGGTGCATTGAGAAAATGTAAAAACGCGTAAGTGACCATTCCAGGAGCAGAACATATTAATATACGCAGAATAAGAGTGGTCTAGCTACATGAGTTGACAAAGAAAGGAAAATGTCTGGCGTCGAATGGTAGACGCCCGACTAACTGAGGGTAAAATTATATCGGTACTGATTAAATGAATGGAAAATTTGAGGTAGAGTATCAATCTCTTAACAGGTCTTCATATAGGTCCTGTTAGTTGTGGAATCATTGTCATGGTGTCGTTATCAATATGAAACTCTCTCTCTCCAAACATTTGCATGTTTACTTGTCCGACACCACCATCGTCATATCGATCTGCCATCACTTCCTTCCGTTTTGGATGATGTCTTTAATATTAACTCTCAATGACCACATTTTCCAGAAGCATTTTTTTGCTGTGTAATCTTCTTAATTTTAGTAAATGTTTTGGTCCTTATTTCTGTTTTCCAACTAAATGTTAAATTGAATGCATTAATGAGCATTATATTGTTTCCTTATAAACGAAAGGCTAGCTACCTCTCCAAAGAAAAAACTTGCTCGCTCGGGGTTGAACCATCACGAGAGGTTGAATTTTACTTATTTTTTCACCTAAACTCACGATCTCTACTCTATTATATTCCTTAAATAACTCCCCATGCATTGCCACTCCGAGTCCGAGAGCCCACATTTAATGCCATATAATCCTTTAAAACCTGGACCCTGCTTACATTTCCCACACCCATCATAAATATTCGCCGTCGAACGCGATTATCCGAGAGCTAGAATTATAAGATAAAATGGCCTCTGCCTTGTTTCCATAGGTTGCAAATAAGGCATGGTGGAATTAAATCCGTCGTGAGGTGTAATTAAGCGATTCATCCGAGTGGAGAGCGTGATTTAAACTAGGCAAATTTTTTAATGATGTGAGTACCGAATTTATGGCACATTTTGTTAAAAATGAAATGTATATTATCTCTGCAATTCATAGTATTTGCTTATTTTTTATTTTCTTACGTTCCTGCCTGAATTTATCCGAATGACATTTTTAGTATAATGTAGTTAATTTTTCATTTGATAACACTTCTACTATTTTGTAACCGTAATTCTCTGTGATGTCACATTGTTACCTTAAAGCGGTGAAGTTACTTAGTACCATGAGTGTAGTATATTGCATTCGTAATTTACTTAGATAGTGTGAGAAATTGATATTTCAATTTTATATTCAAGTTAAATCTTTTTTCGGACCACTTAGGACATTCGTCTTGTAATGATGTTTAAATGGGATCGATTGCATTTTCATTGAAAGTTTAATACACGCATAACACCAAACAGTTGATGCAAGTGGGTGATTTTAAAGACAGCACTTCGGACCCTTAATCCATGAGCCCTTTTTTCAGTCCTGGTGAATCTTTCCTTCAGCTGGCATAAAATTTACATTTCTTAGCCAAAAACGTTTGGAAAAAATTTGTCTCGAGTGAGAGAGGATGAAAGAACCTGAGAACTATTTTTAGCGTTTTTAGTGGTTCAGTGTTTTCACACTTTGGATGGCAAGTGGGGACTCGCATGCTCCTGGAGATCACCTGTACCGTTCCTTCCTAGCGCAATTAGTAGTCGGCAGTTCTCAAGGTACTAAAGTCACAGTACTCAAGGCTGCCGCTTCCTTTACATCAGGAGTAGAACGCACCCGGGGAGTATGCCTTAATCGGTGGCGGTAGGGGGCGAAGGGAATTTCGTGATGCCATCTTAGAGAAAAGAAACAACCTCACCCCGCCAAACATTCACTTATTTTCTATCCGTTATTGTGTTCTAACTATTCCACCATCATTTTTATCACTCACTCTGTGATACAGCCTAAAAGTTTGTTTGGAGAAGTCGGGGTAGAGGTCACCTCAGGCTAAACCACAGGCGCGCGAATCGCACATATATCACACATTCAGACAGGAGGGCAGTTACTTTGCCAGGGCAATCGCGTTCTTCGAGGATTTTATATGGGGACGTTGCGAATGCTACACCCGGGACATGAACATAATACCCCTCGATCTGCAGCCAAGCCCCTCCACCCACTAGGCTACCACGCTCGCCAATGCGAAGAATGAGGGGTAAAAACAATCACTCCCGTTGCAGAAACAGGTAACGGAAATCAATTTTTGAAAGGTTCCACTACCTTCCTAAGTTGCATTACGGAAAGTGTAAGGAATTAGCATACTATATCGGCCCACCGCGAAGTGATGGCGTTTCCATTTCTTTCTTATTCGCATTCAAAAACGAAGCGAACCCGACGAAAAAATACTATATGGGTAAAAAGCGATCTCTCATTCGGAGGAGATCACAGATAATTGAGACGCTCTACGGGAAATCATTTGCTTCAATGAATATTTTGAAATGGGTGGTTAGAAGCAAATAAAATGGAATACTTGGAATGAAAAAATCGCACAGAATCACTAAACAAAGTAAATTGAGAAGGAAGGGTTAAGCTGAGGGAAACTGCAGTATTGGAACGAGCAGCGATTCAGCTATGGAAAGGTAAAATGTTCAATTATGGGCAGAGTGTGTCGGCAATAGAATATCCAGTGCGCGAGTGTAGGCACTCAGGACAGAATATAAAATCCTTCCTCCAAGCGATGTTAAGTGCAGCGTCATACATCACTCAATGGGACGGTAGTTGGGCGTCTCACCCCGGGATTTGAAAACGTGATCCTTTTGGTCAGCTGTCAAGCGCTAGCTAGCGCTGTCATGAGCCGGTAAAGACTTGACTATTTATAGATACGATCCGATGATCGTTTATATAAAATATTTAATTTGTCTTTTTTGCTACGAAATGAATTTACTGCCCACACCGCAAGGTTTTGTATAATTAAATCTCTGAGGTGGGATGTAAAGTGGATAATGAAAAGGCTGATTGTTAAATACGAGTGCATTTTTCAGAATATGTGAGAGTCTTGAAAAGATTTAAGCTATATTTATAAAGAAAGATTCTCTCTTGGTTTCAGTAATATTTCAGTAATAATCCGCCATTCTTAAAGTTGTGATGTTATCAAAACTATCTGCATAAATGTGTACATGTATGTGTGTGTTCATTACTGTCTAAGTTAAAACTTATATTTATGTGTTATTAATATTGAACATTTATCATTTTTGCATAAATATCTAATACTTGTTAGCCTAACATTAATCTCCATAATGCCTTATTTTTGTCAAAATGGCTTTTATTAAAAGTTGAACATTTCCTGTATTTTCTATTTTTTGCTATCATAGGTTTTACCTAGAGCATAAAAAAATATTCTATTCTATTCTATATAACAAAATAATAATCGAACCGAGTTCTCCCAGTTTTTGTCGCTCTGACCTCACTATGACGTCCATCCCACGTGCGCCACTTGGAGTTCAATTTGAAGGGAAACGCCCCATGATCCCATCTTCAACCTTGCTTCCTCCTATTTGTGACACCCGCTGGCAGAAATGGTAAGGAAGGGTAAAGGTTCCCCACGCCTTGGAATATTAGGCATTGGTTAGGGGATTTTATTGTGACCTTAGGGGGTGAGGAGGTAAAGGATAAAAAATTTTATGAAGCATAGGCTCGAATGTGTGGAGAAAATGGACGAATATTAATGTAAGTGGAGATTTTATTGAGACCGTATCCACGTTGCACCTGCTGAGGAGAATGCACGTTTACTTAGACTCGAATCAGGTGAAATTTGTAGAAAGCCTTCAATGACTTTTCATTGTTTACGACTTTAGCTATTGTGAATACCTATTAGTCTCTTGATGAAAAAATATAGTTCTACTCTATTTGGTAGCTGCCACGAGAGGTAGGATAATATGGTCCATCCCACGATTGTAACTGAAATAATGGATTCCGAAAGTTTGTTTTGCACTGACTCCCGGCTGATTGGGGTGTGTAGATATATTTAGCTTTATACTTATTTTTTGTTTTAATGGGCGCAAATTTACCGTTATATCCTGAATTCTTAGGTACACTTAATGAGTCAGGGCTGCGGCGACATGGCCAAATACATCTTAAATTTGACAAAATTGTCTCTTGAGATGATTAGGTGAGTGTCTCGCGCAAAAAGCATTGGTATGGTTCTGCTAGCGTCTCCCTTTCTATGAAAGTGATGTGTTTTAGCCTTGGGCCCAGTTGATGAATATTATCTCCCTTGTAAAATAAATTATAGTAAAGTCCCCAAAAATTTCCTCAGCAACTCCGGAAAGAGACCATAATTATGAGTTGCAATCTATTAAGAGGTCTTGTCAGGCTCAAAGTGAAATTGTTTACTTCTTCTTATTTCATGAGAAAAACGTTTTTTATGACTTTTTAAATCGTTAATAATAGCAAATTTTTTTTCCATTGCTTACACTGGCATATATATAGCATAACGGGGGCATCAGTGAAGAGTCCGTCGTTGAGTTAACAAAGAGTTGCTTATGCGGCGAAGGAAGGTGATCGAAAATTCGAAGTAGCGTAAAGTGGATCATTATGGGAGAATTAAACGCTCACTTGGAGAGTTTTATAAAGTTATATGCGAAGGCGAAAATTCCCCGTAGTAATATACCATTTTCAGGGTAAATAATATAAGGAATGGTAAATCGTTGGCTTCCATTAAGGTAAACAATAAAAATATGATGGAATAAGGTCTACATGAGAGCCTCGACTCCAACTTCCCCTCTCATTAGTCCCTCACCAAATAACTGGTCTACGTCGGGTGTTGATAGTTCAATGACCTGAAGAGAATTCATCGCACCTGTACTGATTGCAGCGCATCTGAAAGATTCTGGTCGACATTTTTGGAACTAATCTCATATTTTTTTTCTGAATCTTCATCAACATGCTTATCTGATCACGGTAAGAACATGGTAATTGTATGGATATTGTGTTTTCATCTAGTTAGGAGCTATCCTGGAAATTGTAATGCTCTAGCTTATCAAAAAGTAGTCAAAAAATCGGTTGAAAATTTTCTACGACAAGACAATCCCCAAATGAGGTTATGAAGACATGAGGAGTAAAATAATTTCAAATTGAGGGGAAAATACTGAGGGAACAACGTTTAAAAATCATGGATATAGCGTGTGAAAGAAGATTTACATTCCAAGCGAATGATTCATCAGATTTATAATCCTTTTCTATGAGCTTTCAAATGTAAGGCCAGAAAAAACCAACATGGCCCCCTGCGTGAGTAAATAACTCTAACTGCCTCCTTTATGACGCTCAGGAAGCATGTCGAGAATAAAATTCCTCGGCAAATTGTCTGGATGAAACTTTGGACGTAGAAGATGCAATCAAATTTAACGAGCCGCTAACGTTATATAGTCTGAGGAATGAAACTGCGTCAGGAGGAGTTGGTGGAAAACTGCACTGAGACCAAGAGGTATGGTACGCGAGGAATACAAATAAGGATAATTAAAATTTAGAATGAGAAAAAGAAAATTCACCCTTTTTCTGGCGTAAAATGAGGAATATAATATTTTATATTTTTCTTTGAATAAATTGTGATACTGTTTCAAATGTATTTAATACGTCTGAAAATGTTGTGCGGCTAGATACCCGGTAATCTGTATTCATGATATAATTTTCTATTGGTCCTACGTTTTTCTGTTACGCATGAATATTTTTCTTTGAATAAATTGTGATACCTACTGTTTCAAATGTATTTGAAATGACTGAAAATGTTGTGTGGCTAGATACCCGGGTATCCGTATTCGGGATGCAATTGTACGTATATGCTCGTATAGGTTTATATTACTTTTGTTTTAAGTTTTTTTCTCTATTTTTTGCATTTACTGAGCCTTGCTGTAGTGTTTTTTTTCTTTGAACCTTTGTCAAATGATTTTTACTGAATTGTTGTGCACTTGTAAATTATCTCATGGGCCAAATGGCCCACCATAATAAATTAATTGAATTGATTCAATTGAATATTTGCACATCTGTTGTTTGCGTGCTTATACTGGAAGTTATTTCAATTACCACAGTGTGCTGGCTTGGTTCAAATGTAATCTTATTGACGCCATTGATGCAGATGCACCTTTCCCACTTTTATGAAAATGACGAGCCCTGAAAACTCGTTGCAAAGTGTGTCTCAGTCTTATGAATATTTCCGTGATCCACTGCTGAGCCTTTATATGTAGATATTCTAGCTATATATTCGGGCAGAATTCTCAGAGCAATCGAGTAAGGAAGGTAGCGTTGGTATTCATCGCGTGATATTTGAACTTTTCGGATAGGCCAAGAAATTGCGGATACGGCGGGAGAACCATCCCACAATCCCGAAGTTATAATGAGAGGTATGGATACAAGTAAATTGCTTGATTCGGCATCTACTCCAATCGGCGTGGAGTAATGGTCGTTTTCGCGGTTCATATTGCTGATACGGCCTTGTCAAACACCGCGACGAATATCCATTCTTACGAAATCTTTTCGTGTCAATGCGTTTGTCATACTTTCCAATATAATCGATTTCAGCCTTTTCCAACCTCTGTTTTCTTTCATCGCCTTCCCTGCCCTTATGGGCTCTTCATTACAATCTGTTCATAGTTTAAGAAATTTATCTCGCCATTATGGGCGATCTTTCCTCCTTCTACACTCTTGAAAACAGGGGGTGGGGGATAAAATAAAAGAGGAAACTACAAATTTTTGCAATGGGGTAAATGGTCACATTAGATTATTTCTTAACAGCTCATCATCATCATCATCACTGGTCAACAATCCTAGGATTGGTTTGACGCAGCTCTCCACTCAGTTCTCCTATCAGCTAATCTTTTCACTCCTACGTATTTCTTCTCTTTCACATCTCTCTTTACTTGTTCCATATATTTTGTTCGAGGTCTTCCTTTTCCATTCTTGCCTTCCACCTGTCCTTCGACGATTGTCTTCATCAGGCCATCATGTCTCAAGATGTGGCCTATAAGGTTGTTCCGTCTTCTTATTAAGGTTTTCATGAGGCTTCTCTTCTCTCCTACCCTTCTTAGGACTTCCTCGTTACTAACTCGGTCGATCCATTTGATTTTCATCATTCTTCTGTAGCACCACATTTCAAAGGCCTCTATCCTTGCTTTCTCCGCTGCGGTCATTGTCCATGCGTCACTTCCGTATAGGAGCATACTCCAGATGTAGGTTCTTATAAATTGTTTCTTTACTTCCATATTTAAGTTTCCCGCTGTTAGCAGGTCTCTCTTTTGGTGGAATGCTCTCTTCGCCTGGGCTATTCTGCTGATAATTTCTTTCTTGCTTCTCCCGTCACTAGTTATCTTGCTTCCCAAATAACATAATTCATCCACCTCTATTAGTTTTTGCCTCCCTATTTTAATGTTGGTATTGACTTCTTCTCTTCTGCTGCATACTAAGATCTTGGTTTTCTTCGTGCTTATTTTCAGTAGATATCTACTCATTACCCTAACCATATTAACCAGAATATTTTTCAAATCCTTCTCTGTTTCTGCTGTAACGGCTATGTCATCGGCTAATCTTAGCATGCTTATTTTTTCTCCATGGATATTCACTCCCAATGCCTTTTCTTTGATTTCCTTAATGGCTTTTTCAATGTAAACGTTGAAAATTACGGGTGACAATGTACAACCTTGTCGCACTCCTTTCTTAATTCTTGCTTCTTCACAGCTGGGCCCTGATTTTATCAGGGCTACTTGGTTTTTGTATAAACAGTGGATGATTCTTCTGTCATTATAAAGAACCCCAATTTCCTTTAGGATTCCAAGCATTGTGCTCCAATTCACGTTATCAAATGCTTTCTCTAAGTCCACAAACGCAACGAATAATGGCTTGTTCTTTTCCATTCTCTTTTCTATGAGCAGTCTTAGGGCCAATATTGCTTCCCTTGTGCCTTTGTTTTTTCTGAATCCAAATTGGTCCTCATCCAAGTACTCTTCTGCTTTTCGTTCTATTCTTCTATAGATGATCCTTGTATCTTTGATGCATGTGTAGTAAGGCTTATGGTCCTAAAATCTTCGCACTTCTCCGCTCGTTTCTTCTTAGGAATAGGGATTATAATGTTCCTCTCGAAATCCTTTGGTATCTCACCTGTCGTATACATTTCACTAATGATTTTGTATAGCTGGTTCAACACTCTAATTCTCTCCTGAATTTTTGATTAGTTCTGCAGGAATGTCATCAATGCCAGACGCTTTATTTATCCTGAGGTCTCTTACAGCCGCATCAAATTCCGATCTTAAAATTGGGGCTCCCATGTCATCAGTATCCACTTCCCTCTCGTTTTCGATAGCATTCTTTCTGAGGCGACTTCCTTTGTACAAATCTTCCAGATATTCCTTCCATCTCTTCCCTTTTTCTTCGTTTTCAATCATTAGTTCTCCGTTTTTGTCCCTAAGGGTATTACATCTTACGCCCCTTTCCTTAAAGTGGTTCCTCACTATCCTATAAGCGGCCTCTACTTTTCCATGTTTAAGATTGTTTTGCACGTCTTCACAAATGCTTTTCATCCACGTTTCTCTAGCCTTCCGCGCTTTACGACATATTTCGTTCCTTAACCTCTTGTAACGATTCTGTCCTTCCTCTGTTTTCGCAGCCTTGTATTTTCTTCTTTCTTCAATGAGATCTAATTCTTCCTGCGTGATCCATGGTTTTTTCATAACGACTCTTCTTTTACCAAGAACTTCCTCAGCTGCCGCCTGCAGACCACTTCTAATGGTTTTCCAACTCTCTTCCATTGGTTTGTTGGTCGGATCCTCCCCTATTTTATTTTCTACAGCCTCTTTAAAAGCCAGTTGATGCTGAACCTCCCTCAATTTTTCAACCTGCCATATGTTTTTCACGGCTTTCTTCAACTTTTTAAATTTAAGGTGGCATTTCATCATAACTAGGTTATGGTCACTATCGATATCTGCCCCTGGATTTTGCAGTCCTTCACCTGGTTCCTGAATCTTTGTTTCACTAGAATGTAGTCGATTTGGAATCTTCTACGGTCTCCTGGCATCTTCCACGTGTATCTTCTTCGCAGGGGATTTTGAATAAAGTGTTGGCAACCACTAGCCTGTGCTCCGTGCAGAATTCAAGTAGCCTTTCTCCTCTTTCATTTCGGTTACCCAACCCATATTTGCCAGTTATTATTCCGTCTTGACCTTCGCCGACGACGGCGTTCCAGTCCCCTAAAATAATAAGATTTTCTTCCCCTCTTACCTGCTTGATAACTTCCGCTATATCTTGGTAGACATCTTCTACTTCTTCGTCTTCATAATCTGACGTAGGCAAGTAAACCTGTACCACTACAGTAGCTACGGGTTTAGTATCTATCTTCACCATTACCACTATCCTTTCATTAAACTGCAGGTAGCTTTTAACACGCATCCCGGCGCTCTTTCTAAGCATTATGCCTACTCCAGCATTACCATTTAGAGATCCCGTGTGTATCATTCTGTAGCTTCCACTTCAAAAGTCTCCTTCCTGGGGCCACTTTATTTCGCTGATGCCTAATACATCGAGGTTCATTCTCCGCATCTCCACCTTCAAGTTCTCTAGCTTACCGCAGGTGCGAAGTGATCTGACGTTCCATGTTCCTATCCGTAACATTCTATCTCGTTTGACCGATGTACCCTCTCGAGTAGTCCCCGCCCGGAGATCCGAATGGGGGACTAGTTTACCTCCGGAATATTTTACCCGAGAGAATTCCATCATGTCATTATATAAATTGAGTGGAGTAGCTGTGACTCCTCGGGATGATAATCTGGTGGTTTCCCCTTGCCTTCCACATCGCAGTACTACAGCCGTTAAAGTAAATGTTACCACACCCGTAGTGGAATGTGTGTCGCTGTACCGACCAGTATGGTCTCCACCCTCGCACATGTGAAGAAGAGCTGCTACCCTCTCCCCCGGGTGATGAGAGGCATAATTATTGGCGGCCCCTAGTCGCCAAGTCACGGTATCTTCACAGGTTTTGGTATCTTTTAAATGGCCTACCTTACCCAAGGGTAGCCCAATACCCCCTCAGAATACCGCCGCTTTTTGTCCACGACTGCTTATTCGACGAGAGAACTCGCTTATCTCGCAGCTAACCTCTATATCTAAAGGTCGACCCACCATCCGCAACCCGGTGGACGCACTCGGTGGCTTTAAGCGCTACCCTTCAATAATGAAAGGTAAACTCAAAGTTGACTCTTCCGATCTCTTTCGTGCGTTGAGAATAAATGCTTCCATGCGTGTCGAAAGTATTCCTCTTGGAAGCATGTTCCCGTTCCTTTTGGAAAATTTACTTGCACGCACCATTTAAGTCCAATCTTTACCTCTCCTCCACGTCTTCTTTTCCTTTTCAGGAGCCCAGAAGAATTGAAAAAATATATATTATCTTCTTTCCTGTTCCGTTTTGGCCTTAACTTTATATGACCAGTTAGCCAAAGCTCTTATCACCGTTACTTTTATAATCTATTGCCTTCCAATTTGCTTTTATTTTTCTCTCGTTTGGCGTCGGTGTCACCGACCGCTTACCAATGGCGCCCGCAAATCTTTCTTTCCCACCCATATTATCATCTCCTTGGCTGCAGAAAACATTTCTATGTGAATAGGATGGAAAAGAGATTCCCTCTCTTCCATTTCTTTTTTACGATTTTCTCTCACGCGTTATTATTATCGCCTCAATAAATACTCTCTTCCGAGGTTTTCCTCAGTTATGTTCCATAAAACCTTTACGGCAGAAGTCGACGGCGCGGCGTTTGATTACATGCTATGTCATTTCTGACTATCTCTCATTTTATCCTTTTGTTTCTGATTTTTAAAAATGTTTTCATCTCTTTTTTCTCAGCTCAACGCCTCGAAACAAAAAAAAGTCCGTTTAAGAGTATACAATAGCTTAAGTAATTTTTCTGATAGAGAAAATTCAACCATATTACTTAAATATTGTATTGGAGTGATATATCTGTCAGTTGAAATATTTTTATTCTTTGTATAGATGTAAATTATTCATTTGAAAGTAGGTGAATTTTTGGCTCGCGATATTTCGGCATTAAAATTGAACTTTTAAGTCTTCCTTGCTTTAATCATTTTACTTGACCACAGTAATAACCTGAGTTTTATTCAAATCAGTACTAAATTAGGAGACATAAAAATGTTGTAGAAAATATTGAATGTTTCCTTCATGCCATTATTTCTAGTTAGAAAATTCTTTCTTTTTACAGGGAGTTTGGGTACAGGTTAAACATGAGCGGCATCAGCCATAGCAACAGTGAGGTGAGTATTTTCTTAAGATTTAGTTAAAGTCTAAGTTTTGAGTGATTGGTTTGCTAGTCTATTTTGTCTCAGTTTTGGAGCGTTCCCTCAAACCCGAACTCTAAACTATGTTCACGCACACGAGCCCCTTGGTGTAACTATGATTAATAAATAAATTTTATTATGATGGAAGGTTTCCCAAGCTTTAGCCCCCCGCTGGTCGCACGGCGTCGACCAGATGCTAGTCCATTTTCTTTTCTTGGCCCGCATCGTATTTTCATAGATAGGAAACTCATATTCCTTGTATCTCATTATTTATGGTTCTAAAATTGTGAAAAAATATGATTATATGTTTCCTTCAATGTGTTAATTATATGCTATAAATGCCTATTCACGGAATTAATTTTGACTTTTTGTTGTTTTTGGAGTCTAGTAGAAGCCACGCGACAACTTCAGTTGCAATACAACACATGGTAATAGCTTCGTGATATTCATCGCTTTTTTTAAATATGGTTATAATTTAAAATAACAACTATTTAAAGCATTAAATTTTGGAAATGGGCCTTATCACTACTAATTTTTTTATTATATTCAACATAACACCCGAGTAAAACTATTATTGCGAAGAATTTACTATGGTTCTCACATTATTTGAGTGAACTTTGGCGTATAATACACCGTTTACCCCTCTGCTACATGCATTCATGGTGGCTTATTACATTGATGTAGATGCACGACATGTATCGTAAACATACGCATAGTAATTTTGTTGTTGCATCGAATAATAACTTTCACATCTGGTAGGAGATAATTTGGCTCAAGTGCAACTGAACGCGCTATTAATATAAAATGCTTCAAAATCAATAATTCCCCATGCAGTCAAAATTATATGTTAGATTACTAGCAAAATCCGTTTTGTGAAACTGTGAAAAAATTGTTTTATTTGCTGTCCAAATTAAACATGCTTGTATAATTTTGATGAAAGAAAAAGTGTCAGAAACGCCAAAATAAGTAGTATTCTGTCTTTAATTAACACAAACATCTGCAACATTATTATGCATTACTGTGTTATCCATTCATAAATTTAAGTTTTCAATGAATAATTTATGGCAGCTTAAGCAGTTATTTATACTTTCATGTATTTTGTTTAACCAATGCTAAATGGTGTGTGTGAGACGCCGCACGACTAACAGCGTTCCAAAACATGGCGCAACTGACGTAAGGTTATGTGAGGAGCTTAATAGCATGGAGAAAAACTTTTAGAAAATATTTGCGTTGATATTATTTTCTTACGTTAAAACTGGATGGAGAAAATTTTACGACTGAATAGGTTAAAGTAATATTCAGTCTGAAAAAAGAAACCATGGTTGGTACCCATAGCTGAAATCAGTTTGGAAAAGAGTGAACTATTTTTCTGTAAATTAAATGCATTACCGTTGAGTTTTGGAAATGATTTGTTCCCCTCATAATTTTGTAGCTTTTATTTTATTAGTTTCAGTATACTTTTTTCAGCGCGTTAGCTACTGAAAAAAACTATCTTTGTTTTTATTTATATTTACAATGGCTTCATATTGCATATCGTTACATCTAATTATGGCATAATACGGGAATCTCAGCGATTTTCTTTCTTACTTGCTATTCCTTGTCAGTCCCTGATAATCTACCCCTAATTCCGATGGATTCACCAGCGGGTATTTATGACCGAGAGAAGCAAGCAAGCCTAGGCGGCTGTAGTTCTCCACGGCGGCATTAACTCTATTAGCTATCCCCAAAACCCTCCGACACCTGGTTATAGTAATAAGCGTTACGAAGCTCTACTGGGGCCACCCTCGGCGGTATGCTCTTTGGCTCATAAACCTGCCACCGCAACACCGTCCTTGTATAGCCATTCGCTTTTTTCGTGTCTCTTCCCTTTCTCCTCCAAACAACTTCATCATCAGAACTATACCTCTTTGCTCCCTAAGATGCTTCCCATTTCCTTTCCCCGCAAATTGTGTGATCCCCACCCCCTATCCAAAATTGCCTCCTCTTTCCACTTCAACCTATCACCACACTTGTTCACCTTAAACCCTCCAAACCCCATTGTCACTCTCGCCACAAATCTAGATTTCAAGTCTCGTGTTACGAAACGGGGGACTTACCGTTAGAATGAAGCGGTGGTGTATCATTTTTCTAGCCCTTTTCAACCACAAGCACCTGCGTCACAACCGCACCAATAATTTGATAAATAATGCTTTTCCTAGCGAAAGTCACTAACTTTTTATTAATTTTGTGGTATTCCATTTTAAGTTTTTCTGGATATCACACCATTACTCGTACCACTTTTTTTACAGAGCTCGACCCGGGTTTCAATGAATCATCATCATCTTCAGGCGCAAATTATTATAATTTATAATAATTTAATTATTATTATTTATTTATTTTAATTATTGTTAATTATTTGCGCCTGAAGATGAAGATGATGGTCCTTGTTAAATGAAAAATTCATCTGCCATATGGCTTTCCAAAGCAAAGGGCATTTCGTGCTGTATAGGGCATTGCAGGCATCATGTGACATATAGACATCTTAGGAAGTATTGAGCGGAGATATCCATTTATAAAATTTTATTTCCAGCATTCTCCTTGTACTTGAATATATCACTTTCTACAAAAAATTCTTAACTTACCTATAATTCTTAGTGAAGCTTTATTTATTCGCATGTGGTTTGTGAAATGAAAAAAGCCGAGTTTAACAAAATGTGAAGTATTTCTATTCCTTCAGAACGCTTTCTGCCTCAAAATCATTATATTTATCGACCCTCTTCCTATAAACATAGTGAATTTAGCGGTAAATAAATAAAAATCAACGGGAGGGAAATGATTTGATGATTGCACATGAGTTTTAAGAGATCTGAGGCCGTATCCAAGTCGCGGCCAGTGAGTCTTTTCCTTGAGAATTTCTTGTTTAAGAAGTGCTGGTATATTATTTTAATGGATTCGAAGGCCAATAGAATTAGTTCTCGCTGAAAGGTTATCCTCTTGGTGCAAAATGCGAAATATGTACGCCTGAAGTCGGCATAAATAGTCTTAAGCTTATTTTTAACATGGAATTCTAGTTATTCAATACCAGAATAATTATCGCGGTAAAATGAACGCCCGGAAAGCAAATACTTTTAACGTAATATACGAATGTTACTTCTATCACATTCCACGTGAGCTTAATTTATGGAAGAATTACAGCTCCTAGGTTTTATGTGCACGTTACATTGGTATTTGCTTCTCAGATATTTGTAGCTTTCACCGAAAACCTACTTTGTGCACTACGCGTGGATGCATAGTTGGATGAAATGATTTACTGATGAAACCGTATATTAGCAGCCAGTAAGAATCTGGGAACCTTGTACTTTTTTTGTTGTACTATCTTTTAAATAATGCGTTCCATTTTTACCCCTCAAGCGTTTATTAAAGCTGCCGGAGTCTTCTTAAAGTCTAAAACTTCTATTTTCTTCCTAAAGTCTTAAGTTTGCTGTTTAAAAAAATTATGACTTCATAAAAAGTCTTTTAATTGCTGTTCGCGGGAGTTCTGCTTCTCTACTAAGCAGGATATTTGTTACTTCCTTCCACACACTCTCATCTACAGGCTCATGAAATTATGCCTTTCTCCCTTGCAGAATATAGGTAGTAAATGCATATGAACCATATATATCAGGTATGCATGACAGATGGGGCAGCAGGTGGTAAAGAACGGCTGCGTTTAAAACTCAAACGCATATATTTTCTTCCCCAACTTCCAATTGTGCATTTTATCACCCAAATATCCCCCTTTTTCCATAAAATTAGTAGTTGAGCGACTGCAGCATATTAGTATTTTGTGCTCAGAAAAGCAAAACCTCTTTCACTAGCATGTTTCCAAAGGCCTTACTTTTAAGAAATTTGTCCATTCACTCTCCTTAGTATCAAAATAAACAGGAGCTATATTCAGCTTCTGTAAATGTGACGTTTTGTCATAAATATTTCATTTTCCAACTTCCCCATTTTTCATAATAATGCTGAAGTATGAAATTTCAGTATTTATTTTCAGGATTTTATTACTGCGAAGCTACCGATATTTCTTTTGTTTTAATTTATTCAAAGATTTTATCCAAGCTCAGCACTTTTATTATACTATTATTATGTGACTTCGCATAACGTCCACGGAGCACCATGAAGACAGCGCTAGTAGAATATATATGTTTGAAGAATATTTTGTGTGTGACATATGAACGAAACTCATATGCCTAATTTTAAAAATGAGGTTATTATTTAAGTCGGATAATATTATAAGAAGACACTCGAATGTCGACGTTAGTTTTGATTTTTGGCATCAGCGCACCAGTATAAAGTCGCTTTTGCAAATCAACGGCTTTTTCAACAAATCAACTTTTTTATTCCCGATCAAGGCAATTACATAATTTTTGAAATTCCTACATTTTATTTATGGCCTAGTTGTTAGCCAAATAAGTCTGCCATAGTAAATGTATCGAGACAATTGCCTAAATTTTCTGTAGGTATAGCTTCTATTCGGCCTCATCAATAGGTAAAGCGGAATTATCTGAAGTTTAGTGTAACTGCGTGGGCCATACAGCGGCTTTGGCGGCAGCGGCGGCGCTCAAAATGGATAGATAAAATGAACTTGCAGCGCATCATTTACTTTATAATAACAGATTCTGAAGCCATTGATGCATATTTATTCTTGAAAATTCTGGGATTATAATATTTGCCTGTTTTCCAATAAGGCTTTTAGAATCAATTTTTGTATTATCTTCTTATGTTTCCTCGTGATTTTTGATCGGTGCCCTACATTTTACCATAACTCATCCCCACCATGTCATTTGGACGTTCCTACCTCCCCTCATTTAAGCCTAACTTGCGTCTTTTGTTTCCTTCCCATTTTCACACACTAATATTTCGGGAGCATTAATTATTCTTCCCCTGCCAGCTCCACGGCCACCCTCTAATCTTATCTTTTCCACTGTTTGGAACGCCTTGCACAATCCCTTGCTCTTCCTCTTTCTTTATCGCTACTTTTCCACCCAGTGCTTCTCTCCTATCACCCTATCCCTCATTGCCATAGTACGTGAACAGTCATTTCGACTCCTCTCCAAAAAAAAACAAAAAAAAATTCGAACTATTTGCTTGATGAAGCAAACTAACAAAATGTACTTTTCTTAAGGTATTTTTGGTAAAGCCAACTGCTCTCATTCATACTTAGTAGCAAATGGTAGTGTATTTGATAAATTATCGTTCCCCATAGCTCTCGATAGCGAATGATGCTATTCACTACCAGCTTGACTTCAATTTTTTCAAGAATCATACATTTTTTCATACACAACACCTTATAGAATGAATTAACCAAATATAGAATGAGCGCAAACCGTTCAAAGGTGTGGCCCACATAGTCAAATTAAACTGCAGAAAATGGCGCTCTATATATTGATACTGCTACCGAATTAATGGTTTATTTCTTAACCAAACGAATTTTTAATGACCCCAAAAGCCACCTAAATGACACCGAATAATAATTATCGCTGATTGGTGCTGCAGTTTTTTAGGTGACTAATTGAGTAGAAGGCTGTTAAAACTATTACATGTCAGGTTGCAGAAAATTTGTGATACATTTGGATAGATATATTCCCCGTAAATATTTGCTCATAGGCTCTTGCATTTTCACCATTGGTCGACTGCAAGGGTCTAAAATCTTGTATCCTAATTCCCATAACTTTAGTCTATTCAGCGGTCAAGGAACCAGGTGGGACCAATTTGTTGTAGCCCATGAATTTTAACCCCCCAGATGGTAATTGCGAGAGGCCTACCTCATGCTCTCAGTAGCACACATATTTGGGACTACGTAAAATTTTGCACTGAACCGAATTCCGTAAATTGACATGCAAACCATAGGATTGGAATATCGGATCCTTCCCCTGGGGTCATATGGTTTGAGTTTCGGGGTCTTTTGAAAGTGGAGTATGGAGTTATCAAGAAGCGGTGATTTGGGGATGGTCTATAATGGAAGACTGTGGTGGCGTGAGGAATCTACCCTCTCTTTGGAGAGTTCTCCCTTGCTTCTCAAATGCCTCGTTCCATGATGACACACTCTCTCTCCTACAACACTGGACCCTGGCTCGTTTGTGACCCCGGCCCCCTTTGCCAAGCCGGACACAAAGGGAACAGCTCCCCTCTTCAACATTGCGTTAGGAAGGCACCAGCACCCGCTATAAATGGTCACCATATGGTGTGCGTTGGCTGCCAGGCGCCTCGTATTATATTCTCGTCTGGTATCGCCACGCAGTGCCAGACATCTACTTGCCAAAAATATTCCAGCGGCCGTGTCTCCAACGATCTTAGAACTTTCTTTTATCATTTATTCTACCTTTTCTTTCCCTTATTCCTCGTCCTACTACGTAATCATTACCATTAGCTACAATTACTTTACTTAGAGTCGACAATTTTTCAAATTTATACTCTATATTTTATTTTACTTTGGGTATCGCTCTTTGTTGGAACTAAGTTTTAAAATTTAGTGACTTATTCCCATCGTAGTAACCCTGAATCGGTATAGACGCTGGCGAGCGCTTCACGCCTCTTAATATGTGCCTAGATGCCGCCATATTTTTTGTAGCACCACATGTTTAGCATTAATTCAGCAATTTAACTTTGCCCAAAACAGCACTTCAGAACATGCTTGTCTTCCTTTATAGTATTGCGTAGCAAAAACCTAAAAATTCTACTTAAATTTTGATTTATGGATTTTTCCAGCGGCCAGCTTGTATCCGGCGCCTTCATGCTATTCTCCTCTTGCATCGCCGTCCATTGCCGAAGTCTCCACTCGTTTCACTGCCACTACTCCTAAATAGCCACGATATTGGTTCCCCTTTCAGCCTCTCCCTTCTCTTGTTCATTTCCTCCTCCATCCACATTCTCATCTCCTCTCGCTCCCTCTTTCATCCTGTTCTATACATTCTTCATTCGTCCTACCTTCCGCACGGCACCACCGCGACCGCACATAGCGGGTTGAACCGCAACTTCTTTTATGCACATAAATTTGCGTCAACTATGCCGAGGGACCCTCTCATGCCTAAAGTCTCCCACGCAGTCCCTTGCTGAGAGTCCTTCACCCCTTTCTCTTCTCCCACCCCCCAAACTCACCCCCTCGACACGTGCCTCAACACCGTCCCGTTCATGCTCTGCCCAGTACCAAAACCAACGCCTTCTCCCGACGATGCCCAACTATGCGCTTCTTTGACGTACGTGAGTGCATGGGTGGAGATTTAGTGCGTGCTTACGACGGTAGTGTGAGAGCGATTACATTTTCCTTTCCTTTTACCAAGGGGCTATGTTGGGTGGAGGGGCTCTGAGTCTCTCAGGTTTGCATCCTCACCAAGTTCATTGATCGCGCCGCCTGATTATATCAAACTGCGGCGTGTCGGCGTGCAGAAGCCGCTGAAGATAGATGCCGTTGCGTAGATGATTATCGCGCTAAATGACAAGATATTTCAGTATCTCAGTGATTCCAACGCCATTCGCAAAGGGAAAATGGCTACCGTTGTCATCTTCGAAATTGTATCGTTCTGGCGTCGCCATGCAGTCTTTTTTTCATGCTCAGGATGTAACACGTTAGATGCCATGCATATTCATAGATTTCCAAGTTTGTGTATTTTGTAAAATATCCAGTTTTTGGCCTCAGTACGAACTTTTGATACTCATGATGAGGATTTTCTTTTTTCTCTGTAATATGATATTTCTTAGTCCATTTATCAATTTATTGTATTTTAACGGATACCGATTTTCTGGCAAAAGTTTAGTTTACCTAATACTTTTCTTTTTTCAATTGTTTTGTGATCCCCTTGGAGTCCAGCACTTCAGTATTCAACACCAGATTTCCAAATTATATCAAAGCCTGGCCAAAAAATGGTAGAAATTTTCTAAATGATACGGACGGAATATTACCTCAAAGTTCAAACGGCACTTAGTTTAAATGAATAGACATATTTTGATAAAAAATTGTTTTTGGGAAAACAACCTCGTTCTGTAAATATCAGTTGCAGGAGCTCGCTGTAATTTTTTCATTATTAGCGCAATAACTCTATTATTTAAATCGCTATTCTATTGATTAAAAAAACTACATATTGTAATACATTGCATGGAGAGAACTAGGAAATTGAGACAAACATTTTGAGGAAATGCAACTATCATGCGTGAGGCAATAAACCCGTTCAGAGTATACGTATGTTTTTGGAGCAAGGACGGAGAAACTCGTTTCTCTGATGTCCGGGAAACTCAGGTCTCTGGTTGTCGCCAAGTTTTAATGGCACAGTGTTTGGGTATCGCATCCTTGTGCTTCGCCGATTTTCGTGAAAGATTACCCAGAAGATTGCTTTCCGGTAAGTTTTGGGAGAGAGAGAGAGTTTGGACCAAGAGTAGAGGAGTCTCATTAAGTGGGAGTGGCGAAGGCAGTTGTGACTCAAGAGTCCGGGGCGTGGTGCGGAAGCCTGGACTCTTTTGCCCCGTCGTCCTAACCCATCGTAATATCCCTCCTTCTATCTATCCTGTAGCATGCTTCATCTCTTCTCAGGGGTCGATGAGAATTTACCAATCCGGTATTCGGTCCGGAAAGCCTATCTACTTTACTTCATTACCTTCAGTCAGAGTTAGCTGCACATCGACAAAACAACTACATGGTTTAATTGCAGTGGTTACATGTTGCTGGCTTTAATCTCAATTATGTCACATCAAGACCCTCTAGACGAGGGTAAAAAGAGGATAGTGTACGTACTCTACCATTAAATAGGAATCATTAGTGTAATTCATTTATTTAATTTATGATATTCGTGTTATCGAGAATCTTAAATTCAGGTCATTTTTCAGTTTTTTTCATCGCAATTTAGTCCAACTTCTGTAAGGTGTTAATAGGACGCATTTCTCTCACCTGAGCATTTCCTTTTCTGAGTTATTATTTTTTTTATTCTTATATTTATTACTTCAAAATTGTCTGGGTTTATAGGTAAAACTCCGGTCTCCTTGTTCCTATAGCTTAAACAAGAAATGTTTACCTTGTTATTTTCTCAGAGCCATTTTCTGTTGGAGGGAGAGGTAAATTATTATTCGTTCAAAGGGAGAGATAACGTATTGATAAAATCTTTATACACAGATTATTTTAAATGATAGTATAAATTCTACACATAGAATGCGCAAAACTGAGAACCGTAAAGCTGTAGTGATACATTTTCTTAATTCTACCGAATCGAGTACTCAATCTATCAATCAATATTATCTTAAACCCAACAGCATGGTCCTCACATGATATCATAATGCATCCTCGTTTAACTGTTCTGTTTTTGTTCCTAAACTCCTAAAAGATCCTCAACATTTAATTCTGATGTGTGTGTGGAAATAACTATAGATTACCATGCATAATATTTACTGCTGTCCCTAAAATCTCCGTAATTTTCTCTCTTCTTACAGTATTTTGTCTCTGTGCTCTCGGATTCAGTGCATTCTCATCATCATTACGAAGAACTTGTGTTCCCTGTTTGTGTGGAAAAAAAGCCAGAAAAATTCCTGCAATCGAGCAAAAATATTTTTCACTCGAAAACTCAACAATTTTCTAGGCGCTACCTCTTCAAATTGTCCTCGGGAATAGCTTGAGGGATTCCTAAAGAGAAAGAAAACTGCGGACGTCCGCGCGATTCTAGAAAATGACGCCTTCAACCTCTGCAGTAATTAATTGAACTTTCTGAGAGCAGCCTTAATTTTAAAAAAGGTATTATGAGACGAATCTGGGCTATATATTTATCCTCGGTGTGTTCAGCGAAGAATCGGGGTCTTTTTATTATTCCTCACTAGATACGCCTTCGTGAGCGAATTCTTGAGTTCCGTGAAACGTTTGACAGCTTGCGCCAAGGTGTTCACGTCAAAAGTTCTCCTTTTCTGCACCTCAATGCTGCAGTGCTAGGTTGCTGTGCGTCACAGACTTCGGAGATGAGACCTGGGATTTTTGACACATGGGTACCCACTCAATCTTCCAGCTTCTGATATTGGCGTGAAATTCCTTTGAACTCTAACCGGTAAAGATCGAATTGGGAAAGCAGATTTGGTGAATCTTGGCTATTGTGTTTGAGTAGGACGAGAATCAGTGGCGTCATGGCAACATTAGTAGTGCCGGAACCCATTTTCCTTAATTTTTTTCAGAAGTTAGTGTGTTTTTTTATTACAAGTTAATATTTAAAATGTATTGCATTTTTTGTTTAGGTTATAAAAGTATATAGTAGATATTTTTAGGCACCAAAATTTATAAAAGTGTTATCTGAGTATTAAACCTTTTGTTAACCAGTGCTGGTACGGCGTTCCGGAACCATGTCGAGAATGGCCGGATGTGAAAATGTAGTTATCTTAAAATTTCTCACTCCTTCCTTGAATAAATTAAAGAGTCCATTTGTGCTTATGCGTTATCGCACATAAATATAATTCCTGGGTTATGAAATACGATGGTGGGTTTTCATTATACCGAATGTATTATTTCTTGGGGACTATTTCTGACGTAGGCAAGTACGTATTATATCTGTTGCAGTGCAGTGGTAGACCCTTTATCATGCGCGTCAGATTGTTTCACCAGGTTGAATTACACGAAAAAAAGCTGGTAAATGGATGGAAAAATCATGTGAGTGGCATTCAGAGGCATGTTCGAAAAGAGAAAGGAAGATATTTGGATGTGGAAGACACGTATGTCTTATGGAACGAAGGGAAGAGGCCGAGAGAGAAGGAGATCAGGGTGAAAAAAGAATGAGAGAGGAGGAGGGGGAGAGAAAAAGTAGGCAAGAGCCGATAAAAAAGGGGAGGAATACGATTTGCTTCCCTTGAGATGCGCGACTGACGTCCCGGGGAGTGGATATTGAAAAAAAGGGGATAGAAATGGTGCCACGACCGGGTGTGGGATGTCACGGAGCGGAACTTCGATCTAAGGATGATGCAGAGGAAGATGCGATATTTGAGAGAAGCAGGTGTGCAAACCTAACAATTCTTGTTGACGACGTCACAAAACAATGAGAGTCACGTGATAACATTCTTGTTGACGGCGAAATAAAAAAGGAGAGTTTTTTAATGAAAATAGTTACGTTCGGTTATACGTGTCTCTCTCCTGATGTTTTGCATGAAGGAGTTGTTGATGGTGCTCGCAACGTGTGTGAATTTGATTTGTATAGTAGTAGTATGTGCCGTAGCCCCCAATTTTCTTCGTAAGAACTTATCCAGCGCTATTTTGTTTACTATATATGTGATAAAATGATTTTTTGAAGTAAAAGGGAACGTTAAGGAGAAAATATGGAAAATTGAGGAGGCATCACTATGGGGCGATAGCAAAGAATCGGAAAATCGACGGTCATGTTTCTTCGCATTCCATATCCGTACGATATGTCAGTGCTTTTTTTGTGTCATTCTTAACGCATTTTAACTTCTCTTACAGGTATCGATATTCTAACCTTTATCTAAAGGATTAAACTTTTATTACGAATCACATATCTAGCGAAATATCACATGTCAGCGAGAGACACCTTTAATTGCTACTTCTTTAATTTTACTCGGACAAGTGCTGTCAAATAAATCCTAAATGAACGCCCCTGCGCAAACAACAATGCCATATTATCTAACCACCAATGTTATAATCACAAAGAAAAAAAGTATCACAAAGGAAGTGAAGCAGGTATTAATAAATACCCATTTCTTGCGAAATGATAATAAATTTGGGACTCCAGCGATTGTTTCTCCTCTGATCCTTCATATATTCTATAAGCAAAATACTCGAGTATTTTAACCTCAAAAATAAATGAATGCCAATTCTAAGCTATTTGTAGCATTCAGTCATTTTCGATTATTCATCTTGGTACTTATCGAGTGAACAAAAAGTTGCGTAGACTCATCAAAGTGAAATTAATTACTATCATGTGTAATTTTGGGCAGCTGATTGGATACACTCTCATATTTTAGAGCTCATTCGAGAGTTTACGAGTTTGAATGCCATGATTGCTTCGATTTAATACCCTCTCCTTATTTAGCATTCGAGCGATAAAGAATGGTTACATTTCAATCCCTCTAATTTTGGAACCCACGATATACTTTTTGTAATTGCCTTAGAATCCGTAAACTTCAGGGCAAATTCTTTCTCTAGAATTATAATTTTGCGATTCAATTTAATGGATTTAAAAAAAGTAATTTTTAAACTATATTCTATACTGTATTCAATGTTAGCATTTCTTATGCATGGAAAGGAAAGTGTTTGCCTTTACTTAACCCTAACCTTTTACCCTTTTAAGACATGTTTGAGATTTTATGAATCGTAAAATATCTCATATGCCCTCAAAGCTAAATTGAGTTCCTGAAAAAAAAGACCATGGATCCGCTATTTGGATCCAATTGGTTCCACGTTCCGCCATAAGGAGCCTGAAAATTTTCTTTTAAAAGGGAGACTTGTTGCTCTCAAGTCTACGAGATGAGGCCTGCTGAGGGTGAGTCAAAAAAGGCTATTCCCTCTCCCTAACGTCTCGGAAGAGCGAGTTACCCTGGCGACTTCCCCTTTTTCCTGGGACGTCCACACTAAGACGGAATACCACGCTTGGTGGTGACTCTGGAAAGTGATTTCACGGAATCTCGTAGAAAAATTTGTCTCAATAGGGACTTGGTATTCACATCTGTTTTCGGATAGTGAGCTAATATGAAATTGCTCTTAACACGTTCACTGCGGCGTGCGACACTGTGTCGCGTGGCAAGTTTGTTTCTGCCGGCGGGCGTCGACAGTGCGTCGCTGTTGACTGCTTTACTTTTTTAGTGCCCGTATTGGTTTCGCTTGAAGCGAATTTCTTTCCGATGCATTGTCAGCCCTCAGAAAGGTCGACAGATAGTTCCGGTGGTTTCCGCCGTGAGTTTAGAGTTTTTTGTTGCCGGCCAAGATACTCAATTTGTAAGGTGGGTTCATTGGCTCCTGAATTTTTTTTCGGAATTTTTTCACCGCATACATTTTATTTAGATTCATTTCACTTGGCAGAAATTAATTTGTATTTATATTCATCTTTCTTGCCCGTATCGTGTAACATTTTCGTATCTTATAACGGCTTTACACACAATGTCTACATTTTTTTCGTGGAGGTGTTTTCTGGACATCGATACATAATGTGTCAATGTAGTGTACCCCACCTTCAAAGGCCCGGTTCCTTTTGCCAAGGAGAAAAATTTAGTTCAGTGTTTGCTATGATCCCGTCAAGACCGAAGGATATTACCGGCGGCAGTCGTCTTGTTTTTTCTTTTCTGCTCAGTCCACTTTTTCAACGGTAAGTTCTACTTCCTTTCTTATAAATATTTGGTGTGATTTGATAAACTTATATAGGATAACATGATATCTTTTTGCAACGAGTAATAATGAAGTATTATTCTGTATATTTGCACTCATTGAATTAAGGATTCATTACATTGGATTATTTTTCAATGATTTTTTTAGACATGGATCAACCAAAATACGGCGTCAAACGGCATTTATCTAATTCCTTGAACTTTTCTGGCGAGCTATCCCCCGTTGTTCGTGGCACTTCCTCTTCACTGACGTCGCCTGGACCCTCATCCAGTGGCCTGCTGTTCGGATCGCCTTCACCTAAGAAAAAAAAATCCCGTGTGCCGGTCAAAAAGCAGTGGACAGACGAGGAGCTACTCGATGCGTTGCAGAATTCTGACAGGGAGGAGGATCTCAATTCTGACTCGGAATCCAGCCCAGTGGAATGCACCGATGAAGATGAGGAAGGTGATGATGATGAAGAAGAGGCAGGTGATGTTGATTTTTTTCCAAATGCAACTCCATCTATTGCCGTAACAACCGCGATGTCAGCTAGCCCACCAGCCATACCATCTCCCGGGAGTCAAGTGTCCCAAAATCACGGTGCATCTATTGTAAATGTACCACCAGCTGCAGCAGGGCAACCATCAATATCGACTTGGTGTCAAAACGCGCATCCTTCCGCACAAATTCCTTTTTCAGGAAATTCTGGGTTGAAAATAATTCCTCAAGGAAATAAACCTCTAGATTATTTTTATTTGTTATTTTCTGATCAAATATTCGATTTAATATTGCAGCAGACAAATTTGCAGGCACAAAATTTGTCATCTAAGAATGTTTCACCTAAAGCTCGCATAAATGGATGGAAAGACATCAGCCGTGATGATTTAGAGGTTTCCTTGGGTTTGCTTTATCTTTCTGGTCATATTCATGTACCCAGTTTTGCACATTATTGGATGAAAAATTCGGTGTATAACTTTCCCCTTTTCCGAAATGCCATGGGGCGCGACAAAATTTTACTTATTCTTAGAACTCTTCATTTTGCGAGAAATCCTCAGCAAGGTGAACCTAAACCGTCAGACCCACTCTTCAAAATCAACCCATTGGTGGAGTTATTTCATCAAAGAATGTCAGACATTTATTATCCCTCTAAAGAGTTGAGCATAGATGAGTCAATGTTGTTATGGCGGGGACGCCTTTTCTTCAGGCAATATATCCAGAATAAGAGGCACAAATATGGTATCAAACTATACATGTTGACACAGCCTAACGGTCTATTGTTGAAACTGAGAATATATTGTGGTTCTGCTGATAAGGTAGTAGGTGGAATTGGCCATGTTGAAAAGGTCGTGAAACACCTTATAAAAGATCACTTAGATGTAAGCCATGCAATATATATGGATAACTATTATTCTGGGGTTGGTCTAACAGCTTACTGTCTTGATCGTAAAACATACGTAACAGGAACCTTGAAGGCGAACCGGAAAGGTAACCCATCAGATATAGTGCAAAAAAAGTTGAAGCCTGGTAATGTAGAAGCAACTTACTCTAATAATGGCATCTGTGTTCTCAAATGGCGGGACAAACGTGACGTTCTAATTGTGTCCTCAGAGTTTGGCGCCCGTATGTCTGAACACAAATCCCGCTCTGGTAAGGTTACTCAAAAACCTGAGGCTGTCCTAAAGTATAACGAGTTTATGGGAGGGGTCGACAGATGTGACCAATTATTAGCATACTACCCCTGTGAAAGAAAAACTCTTCGCTGGTATGCCAAAGTTGGCGTTCACATATTCCACGTTATACTGAACAATGCCTTTATACTGTACAATATTTTCAGCAATAATGAAAAATTGACTCTTTTGCAATTTCGGGATAGTGTGATTCAATCACTAATTTATCAACATCGGCCACCTCTTGAATCTTGGGCAGAAAATCCCAAGTCAAAAAACATCCATGTTCCGAAAGAAGTTCCCCGAAATGAAAAAATAGAAAAATAAGAAAGAGATGTGTCATATGTAAAAATGCAAACATGCGAATAGAGTCGAACTATTACTGCGATTCATGTCCAGGCAAACCAGGATTATGTCTTGAAAGCTGTTTTGAACGATTTCATGGTTATAAATGAAAGACTGTACTGATATTTTTACATATTGCTCTTTGTAAAAAATATCTTACCTATTTGTAATTTATGATTATATGTTTTTCTCTTGTAAAAAAGTGTTCATAAGGATGTTGAAATAAATATTTATGTTTCTGGAAAGTCTACTTGGTTTCAATGTCCAAAAGTAATGGATGGTAAAAAATGTGTAATGTTACTGAAAAATTGATTTGGATCTCAAATATATACCTATAGTTTACAATAAACTTAACTTATTGATCTGACATGAATAAAGAGAGAATCTGACAAAGTAACATTATTTGGAAAATCCAACCGAGAAAATGGATTTTTTTACATTTTACGCTTTTTTCCGTAATTTATATTTCATGTATAAATTTTTATTTGGTTGTATGTGTGCGAGTTACTTAGATTAACTATTTTTAAGCGATACACTAGTGAATTCTTGTTGTTTTATGAGATATATTCTGCGTGTACCCAAAAAACTATGACGCGCTCTTGGCGTTGATCTACGCACACGTGATCGTATGCCACTTTCGAATGCTTGCGCAAGCATAAAAATGACTCGCACTAAAATAATCTATAACTATTGAGCCCGTATACAAATTCTTAGGAAACTGGATGGATACAAAACCTGCCACAAATACAGTATACCATAGCGAAAGTGAACAAGCAGGAATTCCCGTGTGTTGCGGGACTGCATAAGCAAAACCTATTCGAGGGGCTTTCGTACGGCGGCAGTCGACACTGTGTCGCAAGTCGTTTTTTTTATAAACAATGTCCAAAATGCAAAAAGGTATTTAGATATAGTTTCTATACGTCAAAAAGAGAATATTAAAGAAATAAAACATTTCAGCCATCGGGGAGACTAAAGAAATTTAGCCCAGCAGTGAATGTGTTAATGCAGTGGTATTATTTTAAGGATTTATGTGACTGTATATCTTACTGTAAGTAGCATTCATAAATATGTGATTCGAAATAAGATGTTTAATCCCATCGCAATGGGTTGTAAAAACCTTTATTCTCAAACAGAGTAGCATTGGTTAGCAAATAACGATAAAAATATATAGGTATTTCTCACCATATGCGACCACACCACGGGAGGCCGCCACACCTGCATACCGGGAAATATCCCTTTATGCTTTCTTGAAGGGTCTTATTTCGCTGGAATCAGAATACGTTACCCTAATAGACACACCTGTCTTTCAAAAATCGGATTAAAGGTCTTACGCATGGGGTAGTGAAAGGCTAATGTTTAGAGCGAAGGTGTCCTCGGTGGTATAAGGCCAAATGGAAGGATATGATGATGCCGTTTGGGTGAGGAGGAAATTTTGTATTTTCATAGGATTGTTGTTGACGCTGCAAGAGAGAGAATAGGGGAGTATGATTGTAAAGGTTGTGGCGTGTGGGTGTGCCTTTGCTCCCGAGGATTTTGCTGAGAGGTACGTTACCCTTAACTTATAAAAAGTGTTTATGAAGTGAATTAACCATATTTGTGAAGTTTGCGAGGAAAAAAACGTTATAAAGCTTTACATGGGTTTATGGATATGGTGAAAACTACGATGAAAAGCAATTTGTATTTAACCTGCATTATTTTCCCCTAAAGTCATAGATCAAAAGTATTTCTGGTTTGACTTTAGAAGGGAAGAATCAATATACACCGCATAGATTGGCCTCTTTATCCCCATCTGCGGATATATTTAGAGACTTTTATATATTTTCCCTTTTTCGATATTTTTCTGTCTGCTGATGGAGGGAAAAGAAGCATTTTCCTAAATTTCTCGTATATTTGCTGCAAAAATATTTCGTCTCTCTCTTCTTATCTCTTGACGTGGTCATGTGAGAACTCTCGTTCTTTTGGGGATGACTGTGAAGGCGTTGTTTTATCCTTTGCGAAGCCCATCAAGTGGGTTTGATAAAGCTTGAGTATATGACTTTATTGCGTACTTTGAGTATTTATTGATGGGATGGAATGGTTGTAGGACGCATAGAGGAGTGACTTCTCTTGATGCGAAGAGAGGAGCGATGAGCGTTAATGTGGAGATTTTCCTCATCAGTCCGCTTTAAATCTTTTGCATTAAAGATTATGTTGACGAATTTTAAAGTTTATCTACAGAATTTTATGGTTTTAGGAGGAGTGAGAATGATCAACAAATGTTGAGCATATGCAACCCGCGTGCCACCAAAAATGTCTGCCTGGGGTGGGGCGCGCTCACTCTTGTGGCCGTATCTCGGGAACCACTGTTCACAATAAGAAAATATTTAAGGAGCAGCATTCCAAATGTCCATTTTATCGTTAGTTACCATAGAAAATCAGTTGAAAAATACCAGCGCCTTCTTATCACTATTCATATCCAAAAAACAGCCAAAAATGCCAATATTTCTCAACTTTTAGTGCGATGCGGCACGTTTTTCTGTTATCCAATTGCAATAATATTTTTCAGGAAATGTTTTTACAGCATTTGGCATAAAATGAGGGGGCGTCCCGAAAGAAATTCGAACTATCGAAAAATAAGGACCACCCTAGTGGTGCATGGCAACCGTGAAGGCCTGCAGTTGGGTCTGCAGCAGGGCGGCCGTGACAGTTAAGTGCCTACGAGATAGCGGGCAAGGATGTTAGATCGTCTTGTGTCGGCTCCTGTCGATTTACGGAGGCGGCAGGTTTCCTCTTCCACAGCGGTTGGCGGATTTCCTCCGCTGTCTCTCGGTAGACCGGTCTATTTTGGGAGAGGCCAGGAAAGGTCACGGTCAAAGAAAATGGTTGCAAGTGCAGTATCAAGACTATTGTGTTCAGGAGGAACTTTGTGGCTGCAATGAAATTCTAACGCAAACATCATCTCCGGCCAAGTAAACGACTACCGTTCAAATGTCAAGGTTCAAGCTTGCGAAGTCAATTAATTGTTATAAAATCAAATATTTACATCTACAAATCAAAATTAAAGCTACACTTTTGAGGTTGTTGAGTTTTTATTATTTTTTGATGCTTCACCGTAATTAACGAGGAAATGCAGCTCTGTCAGTTAACAAACAACCCTTATGATGGCAAACAATTTTTTTACATTCGTTAAGTAATATTTATTAATGGGTAAAGCAATCAGATATTTTTTTCATTTAATACGTGACATATCTTCCATTGATAATAACTTAAGAAAATGGATATCATTAATCCGTATCTTGGAGACAAATGAGTGTGGAATGCGTGATTATGGGGAAATATGCTGTTTATCATTTATAAAAAAATACTTTGTCCTACTCCACACTTTATTTTAAATAGGACGACCCGGGTTTCTGCATCTCATGCTATCATGCAGAAACCCGGGTCGTACTATTTAAAATAAAGTGTGGAATAGGACAAAGTATTTTTATTTTATTTTATGATGAAGCAGTTCCACAAAGTAACGCCTGAGACCGTGCCTTAGGTTATCATGTACTTTTACTTTGTGCTAAAGGCATACACTTTTCATGTTTAGAGAGAGAGGGTGTTGGAAGGAAGTTGGCCGTGGAGTTATGTACGAGAGAGAAAGGGATGCTCTATGCAAGAAATGTGTTGGGCGAAGCAACTTTCCCATCTCGTTATAGAATGCCCTGCTTGCAATTTTCATCTTGATTTATATGCTTCCGTTTTCGGATGCTTATGAATCTGTTTGCGCCGATACCGCCAACTCCCTGGCCATGGTGAACGAAGAAAATCGCTTTCTGCTTTGATGTCATCGCTTAAAGGCTAGGCATTGCGCAGAGTAAGCGGAGCGGTGTGCCGTAATCCGAAATGAAATTAGTTCCCTGCACACATAAATCCCCTTGCTGGCAGGCAGGCGGATTTTGGCCGGTCACCTTCATGGAAGCCGTCCAACCTCGCATCCGTTTTATCTCTCAGCATAGGGCGCAGGTGAGGCACAAAGCGTTGTCTGGGATTTTTTTATATTATAATAATTCGAAAATATGACATTTCGGACAATGTAAGAATCATAGTATTAGTAAAACTTAAAAGTAAATGATTAAAAAATAATCTGTTCTATAAAATCCACAGTTTGGGTGTGTAAGAATGAATACCGCTACCTCCTTCGCTATGATGAACGTAATATTATTGTTTTCTCACATGAAGTCTCTAAAAAGCAAGGCACTGCGCATAGCACGCGTGGATACACGTATGGTAGGGCCGAAATCAGAGATTTGATGTACGATTGCATCGTCGTAGATCAAATATGAATGTTACGGAGCGTAAAATGTGGAAAAGGAGGAACTCTTCAGGTTTATATTATCCTAACCCACGCCCCCTGTATCCTGCGATTCTATTAGTTCACTAACTCTTTTCCTTTTCTATCAATTTATCCGCTTGCATTTTGAGTGGCGTGGCCAATGGACAGATGAAATGCATTTCCGGAGAGCATGCCAGGAGCAAGCCGTGATTTGTGGAGGGTACACGGCAGCGAGCGTTATTTTTTTTTTTAAGGTGGATTGTTTCCAGTCGTATTCGATGAATTGGAGAACGTGCTTCTTTGAGTTTGTACTGATCATCGATTGTTACTGTTATTTTACGAGCGAGTGTACTCTTTCGTATGTCGTGCAGCGGTAGCGGCTACGCGAAAATTCATTTTGCGAACAATGTAGGAGCGGTGGAAGAATAACCGAGCTGGCAGTTTGATCGAGGTTCGAGTGAGACGATGCACCGACGTTTTTGTTCTGCTCCGACAAATCACGAAACAACACGGCCCATTGTTGAGGCGACGCTTAGCCGGACAAAGTGCATTCTAGTCGGACGGCGGCCGCGGGATGTAAACCTAAATAGAGAAAAAAATGGGATTCGTCGGACGTGTTCTAATCACGTTAGTAACATGCTCTTTTCCGAGGGAACTGGTATTCACTTTGTACATTTCTTTCGGCAATCGTGCTTTGCTGCTTTGTTGCTCGATTTCTTGATAAAACTTACTAGTCCCTGACAGAGCTATTGCATGCACTCTGCCGTTACGGCTTAGTACGTATAAAAAATAAACCAATCATCATCTTTCTCTCGTGTATTTTGAAATAATAACCGGCTGTCATCTTCGTTCGTTCAACCTTTGAATAATTGATATCACAATCATGCATTTCGCTGAAAAAGAATTTACCTCACTTATTTCGCAATATTATTTTTCCTTGTTTTATTATACTCACCTCTTGTTTGTCTGTCCGGGAAAATCTTGAAACTCAAATTTCTAAAACTTCTCCGTTACCCAGAACGCTGAAATTTACAGGATAGGTCAGAACTTAATGACAATGCAATTTTCTTAGTCTTTTTCCACGATATGAGCAGTATTTCGTGTAATATTAAGGAATAAAAATCAAATCTGGAGTTTCAAAAATGGTCACCAAAATGCAGGCGCTGCAGTCATTATAGATGTATTTAAACAATAAAAAATTATGGTACTTTTTCACACAATATATTGAAGACGACCGGTTTCGTCGCAGAGGCGACATCTTCAGGTACAGAAACCGCTATTTTTATAGTTATTTTGTTGTTTATTTGGTTGCTATTACACGTTGGTAGGGGAGGTAACTTTAGTTTACAATAGATTTTAACAAAGTTAAGCCTGAAAAATCGAGTTTATAGACGTATTAAACTGACTTTAGAACGTAACTCCAACAATTTATGCCGTAGTCTAGTTGTTATAATATGCGGAGGAGTCTGGGATCGAGACTCACAAGCAGCATTTTCTTTTATATTATATTTTGTTATTTATCTTTTACGGAAGCCTGTGATTTGCTGTTCCTTTTCTCATTTGCCCTTAAGATTTTTTTTACTGCGTGGAGTTTTTGTTTTTTATCTTTAATGGAAGCATGCTATCCACCTTTCCTTTTTATGACTTGCCTTGAAAATTATATTTTGCTGGGTGGAATTTTCGTCTACAGACATAATAGCTGCCGTATTTATGTTCAAGTCAACAATTGAATTAAACAAAAACTAATGAAAATTGAAGGATGAAGTTAGAGACATTGATTTAAGAGATTAAACGAAAGAGGAAACGACGCGGACGCAGTGTAACTACGCAATAATACAGTGTGCCAGGACATAGCTTTCTGGGCATCAGAACAGGGTAGGTTGGCAAGAAGAAGAGTTTAGTTAGAATATTTTATCCGATTTGCGCACTCGTGTTAATTTAGTTCCATGACAATCTTGAGTGCCCATTGTGAAATTGTTGCATTACTTCTTGAAATCTCTTGTCCATTAAAAATTATATGAATTTAAAATAATGCGTTTAATTTTACAATCAGGTAAATGGTGAATGGCAGTGAATGTAAATCCATTTCGGAAACAAATGGAAAATAATAAAATGTGCTAGACATAAACTTGGGGACATCAGGACAATGTAGGATGGCGAAATAAATAATTTACTTAGAATATTTTGTTAGATTAGGGCACTCGGGATAATTTGTTTCAATTAAATTTAACGTTGAAGAAATAAAGTGCATCATTTGTTTTTACGAAAAATCCATTACGAAATTCTTGACGGCTTTTTAAGAAACTGTTGCGTTAGTTCTTGAAAGTTTTGTCAATTAAAAATATTGGAAAACTTATAATAGCTTTCAATTCTACAATTAGTTAAATTAGTGAATGAAAATCCATTTTGGAAATAAATGGTAGTTAATTTTCTTTCGCTTAAATCAAAATGTGAAGTGTAAGTAAATAGAATCATTATGATAATAATTATTATCCTACTTGATACAAAGTGGTTGTGTTATTTAAAGATTATTCTGTCTTGCAAACCAATAGATCTCTAGCATTTTGTTTTAAATACATTAGTTTTATAATCTTAAGTACGCACAACATTTTTTGTTACTGATATCTGCAGTGGTCTTCTAAAACTTAGTTTAACTTTCTTATCAATCGCATCAAAAATTTTAAATAATTTAAGATGCCGTAGGTCATTGTTTTCTTTGTATTTATAAAAAGTGTTTTATAAAAATTATATTTTTATACTTTGACATTAATAAACACTTTTTGCGATCGATTGATATTTTAAATGCAACCACCATGTGATTGTCTCAAATATTCTGTTTTTATACCCGACTTTGAGTGATAATATTTATTATAAATTCAAGCTCTATGGATACGCCAAAACCTGCGGCCTGAGAATGTAGAGCAATAAGTTTTTCTATATGAGAATTTAAAAGGATCAAATATTACATGATACATTTACGTATGCAATCTTAATTACAATTGTAAAAATATCTTTGTTTAAGGCTCTTCTGAACAGTTTGGATACATGCATTTGCGACAAATTAATAAAGGCTAATTCATTTCAATTGTATCTATGGAACTCTTTTAGACACATTAATTTTCATTCATCTCCTTACTGTGACAGAATTAGCATCAACCTTCCTCATTATCTTTTCCTTTTTAGATAAAGCTAAGCATTCCGAATAGAAAATTCACAAGGGGATTGAAAAAATGAGAATGAAGCATGCATTGCTGTATTGCCTAGTTCGGGAACTGCCTTATTCGACTCAACTCGATACTCGCGAGTAGTTTTCAAATCGACTCGATAATCGACTCGAGATCAAAAAGTACTATTCCACATCCCTACTTGAAAAAGTTATGAAAAAAGGAATTCAATGGCTTGAATAGAATAAATAAAATTAAACTTTGACGACTGTTTCATTCAATCTTCCTGATCATCTTCAGATAGCAAATCTAAATGAAGAGACATATTCTCTCTATATTTGGTCGGCAGTAGAGCGGTGACGTTCGTCAAGCACAGGAATCAGTTTATGGCTGATTTTCAAACCTAATTGTGTTTGATTTCTGTTCCTCATGTAAAAAAGTGAAAGATATAGAACGAATTATTTTTAGCAGGAAAATTTATGTGAATATCCAATTAAATTTACTGATTCCGCGATTCAAGCCAAAAAGAGCTCTAAATAAAACCTGTGAAAAATACGACATTTAATGCCTTCGATGATTTTCTAGCGGGAAATGTAGTTGGAAAATCTCATGTTTCAGTTTAGCTGCTAAGAATACATCAAAGTGTTAAAAATTATATGACCATCCCAATATCACAGCTGAAACTCCTAGATGCTTGGACTGAAATTTTAATCAATTTAAAAGCAATTTGCGTGACTTCGTGTGGTCAGTTCTCAGAAAAAGAATGTGAAGCGTGCATTAAATGCTTATATATATGAGCAATAACAGTGAGTCTTGTTCTTTCTTGAGTATCTCATACAATTTTTCACCTTTTTTCAATAAAGAAGTTAAAATATTACACCATCGGTATAAGAATGGAAAGAGAAAGGTGGGAAAGAATCATTCGGGGAGGGGCGGGGACGTTCTGCCGGTGGTAAAATCATAAACGAGGTTTAAACAAGAACCTAATGAAATATGGAGAGAAGGCAACCGGATGAGCAGGAAAAGAATAATTCTGAAAACAGTGAGCCCCAAGGGACTTAGTTTTTAGGACTTTGGCTTCCTAATTCATTCTAACGGGCACGGGTGGCTGATGTAGCAATAAATTGGATTTTCTCGCGACGGGAAACAAATAACCTACTTAGAAATCCGCATTAAAATTATTAAGAACTCATAATCGCCGGAGACTGTAAGAAAAAAACCTTGGACGAATAAAAAGAGGAAAAGATTAAGGAAATGATCTAGAAAAGCGATTTCCCCTCGATGGATTTCGGCGGTAAGACTACTTAGACCGGAAAACGCCGAGTAGACTATTTGTGAAATATTCTTAAAAAAAAATTTAAGAATTCAATGGAGGTTGCTCAGGATCTTAATAACTAGTTTTAAGAAAACTTTACGTTACCCAGATAATGCTTCTGTGAAGATGAAATTATCAAAAAATTGAAGAAAGAGAGGACGCTTTATTTTATTAAGTATTTAATACCTTCCCTTAGGATTGATATGACGGTATTTTTGATGTATAGATCGGGCATTTATCAGTTTTATTAAGCCAAAATCATTATACTGCTAGGTATTTTTACAACCACCCTGTCATATTTTCAAAATGTTGTGTCCCATTATTTTTTTTGGAAATTATGATGCATTTATTTTAGACATAAGTATTGATAAATTTACTGGTTATGAGGCGGTTTTTACAAAGTTAAATACATAAATAAATTGCCTAAGTGAAAGCCAATGTGTATTGATTATTAGCCATTTCCTAGCTTTGTTACCAGGAAACGAACAAACATGTTTCATTATTCAATTTACCATGAGAAAGCTATTTGCAATGAATAAATATGAAAAACTTGAGCTATATTTTATCTTTTTTCACCCTTTTTCATTTATTTCTCCACAGAATACTACCTCCCTAGGTTTATCCCTTAAAAGTTACTACTTTTCAAGCAAATTTATTCACCAAGTCAGTGTTTAGCACGGTTGTTTTATTTACTGGCGAGAATGTATACCAGGTATTAATTTCCGTTGGCACGAGAATATCAAATATTCATTTACATGTTTTGATTTCTTTCTCCAAATGTATGAAGTTACCTAAAGTAATGATTATTAGGAATTGACGAGCCATTTTTTTGGGTACCAACAAGATGCTGGAAATTTATATTCTATAATAATTATTTTTTCGTTACAGAGAGCAATGGACATAGTGAAAAAGTATTACACACAGCATTATTTTACATTATTCAAAAGAAAAAAATGCATTTGAGAAAAACCTAAAGGTCAACGAAACAGCCCGATGGGAGTGAAAAAATCCTAAAACCCACCAAGATTAAATTATTACCGAGTCGTCCCTTTTCTTTCTTGCCACTTTGAATTCAAGGGCATCGGCGTTACGAAAATCAAGATAAAACTAATATATGATAATATTATGAAATATTATGCTTTTCTATAGATATACGATTTTTCAGGGGAATCATATGATGTGCTATTTTTGGTGTAAATAGGGTAGTTTCCTTAGTCAAAGAAAACGAAAGGCATTGATTGCGATTCGTTACCCGCCATTAGTGTAATCATAATATACAAATTATTTTGCTTTAGAAATCCCAGTTTAGACGAATGACAATGGTCAATTTTAACCTCATATGAAAAAGGCCAGATTGGCGCCTATGCGATGCCATAGAAATAACCGGATGAGTGAAAACTCGCAAGGGAAACCTATCGCTCAGGAAAGGTTTTTTTCAATGGGTCTCAGGTGAAAATGGAATCCGCTACAAATTGTTCCGAATAGAGAATAGTTATATGCGTCGCCACAGAAGATATCGACTTCTTCGCGGATTGAATTGGCCTCAGAGTACCTACCAGGCTGGAGAGTCAGGCACAAGATAGGAAGAAAGGAGCATATTTGATGTGAGGAGGTTGGTGAGGAGTTGACGAAGACTTGGAAATGGGCACTCTGCTGAGAGACCTTTGTACCTCCATCCGCAAAGTACACGCCATTCATTATACCTCCCATCAAAGGAGAGAGAAATAAGCTCCTAATATAAACCTCCTCATCTTGAGCATTATGGATTCAAACGATTAAACGAAGTTTTTGGATATCGCGAGATCTATCGCTTGCCATCTATGACTCGGAAGAAGAGTACCTAAAGAGTCACCATTATCTAGAAAGAACATTAAATGTAATGCAAGTACTAGTTCTTCACGACAATAAATCAACCCAATAAAGACAATAACATAAAACGAGCTGTCACGGAGGATGAAAGTATAATTTATTTTCTGTTTTGGAAATATTTATAACATTCGCTTTTGTGTGCGCCACTGATATTGAAAAGTAAACACCACAATAGCATCTAACTCTACTAGCCAACATTTAACTAGGTTTTTCAGTAAATTCGTCAGTTTTGAAATTTTATGTGTTTTCTAGTTGCACCGTGACGATAAAAATAGAAATAAGACTAAGCGCTGCATGTATCGAGTGGCTCCTTAACCAATCACCCCTAAGGATGAAAATTTATTTACACCAAGGGTGAGATTTTCCATTAAAATTCCATAAAACACATCTAGCAGAGTCGGGATTTAAAATTCTACCTCCCAAGTGACGTTAAGGTATGCTACCAGTTACACCACCAATCCACTTTTCCACCCGATTTCATCATTTCCCAGCAGGAATTCTGTCTTGGTGGTTAACCTACAGCATGAATTGGCAACTGAAAGATTCGAGTCCCAGTTAAACCAAAATATTTTTAAATCAAATATCACCCTTTGCGTATAGAAAAGAAAATATTCATTTCATGCACACAAGTTCATGTGTTATCACAAGAAATGCATCAAATATACAGCTGGTCTTAACGGATCATCGAATAAATATTAATGTTCGACCCCAAATTATGGAAGGAATGCTTACACGGTCCGTCAAATGTTTCATAAAATTATTCGAAACTGACTAATAAATAAGAAGTTGAGAATGAAAGGAAGATTTTTTACTAACAAATGCAATACAATAACCTAGCCCCCTAATACGAGGGGGGCAACTCACGTTGCGGCGACGAAAAAAAACTATTCAAAGTTATTTTATGACAATGCCATACTTATAAATAAAATACATACAAAAACACAAGCATTTATATTTTCGGTATTTTAAAATTAAATATCAATCGCAATGTCAATAATAAATTGAACAAAGCTTTACTACGCTTGAAGCCCATACTATTTCCGCCACAATGACCAACGTCTGTTACCAGGAAACCTATTTCCTCGAACCATTAAACTATCAACCGAGCTTAGGCGAGGAGCGATTGAAAAATAAGGTGAATAATTGAAGTATCTTTTAGAACAAAGTGAGTGGTGTGAATCATTTGAACAATATTCGACTCTGGAATATCTAGAATACCACAGCTACAGAGAGAATCTGTTATCCTTCGATCATCGACGCCTGACACGGTAAGCTTGAGACTGTTAATGAATGTTCTAAGATTATTTCAGTGCTATTATGCCCAAACCAGTATTTAAGTGCTTGTTCGTCCAAGTCACGTCGTGCCTTAATTTCCTCGCATATTTACGATTAAGAAACCAAAAGTGACGGATACTAGAAAACTGTAGTTGTAATGCATCACATTTTTCGGGTTATTTAAATTTCAAACTGACTAATTTACGGGTTGATGATGAAAATTTGGCTATTTTGCATCACTTCTTGTTCAATATGTAAGAAGGGGTCACAAAATTTATGCTAAAAGTAATTTTTATTCCTTAACACTAGGAATACCGGACTTGACACCCCTCCTAGAACTACCACATGGAGTCATTATGACTCCTACCTTATAATTGTTCATTTTTCCAGTTTATTTCTGTTTTTATTCATACATTGCTTTAGTTTATCGTTTTTGTTTATTATTGCAATATTTCAGACGTGGTTTTAACAAAAAATTATATTTTTTTTAAATGCGAGATTAGACAGTATTGCTTTGAAATTCTTTTTTCCTACATGTTATGTTGTTTTAACAGGATTTTCACAGAGGAATTGGATAAAACAGCAAACATACACATTTCAACACATATTATCATCATGTTTGAATGATGAAAAATATTACCTAGGCTAAATGGAAGTTGGGAAGATAATTAAATACAGCAAAAATTGCATTTGATAAGCCACGCATTTGGCTAAGATGCTTTACAGTTCAAGCATTGTCGTTCATTTTAATTGCCCACACAAAGATTTTTGGCAGGTCATACAATTCCCATCAGATAGATTCTTTTTGAACTTTGGTTTTGCCTGGAAATATTTTTTTTGCAGAATCCCGTTAGAAGAATATGCAGCATTGGACATGCCACGCTTTTGTCGAGATCTAAAATGAGTATCAGCCAACTCTGTATCGAGCTTTTTCAAAAGCGTCTTGCGCGAAATGTTTTACGTACCTAGTCTCTTTGTACACTCTCCATGAATACCTACTAAGTCGGAAGTATTTTCCAACGAGTGGATAGGCCATTGCTGAGTGTATGCTCTTGTGGTACATTTGTGATTTCATTTCTTTTGGTACTTCTCTTCTATTTATTTACCTTTCCCACAATTTTAGTACCTACCCTAGCTTTTTTGCTGTTCAGCGAGTTTGACTATGGTAATGTAATTATCTATAGTAATATTTCGCCCTTTTTCAGAAACGGTTGCATTATTTTCAGTATTACTAAACGGCAACCTGCATGAAGTGAATTATCTTTTCCATCATAAGGGAAGGCATTTCCAAGATATTTGCTATCCTTGTCAACAGCTAGCGAATATTCATGGCCGTATTTGTCCGGCTTAGTAGGAATGTACTGAGTGAAATACACCTAATTTTACTGGGGAAAATTTGTTCAACAACCGTGATGTACGGATTAGGTTTGTAACAATGTAATTATCTGTGAATCTATCCTACACTATTGAAAAGACGGCAAACTTGACAGCTTTGAGCTGCTGGAATCGATTAGATTTCTCAGCGACTCTTAGATAGTGCAAAATTTTTACAAACCGGTTCCCTGTCGTTCATTTTAGAAAATGGTATTCCCCAGTCATTTGACCAAATACTTGCAATAAATTTGTACCTGATATTCTGCGAGCATAAAATATGGCTATACATACATCTAGCTCCCCATTGGAAAGAGTAAAATGTTCATAATTTTGCCTGCGTGCTTCCACAATTTTACATCGCTTTATGTGAGTCAGTATAAACGAATCAATAAATAATCGTTTATAATACCTTTTTTTGTAACTACCCATGAAAGGGAAAGTAAATGTAAATTACTGCTTATATTTCGCACGCGTTTTGTCTGAATCTTCAGACTCACTAGAAACGTTTTGAGGAATAAAATCCTCGACTTCGTCAAAGCCGAAATGATCTTTTGTCCGCGTTCCGATTCACCTTCCGGTATAGAATGCAACATAGAAAGGACTCCTTCACGCTTTAGCCTACTTCTTCTGGTAATACTGCCAGTCAGAAAAAATGGAAGCCTTACTTCACAAGAGTTCTGCAGTCCACTCGAGAGTTCACTGGATTCACTAATGCAAAGGACTGCGCACGGTTTTCATGTACGACGCGCGACAGCCAGCGCTGTCAGAGCCGACAATGCTAGGACAATAACTTTATTTCGTTCTACTGATATATTTTCCTGGTTCATCAGTATATCAATGGAAGGATACAAAGGTACTTTTTCAGGTTTGAAAATCAACTTCCCCGTAGTCAAGGCTGAAATAAAAGCACTGCAGCGCAATAAGGTGTATACAGTATTGTGCTGCGCGAGTCTTTCAGGTGGGGAGAAGGGAGGGATAAGGGAGTATTGACAGACACGACGGCTTCTAAACCCATGAATTTGAAAATACTTAATATGAATGGCATATTCACCACTTTATCGCAAGATAAAATGATATGAGGACATTCATATGGTTTGTAGTTCCAAACACGGACCCATAAAATTAGAAATGCCTTCAAAGTCTATATATTTTATATACCTATATATACCTATATATTTAAGCCATCGATAGATTTGAATTATTTGCATAAGAAGAAATAAACTCTTGAACAAATATTACTTTTTGGCGAAAAGACAAGCAAAATACATTAGGGAGTCAAAATGACTCCCTTTGGTAGTCAAAGGTAAATTTTGAAAAATGTGTACTATTTTACTTTCTAGAACTATTTCGATCGCAAAGCCTTATTTCGTGTCAAAAATGAATAAAAGTCACGGAGTTGCAGGCCGGAATTCGGAAAATTATAGTCAGTGGAGAGAAATAAAAATCGCGAGGAGTCAAAATGACTCCATCGGTAGTTCTAGTGTTAAACATTGATATCCATTGAGAAAAAATGACGCACTGATCATCATTAAACCGATTACTTCTAACTCACGCATTTCCTTCACTCCTGTTCCTTCCTTGCACAGAAGTAAACCGAAGATGGTCGCAGGCGCGTGGCCAGTATATGGAACATCCGGATGGCTCCATAGAATCAACGTAATTGAACGTTTGACAGGGACGATGGTGGCTGTGGAAGCCTGTAGTTTCTGGGGCAGGAGGGACGATAGGAGCCTGATGACGTTAACAAAGACGATAACGACATGGACAATGAGAATGACAAAGAAGAGCCCTTACCCCTAACGGGATACAAAAATGCCGAGGAAACTATTCAATCAGAATTAAATGTCACACCCCGAAGTTTGGATACTCTTCCAAAGTTTAAAAAGGCACAAGACTGTTCACATGCAAATAGTATAGCTACGCTATACGAGCTATTCTGCAGAGAATCAAGCAACGTTGAGGGATTGAAAAGATTACCACTTTGAGGGGAAAATCAAATGGAAATAGTTGCAAGGAATCGTTTTCTTGTTTCTCTCTTTATTCTATGTGTTCCCTACTATGACATCGCATGATCTAAAATCACGCATGATATATTGTTCATTCATCTCGCTATTTAATGCGTACGTAGTACATTTGTTAAAATAAAGATTTTTCTCTTTGAGATGTTAACTGGTGGCTTGCTTATTTTTATCTCATTTGTGGCACAAATAGTACAAAAATTACAAAAAGCGGCAAAAAGTTACTAGGCACAAACATATTATTGCCGCTTTGTCAAGGAAACCTGTTCGCAAATGTATAGGAGATGGCAATCACAAACAAATTATTAATCTAAAACTCTTTTACTTTCCCTATTCTTTTAAGTTCCCCTTTTTCCACATAAATGCGTTAGAGGAAGCCATAATTAGATAATATGATTCCTTTATTAACCCTACGATGATTTACTTTGCGTAGAGGAGGGTATAAGTGTCAAGTGACTGATGAACTGGCCGAAAGATATTGCTCGTACCCTCAGATAAATTAGGCTGGTAAATATTGGCACACTATGAAAGGAATGGTTAACACTGAGATATGGGAACAATCTCTTGTAGCTGCCGAGGCATTTTAGAGTTACATGGAAGTAACAGCCCCAGAAATCACCTGTTGTCAATATGCCTGTGAAATGAAAGAGAAACCACGGCTAACGAAGTGGTGCAGTCAGGATTTTGAAAAGGGAATTACAGGAGATTTCGGGGATCGTCCAGGGTAAAAGGATAGCACCCAAGGGTAAATTGCGGTCCGGGATAATTTTTGTATTTTTCATGCTGAAAATGTGATTTTAAGGACTCAAAAACAGTATTTTTTATGAGTATTAATAAAAATAAAGCATACGAGATTTGGTGTCTTTTTCAAAGGCGTAAGAGGTGAGGGTGGTAACCCAGAAATCCCTCCTCCTAGGCTACACCACTGACCATTCCTGATGCAAATGTCAAATTTTCTAGTAGGCCTGAATTCAGGAGTGGCAACTCACGCACCAATCCTCTTCGAAGACATTGGATGGGGAAAATATTGGTATGAGTCCCTATACTCTCGCATTCCTCTCTTCCCAAATGAGCGCGCCCTGGTGAAAGATCGACCAATACCGTCTACTCAAGCCCCCGTAGCAAAAAGCGGAAGGAATTTGTAGCACAAGTCATGGAGATCGGAAATCACGCTGCGAGGAAGTGGTCAAGAGAAAGTGGATTAGGAATCAGGAAAGGTCGTTCGAAAGGAGGGGGGAGGAATCGATTGGGAAAGGGTTTGAAATGCACTTGTGTACTCGGGCGATAGAGAATATAGGATTATGGATCACAGATTTCAACACCTGCCAGCCATCAGATTTACAACGTAATGTCAGCAATTATTCGTAGCAACTTCATTTCACGTAATTTAAGTGACCACCTTTTTCTTAATGTGCCTCCACAATCTTTTAGTAAAATATGTTTAAAAAATGAGCATCTTAATTCTCTTGTAATCATTTTTATGGATGGTCGGATCGGATACCTGGGATCCAAATATCCGCGGATATTGCCCTTCATCGGATACATCGGATCCAAAGTCGCGGAAGACATCGGATCTAGATCCGAAAATTTTAATAATAGCTTCAGTGAATGCAACGCCCCACAAGGGTGGAAAGAGTTCCGATTCTATCTTCGAATGCGTCGTCGCATGCGATTCTTGTCCCACTCATGAACCGTTTTGTTTGAAAGCTTTCGCACAGGTTACGCAGGAGAATTTCAGCCGTGGAAAATAAAAATAGCAAAATACGACTGGCACATAGTGTGACTCTTCCCAAGAGATTGAACAATCATCGGGGGAATCTCAGCGTCAGGAATTTAAAAATGCATTTGGATCCGAAAATATCCGATCCGAAAGATCCGACGCTGAAAATCAAGGATCCGATCCGAATCCAGATCCGAAAAAAATCCTGGATCCGTCCATCGCTAATCATTTCATTTCACTTGTTCTTTCTTTACACTTAAATTTGACTTGATTGGATATATAAAGGTTGACTTCACATCTTCCAGAATCCGTAGGCATCTTAAATGCTCGACATCGTAATATGGGGCAAGATCCTTTCCTTAGGATCTGATTTTGTCTTTTAGTACCTTTTACTAGACCACCGCGCACTTTGCAAATATTGAAAGTATCCGAGTATCTGCCACTCAGGATTTGAACTCGGATAGCTTTTGAAGAGTATTCCTTGTTTTTACATCTTTGACCACCAATTTTCCATTAAGTACGACTCTTTTAAGTTGTTTAGGCAAATATTGGTCTCAACAACAGTAATTGTAATTCACTTGCCGCAAGGATTTGAACTCATATAGCTTTCGAAGAGTAATCCTAGGTTTTACGCCTTTGGTCACTAAGTTTCCATTAAGTGCAACTCTTTTAAGTTGTTTTGGCAAATATTTGTCTCAATTAAAAACAGTAATGGTCATTCACTTGCCGCAATGCAGGTGATTGTTTGACAATCCTTACACTCGCGCTAGTAGCATCTCCTTCATCATTAACTACTTAGTTTACTAACATTACGTCTAGTGACGATACATGTCTGGTTACTTAAAGCTGGAGGGAAACTTCTCCGCCCGATGACGCAAAAAGAATTCCCACAAATGTGACGGGGGGAAGTGAAAAGTGAGGAATCCCACCCCGACTGACGGCGGGCTCAACGGAACAGCTCTGCGCCGGAAGTTTGGATCAGCCGCACAGAGGCGCACCGTCCAATGCATTCCGAGAGGCAGTTTATGCGTGTGGGAGGGAAAAGCATTTTTGAAACCAGAAAGAGATAAGCGAAGACATGGCCATTGGAAAAGATTGCTCATTTAATTGAAGTGAGGGAATATTAGTTCCACGGGGGAAGAAAGGCACGCCTAAAAAGCGAGTAATGACGTCTTCCGTCCTCTCTCCTGTTTCTCCCTTGGCGCACAAACCCACCATGGGAAACGTAATGAGCGTATAGTTAGGGGTGACAGCGGTCGTCATCGCATATTTTGCTTTTTATACTCGTCCGTTTCTTTTACATTCGTTGTGACCAAACTAATTCTGGAGTAATTTACGATTTAAAAAAAAATAATGGATCTCGTTCAGAACTTCGTTTAAAAGGGAAGCCAGGCCAAATAGTCAACTGCGACGAGACATGCTTCAGTCACGTTCCCTCCAAAGCTTATGGGCGCTATTGATCAGAATATTGAACGCAAAATATGCAACTTTGGAAAAGAAAACGCATTAGTATTACTTTTTGTTGGCATTATTCTTCCTCTATTATGTGTGTTGAAAGGGAAATCCGTTAGGTCTCCATTACTGTCCTAATTCAACGGAATTAAAATTCATATTTATCAAAAAAATTTCGCAAACCAATATCTTTTCTGATCATTTAAAAGGTACTTAGATAGATCCAGCTACCCAAAATAGTTCAGGCAGTGCTCAAATGGGATTTTCCATGGGGTGATCCAATTATCCAAGTCGTGGGGTAACTGGGGCCAACTGAGGCGTGAAAGTAATATTAATATAAAATTTTATTAACTGGTAGAAAATACAGTCAAGAGTCATGATCCGTTGGTCCGATAGTTGATAAATCATTACGTGCTTTTTTCAGCCATCCACTGGTGTTATCTGTACACAAATAATATTTGAAAATGATATTGTACTATTGCATTGGAAAACTATCCTCCAGTTACCCCGGAGCACCTTAGTAGCGACTGGAATGTTTCTGTCAGATCAACGTGATCGTCATTAGTTCTTATCCAAAGAAGGTATTGAAAATCCATTGAAGAGCTGTGTAATGCTTACAAATATTGTGAAATTAAGTAGTTGTGGTATCAATCTTTTACGTTATTTAAATTTTAGGATCGGGGAATCAGCACAAAAAAATGGCAGCTTTGCCAATAATTTGAAAGAAAGATAATTTGACGGCAACCGTGGATGTGTGCAATTAAAATAATATCATCTCTCTCATATAAACGGATGGATGAGAAAATTTAAAATATATTTTTAGTAGGTACCCAACCCCTCGTTGCAACTAATACCGTAAATTCGAAAGCTGCTTGGTATATTACACCACATTGAATATTGATACTTTTCAAGTGAATATCGGACTCGCATTGATTATTATTTGTTAACCCACTCACGGTGACGTCAGTGGTCACACATATTAGTATTGGCTTACTTTATAGATCTTTGAAATTCTTATAAAAATTACCACGCGTACTGATTTTAGTATTGAAAAATAAAGAAATTTTCATTCTAACTTGGTTTAATGGAGGCACTTCTTAAGTTCTGATGCAAATTCTGATGAGTTAACGTTTTCATTAAATTGAATTCGAGATTATATAAATGTAATTTATATAGCTTTAGTTTGATTGACCAATGAGAGCGACAGCGTTGTCTTCCGAGCGGTATTCGAAAAATTCGAAAACATGCCATGCGCCCTTCATTCCACTGTCACCGGCCATTTGATGCACTACACTTGCCGTGAAGGATTTAGGAGTTTTTAATGAAGCTCTGCCTGTCAACAAATAGCGGCACTCTACTCCGTTGATTTATTCTCTTTCAGTCCCTGAAACTAGCCACTCCCCCAAGCTCACGATTTCCGATACGTGCAGACAGAGGCAGATATGAAGGTGGAGTATAGGGACCTTGATTAAAAGCGCGGCTCGCTTTGGGGAAAACTTTTGGAGCCGTGAATATTTGATGGTGGCGAAAAGAGAGCATGAGCGGGGGAATATGTGCTGAGAATGGAAGAAATGTGGATATGGGGGATTGGGCAAAGAGTGGTTGTGCATAATGCGAGGGAAAGGACGGCAAGGGGAGGTGGGAAAGGGTGGAGCGATTTAAAGCGAACGGCTCCGTTGTATGCAAAGGAAGGCGACTGCATGCAGGGACGGCTCTAGGATTTTAATATGGGGGGGGGGGGGGGTCTGACAGGCAAACCATCTTCTCACATTTGAGATTAAAAACATGAAAGTTATTCATACGAAATTTAATGATTGAGGCTCCGTAATACACTAGACAAAACGAACGTAATGATAACCGTATAAAATATTGTGTATAGTTTTAAGCGTTTGGGGGGAACGTGCCCCCGTCCCCCCTCCCTAAATCTTCATTTGAATACATGCATTGAGAGTGTTGAGCTGGCTATTGAAACTGACAGCGTTACGTAGCTTTTATCCGAATTAAGCTAACAGCCATCAGGAGGTAACGTGTTAGGCAAAGATTGCTTGTCCTGTTAAAAATCTAGTAGTACCTCGAGATACAAGTGCCCCAATGTACGAGATATTTGAGGTACCTACGATCCTTTGAGTGAGCGAAGTTTTGCTCTGAAATACGAACGGAATTTGAGGTGCGAGGAACGGCCGGCGATTTTTGAATCCACCGGAAAAGGCAAAGGCCAATGAAGAGAAAAGCAGTGACTAAATCGAGCAAACATTAGCATTTAGTTTGCCTTTAAGTGACAAAAATGCATATTCATTTTATATAACGTTTTTTTTTGCTTTAAATTCTCTTGCATTGAGTTTTTATACAATATTTGCCATTTATAAGTAAATGTTTCTTATTCGGAAACACATAACAAAACAAATGGGGCATCAATTTTGGGTTCGGAACGGTTTCATGGTATTTCAATTAATTTAAATGGGGCAAATTGCTTTGAAATACAAGCAAATTGACGTATGAGCAAGGGTACGGAACGGATTAAAGTCGTTTCTCGATGTATCACTGTATATATCTTTCAGAGCGTCATGGAAAAAATCTTCTTGGAACGTCATTATAATCAGTAAAATTGTCACGGGTTTGCGCGCGGGTAAAAGAAAAATTAAGGCAGCCGACATTTTAGGTTTCGTATCGTTGCACATTCTTAACAATACTGATGGGTAACGAGACGGAACACGAAGCTTCCACTGACTTGATATTTCTTACCCGAACGCAAAACCGAGAGAAGTTTGTTCATTGTGCTCGCCTTGAATGTGGTAAATCATGCATATCTTCATTATAGTTTTAAAGGCGACGGAAATGATAAATTAAGGTAGATATTTAACCACACGGATATGTAAAGTAATTCGTTTTTCTCCAAAAAATATACGAATAAATGGTATATCTAAATAGACTCATGCAGTCCAATCAATCACTACACGTATTTCCTTTTCTTCTATTTTTTGTAGATTCCAGGCCCCCGATTCTGGTTCTACCTGGCTATAGCCAGCGCGGGTTGTCGAAAAGATTGGCGAACTGTGTATTTTGCTAGAAATGCTTCGCTTCATCCTTCTGGCGACGAAAAAGTTATTCTCGCTCTGTCTAGCGAGCAAATAGCGAACATAAACTTTCGCCATGAGCGAATTTCGCTAGCGACGGGAATGAAATCGCTCTAGCGGTTCAGCGAAAGAATTGACGAGATACAGACTCGTGATTTAACTACCACTTTACAACATTATTATGTTGTATTTTTGTTCCCAATGAGTTTAGTTGTTATTAAGATGCTTGGCATACAACCTGTGTGTTGTTTTACCCGTCTTGTCGTTCTACGTCATAAAATAAAGTAGGTTTTCCGAATTTGTGTGATACCGCTGTTCTTCCTTTTCCCGCAAAAGGTTGCCAAATTAGCTATTGATTTTCCTCGCCCATCTCTCTCTCTTTTTGAAATTTACCACAATCATCACCCATGAACTCGCCGCTCATCCTCACCCTCCCTCTCTCGGCTGTTCTCCCTTCCTCCCTCACACCGTCAGAGTCGGAAATGGAAAGTTAGTTTGCGGTGGGAAAGAACAAGACATGCGCAAGTTATGGAAATTGTTAGAAGGAAAAAGGTGGTAGAAAAATTAAGGAAGTGATGAGTCAGTAGTAGCATCCATGAGGGGTGGTTCTCAATTCAATTTGGAGGGTTTCCTATATTCGTCGCGAAGAGGGTGCATATCAATTGGGGATATTGGCCATCGAGCGAGTATGCTTTCCGGGCATCTCCAATGTAAAATGGGCGTGGAGTGAGTAAAGTTTAGCAATGGATAACGCTGGTAGTAAAATAGCTATTTAAGAAGGGTTCATGCGGTTTGTTAATCGGCAAGGGGACGCAGTAGGCATAACAATGATTGCGGCAGATCAGGGAGACAGTGGCAGGAGGTGTTGGCCGAACTAGATTGATGCGTGAATATCAAACTATATAAGTCTGATGATATGCATTTTGTATATATTTCTGAGGTTAGCAACGTATTTCTAGGCTAATTATTACCAACCCTTACTATCACTGTACATGGTTTAATTACATTAGTAACTGTAGTAAGAGTTTTTTATGCAGGGTAATGCAGGAGCAAAGTTGCTGAAATGGGAATGCTAAAATTTTAGGTGACTTTAATAATGTGGCGATAGCAAGACTAGAATGAGGAAAACTGTTACATAAAAATCATTGATTATTAAATACCAGTTTGACTACTAATAAACCATCATCCAATGTTTCTTCAAATGTATGAGGTCTTTCGATGGTGAATTCCCTCTAGTGGCCCATCCTCAAGCGGGCGTTCGGGTGATCACTTCAAGCACATCTTACATTTTTTTACCGACATTCTTTCACTATGCCCTTTAAAACTAAAATCCGCGATATGCCAGCGTCACTGACTCTAAGCCATGAATATCTAACATGGTTTTCTTATAGAGGTGTACTCATGAATTGAAATGGAATGTAATTCCCTTCAACCAGTTGTCATTCGATGTGATACCCCAGGGGAAATACAAAATAAGGAGTATATACAACCTACGTCTCTGATGACGGAACTATATAAATTGGTTATATACTCCTCAACCCTTGATGTTAATTAAACTTCAGAAATCTGGAGTTGAGGACGCGTTTAATAAAGAAATATCCACTACAAACGTTTCGAAAGTAATTTATTTCGTCATTATGACAATGCAAAAGGAAAACTACAAGGTACAAGGAACCACATGCATAACTTTGGGGCACGGCCACCATTAACCCATTACCACCCAGTGTTACTTCTTAGTGACATCAAACATGCGTACATTTTCAGCTCTATTCATGATAGAATAAACTATGCGTTCTTTTGTTCTGTGAAGTTAAATGGCGAAATATGTCGCTGACTTAATATTTATGATTGAGTAAAACTTTTTCACATTTTTAAAATTATTCTTGTCTCGAAAAGTTTTGATGTTTAATGTCTCCCAAAAGCGGGTCTGGGTTAGAAAGGGTTAACATCTACATTGTTGCTTTACCCTCTTCATTGTTGTCAATCCCCTTCAAATGTTCTCCATGAAATCTCCATTACATTTTCTGTTGCCAAACTGTCGCTCCTATCTGTCACACTTCCAACATGCCTTTCCTGACTCTGCCCCAAGCCCTCCCCCCCCTATTCTAGTGAGTCCTAATGCTTTTGTTCTCTGCTGGTGCACAAACCCCCCGTAGCGTCCCATTTCCCCGCCTCGTTCACGTCACCTCGCATTCAATTTGTAGCAATGCCCCTCCCAAAAGATGCTCCGTCATACTCTTCATCACCGTCCTTTGATCTCATTGTATGCCTCTCGCTCACCCCTCCTCCCTCTGCCTAATTTTCCTGTCGCCCCCCACTCCCAATAATCGTATTTCGTAATCGTATAATCTTGTCACATCGTGTCTTTATAACGTATGCGACGTTCAATTTATGTTTTCAAATCTGCAAAGAAACCTATGAGAAGGTATCTATGATATTTTTAACTCTATTTAAAAATGAGTTATCTCACTCATTTTTGTCTTTGAGTATTTAGTTATTTTTCGTTCGCGACGAATTTTCCTCCCAACTTTCTTATTGTAATGTATTGAAACTTTGAGGTTAAAGCTACCGTGAGTGAAAGCTTATTCCTTGAATATTTAAAAATTACTATAGCAATAATTCTAATTTTTAGCTCTTGAAATTTTAGATGTGATTAGACTTGGCAAGTGGGTTTGGAGTTTCCAACATAAACGATGACTATTTTTGTTCCATTTTTTTTTACTCTCGATTTGAAAATGTTCACGCTTCCACAAGCGCCGCGAAACATGTTGGGGAGATAAAATTTCCGAATTATACTCCGGTTAATGTAAAATACATTTTACTATGTTATTATTTAATTAATTCAAGCTTATTTAGTCATTCCGCCATAAAAAATAGGACTCTACGAGAGTAAATGCATCTTCTGCTCAGAAAAAGCTACCTTAAATACTTCCTATCAAATCTTGTGCTTTAGTACAAAGAAAAAAAATGAATCACCTTTCATCTTTTTGTTGAAGGCCTACCCAGCCTCATAGAAGGCAGAAATATCCCGAACTGAATGCGGTACTCAACAACCCTTCGAGTCTTGGCAATCATTCACGGAGGGAGAAAAACGACCGCTATGACACATAAGAATCACTCCCCTTTGCCGAGAAATGGCCCCAGCCAACACTAAAAGGGGTCATGAAAGCAAAAAGGCAACGGGTGCCAGGAATCCTGGGGATTGAAGCGCGGAGAGGGTACGCCTGCCAGAGAATGACAAAAGGGGCTACTTATGGCTTAATAATTCCTCTCTTGGTCGGTCTTTGGTAAATTCTTTCAGAAGATGAACCGAGAAATGCTCCCAAGAAATGAAACAGGGTAGAGAAAAAAAGTCTAGTGTATGAGGATGGATTGTAAACAAGGACGAATCGGAATGACATTTGTTGAAAATAATCCTTGGAAACCTCACTTTAGTGGAAACCGATTCCGCAGTCATAGCTATCACAATGAGTTCCGAGCTAATTTTAAAGAACGTAATTATTTTTTGTACCAACATTTTACATAATGATGCATAAATGGTTTCCTCTGTAATATTATGCTTAGTGGTTGGTGTACTAGATCACTTATGGAGAGGAGGATCATATTTTTATTTTAATAAAGACCAAAAGCGGTTGATAACAAGAATACTAACTTCACAAATGTCAGTGCGTTGAAAAAGCAATGAAAATGTAGAGCAAGAGCCTGGAAAACATAGATAGCAAAGATTTCAGCTCTGAAAAGTCATAATCATCACAATTAATTTCCGTGATCTGTATGGATTCAGACATCTTGAAACCCTCACCTGGTCCCCTGCCATAGGTGAATCAATTTCTCTTTTCCTTCTTTAAACCCGTTCCAGTTATGTCCTCGCTCTATTAACTGTCTCTTATTCAAATTAGTATCCTGATTTAGACTAAGAATAATTCCAAAACTTTAAATAGAGTGACCACTATATTTCCCTTTTGAACTGTTGGTATAAAAATTTCGCTAATTTAGCAGTAGGATCTAAGACTGCAAGAAGTGCAGCACGATAAAACCATTTCTGTATGTAGGCATGCCGTAATGATGAGTAAACAATGCGTAAAAATTAATTCTGGACATTATTAAGTTTTTGAATTCGTAACTAACGCATTGAAGATTGTACGTGTCATTGTAAATGATAATTATTGACTTTTTGCAGCAATAATATGCATATATTATTAAAAGAATTGAGAATGTTCGTTTGCCAAGTGTAAATTGCATGCTTATTATGCGTTGCTACGGAAGCTTTCCGAATGGAAACAATAAATATTTAGCTCGGGGCTGGGACCATCTGCGGGGCAAAAAATGGAAGCCGTTGAAAAATAACAGGATTTATGAGATGCGACGCTGTTCCGCTTCATCCACTGAGAATCACAGTCGGAGGTTTCAGCATTTACATAATTGATTTATGCCCGCTTCCGGTGTGCGCCCGGGCCCAAAACCACTGGGGCAAATGAAAGGGAATATATTACTCTCCGAAGATGGAGTCGCTGGGGGGTGACCTCTTTGTCAACGCTCTAGAGACGCTGTCACACCCTCCATGCCAATTCAAGCTGTGTTTTTCCTCTGAAAAAGACACCAAAAAGTTATTACTATATCCTCCAGCTTCCTCATTTACCACGCAGAAAAAATACAATTATATACTCACATACAAGTCATGATTCCCTTTCTTAACTATGTATTCAAACCTTCTTCCAACTTTGCTAATGTCTTTCAATTTTATCTGCGTTAACTTTTGTCGAGTTTTCTTTTCTTAATCGGCATGCTTCGGAACGAGAACTAAGAAGTGTATCGTATGAATGACAAAGCAAAGCATTGAATCGTATTAGGCACAAATCTGTTTGGCTTAAATAAATGAAACATATAGGAAAGATAGGATACAAATAGTATCATGTAGGAAGTTTATGATATTATACATGAAGCAGCGTTTCCGCGATGCTCATCCAGTCCATTCAGAGACTTTGACCGTCTGATATCAGGTCCACTATTCTCGGTCCACCAAGTTTATACTCTGTATTTATTTTATGTTTGAGTATAGTGGTATCCCAGTGAACAGAGCAATGACTTTCGACCGCTTGGTCCAAGGTAAATCTTCAAGCACCCCCAATCATAAGAGTTCGAGAAGATGGTGTAATATTGTATATAGTATTCCATCAACCAACTGGTTGAAGGGCATCTCACATTATCGCATCTTAGATTGACGATAATTATCAGATATCGATAGTTTTAAAGGTTTGACAATTTTCAATACTGTGTTTGCGATCCCATCTTTTCCTAAAAATAGAAGGAAAGGGTTCTCAGTGATAGTGTCCTAGAAGATACTGGGAGAGGATGGCCTGCCCTCAGACGGAGGGAAGAAGGAGAAGGGTCGTACGTGGCGTCGCAGCATCCCGAGGGATTAATTGGGGAGATGGAAGGTTGGGGCGTGGTTTGTGTGCTTTCGGGGTTTGGTGGTTGCAAGTGTACCAAATGTGTCCCCTTCACACTGTGTTCGAGGGTTTCAGGGGCGGCCAGGAGCTTTTGCGGGACAGCTTGGTGAAGAAAGGGTGGCTTGTGCGGTGGTGGGTGCATAAGGATTTGTGATGCGAGTACCAGTTAGCAAGCGGCGACATGTCTCCAACGGGAAATGTCTGCATACAGGTACATTGTTTTCCGCTAGTAAAGGCGAGGCGAATCAACAGTTTTGCCTGGTTGCAAAGCGCATGTCACTGTAATCTGCCGCTAGTGAAATTTCCGTGGCCGAGGAAGAAAGAAATGCTTAGAAATCACATGGCATAAGGAACTAAATCCTGAAATCCAAGCCTTCTTGGGAGAAAGTTTTGATTACTTGGCATGTTTTGGAATAAATTTTTATACGTTATGAGGGATACTATGATGAATATTCTTTATGTTTTGATGTAACATAGACCACTTGTGCTGACCTAAATGACGCTAATGAGGAAAATAATATGCTTCATTCGATTTATTTCTCTTTGCAAGTCATGTTAACGTATATATTGAACTCCTGTATGGCTCAGTTACTGAATTAAATACAAGTTTACCAGTAAGAACACACTCAGAGGATACATAATGTAATCGAAAATGGTGGAATATGAGTTAACATTTTGGCAATACCATACCCTTAAATTTTGAAATACAATACTGTAACTGAAACCTGCGGAAAGTTGTATGCTTACTAGCGGTATAATTTGTGATTCTAGGAAGTTTAAAATCAAATTAGACGGGATAAATTAATAGTTTTTTTCATCAAAAGTTATGATACATTAAAAGCTTTCGGTATTTAGAAATTTATATTACTAAATTTCTAGAAAAGGTAGCTAGTCTAGCCATAGAAGTTTATAATCCTCTTGCATAGGTCTAAAGCTGCTAGAAGTATGTACTATGACAGCGGAAATAACGTGACATTTCCCCGTGGTTTTTGGGTGATGTCGTGTCAAATGAGCATACCTTGTGCGCGGCAATGTGAAATTCAGATATTCTTTTCGCCGTGCGAGATTTTATTATATTAATACCTGTTACATACCCCCCGCTCTCATCGCTTTTGATGGAGGACTGCGGCTTTTCTCCTAGGCGAGGGGCCCGCGGCTGAGGGACAGTTTCGCATTTCACCGCTTTTAGGGCCAACGGGTGAAGGTTGCTCCCCAGGGCCCTTTCCATTCGATATGACGCCGGGGCGGAGAAGGAAAGTGCTATGTATATCATAGGAGTGTTAATGAGAGAGAAAGGTGGAGTCGCGTGCGCGGTTTTTCTAAGCAGGGTAATAATTGTTGCAGAGGGGAATCCCTCAGCGCCGCTGTATATGACTCTTACTTGCCCTAATGCCTCGTTGTGTGCGTGTATCAGAGGGATAGGGTTGAATATGCTGGGGGATAGGGTGGTGTCGGAGGCATGGTGGTGTGAGGGCTTCCGCCAGGGGCTTTTCTGTCTGTGTGGACATCGCTCGAACTTTACGACCATTCCATTACGGCTGGATGAAATCCCTAGTTGGCGCAAAATACCCTCCTGCCTTTCCTAACCCTCCCACCCTACATTCCCTTTGTCTACACACTCACCCCAACTCATAGAATGGAGATACATATGCCTTTAAGCGTGCATTCAAAATGTTTGATACTCTAGGCGATATCTACCCGCCCAAAAATCAGTTTGTGATCTATACATTAAATATGTATTTGTATATGCGTTGTGATGCGTCTGAATTTACAGCATGACAAATAATTGCAATTTTACGTTAAGAAATTCAGTGACCGCCATATTTAAATGGCCTGAAGTCATAAGATGGTTTCGCGAATGTTGAAAACGGTGAGATTGAGCAAAGAATTTGGGTAAATTTATATATTATTATGTTTCTGTCACAAACATATCATCATGTAAGCCGAATATTAAGGAAAGAAGCTTAAATTCGCTTCAATTTTGATGTCCCCGAAGTATTTTTGATCATTGCTGAATGTGGCGGTATGAAAATCTAGTTGTTGCAGAATTTGAATTCTTCGAGTTCCTACAAATATGCTAAATGCGAATTTCCGTTGAGAAATTTAATTCAATGGATGCTTTTTTCAAACTTTTGGGTCACTCTATAGGATGCAGAATATCTTCACCTCATGCTTCCCACTCTGCTTCTTTACAGGTTAAGCTGTAGAAAATTTACAATTTACCAGGGGTGGCTTTATCACTTTGTGTTATGAGTAATGACCGTATGTTCTAGCAGAATAGCATATGATAATTTGTTTGATGCGATCAAGTTTTAAGTTCAATCTATTTTCATAGCCCAATCTCTATAGATTTATTATTAACTTAGTATGACTTAATTATTTCTTCTTCGCCAATATGGCTAATTCTATTTCTCGCGAATGGTCTCTTGCATAAAATTTCATTCATAAATTTACTTCCATCAGTTTAAACTTTTCCACTTTTAGAAATGTTGGTTACTTCATACGCATGCGACATCATTGATTCCCCATTCTCCGGAGTTTTCCTCATCCCAAGAGACGCCCTGCCGCAAGATAGATAGTTGAAAAAAATATAAAATAAAAGGCTATCCCATTAATTTTAAAATGCGTTTTTACTACCTGTAAATTGGAAAGAAGGGGAAAAAATTGTTCTTTCTTGGCGTGGATTAGCAACTTCTTTCTACCGCGTGGCTGCTCGACTGCCTTTCTTGCCTTCACATGTCTGCTCCATAGTGTGAATACTTCTGCCGTAGGCGACGACACGTCGCAACCCAATTCCTGTTCATGGACCAATAATACTGGTACATGCGCCGCTATTTTTGCTTTCCTCACCTAACTATCATCATCTAGTTCATCTAGTTGGCGGAATGTTAAATGCCTCTCCAATAAATTATGTTAAATAACTCTCCAATAGCGTGGTTTCCTATTATTTTTTCATTGCCTAAATCGAAAGATTATTAATCCCGGAGTACGTATTTCACGCTTTTAGATTTTTAAATTACCATATCTATTTTTCGTGATTAAATGAAAAGTGAAAATTTTCAAGAGCGCGAAAACGAGACGGCTGAGTATGAATGCTGGGAAAACCGCGTGTGACGTCGTTCTGGTTCCCTCTGACGCAATTGAGGTGACCTTGGGGCAAGGCTTTGAGCGCTTGTACGACGCAGGATGCTAGCAGGTAGCAGAGTACTCTGCTAGCTGGTAGCGCTTGGCCTAAATAAGGATTATTAATACCTTATCAAGTGAAGAAAACTTTCCGACATTAGGCAGTTTTCATAGGTGATTATTGAGAGATGTTTCCCTGAAGTCTGTGCCTCAGGCATGAATTGGTAATCTCAGACGATGTAAAACTCCTATCTACTCGTATAGAAAATAGGTCCCTGTGACTTCTAGTGGAGTGGCATTGCATGGGCGCCAATCTGGCCTTTTTCAAATGAGGATAAAATTGACCATTGCCATTCGTCTGAACTGGGATTACTAAACCCAAATAATTTGTATATAATGAATACACCAATGGTGGGTAACGAATCGCAATCAATGCCTTTCGTTTTCTTTGATGAAGGAAACTACCCTATTACCGTCAATCTAAGATTCGATAATATGAGATGCCCTTATGCCCTCCAAACTGCTGGTAGATGGAATACCACATACCATATTACACCATATTCTCGCACTCTTAATCTGCGCTTCAACCAAAAGGTTCAACCAAAAGTCCCACCTGCCCTTTTACAATTGCAGCACGTTTTCACGTATTTTAGAATAATCTACTGCCAAAAATAAATATATCGTCATTTTCATTCTCTTTCGCAATGAAATATTGAAGCATTCTAAATGTGCCACCAAAACTTTTTGCGAGTAAATCCTGCCAATTTTCTGCATTACCAGCATTAGCGTACCTATTTTAGATAATTCATGATAAATTGTGATATAAATTGCTATTGTAATGGAATTATACGTTTGAAACTCAAAAAAAAATCGTAAAGCATATTTGGCGCAGAATGAATCCAGATATTCAATAATACTATGTTTGATGTCCTTTTTATGAAATTGATGTATTCAGATAAAGAGCAACTCTTCTGTAATCTCACAATTCTCTGCCATATTTTTGCCTCTTTGACAGGCAACGTTATTCCATGAGAATTTTTTAAAACTTTATTTGTCTGTTTTATATAGAAATTTTAAAATGAATTACCAAATTTTCTATGTCAATCAATTATATCTTATTTTTTCATAAGTGAATTCTGTACTCAATGCAAGAGTTTCAAGGAGTTTTCTCACTTTTTTCTTATATTAATCCCAGCAACTTAATTTATTTCATCATGCCAAAAACAAGCTATTATTGATCTTAGAGCAATATACAGCGCAGTCTGTTATCTCAGAGTAATATTTTCGAGTATTGAAAATAATTCATTCCTAAACTCCTTTGATGCCTTTCGTCAAAACATCCAAGTTTTAGCTGCTGAATGCATGGCTATAAAATTTAAGTATTGCTAAAATTTCCAATGCCACTCTTTCCTTTGATTATCCCTTTTGTAAGCCTTATTAGATGCGTTAGATGTATCGGTATAACTTTATTGCCCAAAAAACGAATGCCGGGGAAGTCGACCTGACAGTAACATTCTGGCGGCAACTATGTCACTCCGTGGTGCCCCGTATGGAAGTTAATAAGGAAAAGGCTCAAGTTTGGAGGAAATCGTATAGGAAAAAAGATAAACGAGTATAAAAAAAACAAAAATGCGGAGACGGCCTCTTTCATCCCGCTGTATCCGCTCAGTACATTTCCCAGGGTGGCTTCATGCGTCAGGAGAGCCAAAGGAGAGGAGAAGAACTCATCATATCCTATTTTTTTTGGCGAGCCTTTCCCGCCCTGCGGAACTTAAATCCTCCCGGTTGAATAAAATGATAAAAAAGTCGGCTTTTCATTCGGCGTCCGTTTTTTTTTTCTCTATCTCTTCCCGATTTCAAAAGCGCCTTTCTCTTGCACTCCCATCACACGTCTTCGCTGAATGCATTTCACGGCGCGCCCTATGAACCTTTGCGACTGAATCACTCTTCCGGCTCGGAACTGTTCTGTTGTGCCCACAGTCAGTCGGCATTCCTCCCCCCTGTTCTCTCTGTCTCGTCCGCGGTCGGTCTCTTTTGTGTCTCCGGGCTTCTCCCTTCCTCAGTTTAAGACTGGGCGTATGTTCAAGTATTCGCCAGCATTTAGGCAAGTCAAATGAAACTACTACGGTAAATAGAGGCCTTTCTTGGCCGAAAAAAACTCGCAAGAGCATGATTCAATTGATGGAAATAGTCAAGCCCATTTCCTAAAGCGTTGAGTTACGCTTCGATGGATGATGGCCTAGGATAAGTAACCGAGGAACAAAACCAGACCTTTTGGAAAAAAACTGTCAACCCTTCGGTGATTGTGTGCATTTTACCTCCCTTTCACTTGTCCAAGGGGTTTGGTCAACCTTATTTAATGCAATGCAGCCAAATTTAAGATTGACTCACAAGTGAGCGGGATAAATATTATTTAAAGTCCATTCAGACCATCGTTTTTTTTTAATATGCACTTAAAAGAAGACCAGGCACATTATGAATTTGGAGGACAATAGAAACTGGTAAAAAATGGAGGTTTTTAATAAAATTGCTGATAAAACGTCTCATGTCTGTTATCCGTCCGTTGCACCTAATGATCCAGAATTCAAATTTCCATTCCTTCCGGTCCAAACAAATGTTCTCTTAGGTTTGCCTCCTTTTTCAAATGGTACACTGAGTCCGAGCCGTGCTCCTCTGACCTTCATTTCCTCTTTTCAAACGTTATTTTTCGACCACTTCCACTCCCACTTTTCTTTCCTCCTGACGCCTCCTCAAGTATAATTTCCTGCCGCCTTGACCAATAACGCGACGTGGCCCATTAGTTCGTTGCGTCAGAACATTTTTTGAAAAAAATCATTTTACTCTCAGGCTGAGAAAGAAGTCACATTTTCGAAAGCTCTATTTTTTCCGTATGAGTTTTCCTTTTTATATCTATGTTTCAGTAATAATGACTTGAACCATTTATACTTTGTGCTACCTGCATCTTATTTTACATTATATGGGGTGACTTTGTGAAAATTTTCCTCTACTTCTTTTTTATCAACTGATGCTTATTGGGGAAATAATTATCATTGTTATTACCTAGTAATAAACCTCCATGAATTAAGCAAATACAACTTAATCATTGGAATTCATTTGGGCAAGTAACTCGCGGAGGGACGAGGTGGAATGCGAAGTATATGTGGAGGAAATTTCATGAAAGATCTCCTGCCCAGGCGAAAATTTGCGTTTAATGGAATTGTCGTAATGAAAGGGCATGCTGATGAAATGGGAAAACTTTCCTGATTTTGCATCTTTATGTGTCGTTACTTTTAAAGCAAGGATCAAAGGGCATAAAATGCATTTCTTTTAGCTTGATTGCTTCATTCTTGACTGTAAACCCTCTTTTCTTGGGGTCGTAAAGCATAAAAAGTTGATAAAGTGCCCGTTATTGCCAACAGCAATGAAAAAATGACATGAAAACCAAATTGGAAATCAGGTAAAACGCATAACGTCGGCCGTCGCTCCCGAAGTTACCTAATGGACTATAATTATAATTATTTATTCGGAAAATAGTGCCGGTAGTTCCAACGGTTCCCGAGAGAGTGCGGGAATCAGGAGTCAGATTATTTTTCTCAGGTTTTTTTTCGGTTATGCCAAAAAATAACGTAATTCTCAGGTTAACCAGCGTAAATAACCGGTTTTTAATCGGCTAATCAAATTTAAAAAACAAGGGGGACTCAAGGATATCCTACTCTTATACACTCACATAACCGACAAATACCTTCGCAGAAAGTTTTTCTGCTCAACAGTGATAAGGGTTCTCGGTTACTTATTGATTAAACTAGGGATCGACGGTCATGAGAAAAAATCGGCGATGAAACCTATGAAATACATACTCTTAGATCAAATTCAAAGAGCAAATACATACTCCTAGAGCTACTGTGTGATCGTTTATTTTCTATTGAATAACCTGGCATACTCTTTCCGCTCAGTCTACAGGGATTCGGTTCTTTCCTTGTGCAACAGATGAATTCTTGCGAAATAACTGATTTTGGTTCTTGTCGTCGAGAATGCTAGGTAATTTCCTGGACGACCACAAAAAAAACTGGGAAAAACAATCGTATCAACGCCCTCTTTCGCAGAACCAAGGTACTTCATGCTCCATACCAGATTTTCGGAGAATGGTATGCAAGAAGCAGGGCGAATTTAAAAATGGCAGTAGTTTTTTCTTAAGAACCGAAGATATTCATACGCAATGATTTAGGTTATATAACCTGAATATAACCGGTATCTTCATCCGGTTTTAATATCCAAGTACTCACTCAAAATAACCGGTTATCCTTACACCGGTTTTTTCCTCGTAATCGCCCATCCCTGGAGTGCAGAAGACTTAACACATGTCGAAGTGGATGATGTATTATAAGGATAGAGCTCGTTAAAGCAGCAGTTGCGGATAGTATGTCTACTGGAGTAGTAAATTTTGGCGAGAATGTACGCGTTTATTTGATACAATTAATGCATTGTGAGAAAATTTATATATAAGGAATCATTTTTCTGCATTATATGTATTTAAAAAAATTTCTCGGAGGCCGTTAAGTTTTCATAGATTTTTTAAGAAACCAATCCTCTTACACCAAAATAAATTATATTTCTCCAGTTAAAAAGGAAATATTCTAATCGCTTGCATAAAAAGGGTAATTCCTCATTCTTGAAGATTTTCAGATTGGGTTAAGTCTTAACTAGTGCCATCTAGTGCTCACAATTGCAAACCCCCTAATTTCTCTTTTTTATTCAAAACAATTGTGCTGCATTCTTGTCGAAAGGGTTAGGGGCCAATGTTCGTTTAGCAGAGGTATGTTAATGATATCCCAATATTGGAAATGAAGTATCCTTTCTGAGGGATTAATGACTCATAAGATTGATAAAAAAAAAGAAAATAGTCATAGACAGTATTCCAACATTCCACACTTTTCCAATGTATGATGACATTAAAATATTTTAATATTCCAAATGAGGGCAGAGTACCCACTTGCATTTATATTAAGTACTTTGCAACTGCATGCTGTCTTTACCATTTATTTCTTCAGTTCCGTATTCAGTAAGCTAAATGGCTATTTAAAGGTGTACTCTCAATTATTGTATGTTTTTGGTAGCTCTTTTGCAATCATCTCTTGGCAATCAGTAAATGTACTTGCATGCCATAATTCACGCATTCAGCCTCCTCATCCTCTCTTTCCTAACTCGCTAATGTCATCTTTTCTTGCAAACCGTGCATAACCATATCCGTTATTTTGTTCGCAGGTGATGATGATATAGTTTTATTACGTTGGGAATGTGCAAAACGTTATAGGTACATTATTTCATCTAGTCTATCGAACCGTGGAAATAACATTTTCAGTTCAATTCACGACATTCTTCGTCCACTTTGCGTCATCGCGTTTTATTCTAACCGACCGCGTGCCTTTCATATGTCCGTAAAATTTGACCCTTTCCTCGACTTACTTTACCCCCGGCACGGTGTGGAAGGTTAAATGTCAAAGTAATAAATGACGGTTGTTTAGGTGGTTGAAGGAAAAGGGGAGTCGGCGTAGGGGAAAAGTATTCCGTTTATATTTTGTTCTCAACTCACTCACTTCAGGAAAGCATTTGTTTATTTCTTCAAGTCATTTCGAAGTATTCTTACATTTCATACATATGCTTGAAAAATGCTGAAGGTTAGAAAATAGTTCGTGAATTGGCAGAAACTATGAAATGTAACTGTATTGAAATATGTATTGATAGAGGATAGTGCTCTCCTGGTATAGTGCTCTCCTCGTCTGATGTATCGTGGGTAGTCGCTATGAGGGGGAAAAAATCGAGAGGACTGAAGACCCCGCCATGGCCACCTCCTTCCTTGCCTAAAGGATGTTGAATATGGAGTGAGAGGCTTGAAACGGAATAGGGTTCATCTGAAGGGACTCAAGGGAAAGAGGGTTTTCGGAAGATGGCGGAGGGGATGGTGCGAACCCTTTGATTGAGTGAGGGTTGAGGCTGGGAAGAGAGGGCACTTGGTGGTCCATTATTTAAGTGCAATTAGAGGGTGAAGAGGGATCTCCAATTTATAGGGTGCTAAATGCAGGGTGGAAAGGGTGGGCAGGGGGTGGAGATAGAAAGGAGGCACTGAGCTGCGAAAGGAAAGGAGAAGAAGAGAGGAAAGAGGAGCTCTGGTTCGGTATGGGCTGCCTTCTCTGGGTGTGAGACGCCCTAGGTGACGAGTTTCTGCAATTTTGTGGAACTCCTTGTAGATATTTCTCCTATTCAAACAAAAAGGATGGCGATGACCACTTTCCTTTTTCGGTATCTTTGCGCAATTCTAGGTGAACATTTACATAATACATTTATATTGGGAACAGATTGTTAACGAGAGAGGTGTCCCCGATTTCCAGTATCCACGCTGTTTGCTATTCTAGTATTATATTGTCTCATCGCGTTGTGTGAAATATGGTGCCAAAATTGCACCCTAGAGAATAGGGCATAAGTTAAGTTGAAAATGAAAATTACAAAAAAATAATCAATGAACGATGAATTAATAAAGTTGTAAAAATCAAGTTGAATAACACTTTATATCAATTGCAATTGTAAGACCTTATGAATGGTGATCCTTTTTTTAAATAAGTGATGTGTTAACAAAATTCATGCTGAATAAAATTAAATAATTGCTTATTTTCAGGGAAACGATTGGCTGGGTGACCACTCATTTGTAACAGAATCGTGACTTAGAGACAGGTAGGCTGGACGGGTTCCATCTAGTTAAGGTGGGTAGAATGCTATTTACAGTATTGGTGCTTAGGCAAGGTAGATCTCATGTTAGAGTGTATTCGGAGATATTAACATCACCTCCTTCTTCAGCTGCTTCAGAGTTCGTAGCAAAAGAGGGCCCTGATCTTTGTCCGGAAGCGCACAGATCAACCTAGGTATTTGGTTTGGTTTCAGGGATGTCATTCTATGTTGGCCCATCGAGGAAGTGTTAGAAAGACTTTTTAAGGGTATGTAGGGCAGCAATACTAATCTTATCCGGAGCTGTCGAACATTTCTTGATAATCTCGACCATTTACGCCTTCATCCTTTTGATGAGCAATGTGAGTAGCGACACGTATCGTTAAGAAAGAAACGTATCGTATTTGGGAAAGAAAATTTTTCGCTTTCATTTAATTGGATAAAATAAGGATCGAATAACAGGTAAACAGTTATGTAGTTTTCCTAAAGTAAAGATAACCTTTCCCACTCTGAAGACTATCTCCTTTTCTGAATGTGGCACACTTTGATCCAAGTTCGGTTTCATTTTAATCGTTGAAAAGTCTTAATTTGTATTATTTTTCAACGATATGAAAGGTATGTGTAATAATTCTATGGTAACGCGATGGCCCAGTTTTGATTCATGCGCTAAAATATAAAGAAGCATTTTTCACTGTAGCTGCATCAAATCCTCGATGAAGAAATACGGTTCTAAATATAACTCCACGGCTAGTTTACAAGTAGGACTCTGCACGGAATATCTCTTACCTCGCAATCGGATCATCGGAAATTGTAAAAGTTGTGTTTTATCTTAATTAAGCCGATAATTTCTATAATTTCAGTAATATTTGCATGGTGTGGGTGTCCTCTACGTGATCTTCCGTCGTAGTACGAAATATCTCCCAAACAGTTTTTTTATTCCTGGAGATTGCATCCCTAAGTTTTTCCTGGATATACACAATTACTTATACCACTTATTTTTTTATCTGAGCGTGACCCGGGTGTCAATAAATTATCATCATCTTCAGGCGCTAATTATGATTTGTTTATCTTATTGTTACCTAGTTACTTGATGAATTTTAAAACGGACGCCAGAATAGGGGAAAAAGATTGGTAGAGATATTCATTTATAAGAGTACTGCCCTGATTTTCAATAATTTTTAAAATTTCTAAATGTTCCCTAGAATCCAGTTCACGGCGGTCATTGCAACATTTTAAAATATTCATTTTAAAATCGCTTCTATGGTAGTTGCATATTAAGTGTTTAGCAAAATTACTTTTTTTATCTTTGTTATGTTTGCAAGCACTTAAATGATCTTTTCTCCTGATTTCAAAACTTCTTCCTGTCTGTCCGACGTATACACCATTGCAATCGCTGCATTTCAATGAATATACTCCACATCTATCCAATTGGTCTATCTGATCCTTACATTTGACGATCAGTCTCCTTAGAGTGACATAAGGTTTCAAAGCAATGCGGAATTTGTCCTTGGGTAAATGATGAGCCATTTTCAGAGAAAGTGCATCGAGGTACGTCACTGTGGACCACTGCTTCTTTTTATCCTCGTCCGCCGAAAACATTTGGTCGATAGCCCATCTTCTCTGTTTTTTTATCAATTTATATATTTAATTTTGAGAATAACCGTTGGCTGAAGCAATTTGTTCAGTGGTGATGATTTCTTTCTTGAAGTCTTCTTTTGAAAGTTGTATGCTTAACAGGCGATGAATCATAAAATGAAACGCCATAAGCTTGTGTGAGTAATGGTGTCTTGAGCTTGCTGGGATGACATGATCGGTATAACAGTGTTTCCGAAAAATGGAGAAGGAATGCCGGCATTTATCGAGTTTGAGTGTAAGATCCAGATAATTTAAGCAATGGTTGGAGTCTCTCTCGCAGGTAAATGAAATTGTAGGATGGATATCATTCAAAAAACTCCAGAACATATCCCATTGCCGATCAGTTCCATTCCAAAGCATAATAATATCGTCAACGTACCGGTACCAGTATACCGCAGAATTTATTAGGCTATGTCCTGAGCTAAGATTTTTTCCTTCCAAATTATCAACAAAAACATCTGCCAGCAACGGAGAAAGTGGTGAGCCCATAGCGAGGCCTTTACTTAGTTTGTAAAATTTACCATCGAACTTGAAATAATTTTGTGCCTCACATATTTTGAGAAGGGTGGATAATTCGTACTTCGTTTTTTCTGCAATCTTGGCTGCTCCCAGGAGATCTATTGCTTGGCCGGTTGCTTCCTCTGGTGGCACAAAAGTGAAAAGTTTGACGATGTCAAAAGATACTAGTCTTGAGTTCTTCGGAGGTATGATGTCTTTAATTTTGTCCACAAGATCAAGCGAATTTTCGATACCACGCTTAGAATTGAATGCGGAGTGCTGCGAGATCAGTTGAGTCAAGGTATGGGCTAGTTTGTTCGCTGGAGCGCTTATACTCGACACCACTGGTCTGATTGGTGCGTCCGGTTTGTGAATTTTAATGAGCCCATGAAGCCTAGGAGGAATAGGGTTTTTAGTTAACAAGAAATGCTTATCTTAGGGCTGGAAAAGTTCTTTTCAGCTTCGTATGACATCTCTGATAGCTTTTTGGTACTTCTGCGAAGGGCCTTTCTCCAACAGTGACAAATTTGATTTATTAATGAATTCATAGCACTTCTTAATATAATCCTACCGCTTAAAAATCACCTGGCAATTTCCTTTATCAGCTTTCTGAATCACCAAATCTTCAGTCACTAAGGGTCTTTGAATTGATCGAACTGTTTTCATCACTTGCACTCCATCTCTAGAAGGTCGTGAGTCACATATAGCTGGATAAATCTTGCATATCTCGTGGGCAACTACATGCTTGAGGCTTGTATCCTCTCGTTTAAGGGCAACATCGAACTCAATCGCTAACATTTCCAGGTCACTACGGGTTATAGGAATCGGAGGGGTGTACTTTAGCCCTTTAGAAAGGACATCCATTTTTTCCACTTCAAATTTGTGATGAGATAGATTTAATACTCTTAGGTGTTATTTATGGCATTGCGGTGTTCCATTGACGTCGTCGATGGCAGCTGTCGTCCGTTCTTTCAACCACAGTATTTTACGATTTAGTACCTCACGTTTCTTAAAAGCTGCAACACTGCTGAGTTGACGAACATAATCAACTATAGCAGAACATTCCACAGTGTGCAAGGAATGCCTAATTTCAACATGCAAAACGAATAGATATTAAGAAATGCTATCTAGGATTCCGTACCATTTTCTTAATTCTCTCCGAATCCATTCACCTGAAGCCTTCCTAACGGCATGGATGGCAGCTGGTGACAGTGAAGATGTTGTGATGTTCACGTAAGATGGCGTAAGATTCTCCCGGAGACACATGCTGTTGAAGTAAATATTGAGAGAGGCGATCCGTTTCTTGATGGATAACTTTCTGTATAACTCTACTTGAGTAGCCGTACTTGCTTCACGAATAAAATTCACTAACTCTTGGTTTACTTTGTCTTATTCCATTATAAGTTTTTCCTGGATATACACAATTAGTTATACCACTTTTTTATCAGAGCGCGACCGGGTTTCAATGAATTATCATCATCTTCAGGCGCTAATTATGATTTGTTTATCTTATTATTGTTACCTAGTTACATGATGAATTTTAAAACGGACGCCAGAATAGGGGAAAAGGATGGGTAGAGATATTCATTTATAAGAGTACTGCCTTGACTTTCAATAATTTTTAAAATTTCTAACTGTTCCATAGAGTCCAGTTCACGGCGGTCATTGCAAAATTTTAAAATATTCATTTTTATGTTTGTAAGCACTTAAATGTTCTTTCTTCCTGATTTCAAAACTACTCCCTGTCCGTCCCACGTATACAGTGATGCTTATGAATAACGTAAATAGTATTTTATGCTAATATTTCACTCTGATCTAGTGTTACACAGTTATGGCTGAGGTACTTACTTCGAATTGGTAACATTGTTGGTGCTCAGGGAGCAAATATTTTACGAACATTTTCAGGTTTTCCTCTGCCAATATAAGAAATAAATGCATTTATTTTTCTTTGATAAATATAATTTTTTTCGCAGTCTGTTATATCATGTCATTGTATATGAAATTGTTGTTGGATGAGGAGCTGAATTTAAATACTCTATTTCTCACACAATTGCGAGGCAAAAATTAGTTCAGGCTAAGTTCTCATTTCTAAGTGAATATTTTACATGGTTTTCCTATTGCAGCAATATTTTACTTATTCTCCCTGGATACATGGATGCAAGAATAGGAACACATTTAAATGCATTTTTTGGCTCTCAAGTTCGAAATGGGCCCATAAATTTGCATATTGGACATAAATACTCTATTTTACATAGCTTATATAGCCGCGCTCCAATCTCAAGTTCTTATTATTCTGTTGATTTTTCAGGTCTGTGGCGTTCATCAATTATCATAATGGTGGTTAGAATAACCGGAAAGAAGAAATCAGAGAGAAAATTAAATAGCATCTTGGTTTGGTGATCATGGAGTAATATTTGGTGTTACTCAAGAAAGGTTTCCGTAGCTTGATGAAGTTGATAGGCTAACATAGGGAGCTCTTTATTTTTATTTGGCTACACTGTTTCAATTTCACAAAATTTCACAAATTTTTCTCACCATAAACTGACATCCTAACATCGCTCACGACTTCATATGCTGAAAAGAGGTCTAGGAGTCTAGGTGCATTGTAGGCGATATCATTTTCGTCCGTGATACCCTTCTATTTATTTCTGGGAGCATCGCTCGTCCGGGGTGGAATTGCCTTATTGAGCACTTTGGCCCACATGCTATAATCTTGGCGTGCGTGACCTTAGCGTCTATTCTGTCCCTGACGTTACTTTGCCCCGCCAGTAGCTTCCCAAATATCTCACGCCTCATTGTTGCTATTCCCTTCAGCAAATCTCATATATGTGGTTCCCGTAGTCTGGGGCAGGAATTCGGAAAACTTATGACAATGACATTGGGCGTATCTGTGTTGTAGATCTGTTGCGAAGACACAGTCGCAACGAACGTTCTCGGCCAACATGATGCCAATGCGAAAGCGTCAGTATCGCAGCTACTTTGTATTGGCCGCATAACGGAATCACAATGGCATTGCAACTCATTAGGAACGCTTTTTCTCAACATTCTTTGTCCAAATTTTACAATGTTACAACAAACTTTTAGTTTGAAACTCGGCATATCCCGTGACGGGCAATGTGCTTGAAACTTAAATCTCTCTGGGATATGACGTCAAGTGAGGAATGGGTTGGACATTGAATGGAGGGGCCATAGGTTGAAGACGAGAGTTTCAGGATGTCCAGAGTAGGAGATAGGAAACTGAAGAGGAGGTTTGCCGAAGATCGACTTCTGACAAAGAGGTGTTGTGAGAGTTGGAAATGGATACGAAGTGGTCGAAGTAGTAGTTTTGGCGAGGGAAGGACAGTTTCCTCTGCCTCCGGAAGTTGCTGATGGAAACGTTCTGTAGCAGTGCTAAATTTCGGCCGACGTTCTGGCGCCTCACAGAGAAAATTGCGTATTATATTTCGGTGCTGCGCCGGCAGTGACATCTTTTTTATATTTGATAAAATATGATTCCTCATTGTAACTTTTATTAAAAAGTTTGAAAATATTTGAATTTGCATGGGGGAACTACATTTGAAAATCATGCACGGATTAAGTGTGTGCCTATGCGTTCCGTTACCTGAAATTATATAAATTAAGCTCTGATGAGTTATCAGAGGTTAGGGTCTAAACGAAATCAAAGAGAGCTTCCGGTATTATTTGGAGAGCAGCGGAAGTGTGTGTTGAGGTTAGAAATGCCTATAGATTCTGTGGCATATTGCGAGACAATTGAACGCTCTTCGCATGCACTTATCTGCATATCTTACGCTTTCTTTGCCCAGCATGAATTTTTCCTGAATAATAATACGGATTGGAATAACATTAAAATTTTCGTAATCATTGCCGTTGAGTTTCTCTTTATATGCTAATTTTCGCTAGGATACCGGAATTTTTAGAAGTTATGCATGCATATCCAGTTTTTGTTGGCAGATCACCTGCAGTTTCTCGTATCCAGGCATTTCATAGGCATCTAAGAGTTTATTAAGACGAAATTAACGGAACTTATTAAATATAAACGGAAGAGTATTACAGTAATCAACTTCCTGAGGAGAGTAGAGTGCGAACTTTTTGGAACTGAACGTTAAAAAGTGTCTAGTATGGTTAGGATTACATGTTCCTGTTATGACCAAAACCGTTCTACATGTGCAATGCTCTCTTTCGAGCAGATAAAAAAAATCGATATTCTAACCGCAAGGGAAGTATTAAGACCCCGTGTAAAATTGTCTGAAACCCCAGGAAAAATTATGAAAACACTAAATTTCTCGTTATATATCCGTATATTCATTAAAAATTGAGTATGGAGATTAGTTCAAAAAATGGCCACCAAAATTCAATGGCGGCGCGGCAGTCATAAAAACAAGCAATCATAGCAACATATTTGTTTATGCAAATGAGAGGAGCTAAATTCCTAAAGAAACTCTCCTCTCGTTAAAAATTGTCTTTGGAGGTGAATATTTCGTTTTATTTCCAACTAGTATTGAATGAGGCTCTATGTAAAATGAAACCGGAGGTGGAAGTTACAATCTCACATATGTGAATCTATTCTTATTCACCAGGAGTGGAGATGGGGTTTCCAAACATAACTCCATATATTAATACTAAGGTCATTCATTGCCAACGTTAATGAAGTTGGTGTCAACTGTGTTGCGAATTATTTTCCGCGTCGACTCTTAAATTATCTCAGGGATACATGGAAATGAAATCTCGTTATCCGCGCTACGGTTAAAAGATAATAGTCCTAAGAAATGCCCATCTGCCACAATAACCATCTTGATTCACATTACCAAAGATCCGTTACGATCCAAAGCCTTACAGTAGCACAAGGATCTTCGATGGGAATGCGAGCTATATCCGAATGATTTGATTTTCAACTTAGTGTTTGAACAATCACTTTTTTATCTTTATCCTGGAACCTAAATTCATTTTCTCTTTTATGTTGCAAAAAGTAAATGCATTAGTGATTTCATATCATTTCTTATCACCATTTATACCCATTACAAAGAGTTTCTCTTTCATTTCTTGTTAACACTGTAGTTATTTTAATATAGGCTGCAAACAAAGCCGTTTTCAAGGATTTCTTTATAGTAGCGTGTTAAAATTAATTCATTCCACGACTTGCTACGTGTCATATATATCCCTAGATACCTCCCTCGGGGTCCCTTCGCCAATGCCATTAATGGAATGTAAATCACCTGGATAGAAACAAGCTAATATATTTGCTCCCTCACAATGCAGGACGAATGTGTTTGCTCAGTTTCTATTTCTGCCTTAATGGCTCTCTGGCGGGATTTTACTTATTATGCTGAGGATAAGATTATTATGGCAGCAGTCGTTTACTTGCCCGCAAATATTTATTCCCGGCAAAATTATTATCGTGGTCTACCATTGTTTACCTACCCACAATCATAACCTGTTTACTTTCTATCCTGGATAATCAGCCCCAAAATTAGTATCGAATACCCTTTCGTGGCCGTAAGTACTTCTTTAAGGTAAATTAAACTTTACGCTCTATATCGTGCTACCTCGTTATATAATAATGCTTATTAAAAATAAGTTTTCCTTCGTTTCTGATAACCGGAAGTCTTTCGGCTTGCGAGACACGTTTTAAAGCTACACTTTATTTCTCAAATGATGTTGACTTAATTAAAATAGCATTATAACTGTAATGGGAAAATAAATTTGCTCAATTTGTCATCCACTTTATTTCATGCATTTACAACAATTTTTACTGCAAGATTTGAAACGTAGCTAGGCAAATAAGAACGTACTGTGGAATATTACTGCTTAGAATCTTTCTGAGGATGAAAGAGGTGAGATGAAAGAGACCTTCTAATGAAAAAAAACTTCTTCATTCCGCACCTCAGAAAATGTTGAAGCTAATTTATGATGTAAAAGCTTGAAAAATTTTACTTTCCTTTTTCAATTTTAATGTATTCCCTACCACCCAGACCGCTCAGTATTAGTTGCGCCTAAAACCCCCCTTAGCCTAAATTCCTAGCTGCGCCCCTGACAATGATCTCAAACGATATGCCCTTTGAGTTAAAACGAATTCAATTTTCACATCTTGTTGCATTCGCGATGACGATTACCAAATCACGAGGTGATCGTTTGTGCTCTGAATCTAGACACGCATTGTTTTTCTCGTGGTCAAATATATGTTGCATTTTCCCGTGCTGGTAAACCATCCGCTTTATTTGTTTTTCCACCTTATAACAAAACAAAAACTGTTGTATATCAGAAGGTACTTGACTCAAGTAAGTAAAGGCGAATGTGTTTGGTAGACCGAGGCAGCGGACACTTGGGCATGTTTACGCTGTACACTTTTCCGAACCGAGTTATAACCAGCACGCCAAAAGACATTAATGCTGCTCTCTAGGGGTTATTTTACGAGATATTGAGCGTCAGTTAAGCATCGGTCAAGCGTTGCGTAAACTTGCGCCAAGAACGGAGAAAGACTTGGAAATAAGAAGATTTTTTACGGTTAATAATGAAAATAGGTGGACAACCGAATGCATAAAAATTTGACTTAATTAACTGTTTTATGAAACCACAATGTCTAAAATTTCGTTATTTAATACATAAAAATTAGAAAATTCATCGAAATAAATCCGCGTATGCGTGCCGCGGTCTACCTTACTTGGATTGAATAAAAAATATGTTTCTAACAAGCCTTTGTAATGCTTTTTTTTGCAGTTTCATTGAATATTTTTCTAAATTCATTATGATAAGTGAAAATCATTAAAATCAGCACAGCCTTTCTTGATTTATAAACTGTTTTAACTAAACTGTTCACTGAGGACTAGGCGGTACGACGTTCGCCGGGTCAGCTATTATAACCTATAATTGGAAGTTGCGGACCTAGTTGTTTTTGCCGCCACATTTCAACCCCGGATATCGCTTTACTCCCCAATTTTCTTTCGTATCTTCCTTTTTTTTTTGATTGCACACCTTAGTTATTTTTTTCTCTTAAGTTGCCTTGGAGTATTCCTTTATGCTTTGAGTGTTTTAGTGAATTATGAAGTAAATTCTATTTTAATGAATAACAATAGCTGGTATCATATCTCATATATTATATTTTATGTTATCGCATCTACTTAGTTTCATTTGAGCGAACCAGTTACTTAAAATATGCACGTCTTGTATTTTATCTTTTACCTCTTCCCAAGTTACTGCCTCATCGCTGAGGGTATTGTCATCCCATGTTTGTTGCCCGCGAATTTTGAAATTGTAGAATTTTTTAACATAAATAGAGGATATTGGAGGATCTAGAAGAGATCCTTGAGGTATACCAGCGGAAATATGTCTATATACTCTGAAATTATCTTTATCTCTCACCATTTGGCGTGTTATTTTTATATCTTTCAAACCTGTTCAATGCTACGCCACGATTTCCTGCTTTAAAAAACTCTTCCATTAAAATTTGATAATTTTTACATGCCTTTTTAGCTTTTATTTTTTATATACCTTTTTATTCACTAATAAAAATGGGTGGCATTATAGATATGAGACATAATCTTCCGAAGCGTCTACACTCCCGATTATGCTTCAAAATCCAAATCCTCAAACATTCATGATACTTCTTACTCGATACTTCATTCCTGTGGAATTTAATTTCTAACCATTAACAATATTTATATAATTGATTGATCAACATTCTAAGCATGGTCGGTAGCAAAAAAATTCTGAGTGATCTTAAAGGTATTCGTTACATTAAAAAGGAATGGCATTTTCTCTGGCAAATCGATAGAAAACCATAAAAATATCAAATAAAACCATCACAGAGTTGAATATATTTTATTGTGAGCTAGAGATTCAGAAGACGGCCATTAGATAATTTGCTTTTTTTAAATTCTTGAGTAAATCTCTAATTTTTCGGGACTTGGAATTCTCATTACGGAAATGGAACTTAGATAGATTAGGAGTGCTCCCGTTTATTTGAAAGAATGGATTTCCGGAATCGTAAAAAAATGGCCTCAACTTCTGAAAGGTCATGAATAGAGTGGCAGTTTTTTTCATGAACAAAAATTAGGTATTCCGTTATCCTACTCCTCTTTTATTTGCATTATTTATGCTTTTGGCAACTCTTGTGCCCCGACCCTTGCCAGCGAGGCAATACCGCCCGCCTATTCTTGATCCTTCTTTTCCGCTAGGAGAGGTTGCGCCCATTCGCTACATTCGATTTTCTTTTCTTTTCATTTTCTTTTCTTTTCAATTTCTCTTCAATTCTCAATTTCTTCAATCATTTCCGACCACTCTTTTTTTCTCTACTCTCCCTATTATATAAAATCCTTTCTTCCTTGAGTTCTCTTTCCTTTCCCGTGTCTTTCTTCGCTGTATCCTTTGTTGGCTCCTAATACGTCTCCCTCTTCTCCGATCCTTTGTGATTCTATTCCGACATTCCGATTTCTCTCCACCGTACGATTCCTTTGCCTGTCAACATTAGTCCCCATCGCCGTTGTGCTATTGTGCGTTTTTTTGTTGAGAAATCCATTATTGTCATTTAGACATAGAAACAGTTTTTCGCGTAATGTAGCCCCAACTATGCGCTCCTTGAAAAAGCGACGAATTCTCTTATTACATTGATCCACCTTCAAACAGCTGTCAAGCAGAGTAAAATTTAATAAATTTCCATTAGTGCACGTTATAGTAGGTATGTGATATTGCCAATGATAACAAGTTACGTAAGTATGCCGTAGTTGAAAAACCCTCCTATCTTTTCAAGTGTTCACTCTAAATTTTTTGATTTTTCGTAATAGCGGCTGGTCATCACTAATGTTAGATTCCAGTTTCAACATTTTCGATTCAAGTTTCTTATTGCTAATACTTCTGATAATAGTGTATCGATAATGATACATGCCGTTTTGTCTCAGGCCATTTACAGATTTTTAGACCGCTTGTAACTTCAACAAGGTCGAACATCAACCAAAGAGGAGTTATCATCAAACCCAACGGATTCCACAAGTTCCATTTCTAGGGTCATGCTAACAGATGGAAATCATAGATCTTCCTCTTTTGGACAATTTCGCTCTAAATTTAGCAACTTGCAAATTTTATTACTTTTGAATTACTTAGTAGCCTTGGCTAAGCTTCATGATTTTTGCCACGATGTACTAGTTTTCATTCGGCTGAGTAGGCCGTCGTTATTTTCGTTTCGTTTCGTTATCGTCGTTATATTCCGTCAGTAACTTTCTTTCATTTTTATAGTACAGGTCAGGAGTAATCCATGGATAAACTTTTGCATTGAAAATTTAGTGGCTGTCGATAGAGGTTGTTGCGTACGTATTGAGACTAATGGCTGCTTGATTCTTCACGTCTTCAAAATGTCAATTTACCCTCATATCCCTTCCCCTCTCTTTCCCACTTTTATTCTCCATAAACTGGGCTGAGATGACATTCATATCTAAAAGTCGTTTAATATTTAATGATATGATCTTTCTGCTAATTTTCTGTTTTTTTTTTGTTCGATCTTTAGTAAATTGTCCTCTACTGCTTTTGCTTCCTTCCAATCAACATATCTCCTCTCTCTTCCAACTCTTCAACTGCCTCTCTTTCCTTTCGAATACAAACGATTTCGCAACCATTTCATCCAGGTTCCTCAGGATAGAGCACCAAAAACCTAGTTACATGCTGTGAGTAATCATTGTTGAGTTTAGCTGAGGTTTAAGATTGCTCGTGTTGAGCAAAAAAACTCTAAATACCCGCAATGCAAGTTTATTGCGTGATAAATTACAGCTGGTGTTGGGTTGAAAAACTAAATTCACTCAACAATGGCCGCGAATTTTCGCTGTCGTTTCTTGCCAGTGGCCAGCGCCCATCTCCACCTGAATCGGATGCGTTACTTCTTAGCTAAGTGCGCCAAATCCCTGGTACCGTTATTTGAGGTTTCTAAGGATCCTTCGCTCGTTTTCCTCCGGGTGGTGCTATTCAGCAGCTGTGGTCATGAAATAAATGTTACGCGTTATCTCTGTTTTGAGTAAATTTTAGAATAATATGATACGATAATTTCTGTGTCAGTTGAGCTTTCAGGGATATAGGTGCGAAAGAATCCTGATATCCAAGAATTTTAAGTTTCATTCGCAAGTTACATGCGTGATTTCATGCAAATACTGAGGTTAAAGCTTTGTTCTACAGCAATTTCGATCAGTGCCAGCGTGGAAGTAATGCGTAATCACCTAAAAAACAAGAATTCATGAATTAGGGGTAGTAATAAATATTATTTATTCTATCTACTCTCCGCTTTTGATATATTATTTTGCTAGTATCTAATACAGTCAGAGATGCTATCAACTTAAATCCATCATTATTAGTTATTAATAAGGAGCGGGTTATATAGCAGATTCATTTACTCACCGAGAGAAATTAGTATTCCATCGCAGATGAGTTTACACACGCGCAGTTCTAATTTAAAATTAGTTATTCGCCGAAATTATTCGCCAAAACCATGCTAATTTTCTCATTTCGACGTAATAAGCTCTGATAAGCCTTATTTAGTTCTTTTGAAATGAAATTCGAGGCTCAAATATTGCAATAATTCGGATTTACCTTTCCCCCCCAATTTCCTAAATTTGAATTAAAATGATATTTTATTTATGTTAATTTCCACAGTGAGATAAAGGTTTAATTGCTGCAATTAAAAGCCTATTGTGATGCGGAGCTCTTCAGAGGGAAAAGCTGCGCCTCATAGGATTTGCTTATTGCTAAATTCGCACCCATAATGGGGAGTGGTAAACAATTGCCGTTGCCAATTTTATTCACGTTTAATGCATCGGATTCTCACTAAACCCATTTTGGGCGGCACTTTGCATATTACAAGAGACGTATTATAAAAAAATGCAAACGGCAGAAAGAACGGCATGTGTCTAAATATATTTAGTGGATTTATTTTTTAATGAACAAGAGTCGAAGCTTAGTTAGGACTTTTATGCCTTGCCACTCTTCGGACGCTGCTGTGTCTCATCCAATTGTTTGTTTATTTATTTTTTCGTCAGTGGGATGACAATGGATTATCTACGCCCGAAGCCATTGAGATGAGGCGATAAAATGAAAATTTTGATCACGAGAAGGATCAGCGAGGTCATTGAGAAGGATTTGATCAACCCCAGATCCATTTCATTTCAGTAGATTTTTATTTTTTCCCTTCCTCCCCGATTAAAATGAAATTTGTGGCCAGTGGTGCATAGTGCTGTGGTTTTGTCTATTCATTTTCTCTTTTGCCCATGCATTTGATCAAACGTATGCAGTCGTTTAATTTCATGATATGACCGTATAAAATCACACATGTGGATAATTTTTTTAATTTAATTTTTTTTTGACTCCGGTCTTGGGTGTGTCCTTATATCTTTGATTTCGTCTTTGGAATGTGATTTTCGAATTTTTCACTAATCGTCCTACTTTTTCTTATCGGGTCTGAGGAAATCGCCATTGCCACGCAAGGCTAACATAGATCCCATCTTATAAAAAAATGGGGACGATTTCTGTTGAGTTAAGGATATTCGGCTACTTTTAAACAATATTTTCACCTCCAAGCCAACAGATTATTTTCCCCAATCTGCTAATATCAAAATGTTATATAATGTCGCTAATATAATAAATTTAATACAATTTAATATAATATTTATATAATGTCGCTGGGGTTCTAAATATTAATGTTTGGTGATTATGTTTCTAATTTTAAAGCATGTAAGTTCAAAGTAATTAAAATTATTACTGATCTGATAGCTTAACTAGCTAAATTACTCGTCCGGATTCCGTGGGGATCAGGGTTCAATCCCAGTTAAAACGAGTGATTTTTTCCGTGAGGAATTTTTGCAAAAGGAAGTTAGTATAATTCTTCGTTAAAACTTTCGCGGGTGCTCGTCATGTTGAATTAAAACTTTTGGGCTATGTCGCCGCGTCAGATTTTGGGTGGCCCCAACGTTTCCCGACCGATGCTGGTCGCTTTCTCAAGGGAATCTGAAGAGGTGGGATTTAAATTGGTATATATAGGTATACGTGTCAGGTGGTGGGGGGAGGGGAGTGAGAGGTTGGAGGAGTAGGTTGTCGATTGTTTTTGCCGATTACGGGTTGCCAAGTGCGGCTGATTTTAAGGCCAGTGTCTCTGTTAAAGTTGTTTTTCTCCTCTTTAGATATTTCTATTGCTTCTCTTACGAGTCTCTGTTTAAAGCCTTTCACTCTCGCCACAATTTTTGCTTCCTTAAGGTCGATTGTGTGGCCCAGCGCTGCGTGTTCGGCTACTGCGGACTTCGTTGACTGCCCCAGTCGAATTGCTCTCTCGTGCTCCTCTAGACGTGTTTTAACCGATCTGCCTGTTTCGCCGATGTAGGTCTTCCCACAGGTCTGGCAAGGAATTCGGTATACCCCTTCGACTTGTAATGGAGTTCTATCCTTGATGGTTTTCAATAGATGCTTTATCTGTACGTGAGGCGAGAATATTGTCCTTATCTGGAATTTGCGTAGGATATTTCCTATTCTATCAGTCGTCCCCTTAATGTATGGCAGGAAGGCTTTCTTTTGGTCGCTGAGGTCATTAACAGAGGAGTTCGCTGCTTCTGCGGTGTTGATTTTGATCTCGTTGTTCTTTCTGATAACTTTATTAAATGTTCGAGAGATAACTCTGTCGTCGAATCCATTTGCCCGTAGAATGGCCTCTAGCTTCTTCCTCTCTTCGGCAAAGTTGTTTTGGTCGCTTATTTTGTAGGAGCGGTGAATTAACGTGTTGACCACTCCATTTATTTGCGCTGGATGATGGTGAGATAAGGCGTGCAGGTACCGATTTGTTGCTGTAGGTTTTCGATACACTGCATGCCCCAATGTTCCGTCCTTCTTCTTTTCCACGAGGACATCTAAGAATGGAAGTTTTCCGCCTTCCTCCACCTCCATTGTAAACTTTATGTTGCTGTTGATCCCGTTCAAATAAGTAAAAAATTCCTGAAGCTTTTCTTTGCCGTGCGTCCAAATGATAAAAGTGTCGTCGATATATCTCACCCAAATCTTCGGCTTGTAGGGGGCGTTCTGAATGGCTGTATCTTCTATGTGCTCCATGAATATATTTGCAATTGCTGGTGAGAGAGGGGAACCCATCGCTGCTCCAGACGTCTGTTGATAAAAATTATTCCTCCACCGGAAGAAAGTGCTCTTGAGGCAAATCTCTGTCATCTTGGCGATGTTTTCTCCGAACCTGTCTTTTATGATATTTACCGCCTCGTCACAAGGAATATTTGTGAAGAGCGATGTTACGTCAAAGCTGACTAGGATGTCTTCTTCTTTGACCTTGACGCCACTAATGATCTGAAGAAAATGTTGTGAGTTTTTCACGAAAGATTTAGCGTCTTCTACTGCGGGCTGTAAGATCGGTACCAGATATTTCGCTAGTTTATAAGCTGGTGAGTCAATGGCGCTGACTATGGGTCTAAGGGGCACTCCTTCCTTATGAATTTTCGGCAGGCCGTAGATACACGGAGTTTTCGGATCCTGTGGGTTGAGTCTTCTTCTATCGGCGGGATCTGGTATATTCGGTCGGGAAACGTTGGGGCCACCCAAAATCTGACGCGGCGACATAGCCCAAAAGTTTTAATTCAACATGAAGTTAGTATACTTTATAAAATTCTATCTGGCCAGAAATATAAAGAATATATATCTGTAAGAAATATGAACGTGATGATGAACGTAATACGTGATGAGTTATCTAGAAAAAACAATAATAATGTAATATAAGGTGAACTTTTTTTGCGCTGATTTTTAAATTCTCCAGAGAATTCGTAAAAATCAACTCGCTTTCTTGTCAATCCTCTGACTCAAAAGAACTTGTGAATGCTTCTGAAATTGTTAAAAAAATTAGATTCAAGCTCAACAATGGTATACTTTTACGAGCAACATGGTGACGGTCCAGCTTGCAATCATTAGACGCTAAGAACGGTGTTTTTTTCTTGGAAATTGATGAGAAGATAGGGGGTGGTATACAACAGGACAAAGAGTTGCTTTCGGTGCAGTTTCGCCAAAGAATATTTATCACACAACGAATATTTTTTAGAATATGATGCCGTTAATGCACCCGTAAGATGGTGCGGTATAAGGGGTTTCTATAGGCGTAAATGTTAGATGCTGTCTGTTTTTATCCATCATAAATATTCTCTACAAAATTTAGTGTCATTTTGGTATTTGCTTTCCCAAGTAGACGCGTACCTTGCTGAAGGCATCAGGTGTCGTATCCTTAACTTCCTCTGAGAGCAAGGGCCGCACACAGTGATTTGTTAGTTGGCGGAGAAGTTAGCGGTTGTAACATGTAGGTCGGATGAGGAGTAGGGAAGCGATTTCCCCATCCTTAATCACCCGGAACCATTTAGCAACGTGTGGGATCATAAAAAGCGGATTAAGTGCATGAGGTTGTTTGCTACCGGAATAATAAAACTTTGAAGGTTTTTTTTACCGCCCAAGTTTTCATGTTGCCGCGTAAAAGGGTTTCCCAGGACGTTATTACACGAGGCTACACACTGCATTTCAGATTTTACTGAGACTTTCAATGGAAGGAGGAATTTCCAAGTTTACGATCCTTATAGTAGGCAGCCAGGGACCACTTTACTATGCACTATAGAGTGTTTTGCGTCATACAGTGTATTTTGCATCGATCTTGGCCGTCAAACAATTTAACTTCATGAGCTCTATGGAGTAAGAATTGTGACATCTTTCTCTGATAAAACCGAAAAAAAACGTCATTAAATGTGAACGCTCGCATACTTTTCATCTTGTAGATTTATTTAGGTAACCATTAGAACGAATCTAATATATTCCAGGAATTAATTTTTTAGGTTATAAATGTCGATCTAATTATATCATTTTCTGCTAACTTAATGAATTAAAAATGCTCACACAAGGGAAATTCAATGAAGATCGTTCGTTCCTTAATGAACTTGTTTCACTGCATGGAGCAGAAAGTGGTGATTGCTTGGAATAGATTTTTGGAAGCAGCCAAAGGATATGGTCCGGTGTAGATTTATGAGGCCATTTTCTTCAACTTTAAAGAACATTAAGAAACAACATCATTGCAGATATCAAGATAGTAACATTATGAAATGCAATTTGATGAGATTGTCGATGGACGAGAAGGCGCGAGAAAATTAACCATACAAAGATAATCGAACATCTTGAACTTGGGGAAGTGATTCATGTCGTAAGGTATAATTAATGGTTGGGTAAGGTCTTTATTTCAAAACTTTCTTGAGCAAGTTTTGATTTATTTCGCTCTCTAATGTTATCCGTAAAAATGGGTTTGTAAGCAAAATAAGATTCACAGCAACGAAAAAAACATACTGAAAATATAAAACAAAGATTGAATAAAGGATTTATCCAGACTAGAGATATGGTCTGAATTTTAGTCGGCAACCGGAATTGTGTGTGCGTTTGATCATAGCATCTTCTCATTCACTCTTTCAATCATTTGTCAAAAGTGATCTATGTTTATTACCTTGAGGTTGGTTTTAGACATAGAAATTATAAAATTCACCTTGCCGAATACATAAGAAATCTTTTAGGATAAGCAAATGCATAACAGAGGCGAAGACTTAGATTATGGTTCCCTACTTAGCCAACGAAATTAGTATCACCTGACTTTCTGGTTCCATAATATCTCTACCATTTGCGAAGGTAAAAAATAGGGCGTAATAAGTAGGTAGTGATTTAACTAATACTTTATGCTCCAGTTTTTATATATTTTACTTAGGTAATTCTTTTTGCTTCATTTCCATTTATCTCGGTTAATAAAGAGACATTGAACGTTTATTTATTAACAAACTCGTTCATTAACAGGCAATCCTTTTTAATACTTTATTATAGTAAATTGTTTAATCCGATATTGGTTACATGCATGCATATAATCACTAAATTGCAGTAGCACAAATATTTGTAACTAAGGTTTTCATTTGAAACATTTTCAAGTAGATTCATTAAGACGTTCGATCAGTCATTTTACGTCGAGTGCTCGTCTCGCCACATCACAAGCAATCGAAAACTGTACTGTCTAAAAATCACGGAATGGAAATCATCACCGCCTATACGAATTTTTTTTTGCCGAATGTTCTTCGCACGGCTGTGACTCTTTTCATGGAGGGAGGTACGCTAGCGGTTGAACTGAAGATTCAAATGAGGAAAATCAAAGAGATCAAGTCCCTCTTTCGAATTCGACGTTTGCAATAATGAACTAAAGGACTCGCGTCGGAGACTCCACTCACTCGCATTTCACTAATGTGAGTGGATGAGTGGGACTGAAATCCACTGATTTCGCGAGATTTTAATGTCCTAATCACTATTAGTGTTCTATTACTTGTAGATAAACCTACTTTTTGTGTTCAAAATACGTGAAATGTACCTTTTAGAATGAACTATTTTTTGATTTTTCTAAGAAATGATTGATCAAAATTATTCAACATGCAAGAGTGATAGAAATGGATTACTTGATTTTTCTTTTTAAATCGCCTTAGAGTCTGCATTCAGTTTTTTGCTGCCGTCATTTGATGCAAAAACCGATAATTTTCAATGCAATTTTAATGTGCATTGGTTTATCCCTGGGAGTGTTCCTGTATTTGGTGATAAACCTGGTTATTTTTCTGTTTTAAAAATATTTCTTATATACCGCTCGCAATGAGCTTGTTTGTGATTTATCCAAGATTTGAGATTTAATGGCTTTGTTAAATTCGAAAAGAGGCTGGGCTTCAAGAATAAATATGTCTAAGATCGCTCGATTTTTCAGTTTATAACATCTTATGGTTTGAATTTAGATTTTTTCTGCAATCTTACCATACTGGTACATATATTTTTCAATATTATTTTAATGCGTGTTGATTTATTTTCTGCCAAAGGTGAGAGGAGCCTCTGAAATTATCGTCGCAGTATCGCCATTAGTTTTTCCAGCTCCTTAAAATTAATGAACTCTCAACGTCTGCCAATGCTTTCCGCGGCAGTTTGGAACGTGTTGCAATCACTATCCTTCTTTTTATTCGCTGGACCAACGGTGAATGGTGGGAGAAGATAATGAGAGTGACACTCGATGAGGGATGTAGGCGCAGAGAACGTTCGAGTTGATTTAAGGGAAGGGAAAAGTGGAAAATGGGGAGGAGCAACCAAAAAGTGAAGAACCGAGGCTGGATTTGAATACCCGAACTGCGCCCTCAACCTTCTCTTAACGCATGGCATTACTGAACTGAACTGAAGAGCTAACTGACTCCATTTGACAATCTCAAGTGACAACTGGATGTTTTTTTTGGGAATGACTATGATCGATGAGTAATAATTTTACAAATTTCTCCTATTTTACACTCCATTTTTCACTTTAGAACTTTTTGATAAGTATAAAATCAACTGATTTGGGCGTTACTTGGTGGAACGATGAAATATTCATGGTGAAACAAAAACACAGTACAATCTTCTTTTCTATATCCTTCCCCTGGAGTATCTCTAGCAAAATGTCATGCCAAAACATTGAAACCTCGATGAAAGGATCTCCACTTTAAAATACCGCTTTGTTTCTTCATATATAACGTTTATGCGATCTATTTTTCCTTCGATCCTAGAAGTAGTGCAAAACGATTCCACGGTGAAAGCTGGCTGTGGAACTGGAACCTTGCTTATATTATCCTGAACATTTACACATCAAGGTATAGTTGTTCATATTTATTAATACCAAACTTCGCATCAATTCTGTTTTGTATTCTTCTTATTGCATGAGATAAGTATTATTTTATGGAAGGTAAATTTCGAAATATTTTGCTAACTTTCCATGTGAGTAGAAGTTTAATCCACACCGACTGGGAGGAGAACAGATGTTAACTCCTAAAACCTCTGAGGGCATAGATAAGGGTGGATTCAATGTAGGAAGTGTTTGTAAAGTACATATTGTACATATTGCAATTGCATGTATATAAATCAGGATTACGGGAAAACTTTTACTTGAAATAGGAATATATCATAATCTGTGTCTATAACCCAAATGTTTTAAATTGCCATACTCGGGAAAGAATAAGAAACCCTCTTAACCCATTAATGCCCAGAAGATTTTTTTCTAAAAATTTGACTTTTTTTGCTTAAATTATGATTACACATCATACCTGATGCGGGAAAAAATATTTTAAAAAATCTCTAACATTTGCATAGTACTTAATCCTACACGTATCTTAAGATACATCTGGGCACTTAAGGGGTCAACAATGCACATTATCATTTAATTGTGTTAATGCTCGTTTTTGCTATATTATTCATTACACATGCCTTCATCAGTACTTGAATTTGTATTATTATGCATCAAATAATATAATTTTGAGTATTATTATAGTATTATAACGTGAACAATTTACATTTGCATTTTGAAATTTTACAGCAGTGTGATACTGTATCCGAGTTTTTTATACCGTAACCATCCCTGTACAACTGATACATCCAAGTCTCATCTAAAATATTTGAACCACCATTTTTATTCCTGATTGTTGTCCGGTAATTTGCCAGGAATTGATCACACATGTCCACTCCACCCATGTGAGAATTGTAGTCCGCGATTGCCACTTGCATTTCGGAAACAGAATCACAAACAGGAGTTTTCATTTTTTTATGTATGCTAATAGTAATCAATTCTGATATGAATAAGTTGTCAGCAAATATGTTTGTACCTGGTGGTAATTTTCACTCATCCACTAGTCCTAAAAGTACATCTCCTTGACCAAGATCTGTTCTCTTAAGGTTGGCTACAGCATGATAAAGGGTGACTTGATTCGAAAATATACCATAATTTTAACCATAATCTTACTCGTTTCCCTCTAATACATTGCTAGCAGCCATATCTACCATAGTAGAGGTTAATTGATTCATCCACTAAACAATATTCTCCAGCGCTTACAATTTTGAAAGTCTAGTTCAAAACCTCAAACTAAGGTTGAACTTTATATAGCCTATCCTTGCCATCATTCTTCCCATTATAATAATTATCTGCCAGATGCAGAAACCTTAACATTTCTTCAAACCTGTTCCTTCGCATTGACTGAGAAAGTATTTCGATGGTGCAGTCTGGAGATGACCTCCGATAAAGCCATCAACTAAGTAGACGGTGACCTGAGAGAGGCAATATTCCAAACACTTCATAAATCACTTCGATTTGTACGTACGAATAATGTACCAACATTTTTAACAATTGTTCATAAAATTTGTCTTGAATTTTTTCTGCTGACAGCGCTGATGTTAGAGCTATTTCAGATTTGTTTCACCTCTGCTCCATCACTAAGGTACGTCTTCTCTTCTCAGCGGTAAATGGGAGCCCCTATGCTGTTTTCTTGACTTATGTAGCAAGGGGTGTGCAACAAAAGTAACAAAAAAGTATTTGCAGAAGAGACGGTTGAAAAGTCTTTAAAGCGCAGATTCCTCCTTATGTCAGGTATATCTTTCGGAGACTCGAACTTGAATACAAAGTACAGAGTTTTTGGTGATGGAGAGTAGTACAAAGTTTCTTTATCAATGTTCACCAAAGTTACTTATTTCGTACACTGATTTCCGGCTTGCAAATAGGATATTATTGCCAGGGGAAAGTTGAACGAGAAACAAAGTAATCAATCCATTCCACCGTCGGCGATACAGAATACAAATAATGCCATGACAGTGGCAGATACATATGGGGGGCGAAGGGGGAGCGCGCCCCCCTCTTACGTGGCCGCCCGCATTGCCTAACAGGGCAGAACCACAATTGTAACTCTTTCATATCATAAGATGGCATTGCCTTGTATATATAATAATTATATAATATATATAATAATAATAATTCCTTGTTTATAATCATTTTAAATAAAACTTTCCTAAGCTTTGCACGTGACTTGATTATAATTCATTACGATACAAGTAAAGATAGCTCAAGATATCTTTTGTGCCCCCCTTGAATTCTTTTCTGTATCCGCAACTTTGCCAGGATAGGCAACTTGATATTGCGAGTACATATATGCATTTCCAGAAATCCAAGACTGACTCATTTTCTGCTTCCAATGAAGGTACTTTATCACAATTCAAATGAGGATACACAACAATTCTGAGAAAATTCCTATTTTGCTGTATTTACCTAATTGTTCAATATTATACTTCATGAAATGGCAGGAATATAAAACTGTCTTCGATCTATCACATAATTAGGTTTATAAAATTTTTACTTGTTCATCAATCAATAAATAGAATGAAACATACCTATAAGTCAAAACTTGACTTTTTGGTGCCACAAGTGCCCAGACGTATCTTTAGATACGTCAAAACTTTATTGATTAGTTTTGTTATGAGCTTGAAAGAAAAATGAATCTCTTTAAAAATATAATATTCCTTATACATTTAAAATAAAACAGGTCAAAACTGGATTCAGATAACTCAATGGTTTATGTGAAAATTTAATTTTCACATGACCATAGCATAGCGATTTCTGAGTAGTTCATGACCAGTCATGTGTAAGTAAGCATAACAATTGCTAATATTGGCTTAAATAATCTAAATCACTTGTATACCATTTGAAGACTTCATTCTGTCATATTACGTAAAGAAATCGCATTAACAACAAACCACAGAGTATTTAGGAATTTTTAAAGTGTGACGTATCTAAAGATACGTCTGGGCATTAATGGGTTAATTACCATTTCAATGTCCTACCTTCGTTCCTATTTTCTTAAGCCAATAAGCATATTAGCTTTATCATTTCATCATGAAAAAAAAATCCTGTATTGTTAATGCTTTGGTGCCAAAACCATCAAATAATAAAAATGTCCTCGTTTAAATCTTTATTTTTCATATGGAAATTAAGAAGGGGATTGGGTTGGTATTAGTGCTAGAGCGCTGGATTCTTATCCAGATGGTTCGGTTTCAAATCCTGGTGGAGGCAGAGATTTTTCAGAGGCTGCCTAAACCCTGCTTGGGTGCCTTGTGAAGGACATTTTAAGTGCAACACTCCGTCCTTCGGATTTCATGTTAAGCCGTGGTACTCTTGGCGCCTTTCGTTAAGAGTAGGCTAATGCCGATGCCTGGTTTTTCTCATCCTCCACCTACTCCGATCACCATACCAATCGAATCGAGAATTTAAACTTAAAGACAAGACATTTAATGGGAGTCAGTGCGCAGTTTGATTGTATTCGATTATTCTTTTTGTTTTATTATATTTAATTCCATTCCTAATACCTACGTAGTCATATAAAACTCCTCGAGATTTACGAAGAGCCATCAAGATTTTGTTCCATTTTCACCGCAAAGAAGTTTTTATGTCCACTCCCTCAGGGTATTACATTTGAAGAATTATCAGGATACTTAATCCTTTGTGCTAAAGCACGGTACTATTCTTGCTTTTGTCGTCATTAGGGTGTCTTAATGCATTTCCCCATTTCTCCAGCGCTGACGTTACGGTTCCGTGAAATGCTTCATTCTTCCCGGAGGGATAATAAAGTCTCACACACCTTGGCCTCACAAGTCTTATTTAACCCTCACACGTCGACTGTTTTGTGGCGTCCAGGCATTTGAAGGTCTTTTTATGCTGAAACTATAATTTTTTTTCACTGGCCTGTCTCGGATTGTATAGAAATTAAAGTAGTGTCATGGATTTCCAAGATATTATCATAAATTTTAATCCCCGTCTTGATCCCAGGGAAACAGTTTTCGTTCACGGGCCGATATTCACGTGCGTTTTTTTTCTCGCTAGGCGTAAATGTAATTATGATTCATATCGGCTAATCATTATGCTTTCCGTGAATTATTGATTGCCAAAGATAATCCTTAAGGTGAGAAACCCATATTTTAAACTCGCGGAGTGAGACTTTTTAGCCACCGTTGTGCAATGGTAAGGTAACTAGTTATATATACTAATTTTTAAGAAGACTTTGTAAGTACAGTTCCATATTTATTAGGCAGGAAATCCAGTGTAATATGTTTAAAAAAATTCTTTATATATCTGTAGGTACGAGCGCGAAGGGGAAATATGGAAAAATATGTTACCATGAAAAATGTTGTCAAGCCAAAAATGGTAATTTTTTCAAATCGCCACATTGCCTCTGTTTTATCCAACAGTAAAGGTACTAGTTGTTCCTATTTAACGTGCAAGTTTCAATCCACTTCATCATTTTTAACAACTCATTGATGCCTTAAATCATTTGTCTGTAATAACTTTGCTGCATTAATGTTTGTAGAACTGAATCTGCCGCATCACTGCAAATTATGTGGGTTATTGCTGGGTGCCCAAGCGTAGTTTTTGGGTATTCATACCTCTTTGACCTCAAGTTTTTAGGCTTTGCAGGGTAAAGTTGCCACAAAAGTTTCGGAAGTGCAGCTTTATGTGCCAAAAGAAACTTATTTCTTGCTTCTTTATCGAACTTTGTTGTCTTTGGAACTGGTAGGGAACGTGACGCGTAAGAACGCCTCAGTATGACTTTAACCTAAAACAAATTGCAAGGAAAGGGATGAAAATGTATGCTACTGGCCTAGTATGGGCTGAGGACTCACGTAGAAGTTTAATGTGTTCAATAAACGGGAAGTTTTTAAGCTATAAAACGGAAAAGGTAGACAAAGAGTGTACGAGCAGGCGACCATCAAACCTCAACCACTGTATCTTCTGTATCTCCCTGCTTTTATCCCTTCTCCCGTTATTTACCATCTCTTTATATCACGTCCTTTCTCTTTCCTTCAGCTTCAAATTCCCTACAATTTCACAGTTTACTTCTAGGAAATTGCTTGCCCAAGAAATATCACGAATTCCAGCTCAGAATCCATCGCTATCAAATTATTTCCTTTGTAGAAGTAGGCGAACCGTATGTGAGGAGAAACCTAGTAATCCCTATAGTAAAACCTTTTATGTATTTACAAAACCTTGTTCACAATAACTTAACTAGGCGTAAGTGGGCTTAGTCCTATGCTTTGAGTGATGTTGTTACTAAAGGCAGAATGCTACGTTTTGCATGGAAATGACGCACACCACTATTTTTTATGATTTATTGTTGTTCCACGGTACGGTGAGGTTCAAAGAGTTCCAGGTCAGAGGTGTCCCTTGTTAGTACCGAAATAATTAACGCGGCGGCGGCCACTGGATTTATTCTTATTTGTAAGTCCTCATATTTTCATGAGAGATACTTTTCCTTCGTCATCAAGTAAAGTCGAAACCAAGGTGACCTGATTATTTGTGCTTTTAAAAATGTTCTTAAATATGCATAATTTTGATAGTACTTTGGAGGACATTTCATAGTTCTCAGGATTGGTGACGCGACGCTACCTCCTTCCGTATCGACTATAATTAAGAGAAAAATGAGCTCAGATCTAACAATGGCCATTTCAAACTGAGTCACACTACTAAGAGTGTTTGTGAACTATCAGCTGCTATTTTAATTCTCAGCTATTAACTTATTAGAGTTATATTTAGTGACGTTTGTGTGAAAAAACGCGAATATGCTAAACCCTTACTGACCAGAATGTCTCCTCTCTTGCGTCTTGACCATAGTTTTTTGCCTTTTCTGTTCATCTTAGATTTTTGTGGCTCAACTAAGCTGCTGTCCAATAAGCACTACTTATTCCTACTCTTGATCGTATCAAAGAATTCCTACGCATTCAGTCTTAGTAAAGTTCATCCTTCATATGCTAGAAATTAATGCGTAGCTATGTTTATATTTTATTATTTCATATCAACATGTTTCGGCGCATTACTTTGAAGTTCAAGGACACTCTTTTCGCCGTTTACAAATCTAACCTTCTGAAGTGCACCTTGTAGTTAAAAAATCACTACTATCAATAGTAAATGAAAATTGAATTTTACTCAAATACTCCATTCACTTAATTCAGAATTTTTTAAGTGCAGTCGAAGGCGTGAAGAAATTTTAAGGTATTTTATTAATTTAAGAGCCTATTTTTTCTCCAATATATTGTGATAGTTTATTTAATTTCCTATTTTTTCTCTCAACTCTCCATTTTTTCAAGAAGCTTCATTCAATTCTGCTGTGGTAAATTCTCTTCCTTGCAGTAACATAACTTCGAATTTGGAATCTCTCTGTAATTTAGTTACTGCTCCTCCCCACTACACGTTCTCTTCTCTCCTCCATGCCTGTGAAATAGCATCGCTAGCCCTGTACCAATCGTTTCGCTCCCAGTGTGTCTCCTCCTGAATGTGCACCTCAACGTGTCTACGCCGTGAATTGCGTCCACCATCTGTGTGTCGCCGTGGATTTAGGCCACCTACATGACGAAATTGCCGTGCCAATTGCATGCGTCACGTTTCTCCTTGACGTTTACTAACATCTAATGATATGCATACGCTGCAGGATGTAGCCGCAGTTTGTGATTTGTCTTGGCAGTTCACGATCCCCTAAGTGATAACCGGCTTACCGTACTCCTCATTTTCCTCTCCATATGTGACTCTACCTATCTAGCATCTTCTCATATTCCTGTATTTCTTAAACTGACCAGTTTCGAAATCAACTGCCCGCTGAAAAATGGACCCAGTACATCCCTGAAATATCTTTCATAGGAACCTGAAAATTATTTCCATTCTATGGTGTCTGCAACTTATGATAGAGTGAAAAAGGAAGTATGGAAAATAAACAAAAAAAATACCAAGAATACTGAAAGATAATTTAATGGAATTAAATGGCTTATTTATAACTCCTACGGTATTGGTCAACAGGTCCGAGTATTATGAGGGAGGAATTCCTGGCGCAAACAGTACATTGGCTAATAATTTCTTTTACTTCTTTATGGTTTCTGTTAAATCTCCCATTAGGTTTTCCTTTGTTACTTAGTTAAACACGCTAAATCTTCTAATGACGTAGAATAAGCAACTTATTTCATATTGTATCTGCTTCCTCCGCTGTTGCGACTAAATATTTTTTTGATATTACATTGAAAGGAGTCATAAATCTCAAAATGCTCGGTTTTTTCTCTAACATGGGAAAGCAGGAAACACATTGATGGATACTTTTATACGCAACTTACTGAATGCAGATCTTTTGTGCATGTGTCTTTATATTCGTTTAAGTTTTTAGAATAGCTCATTAGGGAACTCAAGCTGATTAGATCTGCATCAAGCCAACGTTAGAATTGTTGACGAATATTAAATGCTTATGAACCACTTTATAAGGAAAGTATATTTCTGTGCTCTATCATAATCAAAAATGTGAAGAATAAAAAATTTTAGTTTTAGGTGAGATCAGTGATTGTGCAATTTCATAAATCGAATTACATCGTATTTAATAGTTTGCTGTTGCGCTTAGTGATTTTGTTAACGATTTGATCACTTACTGCGGTTTAGAAAGAAACTGTTCGAATTATTTACCAATTTGTGCGAGCAGCACTCAAGGCGAAAGTATATGAGGCATCAAGCAGTATTTCTCGCCCCTCTATATCAAATGCGTCCGTAAGCCATGTTTCGTCAGTTTATATCCTTGTGCCACCTGCTGTTTCCCAAAACGTAATGGCAGAAAATTGGTAAGATTTCAGTAGAAATTTGCGCTTTGAATCTTATAAATATCTTGGAAAATGCATCTATTAGAACTTCGAAGCCCGTGGTATTTTTATTAGCGAATCGTGTGAAACCCAGGTTTTTTCGATGTTTTTAAATAATATCTAGTACAATTAGAAGAAAGTACTGGAGCTGATAAAATGCGGCACTTTCCACACAAGAAGACCAGAAAACTAAAGAAAGAAGTTACATAGTTGGGACGCGAGAAAAAAATGCACGGGATATTTTTCCATGGAATCAAACACAAATGGTCCGAGATCTTCTCAGGCTCAGGTCCATGGTAGGAAATATGTATTCCAAGATATGCTTGGGATTAGGATTCAAAGCGTTAAAAGTATTTTGTTTTTAGTATTTCGATAATTTTTGTAAATTGTAAGTTTTTCCGATTAGTTTTTCTCATTTGAATGCTGCTTTTATGTCCACCTGTATCTATGTGGTCATATTATCTTACGGTATCGGCGAAATTTGCGAGGCATTGTTAGTAGAAAAAAAAATTTACAGTCTCCGGCAAACAAAATAAACTGAGAAATGCCTTTAATGTCGCGTCTCATTTGTATTCTGCCATTTGTGTCACTCTCGATTCGCCCGAATGGTGGAGAGGAATGCCGAACGGTGGCATTTTTTCCCTCCAGACACCCGAGAGAATCTCCCGCAGTCTCTCTTTCTCTGTATTTCCGGCTAACCGCGATTTCCGCTACATTCTCCTCCTATACCAACGTTTTACTCTCTCTTCCTTTTTGGTTTCTCTTTTGCCGTCTGTTCCTTGAATCAAAGTGCTTCTCCCTCATTGCTCTTTCTCCACTCCAATTCCATTTCTCCGTGTCTTCCTCACTCTTTGATATTACGCGAGAAGCCACATCCAAAAAGGGTCTTGATGAAAGTAAAACCGTCCTCCTCTCGTATCATCACAGCCATACCGAAGTTCAAACGAAAAAAGCTCCACATATCTTCCTCCCGACTGATTTCTATCCCCTCCTTTTTTGATACTTTCGTTGCACATTTTCTGCCTTCGTCTCCATTTATTTCTCACCATCAGCACATATTACTGCGGTTGAGTTTTCTTATGTATTTTCTTTTCCTCATATTTTTTGACGTCATATAAACTGAGGCAACCCGTTGAGTCTCCGAGGTAATGGCAAATGATTCAACACTCTTCTAAGTTACTGACTTCATACTTCAGGCCCTTAAAAATCATCTGTTTTTAGCAATGCATCAAAATATAATCTCATGGTTCACAATTTTATGAAAGTTTATGAGATGAAAAGGAAATGTATTCAACAAAAATTCCTGAATGGAAAAGGCTGAACTAGACTCCTTTCTCTCATCTTGCATAAGCGATATTTATGCAGTTATTAAGACCGGAGCATCGTGATAAAGAACGCAGTTTGCGGGACTGAGTGTTCGAGTAAGGATCACGAGCGGCTCCACGGGACTTCTAGTTTATTGCCCTGTGAAAACCCTAAAAATAACTCCCGGATGCATATCTGAAGTAACTATCTGAAGTAACTTCCGTGGCGTGAACACAGTTTTTTTTATTTATACTGGCCGATGAAGATTTGCATTTCACTTGAATATATACTGCTTGCAGGGTGGATGATATATAAGTAGGAATCGAAAAAGACGAATCTATTCTATATTTTATTACACTAATTTATTGAAATTAATATCATACACGCGATATGATGTGTAAGCGCCTGTGCCATCGGCAAGTTTCAAATGGTAAATACGCGGAGGCCAATATCGAACCTATAAATACTTCCTTCCAAACCCATAAATATTAAAAATAAACCTTTGTGTCTTGATATTTTTCATCTGCTTGTGAATAAATTAATGTTTCTTAAGAAGTGCATGTGAAATACTAATTTTTGCTAGCCCTTAGAAATCCTTTTTTCACAGTGTTGGGAAATAGATCAGAAAAAAATGCATTCTTTATCGGCAAATTATTGATATTTTAGCTATTGAGAGTAAAACTTCGATCGAATCGCACAGTTAAACTCAGACATGTAAATACTACAATAATGCTTTCTGGCTGAAACGTTGTGATCAACACGCTGAATTGATGACTAAGCAACTCAATTTCTTTATTATAGGCATTTTTTTTACCCAGAACCACCATTACGGTTGGAGTCACATATTCAAGGTATGTTTCATGAAAAACATGAGCGGGCATCTTTGTAATTGAAGTATTGCTAACCTACTACACGTAATGGCCTATCACATATGAGGGGATGAGAATCCAAGGGGTACAGGTTTTTTTTTACTAATCTGAGTTAGGCATAGAAATTAGATAAGAAATCAAATGAGATCGACGAGATATTTAGTGGTGCATTTTATTTACCACTCGATGTCGACACAGATTCACTCATATCCCTTGACCACCAAATTTTTGCATGTTTCTTCTATCAACTCTCTACCTAACTCTGTATAGAAAAATAGTCACTTGTACCCTATGCTTTCTCACCCCCTTCATTTAATGCCATCCTGCCCTCAGCATGGCCGTCGTATATGTGGTAGGAGGCCTGTGCCCTCGATTGATTAATTAAAGTACGGCGTTTTTTCCCTTTACCTCTCTTGTACCAGCGCCTGAATCATGAAGGGATTAAGACCCAGACTTCATATTGAGTAACGCATTTTGTGGAACTTGAGCGCCGGGGAAACTATCACGAGGCTCACTGCTCGGAGACTCCTTACCTTTTCCATTTTCCATTTCCTATCGTAAAAACGTGAAAGAAAATCATCGGGAATTGGAGATAAGTGAAATCATTGGCTTGAACGTGGATAGTTTAAACACTCAGCCCTGTTCAAGGAGGGTGTGATATTCTTGAATAAGTGCTAATAAACTCAATCCTTGCATTCTTTTAACCTGACCAGCTGTCGTTCACAAGTAATGTAGCTTTTTAGCAGGGCAATAAGCGGAGGTCATAATTGAAGGGTTAGAAACGCTCCATGAACTCCTTAAATATTTTATAATACTTTAGACGTTTATTATTCTTCATCTTCTAGAATAGGCTATTATTTCAGGACTACAGGGTGAATATATATTGCAGTTATTCTTGAAACAGTGATTTTTTTAACATCATTATCTTTATTCGTGCGATAAACATATTGACCATATGTTTTTAGTATCACCATTAACCAGTTACCTTCCTATCCAGCTTCCTCCTACCTCTGATAAACATTTTTTCAATAACATAGTTTTCCTATCAAATGCCACATTTGATTTTGAGTTTCCTTGTGAAATTATACTTTCAAAACAATGGTCACATAAACTTTGTATTTTGCCGCAAGAGCGAGATAGCATACATTCACAAGTAAAACTACAAAATATACTCAAAATATTATACGTCTCTTTCCATTTACCGAGGAGTTTGTTTCTCGACTCAGATCAACCAATACGGTTGCAGTCGCCTTTTAAAGCCAAGTGTTGTGACTACCTTAAGCGGACATCACTGTAACAGTACTTTCGTCGATCTGTAATGTGCATTATGCATTGCACATTTCTACAAAAGAATTGAAAGACATTTCTTCTCCTTCATAGAAAAATTTACCCCATCCGTAGGTGCATCAAATTATCGTTTCACTAAAGGTATCCTACTTTGCCCTAATGACGACGTTGGGTTTCCGTATCCCATTCCTTCCATACATATCCTCAGCCCGGAGACGTTGGCGGGCTTATTATCGTGGGGGGCGCTTTTTTCATTTTTGACCATCCTCTCCACTCCCCTCTGATACAGGGCGCATTATTTTTGGTACTTAGCTCCAGCCTCTCGTGAATCATATCCTTTTACGAACCCACCCAGGATTCTCATCCATTGTACATTACATGGATATACCTAATTATTATTAAACTATTTTACATTTACGAAGTCCATTGATTTTTGTAAGTTAAGTAAGAAAGTAAAGACTGTAAAGATGAATGTGTCAATTTCGTGTACAAATTATTTGATTTGTTCTAGTGAAAACATGACTCTCTTGTTTAGCTTTTAATTCGTTTGACGAGATATTCATCGTCAATTTCTTCAGCCACCACACGGGATTTTTAAAATTGGATTAGGCGCAAACGCTGCCTATAGACAGTCTGCAAACGCGAAAAAATTGCTCTCTTGTGGAAGCAGTCCGTCTCTCTCTATTTTCCTAGTACAGCTGTATACTGTTTGTTCGAATGCAAACTCTCGCGTGAATGAAAAAACGGGCAGAGTTTTGGCTCTCTTTGTCGTTAGTAAACTCAGTCGGGAAAAAAATTCATTTGCGAGAACTCTTTCTTGTCAAACATGAACGACAGGGATTTCGTGAAATACGTGAAATCAAATTCAAAAAGGTAAATACAATAAAACCGAATAGTCTGGGTATGGCGCTGCGGAGCATTTGACGTGTATTTACTCCCTGGGACTTATGGAGGGACAGCCTATTTGTTTGCCTTATTTTAGCGAGAGTAATAGAAGTCTCTGCCTCACAGACTTCCCACCTCTATTGAGTTCTCTTAGCAGCTGCCATTTTTACAAAGCTTCTCAATATTCGCTTCATATTTCTAAAAAGATCTAGTCCCCTTCCTTTTATTTAGTTGCTGCCAACGCTGATCTCATTATCTATTCGTTGTTAGTATTATTTATCAAGTGGTAGCCCTTAGTAAGTTTGAAATTCTCTGGGATCATCGTCAATAATTTAAATGTTTCATTTTCCTGAGGCGTCATTTTTGGCTGATTTCCTACCTTATATTAGCACTGAAAATTTTGAAAACGGCTCTTTGCCTGATGAGAACCAGTGAACCAGGTTGAACCAGTTAATGGGCCCGCATAATTGGTAATGATATTAATGAGAAAAACGGATCATTCAAAGCCTAATTTATCGCCCTAAAAAACTCTCTTTGATTACATTTGGAATTTGGAAAATATCCTTATTGTTGTCTTCATGTCTTCAATCACTACAATCTAAAAGGTGGCGGCATGGACTCATACAAAATCAAAATCATCTTGACAACTGAAAAAAAATACAGAAAAACCTGCTGGAAGTCCATTATATTGTTTTTACAACTTTCTTCCTTCATCTTTTCTTGCCTTCAATATTATAAAATCATCTTGATGAAAATTATTCCGAAATGAGGTAATCGGCGCATCGTTACCATTTCCTGATCATGTTCTTTCGAAGGCCTACTCCCTCATTCACCCAGACCTCATATCAAACTTCCTATTACTTCTCACACACCTTAAGCTGCCGTCCGCTCATCTCTACTCTCCAATAGGCTATCAAACATCTCCTGCCAATCGCGAAACCTCACACTGCGATACCTCGTCCCGTCATCCACATCTCCCATTTTACCCTTCGGCTTTCATCGTTCATCATCCCTCTATGATTATCTTCCGCAAGCTGAGAAACCCTTTATGGTCTCGGAAATAAATGAATATGGTAGGTCTTTCACCCTTATATTGCTCCCGAGGCTAATAATAACCGGTGTAAGCAAACACGCACTCACTTCGGAATTTTTATGATATTTGTGAAAGGAGGAGGCGCATGCTGGTGTATAACACACAAACGCTTCCAGCCATTCGATAGGAAAGCGCACAGACCTGCTTTGACTTAAATACACGTCGAATCTCGCCGCTTATCAGAGAGCAGATTGCCATCTGCTCCTAAATATATCTTTTTTTTCTCTTATTTGTCATTTCTGACCGGTTTTTATCTCTTTTCTCTTCGCTTCTTTACTTAGCCATCCATCCTCCCTCTGCGTATAACATCTGACCAGCTTGTACTGCTAATTCTCCCTCAATTGCTATAAACGCCGAAAGATAAAGCATTAATCCGTCATCAAATAAGTTTCAACGTTAAGGAGACTAAGTAGACCGGAAAATGGCTCCCATGTATGTAGCGAGTAGTAAGTGGTAGTAGTTATACCTCTAATCGTATCACCATTCGTAAGCCACAGAATTTCTCGCACATTATTTCTAGAATTATTCAAGGCGGTAGTAAGTGGAACTACAATTAAATAGTGAATCCTGACGTTCTCCTTCCAGATCGTGTCGATTGCTTTTAAATGGTGTCCTAACTAAACATTTCAAAATCGTCAGTTCCTATTTTTTGAACTGCATTTCTTTTTTGACGTGAATTTGATCCACAATTTATTCGAGACGCCCAAACCATGTTGCCTGCATTTCAGTTTTAGCCTATGCATAGGTGAGCCCTATCAACGTTCATGGTTTTTAGTGCGCGGAATGGAGTTTGAATTATCAGTCCTGACAGCTGTTGGACGAACAAAGTGGGCCCAACGGGAGAAATCCAAGCACTGCAACCCCTCTTCATACTTTCATCCCGTCAGATTGTGACAACAGTGCCCAATTTTCTCTGGTCATTCACACTTGCGCCCAAAGGGACTGCATGGAGGAGGCCTAATTCTACACATAAAAGAAAAAGAATTCCATCCTATATCTTATTTCTGTGGCCACTTCGGACGCATCTCAGCAAAATTTTCCACAGCGCAATGGTGAGTGCAATGTGATCCCTTTTCTTTCCAATATTTTGCATTATAATCTTTGTTATTTAGAAGAATAGCATTGAGAATTTATGAATTTGATAGGTCAAATTATCACGTATATAAATTGCGGTATCACATCTGAATTGCACGCTATTTCTCCGTGAAACTCAGCTAAGCGATTGGCGACTTTTGTAAACCCTTTGAAATGCGCGGCGGGTGACTACACGTTTAGAGGCCAACTTGAGGATCTTCTTTTAGCATACCGTTGCAGTCACCTTTTAAAGCCAAGTGTTGTGGCTATCTTAAGCGGCCATCACTGTAACAGTACTTTCGTCGATTTGTAACGTGCATTTTGCATTGCATATTTCTACAAAAGAATTTAAAGACTATTCTACTCCATCATAGAAAAATATACCCCATCCGTAGGTGCATCAAATTATCGTTTCACTAATGGTACGCTACTTCGCCCTAATGATAATTTCGTATCCCATTCCTTCCAAACCTATCCTCAACTCGGAGACGTTGGTGAGCTTCTTACCGTGGGGGCGCTTCCTTCATTTTTTACCATCCTCTCCACTCCCCTCTCCACTCCTCTCGTGTTTGTGCCAATCCTTGAAATCCTTGCGCTGTCGTCGCTGGAATTTGTTTACATTTACCGCCATCGGTTATTGCAGGAGTAAATTAAAATTTCCTGGCTTATCTTTGCTAATTGTGTATTGAAAATTGAAATAAGGACAAAGATACACAACTAAAAATATTCTGGATGAGGCAGGCTGCGCTCGTTGATAGTGCTCGGCTGATGCAGTTGGATCAGGTCCGCACGCCGTTGAGGTTGTAGTAAGAGAGAGAGAGTGTCAGTGCGCGGACGAGAATTGAGGCCGGAGCGGCGAGAGAGGGCGCCTCAAGTATTCCCGCGCATGCGCGTTGGGCAGCAGCAGACGGCGTGAGGCGCTGGAACCGTAACCTCGCGTCCGTGCTTCAACAGCCATCATACAAGAGATGCAGAAAGAGAGAGAGATGTGGAGATAAAATGGTGAGACTGACTGATTGATCAATGCCCTGTAAACATTTCCCTCGCTGCCGTTTTTCTATACCGTCGTATTTTTCGTTTTGCTCTCCGATATTCCCACATCGCGCTCCGATTCGTTCTTCTTATTCTTTTTTTAAAACTTTTTCTTATCTATCGTTTTTTTCCGCCTGAGGCGCCGGCGCCTATCGCTCTCCACTGTGTCACACAAGCCTCCGCTTTTACTCCAGCACTCGCTCTATCATCGGCCTCGGAGGAAAAAAATAATAGCGCATCTCGCCGCGCGGTGCGTCACGAGAAATAAAAAGGCATTGACGCGGCAAAACGCGTTTTTTTTCCTTTTTCCTCTATCCCTGAACTCTCTTTTTCTAATTTCAGTTTGCTAAAATTCATTGCTGCAGCAAGAGACACAGATATCTGTCTACTTCTATCACATTTAAGATTAAAAACCCTGCGCTTGTATCCATTAATTAAGGCGAGTTCGTATAAAAAGTTATCGCGTATAAGGAATAATATGGAATGCAATCCTTTTTATTACGAAGAAAAAAATAATACTATGTGAAATCAATGATCATTTTGAAGTATCTCACAGTTGAAGATACAGCATTTTTTCCGTGGGACTTTATGGCAGCACACTGAATATTATTACCTTTGCTGGCTAAATTATGCGGAAAAAGTAAACAATCTTAAAAATAGAAATTAAATGGAATTTTGTGGTATTGGGGGGAAATATTGGCTTTATAATTTTCAACGCAACGTCAGGCTACGACAATTACTGATTGATTATTACCAGGGATTAAACTCCAACATTTTGTGGGAGACATAGTAAAATTATTTTATTTATTTATATATTTATTGAATCATTCCGTGGCGGAAATAAACCACATTTTCAGACATTAATGGTTAAGGGATGGAATATCACCGGTTATTTATGTTGAAATTATAAAATATGTACTTGTAACTTGTAGTAAAACTATGCTAACCTATTGTATATCGTTGTAGTACAATATTTTTAGATAAAATTTATTTGCTTGCGTACTTCACATCTAGTGTATTAGGTTTTCATGGTTTCTTTTATTTTTCAGTTACATGCGTTCTAAGTGTGAGACTCGCGTAATTCTTCGCGCTGCATCTCAAACTGCCCTCCATACCCTCTGGTCTGTTTTCTTGCCTTACATCGATTTCGGATCCGTTGGCTTACCATCGATAGTTCATCGTAGACTGGCTTACGATTGATGCGGTCAATATTTCGTGGATTTCATGTAGGGTAGAACTACTTCTTGTTGCATTTACATACTTTCTGGTTATAAAATGATCAATTGAGTAATTCTTAAAAAGGTTATTTTTCTTTGGCATATAAATTTAAATAGAACCTGTTATGTAGTGCATGAAAACCGGGTGTGCCAATAACTGCAAAATTGTGGGCCAGTAAATGAAGAAAGGATGGCAATAACCGGAATTACTGCAATTAAAAATATATATGTTATTAGTAAATAGATGTATGTAAATCATTATTTGCTTCCATAAGATAACTATAGCAATATGTCTATCTGATCTAAGGAAAATTATAAATAAAGTGAAATGGTGTTAAACGGTCACAACAGTTAATTTTTTTCATCAATCTCCGAAAAGTGCCAGTAACTGGGCGGTTAACCGCATCGTGCGCGTTCAGTAAAATTAGGAGAAATAGTATGTTCTGGGATACCCCCTCTCCCCCCCCCCCCCCCCCCCCGAAATAAAACAACACAATTATTGTCCTTCATAAAAGAAAACAAAATTTTGAAAAATCAGGAATTTAGAAAATGTTTCTTCAACAAATTATCCCGGATTAAAAAAAATCCCCCCCCTGGTTTTGAACCCCCCCCCACCGCCTGAACGGAGTTCCTGTCCACGCCACTGGTAATGGAATATAGCGTGGATCAGAGATGACCCGTCTTTGGTCTCAGTATTTCTTTAGTCTCGTTGCCGCCGAAGTCCATGTTCGCAAACGCCTGAGCGAACTCGATCGAACTCTCCTTGAATTTATGACCATTTAAACTCGCGCAGATCACGTCGCAGATTCAGGCCAAAAGGGCATGGCGAAAAAAAACATTTGCATTTCTTGAGGGGTGAGACTTGGAAGTTACGTCGTAAATGGAAAGGAGTGTCATGCCTTCTTTTTCAACCGGTTCCTTTAACTCCTTCCTCCCCCACCTTCTCCCTTCTCGTGCCAATTTATTTCTTTTTTTTCCTCTGAGGTCACGAATGAGGGAGGGTTTCCTTTGTTTAGTCATGCCAAGTTTATAAACAATTGTTTCTTCTGCAATGATATGCAGATGTAGTATTGAATTACCGCTTGTGTCTTGGAAAATGTGTATTCATGATGGTATGATTGCAGGAGTAGTTTAAGTAAAAGTTGTTTGGACACTTGGAAAGTTGGTTGATTGCACTGCCCTTTATGGATGACATTTATTTCTGATACAAAAAGGGGGAGATTAAGTGACGCAATGCCCCTGGTGCATTGAAATGTTAATGAACTCCGGTATTCAAACGGACTTTCTCGTTTTCTTTTTTACCGTAGACCGAATGCGTTCTGTCTCTCGTGAGTTTTACGGCCGCCCTCAGTGTCCTTTATTATTTAACCTTACCCATTGTTCAATCGCTAAGAGCACGATCGTCTTTTCCTGTGCAAGAGATGTTTATTTTTGAATTTTCCCTTGCTCTTTTCCCTTCGCTGTCCTACCAAACTCCCTGTGGCATCCTCCATTTTTGCGGTTTAGTTACGTCAATCATTCTGTTACATTTCGCTGTCTTTTCTTGTTATTATTTACTCGTATATGTCGCTACCCTTTGTCTTTCCCTCAAAAATGCCCACATATTTAATTCTTTTGCACACTTATTGAAATCATAAGATTGCTAAAGCGAGTTGATCCAGAGTACTACTCGTGGAATTACTAGATTATTTCAATGGCAAACAAGTTAACTCCAATTCAGTGGGCAGAACATGAGATAAAGAAGGGTTGTTACTACTGCGTACCTAATTTACAGAGGAAGTTTCCATCCTCCAAAATGGTTTTGTTCTTTACTATACTTCGGCGCAGTCGGATTTCTCGTGCATAATCAACTGCTTGATCGTACTCTTATATTGTTGAATCTACTTCTCATGTGTGAAGCGAATCGTATTGGCCGTGGAAACAAGATTTTATGGCGATATCAGAGAGGGAAATTTAATGTCTTGTCTCGATCTCGATGAGGTAGGTTTCTAATTGCTGTTCCAGATGTCCAAACTACTTCTAAATTCACACATTTGATCCCTATATTCGTTCAACGTACGATTTTTAATCCCTACTTCCTTTTCCCTGCTTTCCTGGAATCTCCATTTGCTTGGAATTTCTCTAAGAAAATCGCAACTCATGGAGCAAATACAGCTCTGTAGCTCGTTATCGTTTAAAGGCTGTTGTAGCTGGGGTATTACCTCGTTATGTCAGCAACTCCGGTAATCGCTATCGTTTTTACAGGTTCACTAGGAATTGGAATGTTGGGGTAAGGGTGGTATTTCCCTCAGCTTTGTTGCTCCAACATACCACGTGCCTCTTTTCCCTCTCTTTTGAGGTTTTATTCATCCACATCCCACCTCATCCGCTCTATATCCCAGAAGGATTTTTTAGGAGCACTACTCTCTTTGGGGATCTGTTGATAATATGTGGATAACGTGATGAACACCTGAACAATACCAATTGAACTCTCTGCACGGTACAAAAATCCCTAAAAATATGATTCGGGTGGTTAGTTCATCTGCTTGTTGCCTACTTTTCAATAAATTCGATGAACCTGGCCAAAGAATCCAATTACAGACCATGTAAACGTGAAAGAGAGAAAGGATAAAATATTGGAGGAAGGAAGACTAAGGGAAGAGAAAAGAGGCTTACAAGTGAATTGGACGTGCTTATTGGAGAGCACATTTAACTAGGGCTTGTCCAGTTTGAAGAGTGGGTGTTGGTTGAAAGGATGGTGAATATGACTTTTCTGCCACCGCCACCGGATAGAATGAGGTGGTGTTAATGGATGCCATTGGGTGAAGTGGCGACAAGTCAGCTTGAAAGATTATTTGGGGGACCCAAGGGACAGTGATTTAGAATGGGAGCAAGGACTCTTTATATAATTTTTGTTGTGAGCCGGGAAGGAAATCTCGGTCAGAATTCCAAAATTTAACACGATTAGATGCGAACGTTTTTCTTTCAGTGGGATCCGAAATTCTGCTCATATGACTCTGAAGTCAGAGAAAGGTACAACGGTCCAAGTCCCGACCATTTTCACTCATCTGCACTCCCAACTCACCCGTGGATCTCGTTTCTATTGTCTTCCCTTACGTTTAACTCCTCTCCCTCACGTTTCCGCAGCCAGCTATTGGATTCTTTTGCTTTAGTACTCGACTTTCTGGAGCATTATAATGACATAATATAAAGGCAGCATATAAAGACATAATATATCGGTGATATATATATTAAAGTAAAAAAATATCATTTTTTTTAAACACGTTTTATTCAATAGAAGAAAATAACGGCCTACGGCATCTTAAATGACTGAACATTTCAATTGTGATTGATGAGAAAGTTAAAACAAGTTTTAGGAGAGCATTTTAGATACCAAAAACGTAAAGCATTGTCCGCATTTTAGGATATATACGCTTCCTATAGGAGACAACTCTGATATATATTGACCGCCTAGTTTTTTTATAATCATAAGTGCACACCATGTTCTTCGTTTTTTATTTCTGAAATGCTCTTCTTAAACTTATTTTAACTTTCCCATCAATCACATTTTGAATTTTAATAGCAAGTTTTAATAGCTACTGTTTAAGTACTTATACTACTTTGAATCTGAATTAAATAAAAAAAATACGAATGTTTGCAATTTTTGACTACGCTAGTGCCCGTCGGCAACTTAAGTTGCCATCACTTTTTACATTGGCATAGAAAAACAACAAAACCATATTTCTACGTAATAATTTGGATAGTAATTCATTAAAGCTTTCACTATAAGTTGAAAAAGAAATATTAGTGAATATAACACCGAAAAAGACCTCAACTTACATGATAAAGAAGATAGTCACCAGTCGTCGGCTGAACACCTGGAGGAGCTGCAGTAATCCGACCAGTACGCGAAACACAATCGAACTGACGAGGAACGAGCAACGCTGGCCAACAATGTAAGGTCTAGTAAAAGCACACATGAAGAATCATATGAATTGACTACTTAGTAAATGCTGTATGAGACAAAATGTAGCATGGCAACTAAAGTTGCCGACGGGCACTAATGGGTAAAACGTGTTTTTTGTAAAGATGAAATTTTATACTTTAGTATTATTTAAGACTTTTTAGTTTTGTTAGGAAGAAATTAATAGATTGAAATTTTATGTGCAACAAGAATGTGGTTGTCTAAAATATTGTATTTTATACCCGACTTTCAGCGATACTGTTTATTATAATTTCAAGTTGTAAGAAAATCTATTTAAAACAAAATGCCATAGCTCCCTTTATTGGCAAGACTGAATAATCTTTAAATAACGCAACCACTTCATATCAAGTAGGATAATTATTTTTATCATAATAACTCTATTTACTAACATTCACTTCGCATTTTGCATAAAGTGAAAGAACTTTATTTCCATTTTCTTCCAAAACGGATTTTCATTCTCCATTCATCTGATTGTAAAATCAATAGCTATTTAAAAATTTACAATATTTTTAATTGATGAAAAGTATCAAGAACTAACGCAACAGTTTTCAAAAATCCGTCAAGAATTTTGTTTTGGATTTTCGTAAAAACCAATCATGCAATTCATTTCTTTACTGTTAAAATTAATCAATACAAATTAGCCCGAGTGCGCTAATGTGGAAAAATATTCTTCTCAAAAAAAGTAAACTCTTCATTTTGCCTTCATACTTACCCCATTACCCGTACACCCTTTACACCATTACTTTCTTCAAAGTGAACTCTTCATTTTGCCATAATACCTTGTCCTGATGTCCCGGGATTTATGTCCTAGTACACATTATTATCTTACATTTGTTCTGAAATGGATTTCCATTCACTGCCATTAACCATTTATCTGTAGGCCCTATCCTGTAAATTTCACCGCTCTAGGTAAACGAGAAGTGGTCGAAATATGATATGCAAGATTTTTCCCGTGCCGACAAACAAGAAAGTAAGTATAATAAAACGAGGTAAAATGGACTGTCTTGTCTCTTTACGCGTTTTTATGCTTTTTTCGCAAGTTTTACTTTCTCTAGAGCATTTCTAGTGCGAATAATATTGATGATGTGTGGAACTGTCAATAAGTTGTTATATGATAAATTTTTAATTATTGTTTTTAATTCCATTTCTTAGATCGCAGTAGCAAGTAGATTATTTATAGTTATCGACATCTTGTGGTGTTCTGTCCGTCGGCAGGTCCCCGCGCAAATGCTGTCTGCATTCCCTCCTGTCTCCGGCCATCTCCTTGAAGTCTCCATATCTTCCAATTTTTACGTTGTCGATAAACTTCCGTCTTCTCCTTCCCCTTCTTCTGTTCCCTTCCACCGTTCACTCCAAAGCTACTTTCAAAATCCCATTCCCTCTCATCAAATGTCCCAGCCAGTTACTCTTCCTTTGATTTATTTTGTCCATCAACATTCTTTTCTCCTCTATCCTACTTAACACTTGCTCATTCTTAACTCTATCCGTCCACCGTATTCCCTTCATCTTCCTCCAAACCCACATCTCAAACGCCCCAATCCTGTCCCTGCCTTCTTCTGTCCCTGTCCTCTTCCCCATCGTTCAAGTCTGACATCCATACATAAGTACACTCCACACATAGCGTTTCACCAATCTCTTCCTCGATTTTAATTCCAGTGCCTTGTTACACATTGCTCTTTTATTCTACTTGAAATCTTCTTTCGCCATTCCTATCCTTCTTTTTATTTCTCCAATACTTTTCCAGTCTTCAGTTAATGAAGTTCCCAAGCAGCTGTAGGTTCTCACATTCTGTTTTTCACCCTCTTTTTCTTTTATTTATGGTAACAGTACAATTTTTAACGGTTATGGGATTTAATTACAAATTCAGTGAACCCAAAATCTAATTCACTTATATACGCATTTGTTACTTACGTTTTCCACACGCGGAGTTCCAATCATTGTTAAAATATAACATAATAATGTGGCGACCCAGTGCAAAAATTACGAACCCGATATATTTCGATTTCTACAGCATCTCTAAAAAAATTGAAGAGAGTTTTTTTTTGCGAATGCGGCGTGCCCACAGGAACGTACTGAGAAAATTTTAGACGAATGCAATCAAGTTCGTCAGCATCATCATTTCTTTCATTTTCTCAGTCTCATTGTCCGCTGGGTTCGCCATCATGCATATTCATGTACGTGTTCAATAGAGGCGGAAATTGTAGTGGATTTCGGTGAGCGGCAAGTCTTGTGGATTTCTGTCTAGTCATCACCATAAATAGTTTTCCTCTAGATACAAAAATAGACTAATCCCTGAAAAAATTCCTCAGAGAGAAATACACCGCCGTGGTCGCGTGATTTGTATTTTATCGTTGTTTTTATATTTATTAAAAACTCATGGCTTCCTCTCTCCTAACACAGTTCATCAAGGCGAGGACGACCTTATTCAGCATTCACAATTTACCCAGACATCCCATGAATTCTGCGGTCTTTCTTCTCCTCATGTGCGCGGGAGTTTTTTTTATTTTGTTCTAAAAAAGGAAATGAAACTCACTTGACAATAAAATGAACGTCGAAATAAAAGCTATTTTTTATTTTAATTTGGTTTCGAAGAGGATGAAGAGCGAGAAATGCAGTATAGAATTAACTCTGCGACGCCTCTCGAAAAAATTATTTCCGAAGCCTTTCCTCCCTTGCCCAGAATTCGCGCCGCGTTTAAAGCTGAGAACTCGACGTTACACCAACCATAAACTATCATTGCCGGAATAGCTTGATTTTTTTTTACTCTGCTATCTCTTTCTCCTACGTAAATTCTTATTTTCCTATACTTGATGTGACTATGACTAGTTTTATAGCATTCCACTAAAGAATAATCTTTTGTTACAAGTTTGACACATTTTGAAATACATAATCGTTTTCAATAATCTCTGCTAACCCGATATAACAAATGAGAGAAGAAAGGGGAAAATATTGCTATAACCCGATATAACCAAATAAGAGAGAGCATTTGAAATAATCTACGTAGCGGTTATAATGTAGCGTTAATCGATAATTTTGTTTGTTTAAGAGGATATTTAGAGAGCTGGATATTGCGGATATTCCAAATCATGCCGCATATAATCGGTTTTTGACGTTTCGTACAAAAAATAGGTTGAATATAGCTGCAAAGTCATTTGCCAGGCATGGAGATCCCTGCTTTTACGAAGCATTAATGCTCAGGCTTAGTTGAAATTAACTAGCATTTTTGTTTTCCCGCATTCGTGTGAGCTTATGGTTAATTTAATAATAATCTCGGTGTTTCAGTTTACTTAATTTAGGCTTTCAAATCCTTAATTTTTGGAATTTTATAACTTCCGTATTGTAACCAGAACATTCACTGTACTATTCAGATACTCTAAAAACGCTATTTTAACACGGGCACACCATCCAACAGACTACTTTTTTTAGGTATTCTTTTTTTAGGTAAAATATGCAAAAAATCAGAAGACGGACTCAATACCTCTTTCAAAGGTTGGTTAGTCGGGATAAAAAGATAGGTTTGCTATATTTTTGCTTGTTTTCTTTTTCAAATCTCGTCCCCAAATAACCTTTATTGTGGTCTGAAATGTTTCACCTTTTAAGCGAGGTATACCTATATCCGATGGTGTCTACGTGAATATGCAGTAGTGACCTCATAACGTTTAGAGGTAACCTATATTTCCCAAGGAATGGCGATGGCGTTAACCTCTTGATAATGACCTGAAAAGTTCAAAACCAGTTGAGTGTTTTAATAAATACTGTTTTGAGTAATCCAAGTTTTTTTAAAAATCGATTTAGTCTCGATTCCGCGAAGAAACCTAGAAAACCAATGACTCCTTTCATATCACTCTTTTAAAATCTTAAGAAAATGATTTTTATCTCTATTTCTCTCTCGCGCCCCCCACAGATACCCTGGCGTTGACATGAAGCGTTCATTCGAATGTTCCATTAGGAAATAAAGGTAAAATCTTGTTGTGTCACACCTATGGAGGTCACCATTCAGTCGCATGCGAGCATAAAATATTTTCTTCGTGAGTAAATTGTGAAGTTCAACTTGAGATTTAGTTCAATAGTTGTGGTCAGAAATAGAAAACCTGTGATTTATATTGAATAAATAATCAAACGATTCCTTTTTGAAACTACACACTTATTACAGTGTATTTCACCGTGTTAAAATGTAATTAACCAATTTGGTAGTGTTTTCCACTGCGTTCCCTTGAAATATTCCTAAGATTTCTGCACCTTTCAATTCAAAAAACGTTACTCACTTTGGGTCCCAGATTTTGATTGGTACTATTAGCCTACGGGGTGAATTTCTAATGGAGGAGCAGGAACGGCATGCGAAAAGAGAGCGTATATGTTTACATATTTTCTAAAAATCTATGTATTTTTTCCATTAAATTTTACAATTTGAAATGCGTATATATTATAAAGGAGGATTTTGTGTAAATTCCAAGTGGTAGTAGCTAGAAAAAATTTATTAGAAATTTTTTGAACATTTAAAGATAGCAATATTTGGGAATGCAATTACAAGAATTATTAGCTCATTATCGAATAAGTCTTTGCTTTGAAATTACACACGAACAATTGCTCCACGACAATTTGGTGAAATTTAATAAAATTGAATAAAAAATAATAGGAACTATATAATTAAGTGTGCGTTTTATTGGCAAAAGTTCGAAAAATTCAAATTGCGTACAGTAGGCGCGGAAACTTTTTTTCGCCAATGGATCCAGGGTATTAATTTCGAGGTGGATATACATTCATGTAGAAGTCAAAATATGAGACCTTAAATAACAAGTGTTTTTTAATTGATGTGGAATGATCTATAAACATATTCTTAACCCATTATTCCCCAGACTGCATATAGGGCTTTTACCTTCGGTTTTTTCCTATTTTCCGGTTTATTTTGGCCTAATTAAGATTAATTTTCAGAAAAAAATATTATATTTATCATAATATATGATTTGCATAATGTTGCGTTTACGCAACGCTGGGAAAACTCCGGTAAATAAAAGCAAAAAAGGACTTTTCAAAATTTAGGTTTCATATTTTATTTTTCATCGTCTTTTATGATGTAATGTTCGATAATAATCAGCGTGGAATTAAACGTAGTAATTTTAGCAATATAACTTATATTTGATTTGCACACTCGAATTCTTCGCCAGGAATTATAAGTATGATTGCGGATGCATTATTCTCCCATGACGGGCAAGCTGGGGTATGCCATTTTTCCTAGGGTGTCCTGCATGTGGGTACCGATTTTTATGCTAAATGTCATCAGCAATTTTATTGGAAACGATTTATTGCCTCACAATCAGTAAAATTGTATGATCTCGGATCGAAATTCTAACAATTGAATTGATTGGCCCGTGACTTTGGCGTAAAATCACCACGTATTCACCGCTGCACTATCAACCCCTTTTCGGAATAGAGTTTTTTTGCCGTTAATCTGGATACGGTAACATGCAACAAAATTATCGAGCAAATCTACCCCTCCCATTTCCTGATTGTAATCGTTGATGATATTTCGATTATTTTCGGAAATCTTCGTGCCTTTTTGTCCTTACTATGGGTTCCATATTCCCGTAATTTGAGGCAACAGCAATGACTTATTATGCCATCGCACTAAGAGAATATGTTTTGACCCGTCAAACGAATAATAGAAATCCCCGGTAGGTTTTTTTGTCAAATCTCTCAAAGACATGAGTGCGCAGTTTTCCGTTCGATTTTCTCTTACTTTTTCCGTTGAAAAATAACAATTATCACTTAAAAGTTGCTAACAGATTGTAACTGGTGAAGAAATTTTAAAAATACGCGGCATGATATTTTGTAGAATTACAAAAATTCAGCAAATTTAGAACATCCCTTTCTCCCAATGAACTTAGAGATCCTAGAAATATCAATTTCAAGTTCCGCCTCTCCATTTGGCAAAAATTGATAGAGATGAGACCAGACACCACAACTACCTACTCTAAATTTTCCCCACGAATGAACATTTTAGCTGCGTGCCACCTGGAATATGGAACCATTTGTTGGGAAAATTCCTAACTGAATGGAATTTTGGTATAATCTATTGAGAAATGTATGACTTTCAAAAATGTATTACTTTGTGTAGTTGAGAATTACTGAAGAGCTGTCGATATTTTTTCAATTCGTCAAACCGAATCCGCGTCATACATTGCCTCACGATGCGACATACATCTCCTCTTGGCTTGTCCAGTGCAACTTAGTGCGCGGTAATATATGATACCCCGACAACATTATGGTTATTTATTTGTTAGGTTATTTGAGTGGCTCAAAATTAATTCAATTAATTGGTGAGTGGCCTCCGCACTGAGTAATAAGTGTCTCCATTACTTTTTTCACGCAGAAATTCGAGAATACTACGGAGTTATATTCCATTTTTTCACATTAAGGTGAACCTGTTCGTTCCCTGCATCTTTTACCTGGGTATGCGCGTTTACTGGAATATTTGTCTTTAGATACTACTTGAGTAAACTGTGATTTTCCTTGCAGCACCTCCGGCATTCATCCATATTTGAAATACTGAGAAGATGTAATCCCCATTGTAGTTCCAAAAATTAGAAAATTTATTCATCGCCTCTCCTGTTAATTTATATTTTTCAATTACCTTCTTGACGCTTCTTCTTAAGTAAACGTCTGAGGCGTAGAAATAAGCTTGATTATGAGCCTTACATCACCTGAGTGATAGAAGAAAAATATAGATAACTCAGGATTGCACGGAGAAAATTCCAAAGAGCGACTAGAGGAACGCTCCACCTTCCATTACAATCCTGATTCCACTAATACGTTTCTCACCCTCTCATTCTACCATCTCTGAAACTGAATGCATCTGAGGCTGACTTTAACGTCTACGAAGTAATGCTTCCACTCAACGACATGGGAATAACATAGCCCTGAATCGACTCCACGTGTGCGTGCAAGAGTTTGAAGAAGTGCCGGAGTGTTCGATTTAAAATTCGTACCGATGGCCATTTAGGAATTAAAAATGTCATACACCCTCTACTATGTAAACTCACAACCTGTGAGTCCCAAAAATGCAGCTAAACATGCCTCCAAAACACTACGTTGTCGATTAAAAGCCATGCTGACAAGTTTCGTTATGCTTTGAGAAAAGCCCTCTGGTCTACCAGAGAATTCCCATCGTTGCGTATACGCAACATTATTTACAACGACCATATTTATACCAGTAACGACGAAAGTTTGTGACAAAAATAAACATGATAAATAAAGAAACTTAGAACTAAGATAAAACATTACCACTAGTAAGATTACTCAATAAATCTCGGTAAAAAAATCATTTACAATTTGTAGTACTTCAGCGCTTCGAAATAGGCAAATTTCGAAGTAAAATAAATACTATTATTTTAATGAAATTTTTTACAAAACCAACTGAATAAGAACGAAAGGTACTTCAGAACTTCAGAAAACCTGAGAAAAAATTATTCTGACGCAAAGATTTGTTCTAATAATTACGATTCAATAATGTTGCGTTTACGCAACGCTGGGGATTAATGGGAGTCTTATATTTAAAGCCAGCAATAGGGTGGTTTCCTATTATTTTTTTATTGCTTTAATCGAAAGTTTATTACTCCTGGAGTACGTATTTCACGCTTTTAGATTTTTCAATGACAACATCTATTTTTCGCGATTAAATGAAAAGTGAAAATTTTCAAGCGCGCGAAAACGCGACGCTTAAGTATGAATGACGGGAAATATCTCCGTACGTCGTACTTCTGGTTCCCCCTCCCGCCCGGTGAGGTGACCTTGAGGCGCGGCTTAGCGCTGATACGTCGCAGGATGCTAGCGGATAGCTGAGTACCTTGCTGAATGGTAGCGCTTGGCTTAAAAAAGGTTTATTAATACCTTATCAAACGAAGAAAACTTTCCGAACTTAGCCAGTTTTAATAGGTGATTATTAACACTAGGAATACCGGACTTGACACCCCTCCTAGAGCTACCAAATGGAGTCATTTTGACTCCTACCTTATAATTGTTTATTTTTCCAGTTTATCTATGTTTTTATTCATACATTTCTTTAGTTTATCATTATTGTTTATTATTGCATTATTTCAGACGTTATTTAAACAAAAAAATCAATTTTTTTAAAATGCGAGTTTCGACGGTTTTGCTTTGAAATTCTTTTTTCCTACATGCTATATTGTTTTAATAGGATTTTCACACAGTAATTGGATAAAACAGCAAACATAGACATTTCAACACATTTTATCATCATGTTTGAATGATCAAAAATATTACCTAGGCTACATGGAAGTTGGGAAGATAATTAAATACAGCAAAAAAACTGCATTTGATAAGCCACGCATTTGGCTAAGGTGCTTTACAGTTCAAGCATTGTCGTTCATTGCCCACAGTTGCCCACAGAAAGACTTTTGGCAGGTCATACAATTCCAAACTGAGCGATTCTTTCTGCACTTTGGTATTGCCTGGAAATATTGTTTTGCAGAATCCCGTCAGAAGAATATGCAGCATTGGATACGCTTCGCTTTTGTCGAGATCTAATATGATATCAGCCAACTCTGTATCGAGCTTTTTCAAAAGCGTCTTGCGCGAAATGTTTTAGGTAGTCTCCTTGTACACTATCCATGAATACCTGCCAAGTCGGAAGTATTTTACAACGAGTGGATAGGCCATCGCTGAGTATATTTTCTTGTGGTAATAATGTGATTTCATTTCTTTTGATAATTCTCTTCGAATTATTTACCTTTCCCATAATGCTAGTACCCTAGCTTTTTCGCTGTTCGGCGAGTTTGACTGAGGTAATGTAATTATCTACGGTAACATTTCACCCTTTTTCAGAAACGTTTGCATTAGTTTCAGTACTACTAAACGGCAATCTGCATGAAGTGAAAAATCTTTTCCATCATTAGGGAAGGTATTTGCAAGATATTTGCTATCATTGTTAACAGCTAGTCAATATTCATAGCCGTATTTGTCCGGCTTAGATGGAATGTACTGAGTAAAATACACCTGATTTTACTGGGGAGAATTTGTTCAACAACCGTGAAGTATGGACCAGGTTTGTAACAAGGAATGTAATTATCTGTGAATCTATCCTACACTTGACAGTTTTGAGCTGCTGGAATCCATTAGATTTCTCATCAAATCTTAGATAATGAAAAATTTTTACAAACCGGTTCCCAGTCGTTCATTTTAGATAATGGTATTCCCCAGTCGTTTGACCAAATACTTGCAATAGAGAGATCATTTGTACCTGATATTCAACGGGCATAAAATATGGCTATACATGCAACTAGCTCCACATCGGAAAGTGTAAAATCTTCGTAATTTTGCCTGCGTGGTTCCACAATTTTACGTCGCTTTATGTGAGTCAGTATAAACGAATCTATAAATAATCGTAGATTATATCTTTGTTTTGTAACTCCTTATGAAAGGGAAAGTAAATGTAAATTACTGCATGTCTTTTGCACGTATTATGTCTGAATCTTCAGACTAGCTAGAAACGTTTTGAGGAATAAAATCTTTGACTACGTCAGAGACGAAATGATCCTCCTTTTCGCATTCCGATTTACCTTCCAGTATAGAATGCAACATAGAAAGGTCTTCTTCACGCTTTAGCCTACTTCTTCTAGTCACACTGCCAGTTAGGAAAAATGAAAGCCTTACTTCACTAGAGCTCTGCAGTCCACTCCAGAGTTCACTGGATTCACCAATGCGAAGGACAGCGCACGATTTTCCTGTGCGGCGCGCGACAGCCAGCGCTATCAGAGCCGACAATGCTAGGACAATAACTTTATTTCATTCATCCTCATATCAACGGAAGGATACAAAGGTACTTTTTCAGGTTTGAAAATGAACTTCCACGAGGTCAAGGGTGAAATAAAAGCGCTGCAGTGCAATACTGTGTATACAGTATTGAGCTGTAGCGAGCCTGATAGGCGGGGAGAAGGGAGAGGTAAGGGATGAGGGCAAGACACGACGGCTTCTAAACACATGAATTGAAAATGCTCAATATGAATGCCATATTCACCACTTTATCGCAGGATAAAATGATATCAGGACATTCATATGGTTTGTAGTTCCAAACACGGACCCGTAAAATTAGAAATGCCTTCAAATTCTCGCAATTATTGACCTAAAAGCGAAATAATTATATATTTAAGCCATCGATTGATTTAAATTAATTATTAACATAAGAAGAAATAAACTCTTGAACAAATATTACTATTTGGCGAAAAGACGAGCAAAATACAATAGGGAGTCAAAATGACTCCCTTTGGTAGTTGAAGGTAAATTTTAAAAAATGAGTACTATTTTACTTTCTAGAACTATTTTGATCGCAAAGTTTTATTTCGTGTCAAAAATGAATAAAAGTCACGAAATTTCAGGCCGGAATTCGGAAAATTTTAGTCAGGGCAGAGAAATAAAAATCGCGAGGAGTCAAAATGACTCCATCGGTAGTTCTAGTGTTAAGACATGTTTCCCTGAGCTCTGTGCCTCATGCATGCATTGGTAACCTCAGACGATGTATAACTCCTATCCTCTCGTGTAGAAACTAGGTCCCTGTGACGTCATGCGGAGTGGAATCGCATGGGCGCCAATCTGGCCTTTTTCAAATGAGGATAAAATTTGACCCTTGCCATTCGTCTAAACCGGTATTTCAAAAACCAAATAATTTGTATATTATGAATACACTAATGGTGGGTAACGAATCGCAATCAATGCCTTTCGTTTTCTTTGATGAAGGAAACTACCCTATTGGTCATTTCAATTCTTCTTGTTGTCTACATTAGTGCCAGAGTTGGCTTTCTCATAGGCATTCTTATGGCTTGGCTTACAAACTGCCAAGGAAAGTTAGAATCTCAAAAGTGAAAAATACAATAAATAAAATAGGTAATGGGGTAATATTATAAGTGATGTCATTTGGGGAAACTGGCAGGAAAATAGGTTAGTAGCTACAGCGAAGAAGAAGGTGCTTACACTCATTATGCTCTATTGCGATCCTTGATAACAATATTTCTCATCAGAAATTTCGCTTTTTTCTCAGAAGTTCTTGTAATGGCAATGATACTTAAAATATATAAATAAAGGGGAAATATATAAATCAGTGCATAATAATTTTTCTTTGGGGGTTTTATTAGGATAGTGTATTTTCTATTACTTTACTGCCACAAATCTTTTTCCTTGATAAATTTCTACCGTCCTTGGAAAATTAAGGTTTTTTTCGCTCGTATTTTTTATGGCACGTGCATTATTATTTTATTTTATTTAGTCCTAATTTTCTTAGCTATAGCATTCCATCTTACTCTTCACGTTAATAAATTCTGTTTTTCTATGTTTGTGGAGTAAATTAGTAGCTGAAGTAATGCTAAAATGACTCCAAAATAATGGGAAAAAGAATAAAACTCTAAAATATAACTTTATGGAATTAACTTAATAGCACTTAATTTTTCCTTTAATTTTCTCTGCAGTTTATTATTTTACTTCACCACTATATAAAATGATTATATTAAAATTTAATATAAATATAAAAATATTATGATAAAATACTGCCGTCAAATGATTTAACTGGGTCATACATGTCTGCTTCTACAAAAAGGTAAGTCCCATCCAATCTCCTCCTCTATTCCTGCGGAATTGCATCGGCGGTGGATTTATTTTGTGATCTGTGTTGCCTCGAACCCGGAAAAAGGTTTTCTCCGAAGCGCCGAAGGAAGATTTAACGCTTTTTATGGATCCCTTCCTTGAGTTCGATTTTAAGAGCAGTTTTATCGCGGCCAATCCCAGCGGCGAACTTCTCGTTCGGCCTCAAAGCCCTCTAAGGCCTGGCAAAAAGAAATACTCCATGAATCTCTGGAAATACTGGTGATGTGGAGCACAAAATTTTGCATCATTACTGCTCCATTCTCGAGTTCGACCCGCTTAGTCCTATGCCCCGAGAGCGTTGTGCTGCGGACGTAAAGACTACGAAAATAAAAATCCGCCAACGTGATAGCAGGATCTAGGAGGGGGAAGAGGGCGAACAAATGTAGCAATGTGAAATAATTTTGCTAAGGATGAGGGAGCCATCCGAACAATGGATCCCTGTTGCTGTAAAAAAATACATCCCTGGGAATTCCTTGAACGCCTCCTCTTCTGCCGTCCTTCGAGCAGTAGCTGTATTTTAAAATCACGACCGCTTGCAGCCATTTCACAGTGGTGGTGTGGGCGGGTTACTGCTATCAAAATAGAAATGGGTGGCTTTGGGAGGCCCATCTCATTATTATTCGGTTATTCGGCAAAAAATGAAAAGTACCCATTTTTTTCCTGTGTATTTCTGCTCCTCCTCCTTAGGCCGTTCAATACAACAGGACCGTCAATCTTTTCTACCTCTATCGATGTGTCCAAGGCAACTGCTTGCTCTTTGGTATGTTCTCAATATTTAATGTCCCAACCATTTTAATTTTTTGTTTTATATTATACCCTGGATATATGTATGCTACACAAGTTTTCTAGAGATTAAATAATACTCATTAAAAGTGGATATAAATGTAAATAGTTACTTTTACCTCCTGCTAAAAGGATGTCTCAGCGAAGTTAATGTTGCAGGGCAAGAATGTTGCGAATTGGATGAATATCATAAAAAAATGTTATTAAATCTGCTTTCTAGTATAATATGAGGGTTTACTTTTTTAAGATAATTCTAATCTGATTGTAAATTGCCAGATGATTAGTTTTTTGCACGATAAAGTGATAAATTAATAATAACGAGAAACAATATATATAAATATGTTATCATTACATTAGTTGTGAAAACAGTTAAACGAAAAAATTAAGTTAAATATTATAAGTAAAATTGGATATTGGAATATTTCCACAATATGCGTTTCGTTGTTACAAAGAACATTATCGAGTGTGTACTTTTTAATTCCGTGTGGGCAACTAGTGTGAACAATTTAGTATTCTCCTCCATTTCGCTGCCACCTAGTTTGAATACATGTGGTTCTCTGACACGAATTACGTGTCACACTTGATAGTGTTGTTTGTAACAGCAAACCGCATAGTGTAAAATAAAACTCAGTGGAAATATTTCAATGTCCAATTTTACTAAAACAAAGAACTTCCACCATATCGTGCCTCACATCATGCAAGATATTGTTAATTATTTTTGGTTGGCATTTTTAGTTGCCTGCATAAAGTGCAGAGACAATCTATTGTTCGGGTTGATTGGTGTCGGGGTTTAGGACTCGAAAGTTTTATGAATCTTATTTTGCTGGATGCCTAATGTTTCCATTTCAATTTAATTTTGCAAATTTGAATCCTCCTCAATTTTTTAACCACCAATTTTGAATACATTACGTCTCGGAAGGAAATTCCGTGTCATTTCGTATTCGTTTAAAAAATTCTGAATGCGTTTTATAGGTTGTGAGAGAGAATCGTTGAAGGCTATTTGGGTTTTCACCGAATCAATATGGCTACCGGCGTTTCGGAAACAGAAAAGGGCTCCATCATCAGGGCCGTAGTCAGTTTCGTGTGATCGTGTGTAAATAATAGTCACTCTTCGCCATCAAGACATCTCTAATTGGCGGGTTTGTGCCTTTCGCGGAACAGTCGAATCCTCCTTAGTGAAGGCTTTCAGGCGTTGCTGAGCGTTTATCTCTTTTCGATCTTGGCGTTCTTTTCCCCGAGCCTCTTTCCTCTTCTTGGAATCCTTTGTTTATTTCTCCTCGAACTCCAACCCGCAGGACAAGGTTTTTACTCTCTTCCTATTGATGGAATAGCCGCGGTTGATGCCATCTTCTGTTACTGCGGGTTTTGCGCGTTGGCCGTGCACAAGGTGCCCTTGACGTTCCTTTAACCATGTAAATGATGAATTTCTTAGCTTTCATACCACTTGGGCGAGCGCTTATGGGGAACTTACTCTTTTTATTGTACTTTAATTCGCAATGGGATGGAAACGTATAAAAACTTGAGTTTTCATTTCTTACGTTTGGTTTAATGATTTACTGCAAACGTATGTCACCGACGCGACATTAGTGCTATCTTCAAGTCATTTCTAGAAAAAAGCAATAAAATTAGATAATGGGAATACAGACGTGACGGGGAGTGCTGAGTTTTTTTACGTAGCACATAATATGAATGTTCAAAACACAGTCACTAAACATAGACACAAAAAAAGGAAACACTCACACGAAAAATAAAACTGAAAGACTTTCGTAGTTGTAGCTACTTCATCAGTCAAGGAGAGAATGAGAAACCTCCCAGGCAACAGATATAATTCCTTTTAATGTTTTCAGGGCCTATGTTTTCCGGATATTGTGCATAATAACTGTTTTTACACATACTTCCTTTCTTAAGCCTAATTTTTTAAAGGGATAATTGCTGGAAAATCCTAGACTATTTCTTATTGCCATATTTTCTCCCTCGTACCCACTTTTCACATTATTTAACCTTCCTCCGAACTTTTTTATTTCGTAATTTTTCTCAGTATCAAAATGAGTGTCGTAAAATTTCTTCTCTTGAGTAATTCATGGCTTCCTTTAATATGAATTCAAATAACTTTGTTCATTTTTTTACATCTTACAAAGGTTTAACAGAAACTCTTATTTGCCTGGTGTTACATTGACCTTATTTCCGTATATTTAGTGCTCGTATTCTCGGAGTCTCCATATTCTACACTTAAATGACATCATGAACCCATTGATGATAATTTTTAAGCCTAGTTTGATTGCCTGAATGTCCTCAAATGAAATGGATATTTTCATTTGGGACTCCTTGAAACAAAATATAATTTAACGTTATGATTACGCCCCTGTTGCAATATTCTACTAAAGACATACCCTGTTTGCATCAAAAACCTACAAAACTGACTCAGTAATGCAGAAAAATAGTGGAAACTTTTCGCAAGTGCTATGGTGCTCCTTCTCAGGTATATGTTTTATTTTTGCTTTCCAAAACATTTTGTTTCCTTTTTTTTCGAGGTCGACTCCCTGCTTTTGAAGGGTTATTTTGCTATTTTTCTCCCTTGAAAACTTTTCGAGACTAAGTACTTCTCTGTGGAGAGTGGATGATACAAATCGTGTTCCCTTTTTCGTGCCGGGTGACCTAATTTCGCAGAAAATTCACAGCTCTCATAGGAACATGCTACAAAAAAAAAAATTTCAAGAAAATCTCTTCAAATCCGCCTCAAACTTTCATTCAACTGTGGATTTGAAAGCATTTTATTCCCTGCGGTGCCTTTCTTTAATTTACATTTTCCGACAGTCAGACAGACATGGAAGACGAACTCCGTTCATTTTTATTATTCAATCGGCCAGGAGAGTTGGCTCATATATATACAAGCAAATAAAATTATTCATATTATTTTCGCCACACGTCATGATTAATGAACAAATTGATTTCTGGAGAAGGTTCAATTGTCTTAAAAGCACTCGTGGCAGATAATTGAGTAAACTCTTGAGAGCACTTGCATCCATTTAAATAGTATGGTATTTTGGTGACATACTTGAGTGTAACTGTTAGAAACGGTGATCATGCCAAGTAAGGAATATATAATGCCATTAATTCTTGCATCTGTTCCACCCGATTACATTAAATAAAGGCATATTAATGCTTACAATTAGGTAGAGGCCAGAGAGTTATCCATACTTATTAATCAGTCACTCTATGCTTCACAGTCACCAATAGAAACGCTTTTTATTTTCCTCTCTGGCTTATTGACCAGCCTTAGTTTTTATCGCAAGCAAAGCTGATAGAAATTTTTCATCAGGTAGAGTTTGTTCTTCTTAATTGGATTGTTAAATATATTGGAAATCAAAAACAATTGTTTTTTGTCATAAGGCAGTCAGCGGTCCACGAATTTTCACGTTGAGTAACTTTCATTCCCTTCGGCAGAAAGCAATGCTCCATGTGAGTAGGCATTATGGTGAGCGTAATAAAAAGAATTGAGGAGTATTATTGAATTTTTATTGGCACTTAATTCATAATTTTCTCATATGTTACGAGTAGATGTTAATTTTTTGCGCATAAATTAAGTGCAATTTTTACTTTTAAAATTAAACATTTAGTTTTTAAATGAAATTTTTGCTGTATTATATCCACAAATAATAATCACCAAGTCGATTATTCTCATGGATTGCTATGGATCATGTGTTCATGAAAGTAATTTTCCCATTCTCAAAATAAATCTAAGATTTTATTCTTTTCTTTCAGCTCTTCAACTGCCGTAGCCACATAAGAGTAATAAAGCCCATGAACGACGTAGGTTGGTTCTATATCTGCGGTACCAACGCCCACAGTCCCGAGGAATGGTTCACATACGTGAGTGTTTTGATTTGTGTTTAGCGTCTTTTCATAGCAAGCCCGAATAAATTTCTGTGAAACAATTTTACTTGAATATTTTAACCAAAATTTCAAATGCATGCTATTATCAAAGCCATTATGAATGTCTGAGATTTTCCAGAAATTTGCAAATTTTTATTTTGAATTCTGGAAACTATAAATGCTAATAATTAACATGTAAATATGTTATTAGATGGGAAAGTTTAGATATTATCGTGACGCGACAAATGCATATTCAACATAGTTTGCAATTAGGTGATTTACGATCTTAGTAATTCAGATGGTGAGAAGCCTAAGTGAACAGGTGATTTTTTATCTAAGCAGAGTTAATTACAGGTACATTGATAGAATAAATATGGAAAAATTTGACGACCGAAGGATATGAGTGATCTCTTTTTTGTGCTGAGATTGAGTAGAAAATCAAATTCATTGCTAAATATCGTGTCGATCTCGCTTTGTTTTCCTTACCTCATTTCTGTTTCTTATTCAGTTTCGATAAAAAATCTCTTGTTCCTCTTGGCTTCTAACCCCCACTATTGAGACACTAAACTTAACGTGTAAGAATATGTGAAGAGGAGAGTGTTAAAAATTTTAAATCTACCCTGGAAAGCTTAATTTTATTAATTTCGTGGGAAATATTTAAAATTATACTCCTTAAAATTAATCAAAACAACCGAATAACTAATCTTTCAGGTAATACCTCAAATGACTACAGTAATTTTTACCCTTTCTAACCCAGAGCTGTTTCTGGGAGAAATCAAATTTCAAGATTTTTTATTTTGAAAATTTTACACCGAATGATAATTATCGTGGCAGCTAAATATTTCGTCATTAAAATTTACATTACAAAATAATATTTACCATAGATATCTCCTAAAAGGAGATGAAAGCTTAAACACTTTTGATAATGCTCGGAAGCAACATTGGGTTATAAAGGGTTAATGCTTACTTTTGCTCGAAGTTTTCCTATATTGTACTGCATATAGTTGAGGAAAGAAAAACAATTTCTTTTTCCGAGACATTAACATATTTGCAGCTATTCATCCGGACTGACGCTTTCAAGGATGAATATATGTTTCTATACATAATATTGCATCTTCCTAACTGTAACGAAGAATATTCTCATTCCCGTGGCATTGAAATCTGAATAGGTACCTCCGAGAACCGTGCTGGAACCGCATTCATTTCATTAGACCGCTACTGCGGACTGTGTGCCTTTACAGGCCATGGCGTTAACGCAACTATTCTCCCACTGAAACTTGTCTTGTAATGGTTAGCGATAAATTTCCAGCCTAAGATTCAACGAGCCAATGCCAAGCTGAAGAGGAGAATTGAAAGCAATATTTTTAAAACTAAAATCACTTAAGACGTCCAGAAATTTAGTTACCTAAAGCAATTTTCTGAGAATTATTGCACAAAAATGATACCAGAGGTTTACATTTTGCTAAAAAAACATATGTACGTTCAAAAGTATTCATACACTTAAAAATATGTATTGTTATCATTTCCTAGTGAAATAAATTTCCCACTGGCCTTTATATCTCATAAAAATATTTGCGTTCCCTGATGGTAAACATCATGACTCAATCGAAATTATAGGCTCTGAAATATCCCGGTTACTAGCTATTTCCCCTTTCCTTTCACATATCATTAACACTAGAAGGACGGCAGGGGTCATTTGACCCATTTTCAGAATTCAAATTTATTTTTCTCTTATTAAAATATTTTTTTTAATTTTGAAACTTTTTGACTTTGTTCATTTTGGTCTATATTTTGATAAATTAGTGAAAATTCAACAATAATGTTTTGTTTTAAACTTTAATGACGTGTTATACCTAGAAGGACGGCTAGGGGTCATTTGACCCACAACTGGTTTTCGCGCTATTTTCTTGCCCATTGGCACTTTAGTGCCATGTATATCATATTATCAGAAAGAAGCTAGTGTGTTAGATGACTTGCTTCATTTTGAATGTGGGAGTACCCGGTTCAATGCCAGTTTCGTCCCAAGGGCTCCTATCTGTATTCGAAAACCTAGGCATAGCGACTTGTTGTGCACAATCTTTTAATTTTTGGGCAACAAAGGGAAATAAAATATTTTCAATCCTTGATTTGCGTAAATTCATGTATTTATGATATTTTAACTTTGTTTTATTTGTTGTTCAATGATTATTTTATTACCCACAACGGAAAATCGTCACGTATCCCAAGGATTGTTTTCCGTCGTCCAAGATTCAGAGCTCTTAGAGACTTTATTTTCAATATCGACTCATCAGGTTTACAAATAACTTTCATTTTTCTGGCCTGACGGCACTGTCACTTGACCTAGCCCCTTTGCCGTGTGTCCAGCATTAGTGCCACCTGACCCCGTCGGAGCTTGGGGCGGGTTGACTGCACACTGCGTCCTGGGGAAAAATCCTGACTCTTTTTGAGAGAGCGGAGGAATTGGGTGGACTGTAAAATTCTACTGTAAATCCTACCCTTGGAATCCGCACGTAGATCGGAGAAGAAGCATTACTGCAAGTTCCTGGAAGATACCAATCAGGATACGGTTGGCGGTTGAGTCCCTGCCTTTCGAACGGCAATTATCGTTACTTCTGAAAATTTTGTCCTTTTGTATGAATTTCTAATGCTCTCCAGCTCTCTATACCTCCAATGCAACTAGAGAAGATTCTAGCATAATGCGCTTTCGTTTGTAGATTTTTTTGCATGCATATCAGTAGCGAGTTGAGGAAGAAAGTAAGAAGTCGAGAAATATATCAAGAGAAGAGAATCATCATGATTCCAATAGCTGTAGGGAATATTGAAGATCAGTCTGGAAGTGAATCGTAAACATCAGTTCAAGAACATTCTGACCAATCCATCAACATCTGCGTGCGATGGTAGGGACGAAGTCCAAGATAGTGAATCCAATGGCGACTTTGGCGTGACAGTAAATGCACAGCTCTATCCAACAAAATGCAGCTGTTCTTTTATGAGGTAAATTCCAAATAAAACAGACAAATTTGGAATCGAGTACTGGGTTTTGACAGATGTGAAATGAAAATACAGCCTAAATGAATTTCCATATTGTGGCAAAGTTGATGATTGGCCATCAAATCAAGCGTTGGGGAAATAAATAGTTACTAAAGTGACCGTAACATACAAGAATTCAGGAATAAATGTAACCGGCAGGAAGTCATAAAAAAATGGAAAACTTCTCTTGCATGGACGATCTGATAAAAACAGGCGTGACGCACAAATATCCATGACCCCTAAAATAGCCATGTAATCCATTCAACGCGAGTATTCAAAAATACCTTAGGCCATACTCTTAATGCCATACTCTTACTCTTAATAGGCCAAACTATAACAATAATGTACTTTCACTCAGCAGCATGATCTCAGACCATACTATTTCCGAAACGAATAAAAGATACCAGAGACCATCCTATTTTATAATAAAAAAAAGCGGGAGTAGATGTGATGGATAGCATGTATCAATTTATTTACACGTCTCCAAATCCAACAGCCATATCTCCATGGGCACAAAAAAGAAAAAGGTGCCAAATACCATCAAATTGAATCATTGCACCAATTTCCTTTCCATTTTCCAAATTCCTTTTCATGTGCAAATGGCTGGTGTCCTAACACCCCCTGCCACACGCTTTTAAGCGTCTTGCGGGTTAATATGTAGATTTAGATGTAGATGAATAAATCGTCCAATGAACGCATTCAGCGCAAAAAAATATTTTGTGAAAACAGCACTAAAAAAATACTGTCTCTCTGAGATTTACAACAAAGTAATAAGTTTTGAAAATTTGAATGCAAATTTTGTAAACCCAGTACCCCTGTTGTTTACACATGTAACACAACTTTTGTATTGAGTGTATGTATTTTCATTATTTGATTTGCAATCGAGTTCTACATACGGTTTAATTCATTGTTCTTTAAATTAATTGTTATTAACTTTTGACGATGGTAATAATATGACATAATGTTAAATAGTGTTTTTAATGAACTGATTGAACAATTAATACGATTAAACTGAATATTGGTCGAAAATTAGGCGTTTTATTCCAAAATACATTTTAGGGGTCAAATGACCCCCAGCCGTCCTTCTAGGTAGCGCGAAACTCCCGTCCTCCTAGTGTTAAAATGTATGTATAAATTCCTATATATCAGACAAACTACGTAAGAAAAGGTGTAGAACATGAATAGGGACTCAGTATTGTCCACATGCTGCTCATGGAGCCAGATTTGGCGACTTTATAAATCTCAAATTTTATTATAAAACTTCAGCATTGATTTTTCATTCATTTATATTCTCAAAAAAAGTTCCGTTAAACTAAAACATGGAGGTATTGACATAAACGAGTGACATGATGGGAAATGCAGGAATGAAAAACAAAATGTTTGAAAGTTTGAAAAAGCAATTAATTATTCATTTCGAATGTAGTGTTGATTTTATGCTCTTGTTGTGTATTTTAATGATTGAAACGAAAGGAAATACATCACCGAAGCAATCAAGGAAATTTCACAGAAAATAGTGAAATTTAAATTTTTACTGAATTCAATCAATAAACAATCTCAGATAATTGGAATAATACACTGGTAATTCTATCGAATTGAAAATACCCAGGCTATGTGAACCAAATGCGAGCACAGTGACTTAGTCGTCAGGAGTAAGTTTAATTGCATGGCCGATTGCCTCGTTGATTAAATCTACTTACGTTTACATACCGGCTGTTTATAAATGAATATTGGGGTTTTAACGCATTATAATATTTATTGCATCATACTTACAGTTATAAATTATATGTCAAATGAAAGAGCAACTCAAACTGTTTTGTTTTTTTAACAACAATGCAAATGTGTGTGAAATGCTTCCACCGCGATCCGCTAGAAAGCGGTAGTAGCAAATTTGACGACTAGTGAACAGAAAGCGCTTTGTGTTTTACAGTTTGCAAAGACTGATTCTGTGCAACGTGCGTTCCGCGTTAAATTCTGTTGTGATCCTCCAAGTGACAATAACATCCGTAGATGGTATCATCAGTTATCGTATCAACAGTTGAAGATACAGGCAGCCTTTGTAAAGGAAAGAGCACGGGACGACCAAGAAATAGCGAAGAGACTGTTGAGCGAGTGAGAGAGTCGTTCACTCGTAGCCCAAAGAAATCCGTCCGGAAGGCTAGTAGTGAATTAGAATTTCCTGTGTCAACTATTTGGAAAGTTTTAAGGAAACGCGTGCAACTACGTCCTTACCGTTTGCATTTATAATGGGCTCCAAAGCCTACAGACCACGGATTACCAACGAAAATCACAATGGGAATGTTGTTTTATGACGATGATGATTTTCTGGATCATGTTGTCTTCAGTGATGAATCGACTTTTCACCTCAGTAGATATGTAAACACTCATAATGTGCGTATCTGGAGTTACTGTACTACACATGTATATTATATAGCGTTAAAACCCCGATATTCATCTATAAAAACCCTATATAAGCGTTTGGGCTTTATGAAAATCGTTTTTTAGCTCCTTAGTGGGGAGGCGGAATTTTGTTACACGTTTATTTATTTATCTATATTTATCTCAATAACTGCGGAATGCAGCACAGTGAGGCCTTTACATCGGGAGTTCAACAACAGACGACACATGTCCTGGAAGGGGCAACCTATCCAAATGGGACTCGAACCCGTGCCCCTCAGTATGATGGGCGAGGACTGAGAATTTTAAATGTTGAGGTTTTCGGCCAGGATAAAACGTTTTCTCGGGTGAACATGATGTTTTAAAACGTTTTGGGAAAAAAATTCAACCGTTTAGTCAAACATCGATTCCTTCGTGCCGAAACGCTGCTTCAAAAGTGCCCGTCCCCCGCCACCCTGCCGCCAGGCTGATTCTTGATTCTCGCGACACTCGTTATTCCTGTGGATCTTGCCGTCTTCGCATTTCATGCCGGCAACATGGATCTAGATCGAGTGATAATGGCAAGCCGGGGACTGCATGATTAATTTTTCAATGCAATGCATAAGCGTCTATAGGTGCATCAGGCACAGCTATCCGACGTCGCACGGACCTGAAACTTAAAAAAAAATATTTTTCACACCATTTCGCACATTTTGAGACCACAAATATTTAAATCGGATCATTTTGGACAAAAAATCGCCGGCCTGATGGAGTATGGATAAGTGCGTGTAGGATAATGTGTACTCTGCCTTACCTTGCATGAAATCTATTCATAGAAGAGGGTTTTTTTTCCAACAATAGCACCTTTATAAGTTTGCGAGTTTATTTTCTGAAATAATGCATGGAAAAATAATAATAAATAAAAAGGAAGACGAAATTGCGGGAAGTTAGGAGATTTAAAAAGCATGTTTTCTTGTTAGTTCGGAGCATGTTAACGTGTGAACTCTTTTCACGAGTTATAAATGGAAGAGTTCTTGTGTATCTCTAAGGTTTTTTTCTTCTTTTAGCTTCCTCCTCTTTTAGCATTACTTATTCAGCTACTCTCTTAGCCTCGCATTATAAATTTTTTCCATCTGCAGTTTTGGACCAAAAAGTGTTAAAAAACTGTAATTCAGAGAATAAAGATAAAAATTCTTGTCATATCTTGCATCTCGGCATAAAATGTGGTAAAACTGGAATGAATTGGCTAATAATATATGAGACAACGGAATCCGGTGTAAAAAGCTTTCTTGTTTTGGGGCATTTTTTTCTTGTGTTTTTTTTGCTTCCCATCCTTTGCAACGCAATGAAAGTGAACGTGTGAGTACTTAGTGAGCGTCATGTTGCTCTCGTTTATATACACCCCACGAATCATATAAATCACATGTATTGCAAGCAAAGATATTTACTCATATACCTATATTATGAACTTTCCTCTGTTGTTGAGAACTGACCTTTCTTGGAATACTATTTTGTTTTGAACAAGTACAATCTCTAAATTCTCGCAAATTTAATTTCATAAGTTATTATTTCTCAGCTAATTCCACTTTCCCCCTAGTACCATTTTTCGAATAAAACTACCCTGGATTTCAATCAGAATTTGCCACGTGTGATGATTGACGCCTTGTCAAGGATTTATATACCGTTACTTAAGTGGCAAGAAAAAATCGCGAAATATTCACTAGGACTGTCGAGGTATTGTCAAACGTAGCGATGGTTAACATCTTCTGTGCAGCTTATGCATATTTATTCCCTGTTCTATATGCAAGTAATGCCATATTTGCGAGAACTAGAGCAAGCACTCCGTTGCGCGTGCATTAAACCGAATATCGCATACTTATTGCCGTTAGATACCATCACTAGATGCCCTATAATAGTGGTGTTATGCATTTTTGCAAAGCATTGATCCAGCTACTACTTATCCATCTACTACATTCAAGTAATTTTTTCATCTTTTTCTTCATCCGAGGTGTATTTATTTTTCATACGCCTAAAAAATTTAAATTTGATTCTTCCATTCTCTCTTCACCGACTTCCTTCCCTTCATCTCTCAGTGTTCTCTCTCAATTCCTTACTTACAATCAGCATGGATTTTTCAGTGAATATTTATCATTCCGTGGAAAGTTGCCATTAATAATTAAATTTCGCGTGAACGCGGGAAGACAATTCTTGAGCCCCGCAATTCACTTAGAGACGGGAAATTGAAATATCAAGTATGGCAATTTATGCAATACTTTATCAATATTTATGAAACTTTTAACGCCACATCGAATAATTTAAAGTAAAATCACTGAACAATTATCTCCTGAAGATTGAGTCAAGATGTGCAATCGCTACTGAAATGAGGAGGATATGATCGGGAGATGTCAGATTCCTCGATTACTGTCTGCAATTTGTGGGGATCGGTCGCATTTCTCCAGTTAAGATGACTGAGGAAGCGTTTGATCATTTCTGAAAGCACTATGTTGATAAGAGAGGCAAAAAGTGAAACTTAAATTGGATTTGCTGTTGAAAGACAGAGTAGAAGAATTGGAGAAGGAAATTAATTATTTTGAAGTGGAGAAGATAGGGACGGAGGCATGGATCATTCCTGTTTCAATATTCAGAATCATCCGCCAAGTTAAATTAGTTCGCTTATCCTCTGAAAGCCCATCCCAAAACCCTATCTGCTCCTTTCCTCCTCCAGCTCTCCAACACCATTCTACTCCCAGCCACCCACAATCCAACTTTCTCTTTCATTTTATCCTGACCATTTTTCTTATTCAACAAATCCCACCTTCTTAGCCGAAAATACATTATATCACCAAATTCAACAAATCGATCTGGAGTTAATATTTTTATGACAATTTTTAAAGAGAATAAAAACAAAAAAGCTCAAAAATATGATTAAAAACATTATAAAATTCGCATAACATTAAAAAATAAGCTTTTCATCACTCGGAAAATAGAACGTAGTTGCTGAACAGGTTTATTAAAAGGGAGAGTAGAGGAGCGTGATAGGTGAGTAAGGATTGTAAGGATGTAAATGATCAAACTAGAACTGTTAAAGACTTACTGCAAAAATAGTCATGACTAATGCTATCTATTGAGAAAATTTTGTACATTTATTTCATTACAGAAATTTAATTAACTAATTACAGCAATAAAATTGAACAAACTTTCAAATTTGATTATGGAAAATTTCTTTTTCATCAGAATCGAGGCAACATTGCTAGGCAATTCGACAAAATAAATGGGGTTTAAAATCAGTTACAAGGTTCCATACATGAAACAGACAATCATACAAAGTGTAAAATAGTATTGAAGGAGACTGTGAGTGTTAGGAAAGCCGTTCAAATAGATTCCTGGTGTGGAGATAAACCAGTTGAGATGACGAAATGCGTTCATTCATTTCTGAAATACGTGAACCACTCTTCTTTTTTTATTATTTTCTATTCAACCTCTAAAATTACCATTTCTTCTTTTGATCTCTTTCACTTTTAAAACGTCTAGTCTCTGGCGACAATACTCGTTTTATCTCTTCTTTGAGTGAAATGAATTTGTATTCACTTCTTCTTTCCAACCGATTAACAACCGCCTCCACTGCACCATTCTTAAATCGCTAAACAAGAGGTCTTTCACGTGGCTCAAATGCAAGCCTAAATGGTTCTAGGTCCGTTCGCCTTCATTTACGCATAGCTGTCATATCCAGAGGTGATATTTGATCCATATTGCGACGATAGGTATCTTAAATTGCAAAAATAATTTTAAAACCATTTTACCGCAACGCAGCGAAAACGATGTTCCTCTGCTGAATGCAGGTTTAGGCTAACAAATTAAACGATAAAAATGATAAAAATTCTGAGACATCTATTCTCAATCATCAAACAAACATGTGCATCAACCTTGGAATCGATATAGAGGTTATTCGATTCTTTGTATGTACTTTCCGTGGAAAAATTATCCTCCATCGTGCTGCTTAATTTTACGATAGATTCGGTCTATCCTTAACTAAAAGCAATCCTATGTCGAGTATCGCCATTTTCCATTTTTGACATCCAGCAGACGCTCATTTTTAGTTTCTTATTAAGGCTAATGTTTTTTTCCTGCAGTTCCACTTATATCCCTTTTTATGGACTTGCAGTCCAACCTGACGCACTTGGCCCGCCACGAGTACGTTCCCGGCGTGGGTATGGGCATCGCCAAGTGCCCTTATGACCCCAGCGACAACTCGACGGCCGTGTGGGTGGAGAAGGGAAACCCGGGCGGCCTGCCCGGTCTCTACAGCGGAACCAACGCCGAGTTCACCAAAGCCGACACGGTCATCTTCAGGACCGACCTGCACAACCTGACCACGGCGCGGCGGGAATACTCTTTCAAGAGGACGCTCAAATACGACTCCAAGTGGCTGGACAGTGAGTTTTGTCTTACAATGTCTAAAGTCTTTCGCCATTGAATCTCATCGTTCACTGGCATTGGAAGAAAAGTCGTACTCACACCTGTCAGTGGAAGGAATTTACAAATGGCATGTTTAACCGCACTAAGGGGCAAATTAAGGTAGGAATTGAATGCATCAGTTGCAAGAAGTTGTATCACCTCAATTGGGTCCCAAAAACGCACCAAATGCATCTTCGAAATGATACCGACTTTAATCTATTTGTTCGCCATGAATGCTATGAGTTTCCAGAGGACAGCACTTCCCAAAGTTATGTATAGATATTTTGAAGAGACAAAAAAAATATTAACCTAAACTCATAATAAACATGTAAAGTTTTACTCTTTCAGTCAAAAAATAATTTGTTTTGAGCTTAAAATCATTAAAAAGTAAAATTTTAAGTTACATCATTGAATTTTAATTTAATGATATTTTTACGCCTCTCACCGTATGAATATACTTACAGGTAGGATAATGATCGATTCATTTGCTGAAAAAGGCTATATTTCTTGAATATATTATAACTTAAATAAAATGTGCTAAGCAGTGCATGAAAATCTGGTGGGGCAATAACTGGAAAACAGTGTGCCAATAACTAGATAAAGGGTGCCAATAACAGGGATTATGGGACTTTATTAAACTATTATTTTTAGTAAATAGTTGTATTTAAAATATAATTCGCTCACATGGGGAAACTAAAGCAACATATCTCTCAGACCTAAGGCAAGTTATAAATAAACTGAAGTTGTGATACAACGGTCACAAGAGTTAATTTTCTTCTTCAAGGTCCTTAAAGTGCCAATAATTGGGTAGTTACCCTAACCCCAGCTCTGATAAAGACTTACCTCATGATCACTTAGGCTCAACACTGGTGCTCTTAGAAGTTAAGCCTCTGCATTTTCCATCTGCAATATCTCAAATAGCCTGGTTTTATGAGTAAGAAATCTTGATTTAATCTGAAAGGATTACAAAAGTACGGCGTTATATTCGAAAATATAGAAAAATGTTTTCCAGAAAAATAATTTCCCTCGGATGGCTTCTTCCTTGATGCATGATTTTAATGCCCTTTGATAAATATGACTTAAAGACTTTTTGTGGAACATATCCTAGGATAGAGACATTCCGAATTTATTTCTTGGATGATTACCAAATTAATATCCGAATTTGTTTGCTCCTCGTGCATGTTATGTGAAACAAAGCCTTTTTAATGTAAACATGTATAAAACTTGTGAAAAGTAATTCAATGGCTGATATCTTATAATTTTTGTTCGATAAAATCGCCAATGAATATATTTATTTTTTATCAGTTTGGCGACTAATACATTTTAATAGATCGTTATTCATTTTTCCATCGGCGTTATTTTTGCATTTCACCTTCATATACCCTATTCTTAGAAGCCCACTTAATGTTTCACGATCTTGTAGAGTTAGCAGATTTTTCCTTTTGAAGAACACGTACTTGCCTCCTTATTTATTGAAAACTTTTTGTTCAAATACTTTCAAAGCATTAGTTCGAAGGCGCTATTTAGTGTAACAAGCTATATAGCAATGATTAGGAAATTGGCGTCGGCGGAGAGAACGGCAGTGATTATTTTATTGCTGCATTAAGTTGTAGGCCAACGCGGCAACGATATAGCTATTGCTTCGCTTTGTGACCCAATCTGCGTGTTCTGAGGGCCCAGCGAGTAAATCAAGCAGTCAAACCCTAAAGCCCTTCCACTGCTCCAGTCACTCTCTGACCATTACTGCGTCAAATATTGGCGCTGTGTCAGGGGCGGCAGCCAAAGACACTCGTCCTAATGGTCCCCTTCACGTTGTCGCTCCTACCGGCCATATAGGTGATCTGAGAGATTCTAACTTTGCTGCCGAGCTCCGTCTCCCTTCTTCTTCATCCCATTACCGGCCTAGTTAAGAAATACTTAAATACTTGATTTAATTGCTTATATAATAAATATACGAAGTGACACATAGAATTTATAATTATAAATTTTTTCGCAGTTTTACTGCTGAGATTAAAAAAATACGAAATGACAACTAGTATTTAAAATTCCAAAATAATTTCGTAGTTTTACTGCTGAGATAACAAAAATAAGAAATGACACATATAATTTAAAATTCTAAAATAATACGTAATTTTACTGATGTGATTATAAAAATACGAAATGACACCTAGAATTTAAAATTGTAAAATAATTCGTTGTATTACTGCCTAGAAAATAAAAATATAAAATGAAACCTAGAATTTGAAATTGTAAAATTATTCTTATTTTTAATTGCTTATATAATAAATATACGAATGGCACATAGAATTTATAATTCTAAATTAATTCGCAGTTTTACTGCTGAAATAAAAATATACGAAATGACACCTAGAATTTAAAATTCTAAAATTATCCGCAATTTTACAGCTGAGAAATAACAATACGAAATGACTGAAATTGAAAATTCTAAACTAACTCGTAATTATACTCCTCAAACTACTTAAAAAATAAAAAATGAGACATAGAATGTAAAATTCTAAAATAATTCGTAATTTTACTGATGAGATATTAAAAATTTGAAATGACAACAAGAATTAAAATCTATAAAATACTTCGTAGTTTTACTGCTGAAATAGTAAAAATACGAAATGACACCTTCAATTTAAAATTCTATAATAATTCATAGTATTACTGCTGAGATTGTTAAAATGAAATATGTAACCCTTAATTAATTTTCTACTATAATGAGTCTTATAATTTCAATGTCTAAAAAAATTCGTAATTTTAATGCTAAAATTCTAATATAATTCGTAAATTTACTGCTGAGATATTAAAAATAAAAAATGACACCTAGAAATAAAATTCTAAAATAATTCGTAGTTGTACTGCTGAGATAATAAATATACGAAATGACACCTAGAATATAAAATTCAATAATAATACTTAGTATTACTGCAGAGTTAACAATAACACGAAAAGACACCTAGAATTTAACATTATAAAACACATCGCAGTTTTACAGGTAATTATTAAAAATGCAAAATGACACCTATAATTAAAAATTCTAAAATTATTCGTATTTTACTGGTTAGAGAGTAAAAATAAAAATGACACCTAGAATTTGAAATTGTAAAATTATTCGTATTTTTTTTGCTTATAAACGAACGTGAAAAAACATAAATAAACGAAGTGACACATAGAATTCATAATTCTAAATTAATTCGAAGTTTTACTGCTGAGATAAAAAAAATACGAAATGACTCCTAGTATTTAAAATTCCAAAATAATTTCGTATTTTTACTGCTGAGATTAAAAATATACGAATTGACACCTAGAATTGAAAATTATAAACTAATTCGTAGTTATACTACTCAGATAAAAAAAAATAATTGAGACCTAGAATGTTTAATTCTAAAATAATTCGTAATTTTAATGCTGAGATAATAAAAAAATTAAATGTCACCAAAAATTTTAATTAATCAAACACTTTGAAGTATTACTGGTATTATTAAAATGCATACAAACACCTAGAATTTAAAATTCTAATGTAATTCCTAATTTTAATGCTGATATATTAAGAATACGAAAGGACACTTAGAAATTGAAATTCTAAAATAATTCGTAGTTTTACTGCTGAGATATTAAAAATAAGAAATGACACCTAGAAATAAAATTCTAAAATAATTCCTTATTTTACTGCTGAGATAATAAATATACGAAATGACACCTAAAAATTAAAATTCTAAAAAAATTCGTTGTTTTACTGCTGAGATAAAAAAAATTCGATGTAACAACAATAATTAAAATTCTAAAATGATTCCTAATTTTACTACAGAGATACAAAAATATACGAAATTAAACCTAGAATATAAAATTATAAGATAATTCGTAGTTTTACAGCTAGGTAATAAAAATACGAAATGACACCTAGAATTTAAAATTCTAAAATAATGATTAATTTTACTGCTAAGAAAATAAAAAAACGAAATGACACCTAGAATTTAAAATTCTCTAATAATGCGTAATTTTACTGCTAAAAAAATAAAAATACGAAATGATATCTTGAATTTAAAATTCTAAAATAATTCGTAGTTTTACATCTGAAAAGACGAAATGACGACTAAAATGTGATATTATAAAAAAATTAGCTTAGGTATTAATAATGAGAAATGTAAAATTCTATAATATTTGTAAATTTACTGCTGAAATATTAAAAATAAGAAGTGACACCTAGAATTTAAAATTCTAAAAAAATTCGTAGTTTTACTGCTGAGATATTAAAAATACGAAATGACACCTAGAAATTAAAATTTTAAAATAATTCGTAATTTTACTGCTGAGATATTAAAAATACGAAATGACACCTTCAATTTAAAATTCAAAAATAATTCGTTGTTTTACTGCTGAGATAATAAAAACACGAAATGAAACCTAGAATTTAAAATTCTAACATAATTCTTAATTTTACTGCAGAGATAGTTAAAATACGAAATGACACCCTGAATTTAAAATTCTAAAATAATTCGTAGTTTTACTGCTGAGATAGTAAAAACATGAAATCACACCTCGAATTTAGAATTCTAAAATAATTCTTAATTTTACTGCTGAGATAGTAAAAATACGAAATGACACCTAGAATTTAAAATTCTAAAATAATTCGTAATTTTACTGCTGAGAGAGTAAAAACACGAAAAGACACCTGGAATTTACAATTCTAAAATAATTCGCAATTTTACTGCTGAGATAGTAAAAACACGAAATGACACCTTGAATTTATAATTCTAAAATAATTCGTAGTTTTACTGCTGAGAAGGTAAAAATACGAAATGACACCTAGATTTTAAAATTCTAAAATAATTCGTAGTTTTACTGCTTAGATAGTAAAAACAGGAAATAACACCTTGAATTTAAAATTCTAAAATAATTCGTAATTTGACTGCTGAGATAGTAAAAATACGAAATTACACCTTGAATTCAAAATTCAAAAATAATTCGTAATTTTACTGCTGAGATAGTAAACATACGAAATGACACCTTGAATTTAAAATTCTAAAATAATTCGTAGTTTTACTGCTGAGATAATAAGTATACGAAATGACACCTAGAATTTAAAATTCAAAAATTATTCGTTATTTTACTGCTGAGATAGTAGAAATACGAAATGACACCTAGAATTTAAAATTCTAAAATAATTCGTAATTTAACTGCTGAGATAGTAAATATACCAAATGACACCTTAAATTTAAAATTCTAAAATAATTCGTAATTTAACTTCCTAGATAGTTAAAATACGAAATGACATCTTTAAATCGAAATTCTAAAATAATTCGTAGTTTTACTGCTGAGAGTAAAAACATGAAATAACACTCAGAATTTAAAATTCTAAAATTATTCGCAATTTTACTGCTGAGATAGTAAAAATACGAAATGACACCTAGAATTTAAAATTCTAAAATAATTCGTAGTTTTACTGCTGAGATAGTAAAAATAAAAAAATGACACCTTGAATTTAAAACTCTAAAATAATTCGCAATTTTACTGCTGAGATAGTAAAAATACGGATGACACCTAGAATTTAAAATTCTAAAAATATTCGTAGTTTTACTGCTGAGATATTAAAAACACGAAATGACACCTTGAATTTAAAATTCTAAATAATTCGTAGTTTTATTGCTGAGATAGTAAAAACACGAAATGATACCTTGATTTTAAAATTCTAAAATAATTCGTAGTTTTACTGCTGAGATAGTAAAAATACGAAATCACACCTAGAATTTAAAATTCTAAAATAAGTTGTAGTTTTACGGCTGAGATAGTAAAAACACGAAATGACACCTTGAATTCAAAATTCTAAAATAATTCGCAATTTTACTGCTGAGATAGTAAAAATACGAAATGACACCTAGAATTTTAATTTCTAAAATAATTCGTAATTTACTGCTGAGATAGTAAAAACATGAAATCACACCTCGAATTTAAAATTCTAAAATAATTCTTAATTTTACTGCTGAGATAGTAAAAATACGAAATGACACCTGGAATTGAAATTCTTAAATAATTCGTAATTTACTGCTGAGATAGTCAATATACGAAATGACACCTTGAATTTAAAATTCTAAAATAATTCGTAATTTAACTTCCTAGATAGTTAAAATACGAAATGACATCTTTAAATCGAAATTCTAAAATAATTCGTAGTTTTACTGCTGAGAGTAAAAACATGAAATAACACTTAGAATTTAAAATTCTAAAATAATTCGTAATTTTACTCCTGAGATAGTAAAAAAACGAAATGACACCTTGAATTTAAAATTCTAAAATAATTCGTAGTTTTACTGCTGAGATATTAAAAATACGGAATGACACCTAAAATTTTAATTTCTAAAATAATTCGTAATTTACTGCTGAGATAGTAAAAATACGAAATGACACCTAGAATTTAAAATTCTAAAATAATTCGTAATTTACTGCTGAGAAAGAAAAAACACGAAATGACACCTAGAATTTAAAATTCTAAGATATTTCGTAATTTTACTGCTGAGATAGTAAAAATACGAAAGGACACCTAGAATTTAAAATTCTAAAATAATTCGTAATTCTACTGCTGAGATAGTAAAATCACGAAATGACACCTTGAATTTAAAATTCAAAAATAATTCGTAATTTTACTGCTGAGATAGTAAAAATACGAAATGACACCTAGAATTTGAAATTCTAAAATAATTCGTAATTTTAATGCTGAGATAATAAAAAAATTAAATGTCACCAAAAATTTTAATTAATCAAACACTTCGGAGTATTACTGGTAATTATTAAAATGCATACAGACATCTAGAATTTAAAATTCTAATGTAATTCGTAATTTTAATGCTGATATATTAAGAATACGAAAGGACACTTAGAAATTGAAATTCTAAAATAATTCGTAGTTTTACTGCTGAGATAGTAAAAATACGAAATGACACCTAGAATTTAAAATTCTAAAATAATTCGTAATTTTACTGCTGAGATAGTAAAATCACGAAATGACACCTTGAATTTAAAATTCAAATATAATATCTAATTTGACTGCTGAGATAGTAAAAATACGAAATGACACCTAGAATTTAAAATTCTAAAAAGATTCTTAATTTTACTGCTGAGATAATAAAATCACGAAATGAAACCTAAATTTTAAAATTCAAAAATAATTCGTAATTTTAACTGCTGAGATAGTAAAATCACGCAAATGACAACTAGACCTTAAAATTCTAAAATAAATCGTAATTTTACTGCTGAGAAAGAAAAAACACGAAATGACACCTAGAATTTAAAATTCTAAAATAATTCGTAATTCTACTGCTGAGATAGTAAAATCACGAAATGACACCTTGAATTTAAAATTCAAAAATAATTCGTAATTTTACTGCTGAGATAGTTAAAATACGAAATGACACCTAGAATTTGAAATTCTAAAATAATTCTTAATTTTAATGCTGAGATAATAAAAAAATTAAATGTCACCAAAAATTTTAATTAATCAAACACTTCGGAGTATTACTGGAAAAATTTTAAAATGCATACAGACATCTAGAATTTAAAATTCTAATGTAATTCGTAATTTTAATGCTGATATATTAAGAATACGAAAGGACACTTAGAAATTGAAATTCTAAAATAATTCGTAGTTTTACTGCTGAGATATTAAAAATAAGAAATGATACCTAGAAATAAAATACTAAAATAATTCCTTATTTTACTGCTGAGATAATAAATATACGAAATGACACCTAAAAATTAAAATTCTAAAAAAATTCGTTGTTTTACTGCTGAGATAAAAAAAATTCGATGTAACAACAAAAATTAAATTCTAAATCTATTCCTAATTTTACTACAGAGATACAAAAACATACGAAATTAAACCTGGAATATAAAATTATAAGATAATTCGTAGTTTTACAGCTAGGTAATAAAAATACGAAATGACACCTAGAATTTAAAATTCTAAAATAATGATTAATTTTACTGCTAAGAAAATAAAAATACAAAATGACACCTGGAATTTAAAATCTTAAAATAATTCGTAGTTTTACACTGACATGGAAAGTTTACGAAATGGTACCCAGAAATAAAATTATAAGATAATTCGTAAATTTATAGCAAGGAATAAAAAATACGAAATGACACCTAGAATTTAAAATTCTAAAATAATGCGTAATTTTACTGCTAAGAAAATAAAAAAACGAAATGACACCTAGAATTTAAAATTCTCTAATAATGCGTAATTTTACTGCTAAAAAAATAAAAATACGAAATGATATCTTGAATTTAAAATTCTAAAATAATTCGTAGTTTTACATCTGAAAAGACGAAATGACGACTAAAATGTGATATTATAAAAAAATTAGCTTAGGTATTAATAATGAGAAATGTAAAATTCTATAATATTAGTTAATTTACTGCTGAGATATTAAAAATACGAAATGACACCTAGAAATTAAAATTTTAAATTAATTCGTAATTTTACTGCTGAGATATTAAAAATACGAAATGACACCTTCAATTTAAAATTCTAAAATAAATCGTTGTTTTACTGCTGAGATAATAAAAACACGAAATGACACCTAGAATTTAAAATTCTAACATAATTCGTAATTTTACTGCAGAGATAGTAAAAATACGAAATGACACCTAGAATTTAAAATTCTAAAATAATTCGTAGTTTTACTGCTGAGATAGTAAAAACACGAAATGACACCTAGAATGTAAAATTCTAAAATAATTCGCAATTTTACTGCTGAAATAGTAAAAATAAGAAATGACACCTTGAATTTAAAATTCTAAAATGATTCGTAGTTTTACTGCTGAGATAGTAAAAACATGAAATCACACCTCGAATTTAAAATTCTAAAATAATTCTTAATTTTACTGCTGAGATAGTAAAAATACGAAATGACACCTAGAATTTAAAATTCTAAAATAATTCGTAATTTTACTGCTGAGAGAGTAAAAACACGAAAAGACACCTTGAATTTAAAATTCTAAAATAATTCGCAATTTAACTGCTGAGATAGTAAAAACACGAAATGACACCTTGAATTTAAAATTCTAAAATAATTCGTAGTTTTTCTGCTGAGAAGGTAAAAATACGAAATGACACCTAGATTTTAAAATTCTACAATAATTCGTAGTTTTACTGCTTAGGTAGTAAAAATACGAAATTACACCTTGAATTTAAAATTCAAAAATAATTCGTAATTTGACTGCTGAGATAGTAAAAATACGAAATGACACCTAGAATTTGAAATTCTAAAATAATTTGTAATTTTACTGCTGAGATACTAAAATCACGAAATGACACCTTGAATTTAAAATTCTAAAATAATTCGTAGTTTTACTGCTGAGATAGTAAAAACACGAAATGACACCTTGAATTTAAAATTCTAAAATAATTCGTAGTTTTACTGCTGAGAAGGTAAAAATACAAAATGACACCTAGATTTTAAAATTCTAAAATAATTCGTAGTTTTACTGCTTAGATAGTAAAAACAGGAAGTAACACCTAGAATTTAAAATTCTAAAATAATTCGTAATTTTACTGCTGAGATAGTAAAATCACGAAATGACACCTTGAATTTAAAATTCAAAAATTATTCGTAATTTTACTGCTGAGATACTAAAAATAAGAAATGGCAACTAGAATTTAAAATTCTAAAATAATTCGTAATTTTACTGGTGAGATAGTAAAAATACAAAATGACACCTAGAATTAAAAATTCTAAAATAATTCGTAGTTTTACTGCTGAGAGTAAAAACATGAAATAACACTTAGAATTTAAAATTCTAAAATTATTCGCAATTTTACTGCTGAGATAGTAAAAATACGAAATGACACCTAGAATTTAAAATTCTAAAATAATTCGTAGTTTTACTGCTGAGATAGAAAAAATAAAAAAATGACACCTTGAATTTAAAATTCTAAAATAATTCGCAATTTTACTGCTGAGATAGTAAAAATACGAATGACACCTAGAATTTAAAATTCTAAAAATATTCGTAGTTTTACTGCTGAGATAGTAAAAACACGAAATGACACCTTGAATTTAAAATTCTAAAATTATTCGTAATTTTACTCCTGAGATAGTAAAAACACGAAATGACACCTTGAATTTAAAATTCTAAAATAATTCGTAGTTTTACTGCTGAGATAGTAAAAATACGAAATCACACCTAGAATTTTAAATTCTAAAATAAGTTGTAGTTTTACTGCTGAGATAGTAAAAACACGAAATGACACCTTGAAATTAAAATTCTAAAATAATTTGCAATTTTACTGCTGAGATAGTAAAAATACGAAATGACACCTAGAATTTTTAATTCTAAAATAATTCGTAATTTTACTGCTGAGATAGTAAAAATACGAAATGACACCTAGAATTTAAAATTCTAAAATTATTCGTAGTTTTACTGCTGAGATAGTAAAAATAAAAAATGACACCTAGAATTTAAAATTCTAAAATAATTCGTAATTTTTCTGCTGAGATAGTAAAAATACGAAATGACACCTTGACTATAAAATTCTAAAGTAATTCGAAGTTTTACTGCTGAGATAGTAAAAACACGAAATGACACCTAAATTTAAAATTCTAAAATTATACGTAGTTTTACTGCTGAGATAATAAATACACGAAATGACACCTAGAATTAAAAATTCTAAAATAATTCGTAGCTTTACTGCTGAGATAGTAAAAATACGAAATGACACCTAGAATTTAAAATTCTAAAATAATGCGTAGTTTTACAGCTTAGATAGTAAAAACACAAAATGACACCTAGAATTTAAAATTCTAAAATAATTCGTAGTTTTACTGCTGAGATAGTAAAAACATGAAATGACACCTAGAATTTATAATTCTAAAATAATTCGTAGTTTTACTGCCGAGATAATAAATACACGAAATGACACCTAGAATTTAAAGTTCCAAATTAATTAGTAGTTTTACTGCTGATATAGTAAAAATAAAAAATGAAACCTAGAATTTCAAATTCTTAAATAATTCGTAGTTTTACTGTTTAGATTGTAAAAATACGAAATGACACCTTGACTATAAAATTCTAAATTAATTCGTAGTTTTACTGCTGAGACAGTATAAACACGAAATTACACCTAGAATTTAAAATTCTAAAATTATTCGTAGTTTTACTGCTGAAATAGTAAAAATTAAAAATGACACCTAGAATTAAAAATTCTAAAATAATTCGTAGTTTTACTGTTTAGATAGTAAAAAATACGAAATGACACCTAGAATTTAAAATTCTAAAATTATTCGTAGTTTTACTGCTGAGATAGTAAAAATAAAAAATGAC